>NC_047105.1:123317537-124790037 GCF_902500255.1 Thalassophryne amazonica
TTGTGTGTGTATGTGTGTGTGTGTGTGTGTGTACGTGTGTGTGTGTACGTGTGTGTGTGATAGTGTTGTGCTGTGTGTGTGTGTGTGTGTGTGTGTGTGTGTGTGTGTGTGTGTGTGTGTATACATGTATGTGTGTGTGTGGATATACCTTTATTTAAAAAATGGGGAAGCTGATGACGTCATGGGTAGATGATTAATAAATGACCTGATGCTCGGTACAGACGGTTGCCCAGTTCCGGATCACCTTTTTTAAAGTTCCGCTATACGGAGCCATAATGCAACTGAATGCCCTTTATTGGGTATTGTATTTGGTATTTAGATGTTATCTAGCTGAAAAAGGCTGGATGGTGTAGCCCTTCTACTTAAAGTGTGAAGCCACATTATATGTGGTGCAAATATTTGCTGGAAATGGATCACTTTGCCCGGTTCTGGATCACAACACTCTGTGTGACTTTGGGGTCATTCCTATGGAGTTAAAATTGTCTCATTAATATTTGTAAATGCACACAGGGTGATCTACAAATAATCATTGATTTGCAAATGTGTTCAGATATCCACAAATGCAAATTTCATATTTGTAACTTGTAAATTGGTCTTTGCAAATAATGTTGTATTTGCAAATATAAAACTTAATTTGTAAAAAAAAATTACATTTGTAAAACTGTAAATTGTATTTGTGAATTGAGTTTCAGCATTTGTGGATCACCAATTACATGCATTCATCGCTTTCCTCTGCAACGTCATTTTGAGACATTCTTTTCGCGAACACAGATCCACAAACAAATGCCAACTGATTCACAAATACACACGCACACTGGATATCCACTAGATGGCAGTGTGGTTCCATTCATTGATGTGGCAAGCTGAAACTATATGCTCCCAGATGACTCTTTAATCATGATCGTTACTGAGTATTTAAAATGCTTATCGCAAAGCGTTCTTTTTTTTTTACAACATAATGCAAGTTTTATAAGTCCGCGGACACTGATCTGTGTGTTACAGATACAAATCAGTTTCCTCAGATCCGCGGCGCCTGGCTGTTGCGACAGTTGTTGTAAAGCGGGACTGGTTGGTTGCTGCGGTGACGTTGTGTGGCTCCTGTGCGAAGCTTAGCTAAATGTTGCAACGTTTAGAACTTTCAAGTTTTTAAAATAAGAATTTTGCAGCATGTCTGTGTCACAGAGCACACACAGGCGCAATGCTGTTTAATACGCTTATTTGAACCACTGTGTTAAAGAGTACAACACTAACACCCCCGCCCCCTTTCCCATGATGAAATCCGCAGACACATAATTTTCAAAAATAATTCAGCTTGCTGCTTCAAACTGCACTCAGTCATCATTTGTCTCAACGACAGATATCTGAAGCTTTTGTACAACAATCATTTCCACATAAATTCAGCTAGGGATGCATGATCCACAATTTTTCACTTCCGTTACAATACTACCGATACTGATACTTTTCCGATACAATACCAGAACTCTGTTTGCTTTAATGTTATTATTATTGTTGATTTTATTTGAGGGTTTTCATAAAAAGGAGACCTGAAAGTTCAGCTACAATTTTCCAAAAGATGAAAGTCTAGATTGATGTTTTGGTGAAAGAATTAAGTACTTATTTATTATACTTTTTTATAGCCCTATTTTTTTATAAACTTAAAGAGAAAAGACAGCACTCTCTCTGTCTGTCTCCTTCTCAATTTTCAATTTCAGTGGAGCTTTGTTGATATGGGAGACATATGTTTGCATTGTCAAAGCAAGTGTTAAGAGTAAAAATTAAAAATTAAGTCCTCCGTCTGTCTCTTTTTCTTTCTTGCTGTTTTCGTGCTGCGCATACTTCGAACCTTTTTGAAACAAAAAAAGTAAATGCATCATCAGCGATACTCACGTGCAGGATTTTAATTAGGGATGTTCCGATCATGTGATCGGGAATCGGGCCTGATCACGTGGTTCCAGACTTGATCGAAATCAGACGTTGCATCCCAATCAGGAATCCGATATACGTAGATTTTATTCTCATTATTTTGATCAGCGCTATTTCAAGCTTATTATTGCAGATTAATGGGCCTTTCACACGTCAGAAGCATCAAGAATCGGTCTAAAAAGCATTATTTTCAATGAGACGCATTGCTTTTTAGAGGCGTATGTGTCGCGTCAAAAGCCGAGCTAAAGCGACGCTTCTGATGGGAACGCGCATTGCCGCTTGTCGGCAGGCTGATGTGGTCAAGGTTCAACCCAATTTTTTTTTTTTTTATTGAACAAAAGAAAAAACATAAGTTCAGCCCAATCCAACTTTAGATGCTCTGAACTGTGACGTAGCTTCGCGCTGTCCAATAGGAACTACGTGTCTGGCCAAAACACGGAAGACTAGTGGCAGAAACCACCGATCTGTACAAAAAAACAGAAACGTGTCACACGACTGCTTATTTATAGAGCAGTTTTCTGAAGAAAAATCCTTGGAAATGTTTTTTGTTGTTTGTTACCTCAAAATTTCTGATTACTGTTTAAAAAAGTTTAGAACACTTGTAATTAAAATAGCTAAATAAATCAATAAATAGTTCTTTAGAAACCTTTCATCTGTAAATTAAAACCACCTGTTTCAGATTAGATAATTTCCTGTTTAACATAAGGAACCATGGACATTTATTTTTAGACAAATAAAATAACATGGAAATTTGTACATTTTTTTTTTTTTTTAAATCTGGTAGATTATTACTTGATTGTTCAAGCTTTCTCAAGGAGATGTACACTGCTTAAGTGATAAATCATAAAATGAGGTGATTAAAATGAAAATATTATATATTTAGCATTTGTTCATTGTTCATTCAGTTTTTTAAAGTATCGGATTGGGACTCAGTATCGACAGATACTCAAAATCAGATGACTTGGAATTGGATCGGGGCCAAAAAAAACCTGATCGGGACATCCCTAATTTTAATGGAGACTTTTTTCCACTTTCAGAGGACAGAATCTCTGTTCGGTTTCTCCTCCTCGGCTGCATGCTGAGCTGGCGTTTTAGAGCCTCGGGACAGAGAAGTTGCTAACTTTTTAGCACACATTTTCAGCAACAATTCAGTTCATTTTGTAAAAAATCCATGCTCAACGAACAGACAATTTGAACCCGAGAGCCAGGCAGAAATTTAGAACACTGTAAGAGAGCTCTCTCAAACAGCTTGGCTTCAGAAAACCTCCCCTCATCCCCTCTTCATGCTCTGAAGCAAACAAAGCAGAGAGGAAACAGCTGCAGCTGAGAAGATTCACAGTGACTCTTCTCCAATATCAGAAAATGTCACAGGTTGGATCGGATACATGAATTGCGTTGGTATCAGAAGTTGATCCCGATACCGGATCGGATTGGTCGCAGCCTTAAATTCAGCATTATTTCATCATAAAAGATGGAAGAAGCCATCAGAGCGATGTGGCTACACGGGCTGCTAGCTGTTGCGTTCACCGCGCGTCCGTCATTTCAAAGCGTCACAGAATATTGCCTGGTTTCTGCTTAAAATGGCCTTGTTTAACTGCAGAGACACCTGAATTTAAACAGGATTTTTATTTTTTAGTCTTCCATGAGAGCCTGAGTTTTCAGCTTTAATATGATGCTGTGTAAAATGTTTCAGTGAAGTAACTTATTAACTAATTTATTGTTTGCGTGGTTAACATTCAAAACTGACCATGCATGCCATTTCATTTGTTTATTTTTATTGTTTTGCTGTAAAGATAAAAGAACAGCACCAGACAGAAAGGTGATTAAACACCCACCTGAAATAAATGAATCCCATGACCCCAGCATATTGTAAGAAGCATAAAACAATGAGTTTTCACAGTGTTTTTCTTTTCATCAGTTTGCCGTGTGATTTTATTGTGAAAGACGTGCATGAAACAGGAACTGTTCGGTGACAACAAATTGTTGAACTGCAGAGTTGCCTGGATTTTAACATGTATAAATTTTTGTTAAGCTTCCATGAGAACTGTTCTGTTTTAATATGAACACTGTGCAAAATATTTCAGTGGAGTAAATTATTGGCCGTGTGGTGAAATTTGAAAAGTGACCGTACACGGCACTTTTTTTTTTTCTGTGCCAGAAATCAGCTGACAAGGAACACATTTAACCTCTTAAACCCTAGAGTCCCCAAATTTGGGGACTTGCCCTGTTTTGGAACATTTGAACACTCATAACTAACCAATGCTGACACCAGCATATACTTATTATACACCAAAATGTCAAGCAAAGTCTCCTCTACAAAAGTATCCACTTCAATCACATATCAACTAACCACAGCTGAAATGCCAAGCAAATAAAGACATAAATCGGAATTCATTTTTTGGGGGAAAAAAACAAAACCCTCATTAACTCTTACCAAGTATTAGTTACTTTCAATTTTTTGCATCCTCAACATCCCCTAGGACTCGTCTTTTAGCTGATCCAAACTTTAGCATTTTTGACCTTGTACAAGCTGAGAAATAAATCATAATGTATGGGTATGTGATTTTGGTGAAATAGGCTCTTGGCTACCCCACAGGCCTTAATTAATTGAAATAATATGTATGATAACAAATACATCTGAGAAGAAATTTTGAATATCATGAAAAAAATAGTCACTTATGTCAGGAAGTGAACATTTTCTATATTCTGGAGTCATTATGTACAGTATTGTTCAGAATAATAGTAGTGCTATGTGACTAAAAAGATTAATCCAGGTTTTGAGTATATTTCTTATTGTTACATGGGAAACAAGGCACCAGTAGATTCAGTAGATTCTCACAAATCCAACAAGACCAAGCATTCATGATATGCACACTCTTAAGGCTATGAAATTGGGCTATTAGTAAAAAAAAAAAAAAAGTAGAAAAGGGGGTGTTCACAATGATAGTAGCATCTGCTGTTGACACTACAAACTCAAAACTATTATGTTCAAACTGCTTTTTTAGCAATCCTGTGAATCACTAAACTAGTATTTAGTTGTATAACCACAGTTTTTTCATAATTTCTTCACATCTGCGAGGCATTAATTTTGTTGGTTTGGAGTGTGCTTGGGGTCATTGTCTTGTTGAAACACCCATTTCAAGGGCATGTCCTCTTCAGCATAAGGCAACATGACCTCTTCAAGTATTTTGACATATCCAAACTGATCAATGATGCCTGGTATGTGATATATAGGCCCAACACCATAGTAGGAGAAACATGCCCATAACTGTGGCTTGAATTCAGAGTTTGGGGGTCATCTCACAAACTGTCTGCGGCCCTTGGACCCAAAAAGAACAATTTTACTCTCATCAGTCCACAAAATATTCCTCCATTTCTCTTTAGGCCAGTTGATGTGTTCTTTGGCAAATTGTAACCTCTTCTGCACATGTTTTTTATTTAACAGAGGGAGTTTGCAGGGGGTTCTTGCAAATAAATTAGCTTCACACAGGCATCTTCTAACTGTCACAGCACTTACAGGTAACTCCAGACTGTCTTTGATCATCCTGGAACTGATCAATGGGTGAGCCTTTGCCATTCTGGTTATTTTTCTATCCATTTTGATGGTTGTTTTTCGTTTTCTTCCACGCGTCTCTAGTTTTTTTGTCCATTTTAAAGCATTGGAGATCATTGTAGATGAATAGCCTGTACTTTTTTGCACCTGCGTATAAGTTTTCCCCTCTCCAATCAACTGTTTAATCAAACTACAAACTGAACAATGTCTTGAACGTCCCATTTTCCTCAGGCTTTCAGAGAGAAAAGCATGTTCAACAGGTGCTGGCTTCATCCTTAAATAGGGGACACCTGATTCACACCTGTTTGTTCCACAAAATTGACAAACTCACTGACTGAATGCCACACTACTATTATTGTGAACACCCCTTTTTCTACTTTTTTTTTTTACTAATAGCCCAATTTCATAGCCTTAAGAGTGTGCATATCATGAATGCTTGGTCTTGTTGGATTTGTGAGAACCTACTGAATCTACTGGTACCTTGTTTCCCATGTAACTATAAGAAATATACTCAAAACCTGGATTAATCGTTTTAGTCACATAGCACTACTATTATTCTGAACACTACTGTATAAACCAAAATGTTACCATATTTTATATTTTACTTTTGACAATTGCTGTTCCTGCACAGACAGGTACTAATGTACTGAAAGTGGTATATAAATTAATAAATCTTTGTTGTTCTGCAGTACCCTGTAAAAATGTGCAGAAACAGGAAGCCAACAGCTACAAAGTAATGTAATTTAGTTAACGATAAGAAATGATCGAAACCTATAGTTTATGAACATTGTCATTAGACTGAGAATTTTTGATAAGCTGGAACTTTTAAGTGCCTCAGTGTGTGTTAAGTACAAGCACTTCTCAAAAAGTTAGAATATTGTGAAAAAGGTTTTTCAGTTACTTCTAAAAGTGAAAATGTTATATACATTGGGGCAAATACAAATTGTGCTTTTGAATAACTGACAAAATATTTTAAACTTTCATGATGCTCTACGTTTGACACATTTTCTGCAATTCAATACAGTTTTAAAATGCAAACCACTGAATGGGTTCCAGTCACTCAGTCAGTATTGATGGAATAACGTTTGCATTTGTTTGCATCCTGTCTGTATTAAGGCTAACGATTGTTTTTATTTATGTCATAATTAAATGTTTCACATTCAGACTGTCCAGGAATAAGTTTAAAACTATTTCATTTGTTGCACCTTCCAGAAATAGTCGTAATGTGAATGCAGGTTTCTAGGGGAGTATGAGGAAAATGTTGATGGGGTGGATTAAAATAAAAGAAAAGCAGTAAAAATTTAAAGCTCTAGATTCTCAGGAGTTCAGAAGTGTAATGATATTCATTATTTTGTCCCGAAAAGGCACTAGAAGCTATCTGTAGACAAAAAATGTAATTTTGTTTTTTCTCAAAAACCCCAAGTGTGCAATTGTTACTTTCAGTGTATACGTTTCATTTTAGCTTGTACTCCCTTCCTTATTTATTAACACATTGGATTCTCACCAAATTTGCACCACACATTGGTGTTAGGCCTTGGTAGATTCCGTTACATTTTGGAGGTGATCTGGATCCAGATTCTGCATCAGGATTTCACTCTGTAGTCTTTTAAGGATTACATCAAAACTATTTCACAAATATGACATCATGATGCAAAACCAAAATCAGGAAGACATTTTTTTCAGCATGTGAATTAGATTTTAGATTGCAACATCTTGATCAGTCGGCAATTATTGCATTGTGTTGTGGAATCCGGATCCAGGTAAAGTCCAGGTTACAATGTGAATCACAAATCCTTTATTTTGAGTCCTTGTCAACCCTTTGCAGATATCAGAAATTTCAGATTGCTCTTGTTAGCTCATGTTTTCATGTTTTAACACAGTTTACATTTTGGATTATGTTCATTTATTACAAGATTTTATGCCTTTTGTGACCTCTTGAAGGTTTCATGTTTGAAGTTTACATTGGAGAAACAAGAGCTAAAAAAAAAAAAAAAAAACTTTCAACAAAGGGTATTGCTGGAGGTTTGAGTATTTGGCTTCTGTTAGAGGGCAAAAAAAAGGAGACCAAAACCATAAATATTTGCAGTGTTGGAGGATGTTGAAAATAAATAAGTGTATGGTGCTGACACTACTGACACAAAATGACCAGGAAAGACTAAAATTCTCAAAAGTTAAAGGTGTCTTGATTATCCAGCTTGTTTTTATTGGGAATCGCAGAGAGGCTGTAGGTATTTCTTGATGAAATGTTGAATCCTAGATATGTCTACTGTCTGTTGCATTCTAGCTCTTCACTGATGGCACCACGAACAAGCTGGTGGGCTGCTATGTGGAGGACCGTCCAGAGGACGTGGTCCTGGTACGAGTATATGGCAACAAGACGGAGCTGATAGTGGACCGAGATAATGAGCTCAACAGCTTTCAGGTGCTGTTAAACGAAGGGACGTCTGTGCATTTGTGTCTCCAAGTAAAATAATGTTTCTCTCGTCTGATTCTCACACACTGTGTGTGTGTGTGTGTGTGTGTGTGTGTGTGTGTGTGTGTGTGTGTGTGTGTGTGTGTGTGTGTGTGTGTGTGTGTGTGTGTGTGTGTTTGTTTCACCTGTAGGTGCTGCATGCTAATGGCTGTGCGCCACGCCTCTACTGCTCCTTTCAGAATGGTATCTGTTATGAATTCATGCAAGGAGAAGCTCTTGGCCCGCAGGATGTCAGGGATCCTTCCTTACTCAGGTCAGGACGTGGATACATTTATTTGTGACTGGGGAATGAAAAAGCTCCTGTGACAGACAGGAAAAGAACATGCAGTCTGATGCAGTGTGTAAATGTCTGTTGCTGCTGTCATCCTACGTTCACGTAGGGCTTTATGATGTGACAATGTCATATCGCGATACAAGTCATTTCATATCCTGATATCTCATAGAATACATGTTTTGTGAATTTAATAAATGGTTGACTGAGAAGTTCTGCCTCCAGTTCTGACCCTTCCAGTTTATTTTTGACGTTATTTCAAAAACAAGAAAGACATTGAAGAGAAACTGTTAAAAGAATAATCCTTTACTTATTGACGATTGACGAGAGGGCAACAACTGGTGTAATTATTAGAAAATGGAACAAACACAAGATGACTGTCAATCTTCCTCGGTCTGTCAATCTCGCCTCGTGGGTAAGGATGATTCTGAGAAAGCCCAGATTACGCTGGAGGACCTGGTCAATGATCTGAAGATCATTGAAGCCTGTGTCATTTATACATTGCAGTAGAGGAATATGGTCAGTAATGCTGTTTTTTTTTTCTTCATGATGAAATCTATGCCTGCTTACCTTGCCGTGTTTGTGTTTTGTCTTAGACTGATCGCCAGGGAGATGGCTCGTATCCACGCCATCCATGCACACAACGGCTGCGTCCCTAAACCCAACCTCTGGATCAAGATGCGTAAATACTTTTCTCTTGTGTCCACAGAGTTCACAGAGAAGGCTTCAAATATTAGGTGAGATCAATTGTCCCTGCTGGGTCTCGGTAACGATCAGCTCTTCAGTTGGTGCTCTGACTTTTGGGCTGTAGATGTGATTGATTCACATAGCTCAGCCTAATCAGCCTGAGAGTGAAGAGTTTGACACAGGCAGTAGAACAAACAGCCTCTCATTAAGAAAAGAACATATCTTTTTCTTGTGCCATGGGTTTGAATGTTTTCACAGTTGAAGCTCCCGCTGTTATCAATTAGAAGGGTATGAGCAGTAGCTTCACAAAACTCTTCCTTCAGTCTAGTTTTGCCAGAGCCGCTCACGGCCTTTCATGCTTCTGCATGTCAGTTAATTCAGCACTTTGTTGCCATGCTCCCAGATGCATGCTCATCAGTCTCCTCTAAACGTTACTTTGTACGCCAAATGATGTATTGCTCCCGGTAGGACATTTGGTGCAACCTCTGAGGAACAGCCTTCAAAGCAAAAATGGTCCATTTGGAAGCTTAGTAATGGATCAGTTGAGATGACAACAGTCAACTTTCTTAACATGGCCAGCTGTCCAGCTGCACCTGATACCTTTGTTTTGATGGCTATTAAATTAATTCCAGTATGTGGCTTATATAACTGTAACAATAATGGCAGACTGGATTAGGGAGTCTGAGGCATGCAGACGACGAGCAGATGTTTGCCTTTTATCTTCGTATCAGGTCACTTTATGGTCTTCCTTAGTAACACAAACATCTAGAATGTTCTGGTTAGTGTCACTAAAATGTACACTCATTGAATGCAGAGAAAGAGATGCAGCGACGTTAACAGGTAGGGCTGTATAATACGAAGAAAATGTTGAAACTTGATAAACTATTGAAAGCTGTGATAATGATAACTGACACTTCAGAGATAAGGTGGGTAACAGCGGAGTGTCTCCAAGTGTAAGTACGGCTATTTTTGATATGACCTTGCTTACAGATGTTAAGTTTTCATCTTTATGCCTATGTAGTTGTAAAGGCTTGTTGCATTTCTCTTCATGTTCCCACATTTACTAAATGTTTTGTATGGTACCTGGTTCTGTAATTGGGGATCTTGTTTAAAGTAGAAGCACTGGCTCAACTGTTTAAGGACCCATCTGTGGACTCGTTCCTCCTGCTCTGGCCTTCAGGCTTTCAGCCCATGGCTAGTCGTCTTTGTTTTTTTTAACTAACAGTAACAACTGGCTCTGCTTTTCCCTAGTCCCTAACAAGGTTCTCACTCACACCACTTTTTTTCTGCCTATCGATTAACTTTCAGCTCCATACTTTATAGAATGCATTGTAAATACTGCGATGGTACAGCATCAGTGTTCAGTTTTCATGAGTCTAGATGCTGCCATCTTGTGCCCGTAGATGAATTTTTATTTTTGACATAAGTTGCCGGACCAGCCATACAACCAAATAAAATTTGACTTACAGTCTGAAAAATATGCTATACTATGTTGGTGGTCATTACGGGTGTAATGATGCATCATGAATTGTGATAATCGTATCCTGAAGCCTGTATCACATTTTTATTAATGTGTATCATGATACCATGAAAAGTTAGTAACTACAGAAAAGAAATAACCTCTTTGAGAAGAATCAGTTTGGTCATCCGTGGGAGGCTCAGAGTAGAGTCGCTGCTCCTTTGCATTGAAAGGAGCCAGCTGAGATGGTTCGGGCATCTGGTAAGGATGTCGCCTGGGTGCCTCCCGAAGGAGGTGTTCCAGGCACGTCTATCTGGGAGGAGACCCCGGGGAAGACCCAGGACTAGGTGGAGAGATTATATCTCCACACTGGCTTGGGAACTCCTGGGAATCCCCCAGTCAGAAGTGGTCAATTTGGCATGTGAAAGGGAAGTCTGGGGTCCCCTGCTGGAGCTGTTACCCCCGTGAACCGAACCAGGAAAAGCGGTTAAAGATGAGATGAGAAGAATCATAAACATTTTATAAAATGTATAGTACACAGTTTGACATCAAGGATTACAATTTTTTTTTTCTTTACTACAAAATACATTTTTTAAAATATTCACCATAGATTACTTTGTACATAATTAGTGTAAACAGTTTTGTGATATGTATTGAATTTTTTTTACTTCAGAATACATTTTGTGAAATATTCACCATAGATTACTTTGTACATAATTAGTCTAAACAGTTGTGTGCTATGTATTGAATCGTGGTAAGTGTATCATGATATGTGGGTGATTCTTAGACTACGGGCACTTATTATGTCCTTTGATCATATTGTATGAAAAACAGAAAAAAGGGGAAATTTCACACTTTTATAGTTATCTTTACAATGAAAGTGTTTTAAGAAATTTGTTCTAGTAGTCTATGATGACTTTTTCACCTTTTTTCAGCATCATTATATGCAAATATTGCCGTTTTGTGCTTGTCCCACACCCAGACTTTTGATCTTCAGTGATAAAAATGAATGGTAAAAAAATGTTTTTTTCTAATGTTTTAAAATATCTCTGAATAAAATATCAGTAAAATAATCAAAACATAATTGGGGTATTCAGTGTCCTACAACTGTTGTGATTTTTTTTTTTTAACAAAATGTAGTTGTCCCACACTATTGCCGTAATTTCCACCACAACACTATAATGTCCCTTTAAACAGTTTGTATGAAAGATTGTTTGGGTAGTTTCTATGGAGATAAACAGTGACATCAGAGCACATGTATATAGCGCCAAATCACAACAAACAGTTGCCCCAAGGCGCTTTATATTGTAAGGCAATGGTGTGGTGGAAATTACATTTACAAGGCCAATAGTGCCCGTAGTTAAAGAATCACCTATGTATTGTATCATGGAGTTAGTATATCATTACACCCCCTAGTGGCCAGCTGCCTGTCTGCAGCTGGTCTGCAGACAGGCACTGAGTGCTGTACTGAGTCATGGCAGAGTGTCTGTCTGCTGCCCGGTGAATTGTGGCCTTCATCGTGGTTGTTTTCAGGTTCTGCTACTGTTCTGTTCAAGACTTCCCTGGATAAGGTTGTAGAGTCCAGCAACTTGGGTGTCTTTGCCAAAATTTCACCGACCGTGACTTTGCTGATGATGCTGTGATCTTTGTAGAATTAATGGATGCCCTAATTACATCATATGAAAAGATGAGTCAACCTGTGTGTGGTGTCAGCTTTGCAATGGTCTTGGATCAACGCTAAGGATCAAGAGTTTCAGTGACTTCCTGGACTCTGTCACTAGTGTGTTTATTTTTCAAAGATGCTGAAGGAGAAAGATGATTTCAGCCCAACATTTGTGCCTCTGACACCCAGCCCAAGCACATGTTCGCTGATCTTTCTGTTTGGAAATCTGTGATTCTGAGAAAGATGAGTTTTCATCATTTTTTTTTTTTTTTTTTTTTAAACAAGCACCACACCTTTCCAGAGCACATCAGTGTATCCACAGCTAAAAGATAGGGCTGCAACGTAGCTTATCCTGTTTTACAGTAAACACTGGCTGCTGTAGTCACATTTTTTTTAACATAGATGTTTACTGTATATTCAGGAGAGGGAAAAATTACCAGGATTAGCTGTGCATGATGAAGCTCTAGCTTTTTGGTAAGGACTGCAAGAAGCCTTGCTTTGTTTTAATTTTTTAATGTGACAAGAAAGTGATTCCACAAGCTGCTAAACTCTTAAAACAACAAAACAAAAATCCCTGCAGGTATGTTACACTCTGCTCATATCGTTGTACCAACTGTGACTTCATTAGGTCAGTGTTATCATGGCCCCGTCCATGATTTGCCATCATAAAGATAAAATTCATTCAGCCCAGTGAAGAGGAATAAACCAATAGGAATCTGTTTGATGTCTGAAATTACAATCAGCTCAGAAATGTTTGAAACAAACAGGATTTCGTGGATCAGTGGTATACTATCGGAGCTGTAGACGGGGTGAGAAGGAAAGGACTGATTTTTGTCAGGCTGAGAAAAGAGGCCACAGGCTTAAGGAAAAGTAGCTCCAAGGTGAGGGTGTGTCCTCCCCTCCCTCCCTCTGTGAGCTCCTCCTTCAGGCTCACCGTGGTTTAAACTCCATAATCCAGTTACACGTGGCCCAGGACCATGTGATCGACATCGAGCTGTGGTCGGTTGAGACATTAACTCAGTGACTTTCTCCTCTCAGCACTAATACCTTTTCAGAGTGACACACTGATACTCGTGTGTGACAGCACTCAGCATGGGATCCAAACGGGTCAACCCAATTAATCTGTGGGTTATACATGGGTTAGGTGTCTGATCCTTATTATGACTAAGAGTTTGATGTTGGTGAGTGGCACTGCGCTGTACTGCCAAGTCATTATCTGTGCAGATAAATGACCTTACAACAACATCAGACATTCAAGTGTCTGAACACTGATGATCAAGCAATAAGTGTGACTTAAGTTTCTATTTATTTACTTTTTGTTTCATCTGAGATATATCTTCTATAAAGATAATTCATACCATATTAATGTTGTTCTTCTGTATAAAAGCTGCATTCTGCTAAAATAGAGCTTGTTCTTGTCTAGAATCTTTTGCTAAAGATTTTTTCTTCTGTAGTGGGTGTTCAGCTGACACTTGACCCCAACGTCACTCCCCTTTTAAAATTGTGAATAAAATCATTGAGTTTCAGGTCTAATACAGTGAGGCAAATAAGTACACTGAACAAATATATAAATGCAACACTTTTGTTTTTGCTCCAATTTTTCATGAGCTGAACTCAAAGATCTAAAACATGTTCTATGTGCACAAAAGACCTATTTCTCTCAAATATTGTTCACACATCTGTCTAAATCTGTGTTAGTGAGCACTTCTCCTGTGCTGAGATAATCCATCCCACCTCACAGGTGTGGCAGATCAAGATGCTGATTGGGCAGCATGATTATTGCACAGCTGTGCCTTAGGCTGGCGTGTGTGCGTGCGTGAGCCATCACTGTAAAGCACTTTGACCAAGAACTATATAAATGCATTATATTTTCCACTTTATGGGTCAAAAATAGTAAAAGCACATATACAAATGTGAGTGCTGTGTAATTGCTAAGTTGTAGCATAACAAGAGTGAATAATATCACACTTTCTGGGGGCTGTTGGGGGCAGTTCTATTTGTAGTTACATAAATAATACTATATGCATGTTGTGATATTTTCAGGCTCTGTGTCTTCATGTAGTGATAATCATAAACACACTGTGATCACATCCCAGATCTCAAGTCTGCATGACACACAGCTCTGTAGCCATGGAGACAAACTCACAGCAGTACCGGGATTGTCCACTGAGACTTTGTTTCTGTGGAACAGTCCACAGAGCCAGTGTGTTGTCTGTGCATGCCACGCTCACTTGTTTTGATGTTATTTATTCACGTTGTTTGTGTCTGATTTGCCCAAAAACTCAGAGAAAGTGCTGTCTTTCTGCTGGGGACAGATGAGGACTTTCCCCAGATGTAGAAAAATTGTTTCATATGCATCATAGTTTAACCCTTTAGCGCCCACCCTCAACAAGACTGCGCTGCCCAGTAAACATGGACAAACTGTCAACATTCACTGGAGCTGCCACCAAAAAAAAACCAGCAAACTGAGCATCAGTCTGTGATGGGGAACAGCTGATGTTTTGTCTTTATCCTTTTGCTGCTTCTCCTGTTCAGAATCCAACAGGAAGTGCCCAGCAAAACAGTGCTGGAGCAGGAGATGGTGTGGATGAAAGAACATCTCTCCACTCTGGGTTCTCCTGTAGTTCTGTGTCACAATGACCTGCTCTGCAAGAACATCATCCACAACACCAAGGAGGGTAGGTGTCTTCTCAGGACTGTGACATCCTCATTCTATTAAGCTCTTACTTGGAAGCATCTGTTTTAGTAGGTCCATGAATGTAGGAGCTGAAATAACTTATTTTTGGATTGGAATAAATAAATAAATACATCTTTTTTTTTTTTCTTTTTTTTTTTGGCAGAATGGAAAAATAAAACTTTAGAACCATCTTTTTATTATGATAAATTGAAATGGGGCAACAGGGGCAGCAATGATGTTATATTTTACAGAATGATGATCTTATATTTTACAGAAAATTAACCTTTTAAATATAAAATAAATATTTCTAAATAATAAAGTAATTTATTAATTTGGAGGGAGTTTTTATAACCATGTCAAAACAAATGGAAGCAATTGGCCAAATGTGGCCCATGGGCTCCGTCAGTAGGGTTTCTTTGTGTGTGTGTTTTCACTCAGGCCACGTTCGCTTCATTGACTATGAATACTCCAGCTACAACTACCAGGCCTTTGATATTGGAAACCACTTCAATGAGTTTGCAGGTTTGTGTGATCCATAGGCCAAAGTTCTGGTTCCGTCCATGCAGTGTGACTCACCGCTTGCATTTACTCGCGCTCTCTTGTGTGAATAGGCATGATGGACCCGGACTTCGGACTCTATCCCAGTCAGGAGATGCAGATGGTTTGGCTGAGAGTTTACCTGCAGGCCTACAAACTTTTCACCAAGAAAACAGACGAGGTCAGCGACAGAGAGTTGGAGACGCTCTACGTGCAGGTCAACAAGTTTGCTTTGGTGAGAGGAATACACAAGCAGAAGCACACACGCTGTGCATGTCATGATTTAACATAATTGTTATTTGACTCTTCTTATAGAAGTGGTTTTTTTTGTTTGTTTGTTTTTTTTATTGTTGTTTACGCATCAACAACACCAGATCAAATTCCTTGTTTGTGAGAACTTACTTGTCAATAAATTGATTCTGATTCTTTTTTTTTTTTTTTTTTCCCTCCTCTCAGGCTTCTCACTTTTTCTGGGGATTTTGGGCTCTTATCCAGGCCAAATACTCCTCCATTGATTTTGACTTCCTCGGGTAGGTGTGTGTGTGTATGTGTGTGTATGTGTGCGTGCAATTTATTGTTTTTTGTACAACAGTATTTAGAACCTTTTCTACACACAGTTTGGTCCATGTGGACCCTGGTGTTTAAGGGAGGAGTCACTTCAGAAGTTGCTGTTTGTAGGAGGGGCTTAGTCAGGGCATTTTTTTTTTTTTGTACCAGCTGTCAGGTCTGCTCCTGTTCTGCCTGGTTTTCCAAGAACACATTCTCTTTCCTTCTTTTTGTGTCATCCTACATAGTGACTCTTGCAGTGTTCTTGTTTGTTTATTTAATCAGTCATCAAACAGGTAGAATGTGATTGAGATAAATGTGGAATGGTGGCTGACTGTTTTGTGAGGGTGATTTCAGCATGGCTCGTTGTAAAGCCCTAGTCACACTGACTGATCACAGAACAATATGAGGGGCTGACATTATAAGATTGTTAGTTTTTGTCTCACAAAAGTCCTTTTCCCATCTGCAAAATGAGTTCCTCGTCAGCTGATGTTTGCCAGAAAGTTTTGTTCATGTTCAAAACTTTGAACATAGGTCAGGCAGAGAACTTTCCTGCTGCCTGCACATTTGTATGCCACTTTGTCCTCTGCTTGTTTTTTTACTGATCATGCAGCTGTCCAGTGGTTCATTCTGGGTTTGGCTGTCTGTATGTGAGGAGGTGTGGTGCAGTTGTTTGATGTTTTAGTGCACGAACAGTGAGGAAATATGACATCATGCATTCAGACCACAGCAGACTCCACTCAAATCCAGCGTAAATGTCTATAAACTGGCAAAATCCTGCTCAGTGCAGAGCTCAGTGGAAGTGTGGTGTCATCTGTCTATTAGCACCCCAACTTTACAGGAGACGGACAGTATATTTAAATGGAGCAAAAGGATTGGTTGTGTATCAGTCGTAGTGTGACACAGCCATAAAATAAGTGAAAGTAAAACTGCCTGTTTAGGCCCATTTCGTTTGCAGTGGCACTTTGTGTAAAATGTGTGTGACTGTGAGCTTTGTTTTATTGCCACTGACTGCTCCCGTTTGTTGCTTTCTTGCAGTTATGCTGTACTGCGTTTCAACCAGTACTTCCAAACCAAACCTGTGGTGATGGCCCTGCAGATCCCAGAGTGAGAGCTGGGTTTTGCGAAGAGGTTCGAGGACACCACGGGGTCTCGGTCAGCCTGTCGGCTTCCTTTTTGCAACCTGCACAATAACTACGTCATTCCTTCACACCTTAGCTCATGTCTGTCCAGATCTAACCAGAGATTTGCCAAAGCTTCCTGGCCTGTGTGCGTGTTGTAAATTTATGTGGTGAAAGACAATGGATGTTTTTCTGCCCGTTGTAGCCCAGTCAGCACAGTGGTCTGTCACTGGCGTCACCACACAGATTGAGCATTTAGATTTTTCCTGCGTTCCTTCTCCATCTGTTGGTGCTAACTGTTGTGCTTCCCAGAGATCACCTGCCCCGTCAGATTCTTCTCTGGGGGCAGTTTCACTTCTAACTGTTCTGAACAGCAAACTGCTGCTGCTAGAAGTCGTCGCACACTTTCCTAAGTGCTGATGGACTTTTCCTGTGGAAGAACCCGTCAGACACAGAGTGTGACAGTGAAACGCTCCAATCACAATTGTGTTGTAGCAATTGGTGATAGAAAGTAGCGAAATGTGCGTTTTTATGTACTTATGAAACATACCAGATTTTGGTTTGTGTGTGTGTGTAACATCTCAGGTGCAAAATGTGGTCAGTTTTACTGGTGGTGGTGGTGGTGAGGGGCATCATTAGCTGAAATCTCTTCGTTTTTCCACCTTCTCGACTTTTACGGCTACACTGAACACTGCGCTTCATTAAACTTTCCAAACCACATTACAACCTCAATCACCCTGTCATTCTGTCTCCACCACCACACACACACATACGTGAGCACACAAGCACAGTTCTGTCATTTTGTTTGACATCAGTGAGTCTGAGCCAGTCACACCTGATCCACAGGCGCTGATTAACTGCACACTGAAAGAATTTTCACAATCCAACATTTTGCTGAATAACTGATTACTATGTGATTTCACTGGAGTTAGTCAGGTCTGTAAGTACTTGAACAGTAACACATTTGTCATTTTCCCATCTCTCCACCATGGCACTGAGCTGAAATGAAGCAATCGCATGTCATGGTGCAGGTGTTTAGCTTTGATTCAAGGGGATTAGCAAAAATACAGTGTTATCCATTGAGGAACAAGCAACATAGACTCTGAGCTTAACTGTAGCTTTGAACATGTAATTTAAGAAGTTTGATCATCTTTTATTCACTTGTTTTACTAAGTTTCAACACCAGAGGGCACAAATCATCTAGAACATTTTGAATCTGTTTCTGGCATATTAAAGCTCAATTGAGCCCAGGTTGTGAGGTCGTCTTCTTGATGTGGACCCCTGAACAGTGTTCAGATGGCAGGTTTTGAAACATTCCAGATAAATGTTTGTAGTTGGCCATTGCTAATGTACAGCACAGATGAAAGGTTTTTGCAAAATCCCCAGCCACACGTTCTATCAATACTTTAATTCTGGTCTTACCTTCATTTTCTGTTGTGTAGTTTGTCCCGGATTTGCCCACATAGGGGCATCATGTTCATTCTTGTGATGCTTGTGTGTTTAATTGAAATCCAAGTCCTATTCAGTGAATTGGAAGTTTTTACATATCATTCTCTATCCTGTCTTCTCAAGAATAAAAAAAAAACTGAAAAAGTGAATAGTATTTGCAGAAATTCTTATTGGTGTGTGATGTTGCTTATGAAAATGGAGGTGCTGTGTATACTGACAGCTGCAGTTCCTTCATGGTTAATGTGATCGATTTGTTAAACCCTTGAATTAAAGTAGAGAAGCTTGCATCTTCGACTGGACTGGATTGCTTGACGTGAGGACGTTTCGCTTCAAATCGCAGAAGCTTCCTCAGCTAAACTTCTTGCTCTGGTAGTCTGACTTCTGTCTGACCCTTGTCGAGAAGAACAAACAGAAGCCATAAAAGCTGGCGTTTTAAACCTAACCAGACGCCTCCTACCGAGAGGCAGACTGCTATTGGCCAGTGATTTAAACAGTTGCTTTAATTAGCACATATTGTGCTCTAGTTAGCACCCTCCTAATGACAGGGTAGCTGTCCCTCCTAACGATGGGACTGACGCCTCTCCTGATGACGCCTCTTCTGTTTGTTCTTCTCGACAAGGGTCAGACAGAAGTCACACTACCAGAGCAAGAAGTTTAGCTGAGGAAGCCTCTGCAATTTGAAGCGAAACGTCCTCGCGTCAAGCAACCCAGTCCAGTCAAAGATTCAAGCTTCTCTACTATGGAAACCACCTGGACATCTAAGAGCCTACACAGAAACCTTGAATTAAAGCCGAAAGTCGACACTACAAGCAGAAAATCACAAATATAACATGCCCAAATACTTCCTGACTACACATCAGTACTGGTTTTAAGAGGAAGTAATGTCTTTGTGTGTGTGTGTGTCTGTGTGTGTGTGTGGGGTGGGGGGGGTGATGGTGCAGGTTGTTTGACGTCCTGTGTTTTCGTTCTGTACTGTGTAGATGTGTGCCTGTGCTCCACTCCCTGTTTGATCAAGTTTCTTTACACAGTTATGTACATGGTGCATCTTTTGTCCCCCTTTCTTTTATTATGTTCATACTTTGTGTTTTCATAGCAGTGTGAACTCGGAAAGTACTGACGACTTTATTCCCACCATAACTCTCCAAGGTTCACTCTGGTCAGACCAGATCCATAAATAAATTCTGCCTCCAGGTCAGATTTTACAGCGTGTGACCCTGTTCATTTAGACTGAGCTCCAGAACAGGAACAGGTTCACTTGACAGGCGTTGACATGCCAATGTGTTTTTAAGACTGTTTACATGTGACGTGACTCAGGTGCAGCTGATCATACATGTGCACATTGAGACACACAGTTAAAAGATGCCCTTAGTGTGACCCAGACTTGGTTTAATGTCAAATGATGACCGTGAATCTGACAGATAGTGGTGCAGCTTAACTAAAATTTTCATAATAATCAGTTTGTGATAAAAGCATGAAATTTTGCACACAAATTCTAAATTAATGTTTATTTTCAGATAAAGGAAACATCCTGGAGCTGACCTCTAATGAGCTGCATGGGTCAGTAACGAATTACACAGGGGTCAAAATTTAAAAATGTGCCAGTCATGTTGACAAGTACACCACATTATTTGTCTGATGATAAAGATTCCAAAAAGGTATAGTTTGTTTTGAAAAAATTATGCAAATTATTGGTATTGGTTGAGTTAATGGTTATTAGTAGTTTGCACCATCTGTCATGCTTAGTTATCATGTTATGGGGTAACATATTTCATACATCATAGAATCCAATGGACGTCAACCTATTTTGACCTTTACTTTGGAGACCAAGCATTCAACATAGTCAAAACTATTCCATTTAGTAATCCTGTTCACTCAATGAATAATTTGCATCACTTTTTTACCATAATTTAAGTAACTAACTTTTCACCCCTGTACAAACTAAAACTGAACTTTAACCATTTTTGCTGTTTTACCCCATAACTCCAGAACATTCAGTCATAGATAGCCCAAACAATACCTTTTTGAAATCATTATGATCATACACATATAGTTTTCAACATGATTGGAGCATTTTTTTTTTTTTTTTTTGACCCCTGTAGCTCATTAGAGGTCAGCTCTGGGATGTCTCCATATTTGAAAATAAAGCTTAGTTAATTTAGAATATGTGTGCCAAATTTCATGCTTTTATCACAAACTCAATGATTGTTTTGGTTATCTGCTGCACTAAATTCTTACTCTTGTGTGGAGAGTTCTGTCAGAGAGTGACACACAAAATTAAATAATTATTTAGAACAACCTAAGTGAATTCTCACTCACAGATCATTAAAAAAAATGCAAATTGCGATAATTAGACCTGCATTGTAGGTGGGGGATTTACAACTTGATGATTTTTGGCTGTAAAAATGAACACAGCCATACACAGACTGTGACCTTTGCCCTCTGTCAGCGGTGTCATGTGGCAGACGGTCTTAATAATTCAGCTTCTGTGCTGAACAGACTGATTCAAGCCGCCTGCACCCCTGACACATAAGACACGGCTCTGAAAGACGTGGATGTATTTAAAGGGCTCAATATGTACAACTTTTCAGCTAGCTAATACAGCTTATCAGGCATTTTAAAAGTAGCACTCAGTTTTTGGTCGCTGTGAAACAGGTTGGAAGTACCATATTTTTCAGAATACAGTTCAGGCTTTTTTTTTTTTTTTTTTATGAGTTTGGGAGGTCCTGTGTCTTATATACTGGTGGAGGGGGAAAAAAAATCACGTTTGATAACCAGAATAATTACTATTTATGTAGGACTTTGACAGGAATCAACACACTAAACAAAAGAAACTCCTTCATTCAATTCACTTTGAAGTTATTAATTCCAACCAGACTCTGGAGCTGTGCACTTAGTCCCACAAAACAGAGGATATTATCATTATTTCCTTTACCGGATGGACAACTTCAGTTTATGCAGGGCTGGTGATTACGCCAAAGAACCGTCGCGTAAAACTCTGGTGTGGAACGTTGAACGATTCTTGCCCGCAACAGGACAAGAGTCCCAGTTTGTGACTTTAATCCACACAAAACTGATTCATGATTGACATCTTTAAATGGGTTTGAGAGGGGTTAATGAAGACATTGAGGATCCTGCCTCAGTCACATATTTCATGACATGAATTCTGGGGTAAGATGGGCTTCACCGCCTACGTATGTTGGACTACTTCGTCCTGACCTCATGCCGGGTGTCTGTCATTACACTGTGGTTAGTCTTTGTCCTGCTTTTGTTTTTTTGTCACGTGTCCACTGTTGCACTGTTGTGAAGGAATAGTGCCCTCTAGCGACCAGTGGTCAAAGTATAGACGGCAAGTGTTTGCTTGTTGAATCTTTACAAGCTAATTGACAGTGCGGAAACGTCACGTAGAACCGAAGTTCTGCTGAAATCTTTCTGCTCTTTTAGTTGTGTGCTTTCATTTTAAGCTCAGTTTATCTTAGTGTGTTTGGAACCAAAATAATTACCGTTATTGTGTAACTAAACATTAGTCCAGAGTTAATTCTTGGATTTTGGTGATTCTTTATAACACTTAAATATGCAACATGTACAACCTTAAATGTTCATAAAGTACTCATGCACAGCACGCTTTGTTAAATGGGTGAATGTAATATTTTGGAAAACTTTAAGAATAAAAGGTTGCAGAGTGTTTAGCAGAGGTGTCAAGTAACGAAGTACAAATACTTCGTTACTGTACTTAAGTACACTTTTTAGGTATCTATACTTTACTCCTTTACTTATTTTTCTGCCTACTTCTGACTTTCATTACATTTTCACACAAGTATCTGTACTTTCTATTCCTTACATTTTTTTTAAACAAACAGCCTCGTTACTCTTGGCTTCAGTTTAATGTTTATATATATATATTTCACGTCATGTGCGCCTGTAATCAACATGCTTTGAACCGTGAACCAATCCAAGCAGTGGTTCGCAGATTGAAGCAATGCTTCGGCCTATTGCTTCGTTTATTCTTTCTTTCTTTCGCTTAATTTCCCCCCGCTAAAACCCTAAAGAGCATACATCTGTGAGTATTATTTACCTTTTCTATGTTAAACCGACCTGTTATGGTCTTCTGAAACAGTTGATAGATGTATTTTATAACTTAAAAACGGGAGCGACGCTAACGCGTTAGCATGTCTATGGGATTTTCAATGTTAAAAGTTAGCATTAAGCAATTGCAGCTGTCATAACGTTCGGGTGCATTTGTTTTCAAATTGTAATATTTCTTAAATTTATTTTTGTTTATATATTAATAATCTAATGATTATTATATACAATTTTAGAGAAAGAGGCAAAAAGAACCTGAATAGAAACACAACAGAAAATATAAAAGCAACTAACAATGAACATACGTAAATAAATACATACATACATAAATAAGTGTTTCCTGTAAACACCTAGTGACTCTTACACCTCCACTTCATCCCTGTCTTATTTAATGACAATTTGTTTCGGTCAAACCATATTTTCAATGTGTTAATTTCTTCAGTGATTTCCTCCAGAACTATCTGCCAAAATAGAAAACTGCTGCATCCTAGTAAGAGCAGAATACTACTGGAATGAATTTGAATAAGTTGTTTTTTTTTGTTGTTTTTTTTTCTTCTTCACTAAATGGATGCTGCACTCACTGCAGTTTATTGTCTGGAATAGTCCCAGATTGCATTTCAGAGCTTCTAGAATTGAAACATTTTCGTGCAGGTGGTGTTGGGGGGTAATTTTGGGTTTTGGGTCTTGGGCCACATGTAGAATGAATCAGTTTTTAAATTAATTCATATAGTGGCATCTACCTTTTTTTTTTCTTTTTTTTTTTAAAGGTTACTTTAAGTAGGTTTTGGAGCACATACTTTTTCACTTTTACTTGAGTAAAGAGGTCAGGTTGATACTTCAACTTTTACCAGAGTGTTTTTAAACTGCAGTATCTGTACTTCTACTTAAGTAACAAATGTGTGTACTTTTGACACCACTGGTGTTTAGTGGATGCATATGTCCCTCAGATCTGATGATGAAGTCGGAGACTAAATAGAATATTTGTTTTAAACGGATGAATAATGAAGTCAGGGTGCCAGACAATTAGTCACAGTCTTGTTTTAAAAAAATATATTTGTAGTCATTCTCTTCATTTTTGATAAGGTTTGTGAAAATCTGTCCATGGATTTTGAGTCATAAAAAGTGATGCAGGTTTTTTGTTTTTCAAAGCATTGGACACTAAAATCTACAAAGATCAGCATTCGATTTCTTAATAAAGAGCATAACTGTGCAGTTTTGTTTTATTGTGGTGTGTGTGGAATAAGGTAAAGTGAATCCAAACAGATACATTTTCATTGAAAATACTTACATTTCAATATTGTTTTTCTTCACAAGTGTCATGCTTTTGGAAATCTATTACTTACCACTTGTCAAATATTTAATTCTTTGTTGGTTTTTATTTTATTCATTTAGTGTGTGAATGCAGTTTTATCTGTTGAGTTAATTTATGATTTCATATATTTTAGTTTTGTAATATTCTGTATGTTTAATGATGTTGTAGTTTCACCTTTTTTTGTGCGTGTGAATGTACAAACGTGAATACTGTACATATAATTTGACCCGTCTCTGTGGAGATTTACTTTGTGCATTTGCTTTGATTGTACTTTTGAGAGATATTTAATGTGATTTGCTTGCAGATTATAATTTTCCCTCTGTACTCATGCACTCCTGGAGGAGGCACCGTGTCGGTATGAACAGTCAGCGCATGTGGAGGATGTAAATATTGTAAGAAATACTGTGAAAAGCTTATTGTACAGTGATTCTTCACCAATCCACAGGAGTGACAAGAAGCATTAACAGGTGTCTGTAAACATTTCCATTAAAAAGATGTTGAAGCATTAAAGAGCCTCTTTGTCAACTCTCTGCTACAAAGACAAAGTGAAACTGTCAGATGATGGAGAATAAAATCCGGACACAGACATCAGGATCATTACTTAGCATCTTTTTATGACTCCAAATTTATTTGGACTCCTCTCGCTTCTGTCTTTAGGACACTACCTGCAAAGGAAAATCAAAAGTGAAGAGTTTATCAAATGATTTCTTTCTCTACATATTGTACGATGTCCGCGGGAAGAGGGTTTGGGTTTGGGGTGCTGTAGTTAAGCGTCCTCTAAGGCAACAAGAACACCTTCAAAAAGGTTTCACACGATATTTAAACACCACTTAATTTATCTGTATTTAATTTTAAAATCTTATTTGTTACATGGCACAGACATCTGGTATATGCACATACATCACCAGCATCAATAAATAGACATAAGAAGAAAGGCGCACAAGTACGAAAGCGTATGCATTCACTTGCTAAATTAATTTTTGGGTTTTTTTTTTGGAGTAATTTTAAATTAACTTTTACGAGTCAGTGACTGAGATGACAATCTTTTCAACATGTCTGTGGGAGTAACTCAAACCAAGCCTCTGTGTGAAAGTTGTCAGAGATATCAACAAGAAATTTGTTTGATACAAGACAAGATTTTTGCTTGTGCTTACAACCACCTTGGGGGTAAGCCAAAACAAAATAAACATACTGGCATAAATAGAAGATATGTAATGTCACCTGGCATAAAAGTAACAAATAGATTTCTATCACTGGCAGAAACTGAAACCAGTGAACATAGACAAAAAGAAAACTATGGACAACACAGAGCATGAAGTACGAGCAAAGAAGCTGAGGGAGAGAAAAAGTGTGCCAAATGTCAAGGCCAGTGATATCCTTGTGCTCGGAGATGGAGCTATATCTAATATAAGCATAAACAGAGTGGTTAAATGCAGTTATCCAAGTGCCACAGTCTCTGAAATAAGAAGACTCCCCCCTGACATACTGGCCAAGCACAAAGGCGTGAAACAGCTGGTTGTGCATGTTGGTGCAGTGGACATCAGAAAGCAACAGTCTGAATTGTTAAAACAAAGATTTTAATGCACTTTTTGACCATCTTGAAGAAGTGGGAATACAAACATTCATCAGTGGACCGCTTCCAAACATTGACAGGAGGATAAATAAATTTAGCCGGCTCTTTCAACTGAGTACTTCGCTGTCCAGAGTCTGCCCATCCAAAGGACTGCACTTTATAGACAATTTCAATCTGTTCTGGCAACGCGAAGATTTATTTAAAGGTAAAGGCCCACACATGAACAGAGGTGGAGTGAGACGATTAGCAGATAACTTTCTCTTCGCCCTGAGAAACCAGAAAAGGCTACAGCCAAATGAAGAACAAAGTGAGAACAGAGATCCTGTCGCACCACCTCAGGACCCAGCAAAGGACCTAGCCCCAAATATGCCTCCAATCGCCCCGAGAAATAATTCAAGGACGCCTCTACTGGTGGTTGGCTCTCACTGCGGTATTGTATCACTTCCTGTTCCGGAGTACAGCAGTGTTTTGCTGTATCTGTTAGCTGTTTAATCTGCGCAGTTAGATTGATCTAGTTAACTAGATATCGATTTGTTTCACAGTGTAATCTTCACGTGCCTTAACTAAAGCACTCCCTCTGCTGAATCACCTCTAAATTATTTTCTCATTATTCACTTTGTGTGTTTTTAGGAATCTGCTAGCTTAGCGCAGCTATTAGCTCTTAGCCGGTTTAGCATGGCGGCTTCTCCTGTCTCTCCCACACTTTTCTGCTGTGGGTGTGAAATGTTTAGTTATTCCTCAGCCTCCTTTAGCAGTAATGGTACTTGTAATAAGTGTAGCTTATTCGTAGCTTTGGAGGCCAGGCTGGGCGAATTGGAGACTCGGCTCCGCACCTTGGAAAATCCTACAGCTAGCCAGGCCCCTGTAGTCGGTGCAGACCAAAGTAGCTTAGCCGCCGTTAGTTCCCCTCCGGCAGATCCCGAGCAGCCGGGAAAGCAGGCCGACTGGGTGACTGTGAGGAGGAAGCGTAGCCCTAAACAGAAGCCCCCTGTACACCACCAACCCGTTCACATTTCTAACCGTTTTTCCCCACTCGGCGACACACCCGCTGAGGATCAAACTCTGGTTATTGGCAACTCTGTTTTGAGAAATGTAAAGTTAGCGACACCAGCAACCATAGTCAGTTGTCTTCCGGGGGCCAGAGCAGGCGACACTGAAGGAAATTTGAAACTGCTGGCTAAGGCTAAGCGTAAATTTGGTAAGATTGTAATTCACGTCAGCAGTAATGACACCCGGTTACGCCAATTGGAGGTCACTAAAATTAACATTGAATCGGTGTGTAACTTTGCAAAAACAATGTCGGACTCTGTAGTTTTCTCTGGGTCCCTCCCCAATCGGACCGGGAGTGACATGTTTAGCCGCATGTTCTCCCTGAATTGCTGGCTGTCTGAGTGGTGTCCAAAAAATGAGGTGGGCTTCATAGATAATTGGCAAAGCTTCTGGGGAAAACCTGGTCTTGTTAGGAGAGACGGCATCCATCCCACTTTGGATGGAGCAGCTCTCATTTCTAGAAATCTGGCCAATATTCTTAAATCCTCCAAACCGTGACTATCCAGGGTTGGGACCAGGAAGCAGAGTTGTAGTCTTACACACCTCTCTGCAGCTTCTCTCCCCCTGCCATCCCCTCATTACCCCATCCCCGTAGAGACAGTGCTTGCTCCAAGACCACCAATAACTTGCAAAAACCTATTTAAGCATAAAAATTCAAAAAGAAAAAAATAATATAGCACCTTCAACTGCACCACAGACTAAAACAGTTAAATGTGGTCTATTAAACATTAGATCTCTCTCTTCTAAGTCCCTGTTAGTAAATGATATAATAATTGATCAACATATTGATTTATTCTGCCTTACAGAAACCTGGTTACAGCAGGATGAATATGTTAGTTTAAATGAGTCAACACCCCCGAGTCACAAAAACTGCCAGAACGCTCGTAGCATGGGCCGAGGCGGAGGATTAGCAGCAATCGTCCACTCCAGCTTATTAATTAATCAAAAACCCAGACAGAGCTTTAATTCATTTGAAAGCTTGACTCTTGTCCATCCAAATTGGAAGTCCCAAAAACCAGTTTTATTTGTTGTTATCTATCGTCCACCTGGTCATTACTGTGAGTTTCTCTGTGAATTTTCGGACCTTTTGTCTGACTTAGTGCTTAGCTCAGATAATTATAGTGGGCGATTTTAACATCCACACAGGTGCTGAGAATGACAGCCTCAACACTGCATTTAATGTATTGTTAGACTCGATTGGCTTTGCTCAAAATGTAAATGAGTCCACCCACCACTTTAATCATACCTTAGATCTTGTTCTGACTTATGGTATGGAAATTGAAGACTTAACAGTATTCCCTGAAAACCCCCTTCTGTCTGATCATTGCTTAATAACATTTACATTTACTCTGATGGACTACCCAGCAGTGGGGAATAAGTTTCATTACAGTAGAAATCTTTCACAAAGCGCTGTAACTAGGTTTAAGGATATGATTCCTTCTTTATGTTCTCCAATGCCATATACCAACACAGTGCAGAGTAGCTACCTAAACTCTGTGAGTGAGATATATTATCTCGTCAGTAGTTTTATATCCTCTTTGAGGACCACTTTGGATGCTGTAGCTCCTCTGAAAAAGAGAGCCTTAAATCAGAAGTGCCTCACTCCGTGGTATAACTCACAAACTCGCAGCTTAAAGCAGATAACCCGTAAGTTGGAGAGGAAATGGCGTCTCATCAATTTAGAAGATCTTCACTTAGCCTGGAAAAAGAGTCTGTTGCTCTATAAAAAAGCCCTCCGTAAAGCTAGGACATCTTACTACTCATCACTAATTGAAGAAAATAAGAACAACCCCAGGTTTCTTTTCAGCACTGTAGCCAGGCTAACAAAGAGAGCTCTATTGAGCCGAGTATTCCTTTAACTTTAACTAGTAATGACTTCATGACTTTCTTTGCTAATAAAATTTTAACTATTAGAGAAAAAATTACTCATAACCATCCCAAAGACATATCGTTCTCTTTGCCTGCTTTCAGTGATGCCGGTATTTGGTTAGACTCTTTCTCTCCGATTGTTCTGTCTGAGTTATTTTCATTAGTTACTTCCTCCAAACCATCAACATGTCTATTAGACCCCATTCCTACCAGGCTGCTCAAGGAAGCCCTACCATTAATTAATACTTTGATCTTAAATATGATCAATCTATCTTTATTAGTTGGCTATGTACCACAGGCTTTTAAGGTGGCAGTAATTAAACCATTACTTAAAAAGCCATCACTTGACCCAGCTATCTTAGCTAATTACAGGCCAATCTCCAACCTTCCTTTTCTCTCAAAAATTCTTGAAAGGGTAGTTGTAAAACAGCTAACTGATCATCTGCAGAGGAATGTCTATTTGAAGAGTTTGTCAGGGTTTAGAATTCATCATAGTACAGAAACAGCATTAGTGAAGGTTACAAATGATGTTCGTATGGCCTCAGACAGTGGACTCATCTCTGTGCTTGTTCTGTTAGACCTCAGTGCTGCTTTTGATACTGTTGACCATATAATTTTATTACAGAGATTAGAGCATGCCATAGGTATTAAAGGCACTGAGCTGCGGTGGTTTGAATCATATTTATCTAATAGATTACAATTTGTTCATGTAAATGGGGAATCTTCTTCACAGACTAAGGTTAATTATGGAGTTCCACAAGGTTCTGTGCTAGGACCAATTTTATTCACTTTATACATGCTTCCCTTAGGCAGTATTATTAGACAGCATTGCTAAATTTTCATTGTTACGCAGATGATACCCAGCCTTATCTATCCATGAAGCCAGAGGACACACACCAATTAGCTAAACTGCAGGATTGTCTTACAGACATAAAGACATGGATGACCTCTAATTTCCTGCTTTTAAACTCAGATAAAACTGAAGTTATTGTACTTGGCCCCACAAATCTTAGAAACATGGTGTCTAACCAGATCCTTATTCTGGATGGCATTACCCTGACCTCTAGTAATACTGTGAGAAATGTTGGAGTCATTTTTCATCAGGATATGTCATTCAGTGCGCATATTAAACAAATATGTAGGACTGCTTTTTTGCATTTGTGCAATATCTCTAAAATTAGAAAGGTCTTGTCTCAGAGTGATGCTAAAAAACTAATTCATGCATTTATTTCCTCTAGGCTGGACTATTGTAATTCATTATTATCAGGTTGTCCTAAAAGTTCCCTGAAAAGCCTTCAGTTAATTCAACATGCTGCAGCTAGAGTACTGACAGGGACTAGAAGGAGAGAGCATATCTCATCCATATTGGCCTCTCTTTATTGGCTTCGTGTTAATTCTATCACCCCAATAGAGCACTTTGCTTTCAGACTGCAGGCTTACTTGTAGTTCCTAGGGTTAGTAAGAGTAGAATGGGAGGCAGAGCCTTCAGCTTTCAGGCTCCTCTCCTGTGGAACCAGCTCCCAATTCAGATCAGGGAGACAGACACCCTCTCTACTTTTAAGATTAGGCTTAAAACTTTCCTTTTTGCTAAAGCTTATAGTTAGGGCTGGATCAGGTGACCCTGAACCATCCCTTAGTTATGCTGCTATAGACTTAGACTGCTGGGGGGTTCCCATGATGCACTGAGTGTTTCTTTCTCTTTTTGCTCTGTATGCACCACTCTGCATTTAATCATTAGTGATTGATCTCTGCTCCCCTCCACAGCATGTCTTTTTCCTGGTTCTCTCCCTCAGCCCCAACCAGTCCCAGCAGAAGACTGCCCCTCCCTGAGCCTGGTTCTGCTGGAGGTTTCTTCCTGTTAAAAGGGAGTTTTTCCTTCCCACTGTCGCCAAGTGCTTGCTCACAGGGGGTCGTTTTGACCGTTGGGGTTTTTCCGTAATTATTGTATGGCTTTGCCTTACAATATAAAGCGCCTTGGGGCAACTGTTTGTTGTGATTTGGCACTATATAAATAAAATTGATTTGATTTGAAGTGCACCACCATCACCTGAGATCACAAAGGATACAGGTGAAGCAACACCAACTGCATTCGTGACGGACTCGGCTACAGCGCCATCACCTGAATCCCTTGCAATGGACTCAGCTATAGCACCACCACCGGCATCCACTACTGAGGATTTAACATCGGAAAACCACCCACCACAAGCCTGGAACCCTCCTGCCACATCAACACCCTCTAGAGATTCTGTATCGTTTCTGTCTCCTCAGTTATCACCAAGGCGATTTCCTGATCATCTCGAAAGCTTGGTGAAAACGGGGATCAGAATGGTTCCACTCACTCCAGACATGGCAAGATCGAGAATTCTATCTGCAAAGAAACACCACGCCCCTCCCCCTCCCATCCAGGTTTCTCCAACTAAGGCCCCCCCAGCTCGGCCCCTACCACTGGTGTCCGGAACTGGTATCTTCAACAGCGTTAATGCTGCTGTCTAGGACATTAAGGGCCTCTGCGTTACTATCATTCACAGCAACCCCCATAACGACCGCAGGTCCTGGAAGGTAGTGTCTGTTTCTAGAACAATTCCTACTGTCAGAACACATAGATTAGAAACAAGAAAGATATTCAGACTGTCCGAACAGAGAAATCTAATCTACATCCCAAGTAAAAAGATTACACACAGTGAAACACAGAAAAGTCTCAAACATGCTGTACATGTTATTCAGATCTCTGAATAACAAATCATTTTTAATCAATAATTTTATTTCCTCTTCTAATCTTGATTTTATGTTTTTAACTGAGACATGGCTTGACAAAAACACAGAAAATGCAGTTTTGATTGAATGTAGTCTACCTGACTTTAATTTTATGTCTGAAATAAGACAGGATCAGAGACGTGGAGGTGTATGTGCCATTTGGAAAGACAATATACTCACCCATAAATTGTCATTTGGGATTTTTCCATCATTTGAGTATATGGCCTTTAATATGGTGACAAAACAATCTTCTGTACTGTACATGACCGTTTACAAGCCACCACAGAATCATTTTATTGCTGATTTTACAGAATTGCTCTGTTGTGTGTACAGAATTTGATTGTTTGCTGATCACAGGTGATTTCAACGTCCATGTAGATGTAGCCGATGACAAACAAGCCAAAGAACTCGGTGCTGTCCTCGAAATGTTTGGTCTAACGCAGCATGTAAGCGAGCCCACTCATAACAGAGGCCACACTCTAGACCTTATCATCACAAAGGGTGTCACTATCTCACATGTGAATGTTGTTGACGTTGCTCTCTCTATCATTTCTGTCTTCTTTGACATGAATGTTACATCTAGACCAATAGTTGGGCCGGCAGTTACTCGAAGAAGATGCATAAATTACACAACAATGGTTCAGTTTGCTGAAATTATCAAATTTGAAAATGTCCCATATTGTAATGTTGATGAAATATTGAACGCTTATACATCAAGTGTTTTAAATGTATTGGAAACCATTGCTCCAGTTAAAATTAAATTGGTTAAAAATAAAGAAAAAGCGCCATGGAGAAATGAAGATTCGGTCAGGGCACAGAAAAGGGAGTGTCGGAAAGTCGAGCGAAAATGGCGAAAGTCAAATCTTCAGGTTCATTATGAAATTTACAAAGGTATGCTTTGTGTGTTCAACTTGACTTTACGTCAAACAAGGTAAAGGTATTTGTCGAAAATCATTTCAAACTGCAGTAACAATTCCCGTGTCCTTTTTGCCACAGTTAACAGATTAACAAACCCTCCAATCTCTCTGCCCTTGGAACTGGTTTCTACTTCCAAGTGCAATGAGTTTACAAAATTCTTTAATGACAAAATTCAGACCATTAAAAATGCGATCATTTCAACAACTCAGATGGTACCACTGCAGCCTTTGAAACACCTAGAGCTGGCACATTTTACACTTGTAACTGGCAAAACTGTTGATGATGTTATCTCTGGTCTGAGTTCATGTACATCTTGCCTAGATGAGCTGCCCACTAGATTTCTGAAGTCTGTGCTTAGCACTTTGCTACCACAGATCACTCATCTAGTGAACACCTCACTGCAGACTGGAACATTTCCAGAGGCCCTGAAAACTGCTGTCATTAAGCCTCTTCTAAAAAAGGGTAGTCTTAATGCAGCAGTCTTGAACAACTACAGACCCATATCAAATCTGCTATTCTTAGGGAAAGTCCTGGAGAAAGTGGTTCACCAACAGCTCACTGACTTTCTCGTTTCTAATAAGGTTTTTGACACTTTCCAGTCGGGTTTTAGGCCACATCACAGCACAGAGACAGCTTTGATCAAAGTGACAAATGATATCCGTTTAAACACAGATGCAAGCAAAGTCTCAGTCCTGGTTCTGCTGGACTTGAGTACTGCCTTTGACACAGTGGACCATGGGACTCTACTACAAAGGTTAGAAAATTGGGTGGGAATCACTGCCACTGCATTAAACTGGTTCAAGTCCTATCTTGAAGACAGGACATACTTTGTTGAAATTGGAAACTGTCTCGAACAAAGTGGCACTGACCTGTGGGGTTCCCCAGGGGTCTATCCTGGGACCCCTCTTATTCAATCTGTACATGCTTCCATTGGGTCAGCTGATACGCAGCAATAATGTATCCTACCATAACTATGCAGACGACACTCAGATCTATGTGTCATTGACAGCAGGTGAACTGGGGCCTGTAGATTCACTTTCTCACTGCATCGAACAGATCAGTTTCTGGATGCAAAACAACTTCCTCCAGTTAAACTCAGATAAAACTGAAACAATTGTCTTTGGCCCACAGAAACAACAAGAAAGTGTCATCAGTCACCTCGAGTCTCTCTCTAAAGCCTAAAGATCAGGTTTGAAACCTTGGAGTAATCATGGACTCAGACCGGACTTTAAACAGTCACATCAAATCAATAACATCAGCCGCTTTTTACCATCTAAAAAACATTGCCAAGATCAAAAATATAGTGTCCAAACCAGACTTAGAGAAACTGATCCATGCTTTTATCTCCAGCAGATTGGATTATTGTAACGGTCTACTCACTGGCCTCTCTAAACGAGCTGTCAAACAGTTAAAGAACATCCAAAATACTGCAGCTCGAGTCCTGACAAGAACCAGGAAATATGACCACATTAGTCCAGTGCTCAGATCTCTGCACTGGCTTCCAGTCGCTCAGAGAATAGACTTTAAAACAACTCTGCTTGTGTACAAGTCTCTTCATGGTTTAGCACCAAAGTACATCTCTGACATGTTAGAGCCATATGAACCATCGCGGGCTCTGAGATCCTCTGGGACTGGTCTCCTACTGGTCCCCAGAGTCAGGACTAAACACGGAGAAGCAATGTTTCAGTTTTATGCAGCTAAAATCTGGAATAAACTCCCTAAAATGGTGAGAGAGGCTTCATCTGTGACAATGATCAAATCCAAGCTGATAACTGTTCTTTTCAGCTGGCGTATGACAACTGAGAGTCATCTATTTGCCCTCTTCTCCTTAAATGTAGTTTTAAAATGATATTTATGCTTTTATGATTTTGTGTGTCTTGTGATTTTATCTGTATCTTGTAATTTTTATGAAGCTGTGAAGCACTTTGAATTGCCTTGTGTACAAAATGTGCTCTATAAATAAATTTGCCTTGCCTTGTAATTATTTGTGTTTTTCTGAGTAATTTATTTTGTCTGTTTTTCTGAATAATTTCTTTTTTGCTGAGTAATTTATTTTTTGGTTTGTTTTGAGTAATTCATTTTTTTGGTTTGCTTTTCTGAGTCATTTATTTTTAGATTTGTTTTTTTTTTTTGTTTGTTTGTTTTTTTTGTTTTTTTTTACTATTTCTTGAGTCACCACGTAGCCGGGCTAAATGCCTTTCAAATGCATCATCCTGTATCCATGGAGCATACCATATCTGTCCAACTGATCCTGGAGAAAAACTGCAAAGTCTTCAGGTGCCTGCGTAGAGTCAACAAACTAATGATAATACCATCTATATGACTTAAAGACAGGACAAAGTAAAACTTGATTATACTGAACAATGTCGTGTTACCAAATCGAGCTCTCAATGAATGAATGCGTCTTCAAATGCTCTCTAAACTCAGGAAAAAAATTCAGAAAATCAGAAAAAAATTACTCTGGAAAAACCAACCATAAAAATAAATTACTCTGAAAAACCCAGAAAAAAACAAATAATTATTCCAAAAAAACTGACAAAAAATGAATTATTCATAAAACAGAAATAATTATTCAGAAAAACAGACAAAAATAAATTACTCCGAAAAACAATCCAAAAAATAAATTCATCAAGTGAATGCAATACACTTCCGTATGCAAGTGTTGAAATTAATGTTAATGGATTCCATCACAGACCATAGTGTTATAGTATACTTATGCACAGTTGTTTGTCAGAAATTTCAAACATAATTTTGTGTGTGTGTGTGTGTGTGAATAACAGCAAAACATTTAAATATTTCAATACTTAATTTATTGCTGTCATCTGGCTGGGTTTGGGTTGGCACCCCCAACACCTTCACTTCCCATGGCCTACAGGTATGGTCAGATTAGCTACATCCGGCAGGGGTAAAGTGATGACTGCCATTCATTTTCAGTTTGAGTGGACTTTTGCAGTGGCAAGAAAACGGTCACCCTGCTGCCAGCTAGGCACATCCAAAATAAATTGAAATTTATTTTATGCAAATAGTGAGCGACACAACATGGCAGCTGCCCATCTGAGTGACTAGGCGCTGGTTGTTTGAGCAAACAAATTTATCCAAGATCGTGGAAAACACTCCAAAACAGCTGCATATTGTATAAATCTAATATGTTTCTCATATATTTAAAGGGTGGTGAGAAATAAACACTTCTAAATCTAAAAATGCTGTTTTTATAAGCAGGTAACACCTCTGAAGTGACTTAGAAGACATCTTATGAAGACGTAGTGTGCACGCCCCGGGAACAGCCATCAGGTGACAAAACCAACTGCTCGTAAATGGACTGCATTTATATAGCACTTTTCCATCTGCATCAGACGCTCAAAGCGCTTTACAATTACGCCTCACATTCACCCTGATGTCAGGGTGCTGCCATACAAGGTCCTCGCTACACACCGGGAGCAATAGGGGATTAAAGACCTTGCCCAAGGGCCCTTAGTGATTTTCCAGTCAGGTGGGGATTTTCAGGTCTCTGGTCTCGTCTCCGTTGTTTGTAAGTGACTGTAGCATCAGTATTTCACCCTTTCCCTTCCTAATTCCATTTGATTCAGAAACTTTAGATTTGATAACGACCACCACCCCAAGAAAAGTGCTGCTACAATTCTGTTTAATAAAATTTATCAGAGGAGAAAAAAAAAGTCAAATTTTCTCTTGAGTTTCACCCTGTAATGTGCAGGTCTGTGATTCAGACCCAGGGAACCGTGAGCATGTGGAAAGTCGTGCACACAGCAGTGAAGCAAAAAAAAAAAAAACAAAAAAAAAACACTGCAATTTATAATACTTAATTCCTGTTATAAAGAGCAGATTTAGTCTCCATCTAGACGTACACCAGGAAGTAATGAAATGACATGGATTACTGTTCTCCCTTTTATGTTTTACATGAATTACCTGATGCGCTTGTATCATGAAGACATCAGCCTGGCTCCTGTCTCATGAAGAGCTGGCTCTCACATCATGAACACTTCAGCCGGCATGGTGTGTCCAGCATGTAGCGATCTGCTGGTGGCCGCGTTGCAAATGTTATATGTGTTTTAATTATTACAATGTGGGGAAATCCCGCAGTTACACATGCGTCACAGTGGCATCCAGAGTTGCGGTGCACTGATGCGGCGGTCAGTTGAAGTGATATGTGTTGTCTGTGTTTGGAATGAAAAAGAGCATTTTATCAACTACTTTAACTATTTACTTACATTTCAACTGTTTGTGGCTGGCCTGCGTGTGCGTGTCTTCGGGAGTATAGTAAAACTGACATGCACAGTTCCCCATGGCACACTGCGAGAATTCACAATGTGAAGACAAACAAAACTTATGAAGACAAACAAAATCTCTGAATCAAAATTAACTTCAAATTCTTTCTCCAACACCTACACAAAAAACTTTAAGTATTAAAAAAAGGCAAAATGATCAAAGGCATTTTAAATGTGATTCAGAAAGCATGTGGAACGTGTCAGTTGATAAAATGTCTGCATTGTTTGTTAGTAGGGGAAACCGGGACACAGTGAATCACTGGGCACAGTGAATCAAATCAAATCAAATCAATTTTATTTATATAGCGCCAAATCACAACAAACAGTTGTCCCAAGGCACTTTATATTGTAAGGCAAGGCCATACAATAATTACGGAAAAACCCCAACTGTCAAAACGACCCCCTGTGAGCAAGCACTTGGCAACAGTGGGGAGGAAAAACTCCCTTTTAACAGGAAGAAACCTCCAGCAGAACCAGGCTCAGGGAGGGGCAGTCTTCTGCTGGGACTGGTTGGGGCTGAGGGAGAGAACCAGGAAAAAGACATGCTGTGGAGGGGAGCAGAGATCAATCACTAATGATTAAATGCAGAGTGGTGCATACAGAGCAAAAAGAAAAAGAAACACTCAGTGCATCATGGGAACCCCCCAGCAGTCTAAGTCTATAGCAGCATAACTAAGGGATGGTTCAGGGTCACCTGATCCAGCCCTAACTATAAGCTTTAGCAAAAAGGAAAGTTTTAAGCCTAATCTTAAAAGTAGAGAGGGTGTCTGTCTCCCTGATCTGAATTGGGAGCTGGTTCCACAGGAGAGGAGCCTGAAAGCTGAAGGCTCTGCCTCCCATTCTACTCTTACAAACCCTAGGAACTACAAGGAAGGCTGCAGTCTGAGAGCGAAGCGCTCTATTGGGGTGATATGGTACTATGAGGTCCCTAAGATAAGATGGGACCTGATTATTCAAAACCTTATAAGTAAGAAGAAGAATTTTAAATTCTATTCTAGAATTAACAAGAAGCCAATGAAGAGAGGCCAATATGGGTGAGATATGCTCTCTCCTTCTAGTCCCTGTCAGTACTCTAGCTGCAGCATTTTGAATTAACCGAACGCTTTTCAGGGAACTTTTAGGACAACCTGATAATAATGAATTACAATAGTCCAGCCTAGAGGAAATAAATGCATGAATTAGTTTTTCAGCATCACTCTGAGACAAGACCTTTCTAATTTTAGAGATATTGCACAAATGCAAAAAAGCAGTCCGACATATTTGTTTAATATGCGCATTGAATGACATATCCTGATGAAAATGACTCCAAGATTTCTCACAGTATTACTAGAGGTCAGGGTAATGCCATCCAGAGTAAGGATCTGGTTAGACACCATGTTTCTAAGATTTGTGGGGCCAAGTACAATAACTTCAGTTTTATCTGAGTTTAAAAGCAGGAAATTAGAGGTCATCCATGTCTTTATGTCTGTAAGACAATCCTGCAGTTTAGCTAACTGGTGTGTGTCCTCTGGCTTCATGGATAGATAAAGCTGGGTATCATCTGCATAACAATGAAAATTTAAGCAATGCCGTCTAATAATACTGCCTAAGGGAAACATGTATAAAGTGAATAAAATTGGTCCTAGCACAGAACCTTGTGGAACTCCATAATTAACCTTAGTCTGTGAAGAAGATTCCCCATTTACATGAACAAATTGTAATCTATTAGATAAATATGATTCAAACCACCGCAGCGCAGTGCCTTTAATACCTATGGCATGCTCTAATCTCTGTAATAAAATTTTATGGTCAACAGTATCAAAAGCAGCACTGAGGTCTAACAGAACAAGCACAGAGATGAGTCCACTGTCTAAGGCCATAAGAAGATCATTTGTAACCTTCACTAATGCTGTTTCTGTACTATGATGAATTCTAAAACCTGACTGAAACTCTTCAAATAGACCATTCCTCTGCAGATGATCAGTTAGCTGTTTTACAACTACCCTTTCAAGAATTTTTGAGAGAAAAGGAAGGTTGGAGATTGGCCTATAATTAGCTAAGATAGCTGGGTCAAGTGATGGCTTTTTAAGTAATGGTTTAATTACTGCCACCTTAAAAGCCTGTGGTACATAGCCAACTAATAAAGATAGATTGATCATATTAAGATCAAAGCATTAATTAATGGTAGGGCTTCCTTGAGCAGCCTGGTAGGAATGGGGTCTAATAGACATGTTGATGGTTTGGAGGAAGTAACTAATGAAAATAACTCAGACAGAACAATCGGAGAGAAAGAGTCTAACCAAATACCGGCATCACTGAAAGCAGCCAAACAACGATACGTCTTTGGGATGGTTATGAGTAATTTTTTCTCTAATAAATTTTATTAGCAAAGAAAGTCATGAAGTCATTACTAGTTAAAGTTAAAGGAATACTCGGCTCAATAGAGCACTGACTTTGTCGGCCTGGCTACAGTGCTGAAAAGAAACCTGGGGTTGTTCTTATTTTCTTCAATTAGTGATGAGTAGTAAGATGTCCTAGCTTTACGGAGGGCTTTTTTATAGAGCAACAGACTCTTTTTCCAGGCTAAGTGAAGATCTTCTAAATTAGTGAGACGCCATTTCCTCTCCAACTTACGGGTTATCTGCCTTAAGCTGCGAGTTTGTGAGTTATACCACGGAGTCAGGCACTTCTGATTTAAAGCTCTCTTTTTCAGAGGAGCTACAGCATCCAAAGTTGTCTTCAATGAGGATGTAAAACTATTGACGAGATACTCTATCTCACTTACAGAGTTTAGGTAGCTACTCTGCACTGTGTTGGTATATGGCTTTAGAGAACATAAAGAAGGAATCATATCAGTATCTATCAGAATCATATATCAGAATCATATCATATCAGAATCAGTAGCTATAACTACAAAACTACATATATATTTGCAGCAATTATGCCATATTTGTATGTATAAAGACATCCCCTGTAGAAATTAGTGTTTTGGTTTTGGATACATTAAGGGTAAAACTAAGTGGCAAGTGAAGTCAGTTTTTTCCTATCAAAAGTAAATTTTGTGGATGTCAGTGTCTTTGTATTTATTTCTCACACCAGAGTAAAAGTTGCCCAAAAAAATTGGTATTAGTTAGAAGACTACCCAGTCCAACTGATGAGCATGTGTTATGTCTTCTCCAGACTATCAGCTATTTGATAACATGACTCATGTCTGTCACATGCACCTGGGGCACAGGGAATCGGGGCACAGTGAATCATTCTAAAAAATGATGTACTAAGCCCCAGTATAAAGTAGGTGACAAATATTACTCGTTGAAGCTTATACATTTATTTTTCCATGAATTATTTCTAGAATTTGTGTATATAAGCAACTGTTTTCACGTTTGAACAGAAATGATGACAGTTGTATTTATAATAGTTTCTAAAGGACTTATATCACTATATGAGACACTCACATATTATATAGCTGGTTTGCTGGATAACTGTATATGCATCAGCATATATTTATTAATTTTAAAGAAATCTTTATGTGTTTTTCATTATATTCTAAGTTGATTCACTGTGCCCCGTGAATTAGTGTCCGGGGCACAGTGAATCAAGAATTTTAAAATCAATTTTAGACACCTGTGAATTACACTTGGGGAAACATAAATAACACAGCCTTATAAACAATATCTTGCTGTATTAAATCCACAATAGAATGACCGAAACCTATGCATAATGTGTTTATGCTGCCACAAAACAACATTTCTGATCCCCGGCTTCCCCTATGTCTTTGTTTTTAGCATACAGATGGAGCCAAATGCATGCGTCAGTAAATAAAAATAAAGGCCAATGCTACAATACTCTTGTCCGTATGAGCATAAAAATAAAAAAACAAAAAACAAATGTGACCTTTTGACCTCTTAAAATAGGTCAAAGTTAGCCATCTTTGAACCTGTCCATGGTCTGTGTCCCAAGAATGTTCCCTGTGAATTTGAAGACCCTGGCAGTAATAGGACTGGATTTATGCTGAGCACAGGCAGACGGACGGACAGATGGACAGATGAATACAAGGCCTTCACAATACCCAATGGCAATATTTGATGGCCTCTGGTAAAAATCAGTGCATCCCTATTGGTGTTGGAACCTTTGTAGTTTCTCATCACTGCCGGGCTGAATAAAGCTGGACTTAAACAATATGTGCAGATTTATCCAAATTCCAAACTCTGCCAGTTTGCCACGTCACATGTCATGAATTATTCCCTTGGAATTTTGTAGGAGGCAGAAAAGACTTTTTAGTCCCTTGTCATTCTTTTGCCTACAGTGACGTCACATACCCAGAATTCCGTGTGCAACACAAGCACTCCATATTGAAAATGGTGGCATCAACTAGAGTCGTCATAGAGACGCTTTGCGCTGTGGAATATTCAATCATGATGTTAAAATTTATGTGCTGCTGCTGCAGTGCTGAGGAGATGAGTGCTGCTACATTATTTATGTCGTCACTAGAACTTGAATGTTTGTGATCTGGTTCTGTTTTGGGTTTGCTACCTGCTTCTGCTGAGAACTTGTTGACTTCAGTGTGGACTTGTGTCTCAATAGTACTGGTTTTCTGCTCATCCAGTGCAACTACATACTCTCTGGTGTTGTGTTAGTGGTTTATAGCAGTTGTCCATCCAGACAAGCACTAAATTGTACTTACAGTAGTCTGACACTATGATTAAATCTCAGGATGTCCAGATGAAGGTTTCTTTTTTAAACAGTCCGTCAGGTCTGCTGCTGAGTTTAACACAGAGCCGTAATGCACGGTTTAAATGTGCATGACCTCACCAGTTCACTTTATTGATTTATTTGGAAGATGTTTTTGATTGTGGGCGGAAACTGGAGTACTCGCAGGAAACCCCATGCAGATACGGGGAGAACTTGTGAACTGCACATAGAAAGGCCCAGATAGGAAGCGATCCCAGGACCTTCTTGCTGTGAGGCAGTTATTAACTAATTCACTTTAAATAGGATGCAAGTCTATTTTATGGCGCTTTACACAAGTATGGTCTAACCTTACCAACCCCTAGAGCAAGCTAGAAAAGTATCCGACCTTATTATTTTTTTCAAAAACCATACGGATTTGAATCAAGTGTGATTGCGTCAGACAAGCTTGAACCCTCGTGCGCATGCGTGAGTTTTTCCACGCCTGTCGGTTGCGTCATTCGCCTGTGAGCAGGCTTTGAGTGTGGAGTGGTCCAGCCCCCTCGTCGGATTTTCATTGTCAGGAAATGGCGGAATGATTTGGGCTTTTTTTCCATCACAATTTTTTCAGAAAATGTTAGAGACTGGCAGCTGGAAACCATTAGAAAAATTTATCTGGCTTTCGGTGAAAATGTTACGGGTTTGGTAGAGAATAAGGAGTGTTACTGTCGCTTTAAGGATGCGCCCCAGTGGCTGTGGGGCACGCCGCGCTCTGAAGCCGCCATCGACAGGCTGAACAACTATTTCATTTATAAACGGACCATCGTATGCCATTTCTCTGGTTATCACAAGAGCTGGACATCAACCATTTTCCGGCAGATTTCACTTTTAACAAGAGATTTTGTCATGGAAAGCCGAGTGGAGGCTTCGCGCGTCACGATGGATTCGCTACTGGAGCGAGACAAAACCACCTCCGTTTTGGTCTCACAGGATGGCTTTGAGAAGGTGTTCAGACAGCTGTCGGTGGTTTTTCCATCGAGTGATTATCCGAGAAATTGTGGATGTGCCTGGACATGCCAGAACATGTCCCGTGAGGCTTCATCACGGCGTTGCTTTGCGCCATGCGGCACCGTCGCGACACGCGAAGCCTCCGCTCCTCTTTCCATGACAAAAACTCCTGTAACAGTGGAATGTGCCGTTCATTTCCAAACTGGACACTGTGTTTTATCCGGGATGTCATCTGACTAGCACAGGAATTGTGAAAAGACATGGACATCAGCACTTTTTCGGCACATTGAGACAGACGTGTGGAGGAATTCCGAGCGTCGCGGCGGTGCCGCATGGCGCACAGCAACTCCGTGATGAAGCCTCATGGGACATGTTCTGGCATCTCCAGGCACATCCACAATTTCTCGGATAATCACTCGATGGAACAACCACCGACAGCTGTCTGAACGCCATCTCAAAGCCGTCCTGTGAGACCAAAACGGAGGTGGTTTTGTCTCGCTCCAGTAGCGAATCCATCGTGAGGCGCGAAGCCTCCGCTCAGCTTTCCATGACAAAATCTCTTGTTAAAAGTGAAATCTGCCGGAAAATGGTTGATGTCCAGCTCTTGTGATAACCAGAGAAATGGCACACGATGGTCACGGATCCAGACAGCCACCCGTTTAGAAATGAAATGAAATGGTCGTTCAGCCTGTTGATGGCGGCTTCGGAGCGCGGTGCACCCCACAGCCGCTGGGGGCTGTCCTTAAAGCGACAATAACACTCCTTATTCTCTACCAAGCCCGTAACATTTTCACCGAAAGCCAGATAAATTTTTCTAATGGTTTCCAGCTGCCAGTCTCTAACAGTTTCTGAAAAATTTCTGATGGAAAAAAAGCCCAAATCATTCCGCCATTTCCTGACAATGAAAATCCGACGAGGGGGCTGGACCACTCCTCACTCAAAGCCTGCTCACAGGCGAATGACGCAACCGACAGGCGTTGAAAAACTCACGCATGCGCACGAGTGTTCAAGCTTGTCTGATGCAATCACACGTGATTCAAATCCATATGGTTTTTGAAAAGAATAATAAGGTCGGATACTTTTCTAATAGACCTCGTAGGTGATGTAAACAATGCTAGTCCAGCAGGAGCTTGAACCAGCACAATAATGATGATGATGTGCCACCATGGAGTAACCTGGATGTTGGGGCATCCCTATATCTCAGACTAGTGAAGTAACTTTGTTGAGTTTCTATGTCTAATGTCTTCACATATTTTGAAACACTGGGCATCTCGCACGTGGTATTGCTGTCATGAATATTGACATCATGCCTCTTACATCAGTGGTCTCTGATCACTCACTTATTAGGTTTACAGTTTCGCTGCCGTGTTTAGTGGAACAACAACCTTATATATCACTACGGCGATGGATCAACTCCTCAACTAAGACTGAACTTGAAGCTAGACTGCCTGATGTCTTAGCTTCACATTTGGCAAATACCCAGTCAGTAGACAGTTGTGTGGATAGTTTAAACTCAGTGCTCAAAACTACACTTGACATGATTGTGCCACCTGTGTTAAAACTGTGCTCCCCCAAATCATAGTCACCTTGGTTCAGTGATTACCTGCATGACCTCAAGCATAAGGCTAGAGGTCTAGAATGGAAATGGCGTAGTTCAAAATTAGAAGTATTCCACCTTGCATGGCGTGATGCTATCTTAGACTATAAGCATGCATTATTGGCTACAAAGTGGACCTATTACTCTGATTTGATCAACAAAAACAAGCATAACTCAAAGTTCTTGTTTGACACGTGGCAACACTTATTCATGGACAACCACCTGTAGTTCGGTCTCCTTTTCCAGCACAAGATTTCCTGGATTACTTTGAGAAGAAAATAGAAGACATTAGGTTAAACATATCCCAGCATGCCTTAACCCAGCCACTACACCCTGCTATTGAGGTGGGCACCATTACTGAGGTATTACCTCGATTTACAGAATTTGATAGTATCTCACTAGGCATGCTGACGAAACTCGTAATGTCATCAAAAAGCACAACCTTTTTATTTGACCCTATACCAACAAATCTGTTTAAGGACCTGTGGTCCACTCTTGGACCAACTGTGCTGGAAATTATTAATCTTTCTTTAACTTCTGGATCTGTTCCTAAATGTTTCAAATCTGCAGTGATTAAACCATTACTTAAGAAACCAAATCTTGACCCTAGTGTATTGAAAAACTATCATCTGATATCAAATCTATCATTTTGCTCTAAAATTCTAGAAAAAGTGGTGTCATGGCAGCTTGTGGACTATCTTACTGAGAATAATCTCTTTGAACCACTGCAGTCTGCTTTTAGAAAATATCATTCCACAGAGACAGCTCTCTCTAAAGTGTGAATGATCTTCTGCTTACAATGGATTCGGACAACACTACGGTTTTGGTGCTGTTAGATTTCAGTGCTGCATTTGATACCGTGGATCATCATATTCTGCTTGATAGGCTGGAAAATCATTTTAGGATTGCTGGGAGTGCCCTTGCATGGCTGACGTCATACTTGACCAGTCATTCTCATTGTGTTTTGTACAGTAACACTACCTCTAATCTTAGTGATATGAAACTTGGGGTTCCACAGGGGTCCATCTTAAGCCCCCTGCTTTTCTCCCTTTATATAGCACCCATTGGGCACATATTACAGTGTTTTGGGATTACCTTTCACTGCTATGCTGATGATACTCAGTTATACATGCCGATAACTGCTGGTAATCTTGTTCACCTAAAATCCTTAGAAGACTGACTTGCATCAGTGAGAAGTTGGATGTCTAGAAACGTCCTACTTTTAAACTCTGATAAGACTGAAATGGTGGTTCTTGGTCTCGTGAGACATCTGCATCAATTTGACCAGTGTATCATACATCACACTGACAAAGTGAGGAACCTTGGGGTAATTTTTGATCCTACATTGTCCTTTGACCTCCACTTTAGAAATATTATGAGGACTGCTTTCTTCCACCTGCAAAATATAGCGAAGACTCGTCCCATCCTGTCTATGGCTGCTGCTGAGACCCTGATTTGTGCGTTTATCTCTTCTAGATTGGACTACTGCAATGTTCTATTTTCTGGTTTACCGCAGTCTACCATTAGGGCTTTCCAATTGGTTCACAATGCTGCAGCCAGACTTTTGACACAAAGCAGAAAGTTCGACCACATTACACCCATTTTGGCATCCCTCACTGGCTTCCTGTCCCAGTGAGATCAGATTTAAGGTTCTGATACTAGTCTATAAAATTGTTCGTGGACTGGCACCTTCCTACTTAGCTGACCTAATTAACCTTACGTACCAGCCCAGGCTTTGCATTCTCAGGGTGCAGTACTACTTCGTGTCCCTAGGTTGAATAAGAAGTCTGTAGGTCACAGAGCTTTCTCTTATCGTGCCCCAGTTCTGTGGAATGATCTCCCTGTGTCAATAAAACAGTCAGATTCTGTAGAGACTTTCAAGTCCAGACTTAAGACGCACTTACGTATTTTCCCTTTTGTATGGCTAGTATACTGGCATAGTTTTGTTTTATGCTTTTTACTCTTTTAATTCATTTTATTTGTAAATGGAGCATGCCGCAGCTTCAACTTTACCTACATTCTGGGTCTTTTAGTGAAGCTTAGGGCTAGTGGCCAGTGATCACCTTAGCATTTCTTCTGTTTTTCTTGTTGATTAATGCTGGCAAATTATACAGTATTTCTTGTCTTTCTAATGCCTGATTCTGTTTTTTTCTCTCTGTTTAAGGTGCAGCTCCATCCAGAGATGTGAGTTGTATTTGTGCTGGTGACCCTCATGTAATGTGTACCAGCGCATTTCCTCTATATTCAATTTGTGAATTTTCTGTAATTTATTTCTGTAGCATGGCCCAAGCAGAGGGTCACCCCTTTGAGTCTGGTCTGCTTGAGGTTTCTTCCTCAGAGGGATTTTTTTTCCTTACCACTGTTGCTCTGGGGGTTAGTAAGGTTAGACCTTACTTGTGTGAAGCACCTTGAGGCAACTCTGTTTTGATTTGGCGCTATATAAATGAAAATAAATTGAAATTGAAATTGAATTGACATCATTTTGCCCGTTACTACAAGAATTTTGACTGCATTGTTGCACTTCAAATGCTACAATAACAGCAATAGAATGCCTGTGGTCAACCACATGACATCACTTTTGGGATACCTGAAGTCCCCTAAAATAACAGACAGTCGTGAGACCAGCAGTGTTGTACAGTTTGGAGGCACTGACACTGAGCAAAAGACAGGAAGAGGTGGAAGTGGCACTTTTCTCTGGAAGTGACTGAGATTAGCAATGAGCTTTTCAGAAGGACAGCACAGATACGTTGGTTAGAGGCAAAGTGAGAGGTGTGAGCTTGAGATAGCTTGGGCATTTATACAGTGGAGAGGGAGTCAAGGTATATAGAGAGAAGGATGCTGAGGATGGAGCCACTGGGCAGGAGGGGAAGAGGGAGGGCAAAGAGGAGGTTTATGGATGTGCTGAGGGAGAACATGCAGGTGTCTGGTGGGACAGAGGAAGATACAGAGGACAGGGTGAGATGGAAACGATTGACTGCTGTGCCGACCCCTAACGGGAGCAGCTGAGAAAGAGATGGATTTTTTAAAGGACCCTGTGATCAGAACTGCGCCTTATATATCTCCAAACCCAGCAAACACGACGTATTAGTGCAGCAGTGAAGAGAATATTTAGACAAAATCCTGCAAATGGTGATACAAGCATCAATTTGGCACATATACTCCTTAGACGTTAATCTTTAAAAAAAAAACTGAGTAGACACTTGAATTTGCAATAGGCGGCCAGGTAGGGGTCAATTGAAGAATTACACGGGTCAAAACTAAAAATGCACCAATCAAATTGAAAACAACACTACATTATTTGTCTGATCATAATGATTCCAAAAAGGTATAGTTTGGACTATCTATGACTGAATGTTCAGGAGTTTTGGGGTAAAAACAACAAAAATGGTGACAAAGGTTAGTTTCAGTTTGTACAGGGGTCAAAAGTTAAAGTTCCTTCAGTTTTGGTAAAATAAATAAATATGCAAATTATTAGTTGTGTTAACAGGGTTTTAAAAAGGAATAATTTGGACCATGTATCATGCTTAGTTATCATGTTACAGGGTAACATATGTCACATGTCATAGAATCCAATGGATGTTGACCTTGTTTAACCTTTACTTTGGGGACCAAACATTCAACACAATCAAAACTATTTCATTTATTAATCCTATTAGCTCAACCAATTTGCATCATTTTTTGACAGCACCATTTTTGACATCTGTGTAGCAACACAGTCAAGGTGCAGAGTAATCCATCAAATGTTGAATATTTTGCCACCATCAACGCGATATTTTAGGTCTGAAATCTCACACGATTAACCAATCAGATTTGCGGAACAAATGTAATTGGATTAGAATAACCTTTCTATGACCATTTGATGACCAAAAAGGCTTCACCTGCATTATAATAAGTCCCTTTGGCTCCTCCCTTGTATTTCACTCGGGGTCATTGCAGCAGATCTTGGACGGAGAGTATATTATGAGAAATCATAATGTAGTCAGGTGGGCAGGGGTGGTGGCCAAGTGGTTAGTTTGGCTTCAGCGCAGAAGGTCCCCGGTTCAAACCCCACATTTCCCCATGTAATATGGAGTTGCATCAGGAAGGCCAACCGGCATAAGACTTGTGCCAAATCAACATGCAGGTCCACCTTGGATCTGCTGCGACATCTCCGAGTGGAAAAACAAGGGAGCAGCCAAAGGAACTTACTATAATGTAATCAGGTACAAGCCTTTATGGTCATATAAAGGTTATTTTTTGGTTATGAGAAGGTTGCACAATGGCCACAATACAATGCCACTTGATGACATTGCTAAAATGTAGCTGGGAGTCTACACAATGACATCATGACAACGTCACCATAAAAAGTAATTTTGACAAAAAAAAAGTGATGTCACCACAATGTCATAGTAATGTTTGCTGGGCAAGTAGGAGAAAGGTAAGAATTTCTGTGACCTGTTATGTCACATGTATCCCAAACCACTTCAGCAGTTCGTTTGAGGCATTGGTTTGGTGACTGTTAATATTTGTTTTAGGTGCTGCCCACTTGTCACCCAAAATGCATTTTAAAATGAAGAATAAATGGCACCCAAGAATGATCAGAATAAAATGTGTACTCAGAGCTTTCTTTTTCTACAAGATGATCAGGGCAGGGGACCCTGCGTGCCTGGATGGAACTTACCCTGCGGCTATGTTCTCGATGCCTGGGAGACTTGGCGTGTTGCATGCTTTGCGCCTTTCTCTGTGGAGGACGTTGAGGATTTATTCATATTTGGATTCATAGTAGGAGGGCTGGTACTTATTGGCTTATGTGCTGCCCTGACCTACCGGAAGACTGGCAAGACGGCTACTGCCAAAACCACGACCCTTTGCTTGTCCGTCATGATTAATGAGTTTGGCAAGGCAATGCATTCTCAGACTGCGTTAACTCTTGAACTCAGACGCAAATTGGATAACATCTCGGCGCAAATGTCTGCCTTGCAGGAGAAGGTGAAGATTTCAGAGGCCGGGAATTTTTCATAATTGGGCTTTGGTTTGTTCATGTGAAGCTGGAAAAGTGTTTTTCACTGCTCAACCACAAACACGGCAGGCTTATCAGCCTTTCAAGGATAAATGCCCATTGTTTTCCTACACAAGAATTTCTACGGCCTTGGAATGATTGGCTGCCTCCTTATCTCTCTTACTCCAGTACACAAGGACAGACAGACTCACACATGGACAAAGACTGAAGCATGCTCCACTTTCCCTCTACCTCCCTTCCTGCTCCCCATCACACACCCCATCCCGGCCACCGCTCACGCCACCCCTTTCCCCTCCGGGGGGCTGCGCGGTTTAGCTACGGCAGGTCCCCGTTCCCCCCAAGCTATCGGTGGCGCAAATCCAGTTGCAGCGGCTACCAAACACTCACATTGCCTCAATTTGGAAAATGGACTGTTTCAAGTTTAGTGCACATAAACAGTGTCAAATGTATATGTGTTGTCTTAATTCTGATGTGTGCCATTATTACAGTAAACAAGTAATAATTGTGGATTAATTGCTGTTTGTCTGTGGAAATGTGAGTGTGGATGTAATCTCGTTGTTGTTGCACTTGTAATGACAATGATAATAAAGCTCATCCATCCATCCAGCAATTTCCACTCAGCTGTGGACTGGCACCCTGTCAACAAACTGGATTAATGGTGCAATCCTTTGAGACGTTTCTTTTTTAAGCCCGAGGACCTAATTTACTAGGATACTATATAGTACATGCTAAATTGCCTGGGAAGCCCAAACATTTGTGCAAAGGGGTTGAGGCAGTGTTGCGAGTGGTTCAACAAGACTAATTCACCTATTTAAAGTTCATGTTGGACTTGTTGATGTCAAAGCACCAGGATGAACACCAAAATTTAAGTCCCTTTTCTGTTTGTAAATTAGTAAAATATCAAATGACAAGGATCTATTTTAGCCATCATATATAACAATTGTTTTTTTTTCCACTTTGTTGAATGATACATTCCATCCTTCACCTGATGAAATATTTGAATCATTGAACTTGAATTTCTACCATTGAACTCATAAACATTCATTATTTGTTTTATATGACGGTTATATAAACATTCATTATTATTATCATGTGTTGAGTGTACAAACCTCGTGTTCTCTCCCACAATTTTGTCCACAGGTGGACAAACCACAAATTGCATTTTCATGAAGGCAAAAGCACTAAAAGGACAATATTTTGTGCATTTGAAAAAAGTGTGCAGTTAGTAGATCAGTGTTTTTTTGTGAGTGCTTTACATACACACACACACGCTTTTACACAAGGAAACCTTCAGTAAATCAGACCCCTTTATGGGGTACATTGGGTCTTGGCTTTGGTTTGCACTCTGAGTACTTTGATAGTCACACCTGGAGCTGAATAGACACAATATTCACTGGAGTTCACTCGTTGGCACATGAGGCAGCATTTTACAATTTGGCATCCTGTGAGGTATGAATGTGCTGATATAATTTGTTATGGTGGTGCGTTACCATGGAAAACTCCCCTGGGTGGTCTGAATCTCTGTGTAAATGTAATGAGTGAACAAAACACACACTAAGTACAATTAACACAACAAATTTATTGTCATTTAGTGGGGAAAAAACACACAAAACTCTGAAAACATAGAGAAATGTACAGCTTTAAATTACACAGGCTCTTATAAACAAAATAAAGTCTCTGTCTGTATGTACATCAGCAGTAACGACAGGTGACTCGTCAGCATATCTCCAACAAAATAAAACCTTTTTTTTTTTTTTATCTGAGTACAAAAAGCCAGCGTTTCTCCTGAGACCCTGCCGGTGAGCTGTCCATCGTTTAACAGTTTGGGATGGTGGATTGACCCCAGTGCTACGACTTTTACTACATGGTCCTGCTGGCTGACACTGTTGACTGAGTGATGACAGAACACACACAGAAATTCAACCCCGTACCCGACAGTGTCCGACTGTCGCGTCGTTCAATGAGTTACTGACGTGTCTGTAACTCGCTGCCTCGTAACACTGTCCTGCTCTGAACTGTACATACAGAATCCAAAATATGTTCGGAAATTAATGCAAATGAGTCTGTTTTGTACAAACAGATTTTATAAAAATGATTTCACTTTGTGAAATAAAAATACAGATATAAAATGTTCATGTGACACAGTTACTGGCACCCTGTGATTAATTTACTGTAAATCTTCATCTTCCGAGACAGTTTTCTATTGGCAAGTCAGGGGGCAAACTGTGGCTGAAATGTCACATCTCCTTTTAAAGAAAATGTTTCCCTCTTCCAAAGCTCGTACGATGTACGATTCCTCCAATCAAACCAAAGAATCCTGTAACTCCTTCATTGTTGCCATGTGTGTCTTGGTGGCTTCCCTTACTAATCTCCTTCAGGCATAGTCACGTTCTCTTTGAGAAGGTCTACTGCAGACAGTTTATATTTTGTAACTACTGAAATAAATGAATTCCAAGACATATTCAGTGACTTGGAAGAGTTCACGTACCTTTCATCTGGAAAGTGTTTACCGCACTTCACTGTTTCCACATTTTGTTACGTTACAGCCTTATTCCAAAATGGATGAAATGATTTTTTTTCCCCTCAAAATTCTACACACAATACCCCATAATGACAATGTGAAAAAAGTTCCTTTTGAGATTTTTTACAAATTTATATAAAAAAAAAAAAAAGAAATCACGTGTACGTAAGTATTCACAGCCTTTGCCATGAAGCTCAAAATTCAATCAATCAATCAATCAATCAATTTTTTTATATAGCGCCAAATCACAACAAACAGTTGCCCCAAGGCGCTTTATATTGTAAGGCAAGGCCATACAATAATTATGTAAAACCCCAACGGTCAAAACGACCCCTGTGAGCAAGCACTTGGCTACAGTGGGAAGGAAAAACTCCCTTTTAACAGGAAGAAACCTCCAGCAGAACCAGGCTCAGGGAGGGGCAGTCTTCTGCTGGGACTGGTTGGGGCTGAGGGAGAGAACCAAGAAAAAGACATGCTGTGGAGGGGAGCAGAGATCAATCACTAATGATTAAATGCAGAGTGGTGCATACAGAGCAAAAAGAGAAAGAAACAGTGCATCATGGGAACCCCCCAGCAGTCTACGTCTATAGCAGCATAACTAAGGGATGGTTCAGGGTCACCTGATCCAGCCCTAACTATAAGCTTTAGCAAAAGGAAAGTTTTAAGCCTAATCTTAAAAGTAGAGAGGGTGTCTGTCTCCCTGATCTGAATTGGGAGCTGGTTCCACAGGAGAGGAGCCTGAAAGCTGAAGGCTCTGCCTCCCATTCTACTCTTACAAACCCTAATGCCTCCTGTTTCTACTGATCATCCTTGAGATGTTTCTGCAGCTTCATTGGGGTCCACCTGGGGTAAATTAAGTTGATTGGACATGATTTAGAAAGGCACATACTTGTCGATACATAAGGTCCCATAGTTGTCAGTGCCTGTCAGAGCACAAACAAAGCATGAAGTCAAAGGAATTGTCTGTAGACCTCTGAGACAGGATTGAGCACAGTAGCCTCATCATCCATAGCTGGAAGAAGTTTGGATCCACCAGGACTCTTTCTAGAGCTGGCCGCCTGTCTAAACTGAGCAATCGGGGAGAAGGGCCTTAGTCAGGGAGGTGACCAAGAACCTGATGGTCACTCTGTCAGAGCTCCGGCATTTCTCTGTAGACGGACAACCTCTCAGAAGGACAACCATCTCTGCAACAATCCACCAATCAGGCCTGTATGGTGGAGTGGCCAGACAGAAGCCACTCCTTAGTAAAAGGCACATGGCAGCCCACCTGGAGTTTGCCAAAAGGCACCTGAAGGACTCTTAGACCATGATAAACAAAATTTGCTTGTCAGATGAGACAAAGATTGAACTCTTTGGCATCATGTTTGTTTGTATGTCACGTAAAGAAAACTGGCTGTGGAAGTGACAATTTAGAGTGCCATATTTTCAAGAGTTCAACTTTTTCTGAATGTGTAACTCACTTTTTAACACAATGTTTCCCAAGGAGTGACTTTAATAACAGACAGGAACTCAGTAACACATGTGCACACCACAGCATGTGACATAAGGACTTTTAAACTCCAAAATAAGCATACGGACAAATAAACATGTTGGACAACATACTGGATGTTATTTGACACAGATGAATATGAATTTCTGGCCCACAGCGTTGGAAACAACACAATAAAAACATGAGTACACTTGATTATTATTTTTTTTTTTTCATCAGCTCTTTAATTTGGGACTTTTGTGCATTGTTGCAAATGGTGTGCATTGTGTACTTTCGTTATTGGAGTTTATTTTGCTTTTTGTATTGATTCCTGGGAAACCTTGGTATAAACAGTTATTATTATTATTACTATTATTATTATTACTGATATTAATAATAATGAGCCAATTATTTTTTGGTATCTAAGTTGTACCAGTGTATAAGTCGGAAAAAAACTACAATAAAAAATTGTGTTACTCGTACTCCAGAAAATATGTAAATTCATTACAGAGTGCTGTTAACTGTGTCGTGTTCATTTTTTGTTTGTATTTTTAAATGCAATAATACAAAAGCAGTTGTAGTTGCTGTTCAGTAACTTTGGTAATTTTTTATAATATGTTCTGATGACACAAAACTGATTCATTTGTATTTTTCCCCTGAACATATTTTAAATTCTGTATTGAAAATGTAAGCTCAGAACATTACCACACAGAGGCCAGATCGAAGCCTCACAGCTGAAGCCCTGTTGGTGTTTAAAAATAGCGCTAAAAATGGAATGTGTCCATTGACTGATTGACGGGAAGTCACACTGAATATTTCCACCCTGGTTCATGGTTTGTAATGAAGTGTCCTCTTAAGTTTCAAATTGGGAAAGTAATCTGGCCTGATACTATTTTTTTAATCACTCAGCAGAGATGACCAGATGATTTTCTTACAGCAATAGCCCGTAAACATCATGTGACTTTTTCAAGCACAGGAGGCGGGGCTTCCGACACCCCACGTGGACAACTGATCCCCCAAACCCACTGAGGCCCACAGAAGATCTGTATCTCTACAGCACAGCAAATTAAAAAATAATATAAAAATAAATCATACAGTTTCACATTCAGTCGTGAACAGTCTCCAGTGCAGCACCAGAAATGTTTCAAAGAAAGTGTGTACAAAGAAAACCTCATCTCCTTGAATACAATTCTCATTAAAAAAAAAAAAATATTTTGTGCAGTGCTGCAGGATTCAGGAGAGAAAACTAAAGTCAGAATACACAGATAGAAGGTGCTCAACACAACAATCAAACACTCCAAGAAGCAAACACAGAGGTATTAAAAAAACACAAAGGAAAAAATACAGGGGAAGGCTGAGGACAACCCACCACGAGCTGCAGACAAGTCCAGCACAGACTGATGTGGGACCTGGAGGAAGAGGAGGTTCTGTCATCAGCTCCACCACATTCCTGCTCACAGTACGGAGCATTTAGAAATGTCATGGAAGCTCTGTCCCATAATACTGTATTTCTAATTGTACATCATTTTTGTATTGTTACTTTCTTTACATTCATATTCCTGATGGAAATTTCAAGGGCTCCATTACTGAACCATGAATGCAGAGTCAGATTGAAAATTAGGCCTGGAATCTATGTGGACACACTGGTGTGTGTGTGTGTGTGTGTGTGTGTGTGTGTGTGTGTGTGTGTGTGTGTGTGTGTGTGTGTGTGTGTGTGTGGTATTTAAATGTGTGGTATTTAAATCAAACATCATTAAATGTGAACCCGACACTGTTAGCACAGAATCTCCAACTCACATTACTATTAAGAACCTGATACTGGACAATAACTCGCTGCAGTTCCATATTTGAACATTAACGTTGTTTTGTAGCTCGCTATTATAGCTTAGCGTCAGCGTTCAAAGCTAACAGTAAGAACAACAGACTGAGCTTTGAGAGTAATTACATCCAAATCGAGTGAACAGTACCACCTAAAGAACAAGTTTTTTTTAAATGACATATTAAAACTTTAACAATTAAGCTTCTGAGTGCTCTCGTCTCCTTTGACAACTGCATCATTTACAAGAATTTTTTAATATACACTCAACAAAAATATAAACGCAACACTTTTGGTTTTGTTCCCATTTTGTATGAGATGAACTCAAAGATCTAAAACTTTTTCCACATACACAATATCACCATTTCCCTCAAATATTGTTCACAAACCAGTCTAAATCTGTGATAGTGAGCACTTCTCCTTTGCTGAGATAATCCATCCCACCTCACAGGTGTGCCATATCAAGATGCTGATTAGACACCATGATTAGTGCACAGGTGTGCCTTAGGCTGCCCACAATAAAAGGCCACTCTGAAAGGTGCAGTTTTGTTTTATTGGGGGGGGATACCAGTCAGTATCTGGTGTGACCACCATTTGCCTTATGCAGTGCAACACATCTCCTTCGCATAGACTTGATCAGGTTGTCAATTGTGGCCTGTGGAATGTTGGTCCACTCCTCTTCAATGGCTGTGCGAAGTTGCTGGATATTGGCAGGAACTGGTACACGCTGTCGTATACACCGGTCCAGAGCATCCCAAACATGCTCAATGGGTGACATGTCCGGTGAGTATGCCGGCCATGCAAGAACTGGGACATTTTCAGCTTCCAAGAATTGTGTACAGATCCTTGCAACATGGGGCCATGGTTTATCCTGCTGCAACATGAGGTGATGTTCTTGGATGTGGCACAACAATGGGCCTCAGGATCTCGTCACAGTATCTCTGTGCATTCAAAATGCCATCAATAAAATGCACCTGTGTTCTTCGTCCGTAACAGACGCCTGCCCATACCATAACCCCACCGCCACCATGGGTCACTCGATCCACAACATTGACATCAGAAAACCGCTCACCCACACGACGCCACACACGCTGTCTGCCATCTGCCCTGAACAGTGTGAACCGGGATTCATCCGTGAAGAGAACACCTCTCCAACGTGTCAAACGCCAGCAAATGTGAGCATTTGCCCACTCAAGTCGGTTACGATGACGAACTGGAGTCAGGTCGAGACCCCGATGAGGACGACGAGCATGCAGATGAGCTTCCCTGAGACGGTTTCTGACAGTTTGTGCAGAAATTCTTTGGTTATGCAAACCGACTGTTTCAGCAGCTGTCCGAGTGGCTGGTCTCAGACGATCTTGGAGGTGAACATGCTGGATGTGGAGGTCCTGGGCTGGTGTGGTTACACGTGGTCTGCGGTTGTGAGGCTGGTTGGATGTACTGCCAAATTCTCTGAAACGCCTTTGGAGACGGCTTATGGTAGAGAAATGAACATTCAACGCACGAGCAACAGCTCTGGTTGACATTCCTGCTGTCAGCATGCCAACTGCACGCTCCCTCAAATCTTGCGACATCTGTGGCATTGTGCTGTGTGATAAAACTGCACCTTTCAGAGTGGCCTTTTATTGTGGACAGTCTAAGGCACACCTGTGCACTAATCATGGTGTCTAATCAGCATCTTGATATGGCACACCTGTGAGGTGGGATGGATTATCTCAGCAAAGGAGAAGTGTTCACTATCACAGATTTAGACTGGTTTGTGAACAATATTTGAGGGAAATGGTGATATTGTGTATGTGGAATGAAAATAAATTGAAACTAGTTTGGATGCACTTTGGAAGAAGAAGAAGAAGATCATATTTAACGTGGGTAACCAACTAAAGCATGAAGCTTGGAAACAACTCCTCCCCGGCATTGCTGTTGAGAGTGCCAGTTGGAATCTGGAAGCAAACCCAGATCGCTGGCGTCCCAGTCCAACGTGCAAACCATTATGCCACCACCTCACTTTCCCATTCAATTGAATAGTTTGTTAGATTGTCCATCTTGTGTGAGTACAACTATTAGGATGAACAGTGCTGACAGAAATGTATTAACATCATCACCAACATATGCTGTTAGTAATCAATAAACGTGTTAATAACTGCGATTTAATTTAAAGTCTGGAAAAAAAAACTTGGTTTGAGTTCATTTCAGGCTCTAGTAAATGTATTTGTCTGATGTGGCACAGTTGTCAAAGATGAACAGAGCACAAACAATGTGTTTACATGTCTCAAATAATCAAATTGTCCTTTAAAATGGATCTTAAAATGACCGGCAGACTGGGTTTGTCATGGTGTAATATCTAGCCTTTGACAGCAGGGGGCAGCAGTGATCCACTCTTGACATTGCTGCTTTAATCAGATTAAATTTATTGTGTAATGGATAAAAATAATAGTTCTTCTAAATTTCATCTCACAGGCCAGGATGAAACTTTGGGTCAAAGTCAATATCACAAAAAAAGTAGTTGTTTTAATCTGAGCACTGATTTTAAAAGTTTTGAATTCACTGGATTATGAAGTTCATTTAATTGTGAAGAGTCCAACATGTCAGGTTCCACTCGCTCGTAAAAAACAAACAAAACAAAACACTTTTTATGATTAAATCATTTGTTGCACAATAGCAACAATTTTCCTTTTAAAGTTTTACATTTTTAGATTTATGTGTACGTGACATCAAAATGAACTTATATGGTCATAAATTTTTAATAGACCAAAACTATCTGGAAACTTGGATGATTTTCCGTCCATTACATTTGCAGCTGTTACTCATCAGTCATTGTTGGACTGAAAATCAAAACAGAGCCATTGGGCAGGGCCATGACAGTTTGGTAGATTATAAAAGCAAACAGCAAGATTTTGAGCTCACAAACAGCAAAAGACCAACAACACCAAAAAACAATATTTGCATCAGCTGAAAGAACAAGTTCTTTGATGAGAAACAAAATTGGGCCAGACCAAGAACAACCTGCAAGAGGCAGGAGTGTGTGCACGTATGTATACGTGTGTGTAAAGAGCCAAAGTAATCATTCAAGTGAAGACTTTAGCACAGCAAAGACAGAAGGGTAAACCATCATCAATACCACTAGCAATAGGTTATACAAAAGTCCTCAAAAAAGAAGCAAAACTTCAGAGTTCTGGAGCAACTAGTGATGTCTGATGAAACTTGTACCAGAATGATGGGAAGATAAAAGAGAAGAAGAGATGATCCTCACATGTTGGAATGTTTATGAATGATATGACACGAGAGGCAGGATGGATTCTAAAGTGTTTAGGGATGTTATATCTGCTAACAATCTTAAAAAAAAACCCAATTCATCCATGTTGACCTGTGTTCAAATCCCACTCATGCTACCTATCTGTATCCTTGGACAATGCGCTTAATCTGCATTGTCTCAGTCCAGTCAGCTGTAAACGGGTGCCTGCCTTGCCTTGCCTGGGTAAGTAACCTACACTGGACTGGTGTCCTCTCAAAGTATAGTCATAGACATACCTCATGCTATGGATAAGCACAGGCACCAACGCCCCTCAAGGCCTACATATATAGGACTTGGTTTAATGACCTGAAACGTACTGTAGACGAAAACCAAGACTTTTTTCCATGGTTTACAGACATGGAATGTTCTCCAATGACCAAGTCAAACATATGACCCAAATCCAACCAAAGAACAAGCAAGAAGTGAAGATTGCTGGAGTGACAGCCCAGCACTGCCTTTCTGGCAATGACGGCCTGCCAATGATGGTTGTAGTGATGGCCCAACAGTGATGGCCCGGCAATGACGGCTTGGCAGTGACAGGTCAGACCACAATGGCCCAGTAGTGACGGCTATAGTGACAGTCAGACAAGAATGCCCCATCAGGAATGGCCTGACAGTGATGGCTGTAGTGATGGCCTGGCAATGATGGCCCAACAGTGATGGCTCGGCAATGACGGCCCAGACCACTATGACCCAGCTGTTATGGCTATAGTGACAGCCAGACAACAATGACCCGTCAGTGATGGCCTTGCAATGACAGCCCAACAGTGATGGCCAAGCAGTGATGGTCTGGCAGTAACAGCCCAGACAACAATGGCCTAGCAGTGATAGGCCAGACCACAATGACCCAGTCGTTATGGCTTTGGTGACAGCCAGAGAACAAGGCCCCCGTCAGTGATGGCCTGGCAGTGATGGTCTTGCAATGATGGCCCAACAGTGATGGCCCGGCAGTGACAGCTACAGTGACACCCCAGATAACAATGGCCTAGCAGTGACGGCCCGGCAGGAACCAAACTAGCATCTGCTGATGTTTGTGGGTGACTCTAATGGCATTCAAAACAGCCAAGGTTTTATTTGAATTTATACATTTGCTGTTGTCTAAGCACAAATCATTCGTCATGTTTTACCAGATTTTAATGCACGTATCCTCAAATAACAGCTGACTCTGCGCTTTCAGGTCACATTCACTGGTAAAATATAAGTTTTGTTCATTTCCAGAAAAAAATTCATAAATGTGACTGGCAATGAAATCATTGTATTGAAGAACTTCAGTGGAACTGGTGTCTTTGTAGCTTTTTGAATTTTCTTGTTCAGTCAGTCCTATGCTTCTCCCTGGTTCGTTACCTCACCTCCTCTGTCCTCTGTCCCTCATACTTTTTTTTCAATCTCACCCCTCCGTCAGTCTGTCAGGACCACCAGCTCCCCCTCACTTCTCTCTCCTCTGTCACTTTCCTCCCCTTCACTGTATGGGAGCCGTTCCCTCTCGCGTTCCCTCTCTCTCTCTCTGGGATGGGACGTTGGTGTGGCGTGGCCCTCGGATCGCCGTGGTGGCGGTGTCACCTGCGGTAGGTAATGCTCCAGTAATGCAGAGTGAAATGGCATGCTGGGAACCGACACTGATCCTCCACCGCCTGGATATTGCCCATCGCTGTGCGCGTAGTGAATCTGGGTTTCGGATTGGCTGCAAAAACAGGAAGTGAGATCATGAATCACCTTCGTAATGTTATGTCTGTTGACAGATGCGATTGCTGATGTCAGCCTTTGACTAAACAAGAACAGGAAAATACAGGTTTACTGATCCATTAGTATTTTTGATTCTTATTTACAACATGCATCACTTTATCTTGATTTCTGACCATAAATAAATAAATAAATAAAACTTAAGCTTTGTATAAAATACAAAACACATGCTGAAATTAAACCTTGTGCACTCTGATCAAACATGACTTCTGTCTGTGACTTTTTTACACCAATCAATCACACATATGTTTCAGAATAGTATCACCTTTAGATCTTCTCTCTCTAGCCCTGCTGGTTGTGGAGATATAGCAGAAAATATGTTTTGTGCACCAAGTTTTTCTTGATCTTGACCTTTGGCCGATCCTCTCCAAAAGTTAGTCATCTCAAAATATCTGAAATATCCCACCCAGCTCTTTTTTAATTATCATGTTCACAGACACACACACACACGCAGGGACACAGGACCAGTTCTATCCCCCTGCTTTGCAACTTGAGTGAACTAACAGTATTCCGCTAACAGACACAAATATAAGCTCATCTGCGAGGCGAGGAAATACTTTAAGCTGTGACTCCGCCCTCTTAACAGCTGACTGAATGACAAACAGCTGCATCACTTCTGTTGGTATCTCGAGACTGAAAAGAGCTTTTGGAGCTGCTGACAGTATTTCACATTTGGAGGCATTGAGCCACTGCTCTCGAGTCCACAAAACTCAGACAAAATATTGTTAAATCCCATTTCATTTCCTCACTATCATGTTTTATAAAGCTCAGGAATGGATGGATGACATGTGTTGGCACATTGGATTTACTAACACTTGTGGATAGTAGAGAAGCTTAAATCTTCGACTGGACTGGGTTGCTTGACGTGAGGACATTTCGCTTCAAATCGCAGAAGCTTCCTCAGCTAAAATTCTTGCTCTGGTAGTCTGACTTCCATCTTGACTCTTGTAGAGAAGAAGAAAACAGAATCCAACAAAAGCTGGAGTTTTTAACCTAACCAGACCCCTCCTACCGAGAGGCCGACTGCTACAGGCTAGTGACTTAACAATAGCTCTAATTAGCACCTATGGTGCTCTAGTTAGCACCCTCCAAATGACAGGGCAGCTGTCCCTCCTAATGATGGGACGGAAGTCTCTCCTGATGGCATGAATGACTCATTATCATGAACAAAAGACTGAGACTGCTTTGACCTGAGTACCCCATTGTAAACAGGGGACAAAGCTTGTCTGAGACCCCCTCCCCGGGTAAGGCTGGGTTTCAACTGTTTTACAAAAGAATGCTTCCTTGACACCTCTCTCAAACCATTTCTTCTCTCTGGCTAAGATTTTAACTTCCTTGTCCTCAAATGTGTGGTTAAGTTAAAGTTAAAGTTTAGTTAAGTTGTTTAGTTTAGTTAAGTTTAGTTAAGTTAAAGTTAAGTTAAAATCTTAGCCAGAGAGAAGAAATGGTTTGAGAGAGGTGTCAAGGAAGCATTCTTTGTAAAACAGTTGAAACCCAGCCTTAACTGGGGAGGGGGTCTCAGACACGCTTTGTCCCCTATGTACAATGGGGTACTCAGGTCAAAGCAGTTTCAGTCTTTTGTTCATGGTAATGAGTCATTCACATCATCAGGAGAGTTGTCAAGGGAGCCACCAGGAGAGACTTCCGTCCCATCATTAGGAGGGACAGCTGTCCTGTCATTAGGAGTGTGCTAACTGGAACACAATAGGTGCTAATTAGAGCTATTGTTTAGTCACTAGCCTGTAGCAGTCGGTCTCTCGGTAGGAGGGGTCTGGTTAGGTTAAAAACTCCAGCTTTTGTTGGCTTCTGTTTTATTCTTCTCTATAAGAGTCAAGACGGAAGTCAGACTACCAGAGCAAGAATTTTAGCTGAGGAAGCTTCTGTGATTTGAAGCGAAATGTCCTCACATCAAGCAACCCAGTCCAGTCAAAGATTCAAGCTTCTCTACTATGGAAACCACCTGGACAACTGAGAGCCTACACAGAAACACTTGTGGATCCAGATCAAGGATCATTTTGGGGCTAAAACCAGCATGTCTGTCAGTGTGCAGTCTGACAGCCAGTGATTGGTCAACTGGCACTGTATTCCTCCCATGCTCATGTTAGTTTGTCACACTGGTTCTTTCTCAAATGGAGGCAAAACATCAGCAAATTGATAAATAGATCACAATTGCGAGGATGGGAGCGCAATCATTTTGCCAGGTCCTCGAAAAACACAATTCAATATGAAAGACATCAGAGGGCTTTAATTTTTGGAAGTGGCTCCTGCCACAGTACTGTGTCAGTAGGAGCTCCACATTCCACATTGCTCTATCCGCAACCCAGTCTCACGGCATGTTGTGATTCAGCAGCACAAAATATACTTTAATCTATTGGTTCATCATATTGTCATGAAAAGTGCAAAATTCTCATCATGGGAGCACAACTTTATTCTAATTCATTCCGTGATGGGGGCATGTAATTAAAAGTGCAGCGGGGGGTCGGGTGGTTATGATTAGGGTTAGAGCAAGGAGTAGGGTTAGGTTATGGTTAAGGTTAGGGTTGGGGTAGGAGTAGGGTTAGTAATAGTGAGTTAAAAAACATGTCCTGAAAATTGGAATCATTTCGTGACGGGGGGCATGAGGACGAGAAAAAAAATGTGAGACTGGGCTGCTATCCGGACTGTGCCTTATCAAGGTTTGGGTTAGCTTTATTCAGTGCTGCCCTGTAGGAATGTTGTCTTTCAGGGGTGGGAGCGATTTCCAGGGTGAGGGGGAAGATATCCTTGGATATCTTCATCAATTTTTTAGGGGAGACCGTTCGGTCTGCAACACCGGACAACTTTTTGCATTCAGTCAGTTAAGAAATCAGGGGTCTTGTCTCTTCACCAGTAAGACACAGCTGCTTGTACCTCTGCATGATAAGTGTAATGTGTCCTTTCAGATGATCTTTCAGCTTGAGAAAAAGGAATAAGTGGGTGTGAGATCTGGACTGTAGAGCAGGTGTACTAAGCTCTCGTAAAATTTGAGCCACTGCAATGCATCCTCTGTTTTTGTCAACTCATGCGGACGAGCATTGCCAAGCTGAAGAATTGTATCTTTTCCAGGTTGAACCCGCTTCAATTCTGGGCGTGCCTGAAACTGCAGGCACAAATAATTGACAGTGACAACATGCAGATGAGTTTTACTTGTATCATGCTCGCGAGGTTCAAGATAGTCAATAAGCAAAGGATTTTTTCTCATACACGTTTCACTTCAATATCTTGCTTGTTATTGAAGTAGTCACATCGGAGGCAGAACCTTTCAGCCGGCTTTTGTATAATATGTATGTCGCGGATATGAACGAGCGAAGCTCTTCAGCATGTCACCATGTCATTTCTGGTTTTTGGCTTTTTACGGCTTTTTATGACAATCTTGTCCAGTTTGTGGCTTCTTCTCCACTGGGCAGTTTTTTTTTTTTTTTTTGTGCAATTTCCAGATTGTTTTATGCCATTTCTAATTTTTGCCTTTGTGTTTTGTGCCATTTACAGTTTGTGCCTTTGTTTACCATAAGAGTGAGCTTCGCGCCGCTCTGCGACGCTTTGCTCGTATTATATGTGAATAATGCAGTATGCACTTCATGACAAAGTATGCTACAGGTCGCATTCCACGTGTTTAAGCATGCTTGCCTCTTCAGTTACAACTGCATGTATTTCTGTAAGAATGACCATTTATCATATAAGCTTAGAAACAGCCACTTGTGAGATGACTTTGGTTCTAAGGGCATAAACATGTTAAATGTATGTACACATGCATTTCTGTTGGATTACATATTGTTTTGTGATTTCAATGTAGTAGTCATGTGTCCCCATAGTGGTTTTTGGTATTACCTGTGTACGTAAGTCGCCCGCTGCTCTTGCCGACGGTTCTTCATCATGGCCTTGTACTCGCCTACCCTGAGCCTCCGTCCCTCTACGATGCAGGTGCGTTTGGGCCGGGGTTTGTATTTGTAGTCGGGGTAGCGCTCCAGGTGCTGCCTGCTCAGCCTTGCCTGCTCTTCGTAATAAGGCTGTTTCTCCTGGTTAGACATCGCCTTCCACCTGAAACCTGCAAACAGAACAACACAGGTGACAAAGAGTTCATTTTCCGAAATCTACAAACACATGAAAGTCAGATTTTGTAAAAAAAAAAATTGTTTATTTATGTTGGTTAGACCATGTGTGACTGATGCCCATAAAGATGCAGATTATCTTTAAAAGTCAAAACAAAACAAAAACAAAGGTACAAAATTCAACAATCCATCATCTACAGTACTATGGAAGATATTTCTCTGTAAAACAAGGCTGATGTATTGAAGTACTGTTCTGAAACACAATTTAGTATTTTAATAATTTATACATTCAGGTCAACAAATATTTTGACATGGACAAGGTTACCCTTGCTGCAGCTACAGACTGACGTTGGTCGCAAAACAGCATTTTTTGGCAATCTTCCACATTTTGAGGCACTGATAGTTGCACATACTAGTGTAAGCTTCATATAGAGCTGCAACAATTAATCAACAGCTATTTTAATAATTAATTAATTGTGTTGAGTCAGTTAGTTAAAAAAGAATTTCTGTAATTTAAATTTTAAAGTGAATATTTGGTAAGGCTTTACTTGACGGTATTGTCATAATAGTGACATGACACTGTCATAACTGTTACATGACACAGTCATGAACGTGTCAAAAATATTATGTTAATGTCATAAACATCTACAACTGCTGTGTGCTCAGTGTCATTCGGTTTTTGTCATGACAACTTGACATTAATCAAAGTTGCATGGCCAGAAAATGTCTTTTTCATGACAACTTGATATGAAATTTTTTGGAATGTCCTTATTATGACAACTTTTCATTAACAAAAGATGCATCTATTTCTGTGTTTATGGCAAGTTGACATAATGATTATTCAGTCGCACTTTATAATAACTAGAACTTATTTAGCCTTAATTAAGCAAAAATAAATATGAAGTGAATTAGTAACAAATCATTAAATAAGGATGACTCATACTTGTCATAATTGACTAATACATTTAATTCATGCTTTACTTCTAATGAATAGGTCCATGCTTTATGTGTTTACTCATTGTTTTTTCATACTTAAGAAACCATGAACAAATTATTTGTAAGTGCATGTATGCATGCACTATTACACCATGAATTAGACATGTATGAATGATTAGGAAGTGTCTGAATAAATGATTTACTAATTGTGCAATGATGAATAATTTATGCAGTTGCTAATAGCTAGTTACGTCTTTTTTAATGAACTTTTCTAAAGCGAAAACTATTTATGGTTTTTTACACATTTGTTAATGTATGTATCCTTCTTATGGACCTGGTGCCCTGTGTCCTTAATAAAGTCTTGAATGAATAAAATAATGAATTAATTTTCTCAATAGCAACTTCGTGAGTCACTTGATGAGTTTTAAGAACTTTCTTTTTGTTATCTCACCAATTCCGCATGATTGCTCCCTGTCCTGCTTTTGTTACGTCATCAAAAGAGGACGGTATACCTAACCACATGCAACAGCTGCATGTGATAAAAAATGTCTGTTAAAGTTTAAAATATGCCAAAATCTGTCCGAAATTGTGTGCAGACCCATGCCAGGAACAATGCATCCAGTGCCAGTGAGGAGATTGAAACAGCGGAAAATACAGCGAGCAGTGAAACAATCAGTAAGTTTTGTTTAGTCGAGAATTGCTAACAAGCTAATTAGCATTGGGAACTGCAACCCCGGCATCACTCGCGAGGTTCAAACCCAGAGGAAAGCACACAACCCCAATGTCACTCGCGAGGCTCAGCCCGCGGCACATTTACATACAAAAGTATTTTTCACACAGTTATGGAAAAATATATGTACATCTATGATTTGCTGTGATTTTTTTATCCTGTCTGTTATACCTTTAGATTCAAAACTACTTTTATCTTTAAGTATTTCTGCACTGTTTAAATAAATAAAATAAATAATAAAAATGGATGAGATTTACATTGTGCTTTATAATGTCTCAATGTTTTCTCAAAGCGCTTATATTTTTGCTTCTAATGGTATTCAGTGTGATTTTCTAGTTTTCTTGTATTTTAATAAATGGACTTCTGCCTCAGGTGTTTCAATGGCCCCAAACTGTGATGTTGTTTGAAAAAAGAAGAGCATATGAAATAAAAATGCTGGAGATAAAGGTAGAATGGCAAAATCAATGAGCTGACTGAGGAACGAGACTTTCTGAAGGAGCATCAGATAAATCTGTTTCACTATATTAAAATATAAAGTATGTGTTGTCCCTGTGTGTATTTCTCTATTTGCTCTAACATTACAATTATACAACAAAGTGAATCTGTTCTACTGTTTTTATCTACTATTTTTATCTTTTACATTTGTTTTTACAGTTCTTAAAAAGGACACCTGCTCTAAAAAAGATCCAAAGACTGTTGGGTAGTAGAGAAGCTTGAATCTTTGACTGGACTGGGTTGCTTCATGCGAGGACATTTCGCTTCAAATCGCAGAAGCTTCCTCAGCTAAAATTCTTGCTCTGGTGGGCTGACTTCTGTCTTGACTCTTGTAGAGAAGAATAATCAAGAAGTCACAAAAGCTGGAGTTTTAAACCTAACCAGACCCCTCCTACTGAGAGGCAGACTGCTATAGGCTAGTGACTAAACAATAGCTCTAATTAGCACCTATTGTGCACTAGTTAGCACCCTCCTAATGACAGGGCAGCTGTCCCTCCTAATGATGGGACAGACCCTCTCCTGATGGCTCCCCTGACGACTCTGCTGATGACGTGAATGACTCATTACCATGAACAAAAGACTGAAACTGCTTTGACCTGAGTACCCCATTGTAAACAGGGGATAAAGCGTGTCTCAGACCCCCTCCCCAGTTAAGGCTGGGTTTCAAACGTTTCACAAAGAATGCCTCCTTGACCGCTCTCTCAAACCATTTCATCTCTCTGGCTAATATTTTAACTTCCTTGTCCTCAAACGTGTGGTTAGTGTTTTTAACGTAGAGATGAACTGCAGACTGAGGTCCACTGGTGCCCTCTCTGCGGTGCTGGTATAGCCTTTTGTGTAAAGGTTGCTTAGTCTTACCTATATAGTGTTCGTTACAGTTTTCCTGACATCTGATAGAATACACTACATTGCTCTGTTTGTAACTAGGGATCCTGTCCTTAGGGTGAACTAATTTCTGTCTCAAGGTGTTAACCGGTTTAAAGTAAACTGGGATTTTGTGCTGTCTGAAGATCCTCTGTACTTTTTCCCCTACTCCTGCTAAATAAGGGAGCAACACTCCTCTTCTTCTTGTCTCCGTCTCCTGTCTATCTGGTCTCTTTGTTCTCTGGGACTTCTGCACTTTGTCCAGGGACCATCGTGGGTACTCACATACTGTGAGGGCTTTCCGGACAAGTTGTTATTCTTTAGCCCTTCCCTCTGCAGTTGTGGGCACCTGTAGGGCTCTGTGTTGAAGCGTCCTGATCACCCCGAGCTTGTGTTCAAGGGGGTGGTTTGAGCCAAAGAGCAGATATTGGTCAGTGTGAGTTGGTTTTCTGTAAACCCCTGTCTGGAGCTGCCTGTTCTCTCCAATCGTAACATCACAGTCCAAGAAGGCTAAATGGTTGTTTCTGGCATCCTCACGTGTGAACTTGATATTGGCGTCCACCGAGTTGATGTGTTCTGTAAAGTCCTCAACTTCCTGTTGCTTGATTTTAACCCATGTGTCATCAACATATCTGAACCAGTGACTGGGAGAGATGCCCGTGAAAGATGTCAAGGCTGTCTTCTCACAACGAAGTCACATCAAATGACACGACTGTTTCATCTGCCTCCAGCTGCAGGGCCTTGATCTTGTTCACAAAATCTTGTGTGTTCTCCACATGGTGGTCTGAGTTACCCACTAGAGGAGCCAAAATCCACTTGAGGTGATTGGCCAAATTGTACGTGATGGAATCTGTGCTACATACAATAGGCCTGAGTGGCACGTCCTGTTTGTGGATTTTGGGCAGTCCATAGATGCATGGAGTGGCATCCCCAGGGTACAGTCTGTAGTATGTCTGCCTGTCGATGAGTCCCTCTTTCTCCAGGTTTTGGAGGTAGCTAATGATTTTCTTCTTATAGCCGCTCGTGGGGTCTCTCTTCAGACGTTCGTATGTATTTGAGTCACTGAGCAAGTTGTTGATCTTGGCCTCGTAGTCCGATGTGTTCAGGACCACCGTGCATCTGCCTTTATCCGCTGGCAGGATAAGGATGCTTTGGTCCTTTTGCAGTGCTGACAAAGCTTTCCGTTCTTCTCCTGTGATGTTGGACGGACTCTTAGTCGGAGGTCCCCAGCTTCTTACTCTGACAAACTGTTATGTTTAATGGCTGACTCTACTGCAGTGACGTAATCTACTGTCGGTATATGTTTAGGGGTCACTGAGAAATTTAGTCCTTTAGCGAGCACATCCTTTTTCTGTCTGTGTAAGAACCCTGTTGGAGAGATTCTTTACCCAATTTTCCCTGTTGTCACTAATTTGTCAGTTGTATCTTTAAAAATACTCCCACTGAAAGTACGCCTTTTCTGCACTAAAAGGTTGTGAAACTTCCTGATTTGCCGCTCCTTACTTTTAAATGCTCAGCCATTTGAATTTTAACTATGAACTTTGTGATCTTATTATGGGCCTCTTCCTCCACTAAAGTTTCTAACATTTTGTGCAGACTATCAAGATTATTTTGGAGGTCTAATATTTTAAAATGAAGCCTTCTAATTCTAAGACCCAAAATCCTCCTAAGGTAACTGTGCTGGATCTTTTCTGCTGTGTGACCTGCTTCTAGTGCCTTTTGCTTCATGTATTTGGGAATAACATTGTTTTGTTTGCATCTCAGGTTAAATGTTAAGTGGTTTCTAAAGTTAGCTATCTTTTTAGGAGGGTGCTAACTAAAGCACAATAGGTGCTAATTAGAGCTATTGTTTAGTCACTAGCCTATAGCAGTCTGCCTCTCGGTAGGAGGGGTCTGGTTAGGTTTAAAACTCCAGCTTTTGTGACTTCTTGATCATTCTTCTCTACAAGAGTCAAGACAGAAGTCAGACCACCAGAGCAAGAATTTTAGCTGAGGAAGCTTCTGCGATTTGAAGCGAAACGCTCTCGCGTCAAGCAACCCAGTCCAGTCGAAGATTCAAGCTTCTCTACTATGAAACCACCTGGACAACTGAGAGCCTACACAGAAACAAAGACTGTTGGGGTTCGGTGTCTTTTATGTCACGTCACTTTTCGTGTCTGTCTCCAGTGTGTCCTGTGTGAATGCATGTTGGTTGGCCCTGTGTGTATGTTTGCACACCTGCCGTTCTGCTGCCTGAGTTTGTCATCTGTAATGGGTGTGTGGGTGTGGATGTGCGAGTGTGTATCTGTGTCCCATGGCCTGTGTGGGTGTGCACTTTGCATGGGCACAATTTGGTGGGGGATAGGTGGACATGTCCCCCCCCCCACTTTTTCAAACGGGGGGGACAGAATATGGTATTTCCCCCCACCTTCTGCCATATATGTGTGTACTTGAAACATGCTATGTCACTCTTATGTGCAAAACTATGTCAGAATAGTATCTTTGTTTCTGCAAGTTTGTATTTTTAGCAGCATTGACTTGTTTACAACACCTGTTTCTTGTTTGTCACATTTGGAATTTTCTGGGACTGCATTTGCCCAGATTTGAAACCAAAAATAGCTGCCTCTAGGGACTAGTGTCTACACATAAGTATCAATGGACCATATGATAATTTACTAAATTCTGAAAGTTAGAAAAGGAAATCAGAAAAGCTATCTGGGACCTCAGAAAGCCCATCTGCAATTATTGCTTGATCTCCAAAATCAGTCTATGCAAGTGAAATTATGTTCAGTATGAGCGTTGTCATTAGTGCCACTTCGAAAATTAAATTCATGATAAGTAACTTATCCTAAACTTATGAACTGTTGTTTTTTCAAACTTATGCAAAAACAAATCTTGAGAAAAAAAAAATACAGCATGCGATTGTTAATAGTTATTAAGAGTCTGTTCTTTCATATTTATGAATACATTTACCACATTGCAGTTGTTTTTTTTAATGAAAACCTCAACTATCATTCTTTTTGTGTTCTACACATGTAGTGATACCTTATTACACAGGATGTTAATAAAATCAATGCTGGCTATTCTCAGAATAAAGTTACTTATATCCACAGTTTTCAAATTGCATAAGTCAAATGGTGTGCACTTTATTGGTTTTCCTCAAACATTAAAATTACTGTTCTGGATGCTCAGAATGCATCTGAGCTTATCTAGAAACCGTTGGCTTCTGGGGGCCTAAAGCGGCCCCCAGACCCCCAGCCTATGGGCTTCTGCCCTGCGGGCCTCGCACTTTGTCCCCCCAATTTGTAGTTCAAAATTACACCCTTGGCGCTCTGCGTCTGGTGTGTGTGGGCACACCCTCCCCTTGGTCTGTGTGTGTGTTGCGTGTTCCCCCCTTTTGTGGTTGAATCCAGTGTGTGTTAGTGTGCGTGCGTGTGTGTGTGTGTGCGTGCGTGTGTGTGTGTGTGTGTGTGTGTATGTATGGGTGTTCTTCCATTGTCTGTGTCACCTATCCTGTCTGTGAGTCCCTGTCTTGTTCTCTGGCCTCTCTGCCGTGCACGGTTGTCATGATCACATCTGTCAGCCATGCGCAGCATCTGACACTTCTGCCATGTCCTAGTGTCCCAGCCCTCGTGATCATGACTAGATTTTCCCCATTTTGCTTTGTGTCTATTTATTTGTGCCATGCCAAGTGGTTAATGCGCTTGGTTTCAGTTCAGAAGCCTCCGGGTTCAAATCCCACCCCTGCCACATTTCTCCATGTAATGTGGAGTTGCGTCAGGAAGGGCATCTGGCGTAAAACTTGTGCCAATTCAACATGCAGATCCAACTTGGATTTGCTGTGGCGACCCCGAGTGCAAACAAGGGAGCAGCCGAAGGGACTTACTTACTGATGATTGTATTTCTGTTTGGGTATCTGTTTTTGCAATTGTGATGTTTTCTGTTATATTAGTAGTTCTGGTTTGTCTTGTTTGGTTTTTATACATGGGTTTATTTCCACTTTTGTGAGTTTTATGTTGGTTTTGTTCCTTCCTCTGTTGTATTATCTTATCGTTACTTTATTTCCTATTTACCCTTAGATGCCGCTTTTAGTTTTCAGTCACCTTGTGTTCATTCGGTTCTCATCTGTATGTTTTTCCTTCCCCTAATGTGTTGCATCTGTTTATTCATTAGTTTGTTTTTAATTCAAGCCACTCCCATTTGTCTTTCCTTTGTTGGTCGATTACATTTGCCTTTGCCTCCTGTCATGTCTGTCATCACCTGATAATTACGTTTCATAAGTGTTACTCCCCGCTGTTGTTTTTGACAATTGCTTTTTTGTTACCTCACTGTTTGTTTGTTTCACCCAGTCATTTGTGGTATGTTTGGTATGTTGTGACGTGGGATTGCATACTCACCTCTGTCATTTTACTGGAATACTAAACACCTTGGAAAGAACATGCACGCACACGCAAGACGTTTGTGGCTGGAACGGCCGTGTGCACACCTACGTTCCAGCCACAAACGGCTCTTTGTACTATTGCTTCTGTATGACAATGTTGCTTTTCGTCTACACATGGAGGAGTCATGTTCAGCTCGTTGGATCCATTCACATATCGTCAATGTTTTAATTTACAGTTTATTAATTTAGAATTTCTTAATTTAATTTAAAATGAGGGATGAGTGAGTACACCACTATCTGTATCCGTATCTGTTCTGTTTGTCATGACAAAAACAACTTCTGGTCATGTCAGTTTGATTAATGTCAAGTTGTCATAATCAAGACAACCCAAAAATGTCTAATTGTGATTACAAAAACTGAATGACACTTAAGCCTCTGGGGTTCAAAGGCATTTTTTGGACACTTCACTCGCCTGGCATAAATGTTTTATTATTGCTGTTAACAAGCTCTCCCTGCATCCCACAGTCAAGTTTTATGTCTCTTTTTTTTCAGGACAACCTGTGCTTTCAGAATATATATGTTTTTGTTGTGTTTTATAAGTGTAATAAAAGTTTACAATCAAAAATAGGCAAGGAAAAAAAGCGAAAAATAATTTTCCACACACATTTATTCAAAACACACAGCAAACTATAATAAACAACTGTTTAGACACTTTATAAAGGTAATTTGAGGTCTTGTGTGAAAAGCTGTACAACAAAAAGGTTCAAGCAATAAACACAAATGCACATTTTGAACAATATATATAAAATGGTCTATGTGTTTTGTTGTCCATTGATATGGTAAACAGTGCTTTACGCAGAGAAAGCAACAGAGTTATCCAGTAAGATTCAGATGCAAACTAGTGGAGCAATCCTGATAGTTACACACTCTTTGTTTGAGCACATAAGACTGTCATCAGAGGCTCTCCGTCTGCTCCTGCTTTCACTGATCGATGTGCGTAATGGCGCAGGGTGCACTGAGTATGTACTAATAGTATGTACTCATTGGAGCACCCAGGGGGCTACTCAAATGGGCCAACTAGTAACATATCACTCCTGAAAATAATCTTTGGCTTTTCACGTGAGGTAAATCTGCCCTATGATTGGATTTTGGAAAACCATGTGACGGTGAACCAATTCCGATTGGACACTCACATTGCGCACATCATCACACAGCTTCTATGAGGAGTACAAAGATGGCCAATGGCGGTTTGAAAGTCCGCGGAGTTAACTTTTCAGTAAAAAAAAAAAGTAAGTTTCTACCTCATATCATTCAAAAGTTATTTATAATTTAGTAAAGCTTGGTCTTAGCCATCTTATACGATGGCGTAGGCCCCAGAGGGTTAATGACAGCAGTTGTAAATGTTTATGACACATTCATGACTGTCATGTAACCGCTATAACAGTGTCATGTCACTATTATGACAATACCTTCAAGTAAAGTGTTACCAAATATTTTCTGGTTTATGTTACTAGGTCTTGTGTTTAACTTTTTTTTACTGCTCTCTGGCAGTAAACTGAGTATCTTTAAGCTGCGTATAAAAGAAGACACTTGAAGGCATCGTCCTGGGCTCCCTGTAAACAATGATAGACATTTTTCACTATTTAATGGCCCTAACAAGTAATAAAGGAAATAACTGATTGATTAATCAAACATGAAAATACTTATTTCTTTCAGCCCAAGCTTTGTGAGGTTGAAGAAGCATAGTGACAAAATATCACTGAAATATGACTGAAATATCACCCCCCACCAAAACACACAAAAAACCCCAAATAACCTGAAAACAGAAAGACAGTGACACACATACTTAGCAAAAATAGGCCACCAGATATTACTACAAACTATTGATAGAATCTATAGTTTCATATTAAAGTTTTGCAAGGTATTTGCTAGTCATGATTAAGACAACCCTTGCACACTTCTGCTTCATCAGCAAACAATTCTACTTTGTCCCAACATGACTTTATAGTAATGATGACATATAACAGCATTCTGTAGACGCCCAAAAAAGGTGCTGCAACACTGAAGATCACCTGTTCATGTTGTTCTGAACCATTTCTCCTCATTGATAGTCAATGTGGAAGAGTGGTCAGACGTTTGACTGATGTGTGAGAGAGCCTTGGTTCACTCCTGTGTGGGGACATATATAGTTTTTTCATAACTTTCAACATGTATGAGGACTATTTGAGTAACACCCAAATCTACTAAATATTTCCTGTAAAATATTGGTTCCACAATGTTGTAGCAACATTGCTGGGAGTCTACAAAATTATGGTGTGGTAATACGACTTTCTAACATTACTAAAAAGTGTGACTGTGACAGTGTAGAATTGTTTCCTTGAAGCACTGCTTTATAAAAAGGAAAAAAAAATGCAACATTGTGGAAACCTCTATAAACTCTACGAAATTACATGAAAATACTAGTGTGTTATCATAATGTTTTATCATTATCTTCTAATTATTTCTTGCAGATACACAGGAAGTCTTGCAAAGGATTTATTAGCAGGACAGGAAGTCGACTCAGAGTAAAAACACTCAGCCAGCTTAAAACCATGAGGGTGGAAATTTTCGTGGTACTAAAATACTATCAGGAAGTGACAACGTGCAACAGGATGCTTGTGGTCCAGAATTACAGCTCATTTTGATGGGGTTCTTTTTTTTATGTGATACTTTGCACTGAGTAGGTTGTGGCTGGGTTGAGGGGGTAGAGCGATATCTGGAAATTCTAGTTTCTCTTCCTACCAATCTGTTAATTTGTGAACTGTCCACAAAAGAACTTTCAATCAACACTGAATGTTTCAAAAGAGAGGGAAAGGTCACTCCTACTTACTCATGCAAATAAACCTACTTGTAGGAAGGTGTTCCTGATCTGGCCAACTGATGGAAAAAGGGGGTTTACTTAGACAATTTTTGTGTGGTCTTTCTCTTAAAGAATGCATCACAGAGTTGTTCTGGCCACACAGATTGGTTTTTGAAGTGCCCCTGAAAAGTATTCACAGCACTTCACTTTTTCCACATTTGGTTATGTTGCAGCCTTCTTCCAAAATGGATGAAATTAATTTTTCCCCAAAAAAATTCTACACACAATAATAATGGCAAAATGACAAAGGTTTTGTGTGTGTGTGTGTGTGTTTTTAACTTTTGCAAATTTATTAAAGATAAAAAAAAAACAAGAAATCACGTGTACATGAGTATTCACATTATTCCACACTATTCCTCTACTTTTCATGTCCAGGTTTGTGATGGGCAGCAGCAGGACTGGTACATCATCTCCTGTGGAAATGATCTCACCAGAGACCCAAAGCCCACCCATAGATTATTTCACCCGTCCCATGTGCCAGCCTGTCAATGACATGACATTTTCACCGCCTATGCGTGAGTGAGTGTGCGATAAATAAACACACTTGAATCCTAAATCCTTTCTCCAGCATCCTTCTTAACAGCAAGCGAGAAACATACTGTGTCGTCATCGTTTATTTTATTCAAGGCTCCAGAACATAAAGGGATGCTGTTTAGTTTAGGACTGCTATTAAGGGCTTGCATGTTTATATGTACTTCAACGGGGGCGAGTTAGCGCAGTATCTGAAATTTCAATTCAATTTATTTTCATTTATATAGCGCCAAATCACAACAGAGTTTCCTCAAGGCGCTTCACATAAGTAAGGTCTAACCTTACTAACCCCCAGAGCAGCAGTGGTAAGGAAAAACTCCCCCTGAGAGAGAAACCTGAAGCAGACCAGAATCAAAATGGGTGACCCTCTGCTTGGGCCATGCTACAGACATAAATTACAGAACAATTCACAAAAGGAATACACAGGAAATGCTGTTGGTGCACAGGACAAGAGGGTCTCCAGCACAAATACTACACCCATCTCTCTCTGTACACGGATTGTAGTGGTGGGCCAGTCTGAACCAAAAAGTCCAGCACCCAATTTTGTCTCAGTCCAGCCCTGGGTGGAGGAAATAACACGTGCTTTTGAAATGATTGTGTGTGGTTGAGGGGGTTAGACGTGAAGACATCCTGAAACCCTCACTCACCCAGGATCTTGCTGATGGAGGAGTTGTGCATTTCTGGGTTGGCCTGCAGGATCCTCCTACGCTCATCTTTGGCCCACACCATGAAGGCGTTCATGGGTCTCTTGATGTGGCTGGATGAGGGAGCAGACCGGGTCTCCGTGTAGCCACCTGGGGCAGGAACGGAGATGGCACCTACAGGAGAGAGAGCACGACAGAGAGAGCTGTAGTCAGAGGACACCTGCTGGACATGAATCACAATAGCCCACTTCTGTGTTTTTGCTTTCCACAGACGTTTATGTTCATATAAAACATCCTCTTTGATTTTCACTGCAATATTGTTCTTGCTCAAAGGTGTGTGCAGTGTGCTTCCAAAGCAGCAAGTTCCTGCTTCTGTGCCCATTTCACACGTAATGTGGAGTTGCATCAGGAAGGCAATCCTGTTTAAAAACCTGAGCCAAATCAGCTTTTAGCAGACTCGTCGCCACATCTGCCAAAAGAACTTACTAGTAGAAACAAAACCAAGCTTAGGGTGCTTCGGATCATTGTCCTGCTGAAAGTTGAACAGGCCTGAAGCTGTATAACTGGGGATACAAAATGCACATGCACTATGCACAATTTCTCCACTCACAGCCAATCAATCAATCAATCAATCAATCAATCAATCAATCAATCAATCAATCAATCAATCAATCAACCAATCAATCAATCAATCAATCAATCAATCAATCAATCAACCAATCAATCAATCAATCAATCAATCAATCAATCAATCAATTTATTTATATAGCACCAAATCACAACAAACAGTTGCCCCAAGGCGCTTTATATTGTAAGGCAAGGCCATACAATAATTACGTAAAAACCCCAACGGTCAAAACAACCCCCTGTGAGCAAGCACTTGGCGACAGTGGGAAGGAAAAACTCCCTTTTAACAGGAAGAAACCTCCAGCAGAACCAGGCTCAGGGAGGGGCAGTCTTCTGCTGGGACTGGTTGGGGCTGAGTGAGAGAACCAGGAAAAAGACATGCTGTGGAGGGGAGCAGAGATCAATCACTAATGATTAAATGCAGAGTGGTGCATACAGAGCAAAAAGAGAAAGAAAGAAAGACACACTCATTGCATCATGGGAACCCCCCAGCAGTCTAAGTCTATAGCAGCATAACTAAGGGATGGTTCAGGGTCACCTGATCCAGCCCTAACTATAAGCTTTAGCAAAAAGGAAAGTTTTAAGCCTAATCTTAAAAGTAGAGAGGGTGTCTGTCTCCCTGATCCGAATTGCGAGCTGGTTCCACAGGAGAGGAGCCTGAAAGCTGAAGGCTCTTCCTCCCATTCTACTCTTACAAACCCTAAGAACTACAAGTAAGCCTGCAGTCTGAGAGCGAAGCGCTCTATTGGGTGATATGGTACTATGAGGTCCCTAAGATAAGATGGGACCTGATTATTCAAACCTTATAAGTAAGAAGAAGAATTTAAATTCTATTCTAGAATTAACAGGAAGCCAATGAAGAGAGGCCAATATGGGTGAGATATGCTCTCTCCTTCTAGTCCCCGTTAGTACTCTAGCTAGCAGCATTTTGAATTAACTGAAGGCTTTTCAGGGAACTTTTTAGGACAACCTGATAATAATGAATTACAATAGTCCAGCCTAGAGGAAATAAATGCATGAATTAGTTTTTCAGCATCACTCTGAGACAAGACCTTTCTAATTTTAGAGATATTGCGTAAATGCAAAAAGCAGTCCTACATATTTGCTTAATATGCACTTTGAATGACATATCCTGATCAAAAATGACTCCAGGATTTCTCACAGTATTACTAGAGGTCAGGGTAATGCCATCCAGAGTAAGGATCTGGTTAGACACCATGTTTCTAAGATTTGTGGGGCCAAGTACAATAACTTCAGTTTTATCTGAGTTTAAAAGCAGGAAATTAGAGGTCATCCATGTCTTTATGTCTGTAAGACAATCCTGCAGTTTAGCTAATTGGTGTGTGTCCTCTGGCTTCATGGATAGATAAAGCTGGGTATCATCTGCGTAACAATGAAAATTTAAGCAATGCCGTCTAATAATACTGCCTAAGGGAAGCATGTATAAAGTGAATAAAATTGGTCCTAGCACAGAACCTTGTGGAACTCCATAATTAACCTTAGTCTGTGAAGAAGATTCCCCATTTACATGAACAAATTGTAATCTATTAGATATACTCAACAAAAATATAAACGCAACACTTTTGGATTTGTTCCCATTTTGTATGAGATGAACTCAAAGATCTAAAACTTTTTCCACATACACAATATCACCATTTCCCTCAAATATTGTTCACAAACCAGTCTAAATCTGTGATAGTGAGCACTTCTCCTTTGCTGAAATAATCCATCCCACCTCACAGGTGTGCCATATCAAGATGCTGATTAGAAACCATGATTAGTGCACAGGTGTGCCTTAGACTGTCCACAATAAAAGGCCACTCTGAAAGGTGCAGTTTTATCACACAGCACAATTCCACAGATGTCGCAAGATTTGAGGGAGCGTGCAATTGGCATGCTGACAGCAGGAAAGAGCTGTTGCTCGTGTATTGAATGTTCATTTCTCTACCATAAGCCGTCTCCAAAGGCGTTTCAGAGAATTTGGCAGTACATCCAACCAGCCTCACAACCGCAGACCACGTGTAACCACACCAGCCCAGGACCTCCACATCCAGCATGTTCACCTCCAAGATCGTCTGAGACCAGCCACTCGGACAGCTGCTGAAACAATCGGTTTGCATAACCAAAGAATTTCTGCACAAACTGTCAGAAACCTTCTCAGGGAAGCTCATCTGCATGCTCGTCATCCTCATCGGGGTCTCGACCTGACTCCAGTTCGTCGTCGTAACCGACTTGAGTGGACAAATGCTCACATTCGCTGGCATTTGGCACGTTGGAGAGATGTTCTCTTCACGGATGAATCCCGGTTCACACTGTCCAGGTCAGATGGCAGACAGCGTGTGTGGCGTCGTGTGGGTGAGCGGTTTTCTGATGTCAATGTTGTGGATCAAGTGGCCCATGGTGGCGGTGGGGTTATGGTATGGGCAGGCATCGGTTATGGACGAAGAACACAGGTGCATTTTATTGATGGCATTTTGAATGCACAGAGATACCGTGACGAGATCCTGAGGCCCATTGTTGTGCCATACATTCAAGAACATCACCTCATGTTGCAGCAAGATAATGCACGGCCCCATGTTGCAAGGATCTGTACACAATTCTTGGAAGCTGAAAATGTCCCAGTTCTTGCATGGCCGGCATACTCACTGGACATGTCACCCATTGAGCATGTTTGGGATGCTCTGGACCGGCGTATACGACAGCGTGTACCAGTTCCTGCCAATATCCAGCAACTTCGCACAGCCATTGAAGAGGAGTGGACCAACATTCCACAGGCCACAATTGACAACCTGATCAACTCTATGCAAAGGAGATGTGTTGCACTGCATGAGGCAAATGGTGGTCACACCAGATACTGACTGGTATCTCCCCCCAAAAAAACAAAACTGCACCTTTCAGAGTGGCCTTTTATTGTGGGCAGTCTAAGGCACACCTGTGCACTAATCATGGTGTCTAATCAGCATCTTGATATGGCACACCTGTGAGGTGGGATGGATTATCTCAGCAAAGGAGAAGTGCTCACTATCACAGATTTAGTCTGGTTTGTGAACAATATTTGAGGGAAATGGTGATATTGTGTATGTGGAAAAAGTTTTAGATCTTTGAGTTCATCTCATACAAAATGGGAGCAAAACCAAAAGTGTTGCGTTTATATTTTTGTTGAGATATGATTGAAACCACCGCAGCGCAGTGCCTTTAATAGTGCCTTTTAATTACTGCCACCTTACAAGCCTGTGGTACATAGCCAACTAATAAAGATAGATTGATCATTTTAAGATTGAAGCATTAATTAATGGTAGGGCTTCCTTGAGCAGCCTGGTAGGAATGGGGTCTAATAGACATGTTGATGGTTTGGAGGAAGTAACTAATGAAAATAACTCAGACAGAACAATCGGAGAGAAAGAGTCTAACCAAATACCGGCATCACTGAAAGCAGCCAAAGATAACGATACGTCTTTGGGATGGTTATGAGTAATTTTTTCTCTAATAGTTAAAATTTTATTAGCAAAGAAAGTCATGAAGTCATTACTAGTTAAAGTTAAAGGAATACTCGGCTCAATAGAGCTCTGACTCTTTGTTAGCCTGGCTACAGTGCTGAAAAGAAACCTGGGGTTGTTCTTATTTTCTTCAATTAGTGATGAGTAGTAAGATGTCCTAGCTTTACGGAGGGCTTTTTTATAGAGCAACAGACTCTTTTTCCAGGCTAAGTGAAGATCTTCTAAATTAGTGAGATGCCATTTCCTCTCCAACTTAAGGGTTATCTGCTTTAAGCTGCGAGTTTGTGAGTTATACCACGGAGTCAGGCACTTCTGATTTAAAGCTCTCTTTTTCAGAGGAGCTACAGCATCCAAAGTTGTCTTCAATGAGGATGTAAAACTATTGACGAGATACTCTATCTCACTTACAGAGTTTAGGTAGCTACTCTGCACTGTGTTGGTATATGGCATTAGAGAAAATAAAGAAGGAATCATATCCTTAAACCTAGTTACAGTGCTTTCTGAAAGACTTCTAGTGTAATGAAACTTATTCCCCATTGCTGGGTAGTCCATCAGAGTAAATATAAATGTTATTAAGAAATGATCAGACAGAAGGGAGTTTTCAGGGAATACTGTTAAGTCTTCAATTTCCATACCATAAGTCAGAAGAAGATCTAAGATATGATTAAAGTGGTGGGTGGACTCATTTACATTTTGAGCAAAACCAACTGAGTCTAATAATAGATTAAATGCAGTGTTGAGGCTGTCATTCTCAGCATCTGTGTGGATGTTAAAATTGCCCACTGTAATTATCTTATCTGAGCTAAGCACTAAGTCAGACAAAAGGTCTGAAAATTCACAGAGAAACTCACAGTAATGACCAGGTGGACGATAGATAATAACAAATAAAACTTGTTTTTGGGACTTCCAATTTGGATGGACAAAACTAAGAGTCAAGTTTTCAAATGAATTAAAGCTCTGTCTGGGTTTTTGATTAATTAATAATCTGGAATGGAAGATTGCTGCTAATCCTCTGCCTCGGCCCGTGCTACTGCTTTCTGGCAGTTAGTGTGACTCGGGGGTGTTGACTCATTTAAACTAACATATTCATCCTGCTGTAACCAGGTTTCTGTAAGGCAGAATAAATCAATATATTGATCAATTAGTATATCATTTACTAACAGGGACTTAGAAGAGAGAGACCTAATGTTTAATAGGCCACATTTAAATGTTTTAGTCTGTGGTGCAGTTGAAGGTGCTATATTATTTTTTCTTTTTGAATTTTTATGCTTAAATAGATTTTTACTGGTTATTGGTGGTCTGGGAGCAGACACCGTCTCTACGAGGATGGTGTAATGAGCGGATGGCAGGGGGAGAGAAGCTGCAGAGAGGTGTGTAAGACTACAACTCTGCTTCCTGGTCCCAACCCTGGATAGTCACGGTTTGGAGGATTTAAGAAAATTGGCCAGATTTCTAGAAATGAGAGCTGCTCCATCCAAAGTGGGATGGATGCTGTCTCTCCTAACAAGACCAGGTTTTCCCCAGAAGCTTTGCCAATTATCTATGAAGCCCACGTCATTTTTTGGACACCACTCAGACAGCCAGCAATTCAAGGAGAACATGCGGCTAAACATGTCACTCCCGGTCCGATTGGGGAGGGGCCCAGAGAAAACTACAGAGTCCGACATTGTTTTTGCAAAGTTACACACCGATTCATTGTTAATTTTAGTGACCTCCGATTGGCGTAACCGGGTGTCATTAGTGCCGACGTGAATTACAATCTTACCAAATTTACGCTTAGCCTTAGCCAGCAGTTTCAAATTTCCTTCAATGTCGCCTGCTCTGGCCCCCGGAAGACAATTGACTATGTTGCTGGTGTCGCTAACTTCACATTTCTCAAAACAGAGTCGCCAATAACCAGAGTTTGTTCCTCGGCGGGTGTGTCGCAGAGTGGGGAAAAACGGTTAGAAATGTGAACGGGTTGGCAGTGTACACGGGGCTTCTGTTTAGGGCTACGCTTCCTCCTCACAGTCACCCAGTCGGCCTGCTTTCCCGGCTGCTCAGGATCTGCTGGAAGGGAACTAACGGTGGCTAAGCTACCTTGGTCCACACCGACTACAGGGGCCTGGCTAGCTGTAGAATTTTCCACGGTGCGGAGCCGAGTCTCCAATTCGCCCAGCCTGGCCTCCAAAGCTACGAATAAGCTACACTTATTACAAGTACCATTACTGCTAAAGGAGGCCGAGGAATAACTAAAGATTTCACACCCAGAGCAGAAAAGTGCAGGTGAGACAGGAGAAGTCGCCATGCTAAATCGGCTAAGAGCTAGTAGCTGCGCTAAGCTAGCGGATTCCTAAAAACACACAAAGTGAATAATGTGTAAATAATTTAGAGGTGATTCAGCAGAGGGAGTGCTTTAGTTAAGGCACGTGAAGATTACACTGTGAAACAAATCGTTATCTAGTTAACTAGATCAATCTAACTGCGCAGATTTAACAGATACAGCAAAACACCGCTGTGCTCCGGAACAGGAAGTGATACAATACTTCAGTGAGAGCCAACCACCAGTAGAGGCAAGCAAGAATTTGTGTTCCTCAAACTTTATCATCCATCCATGCAATTCATTAACCAGTACATGCCCATGGTGCTGCTTGTCTTACTGTGTTGTTGTGAAACTTGGTCGCTAACCCTTGACCTAAGACAATGGCTGCATATCATTGGTACTAGATCTCTTCAGAGGATCCTTGGTACCGCTAGAATGACTCTGTATCAAATTTGTGAGCTTCAGCTTCGACATTTGGTGCATTTCTCTGTGCATGGTCCAGCACAAAGATGCCTGAGTATTGTGGACCCCAGCAGCTGGAGAAGGAGAAGGCAACAGCTGGTCCAGTCTGACTATGGTGAGCTCTGACTGTGGTGCACTCTATCTATGGTGCACTCTGACTATGGTGCACTCTGTCTATGGTGCGCTCTATCTATGATGCTCTCTGTCTATGGTGTACCCTATTTATGGTGCGCTCTGACTATGGTGCTCTCTGTCTATGGCGCGTTTTATCTATGGTGCTCTCTGTCTATGGTGCACTCTGACTATGGTGCTCTCTGTCTATTGTGCATTCTATCTATGGTGCTCTCTGTCTATGGTGCATTCTATCTATGGTGCTCTCTGTCTATGGTGCACTCTGACTGTTGTGCTCTCTGTCTATGGTGCGTTCAATCTATGGTGCTCTCTGTCTTTGGTGCACTCTGACTATGGTGTGTTCTATCTATGGTGCTCTCTGTCTATGGCGCATTCTATCTATGGTGCTCTCTGTCTATGGTGCACTCTGACTATGGTGCACTCTGACTATGGTGCTCTCTGTCTATGGTGCGCTCTATCTATGGTGTGCTCTGACTATGCAGCGCTCTGTCTATGGTGCGCTCTATCTATGGTGTGCTCTGACTATGCAGCGCTCTGTCTATGGTGCGCTCTATCTATGGTGTGCTCTGAATATGGTGCTCTTTGTCTATGGTGCGTTCTATCTATGGTGCTCTCTGTCTATGGTGCACTCTGACTATGGTGCTCTCTGTCTATGGTGCACTCTATCCATGGTGCGCTCTATCTATGGTGCTCTCTGTCTATGGTGCTCTCTGACTATGGTGCACTCTGTCTATGGTGGTCTCTGTCTATGGTGCTCTCTGTCTATGGTGCGCTCTATCTATGGTGCTCTTTGTCTATGGTGCTCTTTGTCTATGGTGCTCTCTGACTATGGTGCTATCTGACTATGGTGCACTCTGTCTATGGTGCTCTCTATCTATGGTGCGCTCTATCTATGGTGATCTCTGTCTATGGTGCATTCTATCTATGGTGCTCTTTGTCTATGGTGCATTCTATCTATGGTGCTCTCTGACTATGGTGCATTCTATCTATGGTGCTCTTTGTCTATGGTGCACTCTGTCTATGGTGGTCTCTGTCTATGGTGCATTCTATCTATGGTGCTCTTTGCCTATGGTGCATTCTATCTATGGTGCTCTCTGACTATGGTGCATTGTATCTATGGTGCTCTCTGTCTATGGTGCGTTCTATCTATGGTGCTCTCTGTCTATGGTGCATTCTATCTATGGTGCTCTTTGTCTATGGGCATTCTATCTATGGTGCTCTCTGACTATGGTGCGCTCTATCTATGGTGCCCTCTGTCTATGGTGCGCTCTATCTATGGTGCTCTCTGTCTATGGTGCACTCTGACTATGGTGCTCTGTCTATGGTGCACTCTATCCATGGTGCGCTCTATCTATGGTGCTCTCTGTCTATGGTGCTCTTTGACTATGGTGCACTCTGTCTATGGTGGTCTCTGTCTATGGTGCTGTCTGTCTATGGTGCGCTCTATCTATGGTGCTCTTTGTCTATGGTGCTCTCTCACTATGGTGCACTCTGTCTATGGTGGTCTCTGTCTATGGTGCTCTCTGTCTATGGTGCGCTCTATCTATGGTGCTCTTTGTCTATGGTGCTCTCTGTCTATGGTGCTCTCTGACTATGGTGCACTCTGTCTATGGTGCTCTCTATCTATGGTGCTCTCAGTCTATGGTGCGTTCTATCTATGGTGCTCTTTGTCTATGGTGCGTTCTATCTATGGTGCTCTCTGTCTATGGTGCTCTTTGACTATGGTGCACTCTGTCTATGGTGGTCTCTGTCTATGGTGCTCTCTGTCTGTGGTGCGCTCTATCTATGGTGCGCTCTGACTATGGTGCATTCTATCTATGGTGCTCTCTGTCTATGGTGCTCTTTGACTATGGTGCACTCTGTCTATGGTGGTCTCTGTCTATGGTGCTCTCTGTCTGTGGTGCGCTCTATCTATGGTGCGCTCTGACTATGGTGCATTCTATCTATGGTGCTCTCTGTCTATGGTGCGTTCTATCTATGGTGCTCTTTGTCTATGGTGCACTCTGACTATGGTGCTCTCTGTCTATGATGCGCTCTATCTATGGTGTGCTCTGACTATGCAGCGCTCTGTCTATGGTGCGCTCTATCTATGGTGTGCTCTGACTATGCAGCGCTCTGTCTATGGTGCGCTCTATCTATGGTGTGCTCTGAATATGGTGCTCTTTGTCTATGGTTCGTTCTATCTATGGTGCTCTCTGTCTATGGTGCACTCTGACTATGGTGCTCTCTGTCTATGGTGCACTCTATCCATGGTGCGCTCTATCTATGGTGCTCTCTGTCTATGGTGCTCTCTGTCTATGGTGCTCTCTGTCTATGGTGCGCTCTATCTATGGTGCTCTTTGTCTATGGTGCTCTCTGTCTATGGTGCTCTCTGACTATGGTGCACTCTGTCTATGGTGCGCTCTATCTATGGTGCGCTCTGACTATGGTGCGTTCTATCTATGGTGCTCTCTGTCTATGGTGCATTCTATCTATGGTGCTCTTTGCCTATGGTGCATTCTATCTATGGTGCTCTCTGACTATGGTGCATTGTATCTATGGTGCTCTCTGTCTATGGTGTGCTCTATCTATGGTGCTGTCTGTCTATGGTGCATTCTATCTATGGTGCTCTTTGTCTATGGTGCATTCTATCTATGGTGCTCTCTGACTATGGTGCACTCTGACTATGGTGCGTTCTATCTATGGTGCTCTCTGTCTATGGTGCATTCTATCTATGGTGCTCTTTGTCTATGGGCATTCTATCTATGGTGTCTCTGACTATGGTGCGCTCTATCTATGGTGTCCTCTGTCTATGGTGCGCTCTATCTATGGTGCTCTCTGTCTATGGTGCACTCTGACTATGGTGCTCTCTGTCTATGGTGCACTCTATCCATGGTGCGCTCTATCTATGGTGCTCTCTGTCTATGGTGCTCTCTGACTATGGTGCACTCTGTCTATGGTGGTCTCTGTCTATGGTGCTGTCTGTCTATGGTGCGCTCTATCTATGGTGCTCTTTGTCTATGGTGCTCTCTCACTATGGTGCACTCTGTCTATGGTGGTCTCTGTCTATGGTGCACTCTGTCTATGGTGCTCTCTATCTATGGTGCTCTCTGTCTATGGTGCATTCTATCTATGGTGCTCTTTGTCTATGGTGCGTTCTATCTATGGTGCTCTCTGTCTATGGTGCTCTTTGACTATGGTGCACTCTGTCTATGGTGGTCTCTGTCTATGGTGCTCTCTGTCTGTGGTGCGCTCTATCTATGGTGCGCTCTGACTATGGTGCATTCTATCTATGGTGCACTCTGTCTATGGTGCGTTCTATCTATGGTGCTCTTTGTCTATGGTGCACTCTGTCTATGGTGGTCTCTATGGTGCTCTCTGTCTATGGTGCATTCTATCTATGGTGCTCTTTGTCTATGGTGCATTCTATCTATGGTGCTCTCTGACTATGGTGCATTCTGTCTATGGTGCTCTCTGTCTATGGTGCGCTCTATCTATGGTGCTGTCTGTCTATGGTGCATTCTATCTATGGTGCTCTTTGTCTATGGTGCATTCTATCTATGGTGCTCTCTGACTATGGTGCGCTCTGACTATGGTGCATTCTATCTATGGTGCTCTCTGTCTATGGTGCATTCTATCTATGGTGCTCTTTGTCTATGGTGCATTCTATCTATGGCGCTCTTTGTCTATGGGCATTCTATCTATGGTGCTCTTTGTCTATGGGCATTCTATCTATGGTGCTCTCTGTCTATGGTGCATTCTATCTATGGTGCTCTTTGTCTATGGTGCATTCTATCTATGGCGCTCTTTGTCTATGGGCATTCTATCTATGGTGCTCTTTGTCTATGGGCATTCTATCTATGGTGCTCTCTGACTATGGTGCGCTCTATCTATGGTGCTCTCTGACTATGGTGCGTTCTATCTATGGTGCTCTCTGTCTCTGGTGCATTCTATCTATGGTGCTCTTTGTCTATGGTGCATTCTATCTATGGTGCTCTCTGACTATGGTGCGCTCTATCTATGGTGCTCTCTGACTATGGTGCGCTCTATCTATGGTGCTCTCTGTCTATGGTGCATTCTATCTATGGTGCTCTTTGTCTATGGTGCATTCTATCTATGGTGCTCTCTGACTATAGTGTGCTCAGCCTGTGATGCTTGTTGTGGCTGTGGGCTCCCTGTGTGGCTGTGGTTTTGGGTAGTTTGGCGCTGATGCAGTGCCTCACATTCATTCATTTTATCACAAATTTGAATGTATCACTCTGCTCAGAGGTCATACCTTCTCTCTCTCTCTCTCTCTCTCTCTCTCTTTCTCTCTTACACACACACACACACACACACACATACACGCAGTCTCGTACATGGTGTCATATTTACTCTGTGCACAACATTCTCAGCATACAACTGCTGTAATCTTTACTGCCTCCTCCAGGGGGCGTGCGTTGTTGCTTTTGTTGTGGCTTCTCTTTGCATTTTTGCTGCTGTTGTGGACATGATCTTTGTTGCTGTTTTGTAACTTACACTGTTATTGTCTCACTGTATGCATTTTACCTCTGACTGGTACGAGGCAGCTGTGACTTATACTATAGTGATGTACACGGACAAGGGGGTTTAAAGAAACTAAACCCCAAATATATGCAACTGTAAAATGGAGAGAAAAAAAACAATGTTTACACAATTTCATTCAGCATTTTTTAACATTTCCATCACTTTCTCAGGGAATAGTGAATGGACCTTAAGCTTTTTGAAAAGAAAGAAAGAAAAGAAGAACAAACCATGATACATGTAAGTTTTTAATGTCTGTAAATGTAGTATTTTGTGGATGTGGAAAATGATACTGATGGGTTATGAGTTTCAGTCAGGCGGCTACGTTCATGGGTTTAGAGGTCATGGGCTTGGGTTAATATGGTGTGCATGCACAGCTGCATGTGCGTGCACATGCATGTGTGTGTGTATTCGCAGCAGTTGAGTTCATTAATTTATATGTTAGTCATACAAATTAACTTTTGCCACAGCTTCAGCAAGAATCGTGACTTTGCTTTTGGAATTTTTTCAAACTCAGTTGCTGCTGCTGTTTACGAACATTGACTTTTTTTGGGGGGGAGTGTTCTTCACATTCAATGATTCACCTTCTCCATTCATTCCCTCCCACACAGGTCTTGTGCCATCAGCCTTTGTTCCAATTCTTATTGTTGACTAAACAGTGGCTGCATTGTGATGCATCGATGAGTGTGGAGGTGGTCGTGGAAACAAACTTTGTGTCAAATGTCAAATTGATATTCTGAGGCTTTTGAAAGTGCACAAAACATTAATGGGGCGTAGGTGGGGGGCATTTTATCATCAGTACTGTTTAATGTGACACATCCCAGCAAGGATGATGGAGCTGTTATTTGCTTGAAGTGAATCCGTTTAATTTGACACCAACCCTCAGAGTCACTGCTGAGATGGTCCTCAGTGGACGGCAGGTTATGTCTGTCCTCAGCCCGCTCAGCATCACAAATCCTCTCATTGTGAAGATAGTCCTTGGACTCCTGCAAACATACAAAAGACAAAGTCTCTCACACACAAAAAGTGACAGTAAAATGAGTAGGGATGTCCCGATCCAATCACATGATCAGAAATTGGGCCCGATCACATGGTTTCAGACTTGACTGAAATCGGACGTTGCATCCCGATCAGGAATCCGATATAGATTTTATCCTCATTATTTTGATCAGCGCTATTTCAAGCTCATTATTGCAGATTAATGGGCCTTTCATGATGAGCATGAAAGACTAGATGAGTCTGGCCCCTTAGCCACCTCTACAGAAAAGTCTCACCAGACTGAGGCTTTACAACACTGAGTGGATGAGCTCAATAGGTGTGTACAGCACACAGCGTGTCATCAGGGGCAAGACAGGCAAGACACACAGACTGGACTTTGAGATCATGTGCACTACCCAGAAGCCCCTGCTTTCAGGGTAGACATCCAAGAGACTTGACCTGATAGGTTTCACCATTCCCAAAGAGCTGAACAAAGTGGAGCACTACATGACAGGTGAGCAAACCAGAGACTGTCTCATTAACAACTATGTGTTCACCAGCCTAGTCAAGTCACTGCCAGGTGATCTCACTTCAACTTAAATAACAATGTTGCGCCCATCCAGTGCACACCAAGGAATGTCCCGGTGGCACTCAAGGTGGCTGTGAAAGTGAAAACGATGGACAATAAACCACAGTCACTCAGTCCACAGGCTGGATTAGCAATCTGGTTATTGTGAAAAAGCCGGACAAATTGTAAGTAAGTAAGTAAGTAAACTTTATTTATATAGCGCTTTTTGCAGACAGGGGTCACAAAGCGCTTTACAAGGTAAAACAATAAAAATATACAGTAAAAATACACACTCAGTACTAAAAAATTATTGGCCATGAAAAGCCTGTTTAAAAAGTAGAGTCTTTAGTTGCTTTTTGAACATCTCAACAGAGTCCAGGGATCGCAGGGACAGAGGGAGTTCGTTCCAGAGACGAGGCGCTACGGCTTCAAAAGATCGGTCTCCTCAAGTTTTAAAGCAGGTTTGAGGAACCATCAACAGGTTCTGACCTGAAGATCTGAGGCTGCGAGCTGAGGTGTAGGGCTGAATCAAGTCAGCAATGTAATCAGTAGCCTGACTATGTAGTGCTCTGAAAGTCAAGACCAAGATTTTAAAATTAATTCTGGAGGCAACAGGGAGCCAGTGGAGGGATTCCAAGATAGGCGTGATGTGGGCTCTCCTGTTGGTGCGGGTCAGAAGCCTCGCAGCAGAGTTCTGGACATACTGCAACCGATTTACCTCCTTCTTACCCAGGCAAGTGAACAGGCTGTTGCAATAGTCCAACCGCGTGGAGACAAAGGCATGGATGAAATTGAGGCTTTGCATCCACACTAAGCCCCTTAACCGAGCCCTGAAAAGGTCCCATTGCCTCATGCCCACTTTAGATGACGTGCTGTTCAAGCTGCCAAAGGCAAGTGTCTTTATTCTGGTGGATGTGCATCACACATTCATGCAGTGTCACCTGAATGAGCAGAGCAGCCTGATGACAAAGTTCTGGATGCTGTGGGGTGGAAAACAACGGCTGAAGCTCCCTTTTGGCATGTCAGTTGCACCAGAGCTGTACCAGAGGAAACAACATGAGCTGCTGGCTGGTTTGAAAGGGATTGAGCCCGTAGCTGATGACATCCTCGTAGTCGGCTGTATGGACATGAAGGAGAAGGCTGTATGTGACCATGACGCAAACATCATTGCTCTGATGGACAGATGGTTCAACGGCCACATACTGTCGACGGAGAGCCTTAAAGCTGACCCCGAGAAGGTCAGGCAGTCCTGGACATGCCAAACCCCACAGATGCAACAGGCGTTCATCGGTGTGTCAGCTTTGTTAAGTATTTATTGAGATTCATGTCCCGCTTGCCAGAGGTGTGTGAACCACTATGAAGGTTGCTGGACAAGCAGGTGCGATGGCACTAGTTGACCAAACATGATACTGCTGTGAAGGGAATCAAGATGCTGGTCACGGCGGTGCCAGTACTACGTTATTATGAGGTCAGCCAGCCAGTCACCATACAGACCAACTCCAGTCAGGACTTTCTGCTCTTGACAGATCACTATTCTGAGTTCGGGGAGATTGAATTATTCCCAGACCTGTCAGTAGAAGTGACCATCCAAAAGGTGCAAGGTGCAGTTGCCACGGTACGGCAGCATCCCTGACTGGGTCATTTCAGACTGTGGAGGCCTGTTTGACTGTGGAGAGTTTTGGGCGTTTGCAAGGGAGTGGGGCTTCGACCATGTCATGTCCTCCCTGTTGATACCCAAAAGGGAATGGCAAAGCAGAGTCTTCAGTGAAGATTGTGAAGTTCCTATGCAGAAAAGCAGACCGTGCCGATGAGAACCCCTGGAAAGCTTTCTACACTGGAGGAACATGCCCACTGAAGGCATGTGCCGCAGCCCAGCACAACGGCTGATGTCATGGAGGCTGAGAACTCTGCTTCCTGTGGCTGACCAGCTGCTGGAGCCCCAGGTCATCACCAGGGTTACAGACAAGCTGAGAGCAAAGCATCAGGCAGAAAAGCTGACTTATGACAGATCCACGAGGGATCTGCCAGAGTTGAACATCGGCCAGTACATCAGGATGAAACCACTTCCATGTGACAGAACGGGCTGATGGAGGAGAGATGTATGCTACCAGCAGGTGGGTCTGTCGTGCAATCGAGCCAACATGGAGGGAACCACATATCAGCACAACAGGGTTGATCTCCGTCCAGCAGAGGTTGCTCTCACAGCTGTTAGCCCACACAGAATGGCCACCTGAGTAACCTGTGAGCAGGGGTGCAACTGAAGGAGACCATGTGAGCAGGGATAGAGTGGAGGAAGTCATCAGCAGCCCTGCGACGGCTCCGAGGTTGTCAGTCCCGAGGTTACCGTTGTCTTCCCAATGGGTGGTGAACACACCATGTCATGCCACTTCTCCCGGAGCAGGAGAACAGACTTGACCTTTAGGTCATACACTGAGCTGAGACTGACACACATTCAGGACAGTGGACTTTATGTAACAAAGAACAAAAAAAGCGTGATGTCCACGATGAATGTTCTTATTCAGTTGTTTTGTGGATTCTCTGATATCACTATTTTGTTGTTAATTGTTTTGCAAAGATTCTGGTCAACATTGATCAGTAGTGGGCACAGTTCAGCTAATGTGATAACCAATAATTATCAAACTAATGTTTTTGCTAGCAGATTAGTTTTTCAGATAAGTTTTAAAACCATCATCAGACCAATTATTTTCCGATAAATTTAGTTCCGATAACTTTCAACCCGATAACATTTTTTTTCTGATAAACTGCCACAAGTTTAATGGTCAAAAACATTTGTAAACCCTAAAATCAAACATTTAATCCCTGTCATGTGGAGATCAGTGTTTTTTGGCATCATTATGCGCAACACATGATTGGACAGTCAACGCAGGGAGCATTTGTGGGAAGTGTAGTTCAGCTTCACTTTGGATGTTACAGTGTTATCACCTGCTCGACACAAAAACAAAACGGACTAATTTTAACATTATTTTATTTTATTTCTTTGTGGCACAGGATAATTTAATCGCCAAGACTCGATGGAAGAGAGGAGCTCTCATGGCACAGCTGTGTACAGGGACTTTACTTCACTGTTTAGACACCGTTTGGATACGGATTATTTCTTCAGATGAATCCCACTGAAAGTAACAGGGAAGAATTTATATTTACTATGTGTCTTTTACTCTGCCAATTAATGCATTAATGGATGTATTTTGGTTGTTTAAGCCGCGGGGTTCAAAGTGTGTGAAAAAAGCAGCAGCTTTTAGTTCATAAATGACAGTGTATCTAATACCGAGATAAACTGTGACTTCTAATACTGTGTTTTATTGCTTTTGAAAGATGGTGACAGTGTTTGGGGTTTTATTTTTTTATTCCTTTATTTTTCATGTGTTGTTTGTGTTTGTGATCCTTGCATTTACCCAGCAGCCCCTGCGGCGCTTAAAGTGAAACTGTTTTATCAGAAGCCGACAGTGTAATCTAATGTGTCCGCATCAAAATCAATACTAATAGTTATTAGTTATCGGTTATCTGTAATAAAGATTAGCATCATAAAAGATAACTTTTCATTTATCTCGCATGTATTAATGGTTATTGAAGTGAACTTTTTGGTTAGCTATGCCCACCACTGGCACTGACTTACTGTCTCTTCTTGATACACGTTTTCCATTGCCTATTTTGAGATGGAGATATGAGCACGTATGTTCTAATGTTCTAATATTATCCATTTTATTGTTTGGTATCATACTCTGCTAAAGGAAGGGGGATATTGTAGGGTAACGTTATGTAGCCAACAGCTCCCCCTGGGGCACGCATGTTTATGTGTAACTCGTGTCAGTTCTGTTATGTGTGCACAGTTGTTATCTATGCACCTACACTTGGCACATCATCCACAATGTATTACATTTATTTGAACTCAAATGTTACTCCAAAATAAATCCATCAGCAGACATTTGATGAGGCAGGATGGTGGCGGTCAGGACGCGCCAGAAAAAAATATTAAGGGGGCGATGAGTTTATCACAGGGGGCGGGGTCGTTCCCCCCCCCCCCCCCAAAAAAAAGTGCACACCGGAGGGCATGTGCTTCTGCGCGTGCGTAATGAATTGGGTACGCTCCTGGAAAGCTCATGTATTTAGGCTACACCGTTGTAAGAGACTGACTAAGAGTAAAGAGTGATGACAGTATTTTTTTTATTATTTGAACGTATAGACCCTCGGTCAAGTGATCTCCTGCATACCACAAAACCAAACCAACAACTGATCTGAGAAACGACACGAGACAGTAGATTAACCCCACATACAGCCCTCCATCACAAGTGCAAACACAGCGCAATTGGGCATGTGCGCCACTCCATGGCACAGAGCCCAACTACGCATACAGTCACAAAGTTCTGAAAAACTGGAGCAATCTGAATTCGGTTGGATGAATATGGGGTGTGTGTGGAGACAATTCACCTCGTTTACAACGTGACAGAACTTAACGATGCGCTGTTACGCACAATAGCGCGCAACAACACGGAACACTATTCTTGACCGTGCGTAATGGTTCCTGATAATTCTCCAGCAACACATGCCATTAATCGTAACATGTAACAGGTTGCAGCAGTTCCTGAGGACACCTGATGCCTCTGCCCCAAATCATCACATTCGTGATCAGCGGCCAAGAATGTGTACTTTGTGGCATTCGTGACTTGTCGTCGTTATGTGTAAACGCAGCATTAACACCCTCCCCAAGTGAGTCGTGCTGCATGATCTGCCTTTTGCTTGGTGGACTTGATGAATCCCAGGAACTCCAGCTCTGTCACTGCTCGAATATATCGAGCATGCCTTAATTCGTCCACCTTGTCATAATCGCTGGACTCAGGATCCTTGCCCTCTGCCGCGCTGACAAGCACAACCCTCAACCTATCAAAACGCTTGAACACAGACACATGCCATATCCGTTTGTTTTAAAATTAATTACTTTAGTTAATTAATTTGGTTTATTTGTTAAATACGTGATATTATTGAATAACTAATTATTTTGCTATATTTTCCAGTATTTCTTTTTCTTTCTTTTTATTTTATTTTTTGATAACTCTCACATCCGAGGGGGCGGGGCTGATGACGTGAGGGGGCGTCGCACCGGGTCTGGTGGCGGTGTTACTGTGTAAAAAATGTCAGGTGTCTCATTCAGTCCCAAGGCCTCTTCAGAGAAAGAAACCAGAACGGAAGGCACAAACCAAAACCAGACTAAAATGAGGCTGAATTATAATAACATGTTCCATTGTTATTTTAAGGCACATAAAAGAGGTTTCTACAAGTATTCGTGTTGCAAAAATCCTTCAGTGAATATTTTTAACTCTCCTGCTTCCTTAAAAATGGAGAAGTCCAATCATTCCTTTTGCCCACCTACTAATTTGACATGCTTCTTTGCAAATAATGTTGGCCCTTTTAGGAGGATTGTGAAACAGTACAATAATGATAAAATCACAGTGTGTTGAATGAAACATCTCCAGAGATAACCAGCAAAAAACTCTTTGTGTGTGTGTACATGAACTGGATTATTAGTCCATGTCAACGCAAAGCCAAGTCACACTTTCAAGACAAAAGAACATGGATTGAGTTGAATAAATCATTCCCTTTTACTGATTTTTTTTTTTTTTTTGGTTAAATCGACAAAACCGAACAAAACCAAGCTTAGGGTGCTTCGGATCATTGTCCTGCTGAAGTTGAACAGGCCTGAAGCTGTATAACTGGGGATACAAAATGCACATGCACTATGGCACAATTTCTCCACTCACAGCCAAAGACGGCTATAACTTCTTGTGGGTTGTCTGGGTGTCTTGGTGGCGTTTCCTCACTTTTCTCCTTCTTGCACAGTGACTCAGTTTTTGAAAACTGTCTACTCCATGCAAATTTACCATAGAGTGCCATACTGTTTGTATTTCTTTATAATTGATGTAAATAAAGTCCAAGACATATCATTGACTTGGCAATATTCATGTAGCCATTTCCTGACTTGTCTGAAGATGAACTGGCAATAAAACTGATTATTTACAGGTATTATACCAAAGCGTTCCATTACTTATGCAACCTATTATCTTGGCTTTTATATTTTATTAATTTATATCAAGTTTAAAGAGATTTGCTTTGAGTTTGAGTTTAAGGAATATGATTTAAGAATTTCTTTTTGTATTTCTTTGTATTTGAAATGGCATAAACAAATTAAAATGTGTGAAATACTAAGGTGGCAAATACTTTCGGAGGGCACTGTATATACAGTGCATCCGGAAAGTATTTCACAGCGCTTCACTTTTTCCATATTTTCTGTCACAACCTTATTCCCAAATGGAGTAACTTAATTATTTTCCCTCAAATTCTACTCACAACTCCCCATAATGACAACAGAAAAAGATATATTTTTTTATAATTTTTGCAAATTTATTAAAAATTAAAATCACATGTACATAAGTATTCATATCCTTTGCTCAATACTTTGTTGATGTACCTTTGGCAGCAATTACAGCGTCAAGTCTTCTTGAATATGATGCCACAAGTTTGATGTATCGATGCTGCATGGTATTATACATCTCGGAACAGTTAAGTCAGGCTTGGTTTGCATTTCCACCGCAGGCAGAACCCTTAGTTTTGCAGGTGGAACACTTAAATATTGATGCGCATGGCATCAAGCGTGCACATGGTGTCGCGTACTGTCTCCGCTCCACACGGAGGCAAAATTGAGTAATTTTTACGTTATTTTATTTAATTTTTTCTTTGCGGATCATGGATAATTTCATCGCATGCAGAAAGAATCGACTGATGCCTGTGGTAACTGAGATGTTAATGATTGAGGCGCTGTGATTCTTTCAACTTGCAGCGCAAAGAGAGAGGCACGGTGGGGGAGAGGCTCCGCTGACAGCAGAGACTTGAGCCAGCATTCATGACCACAGACACCCAACCAATGGATTATACCTGCAGCACACTGTGCCAGTCCCAAATAGGCCCAGCCACACCAGTCGCTGCAAATCATCGATCTGATGGACGACCTCCGCTGAAGAAACCATGATCTGACGAAGCAACTGTGGCAAAAAGCGGCGATGTCACAGAGGGACTTTTCTTCAGCGGCGACAAGGAATTAAACTACTTTCAGCCTTTTTCGAAAATCAGGCATTATGTGGATATGTTTTCGTTAGACTATGGTGATGAATCCCACTGAAACGAACAGGTAAGCCGTTATATTTACTCTGTGTGTGATGATTTAATATTTGAAACAGTGTGCTTGCATGAGGACCGCAGCTTTCAGCCACTCAATAGACAGTTTTAATGGATGTATTTCGACTTATGAGTAACTTACAAGAAAAGTGTCAACAATCACATAACTTACCTGCAACTTATGTCCCACATGAGCAGGACATATGAGTCATATGCTGGCATGCACTGAAAATTTTCAGCATGCTCAAAATTTTTCAAGGTGCTCAGAATATTAAGACATATGTCTTACATATATGTTACAGTGCGTGCGTGAACATGCTCTTAACTTACACAAAACTTACTGATAACATATTAGACGTACGGTCGGCATATGCTGGCTAAATCGCCAAGGTGTGACAGGGCCTTAAGTTTTATGTGTCCTTACAGGTTGCTGTTAATTTTATGGTGACAGTTGGACTTCAGCGCTCACCACTTTCCCGGTGCTGTCTCGGTCTCGCTCCCTGTCCCTCTCTCGGTCTTGCCCTCCGGTACTGTGGCTCCTCAGAAGCTGCTGTGCATCATGGATGGCCTGGGTTACCACATCGCCATCTCCAAGGAAACCTGCAGAGAGGTGAAGAACAAATTAGTTCAATGTGAAGCAGACATTAAAGACAAGATGATTAAGAAGAAAAGAACATGAGAGAAAGGAAGGGTAGTACTTATCTAAAGGCGATACACTGCATCCGGCAAGGCATTCACAGCGCTTCATTTTTTTTCCACATTTTGTTAGGTTACAGCCTTATTGCAAAATGGAGTAAATTAATTTTTTCCCTCAAAACTGAACACACAACACCCCATAATGACAACATAAAAATATATATTATTTTTAATATTTGCAAATTTATTATGAATAAAAATAAAAACAAGAACTCACATATAAATAAGTATTCACATCCTTTGCTCAGTACTTTGTTGATGCACCTTTGGCAGCAATTACAGCCTCAAGTCTTCTTGAATATGATGCCACAAGCTGGTGCACCTATCTTTGGGAAACCTGGACAATTTTTATAGTTTCCAGTTCACATAACCTGCATGTCTTTAGATGTGGGAGGAAGCCAGAGTACCCGGAGGGAATCCACGCAAACACAGGGAGACCATGCAAACTCCACACACAAAGGCCACAGGTGGGAATTGATCCCATGATCTTCATGCTGTGAGGCAACAGTGCTCACCACAAAGCCACCGTGCTGTGTACTTACCTCTTAACTGCTTCCTGCTAAATTGTGTTAGAAACACACAAGGAAAGCAGGAAATGTTGTGTGGGCTGCTGAAGAGGAGGTACTGCTGGCCCATCACCAGAGGGCGCCCTGCCTGAAGTGCGGGCTTCGGGCACGAGGGGGCGCTGCCACCTCCCAGGAGCAGCCAGGAGTGACAGCTGTCACACATCAAGCATCAATCACCACATCCCATAAAAGCCGGGCAGAAACTCCACCTCCCTGCCGAGAAATCGTCTACCTGTCAGGTAAACTGCTCAGCCTGCAAAAACATTACAGTAGTAACGTCTTTACTTCTGTGTGTAATCCCTAACTTTGCAGACGAACCTTTTGTACGCTAAGGAGTAGTCGTTGTGTTTGGGGAGTTGGCGTACTCTGCTTCTCGGTTGTGGACTGATAGTGTGACATCAGGATCTGCATTTATTTTGGGAGTATTGTGATTAAGAGGTGGAGGTGTTTCCCACCCTTGTTTGCTAGGTGTTCACGCACCCACCATTACCTGTCCGTTCTTCCTGCCAGCAGTACCAGATCTGACAGTCGGAGGCAGTGGCCACCGGGGGACTCAGCGCTTTGTGGCTCCGGTGTGCTCCAGATCCGCTGGCAGTGGAAAGCGTGTGGGATCCGGCTCTTCTCTGGACAGGCGTCTTCTATCCTCGAGCCTGCCCACATGTCACCTTGTATTATTGACTGCTATTCTAAATTGTGTTTGTCTGTTTTTCTGTTGTGCACATTCACAACATTAAATTGTTGTATTTTGGCTTATTCCATTGTCCGTTCATTTACGCCCCCTGTTGTGGGTCCGTGTCCCTACACTTTCCCAACAGGATTTCTCGGCAGCGTCATGGATCCCGAGGGGCGTCAACCATCGAGTGAACCACCAATGGAAACGCAGGGTGCACAGACGCCGGCAGGAGGCGTATTAGGTGAGCTGCAGTAAATCTTAACTGCCTTCACTGCTCGGTTGGACTTGGTGACCGAGCAGAATGTTATACTCAATCGGAGGATGGAGGCTCTCACCGCCCAGGTGGAAGCGTGCACACAGGGCGCTGCTGCAGCACCTCCTCCTGCTGTTCAAGTGCCAAATACAGACATTCCAGTGGTGATTCAACGAACCCCCCCCCCCTTCTCCTGAAGCATACATAAGCCCTCCGGAAGCGTACGGAGGTTGTGTCGAGACGTGCGCTGACTTCTTGATGCAGTGTTCACTCGTCTTTGCACAGCGTCCCGTCATGTACGCGTCAGATGCCAGCCGGGTGGCTTACGTTATAAATTTGCTTAGAGGAGAGGCACGCGCCTGGGCTACGGCGCTCTGGGAGCAAAATTCACGGCTCCTAACCACATATACTGGGTTTGTGAGGGAGTTTAAACAGGTGTTTGATCATCCCAATAGAGGCGAGACCGCTTCGACCGTGCTGCTGTCAATGAGACAGGGACGTCAGAGTGCAGCCGAGTATGCAGTCGACTTCCGCATCACAGCTGCGAGGTCCGGCTGGAATACTTTTGCACTCCACGCCGCCTTCATAAACGGACTGTCTCCGGTCCTGAAGGAGCATCTGCTGGCTAAGGATGAGCCATGGGATTTTGACGGGCTTATCAACCTGGTCATACGGTTAGACAACCGATTAGAGGAACACCGTCGGGAGCGGGTGAGGGCGTGGCCGGGCACGAGCCATCCCTCTTCCTTCCGGGTCCGAAAGGGTGCCGCCGCCCCCATGCTCCACAGCCGGACAGCTCCCCCTGCTGACAAGCTATGGACACGAGCAGGGCTAAAGAAAAATCAAATGACAGACAACGGAGGCTGGCTCGCAGAGAATGTTTTTTCTGTGGCTCGAGTGAGCACATACAAAAGAACTGCCCCAAGCGGTTAAACTACAATGCCCGCACCTAGAGACTGGGCTAAGGGTGGGCCATAACATTCACGCGGGGAGATCCCGTAGATCCGCACGCATCCCAGTGACGATCCTGAGTGGGGATCTTACCCTTCACGCCCCAGCACTGGTGGACACAGGGTCAGAAGGGAATCTGCTGGATAGCAGATGGGCTAGGGAGGTGGGGCTGCCTCTAGTGGCTCTACCTTCACCATTGAAGGTACGGGCACTAGATGGCACCCTTCTCCTGTTAATCACACACCAGACACAACCCGTGACTCTGGTTGTGTCTGGGAATCACAGGGAGGAGATTGTGTTCTATGTAACACCTTCTACCTCCCGAGTGATTTTGGGATTTCCATGGATGGTTAAGCACAATCCCCGGATAGATTGGCTGTCTGGGGTAGTGACGCAGTGGAGCGAAACCTGCCACCGGGAATGCTTAGGATCCTCGGTTCCACCTGGTGTTACAGCTAACGAGGAGGTTAAAGTTCCCCCCAATCTGTCGGCGGTGCCTGAGGAGTACCATGATCTTGCTGACGTCTTCAGCAAAGATCTGCAACTCAGTCTTCCCCCACACCGTCCGTACGATTGTGCTATTGATTTGATCCCGGGCGCTGAGTACCCTTCCAGCAGGTTGTACAATCTCTCACGTCCTGAGCGCGAATCAATGGAGACCTACATCCGTGACTCTTTAGCTGCTGGGTTGATCCGGAACTCCACCTCCCCGATGGGTGCAGGTTTCTTTTTTGTGGGCAAGAAGGACGGCGGACGCCGTCCATGCATTGACTACAGAGGGCTGAACGAAATCATGGTTCGCAATTGATACCGCTGCCTCTGTTAGATTCAGTGTTCATGCCCTTGCATGCAGCCCAAATTTTCACCAAGTTGGATCTTAGGAATGCGTATCACCTGGTTCGGATCCGGAAGGGAGACGAGTGGAAGACGGCGTTTTAACACCTGTTAGGTCACTTTGAGTACCTGGTCATGCCGTTTGGTCTCACCAATGCGCCCGCGACGTTCCAGTCCTTGGTTAATGACGTCTTGGGGGACTTCCTGCATCGTTCATCTTCATATACCTTGACGATATCCTCATCTTCTCCCCAGATCCTGAGACTCATGTGTGACATGTACGTCAGGTCCTTCAGCGGTTGTTGGAGAACCGGTTGTTTGTGAAGGGCGAGAAGTGCGAGTTCCACCGTACTTCTTTGTCCTTCCTGGGGTTCATAATCTCCTCCAACTCCATCGCCCCTGATCCAGCCAAGGTTGCGGCGGTGAGAGATTGGCCCAAACCGACGAGCCGTAGGAAACTGCAGCAGTTCGTCAGCTTCGCAAATTTCTACCAGAGGTTCATCAAGGGTTACAGCCAGGTAGTTAGCCCCCTGATGGCCCTTACCGCCACTAAAGTCCCCGTCACCTGGTCGGATCGGTGCAATGCCGCGTTTAGGGATTGGAATGCCGGTTCTCGACTGCACCAGTTCTGGTGCAGCCCGATCCCAATCGCCAGATTATCGTTGAAGTGGATGCTCTGACTCAGGGATAGGAGCCGTGCTGTCCCAGAGCAGGGAGTCCGATAAGGTCCTCCACCTTGTGCCTATTTTCCCATAGGTTGACCCCGGCAGAGCAGAACTATGACGTCGGCAATCGGGAACTCCTAGCGGTGAAAGAGGCTCTTGAGGAGTGGAGACACCTGTTGGAGGGAGCTGCGGTACCATTTACGGTTTTCACGGACCATCAGAACCTGGAGTACATCTGGACCGCCAAGCGTCTGAACCCCAGGCAAGCCCGCTGGTCACTGTTCTTCGGGCGTTTTGACTTCCAGATCACCTACCACCCCGGGACCAAGAACCAGCAATCTGACGCCCTGTTCTGGGTCCACAAGAGGAAGTCAAAACCGAGCTGTCAGATCCACCGGATCCCATCATCCCCGAGTCCACTATCATGGCCACCCTCACCTGGGATGTGGAGAAGACCGTCCGGGAGGCCCTGGCACAGAACCTGGACCCGGGGACTGGCCCAAAGAACAGATTTTACATCTAACCAGAAGCCAGAGCTGCAGTCCTGGATTTCTGTCACGGTTCCAAGCTCTCCTGTCATCCAGGGGTGCGAAGAACCGTGGCAGTGGTCCGGCAGCGCTTCTGGTGGGCATCCATGGATGCCGACATCCGGGAATATGTCCAGGCCTGTACCACCTGTGCCAGGGGCAAGGCAGACCATCAAAAACACAAGGACTCCTCCCCTTGCCTGTGCTTCATCGCCCCTGGTCCCACATTGGCCTGGACTTCGTCACGGGCCTCCCACCATCCCAGGGCATGACCACCATCCTCACGATAGTGGACCGGTTCTCCAAGGCGGCCCACTTCGTGGCCCTCCTGAAGCTCCTGACAACCCAGGAGACTGCAGACCTCCTGGTCCACCATGTCGTACGTCTGCATGGGATTCCATCTGACATTGTCTCAGACCGTGGTCCCCAGTTCTCCTCGCAAGTCTGGAGGAGTTTCTGTAGGGAACTGGGGGCCACCGTAAGCCTCTTGTCCGGGTACCATCCCCAGACAAAAGGACAGGCAGAGCAGGCAAACCAGGATTTGGAGCAGGCCCTCCACTGCGTGACCTCCCCGCACCTGACGGCCTGGAGCAACCATCTGGCCTGGATCGAGTACGCTCACAACAGCCAAGTTTCATCTGCCACCAGCCTCTCCCCGTTTGAAGTATGCTTGGGGTACCAGCCCCCATTGTTTCCGCTTGTGGAGGGAGAGGTCGGGGTGCCCTCGGTCCAGGCCCATCTGAGGAGGTGCCGTCGGGTGTGGCGCACTGCCCGCTCTGCCCTACTTAAAGCCCGGACGAGGGCCAAGGCCCATGCAGACCGCCGGCGTTCCCCGGCCCCTGCATACCAGCCCAGGCAGGAGGTTGACTGTCAACAAAGGACATCCCATTACAAGTGGAATCCCAGAAACTGAAAGACCTTACATTGGCCCATTCTCAATCCTCAAGGTCCTCAGCCCGGCGCAGTGAAGCTGAAGATGCCAGCTTCACTGCGGATTCACCCAGTCTTCCATGTCTCCCGCCATCAACGCCGTACCACACTTCTTCCCTCTACCACACCCGGACGGTTGCCGCCTCCTGTCCGGATCATCGATGGGAGCCTGCTTGGACTCTCACACTTAGAATCATGGAAGGGTCTGAATTTGTGCTCCCCTCCACAGCTGTCTTTTTCCTGGTTCTCTCCCTCAGCCCCTCCCTGAGCCTGTCTGCTGGAGGTTTCTTCCTGTTAAAAGGGAGTTTTTCCTTCCCCACTGTAGCCAAGTGCTTGCTCACAGGGGGGTCGTTTTGACCGTTGGGGTTTTACATAATTATTGTATGGCCTTGCTTACAATATAAAGTGCCTTGGGGCAACTGTTGTTGTGATTTGGCGCTATATAAAAAAATTTTGATTGATTGATTGATTGATTGAAATTTTCATCTTAGGTGCAGTCCACTTGAGAGACATAATCTAAAAAAAAAAAACCCGACGTCACAAGTGGTGATTTTTAAAAATAATTTATTTGTATGTACTGCTGCAAATAAGTATTTGATCCCCTACCAACCAGCAAGAATTCTGGCTCACACAAACCTGTTCATTTTTCTTTAAGAAGCCCTCTTATTCTGCACTCTTTACCTGTATTAATTGCACCTGTTTGAACTTGTTACCTGTGTGTTACCTAAGATGAAAATTTCAGACCCCTCCATGATTTCTAAGTGGGAGAACTTGCAAAATTGCAGGGTGTTCAAATACTTATTTTCCTCACTGTAAATAGCTTAACACTATTAGGAAACAGCAAAACTTAATATTTTTAGCATACAGCTCTTTTACAAGACTGGACAAGAGCTCACTGTGACTGCTGTCATTTATTTATAGCCTACAATCACCTTGTTGTTGTGCTGATTCCAGTGCAGTGTTACTTTTTCTTTTTTTTTTGTTACAAAAAACAACCACTCTTCAATTAGTCCTGCTGCTAAGGAGCTGGCCTGTTATTATGTAGCTCTGGGTTCAAATCCCACTCATGCTGCCTGTCTGAGTCCTTGGACAAGACACCTAATCTGCATTGACCCAGTCTACCCAACTTTAAATGGGTGTCACTCTTGGCTGGGGGAAGCAACCTGCATCTGACTGGCACCCCATCTGATTGGCGTCATGGAGTCTCATTGGCTTCACGCTACGAAATCTGAAGATAACCACGGGGCCGATGGACCCTGAGGCCATTCAGTGCCTGTTACTTCATATCAAATAGTTCAAACACAACATTCAGTAACAACAGTTGTTACTTACATATCACACAAAAAAGCAAAGGTATTCATAATGTATTCATGAACAACATAAAAGCAACACTTTAATTTTCACCCCCATTTTTCATGATTTGAAGTAAAACTTTACAGACTTATTCTATGCACACAAAAAGTTTATTTCCTGTTGTGAAAGTGACGTGACACGGACCCACAACAGGGGGCGTTAATGAACGGACAATGGATAAGCCAAAAAGTAACAATTTAATGTTTGTGAATCGCACAACAACGTACAGACAATAACAATATGGTGGACTGTCAATCATACACCAGGTGACGTGTGGGCAGGCTCGACGATAGAAGACGCCTGGAGAGAGAAGAGCTGGATCCCCACACAGCTTCCACCACCAACGGAGCTGAAGAACACCGGAGCCGCCAAGCCCTGCGCCCCAGCAGGCCGCTGTCTTCAGCAGTCAGACCCGGTACTGCTGGCAGAGAACAGAGACAGTCCAGATGAGTGTGAGTTCGCACACTCAGTAATCCCACAGTCTGTATTAAGTAAAGGAGGGAAAACCTCCACCTCCAATCACACACTCGTGCAGCTCCTGTCTAACCACTTATCTGGTTTGGGGTGTGAGGCGAAGCCGTCGCAGTCCACACCAAACGCCAATACCACAGATAAGGACACCGTCACAGGAAAACGGCTGCAAATGAGATCAGACTATTAGTCACAGTTAAGCTTAGCAGAGAAATTACCTGAATGGTAGTTGATTTCTCGGCGAGGAGGTGGAGTTGCAGTCCGGTCTTTGTAGTGGTGGTGATGGGTGACAGCTTGTGTTGATTGATGACAGCTGTCACCTCCAGCAAAGCCGACGCCCTCTCATGCTTGAAGCCCGCACTTCAAGCAGGGCGCCATCTTGTGGCGGTGGGCCAGCAGTACCTCCTCTTCAGCGGCCCACACAACATTTCCATTACATTTTGTTCACAGTTTTTTTCAAAAATCTGTGTTTGTGAGCACTTCATCATTGCCAAGATATTTCACCCACCTGGCTAATGTGGAACACTAAAATGCTTATTAAACAACACAGACTGCACAGATGTGCTTTAGACTGGTCACAATAAAATCTGGATGGCACATAGGGGCCCAGGCCCAGCGCCAGAAAAAAAAATATTAAGGGGGTGATGAGTTTTACACAGGGGGTGAGGCCCTGCCCCCCCCCCCCCCCCAAAAAAAAGCGCGCACCGGAGGGGATGTGCCTCTGCGCGTGCGTAATGAATGGGTGTGCTCCTGGAAAGCTCGTGTATTAGGCTACACCATTGTAAGAGACTGACTGAGTAAGAGTAAAGAGTGATGACATATTTTTTTAATTATTATTGAAAGTATAGACCCTCGGTCAAGTGATCTCCTGCATACCACAAAACCAAACCTACAACTGATCTGAGAAGAAACGACACGAGACAGTAGATAACCCCACATACAGCCCTCCATCACAAGCACAAACACAGCGCAATTGGGCATGACAGTCACACAACAGGTCAAAGATAAACCTTTCATGTACATATATGTACAACAATACATAACTTTAATATCTGTCATTGCGGGTGACGGGCCGTGAATGGAGGGACTAAGAAAATGCATGCCGCATGACGAAAGCATGTTATTTGCATTATTATCACTTTTTACTGAGATACACAACACGCAACTCGTACATAAAAAGTTGGCTCACTTAACTTTTGGTCGTGTCGGCTAGCTGGCGCGCGCTCCTCTCCAATTTAGCCAGTGCGTCCTCATCAAGCTGGCTGCTTTAGCTGCTGTTCATTGTCGTACTATCCATGAGAAAATCATCCAGAATATATATATTGGGACCAAAACACACTTCTCGCATTTTCATCTTTTCCTCTGCGGACAGTTTTTTTTTTTCCCCCCTCTGCGGACAGTTCTTGGGCTGCGCGCTGTGATGTCATTTGTTTACACATAGCGGGCGGGTATAGCCTGGTACCGTCGACATAAATCTACGATACCGGCCCAGCAACACCCCGGTAAAGTGATAATAATATTGAATAACTATTATTTTGCTATATTTTCCAGTATTTCTTTTTATTTCTTTTTTCTTTTTATTTTTTTGATAACTCTCACATCCGAGGGGGCGTCGCCCCCAAACGCCCCCTCATGGTGCTGGGTCCGTAGGGGCCACAGTGTTTCAAAATTATTTTCAAGAAATGTTAATAATGTTTTAGTCATTTTGGGAAAAGATTAACATTGGTTCAGCTCAGTTAGGTTGCTAATGCTTGCAGCTTGAATGACGTTATGGCATTCAAAGTAAAGCTCTGCACTGTAAAACAGCTACTTCGACATTAGTTTTAATGATGGCTCCAGGATATTATGGGTTATCAGCAATAGCTTTACCCATTACATTTACTGCCTGCAGCAGAAATACAGAAAACAGCAAAAGTACCTGCAGCAAACTTGCTCCCTTTTGTTTTCCAGCTTCAAACGGAACTTTCTAAAAAATTTCAAGGTGTGGTGCCCCAAAGCATTGTACCTGCAGGCTGTCAGGCTTATGCAGTGGTATGGGAAACCTTGGAACCTTGCTGCTATTATTGCAGAAAATGGGCATCACTCGATTTTTGAAGTTTTTGGAACTGAACTGACGATACCCCACAGCAGTGTAAAAGTCAGCGTGACTCACTTATGGCAGATCGTGGTGAGCTATGGGACAGCTCTCTTGGGACATCTCTGGATCTGTAGGTCCCCTGCCTTGCCGTGATCCCATCTCCAGGTTCTGCGACTGGGTGTTTTTCCCACTCCAGGCCCTTTTGGCTTAGAGGTCAGGTTCAAGGGCTGACTCGGTTTCCTGAACACAATTAGAGCAGATGAGCATGGGTGGAGCCAGTCACACACACATTGAAGTGTAACCACAAAGGCCAAGGGTGTGTATGTATTCCAGTATGCAGCTGACATGTTGAAGCACATCTGTCACACCTTTGGAACATTTCTGTTCTTTTGTCTTCACATCCACCTCATCATCTTACTGCTTTTGCTTTGTTAACTTATGCGGTCTATCTCAGCTTGAAAACCAGCAGGGCAATCACGTGCATGCTCCCTACACCCACACACACGCGCGCACACAAGCACCCGTAAATGCTTGAACAGTGGGTGTAGTGAATTTGAAAAGCCTTTTAATCTCATAAATACTAGTTACACACAATATCTTTTTGCATCTTTTCAAATGCATGTGGACACGCAAATAAATCTGCTACTATTATATAACATGTATAATTTCTATAATGATGAATCATGTATTTCATCAACTTCAGTGAGGTATTTTTTTTTAAAGTAGCATTTAAACAGACTTCTGTAGAATTTGTACAAAGGTGGAGACATGCGCCCCTTAGAAATGAATGGATGCTGGGGGCACGTTGTACCTGTCGGAAGGAACCGCTGCTCCTCTTGACAGGGGTGGGCTGAGGGTTTGGCAGCAACTGCATGGGATAGTCTACAGCTGTGGAAAAAAAAAAAAAATGCAGTTTAAAAAATATTTTCACTGCTGTAGTTATATACCACAGTCACACAAACATTTTGTGGTGAATTTCAGCGTACCTTTACCGCATTCACCCCAGAAGCCTGTATAGTCATCAGTAATCTCTGGGTACTTTTAAATAAGTGATGTTTGACATCTCAATTTGTGCCAACGTATTACACGCATAGTAAGAAAAACTAGCTCATAAGCCAACTATCTTAAACTGAAAACACAATGGCACACCAATCGAACTTACTTAGCTATTTTGCATGTAGATCAAAGCAGGTTTGGGAACATGCACAGGCGCCACAAAGGGTTGGGCAAGACAAACTTAAAATTATGCAAAACTATTTCATAGCACTGTTCGCAACAATATAAGCGATGATAGACAGGCAAACAATACACATTTGCATGTGAAACAGGAAATGACACACTCACTGGTCCACATAAAGAATTTGTATCAGTTGGAGATGCATGCTTCCATTGTTAAAGTCCAAAATAAGAGGAACCAAAAGAAGAAGAAAAAAAAATACAATGTGCCCTGAAATGACCTGACCTCCAATGTGCACATAAAGGTGTGCACACCCATAAAGCCCCAGAATAGAGGGGAAAAACTAAAAAATAAAGGTCTCAAAATGCTATTGAGTGCAGGCGACATAAAATGCATTCTTGTTCTGGTCTGGTTTGGTTTGTCACGCAACACATTCCCACAGTTTAATTACTTTGTGCACATGACATGAATCATTAAATAAGATTGACAGCACATACAGCCAAGACATTCATTCTTACATCTGCATGCACTTCCACCTTGATCTTTGGTTGAAAACTGGGTGATATCGATCTGACTTTCAAGTCCAGACTTAAGGACGCACTTATTTTCCCTTTCATATGGCTAGCATACAAGCATAGTATAGTTCTACGCTTTTTACTCTTTTAATTCATTTTATTAGGAAACAGAGCGTGCCGTGGCCTCAACTTTACCTAAATTCTGGGTCTTTTAGTGAAGCTTAGTGCTAGTGACCGGCGATCACCTTAGTATTTCCTGTTTTTCTTGTTGTTTAATGCTGGCAAATTATACTGTACAGTGGGGCCAAAAAGTATTTAGTCAGTCCCCTGATTGTAGCTGGTATTTGGCCCATTCCTCCATGCAGATCTCCTCTAGAGCAGTGATGTTTTGGGGCTGTCACTGTTCAACATGGACTTTCAACTCCCTCAACAAATTTCTATGGGGTTGAGGTCTGCAGACTGGCTTGGCCACTCCAGGACCTTGAAATGCTTTTTACGGAGCCACTCCTTTGTTCCCTGAGCGGTGTGTTTGGGATCATTGTCATGCTGGAAGACCCAGCCACGTTGCATCTTCAGTACTCTCACTGATGGAAGGAGGTTTTGGCTTAAATCTCACAATACATGGCCCCATTCATTCTTCCCTTAACGCGGATCAGTCGTCCTTTCCCCTTCGCAGAAAAACAGACCAAAAGCATGATGTTTCCACCCCCATGCTTCCACAGTAGGTATGGTGTTCTTGGAATGCAACTCAGCATTCTTCTTCCTCCAAACATGACAAGTTGAGTTTTTACTAAAAGTTCCATTTTGGTTTCATCTGACCACATGATATTCTCCCAATCCTCTTCTGGATCATCCATATGCTCTCTGGCAAACTTAGACGGGCCTGGACATGTACTGGCTTAAGCAGGGGGACACGCCTGGCACTGCAGGATTTGAGTCCTTCTCTGCGTAGTGTGTAGCCTTTGTTACTTTGGTCCAGCTCTCTGCAGGTCATTCATTAGGTCCCTCCGTGTAGTTCTGGGATTTTGTTCACTGTTCTAATGATCATTTTGACCCCCAGGATGACATCTTGCGTGGAGCCCCTGATCGAGGGAGATTATCAATGGTCTTGTATGTCTTCCATTTTCTTACAATTGCTCCCACAGTTGATTTATTCACACCAACCTGCTTGACTATTGTAGATTCACTCTTCCAAGCCTGGTGCCATCTGCAATTTTCTTCCTGGTGTCCTTCGACAGCTCTTTGGTCTTGGCCATGGTTGAGTTGGAGTCTGACTGTTTGAGGCTGTGGACAGGTGTCTTTTATACAGATAACGAGTTCAAACAGGTGTCATTAATACATGTAACAGGTGGAGGACAAATGAGCGTCTTAAAGAAGGAGTTACAAGTCTGTGAGATCCAGAAATCTTGTTGTGGGTGACCAAATACTTATTTTCCACCATAATTTACAAATAAATTCTTTAAAAATCCTACAATGTGATTTCCTGGATTTTTTTTTTTCTCATTTTGTCTCTCATAGTTGAAGTGTAACTATGATGAAAATTACAGACCTCTCTCATCTTTCTAAGTAGGAGAACTTACACAAACTAAATACTTTTTGGCCCCACTGTATTCTTGTCTTTCTGATGTCTGATTCTGTTTTTTCTCTCTGTTTAAGGTGCAGCTCTATCCAGAGATGGGTGTGGTATTTGTACTGGCGACCCACCTGTCCTGTGCACCAACAGCTTTTCCTGTCTATTCATTTGTGAATTGTTCTGTAATTTATGCCTGTAGCATGGCTCAAGCCGAGGGTCACCCCTTTGAGGTCTGGTCTGCTTGAGGCTTCTTCCTCAGAGGGAGTTTTTCGTTACCACTGCTGCTCTGGGGGTTAGTAAGATTAGACCTTACTTGTGTGAAGCACCTTGAGGCAACTCTTTTGTGATTTGGCGCTATATAAATGAAAATAAATTGAAATCGAAAATTGACCGTCTTCTAAACCATCGAAAATGCAGCTACATTATTAACGTGTCACAAAAAGCACATTTCTTTCATCACATGGGTGATTTGTTTGGTTGCAGCTTTAAACAGAGGTGATACAGATGTTTGTGGTGAAATTTCTGCAAATTCATTTTTCACTGGTCGGAGAAATCTGGTTTTCAAAAGATGTCTTTTCAATGCATATAATGTTTCACATAAAATACCACAAATACAGAACTGTGTCAGCTGCATGCTGTCAAAAAGAAACCTCCAGAACTCTGCAATGTGAAAAGATTCAAGGATTATTTTCAAATAAGAATTTGCATTTATTGTTATGATGCTCATGATCGGACACTTGGTTTTTCTGGAATTTGTGTTTTTGCTCAGTGCTTAGTGGCTGTAGGATCATAGTTAGGAACACTGTAACAAAGACATCTGTAACCTGTGGCGGTTGTCAATAGGGGGCGCTGGGATGCTGTCCTCTCTGAAAATTGACAGAGCAACATCTCAAAAACAATCTCTCTAAACATTGCAAAAATTGCCATTGTATTACATTAAAAAAGTGAGAATAAGCATGTACTTTTACCATAAAATAATAGTCTGTCAGCACCTATCATTTAATAAAAGGGGTTTCACAATGTATGGATAAATAACTACAATGTTTTGAATACATCATTTATTGACGGAGGGGCACCGGTGTCGCAGACCGAACGGTCCGCCCCTAAAAATCGGTCCGCCTTTTTCAGTCTCTTCACCCAAAGCAATCAAATGGATTAATGGGATTATTAACCATCAGATGTTAAAGGTAAAGCCTCTTAAATCATTCTAAAGCCAGTTTTAAGCAGAAGCGAGGCGAAATTCCATGACGCTTTGAAATGTCCGACGCGCAGTGAATGCATCAGCTAGCAGCTTGTGTAGCAGTGGCGCTTTGATCGCTTCCGCTGCTTTTTATGATGAAATAATGCTGAATTTATGTGGAAATGATTGTTGTACAAAAGCTTCAGATATCTTTCACAAGGTGTTAATCCGTGAACCGCGTCATCAGGAGGGACCGATTTTTAAGGGGACCTTTCGGTCAGCGACACCGGTCTAAAAGGAGTCAATGCCAAGCCTTGAACTTTTTTCCACCATGTGACCTGATGCTTCTCTCTGATTGACCGTCTCAATTTTCCCTGTGGGCCACACAGAACTGTACCTTGGACACTCCCATTTCTTTATTGACAGCGAATTGTACCGATTTAGTGTTCTTTTCCTCATGTGACTGGACAATTAGCGTTGTCTGTCATTTATGCCTCTATGCCAAGCTACAAAAGAAAACCCTTGATTTGGTTGATGTTAATGGCTGTATCCAGCAGTTCCAACATCCAACTGATCAGGTTATTATTATTACTGATTTTCTTATTATTATTATTATGATTCACTTTCTACCTTTATTGTGAATCCTCTTTATTTTTTTGTTATTTTTGTAAATATTTTGTCATCTGCAGAAATTCTCTCCATTCGATGGTTGAGCTAAGCAGTGAGGAGAGCAGCAGCTCCCATCCAGCAAAGAGATGTCGGGTACTGAGTCCAGAGAACCATCAGAGGATGACAGAAGAGGTGAGATTGTATTCAAGAAAGAAATCAGTACAGTCAGGTCGACAGTCCTCCATTTTTTGTTGTGAGAATAGGTCGGTGTGAGCAGTCTGCCCTCTTGTGGTGCATGCTTGTGAATTAATGTTTTTTGTTTTTCTTTGTTTTTGTTTTGTTTGTACTTTTTTACTGTAAGTATATACAAGAAATGGATTGCATAGTTTTACCTTTAGGTTTAAAGCATCATTTTAATTATGGATGAGATGTCAGGATCTGCCCCAGCCTGGGGTTCATGTCTGGGTTTTCCCCTTATTTGGTCTAGGCTTCCACTGAGGGTTTTACAGTTTTACTTTTCATATTATTATATGTTGTCATGTAAGTCTTGGTTTGTTCTGTTTGTTTCTGTACTTTGTGTAATTCTTTTGTTACCGGTTTTATTCTGTGTATCATTTATTTATGGTTTAGTCATTCAATGCATTACCTAGTCCCTGATTTTGATTTGTTCATCATTTATTTCCTATTCTGTCAATAGTTTGGGCTTGGTTGTTGGTTGTTGGTCATGTTTAGTGTATTCACTTCCTGTGTCACGTCCTCTCTGTTTAGTTATTATCACTGGTTTTCCACTCCTCGACTCACCACCTTAGTTTTAGTTTGGCCCTCTCTGTTTTGTTCGTATTTATTATGGTTAGTCAAGCTCGTCACATTTTGCACCGTTGGTTTTTCTGTCATTTAATTATCTTGCCCCAGTTCACTTACTTTTGCCTTACTGCACTCTCTTGCACTTACCTTTGTCTTCCCTGGTCACGCCCCCTTCCAGCACTCTCTGCACACCTGTTCCTCATTTCACACTCTGATTATTCCACTAGTATTTAAGCCCTCACAGTCTCACAGTCCCGCACCAGATTGTTGCATTATGCACTTTCCACCCTCACGCCTTTGTCCTGTTTAGCCTTGTAGTATTTCTGACCTTGCCTGTATAATCGACCTCCGCCTCGTCTAATCCCTGAACGCTGCTCGTTTTTGACTTTGCCTCTGCCTCAGCCCTGTGAACACCTGTCGCTGTGTATTTGGAACTGTACTTGTTTTTTAGACTCTGCCTCAGCTTGCTACCTGCCTGTACCTCCAGTACGTTGACTGATTTCCTGTGTACCAAACCTATAGCCTGCTTACCAGATAAAGCTATTTTTCTTAATCCAACACCTGTGTCTGTGATTCTGCATTTGCCTCCTACAACCTTCAGGGTCAAGCCACCACAAACCATGACATGAGATTAGATTTGTGCTTAGAATCTAGATTTTTTTTATTCTTCTTTTATTCTGTTTTTTATTCTGCGAGACCATATTAGAACACACAAGGGAACGATTCTCCTACGCAAACCATCTAATCAGTGTCACTTTGCTGCAGGGAGACAGGTTCAAACAGTACCACACCATGTTTCCTGAAGATGCCCTTAGCAGCACCTTGAAGGCCAACCCAATGCTCAGCTGAAGCAAGCTGAAGACAGAGTTCAGTCTTATCTACAGCAAGGAGGTGTTCAAGGCCTGCTGTGGTGCTGTGGACCTTTTCCATTTGTTCATGGAAAATAATCTTGGAGAGGTCTTTTCAGATCCTCATCACCACACCCATGAAAACTGCAGAAGCTGAGAGGTCCTTCTTCACCTTGAAAAGAATCAAACTTTTCTCAAAAACACCCATGAACCAGGACAGGCTGAATGCACGGCCACGCTGTCAATGGAAAAGAAACTGGTGATGGAGATGACGGACTTTAATCAGAGGGTCACGGAGAAATTTGCAGTCCAGAAAGAAAGGAGGACAAAATTTCTGTTCAATTAGTGTCTCTGAATGGGGTTGGGCAGCAATAAAATAGGTTGTATTGTGAATTTAATTTGTTTTTGTGTCAATCCCATATGCAGGGGTGCCAAAAGGGAAGAATAAGAAGGATTCTCCGGGCTCATGATTGACAGGGACCCAGAGAGGCCCCTAATACAATTATAATACTGACAAAATAATATGGGGGGTTAGCCCAGTAAGATTTCTTTTCATGTGGCCCAAAATCCCTGCTGGTGCCCCTGCCCATATGAAGTGCTTGTTTATTTTGTTTTCTTCAAAGGTGCACCCCCCCCTTAAAATTAAAAATTAATTAAACTTTTTAGCACCAGCCACCACTACCTGTAACGTGTTGCATTGATGTCAGTTATACTATAGAGGTTTTGAAGAAAACAAACTGTCTTATGAATTTTGTATGTGGCTTTGCCAAAAACAAGTAACACTTCTTATTTTTTTATATATTATTTTATTTTATATATTTTATTTTATGAAAAGATTTACCGGTAAGATTCAAGGAAACTCTCCCAATTGAGTCACTTTAAAGACATTATCATGTTGTATTTAAATTGTTGCTGTAAATAACTTTATTATATTTATTTATATCCTGTACCGTGTATTTATTTATTTTAGTCCTTTTGTAAACTTTATGAGTATATACGCCATATTTGATGGTGGTGTGAGTGTCTCTCAACAGCCCAGAATGATGTTTCAAAGTGTAACTTAAATGCTGCTAGTTTTAACAAAAAATGTTATTGTCATTAATTTAGACTTCAAAAAGGGAGGATTTTAATGTTGAATAGACATTTACAAAATGGTTATGGGTGAAAATATGTTGAAAACTGGTTTGAAAGTTATGTTTGCATTTTCAACAGGGTTTCATTACCAGCTTTTAATGATAAATGTGGATGTGCCTTGCTAGTTAGGCTTCAATAAATTATAATTTGCTATAATGGTACAGGTTGAAAAATACAAGTGGTGTCGCAGACCAAATGGTCCGCCCCTAAAACAGGATGTGCCAAATTTTGAGCCCACAGTGAAACAGGAAATGTTGAACACTTCCTGGCACGGGTGGAGCTAAGAGCGGAGGCCAGGGTTGCACCACACTCTCACAAGTGCCACTAGCTTAGCTTATGGCAAGCTAAAAGTGGAAGCTCTCGTTCTGGACCCGTGGCTGACGTGCTTGATGAATTCCTGCGCAAAAAGTAGTTCCCAAATAATGTGATATATTCCTGTGAGAATGAGTATATCTCACGTAAATCAATTCTAAAATTTACCAGAAATAAAATTATAAAAATAACTGAAGTTTTAAGAGTGGCCGTAATAAATATTTAAGAAACTTAAAGTTTATGAGCACCTTCACCTGTTATTGCTCAAGCACGTTGTAAACACTGACATGATGGAGTTTGATGCAGAAGAGTTCAGAAAGATATGATTGGAATTTTTTGATTACCATTTACAGTTGGCGATGAAAGACTTGGGTGTTAACTTTGTGTTAAAGTCAGAACAAGAAGCTACACTGAAAGAGATTTATCTGGGACAAAGTAAAGCGCTTTGAGCGTCTGATGCAGATGGAAAAGCGCTATATAAATGCAGTCCATTTACAAAGAGACACATTCTGTATGTTGTTGCTCCAACGAGAGCGGCACGCTGAGCAGGGTGGTGAAAGTAGTCCAGCGAGCTCAATCTGTGGGTGCGAGCTATCCCACAATGCCAAAATAGCAGAGATGTGGGTCCAATGAGAGTGGCACTCTGAGCAGGGTGGGGTTGCACTGGACTCCCCTGAAATCTGATTGGACATACACTCAACAAAAATATAAATGCAACCTTTTGGTTTTGCTCCCATTTTGTATGAGATGAACTCAAAGATCTAAAACTTTTCCACATACACAATATCACCATTTCCCTCAAATATTGTTCACAAACCAGTCTAAATCTGTGATAGTGAGCACTTCTCCCTTTGCTGAGATAATCCATCCCACCTCACAGGTGTGCCATATCAAGATGCTGATTAGACACCATGATTAGTGCACAGGTGTGCCTTAGACCTGCCCACAATAAAAGGCCACTCTGAAAGGTGCAGTTTTATCACACAGCACAATGCCACAGATGTCGCAAGATTTGAGGGAGCGTGCAGTTGGCATGCCGACAGCAGAATGTCAACCAGAGCTGTTGCTCGTGTATTTAATGTTCATTTCTCTACCATAAGCCATCTCCAAAGGCGTTTCAGAGAATTTGGCAGTACATCCAACCAGCCTCACAACCGCAGACCACGTGTAACCACACCAGCCCAGGACCTCCACATCCAGCATGTTCACCTCCAAGATCGTCTGAGACCAGCCACTCGGACAGCTGCTGAAACAATCGGTTTGCATAACCAAAGGATTTCTGCACAAACTGTCAGAAACCGTCTCAGGGAAGCTCATCTGCATGCTCGTCGTCCTCATCGGGGTCTCGACCTGACTCCAGTTCGTCGTCGTAACCGACTTGAGTGGGCAAATGCTCACATTCGCTGGTGTTTGGCATGTTGGCGAGGTGTTCTCTTCCCGGATGAATCCCGGTTCACACTGTTCAGGGCAGATGGCAGACAGCGTGTGTGGCGTCGTGTGGGTGAGCGGTTTTCTGATGTCAATGTTGTGGATCGAGTGGCCCATGGTGGTGGTGGGGTTATGGTATGGCAGGCGTCTGTTATGGACGAAGAACACAGGTGCACTTTATTGATGGCATTTTGAATGCACAGAGATACCGTGACGAGATCCTGAGGCCCATTGTTGTGCCATACATCCAAGAACATCACCTCATGTTGCAGTAGGATAATGCACGGCCCCATGTTGCAAGGATCTGTACACAATTCTTGGAAGCTGAAAATGTCCCAGTTCTTGCATGGCCGGCATACTCACCGGACATGTCACCCATTGAGCATGTTTGGGATGCTCTGGACCGGCGTATATAACAGCATGTACCAGTTCCTGCCAATATCCAGCAACATTCCACAGGCCACAATTGACAACCTGATCAACTCTATGCGAAGGAGATGTGTTGCACTGCATGAGGCAAATGGTGGTCACACCAGATACTGACTGGTATCCCCCCCCCCCCCCCAATAAAACAAAACTGCACCTTTCAGAGTGGCCTTTTATTGTGGACAGTCTAAGGCACACCTGTGCACTTGCGTTTATATTTTTGTTGAGTGTAGATGACTGACATGTCACAGCACCGCACGTTTGGTTGAAAAGAGCTGCATTTTGAAATTGTGACATATATTGACTGCTAGGTCTCTCCTGTACAGTAGTTTGCGCTGTGTACCACCACAGAAGCTCTAATCCACCATAGTAGAAGAAGAAAAATGTTTGACTAAGAGTTTAAACAGAAAACATCGCCTGAATTACTCCAAATGACACCAAAGTTATATTGGTGAGTAAATGGCCGTATTTTATGCCAGAATTTAGGTCCAGGTTGTTAAAAGCATTTCTCCTTTAATTCAGGTTGCCTTATATATACACGTGTTTCAGTGATTTACAGCAAGCAGGAAGCTGTTGATTCATGAGATATAACGTGAAGACGCTCAGGGTGAAAGAAATACAGGTAATTTACTCCTCTGTTCTGTATAAAACCTGTGTAACCTCTTCATATTATTCTCTGAAGGACTTATTTTTAAATAACCTCTTAATTTTGCAGTCTGAGTGACACACCAGTGACACAACTTTAGATAAATAAATCTAAAGTTATCTTCCTTAAACTCAAACTGAAAGTAAATCTCTACAACTTGATATAAATTAATTACAAATATAAAATCCTGCTTCCCGATGAAGTGGTGTAGAGGAGATTTTCTTAAAAAGATGACCTGATAGTTCAGCTACAATTTGCCAGAAGGTACATCTGAGATGAAAGCCTAGACTTGAAGTTTTGGTGAAAGAAAACGTATTTCTTCATAATTGATGTAAATAAAGTCAAAGACATATTCACTGACTTGGAAATGTTCATGTTTCCATCCCCTGAGTTGTCTGAAGAAAACTGGCAATAAAACTGATTATTATTTACAGGTTTTTATCAAGTTTTAGAGATTTGCTTTCAGGTTGAGTTTGAGGAAGATAATTTTCAAAATTTTTATTCTTTATGTTTTTTTGTATTTCTTGTATTTAAATGTATAAACAAAGTCAAATGTGTGAATACCAAGTGTTCCAATACTTTTAGAGGGCACTGTATCCTAACCTTATGATGTGTGCAAATGAGTGCAGTATTATTACTGTTTTGTTTAAGAATGTTAATTTTCACTGTTGCTGCACTTTGTGTGAAATCATAGTCATATTGTATATCATATTGATATGACAATATTGAGATATGATAATTTGGCCATATTGTACAGCCCTACTGTCAACTAACTGAATGTTTGAATATTAATTTAGATCTACATTTTAAAAAATGCATAAGCAGCAGGGGGTTAAGAGGGCTGTAACTGGGGGGGGTCTTTCAGAAGCTGAAAGGTTTTAGCCATGCTAATGCTGCCCTGAAGCATTTACTCTAAATAAATAAATAAAACTAAAAAAAGTCAGAAGGACCTAAATGATACGGTGAGATGCTGAAGAGCTTCACTCGTTCATATCTGTGACATATGCATATTAGCAGGATGCAAGATGCAAGCTGGGACAGCGTACACTAAGAGGCACAACCAAGTGCCGGGAATTGTGTACAGGAACATCTGTGCCTGCCGCATATAGATTAGAAGTCCCCAAGTCACGATGGGAGATGCCACTAAAGGTATTTGAGAATGACAGGTTAAGGTCCTGTGGGTCTTCAAATTCTAGACAGACAAGAGGTTTTCAGTCAATCAACCAGATAGTGGTGACTGGACAAGAGAAAGAAAACTGCAGTTGTGATTGATGTGGCATCCCAGTTGACAGCAACATCAGAAAGAAGGAGCACGAGAAAATCTACAAGTACCAAGGACTGGAGGAGCAACTGTGGAAGGTAAAGCCCAGAGTGGTCCAAGTGGTATTAGGAGCACTAAGAACTGTAACCCCCAAATTTGAAGAGTGGCTCCAGCAGATTCCAGGCACAGAGGTCTCGGTCCAGAAGATCACCATGCTAGGAACAGCTAAGATATTGCGCCGAACCCTCAACTCCCAGGCCTCTGGCAGGGGACCCAAGCTCGAGAAACACAACATACTACTCCCCCCGGAGGGGTGACAGAGATTTTATGTTTTTTTACATCTTAAGCTGTGTTTACACATAACGACGGCAAGTCACGAATGCCACGAAGTAAACATTCTTTGCCGCTGATCACGAATGTGATGATTTGAGGCAGAGGCGTCAGGTGTCCTCAGGAACTGCTGCAACCTGTTACGATTAATGCAAATGTTGCTGGAGAATTATCAGGAACCATTACGCACGGTCAAGAATAATGTTCCGTGTTGTTGCGCGCTGTAACATCGCATCGTTAAGTTCTGTCACATTGTGAATGAGGCGAATTGTCTCCATACACACACCCATATTCATCCAACCGTCAGTTGCTGAACAATTTGGATTGCTCCAGTTTGCTCCTCAAAATCCACAACAGAAGTACTTGGTGACTGCATGCTTAGTTGGGCTCTGTGCCATGGAGTGGTGCAGAAAGGAGGAGGAGACTGAGAGAGCCAGATGTGTGGCTTCACGTGGCTCTCGTCTCATGCGTTTTCCCAAACATCAGGCACGGCAGCAGCAGGTGGAATGCCTGCAAGAACTCGCTGAGGAGCATTGGAACGAAACTTTTAGCTGACTTGGCATCACTGTCCTTCTTCAGCATACTGCAGCAATGAAACTGAATGTGGTGGCAGAAGGGCTTAATTGTGCACATGTCAGAGAAGAATGCTGTCACGCTCTATTAAGGATCATCACTAATCAAGACGGAATCAACATGCTCAGTTGCGACCTCCATGACATGAAGCGAAATGAGGGTGGTGCATGACATTCGTGGAAGATTTTGTGACAGTCAAAAACATGCTCCACGAAAATCACAAATATCACGCACCAACATGCACTATTAAGAAACCTATTTAGATGCATTAAGTCACATTAAAATGTCAGGAATGTGCCAAGAATGATGCAAATATGACATTCATAACATGTCTTGCTTATGTGTAAACACACCATTAAACAGTTGAAGAAGAAATAGCTTCATATTTCTGATCACAGCTGAGTGCTTCCACACAACTTGTTTTTTAATCTGTCAACACACTAAAATACACACTTGCTGAAATAAAGCAAAGAAAGGCTAACCTTAAATTCCACCTACAATGCTTTAAAGGTTGGCCTTCTGTCTTTTAGATTTGAAAAGAGAGAAAAGATAAGGTCACCCACAAGCAGCTTTTAAAACTTGTCAAAGACAGATTGCACAAAAGCTTTTCTAAAGCGTTGTGCCCTCCAGCTTGCCATACTTTCACATGAACTCTTAACAATGCCTTTCCATTCCCAGTGTCGTAGATCTTCATTTAAAGTGGACGAATATAGTTAGGTTTCTCTTCAAAAAGACTCAAAAGGGAAGAGGTTCTCTCAACATGGCAGCGTGACAACTTTTCGCAAACTCAAAACTAAGACATCACCACCAATCCTGAAGAGTTTACAATCATACAGCTGTACAATTTTTAAATCAAATTTAAAAAAATAAATATACTACATACTATTATTTTGTGATGATTTGTTCTTAAACTCCGTTTTTGCATCAGCATAATCTGGACAATAAGTAAATGATCATTACTGCATGTAATGCACTTTAATATAAAGTTTGATTAAAAAAAAAAAGAAGAAGAATTAAGAATAACCTACATCATGATTTTATCTTTGATTATATAATCAATTCCAAGAGTGTTTCCTAGTCAGAGAAATCTTGAATATAACAGAATATAATAACAGAAGATGACACTGGTAAATAAAATGAAAGAAATTTAAGTTAACAAATAAAGGTATTTTTTGCACTTTTGCTTCAGTAACTTAAACAATGCAATGATAGTGAGCAGTCCTCTTTGTTGGAAGCATATTTTCTGTACTTCTCTGCACAATAAATGGGTTAAAAATTCTTGTTGTCAGACATGAATCATTCTTATATTTTAAATATTCTGCTATATTTTTATTAAAAAAAAAAACAAAACAATAACAAACTGCAGAACAGTCTACAGACTCCGGTGTGGATTATGCTTCAATAATGTAGTTTGCGTATCTGCTAAATATTTATAGTTGATGAACTGATCACTGCTAAATTTCATGGAAAATAACACAAATTTAAAATGGCCATTGCTGTTGCTTTTCATGGTTCAAATGAGACATTTTCTCAGAGTGCTCAATATTGTTCTAATACGTGGAATAACCACACAAATAATTTACAAAGATATTTCAATTTTAGCTTGTTATTTGTGAACTCTGACATGCAATTATGCCGCAATATACAATAACAAGATTTCTTAATGTTAATGACTTTTGAAGTTTTTACAAAGTAAAATATAACAATGCTAAAATACCCTCAGCTGTATGAGCATTATGTTCTTTATAATTTGCAGTTTAATTATTAATATCCCTTGTCTTACATACAATTTGTACATGTTCAGTAACAATGCAGAAAACCTCTCTCTCTCTCTCATATACATATATATATATATATGTGTGTGTGTGTGTTAAAATAGGTGTGTTATCAGGTTACAAAAAACAGCATTTCAGTTTTGGATGTGTTTATTTGTCGCTAGCTTTTACATAATAAATGAACATGAGCTATTGAAAAGAGCAGAAGTTAGCTTTGAGTTAGTGGAAGTTAGCGTGCACGCCAACTTCCAAATGTCTTGGAAATCACTTCAGAGGTGTTTTTAGGTTCCAAAAACAGCATTTTCAGTTTTAGAAGTGTGTATTTCTCACTATATTTTACATAATATATGACAAATAAGTTATATTTACACACATTAGTAAAGGAGTTTTGAGCTAGCTACCAGCCTGTGACGTCACGGTGCAGCTCTACTCTGATTGGCTGTCACCCCTGCCACTCAAAAGCAAAACTCACAGATTGGACTAGAATGTGACATTTTAACCTCGTAAAATACCTCTTAAAATAGGTCAATGTTAGCCATGTTTGAACTTGTCCAAGATCTATGTCCCAAGAATGTTCCCTGTGAATTTCAATACCCTGCAGTAAATAGGACTGGACTTATGCTGAGCACAGACAAGCCAGGCAGATGGACCAGACGGATGGACGGACAGACGGACACAACACCTTTGCAATACCTGATGGCCACATTTCATGGCCTCGGGTAAAAAAAAAATCTGCCCAAAATGGATAGTTGTCTCATGCAGGCAGGTAGGTCTCATTAGGGGAGGTGATGGTCTAGTGGTTAAGGTGTTGGGCTTGAGTCCAGAAGATCATGGGTTCAAATCCCCCCCTGACTGGAAAAATCACTAAGGGCTCTTGGGCAAGGTCTTTAATTCCCCTGTGTAGTGAGCGCCTTGTATGGCAGCACCCTGACATCGGGGTCAATGTGAGGCATAATTGTAAAGTGCTTGAGTGTCTGATGCAGATGGAAAAGCGCTATATAAATGCAGTCCATTTACCATGTAACAATTTTATAAAGTACAGCCCTACTGGAGTAAAACAGATGGATACAGTTTGCAATCAGTTGTAATACAAGACATGACTGTACAAATATGTTCTTTTTATTGTGAACTTATTAATACCATAGTACATTTGTTAGGACCCCTTCACACATAACACGATTGAAGCCGACTAGCGCACAAAGGAGGAACTGTATGCCATTTGTGAAAAATCAGAGCTGCCCGCCAACGCCTCATACACCTGTCGCTACAGTTATTCACGCACATCAGTGGCTGAAAAGATAGAGAGTGCCCTGTGACAGCCCATTCGATCCCGCTCGCGCCAGGGTGTCGGCCAAATTCAAGGTGACACACACAAACATCCAACACCACTCACTTGACACTTAGAAATATGTGGCCATTCACGCTTGTCAGCACAAAAACAGTCAGCAGATGACCACTTTTGAGCTGGATGTGAAATCTGTCTAAGTGCCCCCACGAGTGTGGCGTTGCAAAAAGCAAAAAAATCCAAAAGGTACCTGTCAGCTGATCACAGCACACCGACAGCTGGAAATGACAGGTCAGTGCACACAATGTTTCACATTATAAACACAGAGACTGCCAGGACAGGTATACTGTATAAATAATTATGACAATGCCTACATACGCAATTACATAACAAATAACTAAAATGAATGACATCATAACACAGAAACAGACTGACACGCTGGTCTGGGCGCTGAACGGACGGGGGTGTGTGGCTGGCTGCAAACAACAGTTGTTGTTGAGATCTCTGCTCCTGGGATGTCCAGCTGGGGAATGTGGACCATGTTTTAAAGGACATGACTTACAACTTTCCTCCGTGAGGTGCGTGTCTTTGCCCGCTGTCATCACGTGGAAATACATAAAACATCTTTCCCTTTGCGCTAGGCTACAGTGGCCGCACACAGCGCACTTTGGCAGGCTGCGGGCCAGCCAGACACGCGTGTCCATACATTGTCTAATTTCTCTTTTTTAAAACATATGTTTATCTCCTTGTTGATTTTAAGTATTTCACTCTCCTGCAATGAGACAGCGATTGTAGCGCAGTGGTAAAATTTACTGTCAGTAAATTGCAGGTTCGAATTCCGCTGGGAGGCATGTATATTTAAATTTTTTCCACAGCAGCTGTGCGACGTGGTTACACACGCTCCAGCTTTTCGCACTGTGTTTTCATTTACGCTCGTGCACGAAACCATTGCAGCAGGATTGTTCGCGCTTGCCCGACTGTGTGACCCTCCCGACGTCGGCTCATTGTTTTTGTGCTCTTTCGGGCTGTTTTGCTGTGATTCGCACTGATTCCTGCTTATTCGTGCTATGTGTGAAGGGACCCTAACAGTGGCTCAGTTAGCGAGCTAGCATCTGAGTTAGCATGTAGCTTGAAAACAAACTTGTGAGTCTTTGTGAGGAAATGCATTTTGATCATGTTTGTTCATTATATAATGTTATATGTTAGCTATTTACATATAAGTACTCCTGTGACAATTCAGTAACTGATGCAGGACCTAATATCATCAAAGGTACTTGTACCGTCCATTGTACAAGCGCCTTGGGGCAACTGTTTGTTGTGATTTGGCGCTATATAAAAAAATTGATTGATTGATTGATTGATTGATTGATTGTGTTGAACAGTGGAAAATCCATTTTGGCAATCTAGTACATGGGCGCAATTTGGTGGGGGATAGGGGGGGGCATGTCCCCCTCCACCTTTTCAACCAGGGGGGACAGAATATGGTATGTCCCCCCCATCTTCTGACATATGTGTGTACTTGAAACATGCTATGCCAGTCTTATGTGCAAACCATGTCAGTCTTATGTGCAAAACCATGTCAGAATAGTATCTTTGTTTCTGCAAGTTTGAATTTTAGCAGCATTGACTTGTTTATGACACCTGTTTCTTGTTTGTCACATTCTGAATTTTCTGGGACTGCATTTGCCCAGATTTGAAACCAAAAATAGTTGCCTCTAGGGACTAGTGTCTACACATAAGTATCAATGGACCATATGCTAATTTACTAAATTCTGAAAGTTAGAAAAGGAAATCAGGAAAAGCTATCTGGGACCTCAGAAAGCCCATCTGCAATTATTGCTTGATCTCCAAATCAGTCTATGCAAGGGAATTATGTTCAGTAAGAGTGTTGTCATTAGTGCCACTTCAAAAATTAAATTCATGATAAGTATCCATCCATCCATCCATCCATCCATCCATCCATCCATCCATCCTCCATCCATCCATCCATCCATCCATCCATCCATCCATCCATCCATCCATCCATCCATCCATCCATTTTCTTCCGCTTTATCTGGAGTTGGGTCCGTGGGGGCAGCAGCTCAAGCAAAGCCGCCCAGATCTCCCAATCCACACACACCTCCCCCAGCTCCTCCGGGGAACCCCAAGGTGTTCCCAAGCCAGCCGAGAGATGTAGTCCCTCCAGCGTGTCCTGGGTCTTCCCCGGGGCCTCCTCCCAATGGGACGTGCCCGGAACACCTATCCAGCAAGGCGTCCAGGGGGCATCCGGAAAAGATGCCCGAGCCACCTCAACTGACTCCTTTCGACAGGGGCTCGACTCCAAGCTCCTCCCGAGTGACCGAGCTCCTCACCCTATCTCTAAGGCAGCGTCCAGCCACCCTGCGGAGGAAACTCATCTCGGCCGCTTGTACTCGCGATCTCATTCTTTCGGTCATGAGCCAAATCTCATGACCATAGGTGAGGATCGGAACGTAGATCGATCGGTAAATCGAGAGCCTGTTCTTTCATATTTATGAATACATTTTACCACATTGCAGTTGTTTTTTAATGAAACTCAACCTATCATTATTTTTTGAGTTCTACACATGTGGTGATACCTTATTTACACCAGGATGTTAATAAAATCAATGCTGGCTATTTTCAGAATAAAGTACTTACAGTATATCCACAGTTTCAAATTGCATAATCAAATGGTGTCCACTTTATGGTCTTCTCAAAACATTAAAATTACTGTTCTGGATGCTCAGAATGCATCTGAGCTTATCTAGACACCAATGGCTTCTGGCTGCCTAAAGCGGCCCCCAGACCCCCGGCCTATGGGCTTCGGCCCTATGGGCCTCGCACTTTGCCCCCCCCCGTCGTGTAGTGTGACCACGACATAAAAGTTCTACCTGGAGAACGTTCAAACACAAGATAAACCCTGTATTGAGAATGGATTTTATGTGACAGCAGGAGAAACCTTTTTCCAAAACTGAACCATTTCTACTGGTTTGAGGACTGACCTGGCTTGCATGGGATTGGCTGCAGTGGCAAGGTCATCTGGGGGTCAGAGGTGACCGAGAGGGGCTGGGTGCTTGGGTGGAAAGCTGGAATCATCACAAATGGCATGTTCACCTGCTGGGACAGGAAAGGACAAATCCTGCTTACATAACAGAATGGGTGTTATTACTGTAAAATCCAGACTTCCACCATTAAGAACATTGAGAAAAAAAAACAACAAAAAAAAAACAGCTCATCACACTTTAAGTTATAGTACACTACCAGCCAAAGGTTTGGACCCACTTTCTCATTCTGTATTTCAATTAGCTTGCTTTTATAAGTTTTTGAAGTAATCAAAGACTCAATGGTGGACTACCTAAAATAAGAACATCTGCTTTGAGATGCACTTATATTATATTATATTTATATTACTTATATTACTTATATTTTGTGCCAGGCTTCCACAACTTCCATTTCCTGCTTTGTCAAGCTAAAAGTGGACGCTTATTTGGCCAAACTTCTAGCCAGTTTCTGGGTATTCTGTGTTAGTATGCGCCCGCGGCCGACGTGCTTGATGAATTCTCCTGCGCGAAAAGTAGTTCCCAGATAATTGTGATTATATTCCTGTGAGATAATGAGTATATCTCATCTAAATCAATTCTAAAATTTACCAGTGATAAATTAGAAAGAGAACTGAAGTTTTAAGAGTGGCCGTAATAGATATTTAAGAAACTTAAAGTTTATGAGCAACTTCACCTGTTATTGCTCAAGCACATTGTACACTGACACAGTGGAGTTTGATGTGGAAGAGTTCAGAAAGATATGATTGGAATGGTTTGATTACCATTTACAGTTGACGATAAGGACTTGGGTGTTAACTTCGTGTTAAAGTCAGAAGAAGAAGCTGCACTGAAAGAAATCAATCTGGGAAGAGACACATCTGTATGTTGTTGCTCAAACGAGAGCTGAGCAGGTGGTGAAAGTAGCTCAACCTGTGGGCGAGTTATCCCACAATGCCAAAATAGCAGAGATGTTTGTCCAATGAGAGCGGTACTCTGAGCAGGGTGCGGCTCACCTTAAAGTGCATATCTTTGGTAAAATGAAATGGCAAATGAGCTAAGGATCAGCTGATATCTCAGCTTTGAGATATCAGCAGTAAACATTGAGAATTTTAGTATGATTTCAACTGCTGCCTGAAAAACTCAGAGTTGGAATGTCACTTGAATCTTGACTGATGTGATGTAGCATTGGTTCCCCTTGTGATTTTAGCAAGTGTTCAAAGTGGACAGAAAGAAAGGAATAATTTACATTTGGAATTAGATATGTGTGCACTTGGGTTACATTGGAATGGCAAACAGGCGTGCTGTGGGATGTGCATTCTGTGATTCATGCGGAGACGGATGGACACTTTACCTGACAATCCGATGTTTACATCCATTATTGAAGAGCTAGCAAAACTAGCCTGTTTAGCTTCTCGGTAGTGTGGAAAAAACAGCTAAGACCTGGCGAAAACCTTTTTCCAAAGCAATGGAAATTTTGAATCATGTGGGATTTAAGGTGTTGAAAATGCTTTTTTATGCAGGACTATGCTAGTTTAACTACAGAGGGGACATTTTTGTGATGTATTGCTGAGAGCGATTGACTGTGTGGAGCCTGGGAATTACACTGTTTACAGCCAGCACCTAGAAGCTAACAGAACTAGCCTGTTGTTAGCTCCTTTCACTGTGGAACAAGCTCAGTGGGTGACCAGAAGACATCAAATGAATTCTGCCACAGACACCGGACATGTGAAGGATTACATTTGGCAAGAAAAAAAAAGAAAATTCTGCCTCAAGAAATGCAGTTGTATTGGGAAAATTTAATTCATTAGTGGCATTACGTTAGCAGTTTTATGGTCACCGCCCCCTCATTTAATAATTCTAAGTGTACTACTTTTGATAATTGAATTGGTAACATTAACTTCATTGGCTGTAATTGATTTTGTAGGACATATAACAAATGCAACTGAAACAAGCAATATACTGTTTTGTTTTTTTCGTTTTTTTCAATTTACAGAAAGCATTCAATACTATAGATCATACTTAATTTTTGTATAAATTATTGAAGTGTGGTATCAGGGGACTGGCACATGATTGGATAGCAGGTTATTTGCACAACTGGTATCAGTGTATTCATACTGATGGGATAAATTCTGAATTTTTGAAGAGCACTTGTGTGTGCCCCAGGGCTCAATCCTTGGGCCTTTGTTGTTTCTTTTACTGTATATATTAATGACATGTGTTTGGTTTCTAAGTTTGTGAGTTGCATTAATACATTTTTTTGTAGTGTTTAGTAGGTAGTGTAGGCATTGATGCATGTTTTATAGTGGAGATCATTTGGGACAGATCTTTTTTGTTTAACAAATATGGTGTGATTTCATGACGAATGAGGCATATGTCAGAGCCATCAAAGCTGGATCCCGGTGTCGCCGAGTTACGGTCCCCACTACACAATCGGTCCACACCTGCCTTCCCGCACATGCGTCATTTCAGACCACAGCACAGTCATTTCTGAGGCATCAGTAGCAGTGCACCAATTATACACTTTGTTTCTGCTTAAAACTGCCGCTCCAGTCATCCTCTATCTCAGCGACAGATATCTGAAGCTTTTTTTACACAATCATGTTCTCATAAATTTATCAATTATTTTAGAATAAAAGACGTGGAAGCGACAGAGCGTGACAGCAAGCTGCGAGGCCAACGTCCTTTCAGTGCGTCAGTAGCAACTCACCGAATCCCACCTTGTTTCTGTTTAAAATGGCCTCGTTCTCTGCTTCATTCAAACTGAATGTAAGAGGGTGTTACTTTTCATCTGATAGGTTAATTAATCACCGTAGATTCCTTTGATCACTCTTGGGTTTTGAGAGCCTCATCATCAGACATGCTGCTGTGTGTCCCAAATGACGCTATGCGCAATGGAAGGGCAGGATGGATCACATTTTTAGGAGGGATTGTTCTGCCTTCAACATCAGGCTTCTAGAATCCTGAATCTGGATCAAAACGGTTATGAATCCACCTTGCGTTTTTCAGATGCATCCTGCCCTGTTTTATTTTTATCAGCTATATCATTGCCCGTACAAGTTAAAGACTTGTAAGAAATGATTTAGAATCTGGTACAGAGTAGAGAAGCTTGAATCTTCGATTGGACTGGGTTGCTGATGCGAGGACGTTTTGCTTCAAATCGCAGAAGCTTCCTCAGGTAAAATTCTTGCTCTGGAAGTCTGACTTCTGTCTGACTCTTGTAGAGACGAATAAAACAAAGCCAATAAAAGCTGGAGTTTTAAAACCTAACCAGACCCCTCCTACTGAGAGGCAGACTGCTATAGGCTAGTGACTAAATAATAGCTCTAATTAGCAACTATTGTGCTCTAGTTAGCACCTAATGACATGACAGCTGTCCCTCTAATAAGGGATGGATGCCTTTCTGATGGCTCCCTTGATGACGTGAATGACTCATTACCATGAACAAAGACTGAAACTCCTTTGACCTGAGTACCCCATTGTAAACAGGGGATAAAGCGGGTCTCAGACCCCCTCCCCGGTTAAGGCTGGGTTTCAAGTGTTTTACAAAGAATGCCATCCTTAGCCCCCTCTCTCAACCATTTCTTCTCTCTGGCTAATATTTTAACTTCCTTGTCCCCCAAACGTGTGGTTAGTGTCTTTAAGGTGGAGATGAACTGCAGACTGAGGGTCCACTGGCGCCCTCTCTGCAGTGCTGGTATAACTTTTGTGTAAAGGTTGCTTCGTTTTCACCTATGCCAAAGCAACCCTTCCAGTCGAAGATTCAAGCTTCTCTACTAGGGAACCACCTGGACAACTGGAGAGCCTACACATAAATCTGGTACAGAAATTAAAAACAAATATGTTGGCTGAACAAAGACATGGCACCTACAATAATTAGTGGAGCCTTGAAAATTAAGGTCAACTATTGAACTCAACAGCAGTAGAATTTTACAGGTAATCAGCAATTTAAATTGTAAGTCCTGAAACACAATGACTGCATTGTGTGTTGATTTTCATTGAGGCATCCACATTAACAGAACACACTTTGCACACACCTGCACGAGGGAAGTCTCCCAGATGCATCCCTGATACAGTGGGGTAAAAAAGTATTTAGTCAGCCCCTGATTGTACAAGTTCTCCTACTTAGAAAGATGAGAGACATCTGTAATTTTCATCATGGGTACACTTCAACTGTGAGAGACAAAATGAGGAAAAAAAAAAATCCAGGAGATCACAATGTAAGATTTTTAAAGAATTTATTTGTAAATTATGGTGGAAAATAAGTATTTGGTCACCCACAACAAGCAAGATTGCTGACTCTCACAGACCTGTAACTTCTTCTTTAAGAAACTCTTCTGGCCTCCACCTGTTACCTGTATTAATGGCACCTGTTGGAACTCGTTATCTGTATAAAAGACACCTGTGCACAGCCTCAAACAGTCAGACTCCAAACTCAACCATGGCCAAGACCAAAGAGCTGTTGAAGGACACCAGGAAGAAAATTGTAGATGTGCACCAGGATGGGAAGAGTGAATCTACAATAGCCAAACGGGTTGGTGTGAATAAATCAACTGTGGTAACAATTGTTAGAAAATGGAAGACATACAAGACCATTGATAATCTCCCTCGATCAGGGGCTCCACTCAAGATGTCATCCTGTGGGGTCAAAATGATCATGAGAATGGTGAACAAAAATCCCAGAACTACATGGAGGGACAAAATAAATGAACTGCAGAGAGCTGGGACCAAAGTAACAAAGGCTACACACTACGCAGTGAGGGACTCAAATCCTGCAGTGCCAGGCGTGTCCCCCTGCTTCAGCCAGTACATGTCTAGGCCTGTCTGAAGTTTGCCAGAGAGCATATGGATGATCCAGAAAAGGACTGGGAGAATATCATGTGGTCATATGAAACCAAAATGGAACTTTTTAGTAAAAGCTCAACTCGTCGTGTTTGGAGGAAGAAGAATGCTGAGTTGCATCCCAAGAACACCATACCTACTGTAAAGCATGGGGGGGAAACATCATGCTTTGGGTCTGTTTTTTTCTGCAAAGGGGACAGGATGACTGATCCGTGTTAAGGGAAGAATGAACGTGGCCATGTATTGTGAGATTTTAAGCCAAAACCTCCTTCCATCAGTGAGAGCATTGAAGATGCAACGTGGCTGGGTCTTCCAGCATGACAATGATCCCAACACACCGTTCAGGCAACAAAGGAGTGGCTCCGTAAAAAGCATTTCAAGGTCCAGGAGTGGCCAAGCCAGTCTCCAGACCTCAACCCCATAGAAAATTTGTTGAGGGAGTTGAAAGTCCGTGTTGCCCAGCGACAGCCCCAAAACATCACTGCTCGAGAGGAGATCTGCATGGAGGAATGGGCCAAAATACCAGCTACAGTGTGTGCAAACCTGGTGAAGACTTAGAGGAAATGTTTTACCTCTGTCATTGTCAACAAAGATTATGTTACAAAGTACTGAGTTGAACTTTTGTTATGACCAAATACTTATTTTCCACAATAATTTACACATAAATTCTTTAAAACCATCAATGTGATTTCCTGGATTTTTTTTTCCTCATTTTGTCTCTCACACTTGAACTGTACCTATGTTGAAAATTACAGACCTCTCTCATCTTTCTAAGTAGGGGAACTTGCACAATCTAGAGACTGACTAAATACTTTTCTACCCCACTGTATGTGTCTTGCATCACACCCCTCTAGAGAATAGAACTAGTGCCCATTTTCCACATGTGAGTGATACACAGCTAAAACAGAACAGAAAAATGATGGTCGACAGTTGTTTTGAGATCATAAATAATTCCTAAACCTTTTACTGGAGTTTCTATGACTGCGAAAGAAGTCACAGACATGAAAAAAATATAAATAGTTTTTTAAGTGATTGCAAAAAGGTGACTGCTATCTGGTTACAAAAAGTCACTTTCTGCTCTTCACTTTCCAAACATTCCTCAGCTACACTTACTTGGAGCTCTGTGACCCAAGAATCTGGATTATAAAAGTAATCACAAAGGAAAAGGCTGATGGTTGAGGTCGGTAGGTGTTTTATATTTTTAAGTGTTATGGCCAGTGGTGCAGCAGTTTTTTCCAGAGTGGAAAGTTCCCGGTTCAAGGCCACCCCTGCCCAATTCGCCATGCACGTGGAGTTATGTCAAGAGGGCTCTGGCATAGAATCTGTGCCAAATCAACATACAGATCCACCTCAGATCGGCAGTGGCAAACCCAAGTCAACAGGGAGAAGGCCAAAGGGACTTATGTATTTTTAAGTTTGTATATTATAACACATTGAACAGAAAAGTGCTGATGGTTGATGGCTGGAATCAGCGACATGAACAGTAAGACAAGAAAAAACAAACAAACCCTTGCAAGCACACACTCACAAACAATCAAAGTGATGAACAGTTACATTTAAATCCCAGCTAGAGACAGCTCATGTGGGCAGGCAGATGGAATGTCCTGTGTCTTCAAGAGGATGCGAGTTTCCCTCCACTGTCAACAGAGCTTCTCGAAAGGCTCCACAAAGGTGTTTTGCAGGCAGGAAGCACTACTTTTTGAAAATGGTTCCCAGAGTGGAAAAATCTGAAAACGCTGCATTTGTATTTTAATGTGTACAAGCAATATGCAACTTTTGTGAAACGATGATGCCATAGCCCACCTGAGCATATTGGCATCTACCGCTCATAATGGATGATATGTTGATGTTAACAGGGTAATATTAAATACTTTTTTATGTGTGGGTTAGCAGAATGGGATTTATTTTATTCGCTAGCAGGATACCAAAGAGACAAAGAATGGGGGGTGGTGAATGGTGGTGTGAATAAAGGGGCCATTGTCACATAAATGAAATAACTGCAAAAAAGACTTGACTTGTTGGTGGCGGGACAAGTGGCAGCACACTCTAGCTCAGACTCAGAAAGGCCCCGGAGGAGACTGCTCGTCTGCTGGGCTCCAGTCCGCAATAGGGCTGAAATGATTACTCGAATAACTTGAATAATGTGATTACAAAAATGTTCGAAGCAAATTCTTTACCTTAAGGTTTCATTTAATTCTTGTCACTAAAGTAAATGCTGTTAGTATAAACACCATGGCCTGTATGTGGTGCTGTAATGCTCCCCCCAAAAATGGAGAAGACGACGTGGGGCATGCGCATAACTGGTGTAAGGAGCTAATCAACTTTCCAGAATGGCAAACTGAGTAAAATAAAGCCTTTTCAGTCCGCGTTGATTACCTGAAAAAGATTTATTGCGTTTTAACCCTCTGGGGTCCGAGGGCATTTTTGGACAGTTCACTCGCCTGGCATAAATGTTTTATTATTGCTATTATCAGCTCTCCCTGCATCCCACAATCAAGTTTTATGTCTCTTTTTTTTCCAGGACAACCTGTGCTTTCAGAATATGTATGTTTTGTTGTGTTTTACGAGGTCTATTAGAAAAGTATCCGACCTTATTATTTTTTTCAAAAACCATATGGATTTGAATCAAGTGTGATTGCGTCAGACAAGCTTGAACCCTCGTGCACATGCGTGAGTTTTTCCACGCCTGTCGGTTGCGTCATTCGCCTGTGAGCAGGCTTTGAGTGAGGAGTGGTCCAGCCCCCGGCGGATTTTCATTGTCAGGAAATGGCGGAATGATTTGGGCTTTTTTTCCATCAGAATTTTTTCAGAAACTGTTAGAGACTGGCAGCTGGAAACCATTATAAAAATTTATCTGGCTTTCGGTGAAAATGTTACGGGCTTGGTAGACAATAAGGAGTTTTACTGTCGCTTTAAGGACGGCCCCCAGCGGCTGTCGGGTGCGCCACACTCCGAAGCCGCTATCGACAGGCTGAGCGACCATTTTATTTCTAAACGGATGGCTGTATGGATCCGTGACCATCATGTGCCATTTCTCTGGTTATCACAAGAGCTGGACATCAACCATTTTCCGGCAGATTTCACTTTTAACAAGAGATTTGTCATGGAAAGCCAAGCGGAGGCTTTGCGCGTCACGATGGATTCGCTACTGGAGCGAGACAAAACCACCTCCGTTTTGGTCTCACAGGACGGCTTTGAGATGGCGTTCAGACAGCTGTCGGTGGTTTTTCCATCGAGTGATTATCCGAGAAATTGTGGATGTGCCTGGACATGCCAGAACATGTCCCGTGAGGTTTCATCACGGCTGATCACAGTGCGTAATGGCACAGGGCGCACTGAGTATGTACTAATGTATGTACTCATTGGAGCACCCAGGGGGCTATTCAAACGGGCCAACCTCGTAACACATCACTCCTGAAAACGATCTTTGGCTTTTCACGTCACGTAAATCTGCCCTACGATTGGCTTTTGGAAAACCATGTGACGGTGAACCAATTCCGATTGGACACTCACATTCCGCACATCATCACACAGCTTCTATGAGGAGTACAAAGATGGCCGATGGCTGGCTCGAAAGTTAACTTTTCAGCAAAAAAACAAAAAAAAAGTAAGTTTCTATCTCATATCATTCAAAGGTTATTTATAATTTAGTAAAGCTTGGTCTTAGCCATCGTACGACGGCGTCGGCCCCAGAGGGTTAAAGAGAAGCTACGTTCGTGTTTTAAAAAAAAAAAACACACTGTGCTGTGTTTTGGTCCCTGGCTGCTCTCCATCTTACAGATGAAGTGAATGGACACACATTTTAATTGAATCAAGTTAACTATTCAAAACAAAATAAAAAAACCTTTATTCGAATTTGATCAGAGTTGTCATCAACAGGGTGAACAGCAGATTTATCAATGGGGCTTTTGCGGAAAGGCTGCATTCTACAGCTTACTTTTGTGTGTGTGTGTGTTCACATTTATATGCAGCCTGTCCTCTGACTGAGGAATTCGCCACCCGCCTGCACTTACAGTCCAGGAAAGCTCTGAAAATTATAATGACATGAAAATATAATTACCCGATAAAACAAAGAGGGAACAGCCTAAATAATTTGAAAATCTTTATGATGGCACAGCACCATTGTGCCACCGCTTAGGGCCCCGTGACACTTGGTACGAATGAGCACGAGCCAAGTTACAATTCATGCCACATCTGGGAATAAGAATTGCGGAGGACAGCCTTCTGAATACCCAGACTGCACTCTGACCTGCCCCAACTGATTCGTCCACACATGTGGCGGGTGCATGTGTGGTGGCTGCGTGTGCGCTGGACACATGTATAAACCCAGGATCTATCTGAATCCCAGACATGTAAGAGGCTGTGGTGAGGAACTGACCTGAATCTGCTGCTGGAGCATGTTGATCTTGTGCTGCTGCTGGATCAGCTGCTGCTGCTGCTTGGCAATCTGAGACACAAGACATGTTGTAAGTACACAACAGGCACAAATACGTCAGCACAGAGGAGTGACCACAATCAGAGAATTCTCAGAGAAACTGAATCATGAAAGAGTTTAAGGTCATTGTAACTGGATTTTCTTAAAAAGAAGCCATGACAGTTTACCAGAAGGCAAAAGTGATTTGAGTGTACTTTTGATCTGTTTTAAGATGTTGGAATACTTTTAATGTCTGTAAATGTAGTATTTTGTGGATGTGGAAAATGATACTGATGGGTTATGAGTTTCAGTCAGGCGGCTACGTTCATGGGTTTAGAGGTCATGGGCTTGGGTTAATATGGTGTGCATGCACAGCTGCATGTGCGTGCACATGCATGTGTGTGTATTCGCAGCAGTTGAGTTCATTAATTTATATGTTAGTCATACAAATTAACTTTTGCCACAGCTTCAGCAAGAATCGTGACTTTGCTTTTGGAATTTTTTCAAACTCAGTTGCTGCTGCTGCTGTTTACGAACATTGACTTTTTTTGGGGGGGAGTGTTCTTCACATTCAATGATTCACCTTCTCCATTCATTCCCTCCCACACAGGTCTTGTGCCATCAGCCTTTGTTCCAATTCTTATTGTTGACTAAACAGTGGCTGCATTGTGATGCATCGATGAGTGTGGAGGTGGTCGTGGAACAAACTTTGTGTCAAATGTCAAATTGATATTCTGAGGCTTTTGAAAGTGCACAAAACATTAATGGGGCGTAGGGGGGGCATTTTATCATCAGTACTGTTTAATGTGACACATCCCAGCAAGGATGATGGAGCTGTTATTTGCTTGAAGTGAATCCGTTTAATTTGACACCAACCCTCAGAGTCACTGCTGAGATGGTCCTCAGTGGACGGCAGGTTATGTCTGTCCTCAGCCCGCTCAGCATCACAAATCCTCTCATTGTGAAGATAGTCCTTGGACTCCTGCAAACATACAAAAGACAAAGTCTCTCACACAAAAAGTGACAGTAAAATGAGTAGGGATGTCCCGATCCAATCACATGATCAGAAATTGGGCCCGATCACATGGTTTCAGACTTGACTGAAATCGGACGTTGCATCCCGATCAGGAATCCGATATAGATTTTATCCTCATTATTTTGATCAGCGCTATTTCAAGCTCATTATTGCAGATTAATGGGCCTTTCATGATGAGCATGAAAGACTAGATGAGTCTGGCCCCTTAGCCACCTCTACAGAAAAGTCTCACCAGACTGAGGCTTTACAACACTGAGTGGATGAGCTCAATAGGTGTGTACAGCACACAGCGTGTCATCAGGGGCAAGACAGGCAAGACACACAGACTGGACTTTGAGATCATGTGCACTACCAGAAGCCCCTGCTTTCAGGGTAGACATCCAAGAGACTTGACCTGATAGGTTTCACCATGCCCAAAGAGCTGAACAAAGTGGAGCACTACATGACAGGTGAGCAAACCAGAGACTGTCTCATTAACAACTATGTGTTCACCAGCCTAGTCAAGTCACTGCCAGGTGATCTCACTTCAACTTAAATAACAATGTTGCGCCCATCCAGTGCACACCAAGGAATGTCCCGGTGGCACTCAAGGTGGCTGTGAAAGTGAAAACGATGGACAATAACCACAGTCACTCAGTCCACAGGCTGGATTAGCAATCTGGTTATTGTGAAAAAGCCGGACAAATTGTAAGTAAGTAAGTAAGTAAACTTTATTTATATAGCGCTTTTTGCAGACAGGGGTCACAAAGCGCTATACAAGGTAAAACAATAAAAATATACAGTAAAATACACACTCAGTACTAAAAAATTATTGGCCATGAAAAGCCTGTTTAAAAAGTAGAGTCTTTAGTTGCTTTTTGAACATCTCAACAGAGTCCAGGGATCGCAGGGACAGAGGGAGTTCGTTCCAGAGACGAGGCCGCTACGGCTTCAAAAGATCGGTCTCCTCAAGTTTTAAAGCAGGTTTGAGGAACCATCAACAGGTTCTGACCTGAAGATCTGAGGCTGCGAGCTGAGGTGTAGGGCTGAATCAAGTCAGCAATGTAATCAGTAGCCTGACTATGTAGTGCTCTGAAAGTCAAGACCAAGATTTTAAAATTAATTCTGGAGGCAACAGGGAGCCAGTGGAGGGATTCCAAGATAGGCGTGATGTGGGCTCTCCTGTTGGTGCGGGTCAGAAGCCTCGCAGCAGAGTTCTGGACATACTGCAACCGATTTACCTCCTTCTTACCCAGGCAAGTGAACAGGCTGTTGCAATAGTCCAACCGCGTGGAGACAAAGGCATGGATGAAATTGAGGCTTTGCATCCACACTAAGCCCCTTAACCGAGCCCTGAAAAGGTCCCATTGCCTCATGCCCACTTTAGATGACGTGCTGTTCAAGCTGCCAAAGGCAAGTGTCTTTATTCTGGTGGATGTGCATCACACATTCATGCAGTGTCACCTGAATGAGCAGAGCAGCCTGATGACAAAGTTCTGGATGCTGTGGGGTGGAAAACAACGGCTGAAGCTCCCTTTTGGCATGTCAGTTGCACCAGAGCTGTACCAGAGGAAACAACATGAGCTGCTGGCTGGTTTGAAAGGGATTGAGCCCGTAGCTGATGACATCCTCGTAGTCGGCTGTATGGACATGAAGGAGAAGGCTGTATGTGACCATGACGCAACATCATTGCTCTGATGGACAGATGGTTCACGGCCACATACTGTCGACGGAGAGCCTTAAAGCTGACCCCGAGAAGGTCAGGCAGTCCTGGACATGCCAAACCCCACAGATGCAACAGGCGTTCATCGGTGTGTCAGCTTTGTTAAGTATTTATTGAGATTCATGTCCCGCTTGCCAGAGGTGTGTGAACCACTATGAAGGTTGCTGGACAAGCAGGTGCGATGGCACTAGTTGACCAAACATGATACTGCTGTGAAGGGAATCAAGATGCTGGTCACGGCGGTGCCAGTACTACGTTATTATGAGGTCAGCCAGCCAGTCACCATACAGACCAACTCCAGTCAGGACTTTCTGCTCTTGACAGATCACTATTCTGAGTTCGGGGAGATTGAATTATTCCCAGACCTGTCAGTAGAAGTGACCATCCAAAAGGTGCAAGGTGCAGTTGCCACGGTACGGCAGCATCCCTGACTGGGTCATTTCAGACTGTGGAGGCCTGTTTGACTGTGGAGAGTTTTGGGCGTTTGCAAGGGAGTGGGGCTTCGACCATGTCATGTCCTCCCTGTTGATACCCAAAAGGGAATGGCAAAGCAGAGTCTTCAGTGAAGATTGTGAAGTTCCTATGCAGAAAAGCAGACCGTGCCGATGAGAACCCCTGGAAAGCGTTTCTACACTGGAGGAACATGCCCACTGAAGGCATGTGCCGCAGCCCAGCACAACGGCTGATGTCATGGAGGCTGAGAACTCTGCTTCCTGTGGCTGACCAGCTGCTGGAGCCCCAGTCATCACCAGGGTTACAGACAAGCTGAGAGCAAGCATCAGGCAGAAAAGCTGACTTATGACAGATCCACGAGGGATCTGCCAGAGTTGAACATCGGCCAGTACATCAGGATGAAACCACTTCCATGTGACAGAACGGGCTGATGGAGGAGAGAGTGTATGCTACCAGCAGGTGGGTCTGTCGTGCAATCGAGCCAACATGGAGGGAACCACATATCAGCACAACAGGGGTTGATCTCCGTCCAGCAGAGGTTGCTCTCACAGCTGTTAGCCCACACAGAATGGCCACCTGAGTAACCTGTGAGCAGGGGTGCAACTGAAGGAAGACAATGTGAGCAGGGATAGAGTGGAGGGAAGTCATCAGCAGCCCTGCGACGGCCTCCGAGGTTGTCAGTCCCGAGGTTACCGTTGTCTTCCCAATGGGTGGTGAACCACACCCATGTCATGCCACTTCTCCCGGAGCAGGAGAACAGACTGACCTTTAGGTCATACACTGAGCTGAGACTGACACACATCAGGACAGTGGACTTTATGTAACAAAGAACAAAAAAAGCGTGATGTCCACGATGAATGTTCTTATTCAGTTGTTTTGTGGATTCTCTGATATCACTATTTTGTTGTTAATTGTTTTGCAAGATTCTGGTCAACATTGATCAGTAGTGGGCACAGTTCAGCTAATGTGATAACCAATAATTATCAAACTAATGTTTTTGCTAGCAGATTAGTTTTTCAGATAAGTTTTAAAACATCATCAGACCAATTATTTTCCGATAATTTAGTTCCGATAACTTTCAACCCGATAACATTTTTTTTCTGATAAACTGCCACAAGTTTAATGGTCAAAAACATTTGTAAACCCTAAAATCAAACATTTTAATCCCTGTCATGTGGAGATCAGTGTTTTTTGGCATCATTATGCGCAACACATGATTGGACAGTCAACGCAGGGAGCATTTGTGGGAAGTGTAGTTCAGCTTCACTTTGGATGTTACAGTGTTATCACCTGCTCGACACAAAAACAAAACGGACTAATTTTAACATTATTTTATTTTATTTCTTTGTGGCACAGGATAATTTAATCGCCAAGACTCGATGGAAGAGAGGAGCTCTCATGGCACAGCTGTGTACAGGGACTTACTTCACTGTTTAGACACCGTTTGGATACGGATTATTTCTTCAGATGAATCCCACTGAAAGTAACAGGGAAGAATTTATATTTACTATGTGTCTTTTACTCTGCCAATTAATGCATTAATGGATGTATTTTGGTTGTTTAAGCCGCGGGGTTCAAAGTGTGTGAAAAAAGCAGCAGCTTTTAGTTCATAAATGACAGTGTATCTAATACCGAGATAAACTGTGACTTCTAATACTGTGTTTTATTGCTTTTGAAAGATGGTGACAGTGTTTGGGGTTTTATTTTTTTATTCCTTTATTTTTCATGTGTTGTTTGTGTTTGTGATCCTTGCATTTACCCAGCAGCCCCTGCGGCGCTTAAAGTGAAACTGTTTTATCAGAAGCCGACAGTGTAATCTAATGTGTCCGCATCAAAATCAATACTAATAGTTATTAGTTATCGGTTATCTGTAATAAAGATTAGCATCATAAAAGATAACTTTTCATTTATCTCGCATGTATTAATGGTTATTGAAGTGAACTTTTTGGTTAGCTATGCCCACCACTGGCACTGACTTACTGTCTCTTCTTGATACACGTTTTCCATTGCACTATTTTGAGATGGAGATATGAGCACGTATGTTCTAATGTTCTAATATTATCCATTTTATTGTTTGGTATCATACTCTGCTAAAGGAAGGGGGATATTGTAGGGTAACGTTATGTAGCCAACAGCTCCCCCTGGGGGCACGCATGTTTATGTGTAACTCGTGTCAGTTCTGTTATGTGTGCACAGTTGTTATCTATGCACCTACACTTGGCACATCATCCACAATGTATTACATTTATTTGAACTCAAATGTTACTCCAAAATAAATCCATCAGCAGACATTTGATGAGGCAGGATGGTGGCGGTCAGGCCCGGCGCCAGAAAAAAAATATTAAGGGGGCGATGAGTTTATCACAGGGGGGGGGGTCGTTCCCCCCCCCCCCCCCAAAAAAAAGTGCACACCGGAGGGCATGTGCTTCTGCGCGTGCGTAATGAATTGGGTACGCTCCTGGAAAGCTCATGTATTTAGGCTACACCGTTGTAAGAGACTGACTAAGAGTAAAGAGTGATGACAGTATTTTTTTATTATTTGAACGTATAGACCCTCGGTCAAGTGATCTCCTGCATACCACAAACCAACCAACAACTGATCTGAGAAACGACACGAGACAGTAGATTAACCCCACATACAGCCCTCCATCACAAGTGCAAACACAGCGCAATTGGGCATGTGCGCCACTCCATGGCACAGAGCCCAACTACGCATACAGTCACAAAGTTCTGAAAAACTGGAGCAATCTGAATTCGGTTGGATGAATATGGGTGTGTGTGTGGAGACAATTCACCTCGTTTACAACGTGACAGAACTTAACGATGCGCTGTTACGCACAATAGCGCGCAACAACACGGAACACTATTCTTGACCGTGCGTAATGGTTCCTGATAATTCTCCAGCAACACATGCCATTAATCGTAACATGTAACAGGTTGCAGCAGTTCCTGAGGACACCTGATGCCTCTGCCCCAAATCATCACATTCGTGATCAGCGGCCAAGAATGTGTACTTTGTGGCATTCGTGACTTGTCGTCGTTATGTGTAAACGCAGCATTAACACCCTCCCCAAGTGAGTCGTGCTGCATGATCTGCCTTTTGCTTGGTGGACTTGATGAATCCAGGAACTCCAGCTCTGTCACTGCTCGAATATATCGAGCATGCCTTAATTCGTCCACCTTGTCATAATCGCTGGACTCAGGATCCTGCCCTCTGCCGCGCTGAACAAGCACAACCCTCAACCTATCAAAACGCTTGACACAGACACATGCCATATCCGTTTGTTTTAAAATTAATTACTTAGTTAATTAATTTGGTTTATTTGTTAAATACGTGATATTATTGAATAACTAATATTTTGCTATATTTTCCAGTATTTCTTTTCTTTCTTTTTTATTTTTATTTTTTGATAACTCTCACATCCGAGGGGGCGGGGCTGATGACGTGAGGGGGCGTCGCACCGGGTCTGGTGGCGGTGTTACTGTGTAAAAAATGTCAGGTGTCTCATTCAGTCCCAAGGCCTCTTCAGAGAAAGAAACCAGAACGGAAGGCACAAACCAAAACCAGACTAAAATGAGGCTGAATTATAAATAACATGTTCCATTGTTATTTTAAGGCACATAAAAGAGGTTTTCTACAAGTATTCGTTGTTGCAAAAATCCTTCAGTGAATATTTTTAACTCTCCTGCTTCCTTAAAAATGGAGAAGTCCAATCATTCCTTTTGCCCACCTACTAATTTGACATGCTTCTTTGCAAATAATGTTGGCCCTTTTAGGAGGATTGTGAAACAGTACAAATAATGATAAAATCACAGTGTGTTGAATGAAACATCTCCAGAGATAACCAGCAAAAACTCTTTGTGTGTGTGTACATGAACTGGATTATTAAGTCCATGTCAACGCAAAGCCAAGTCACACTTTCAAGACAAAAGAACATGGATTGAGTTGAATAAATCATTTCCCTTTTAACTGATTTTTTTTTTTTTTTTTGGTTAAATCGACAAAACCGAAACAAAACCAAGCTTAGGGTGCTTCGGATCATTGTCCTGCTGAAAGTTGAACAGGCCTGAAGCTGTATAACTGGGGATACAAAATGCACATGCACTATGCACAATTTCTCCACTCACAGCCAAAGACGGCTATAACTTCTTGTGGGTTGTCTGGGTGTCTTGGTGGCGTTCCTCACTTTTCTCCTTCTTGCACAGTGACTCAGTTTTTGAAAACTGTCTACTCCATGCAAATTTACCATAGAGTGCCATACTGTTTGTATTTCTTTATAATTGATGTAAATAAAGTCCAAGACATATTCATTGACTTGGCAATATTCATGTAGCCATTTCCTGACTTGTCTGAAGATGAACTGGCAATAAAACTGATTATTTACAGGTATTATACCAAAGCGTTCCATTACTTATGCAACCTATTATCTTGGCTTTTATATTTTTAATTAATTTATATCAAGTTAAAGAGATTTGCTTTGAGTTTGAGTTTAAGGAATATGATTTAAGAATTTCTTTTTGTATTTCTTTGTATTTGAAATGGCATAAACAAATTAAAATGTGTGAAATACTAAGGTGGCAAATACTTTCGGAGGGCACTGTATATACAGTGCATCCGGAAAGTATTCACAGCGCTTCACTTTTTCCATATTTTCTGTCACAACCTTATTCCAAAATGGAGTAAATTATTTTTCCCTCAAAATTCTACTCACAACTCCCCATAATGACAACAGAAAAAGATATATTTTTTTATAATTTTTGCAAATTTATTAAAAATTAAAATCACATGTACATAAGTATTCATATCCTTTGCTCAATACTTTGTTGATGTACCTTTGGCAGCAATTACAGCGTCAAGTCTTCTTGAATATGATGCCACAAGTTTGATGTATCGATGCTGCATGGTATTATACATCTCGGAACAGTAAGTCAGGCTTGGTTTGCATTTCCACCGCAGGCAGACCCTTAGTTTTGCAGGTGGAACACTTAAATATTGATGCGCATGGCATCAAGCGTGCACATGGTGTCGCGTACTGTCTCCGCTCCACACGGAGGCAAAATTGAGTAATTTTTACGTTATTTTATTTAATTTTTTCTTTGCGGATCATGGGATAATTTCATCGCATGCAGAAAGAATCGACTGATGCCTGTGGTAACTGAGATGTTAATGATTGAGGCGCTGTGATTCTTTCAACTTGCAGCGCAAAGAGAGAGGCACGGTGGGGGGAGAGGCTCCGCTGACAGCAGAGACTTGAGCCAGCATTCATGACCACAGACACCCAACCATGGATTATACCTGCAGCACACTGTGCCAGTCCCAAATAGGCCCAGCCACACCAGTCGCTGCAAATCATCGATCTGATGGACGACCTCCGCTGCAGAAACCATGATCTGACGAAGCAACTGTGGCAAAAAGCGGCGATGTCACAGAGGACTTTTCTTCAGCGCGACAAGGAATTAAACTACTTTCAGCCTTTTTCGAAAATCAGGCATTAGGTGGATATGTTTTCGTTAGACTATGGTGAGGAATCCCACTGAAACGAACAGGTAAGCCGTTATATTTACTCTGTGTGTGATGATTTAATATTTGAAACAGTGTGCTTGCATGAGGACCGCAGCTTTCAGCCACTCAATAGACAGTTTTAATGGATGTATTCGACTTATGAGTAACTTACAGAAAAGTGTCAACAATCACATAACTTACCTGCAACTATGTCCCACATGAGCAGGACATATGAGTCATATGCTGGCATGCACTGAAAATTTTCAGCATGCTCAAAATTTTTCAAGGTGCTCAGAATATTAAGACATATGTCTTACATATATGTTACAGTGCGTGCGTGAACATGCTCTTAACTACACAAAACTTACTGATAACATATTAGACGTACGGTCGGCATATGCTGGCTAAATCGCCAAGGTGTGACAGGGCCTTAAGTTTTATGTGTCCTTACAGGTTGCTGTTAATTTTATGGTGACAGTTGGACTTCAGGCGCTCACCACTTCCCGGTGCTGTCTCGGTCTCGCTCCCTGTCCCTCTCTCGGTCTTGCCCTCCGGTACTGTGGCTCCTCAGAAGCTGCTGTGCATCATGGATGGCCTGGGTTACCACATCGCCATCTCCAAGGAAACCTGCAGAGAGGTGAAGAACAAATTAGTTCAATGTGAAGCAGACATTAAAGACAAGATGATTAAGAAGAAAGAACATGAGAGAAAGGAAGGTAGTACTTATCTAAAGGCGATACACTGCATCCGGCAAGCATTCACAGCGCTTCATTTTTTTTTCCACATTTTGTTAGGTTACAGCCTTATTGCAAAATGGAGTAAATTTAATTTTTTCCCTCAAAACTGAACACACAACACCCCATAATGACAACATAAAAATATATATTATTTTTAATATTTGCAAATTTATTATGAATAAAAATAAAAACAAGAACTCACATATAAATAAGTATTCACATCCTTTGCTCAGTACTTTGTTGATGCACCTTTGGCAGCAATTACAGCCTCAAGTCTTCTTGAATATGATGCCACAAGCTGGTGCACCTATCTTGGGAAACCTGGACAATTTTTATAGTTTCCAGTTCACATAACCTGCATGTCTTTAGATGTGGGAGGAAGCCAGAGTACCCGGAGGGAATCCACGCAAACACAGGGAGACCATGCAAACTCCACACACAAAGGCCACAGGTGGGAATTGATCCCATGATCTTCATGCTGTGAGGCAACAGTGCTCACCACAAAGCCACGTGCTGTGTACTTACCTCTTAACTGCTTCCTGCTAAATTGTGTTAGAAACACACAAGGAAAGCAGGAAATGTTGTGTGGGCTGCTGAAGAGGAGGTACTGCTGGCCCATCACCAGAGGGCGCCCTGCCTGAAGTGCGGGCTTCGGGCACGAGGGGGCGCTGCCACCTCCCAGGAGCAGCCAGGAGTGACAGCTGTCACACATCAAGCATCAATCACCACATCCCATAAAAGCCGGGCAGAAACTCCACCTCCCTGCCGAGAAATCGTCTACCTGTCAGGTAAACTGCTCAGCCTGCAAAAACATTACAGTAGTAACGTCTTTACTTCTGTGTGTAATCCCTAACTTTGCAGACGAACCTTTTGTACGCTAAGGAGTAGTCGTTGTGTTGGGGAGTTGGCGTACTCTGCTTCTCGGTTGTGGACTGATAGTGTGACATCAGGATCTGCATTTATTTTGGGAGTATTGTGATTAAGAGGTGGAGGTGTTTCCCACCCTGTTTGCTAGGTGTTCACGCACCCACCATTACCTGTCGTTTCTTCCTGCCAGCAGTACCAGATCTGACAGTCGGAGGCAGTGGCCACCGGGGGACTCAGCGCTTTGTGGCTCCGGTGTGCTCCAGATCCGCTGGCAGTGGAAAGCGTGTGGGATCCGGCTCTTCTCTGGACAGGCGTCTTCTATCCTCGAGCCTGCCCACATGTCACCCTTGTATTATTGACTGCTATTCTAAATTGTGTTTGTCTGTTTTTCTGTTGTGCACATTCACAACATTAAATTGTTGTATTTTGGCTTATTCCATTGTCCGTTCATTTACGCCCCCTGTTGTGGGTCCGTGTCCCTACACTTTCCCAACAGATTTCTCGGCAGCGTCATGGATCCCGAGGGGCGTCAACCATCGAGTGAACCACCAATGGAAACGCAGGGTGCACAGACGCCGGCAGGAGGCGTATTAGGTGAGCTGCAGTAAATCTTAACTGCCTTCACTGCTCGGTTGGACTTGGTGACCGAGGCAGAATGTTATACTCAATCGGAGGATGGAGGCTCTCACCGCCCAGGTGGAAGCGTGCACACAGGGCGCTGCTGCAGCACCTCCTCCTGCTGTTCAAGTGCCAAAAACAGACATTCCAGTGGTGATTCAAACGAACCCCCCCCCCCTTCTCCTGAAGCATACATAAGCCCTCCGAAGCGTACGGAGGTTGTGTCGAGACGTGCGCTGACTTCTTGATGCAGTGTTCACTCGTCTTTGCACAGCGTCCCGTCATGTACGCGTCAGATGCCAGCCGGGTGGCTTACGTTATAAATTTGCTTAGAGGAGAGGCACGCGCCTGGGCTACGGCGCTCTGGGAGCAAAATTCACGGCTCCTAACCACATATACTGGGTTTGTGAGGGAGTTTAAACAGGTGTTTGATCATCCCAATAGAGGCGAGACCGCTTCGACCGTGCTGCTGTCAATGAGACAGGGACGTCAGAGTGCAGCCGAGTATGCAGTCGACTTCCGCATCACAGCTGCGAGGTCCGGCTGGAATACTTTTGCACTCCACGCCGCCTTCATAAACGGACTGTCTCCGGTCCTGAAGGAGCATCTGCTGGCTAAGGATGAGCCATGGGATTTTGACGGGCTTATCAACCTGGTCATACGGTTAGACAACCGATTAGAGGAACACCGTCGGGAGCGGGGTGAAGGGCGTGGCCGGGCACGAGCCATCCCTCTTCCTTCCGGGTCCGAAAGGGTGCCGCCGCCCCCATGCTCCACAGCCGGACAGCTCCCCCTGCTGACAAAGCTATGGACACGAGCAGGGCTAAAGAAAAATCAAATGACAGACAACGGAGGCTGGCTCGCAGAGAATGTTTTTTCTGTGGCTCGAGTGAGCACATACAAAAGAACTGCCCCAAGCGGTTAAACTACAATGCCCGCACCTAGAGACTGGGCTAAGGGTGGGCCATAACATTCACGCGGGGAGATCCCGTAGATCCGCACGCATCCCAGTGACGATCCTGAGTGGGGATCTTACCCTTCACGCCCCAGCACTGGTGGACACAGGGTCAGAAGGGAATCTGCTGGATAGCAGATGGGCTAGGGAGGTGGGGCTGCCTCTAGTGGCTCTACCTTCACCATTGAAGGTACGGGCACTAGATGGCACCCTTCTCCTGTTAATCACACACCAGACACAACCCGTGACTCTGGTTGTGTCTGGGAATCACAGGAGGAGATTGTGTTCTATGTAACCACCTTCTACCTCCCGAGTGATTTTGGGATTTCCATGGATGGTTAAGCACAATCCCCGGATAGATTGGCTGTCTGGGGTAGTGACGCAGTGGAGCGAAACCTGCCACCGGGAATGCTTAGGATCCTCGGTTCCACCTGGTGTTACAGCTAACGAGGAGGTTAAAGTTCCCCCCAATCTGTCGGCGGTGCCTGAGGAGTACCATGATCTTGCTGACGTCTTCAGCAAAGATCTGCAACTCAGTCTTCCCCCACACCGTCCGTACGATTGTGCTATTGATTTGATCCCGGGCGCTGAGTACCCTTCCAGCAGGTTGTACAATCTCTCACGTCCTGAGCGCGAATCAATGGAGACCTACATCCGTGACTCTTTAGCTGCTGGGTTGATCCGGAACTCCACCTCCCCGATGGGTGCAGGTTTCTTTTTTGTGGGCAAGAAGGACGGCGGACGCCGTCCATGCATTGACTACAGAGGGCTGAACGAAATCATGGTTCGCAATTGATACCCGCTGCCTCTGTTAGATTCAGTGTTCATGCCCTTGCATGCAGCCCAAATTTTCACCAAGTTGGATCTTAGGAATGCGTATCACCTGGTTCGGATCCGGAAGGGAGACGAGTGGAAGACGGCGTTTAACACCCTGTTAGGTCACTTTGAGTACCTGGTCATGCCGTTTGGTCTCACCAATGCGCCCGCGACGTTCCAGTCCTTGGTTAATGACGTCTTGGGGGACTTCCTGCATCGGTTCATCTTCATATACCTTGACGATATCCTCATCTTCTCCCCAGATCCTGAGACTCATGTGTGACATGTACGTCAGGTCCTTCAGCGGTTGTTGGAGAACCGGTTGTTTGTGAAGGGCGAGAAGTGCGAGTTCCACCGTACTTCTTTGTCCTTCCTGGGGTTCATAATCTCCTCCAACTCCATCGCCCCTGATCCAGCCAAGGTTGCGGCGGTGAGAGATTGGCCCAAACCGACGAGCCGTAGGAAACTGCAGCAGTTCGTCAGCTTCGCAAATTTCTACCAGAGGTTCATCAAGGGTTACAGCCAGGTAGTTAGCCCCCTGATGGCCCTTACCGCCACTAAAGTCCCCGTCACCTGGTCGGATCGGTGCAATGCCGCGTTTAGGGATTGGAATGCCGGTTCTCGACTGCACCAGTTCTGGTGCAGCCCGATCCCAATCGCCAGATTATCGTTGAAGTGGATGCCTCTGACTCAGGGATAGGAGCCGTGCTGTCCCAGAGCAGGGAGTCCGATAAGGTCCTCCACCCTTGTGCCTATTTTTCCCATAGGTTGACCCCGGCAGAGCAGAACTATGACGTCGGCAATCGGGAACTCCTAGCGGTGAAAGAGGCTCTTGAGGAGTGGAGACACCTGTTGGAGGGAGCTGCGGTACCATTTACGGTTTTCACGGACCATCAGAACCTGGAGTACATCTGGACCGCCAAGCGTCTGAACCCCAGGCAAGCCCGCTGGTCACTGTTCTTCGGGCGTTTTGACTTCCAGATCACCTACCACCCCGGGACCAAGAACCAGCAATCTGACGCCCTGTTCTGGGTCCACAAAGAGGAAGTCAAAACCGAGCTGTCAGATCCACCGGATCCCATCATCCCCGAGTCCACTATCATGGCCACCCTCACCTGGGATGTGGAGAAGACCGTCCGGGAGGCCCTGGCACAGAACCTGGACCCGGGGACTGGCCCAAAGAACAGATTTTACATCTAACCAGAAGCCAGAGCTGCAGTCCTGGATTTCTGTCACGGTTCCAAGCTCTCCTGTCATCCAGGGGTGCGAAGAACCGTGGCAGTGGTCCGGCAGCGCTTCTGGTGGGCATCCATGGATGCCGACATCCGGGAATATGTCCAGGCCTGTACCACCTGTGCCAGGGGCAAGGCAGACCATCAAAAAACACAAGGACTCCTCCATCCGTTGCCTGTGCTTCATCGCCCCTGGTCCCACATTGGCCTGGACTTCGTCACGGGCCTCCCACCATCCCAGGGCATGACCACCATCCTCACGATAGTGGACCGGTTCTCCAAGGCGGCCCACTTCGTGGCCCTCCTGAAGCTCCTGACAACCCAGGAGACTGCAGACCTCCTGGTCCACCATGTCGTACGTCTGCATGGGATTCCATCTGACATTGTCTCAGACCGTGGTCCCCAGTTCTCCTCGCAAGTCTGGAGGAGTTTCTGTAGGGAACTGGGGGCCACCGTAAGCCTCTTGTCCGGGTACCATCCCCAGACAAAAGGACAGGCAGAGCAGGCAAACCAGGATTTGGAGCAGGCCCTCCACTGCGTGACCTCCCCGCACCTGACGGCCTGGAGCAACCATCTGGCCTGGATCGAGTACGCTCACAACAGCCAAGTTTCATCTGCCACCAGCCTCTCCCCGTTTGAAGTATGCTTGGGGTACCAGCCCCCATTGTTTCCGCTTGTGGAGGGAGAGGTCGGGGTGCCCTCGGTCCAGGCCCATCTGAGGAGGTGCCGTCGGGTGTGGCGCACTGCCCGCTCTGCCCTACTTAAAGCCCGGACGAGGGCCAAGGCCCATGCAGACCGCCGGCGTTCCCCGGCCCCTGCATACCAGCCCAGGCAGGAGGTTTGACTGTCAACAAAGGACATCCCATTACAAGTGGAATCCCAGAAACTGAAAGACCATTACATTGGCCCATTCTCAATCCTCAAGGTCCTCAGCCCGGCCGCAGTGAAGCTGAAGATGCCAGCTTCACTGCGGATTCACCCAGTCTTCCATGTCTCCCGCATCAAGCCGTACCACACTTCTTCCCTCTACACACCCGGACCGGTGCCGCCTCCTGTCCGGATCATCGATGGGGAGCCTGCTTGGACTCTCACACTTAGAAATCATGGAAGGGTCTGAAATTTGTGCTCCCCTCCACAGCATGTCTTTTTCCTGGTTCTCTCCCTCAGCCCCTCCCTGAGCCTGGTTCTGCTGGAGGTTTCTTCCTGTTAAAAGGGAGTTTTTCCTTCCCACTGTAGCCAAGTGCTTGCTCACAGGGGGTCGTTTTGACCGTTGGGGTTTTACATAATTATTGTATGGCCTTGCCTTACAATATAAAGTGCCTTGGGGCAACTGTTTGTTGTGATTTGGCGCTATATAAAAAAATTTTGATTGATTGATTGATTGATTGAAATTTTCATCTTAGGTGCATGTCCACTGTGAGAGACATAATCTAAAAAAAAAAAACCCGGACGTCACAATGTGTGATTTTTTAAAAATAATTTATTTGTATGTTACTGCTGCAAATAAGTATTTGATCCCCTACCAACCAGCAAGAATTCTGGCTCACACAAACCTGTTCATTTTTCTTTAAGAAGCCCTCTTATTCTGCACTCTTTACCTGTATTAATTGCACCTGTTTGAACTTGTACCTGTGTGTTACCTAAGATGAAAATTTCAGACCCCTCCATGATTTCTAAGTGGGAGAACTTGCAAAATTGCAGGGTGTTCAAATACTTATTTTCCTCACTGTAATAGCTTAACACTATTAGGAAACAGCAAAACTTAATATTTTTAGCATACAGCTCTTTTACAAGACTGGACAAGAGCTCACTGTGACTGCTGTCATTTATTTATAGCCTACAATCACCTTGTTGTTGTGCTGATTCCAGTGCAGTGTTACTTTTTCTTTTTTTTTGTTACAAAAAACAACCACTCTTCAATTAGTCCTGCTGCTAAGGAGCTGGCCTGTTATTATGTAGCTCTGGGTTCAAATCCCACTCATGCTGCCTGTCTGAGTCCTTGGACAAGACACCTAATCTGCATTGACCCAGTCTACCCAACTTTAAATGGGTGTCACTCTTGGCTGGGGGAAGCAACCTGCATCTGACTGGCACCCCATCTGATTGGCGTCATGGAGTCTCATTGGCTTCACGCTACGAAATCTGAAGATAACCACGGGGCCGATGGACCCTGAGGCCATTCAGTGCCTGTTACTTCATATCAAATAGTTCAAACACAACATTTCAGTAACAACAGTTGTTTACTTACATATCACCACAAAAAAGCAAAGGTATTCATAATGTATTCATGAACAACATAAAGCAACCACTTTAATTTTCACCCCCCATTTTTTCATGATTGAAGTAAAACTTTACAGACTTATTCTATGCACACAAAAAGTTTATTTCCTGTTGTGAAAGTGACGTGACACGGACCCACAACAGGGGTGGCGTAATGAACGGACAATGGATAAGCCAAAAGTAACAATTTAATGTTGTGAATCGCACAACAACGTACAGACAATAACAATATGGTGGACTGTCAATCATACACCAGGTGACGTGTGGGCAGGCTCGACGATAGAAGACGCCTGGAGAGGAAGAGCTGGATCCCCACACAGCTTCCACCACCAACGGAGCTGAAGAACACCGGAGCCGCCAAGCCCTGCGCCCCAGCAGGCCGCTGTCTTCAGCAGTCAGACCCGGTACTGCTGGCAGAGAACAGAGACAGTCCAGAGTGAGTGTGAGTTCGCACAACTCATAATCCCACAGTCTGTATTAGTAAAGGAGGGAAAACCTCCACCTCCAATCACACACTCGTGCAGCTCCTGTCTAACCACTTATCTGGTTGGGGTGTGAGGCGAAAGCCGTCGCAGTCCACACCAAACGCCAATACCACAGATAAGGACACCGTCACAGGAAAACGGCTGCAATGAGATCAGACTATTAGTCACAGTTAAGCTTAGCAGAGAAATTACCTGAATGGTAGTTGATTTCTCGGCGAGGAGGTGGAGTTGCAGTCCGGTCTTTGTAGTGGTGGTGATGGGTGACAGCTTGTGTTGATTGATGACAGCTGTCACCTCCAGCAAAGCCGACGCCCTCTCATGCTTGAAGCCCGCACTTCAAGCAGGGCGCCATCTTGTGGCGGTGGGCCAGCAGTACCTCCTCTTCAGCGGCCCACACAACATTTCCATTACATTTTGTTCACAGTTTTTTTCAAAAATCTGTGTTTGTGAGCACTTCATCATTGCCAAGATATTTCACCCACCTGGCTAATGTGGAACACTAAAATGCTTATTAAACAACACAGACTGCACAGATGTGCTTTAGACTGGTCACAATAAAATCTGGATGGCACATAGGGGCCCAGGCCCAGCGCCAGAAAAAAAATATTAAGGGGGTGATGAGTTTATCACAGGGGGTGAGGTCCTGCCCCCCCCCCCCCCCCAAAAAAAAGCGCGCACCGGAGGGGATGTGCCTCTGCGCGTGCGTAATGAATTGGGTGTGCTCCTGGAAAGCTCGTGTATTTAGGCTACACCATTGTAAGAGACTGACTGAGTAAGAGTAAAGAGTGATGACAGTATTTTTTTAATTATTATTTGAAAGTATAGACCCTCGGTCAAGTGATCTCCTGCATACCACAAAACCAAACCTACAACTGATCTGAGAAACGACACGAGACAGTAGATTAACCCCACATACAGCCCTCCATCACAAGCACAAACACAGCGCAATTGGGCATGACAGTCACACAACAGGTCAAAGATAAACCTTTCATGTACATATATTTACAACAATACATAACTTTAATATCTGTCATTGCGGGTGACTGGCCGTGAATGGAGGGACTAAGAAAATGCATGCCGCATGACGAAAGCATGTTATTTGCATTATTATCACTTTTTACTGAGATACACAACACGCAACGCGTACATAAAAAGTTGGCTCACTTAACTTTTGTCGTGTCGGCTAGCTGGCGCGCGCTCCTCTCCAATTTAGCCAGTGCGTCCTCATCAAGCTGGCTGCTTTAGCTGCTGTTCATTGTCGTACTATCCATGAGAAAATCATCCAGAATATATATATTGGGACCAAAACACACTTCTCGCATTTTCATCTTTTCCTCTGCGGACAGTTTTTTTTTTTCCCCCCTCTGCGGACAGTTCTTGGGCTGCGCGCTGTGACGTCATTTGTTTACACATAGCGGGCGGGTATAGCCTGGTACCGTCGACATAAATCTACGATACCGGCCCAGCAACACCCCGGTAAAGTGATAATAATATTGAATAACTATTATTTTGCTATATTTTCCAGTATTTCTTTTTATTTCTTTTTTCTTTTTATTTTTTTGATAACTCTCACATCCGAGGGGGCGTCGCCCCCAAACGCCCCCTCATGGTGCTGGGTCCGTAGGGGCCACAGTGTTTCAAAATTATTTTTCAAGAAATATGTTAATAATGTTTTAGTCATTTTGGGAAAAGATTAACATTGGTTCAGCTCAGTTAGGTTGCTAATGCTTGCAGCTTGAATGACGTTATGGCATTCAAAGTAAAGCTCTGCACTGTAAAACAGCTACTTCGACATTAGTTTTAATGATGGCTCCAGGATATTATGGGTTATCAGCAATAGCTTTACCCATTACATTTACTGCCTGCAGCAGAAATACAGAAAACAGCAAAAGTACCTGCAGCAACTTGCTCCCTTTTGTTTTCCAGCTTCAAACGGAACTTTCTAAAAAATTTCAGGTGTGGTGCCCCAAAGCATTGTACCTGCAGGCTGTCAGGCTTATGCAGTGGTAGGGGAAACCTTGGAACCTTGCTGCTATTATTGCAGAAAAATGGGCATCACTCGATTTTTGAAGGTTTTGGAACTGAACTGACGATACCCCACAGCAGTGTAAAAGTCAGCGTGACTCACTTATGGCAGATCGTGGTGAGCTATGGGACAGCTCTCTTGGGACATCTCTGGATCTGTAGGTCCCCTGCCTTGCCAGTGATCCCATCTCCAGGTTCTGCGGACTGGGTGTTTTTCCCAACTCCAGGCCCTTTGGCTTAGAGGTCAGGTTCAAGGGCTGACTGGTTTCCTGAACACAATTAGAGCAGATGAGCATGGGTGGAGCCAGTCACACACACATTGAAGTGTAACCACAAAGGCCAAGGGTGTGTATGTATTCCAGTTATGCAGCTGACATGTTGAAGCACATCTGTCACACCTTTGGAACATTTCTGTTCTTTTGTCTTCACATCCACCTCATCATCTTACTGCTTTTGCTTTGTTAACTTATGCGGTCTATCTCAGCTTGAAAACCAGCAGGGCAATCACGTGCATGCTCCCTAACACCCACACACACGCGCGCACACAAGCACCCGTAAATGCTTTGAACAGTGGGTGTAGTGAATTTGAAAAGCCTTTTAATCTCATAAATACTAGTTACACACAATATCTTTTTGCATCTTTTCAAATGCATGTGGACACGCAAATAAATCTGCTACTATTATATAACATGTATAATTTCTATAATGATGAATCATGTATTTCATCAACTTCAGTGAGGTATTTTTTTTTTAAAGTAGCATTTAAACAGACTTCTGTAGAATTTGTACAAAGGTGGAGACATGCGCCCCTTAGAAATGAATGGATGCTGGGGCACGTTGTACCTGTCGGAAGGAACCGCTGCTCCTCTTGACAGGGTGGGCTGAGGGTTGGCAGCAACTGCATGGGATAGTCTACAGCTGTGGAAAAAAAAAAAAAATGCAGTTTAAAAAATATTTTCACTGCTGTAGTTATATACCACAGTCACACAAACATTTTGTGGTGAATTTCAGCGTACCTTTACCGCATTCACCCCAGAAGCCTGTATAGTCATCAGTAATCTCTGGGTACTTTTAATAAGTGATGTTTGACATCTCAATTTGTGCCAACGTATTACACGCATAGTAAGAAAAACTAGCTCATAAGCCAACTATCTTAAACTGAAAACACAATGGCACACCAATCGAACTTACTTAGCTATTTTGCATGTAGATCAAAGCAGGTTTGGGAACATGCACAGGCGCCACAAAGGGTTGGGCAAGACAAACTTAAAATTATGCAAAAACTATTTCATAGCACTGTTCGCAACAATATAAGCGATGATAGACAGGCAAACAATACACATTTGCATGTGAAACAGGAAATGACACACTCACTGGTCCACATAAAGAATTTGTATCAGTTGGAGATGCATGCTTCCATTGTTAAGTCCAAAATAAGAGGAACCAAAAGAAGAAGAAAAAAAAATACAATGTGCCCTGAAATGACCTGACCTCCAATGTGCACATAAAGGTGTGCACACCCATAAAGCCCCAGAATAGTGGGGAAAAACTAAAAAATAAAGGTCTCAAAATGCTATTGAGTGCAGGCGACATAAAATGCATTCTTGTTCTGGTCTGGTTTGGTTTGTCACGCAACACATTCCCACAGTTTAATTACTTTGTGCACATGACATGAATCATTAAATAAGATTGACAGCACATACAGCCAAGACATTCATTCTTACATCTGCATGCACTTCCACCTTGATCTTTGGTTGAAAACTGGGTGATATCGATCTGACTTTCAAGTCCAGACTTAAGACGCACTTATTTTCCCTTTCATATGGCTAGCATACAAGCATAGTATAGTTCTACGCTTTTTACTCTTTTAATTCATTTTATTAGGAAACAGAGCGTGCCGTGGCCTCAACTTTACCTAAATTCTGGGTCTTTAGTGAAGCTTAGTGCTAGTGACCGGCGATCACCTTAGTATTTCCTGTTTTTCTTGTTGTTTAATGCTGGCAAATTATACTGTACAGTGGGGCCAAAAAGTATTTAGTCAGTCCCCTGATTGTAGCTGGTATTTTGGCCCATTCCTCCATGCAGATCTCCTCTAGAGCAGTGATGTTTTGGGGCTGTCACTGTTCAACATGGACTTTCAACTCCCTCAACAAATTTTCTATGGGGTTGAGGTCTGCAGACTGGCTTGGCCACTCCAGGACCTTGAAATGCTTTTTACGGAGCCACTCCTTTGTTCCCTGAGCGGTGTGTTTGGGATCATTGTCATGCTGGAAGACCCAGCCACGTTGCATCTTCAGTACTCTCACTGATGGAAGGAGGTTTTGGCTTAAAATCTCACAATACATGGCCCCATTCATTCTTCCCTTAACGCGGATCAGTCGTCCTTTCCCCTTCGCAGAAAAACAGACCAAAAGCATGATGTTTCCACCCCCATGCTTCACAGTAGGTATGGTGTTCTTGGAATGCAACTCAGCATTCTTCTTCCTCCAAACATGACAAGTTGAGTTTTTACTAAAAGTTCCATTTTGGTTTCATCTGACCACATGATATTCTCCCAATCCTCTTCTGGATCATCCATATGCTCTCTGGCAAACTTCAGACGGGCCTGGACATGTACTGGCTTAAGCAGGGGGACACGCCTGGCACTGCAGGATTTGAGTCCTTCTCTGCGTAGTGTGTAGCCTTTGTTACTTTGGTCCCAGCTCTCTGCAGGTCATTCATTAGGTCCCTCCGTGTAGTTCTGGGATTTTTGTTCACTGTTCTAATGATCATTTTGACCCCCAGGATGACATCTTGCGTGGAGCCCCTGATCGAGGGAGATTATCAATGGTCTTGTATGTCTTCCATTTTCTTACAATTGCTCCCACAGTTGATTTATTCACACCAACCTGCTTGACTATTGTAGATTCACTCTTCCAAGCCTGGTGCACATCTGCAATTTTCTTCCTGGTGTCCTTCGACAGCTCTTTGGTCTTGGCCATGGTTGAGTTTGGAGTCTGACTGTTTGAGGCTGTGGACAGGTGTCTTTTATACAGATAACGAGTTCAAACAGGTGTCATTAATACATGTAACAGGTGGAGGACAAATGAGCGTCTTAAAGAAGGAGTTACAAGTCTGTGAGATCCAGAAATCTTGTTTGTGGGTGACCAAATACTTATTTTCCACCATAATTTACAAATAAATTCTTTAAAAATCCTACAATGTGATTTCCTGGATTTTTTTTTTCTCATTTTGTCTCTCATAGTTGAAGTGTAACTATGATGAAAATTACAGACCTCTCTCATCTTTCTAAGTAGGAGAACTTACACAAACTAAATACTTTTTTGGCCCCACTGTATTTCTTGTCTTTCTGATGTCTGATTCTGTTTTTTCTCTCTGTTTAAGGTGCAGCTCTATCCAGAGATGGGTGTGGTATTTGTACTGGCGACCCACCTGTCCTGTGCACCAACAGCTTTTCCTGTATATTCATTTTGTGAATTGTTCTGTAATTTATGCCTGTAGCATGGCTCAAGCCGAGGGTCACCCCTTTGAGTCTGGTCTGCTTGAGGCTTCTTCCTCAGAGGGAGTTTTTCGTTACCACTGCTGCTCTGGGGGTTAGTAAGATTAGACCTTACTTGTGTGAAGCACCTTGAGGCAACTCTTTTGTGATTTGGCGCTATATAAATGAAAATAAATTGAAATCGAAAATTGACCGTCTTCTAAACCATCGAAAATGCAGCTACATTATTAACGTGTCACAAAAAGCACATTTCTTTCATCACATGGGTGATTTGTTGGTTGCAGCTTTAAACAGAGGTGATACAGATGTTTGTGGTGAAATTTCTGCAAATTCATTTTTCACTGGTCGGAGAAATCTGGTTTTCAAAAGATGTCTTTTCAATGCATATAATGTTTCACATAAAATACCACAAATACAGAACTGTGTCAGCTGCATGCTGTCAAAAAGAAACCTCCAGAACTCTGCAATGTGAAAAGATTCAAGGATTATTTTCAAATAAGAATTTGCATTTATTGTTATGATGCTCATGATCGGACACTTGGTTTTTCTGGAATTTGTGTTTTTGCTCAGTGCTTAGTGGCTGTAGGATCATAGTTAGGAACACTGTAACAAAGACATCTGTAACCTGTGGCGGTTGTCAATAGGGGGCGCTGGGATGCTGTCCTCTCTGAAAATTGACAGAGCAACATCTCAAAAACAATCTCTCTAAACATTGCAAAAATTGCCATTGTATTACATTAAAAAGTGAGAATAAGCATGTACTTTTACCATAAAATAATAGTCTGTCAGCACCTATCATTTAATAAAAGGGGTTTCACAATGTATGGATAAATAACTACAATGTTTTGAATACATCATTTATTGACGGAGGGGCACCGGTGTCGCAGACCGAACGGTCCGCCCCTAAAAATCGGTCCGCCTTTTTCAGTCTCTTCACACCAAAGCAATCAAATGATTATGGGATTATTAACCATCAGATGTTAAAGGTAAAGCCTCTTAAATCATTCTAAAGCCAGTTTTAAGCAGAAGCGAGGCGAAATTCCATGACGCTTTGAAATGTCCGACGCGCAGTGAATGCATCAGCTAGCAGCTTGTGTAGCAGTGGCGCTTTGATCGCTTCCGCTGCTTTTTATGATGAAATAATGCTGAATTTATGTGGAAATGATTGTTGTACAAAAGCTTCAGATATCTTTCACAAGGTGTTAATCCGTGAACCGCGTCATCAGGAGGGACCGATTTTAAGGGGACCTTTCGGTCAGCGACACCGGTCTAAAAGGAGTCAATGCCAAGCCTTGAACTTTTTTCCACCATGTGACCTGATGCTTCTCTCTGATTGACCGTCTCAATTTTCCCTGTGGGCCACACAGAACTGTACCTTGGACACTCCCATTTCTTTATTGACAGCGAATTGTACCGATTTAGTGTTTCTTTTCCTCATGTGACTGGACAATTAGCGTTGTCTGTCATTTATGCCTCTATGCCAAGCTACAAAAGAAAACCCTTGATTTGGTTGATGTTAATGGCTGTATCCAGCAGTTCCAACATCCAACTGATCAGGTTATTATTATTACTGATTTTCTTATTATTATTATTATGATTCACTTTCTACCTTTATTGTGAATCCTCTTTATTTTTTTGTTATTTTTGTAAATATTTTGTCATCTGCAGAAATTCTCTCCATTCGATGGTTGAGCTAAGCAGTGAGGAGAGCAGCAGCTCCCATCCAGCAAAGAGATGTCGGGTACTGAGTCCAGAGAACCATCAGAGGATGACAGAAGAGGTGAGATTGTATTCAAGAAAGAAATCAGTACAGTCAGGTCGACAGTCTCCATTTTTGTTGTGAGAATAGGTCGGTGTGAGCAGTCTGCCCTCTTGTGGTGCATGCTTGTGAATTAATGTTTTTTGTTTTTCTTTGTTTTTGTTTTGTTTGTACTTTTTTACTGTAAGTATATACAAGAAATGGATTGCATAGTTTTACCTTTAGGTTTAAAGCATCATTTTAATTATGGATGAGATGTCAGGATCTGCCCCAGCCTGGGGTTCATGTCTGGGTTTTCCCCTTATTTGGTCTAGGCTTCCACTGAGGGTTTTACAGTTTTACTTTTCATATTATTATATGTTGTCATGTAAGTCTTGGTTTGTTCTGTTTGTTTCTGTACTTTGTGTAATTCTTTTGTTACCGGTTTTATTCTGTGTATCATTTATTTATGGTTTAGTCATTCAATGCATTACCTAGTCCCTGATTTTGATTTGTTCATCATTTATTTCCTATTCTGTCAATAGTTTGGTCGTTGGTTGTTTGGTCATGTTTAGTGTATTCACTTTCCTGTGTCACGTCCTCTCTGTTTAGTTATTATCACTGGTTTTCCACTCCTCGACTCACCACCTTAGTTTTAGTTTGGCCCTCTCTGTTTTGTTCGTATTTATTATGGTTAGTCAAGCTCGTCACATTTTGCACCGTTGGTTTTTCTGTCATTTAATTATCTTGCCCCAGTTCACTTTACTTTTGCCTTACTGCACTCTCTTGCACTTACCTTTGTCTTCCCTGGTCACGCCCCCTTCCAGCACTCTCTGCACACCTGTTCCTCATTTCACACTCTGATTATTCCACTAGTATTTAAGCCCTCACAGTCTCACAGTCCCGCACCAGATTGTTGCATTATGCACTTTCCACCCTCACGCCTTTGTCCTGTTTAGCCTTGTAGTATTTCTGACCTTGCCTGTATAATCGACCTCCGCCTCGTCTAATCCCTGAACGCTGCTCGTTTTTGACTTTGCCTCTGCCTCAGCCCTGTGAACACCTGTCGCTGTGTATTTGGAACTGTACTTGTTTTTTAGACTCTGCCTCAGCTTGCTACCTGCCTGTACCTCCAGTACGTTGACTGATTTCCTGTGTACCAAACCTATAGCCTGCTTACCAGATAAAGCTATTTTTCTTAATCCAACACCTGTGTCTGTGATTCTGCATTTGCCTCCTACAACCTTCAGGGTCAAGCCACCACAAACCATGACATGAGATTAGATTTGTGCTTAGAATCTAGATTTTTTTTATTCTTCTTTTATTCTGTTTTTTATTCTGCGAGACCATATTAGAACACACAAGGGAACGATTCTCCTACGCAAACCATCTAATCAGTGTCACTTTGCTGCAGGGAGACAGGTTCAAACAGTACCACACCATGTTTCCTGAAGATGCCCTTAGCAGCACCTTGAAGGCCAACCCAATGCTCAGCTGAAGCAAGCTGAAGACAGAGTTCAGTCTTATCTACAGCAAGGAGGTGTTCAAGGCCTGCTGTGGTGCTGTGGACCTTTTCCATTTGTTCATGGAAAATAATCTTGGAGAGGTCTTTTCAGATCCTCATCACCACACCCATGAAAACTGCAGAAGCTGAGAGGTCCTTCTTCACCTTGAAAAGAATCAAAACTTTTCTCAAAAACACCATGAACCAGGACAGGCTGAATGCACTGGCCACGCTGTCAATGGAAAAGAAACTGGTGATGGAGATGACGGACTTTAATCAGAGGGTCACGGAGAAATTTGCAGTCCAGAAAGAAAGGAGGACAAAATTTCTGTTCAATTAGTGTCTCTGAATGGGGTTGGGCAGCAATAAAATAGGTTGTATTGTGAATTTAATTTGTTTTTGTGTCAATCCCATATGCAGGGGTGCCAAAAAGGGAAGAATAAGAAGGATTCTCCGGGCTCATGATTGACAGGGACCCAGAGAGGCCCCTAATACAATTATAATACTGACAAAATAATATGGGGGGTTAGCCCAGTAAGATTTCTTTTCATGTGGCCCAAAATCCCTGCTGGTGCCCCTGCCCATATGAAGTGCTTGTTTATTTTGTTTTCTTCAAAGGTGCACCCCCCCCCTTAAAATTAAAAATTAATTAAACTTTTTAGCACCAGCCACCACTACCTGTAACGTGTTGCATTGATGTCAGTTATACTATAGAGGTTTTGAAGAAAACAAACTGTCTTATGAATTTTGTATGTGGCTTTGCCAAAAACAAGTAACACTTCTTATTTTTTTATATATTATTTTATTTTATATATTTTATTTTATGAAAAGATTTACCGGTAAGATTCAAGGAAACTCTCCCAATTGAGTCACTTTAAAGACATTATTCATGTTGTATTTAAATTGTTGCTTAAATAACTTTATTATATTTATTTTATATCCTGTACCGTGTTATTTATTTATTTTTAGTCCTTTTGTAAACTTTATGAGTATATACGCCATATTTGATGGTGGTGTGAGTGTCTCTCAACAGCCAGAATGATGTTTCAAAGTGTAACTTAAATGCTGCTAGTTTTAACAAAAAATGTTATTGTCATTAATTTAGACTTCAAAAAGGGAGGATTTTAATGTTGAATAGACATTTACAAAATGGTTATGGTGAAAATATGTTGAAAACTGGTTTGAAAGTTTATGTTTGCATTTTCAACAGGGGTTTCATTACCAGCTTTTAAATGATAAATGTGGATGTGCCTTGCTAGTTAGGCTTCAAAATTATAATTTGCTATAATGTACAGGTTGAAAAATACAAGTGGTGTCGCAGACCAAATGGTCCGCCCCTAAAAACAGGATGTGCCAAATTTTGAGCCCACAGTGAAACAGGAAATGTTGAACACTTCCTGGCACGGGTGGAGCTAAGAGCGGAGGCCAGGGTTGCACCACACTCTCACAAGTGCCACTAGCTTAGCTTATGGCAAGCTAAAAGTGGAAGCTCTCGTTCTGGACCCGTGGCTGACGTGCTTGATGAATTCCTGCGCAAAAAGTAGTTCCCAAATAATTGTGATATATTCCTGTGAGAAATGAGTATATCTCACGTAAATCAATTCTAAAATTTACCAGAAATAAAATTATAAAAATAACTGAAGTTTTAAGAGTGGCCGTAATAAATATTTAAGAAACTTAAAGTTTATGAGCACCTTCACCTGTTATTGCTCAAGCACGTTGTAAACACTGACATGATGGAGTTTGATGCAGAAGAGTTCAGAAAGATATGATTGGAATTTTTTGATTACCATTTACAGTTGGCGATGAAAGACTTGGGTGTTAACTTTGTGTTAAAGTCAGAACAAGAAGCTACACTGAAAGAGATTTATCTGGGACAAAGTAAAGCGCTTTGAGCGTCTGATGCAGATGGAAAAGCGCTATATAAATGCAGTCCATTTACAAAGAGACACATTCTGTATGTTGTTGCTCCAACGAGAGCGGCACGCTGAGCAGGGTGGTGAAAGTAGTCCAGCGAGCTCAATCTGTGGGTGCGAGCTATCCCACAATGCCAAAATAGCAGAGATGTGGGTCCAATGAGAGCGGCACTCTGAGCAGGGTGGGGTTGCACTGGACTCCCCTGAAATCTGATTGGACATACACTCAACAAAAATATAAATGCAACACTTTTGGTTTTGCTCCCATTTTGTATGAGATGAACTCAAAGATCTAAAACTTTTTCCACATACACAATATCACCATTTCCCTCAAATATTGTTCACAAACCAGTCTAAATCTGTGATAGTGAGCACTTCTCCTTTGCTGAGATAATCCATCCCACCTCACAGGTGTGCCATATCAAGATGCTGATTAGACACCATGATTAGTGCACAGGTGTGCCTTAGACTGCCCACAATAAAAGGCCACTCTGAAAGGTGCAGTTTTATCACACAGCACAATGCCACAGATGTCGCAAGATTTGAGGGAGCGTGCAGTTGGCATGCCGACAGCAGGAATGTCAACCAGAGCTGTTGCTCGTGTATTTAATGTTCATTTCTCTACCATAAGCCATCTCCAAAGGCGTTTCAGAGAATTTGGCAGTACATCCAACCAGCCTCACAACCGCAGACCACGTGTAACCACACCAGCCCAGGACCTCCACATCCAGCATGTTCACCTCCAAGATCGTCTGAGACCAGCCACTCGGACAGCTGCTGAAACAATCGGTTTGCATAACCAAAGGATTTCTGCACAAACTGTCAGAAACCGTCTCAGGGAAGCTCATCTGCATGCTCGTCGTCCTCATCGGGGTCTCGACCTGACTCCAGTTCGTCGTCGTAACCGACTTGAGTGGGCAAATGCTCACATTCGCTGGTGTTTGGCATGTTGGCGAGGTGTTCTCTTCACGGATGAATCCCGGTTCACACTGTTCAGGGCAGATGGCAGACAGCGTGTGTGGCGTCGTGTGGGTGAGCGGTTTTCTGATGTCAATGTTGTGGATCGAGTGGCCCATGGTGGTGGTGGGGTTATGGTATGGGCAGGCGTCTGTTATGGACGAAGAACACAGGTGCACTTTATTGATGGCATTTTGAATGCACAGAGATACCGTGACGAGATCCTGAGGCCCATTGTTGTGCCATACATCCAAGAACATCACCTCATGTTGCAGTAGGATAATGCACGGCCCCATGTTGCAAGGATCTGTACACAATTCTTGGAAGCTGAAAATGTCCCAGTTCTTGCATGGCCGGCATACTCACCGGACATGTCACCCATTGAGCATGTTTGGGATGCTCTGGACCGGCGTATATAACAGCATGTACCAGTTCCTGCCAATATCCAGCAACATTCCACAGGCCACAATTGACAACCTGATCAACTCTATGCGAAGGAGATGTGTTGCACTGCATGAGGCAAATGGTGGTCACACCAGATACTGACTGGTATCCCCCCCCCCCCCCAATAAAACAAAACTGCACCTTTCAGAGTGGCCTTTTATTGTGGACAGTCTAAGGCACACCTGTGCACTTGCGTTTATATTTTTGTTGAGTGTAGATGACTGACATGTCACAGCACCGCACGTTTGGTTGAAAAGAGCTGCATTTTGAAATTGTGACATATATTGACTGCTAGGTCTCTCCTGTACAGTAGTTTGCGCTGTGTACCACCACAAGAAGCTCTAATCCACCATAGTAGAAGAAGAAAAATGTTTGACTAAGAGTTTAAACAGAAAACATCGCCTGAATTACTCCAAATGACACCAAAGTTATATTGGTGAGTAAATGGCCGTATTTTATGCCAGAATTTAGGTCCAGGTTGTTAAAAGCATTTCTCCTTTAATTCAGGTTGCCTTATATATACACGTGTTTCAGTGATTTACAGCAAGCAGGAAGCTGTTGATTCATGAGATATAACGTGAAGACGCTCAGGGTGAAAGAAATACAGGTAATTTACTCCTCTGTTCTGTATAAAACCTGTGTAACCTCTTCATATTATTCTCTGAAGGACTTATTTTTAAATAACCTCTTAATTTTGCAGTCTGAGTGACACACCAGTGACACAACTTTAGATAAATAAATCTAAAGTTATCTTCCTTAAACTCAAACTGAAAGTAAATCTCTACAACTTGATATAAATTAATTACAAATATAAAATCCTGCTTCCCGATGAAGTGGTGTAGAGGAGATTTTCTTAAAAAGATGACCTGATAGTTCAGCTACAATTTGCCAGAAGGTACATCTGAGATGAAAGCCTAGACTTGAAGTTTTGGTGAAAGAAAACGTATTTCTTCATAATTGATGTAAATAAAGTCAAAGACATATTCACTGACTTGGAAATGTTCATGTTTCCATCCCCTGAGTTGTCTGAAGAAAACTGGCAATAAAACTGATTATTATTTACAGGTTTTATCAAGTTTTAGAGATTTGCTTTCAGGTTGAGTTTGAGGAAGATAATTTTCAAAATTTTTATTCTTTATGTTTTTTGTATTTCTTGTATTTAAAATGGTATAAACAAAGTCAAATGTGTGAAATACCAAGTGTTCCAATACTTTTAGAGGGCACTGTATCCTAACCTTATGATGTGTGCAAAATGAGTGCAGTATTATTACTGTTTTGTTTAAGAATGTTTAATTTTCACTGTTGCTGCACTTTGTGTGAAATCATAGTCATATTGTATATCATATTGATATGACAATATTGAGATATGATAATTTGGCCATATTGTACAGCCCTACTGTCAACTAACTGAAATGTTTGAATATTAATTTAGATCTACATTTTAAAAAATGCATAAAGCAGCAGGGGGTTAAGAGGGCTGTAACTGGGGGGGGTCTTTCAGAAGCTGAAAGGTTTTAGCCATGCTAATGCTGCCCTGAAGCATTTACTCTAAATAAATAAATAAAAACTAAAAAAAGTCAGAAGGACCTAAATGATACGGTGAGATGCTGAAGAGCTTCACTCGTTCATATCTGTGACATATGCATATTAGCAGGATGCAAGATGCAAGCTGGGACAGCGTACACTAAGAGGCACAACCAAGTGCCGGGAATTGTGTACAGGAACATCTGTGCCTGCCGCATATAGATTAGAAGTCCCCAAGTCACGATGGGAGATGCCACTAAAGGTATTTGAGAATGACAGGGTTAAGGTCCTGTGGGTCTTCAAATTCTAGACAGACAAGAGGTTTTCAGTCAATCAACCAGATAGTGGTGACTGACAAGAGAAAGAAAACTGCAGTTGTGATTGATGTGGCAATCCCAGTTGACAGCAACATCAGAAAGAAGGAGCACGAGAAAATCTACAAGTACCAAGGACTGGAGGAGCAACTGTGGAAGGTAAAGCCCAGAGTGGTCCAAGTGGTATTAGGAGCACTAAGAACTGTAACCCCCAAATTTGAAGAGTGGCTCCAGCAGATTCCAGGCACAGAGGTCTCGGTCCAGAAGATCACCATGCTAGGAACAGCTAAGATATTGCGCCGAACCCTCAAACTCCCAGGCCTCTGGCAGGGGACCCAAGCTCGAGAAACACACATACTACTCCCCCCGGAGGGGTGACAGAGATTTTATGTTTTTTTACATCTTAAGCTGTGTTTACACATAACGACGGCAAGTCACGAATGCCACGAAGTAAACATTCTTTGCCGCTGATCACGAATGTGATGATTTGAGGCAGAGGCGTCAGGTGTCCTCAGGAACTGCTGCAACCTGTTACGATTAATGCAAATGTTGCTGGAGAATTATCAGGAACCATTACGCACGGTCAAGAATAATGTTCCGTGTTGTTGCGCGCTGTAACATCGCATCGTTAAGTTCTGTCACATTGTGAATGAGGCGAATTGTCTCCATACACACACCCATATTCATCCAACCGTCAGTTGCTGAACAATTTGGATTGCTCCAGTTTGCTCCTCAAAATCCACAACAGAAGTACTTGGTGACTGCATGCTTAGTTGGGCTCTGTGCCATGGAGTGGTGCAGAAAGGAGGAGGAGACTGAGAGAGCCAGATGTGTGGCTTCACGTGGCTCTCGTCTCATGCGTTTTCCCAAACATCAGGCACGGCAGCAGCAGGTGGAATGCCTGCAAGAACTCGCTGAGGAGCATTGGAACGAAACTTTTAGCTGACTTGGCATCACTGTCCTTCTTCAGCATACTGCAGCAATGAAACTGAATGTGGTGCAGAAGGGCTTAATTGTGCACATGTCAGAGAAGAATGCTGTCACGCTCTATTAAGGATCATCACTAATCAAGACGGATCAACATGCTCAGTTGCGACCTCCATGACATGAAGCGAAATGAGGGTGGTGCATGACATTCGTGGAAGATTTTGTGACAGTCAAAAACATGCTCCACGAAAATCACAAATATCACGCACCAACATGCACTATTAAGAAACCTATTTAGATGCATTAAGTCACATTAAAAATGTCAGGAATGTGCCAAGAATGATGCAAATATGACATTCATAACATGTCTTGCTTATGTGTAAACACACCATTAAACAGTTGAAGAAGAAATAGCTTCATATTTCTGATCACAGCTGAGTGCTTCCACACAACTTGTTTTTTAATCTGTCAACACACTAAAATACACACTTGCTGAAATAAAGCAAAAGAAAGGCTAACCTTAAATTCCACCTACAATGCTTTAAAGGTTGGCCTTCTGTCTTTTAGATTTGAAAAGAGAGAAAAAGATAAGGTCACCCACAAGCAGCTTTTAAAACTTGTCAAAGACAGATTGCACAAAAGCTTTTCTAAAGCGTTGTGCCCTCCAGCTTGCCATACTTTTCACATGAACTCTTAACAATGCCTTTCCATTCCCAGTGTCGTAGATCTTCATTTAAAGTGGACGAATATAGTTAGGTTTCTCTTCAAAAAGACTCAAAAGGGAAGAGGTTCTCTCAAACATGGCAGCGTGACAACTTTTCGCAAACTCAAAACTAAGACATCACCACCAATCCTGAAGAGTTTACAATCATACAGCTGTACAATTTTTAAATCAAATTTAAAAAATAAATATACTACAATACTAATTATTTTGTGATGATTTGTTCTTAAACTCCGTTTTTGCATCAGCATAATCTGACAATAAGTAAATGATCATTACTGCATGTAATGCACTTTAATATAAAGTTTGATTTAAAAAAAAAAAGAAGAAGAATTAAGAATAACCTACATCATGATTTTATCTTTGATTATATAATCAATTCCAAGAGTGTTCCTAGTCAGAGAAATCTTGAATATAACAGAATATAATAACAGAAGATGACACTGGTAAATAAAATGAAAGAAATTTAAGTTAACAAATAAAGGTATTTTTTGCACTTTTGCTTCAGTAACTTAAACAATGCAATGATAGTGAGCAGTCCTCTTTGTTGGAAGCATATTTTCTGTACTTCTCTGCACAATAAATGGGTTAAAAATTCTTGTTGTCAGACATGAATCAATTCTTATATTTTAAATATTCTGCTATATTTTTATTAAAAAAAAAACAAAACAATAACAAACTGCAGAACAGTCTACAGACTCCGGTGTGGATTATGCTTCAATAATGTAGTTTGCGTATCTGCTAAATATTTATAGTTGATGAACTGATCACTGCTAAATTTCATGGAAAATAACACAAATTTAAAATGGCCATTGCTGTTGCTTTTCATGGTTCAAATGAGACATTTTCTCAGAGTGCTCAATATTGTTCTAATACGTGGAATAACCACACAAATAATTTACAAAGATATTTCAATTTTAGCTTGTTATTTGTGAACTCTGACATGCAATTATGCCGCAATATACAATAACAAGATTTCTTAATGTTAATGACTTTTGAAGTTTTTACAAAGTAAAATATAACAATGCTAAAATACCCTCAGCTGTATGAGCATTATGTTCTTTATAATTTGCAGTTTAATTATTAATATCCCTTGTCTTACATACAATTTGTACATGTTCAGTAACAATGCAGAAAACCTCTCTCTCTCTCTCATATACATATATATATATATATATGTGTGTGTGTGTGTTAAAATAGGTGTGTTATCAGGTTACAAAAAACAGCATTTTCAGTTTTGGATGTGTTTATTTGTCGCTAGCTTTTACATAATAAATGAACATGAGCTATTGAAAAGAGCAGAAGTTAGCTTTGAGTTAGTGGAAGTTAGCGTGCACGCCAACTTCCAAATGTCTTGGAAATCACTTCAGAGGTGTTTTTAGGTTCCAAAAACAGCATTTTCAGTTTTAGAAGTGTGTATTTCTCACTATATTTTACATAATATATGACAAATAAGTTATATTTACACACATTAGTAAAGGAGTTTTGAGCTAGCTACCAGCCTGTGACGTCACGGTGCAGCTCTACTCTGATTGGCTGTCACCCCTGCCACTCAAAAGCAAAACTCAACAGATTGGACTAGAATGTGACATTTTAACCTCTTAAAATACCTCTTAAAATAGGTCAATGTTAGCCATGTTTGAACTTGTCCAAGATCTATGTCCCAAGAATGTTCCCTGTGAATTTCAATACCCTGGCAGTAATAGGACTGGACTTATGCTGAGCACAGACAGCCAGGCAGATGGACAGACGGATGGACGGACAGACGGACACAACACCTTTGCAATACCTGATGGCCACATTTCATGGCCTCGGGTAAAAAAAAAATCTGCCCAAAATGGATAGTTGTCTCATGCAGGCAGGTAGGTCTCATTAGGGGAGGTGATGGTCTAGTGGTTAAGGTGTTGGGCTTGAGTCCAGAAGATCATGGGTTCAAATCCCCCCCTGACTGGAAAATCACTAAGGGCTCTTGGGCAAGGTCTTTAATCCCCTGTGTAGTGAGCGCCTTGTATGGCAGCACCCTGACATCGGGGTCAATGTGAGGCATAATTGTAAAGTGCTTTGAGTGTCTGATGCAGATGGAAAAGCGCTATATAAATGCAGTCCATTTACCATGTAACAATTTTATAAAGTACAGCCCTACTGGAGTAAAACAGATGGATACAGTTTGCAATCAGTTGTAATACAAGACATGACTGTACAAATATGTTCTTTTTATTGTGAACTTATTAATACCATAGTACATTTGTTAGGACCCCTTCACACATAACACGATTGAAGCCGACTAGCGCACAAAGGAGGAACTGTATGCCATTTGTGAAAAATCAGAGCTGCCGCCAACGCCTCATACACCTGTCGCTACAGTTATTCACGCACATCAGTGGCTGAAAGATAGAGAGTGCCCTGTGAGAGCCCATTCGATCCCGCTCGCGCCAGGTGTCGGCCAAATTCAAGGTGACACACACAAACATCCAACACCACTCACTTGACACTTAGAAAATATGTGGCCATTCACGCTGTCAGCACAAAAACAGTCAGCAGATGACCACTTTTGAGCTGGATGTGAAATCTGTCTAAGTGCCCCCACGAGTGTGGCGTTGCAAAAAGCAAAAAAATCCAAAAGGTACCTGTCAGCTGATCACAGCACACCGACAGCTGGAAATGACAGGTCAGTGCACACAATGTTTCACATTATAAACACAGAGACTGCCAGGACAGGTATACTGTATAAATAATTATGACAATGCCTACATACGCAATTACATAACAAATAACTAAAATGAATGACATCATAACACAGAAACAGACTGACACGCTGGTCTGGGCGCTGAACGGACGGGGGTGTGTGGCTGGCTGCAAACAACAGTTGTTGTTGAGATCTCTGCTCCTGGATGTCCCAGCTGGGGAATGTGGACCATGTTTTAAAGGACATGAACTTACAACTTTCCTCCGTGAGGTGCGTGTCTTTGCCCGCTGTCATCACGTGGAAATACATAAAACATCTTTCCCCTTTGCGCTAGGCTACAGTGGCCGCACACAGCGCACTTTGGCAGGCTGCGGGCCAGCCAGACACGCGTGTCCATACATTGTCTAATTTCTCTTTTTTAAAACATATGTTTATCTCCTTGTTGATTTTAAGTATTTCACTCTCCTGCAATGAGACAGCGATTGTAGCGCAGTGGTAAAATTTACTGTCAGTAAATTGCAGGTTCGAATTCCGCGGGAGGCATGTATATTTAAATTTTTTTCCACAGCAGCTGTGCGACGTGGTTACACACGCTCCAGCTTTTCGCACTGTGTTTCATTTACGCTCGTGCACGAAACCATTGCAGCAGGATTGTTCGCGCTTGCCCGACTGTGTGACCCTCCCGACGTCGGCTCATTGTTTTTGTGCTCTTTCGGGCTGTTTTGCTGTGATTCGCACTGATTCCTGCTTATTCGTGCTATGTGTGAAGGGACCCTAACAGTGGCTCAGTTAGCGAGCTAGCATCTGGAGTTAGCATGTAGCTTGAAAACAAACTTGTGAGTCTTTGTGAGGAAATGCATTTTGATCATGTTTGTTCATTATATAATGTTATATGTTAGCTATTTACATATAAGTACTCCTGTGACAATTCAGTAACTGATGCAGGACCTAATATCATCAAAGGTACTTGTACCGTCCATTGTACAAGCGCCTTGGGGCAACTGTTTGTTGTGATTTGGCGCTATATAAAAAAATTGATTGATTGATTGATTGATTGATTGATTGTGTTGAACAGTGGAAAATCCATTTTGGCAATCTAGTACATGGGCGCAATTTGGTGGGGGATAGGGGGGGCATGTCCCCCCTCCACCTTTTCAACCAGGGGGGACAGAATATGGTATGTCCCCCCCATCTTCTGACATATGTGTGTACTTGAAACATGCTATGCCAGTCTTATGTGCAAACCATGTCAGTCTTATGTGCAAAACCATGTCAGAATAGTATCTTTGTTTCTGCAAGTTTGAATTTTAGCAGCATTGACTTGTTTATGACACCTGTTTCTTGTTTGTCACATTCTGAATTTTCTGGGACTGCATTTGCCCAGATTTGAAACCAAAAATAGTTGCCTCTAGGGACTAGTGTCTACACATAAGTATCAATGGACCATATGCTAATTTACTAAATTCTGAAAGTTAGAAAAGGAAATCAGAAAAGCTATCTGGGACCTCAGAAAGCCCATCTGCAATTATTGCTTGATCTCCAAAATCAGTCTATGCAAGGGAAATTATGTTCAGTAAGAGTGTTGTCATTAGTGCCACTTCAAAAATTAAATTCATGATAAGTATCCATCCATCCATCCATCCATCCATCCATCCATCCATCCATCCATCCATCCATCCATCCATCCATCCATCCATCCATCCATCCATCCATCCATCCATCCATCCATCCATCCATTTTCTTCCGCTTTATCTGGAGTTGGGTCGTGGGGGCAGCAGCTCAAGCAAAGCCGCCCAGATCTCCCAATCCACACACACCTCCCCCAGCTCCTCCGGGGGAACCCCAAGGTGTTCCCAAGCCAGCCGAGAGATGTAGTCCCTCCAGCGTGTCCTGGGTCTTCCCCGGGGCCTCCTCCCAATGGGACGTGCCCGGAACACCTATCCAGCAAGGCGTCCAGGGGGCATCCGGAAAAGATGCCCGAGCCACCTCAACTGACTCCTTTCGACAGGGGCTCGACTCCAAGCTCCTCCCGAGTGACCGAGCTCCTCACCCTATCTCTAAGGCAGCGTCCAGCCACCCTGCGGAGGAAACTCATCTCGGCCGCTTGTACTCGCGATCTCATTCTTTCGGTCATGAGCCAAATCTCATGACCATAGGTGAGGATCGGAACGTAGATCGATCGGTAAATCGAGAGCCTGTTCTTTCATATTTATGAATACATTTTACCACATTGCAGTTGTTTTTTAATGAAAACTCAACCTATCATTATTTTTTGAGTTCTACACATGTGGTGATACCTTATTTACACCAGGATGTTAATAAAATCAATGCTGGCTATTTTCAGAATAAAGTACTTACAGTATATCCACAGTTTCAAATTGCATAAATCAAATGGTGTCCACTTTATGGTCTTCTCAAAACATTAAAATTACTGTTCTGGATGCTCAGAATGCATCTGAGCTTATCTAGACACCAATGGCTTCTGGCTGCCTAAAGCGGCCCCCAGACCCCCGGCCTATGGGCTTCGGCCCTATGGGCCTCGCACTTTGCCCCCCCCCGTCGTGTAGTGTGACCACGACATAAAAGTTCTACCTGGAGAACGTTCAAACACAAGATAAACCCTGTATTGAGAATGGATTTTTATGTGACAGCAGGAGAAACCTTTTTCCAAAACTGAACCATTTCTACTGGTTTGAGGACTGACCTGGCTTGCATGGGATTGGCTGCAGTGGCAAGGTCATCTGGGGGTCAGAGGTGACCGAGAGGGGCTGGGTGCTTGGGTGGAAAGCTGGAATCATCACAAATGGCATGTTCACCTGCTGGGACAGGAAAGGACAAATCCTGCTTACATAACAGAATGGGTGTTATTACTGTAAAATCCAGACTTCCACCATTAAGAACATTGAGAAAAAAAAACAACAAAAAAAAAACAGCTCATCACACTTTAAGTTATAGTACACTACCAGCCAAAGGTTTGGACCCACTTTCTCATTCAGTTGAATGAGAAAGTGGGTCCAAAATTTTGACTGACACTGTATTTCAATTAGCTTGCTTTTATAAGTTTTTGAAGTAATCAAAGACTCAATGGTGGACTACCTAAAATAAGAACATCTGCTTTGAGATGCACTTATATTATATTATATTTATATTACTTATATTACTTATATTTTGTGCCAGGCTTCCACAACTTCCATTTCCTGCTTTGTCAAGCTAAAAGTGGACGCTTATTTTGGCCAAACTTCTAGCCAGTTTCTGGGTATTCTGTGTTAGTATGCGCCCGCGGCCGACGTGCTTGATGAATTCCTGCGCGAAAAGTAGTTCCCAGATAATTGTGATTATATTCCTGTGAGATAATGAGTATATCTCATCTAAATCAATTCTAAAATTTACCAGTGATAAAATTAGAAAGAGAACTGAAGTTTTAAGAGTGGCCGTAATAGATATTTAAGAAACTTAAAGTTTATGAGCAACTTCACCTGTTATTGCTCAAGCACATTGTACACTGACACAGTGGAGTTTGATGTGGAAGAGTTCAGAAAGATATGATTGGAATGGTTTGATTACCATTTACAGTTGACGATAAAGGACTTGGGTGTTAACTTCGTGTTAAAGTCAGAAGAAGAAGCTGCACTGAAAGAAATCAATCTGGGAAGAGACACATTCTGTATGTTGTTGCTCAAACGAGAGCTGAGCAGGTGGTGAAAGTAGCTCAACCTGTGGGCGAGTTATCCCACAATGCCAAAATAGCAGAGATGTTTGTCCAATGAGAGCGGTACTCTGAGCAGGGTGCGGCTCACCTTAAAGTGCATATCTTTGGTAAAAATGAAATGGCAAATGAGCTAAGGATCAGCTGATATCTCAGCTTTGAGATATCAGCAGTAAACATTGAGAATTTAGTATGATTTCAACTGCTGCCTGAAAAACTCAGAGTTGGAATGTCACTGGAATCTTGACTGATGTGATGTAGCATTGGGTTCCCCTTGTGATTTTAGCAAGTGTTCAAAGTGGACAGAAAGAAAGGAATAATTTACATTTGGAATTAGATATGTGTGCACTTGGGTTACATTGGAATGGCAAACAGGCGTGCTGTGGGATGTGCATTCTGTGATTCATGCGGAGACGGATGGACACTTTACCTGAACAATCCGATGTTTACATCCATTATTGAAGAGCTAGCAAAACTAGCCTGTTTAGCTTCTCGGTAGTGTGGAAAAACAGCTAAGACCTGGAGAAACCTTTTTCCAAAGCAATGGAAATTTTGAATCATGTGGGATTTAAGGTGTTGAAAATGCTTTTTTATGCAGGACTATGCTAGTTTTAACTACAGAGGGGACATTTTGTGATTTATGCTGAGAGCGATTGACTGTGGAGCCTGGGAATTACACTGTTTACAGCCAGCACCTAGAAGCTAACAGAACTAGCCTGTTTAGCTCCTTTCACTGTGGAACAAGCTCAGTGGGTGACCAGAAGACATCAAATGAATGTCTGCCACAGACACCGGACATGTGAAGGATTACATTTGGCAAGAAAAAAAGAAAAATTCTGCTCAAGAAATGCAGTTGTATTGGGAAATTTAATCTCATTAGTGGCATTACGTTAGCAGTTTTATGGTCACCGCCCCCTCATTTAATAATTCTAATTGTACTACTTTTGAATAATTGAATTGTACTACTTCATTGGCTGTAATTGATTTTGTAGGACATATAACAAATGCAACTGAAAACAAGCAATATACTGTTTTGTTTTTTTCGTTTTTTTCAATTTACAGAAAGCATTCAATACTATAGATCATACTTAATTTTTGTATAAATTATTGAAGTGTGGTATCAGGGGACTGGCACATGATTGGATAGCAGGTTATTTGCACAACTGGTATCAGTGTATTCATACTGATGGGATAAATTCTGAATTTTTGAAGAGCACTTGTGGTGTGCCCCAGGGCTCAATCCTTGGGCCTTTGTTGTTTCTTTTACTGTATATATTAATGACATGTGTTTGGTTTCTAAGTTTGTGAGTTGCATTAATACATTTTTTTGTAGTGTTTAGTAGGTAGTGTAGGCATTGATGCATGTTTTATAGTGGAGATCATTTGGGACAGATCTTTTTTGTTTAACAAATATGGTGTGATTTCATGACGAATGAGGCATATGTCAGAGCCATCAAAGCTGGATCCCGGTGTCGCCGAGTTAACGGTCCCCACTAAAAATCGGTCCACCCTGCCTTCACCGCACATGCGTCATTTCAGACCACAGCACAGTCATTTCTGAGCATCAGTAGCAGTGCACCAATTATCACTTTGTTTCTGCTTAAAACTGCACTCCAGTCATCCTCTATCTCAGCGACAGATATCTGAAGCTTTTTTACAACAATCATTTCCTCATAAATTTATCATTATTTTAGAATAAAAGACGGGGGAAGCGATCAGAGCGTGACAGCAGCTGCGCCAACGTCCTTTCAGTGCGTCAGTAGCAACTCACCGATTACCACCTTGTTTCTGTTTAAAATGGCCTCGTTTCTGCTTCAAACTGATGTAAGAGGTGTTACTTTTTCATCTGATAGTTAATAATCACATTAATTCCTTTGATCACTTTGGGTTTGAGAGTCATTCTCAGACATGCTGCTGTGGTCCCAAATGACGCATGCGCAATGAAGGCAGGATGGATCAATTTTTAGGAGGGATTGTTCTGCCTTCAACATCAGCTTCTAGAATCCTGAATCTGGATCAAAACTGTTATGAATCCACCTTGCGTTTTTCAGATGCAGCCTGCCCTGTTTTATTTTTATCAGCTATATCATTGCCCGTACAAGTTAAAGACTTGTAAGAAATGATTTAGAATCTGGTACAGAGTAGAGAAGCTTGAATCTTCGATTGGACTGGGTTGCTTGATGCGAGGACGTTTTGCTTCAAATCGCAGAAGCTTCCTCAGGTAAAATTCTTGCTCTGGAAGTCTGACTTCTGTCTGACTCTTGTAGAGACGAATAAAACAGAAGCCAATAAAAGCTGGAGTTTTAAACCTAACCAGACCCCTCCTACTGAGAGGCAGACTGCTATAGGCTAGTGACTAAATAATAGCTCTAATTAGCAACTATTGTGCTCTAGTTAGCACACCTAATGACATGACAGCTGTCCCTCTAATAATGGGATGGATGCCTTTCTGATGGCTCCCTTGATGACGTGAATGACTCATTACCATGAACAAAAGACTGAAACTCCTTTGACCTGAGTACCCCATTGTAAACAGGGGATAAAGCGTGTCTCAGACCCCCTCCCCGGTTAAGGCTGGGTTTCAAGTGTTTTACAAAGAATGCCTCCTTGACCCCTCTCTCAAACCATTTCTTCTCTCTGGCTAATATTTTAACTTCCTTGTCCCCAAACGTGTGGTTAGTGTCTTTAAGGTGGAGATGAACTGCAGACTGAGGTCCACTGGCGCCCTCTCTGCAGTGCTGGTATAACCTTTTGTGTAAAGGTTGCTTCGTTTCACCTATGCCAAAGCAACCCAGTCCAGTCGAAGATTCAAGCTTCTCTACTATGGAAACCACCTGGACAACTGAGAGCCTACACATAAATCTGGTACAGAATTAAAAACAAATAATGTTGGCTGAACAAAGACATGCACCTACAATAATTATGGAGCCTTGAAAATTAAGGTCAACTATTGAACTCAACAGCAGTAGAATTTTACAGGTAATCAGCAATTTAAATTGTAAGTCCTGAAACACAATGACTGCATTGTGTGTTGATTTTCATTGAGGCATCCACATTAACAGAACACACTTTGCACACCACCTGCACGAGGGAAGTCTCCCAGATGCATCCCTGATACAGTGGGGTAAAAAAGTATTTAGTCAGCCCCTGATTGTACAAGTTCTCCTACTTAGAAAGATGAGAGACATCTGTAATTTTCATCATGGGTACACTTCAACTGTGAGAGACAAAATGAGGAAAAAAAAAAATCCAGGAGATCACAATGTAAGATTTTTAAAGAATTTATTTGTAAATTATGGTGGAAAATAAGTATTTGGTCACCCACAAACAAGCAAGATTGCTGACTCTCACAGACCTGTAACTTCTTCTTTAAGAAACTCTTCTGGCCTCCACCTGTTACCTGTATTAATGGCACCTGTTGGAACTCGTTATCTGTATAAAAGACACCTGTGCACAGCCTCAAACAGTCAGACTCCAAACTCAACCATGGCCAAGACCAAAGAGCTGTTGAAGGACACCAGGAAGAAAATTGTAGATGTGCACCAGGATGGGAAGAGTGAATCTACAATAGCCAAACGGGTTGGTGTGAATAAATCAACTGTGGTAACAATTGTTAGAAAATGGAAGACATACAAGACCATTGATAATCTCCCTCGATCAGGGGCTCCACTCAAGATGTCATCCTGTGGGGTCAAAATGATCATGAGAATGGTGAACAAAAATCCCAGAACTACATGGAGGGACAAAATAAATGAACTGCAGAGAGCTGGGACCAAAGTAACAAAGGCTACACACTACGCAGTGAGGGACTCAAATCCTGCAGTGCCAGGCGTGTCCCCCTGCTTCAGCCAGTACATGTCTAGGCCTGTCTGAAGTTTGCCAGAGAGCAGCATATGGATGATCCAGAAAAGGACTGGGAGAATATCATGTGGTCATATGAAACCAAAATGGAACTTTTTAGTAAAAGCTCAACTCGTCGTGTTTGGAGGAAGAAGAATGCTGAGTTGCATCCCAAGAACACCATACCTACTGTAAAGCATGGGGGTGGAAACATCATGCTTTGGGTCTGTTTTTTTCTGCAAAGGGGACAGGATGACTGATCCGTGTTAAGGGAAGAATGAACGTGGCCATGTATTGTGAGATTTTAAGCCAAAACCTCCTTCCATCAGTGAGAGCATTGAAGATGCAACGTGGCTGGGTCTTCCAGCATGACAATGATCCCAAACACACCGTTCAGGCAACAAAGGAGTGGCTCCGTAAAAAGCATTTCAAGGTCCAGGAGTGGCCAAGCCAGTCTCCAGACCTCAACCCCATAGAAAATTTGTTGAGGGAGTTGAAAGTCCGTGTTGCCCAGCGACAGCCCCAAAACATCACTGCTCGAGAGGAGATCTGCATGGAGGAATGGGCCAAAATACCAGCTACAGTGTGTGCAAACCTGGTGAAGACTTAGAGGAAATGTTTTACCTCTGTCATTGTCAACAAAGATTATGTTACAAAGTACTGAGTTGAACTTTTGTTATTGACCAAATACTTATTTTCCACAATAATTTACACATAAATTCTTTAAAAATCCATCAATGTGATTTCCTGGATTTTTTTTTCCTCATTTTGTCTCTCACACTTGAACTGTACCTATGTTGAAAATTACAGACCTCTCTCATCTTTCTAAGTAGGGGAACTTGCACAATCAGAGACTGACTAAATACTTTTCTACCCCACTGTATGTGTCTTGCATCACACCCCTCTAGAGAATAGAACTAGTGCCCATTTTCCACATGTGAGTGATACACAGCTAAAACAGACAGAAAAATGATTGGTCGACAGTTGTTTTGAGATCATAAATAATTCTAACCTTTTACTGGAGTTTCTATGACTGCGAAAGAAGTCACAGACATGAAAAAAATATAAATAGTTTTTTAAGTGATTGCAAAAAGGTGACTGCTATCTGGTTACAAAAAGTCACTTTCTGCTCTTCACTTTTCCAAACATTCCTCAGCTACACTTACTTGGAGCTCTGTGACCCACAGAATCTGGATTATAAAAGTAATCACAAAGGAAAAGCTGATGGTGAGTCGGTAGGTGTTTATATTTTTAAGTTTATGGCCAGTGGTGCAGCAGTTGTTTCCAGAGTGGAAAGTTCCCGGTTCAAGGCCACCCCTGCCCATTCGCCATGCAACGTGGAGTTATGTCAAGAAGGGCATCTGGCATAGAATCTGTGCCAAATCAACATACAGATCCACCTCAGATCTGCAGTGGCAAACCCAAGTCAAACAAGGGAGAAGCCAAAGGGACTTAATGTATTTTTAAGTTTGTATATTATAACACATTGAACAGAAAAGTGCTGATGGTTGATGGCTGGATCAGCGACATGAACCAGTAAGACAAGAAAAACAAACAAACCCTTGCAAGCACACACTCACAAACAATCAAAGTGATGAACAGTTACATTTAAATCCCAGCTAGAGACAGCTCATGTGGGCAGGCAGATGGAATGTCCTGTGTCTTCAAGAGGATGCGAGTTTCCCTCCACTGTCAACAGAGCTTCTCGAAAGGCTCCACAAAGGTGTTTTTGCAGGCAGGAAGCACTACTTTTTGAAAATGGTTCCCAGAGTGGAAAAATCTGAAAACGCTGCATTTGTATTTTAATGTGTACAAGCAATATGCAACTTTTGTGAAACGATGATGCCATAGCCCACCTGAGCATATTGGCATCTACCGCTCATAATGGATGATATGTTGATGTTAACAGGGTAATATTAAATACTTTTTTATGTGTGGGTTAGCAGAATGGGATTTATTTTATTCGCTAGCAGGATACCAAAGAGACAAAGAATGGGGGGTGGTGAATGGTGGTGTGAATAAAGGGGCCATTGTCACATAAATGAAATAACTGCAAAAAAGACTTGACTTGTTGGTGGCGGGACAAGTGGCAGCACACTCTAGCTCAGACTCAGAAAGGCCCCCGGAGGAGACTGCTCGTCTGCTGGGCTCCAGTCCGCAATAGGGCTGAAATGATTACTCGAATAACTTGAATAATGTGATTACAAAAATGTTCGAAGCAAATTCTTTACCTTAAGGTTTCATTTAATTCTTGTCACTAAAGTAAATGCTGTTAGTATAAACACCATGGCCTGTATGTGGTGCTGTAATGCTCCCCCCCAAAAATGGAGAAGACGACGTGGGGCATGCGCATAACTGGTGTAAGGAGCTAATCAACTTTCCAGAATGGCAAACTGAGTAAAATAAAGCCTTTTCAGTCCGCGTTGATTACCTGAAAAAGATTTATTGCGTTTTTAACCCTCTGGGGTCCGAGGGCATTTTTTGGACAGTTCACTCGCCTGGCATAAATGTTTTATTATTGCTATTATCAGCTCTCCCTGCATCCCACAATCAAGTTTTATGTCTCTTTTTTTTTCCAGGACAACCTGTGCTTTCAGAATATGTATGTTTTTGTTGTGTTTTACGAGGTCTATTAGAAAAGTATCCGACCTTATTATTTTTTTCAAAAACCATATGGATTTGAATCAAGTGTGATTGCGTCAGACAAGCTTGAACCCTCGTGCACATGCGTGAGTTTTTCCACGCCTGTCGGTTGCGTCATTCGCCTGTGAGCAGGCTTTGAGTGAGGAGTGGTCCAGCCCCCTCGGCGGATTTTCATTGTCAGGAAATGGCGGAATGATTTGGGCTTTTTTTCCATCAGAATTTTTTCAGAAACTGTTAGAGACTGGCAGCTGGAAACCATTATAAAAATTTATCTGGCTTTCGGTGAAAATGTTACGGGCTTGGTAGAGAATAAAGAGTGTTACTGTTGCTTTAAGGACGGCCCCCAGCGGCTGTGGGGCGCGCCACACTCCGAAGCCGCCATCGACAGGCTGAATGACCATTTCATTTCTAAACGGATGGCTGTCTGGATCCGTGACCATCATGTGCCATTTCTCTGGTTATCACAAGAGCTGGACATCAATGATTTTCTGGCAGATTTCACTTTTAACAAGAGATTTTGTCATGGAAAGCCAAGCGGAGGCTTTGCGCGTCACGATGGATTCGCTACTGGAGCGAGACAAAACCACCTCCGTTTTGGTCTCACAGGACGGCTTTGAGATGGCGTTCAGACAGCTGTCGGTGGTTTTTCCATCGAGTGATTATCCGAGAAATTGTGGATGTGCCTGGACATGCCAGAACATGTCCCGTGAGGTTTCATCACGGCTGATCACAGTGCGTAATGGCACAGGGCGCACTGAGTATGTACTAATAGTATGTACTCATTGGAGCACCCAGGGGGCTATTCAAACGGGCCAACCTCGTAACACATCACTCCTGAAAACGATCTTTGGCTTTTCACGTCACGTAAATCTGCCCTACGATTGGCTTTTGGAAAACCATGTGACGGTGAACCAATTCCGATTGGACACTCACATTCCGCACATCATCACACAGCTTCTATGAGGAGTACAAAGATGGCCGATGGCTGGCTCGAAAGTTAACTTTTCAGCAAAAAAACAAAAAAAAAAGTAAGTTTCTATCTCATATCATTCAAAGGTTATTTATAATTTAGTAAAGCTTGGTCTTAGCCATCGTATACGACGGCGTCGGCCCCAGAGGGTTAAAGAGAAGCAGTACGTTCGTGTTTTAAAAAAAAAAAACACACTGTGCTGTGTTTTGGTCCCCTGGCTGCTCTCCATCTTACAGATGAAGTGAATGGACACACATTTTAATTGAATCAAGTTAACTATTCAAAACAAAATAAAAAAATGCCTTTATTCGAATTTGATCAGAGTTGTCATCAACAGGGTGAACAGCAGATTTATCAATGGGGCTTTTGCGGAAAGGCTGCATTCTACAGCTTACTTTTGTGTGTGTGTGTGTGTTCACATTTATATGCAGCCTGTCCTCTGACTGAGGAATTCGCCACCCGCCTGCACTTACAGTCCAGGAAAGCTCTGAAAATTATAATGACATGAAAATATAATTACCCGATAAAACAAAGAGGGAACAGCCTAAATAATTTGAAAATCTTTATGATGGCACAGCACCATTGTGCCACCGCTTAGGGCCCCGTGACACTTGGTACGAATGAGCACGAGCCAAGTTACAATTCATGCCACATCTGGGAATAAGAATTGCGGAGGACAGCCTTCTGAATACCCAGACTGCACTCTGACCTGCCCCAACTGATTCGTCCACACATGTGGCGGGTGCATGTGTGGTGGCTGCGTGTGCGCTGGACACATGTATAAACCCAGGATCTATCTGAATCCCAGACATGTAAGAGGCTGTGGTGAGGAACTGACCTGAATCTGCTGCTGGAGCATGTTGATCTTGTGCTGCTGCTGGATCAGCTGCTGCTGCTGCTTGGCAATCTGAGACACAAGACATGTTGTAAGTACACAACAGGCACAAATACGTCAGCACAGAGGAGGTGACCACAATCAGAGAATTCTCAGAGAAACTGAATCATGAAAGAGTTTAAGGTCATTGTAACTGGATTTTCTTAAAAAGAAGCCATGACAGTTTACCAGAAGGCAAAAGTGATTTGAGTGTACTTTTGATCTGTTTTAAGATGTTGGAATACTTTTTCTGTTTAATTCCACTGCAGAGCTGCGACTGGTGATGCAACAAGCAAAGGTTGTACTAAGCAGTTTCTCCAATCACAGTCACATAAGTACAGTAGTTTGGGTGTCTTAGTGGCTTCCCTCTCTACTCTCCATCTTGCACCTTCAATCAGTTTTTGAGAACTACCAGCTCCATGAAACGCTCTCTGTACGCGTGATCCGTTGGTGCCATTAAAATTTCTTGGTCTGTCCTGTTCTCTTGTCCTGTTCACACCAGATAGCTGTACTGGTAAGTCCAAAAGTGTTGTTAAAAAAGTACAAAACGTTGTGATTCTTAATGTACATACAGTTGTGCTCATAGGTTTACATACCCTGGCAGAATTTGAGATTTTTTGGCAATTTGTCAGAGAATATGAATGCAGTTTTTTCATTCATGGTTAGAGGTTGTATGAAGCAACTCTGTTTACTCTTTTTAAATCATAATGACAACAGAAACTGCCCAAATGACCCTGATCAGAAGTTTACTTACCCCAGTTCGTAATATCATATATTGTCCCCTTTAACATCTGTGACAGCTTGAAGTCTTTTGTGGTAGTTGTGGATGAGGCTCTACATTTTCTCTGATAGTAAAGCTGCCCATTCTTCTTGGCAAAAAGCCTCCGCTTCCTGTAAATTCCTGGGCTGTGTTGCATGAATTGCACGTTTGAGATCTCGCCAGAGTGGCTCAATGATAGTGAGCTCAGGAGACTGAAATGGCCACTCCAGAACCTTCACTTTATTCTTCTGTGGTGAATGACAAGTAGACTTGGCATTGTGGTGTGTTTCGTTGTCATGTTGAAACGTCCAAGTACGTCCCATGCGCAGCTTCCAGGCTGATGAGTGCAACTTTTCCTCCAGTAATTTCTTTTAACATGCTGCATTCATCCTGCCATCAATTTTGACCAAGGTTCCTGTGCCGTTGTAGCTTACACATCCCAAAAACATCAGCAATCTATCTCCATCCTTCACAGAAGGCATGGTGTACCTTTCGTTCTTAGGCCTTGTTGACTCCTCTCCAAATGTAATGTTTGTGGTTGTGGCCAAAAGGTTCAATTTTGGTCTCATCACTCCAAATTACTTTGTTCTCTGTGCTGTTTGGCATATTGTAAGTGGGATACTTTGTGGCATTTGCATAGTAATGGTTTTTTTGTGGTGACTCAACCATGCAGGCCATTCAAGTGCTTCCTTATTGTGCATATTCAAACAACCACACCACTATTTTCAGAGAGTCCTCTATTTCAGCTGAAGTTATTTGTGGGTTTTTCTTTGCATCTCAAACAATTTTCCTGACAGTTGTTACTGAAATTTTTGTTGGTCTATCTGACCGTAGTTTGTCTCCATCTGAATCCCTCATTTTCCACTTCTTAATTACAGTTTGAACACTGCTGATTGGCATTCTCAGTCCCTTGGATATCTTTTTATTTCCCTTATCTGTTTTATACAGTTCACTTTCCTTTTCCCACAGATTCTTTGACAGTTATTTTCCTTTCCCTAAAGCCCCTTTCACACTGGGCTTGCGTAGAGTTGCATTGTGCTGCATATCTAGTATGCAGGAATGGCTGTGTAAGTTGTGTGCAGGGAGAGAGAAGAAAAAAAACATGTGCGCAGGGGGAAGAAGCTTGGCTCCATGATGCTATGTTTAAAGACTGTCTGGACATGCAGATGGATTTAATACATTGAAAAAAGTCAGAATACATTATTTCCAAGAGTTAATGGACTTTGTTTAACGTGATAAATTGTGAAAAAAACTTAAGAAGGTGAACGCACCATGGAAATGCAGCCAGCGATCTCGCGCAATCCATCCATGAGGAGTGGATGGTGGACATGTCCTCTCACTAGTCATCCACCCGTGAGCAAGAGTTAATGGACTTTATTTAACATGCCTCAATCGTGAGAAAACTTGAGATGAAGGCGGAGCTGCAGCTGGCGGACGCACACAGTCTGTCTGTGAGGAGTAAGTGGATGTGGACATGTCCTCTCGCTGATGATCAGTCCATGAGCAGGAGTTAATGGACTTTATTTAATGTGCAACAATCTTGAGAGAACATGGAGGTGAAAGAAAGCTGCAGAGCTGCAGCTGGCAATGGCGCGTGTGATACATCCATGAGGAGTGGACGTGCACATGTCCTCTTGCTGGCGATTGGTTCATGAGGAGTTATACTGGACATGGACATGTCCTCTTGCTGGCGATCAGTCTGTGAGCAGGAGTTAATGGACTTTATTTAATGTGCCACAATCGTGAGAGAACTTGAGGAGATGACGGAGGAGCTGCAGCCGGCGGTCGAGCGCTCGATCCATCCGTGAGGAGTAGATGGTGGACATGGACATGTCCTCTCGCTGGCGATATGTCCATGAAGAGTTAGTGAATGTGGAAGCTTGCCAGCCCACTTCTTGTTCTTCTGTGGTTTTGACGCTTCACTGCCATCAAAGTCCAGCGGGATGACTAATATATCAATGCAGGTATGTACTACTGATAAAAAAAAAGAAAAAAAAAGGATTTTTCACCATGGTGTAGGATTGTGTACAACTGCGGAGGCTTGGTGTACAGTAGCACAGTGCTGTGTACATTTACATACAGTAGCGCAGTCTTGTGATTTACATACAGTAGCAGAAACCAGAAACGTCAGTGCAGCACTAGATGAAAGATGCAATGGTCTGTCAGGAGCCCAGAAACTCACTGACCTTTTATACACACACACACACACACTGATTACAAGCAAACAGATCACGGGTTAGGATGGTTACCTTTTGTAGAACATTCAAACCTGTTTGTGTCAACTGGTGTGCATGTGATCAGGCCAAAATCACAGGGTCATTTGTGTAGTTTTTGTTGCCATTACGATTTAGAAAAAAATAAACACAGTTGTTTGACAATAAATGGCTTCACACAACCATTAACCATGAGTGAAAGAAAAGGTTTTGTGTAATCATTCATATTCTCTGAAAAATGGTCAAAAAATCTAAAATTCTGCTGGGGTATGTCAACTTACGAGCACAACTGTAATTTTCTGATTCAGGCACTGTGCTGCACCTGAATAAAAGTAAGTCCCTTTAGCTGCTCCCTTGATTTTCCACTCAGGGTTACCACAGTAGAACCAAGGTGGGCCTACATGTTGATTTGGCACAAGTTTTATGCTGGATGACCTTCTTGACACAACGCCACATTACATGTAGAAATGTGGCAGGGGTGGGGTTTGAATTGGGAACCTTCCACACTGAAACCAAGCCCACTGGGCCACATTAGGCCCAGCCTCTTTTTGTATGGATATGCTTTATCAAGTTGTCTGGACTTAAAATTTGAAGAAAGTGGGTGCACCATCATCCTGAGTGACATGGGCAAAGACAAAAAGAAGTAATTGGAATTTGATACTGGGTTTCTTTTCATCTTCATGAAGTTTATTCCAGCCTTCACCTCAAATTGACTTTAAAGTTCATCAATGCTAATCATGATTCAGAGTCTCAATAAAATGTACTTTGTGCTCTGTGCAGAAAAGCACAAAGGCCCTTTCCAGACACGGCAAAGAAAGACTGATGGATTTTAACCAAAACTACAAATTAAACAAATAAAGGAACTGAATTAAACTTTAACAATTTGTTGTTGATTATTTTAATATTTTCTCAATCTCATTAACACATTTATTCATGAGATTTTATAAAAAAATATCTTTAAAAACATCACCACCATTCATTTCACAGGATGAACCCTGAAGAAAAAAAAGATTTTTGTTTGTTTGTTTTTAAGTCACTTTGTGGCTCCTTCAAATTCTGACTGACACCTACTTTTTTTCATCTTGGGAGTCGGGTGGCCTATAGTCAAAAATTAACAAATCATGGCCTGCTATTTGTCCTTCATCAATGTAATTTTTTTCTAAGTGGTGAAATTAGTGGGTGATTCTCTAGAAAATTACTTAGTTTGTGATGTAGGTGAACCACCAATCTGGCATGACCTCAAGTGATGTAAGTTGACTCAGTTCAAGGATATCACGACATCTGTAAGGCGGCCGTGACCTGGATATATAATTGCTGTTGCAAGAAATACAATTGAATCTGACAATGGTAAACTTAATAACTGTTGCTGTAAATAATATTGATACTCACTGGACATATGCCAAAATATTTAAAAAGAAATCACATGAAATAAAGAGAGATTCAATGCGGAAAATAGCACTCGCACCAACACCCTGGACCAAAGAAAACTAACAATGCTCATCATCTCCTGACTTGTCCAAAACAAACTGGCTGTAAAATTGATAATTTGCAGAAAAAAATAATACTAATACAACTCCAAATCAGAAAATGTTGGGGTGAAGTGTAAAATGCTAATCAAACAAACAAAAAATGGAGTGACCCTTACATTTACTTTAACTTCTTTTCCATTGCAGAGTATGTGTCATGCCGCGAGGCAACACAGTTCAGGAAGTGGGTGGATACAAAATGCAGACTCTCAGACAAGGTGGAGGAGTAAAAAGGGACTTTAACTTTGAAGCAGGCAGAGGTTCGATACACAGGTAGACAGGCAGTGATGCAGCGGTACAGTCAGGTGCAAGGCAAATAGCGTGGTCAAAAACAAGCAGGGTTCAGTAACACGGAGAGACAATGAAACAAGAGATGAGGCAAAAGCGAGATCAGAAAAAACAAAGCGAGGTCAATACACGGCAAGGCAAAAAAATAAGACTATGGCAAAAGGCTGGAATGAGGATACAAAGATCACAATGAACTGACAAAACTGACCAAACATGAGGCTTAAATATTTGGCAGATAAACAAGGACAAATGTCCTTGTTTAAAAAAGTAATTATATTTACTAGTTACTTCTCCCAAAATGTAACAGAGTTACAGCATTATCAAAGTAATTACACTCAACAAAAATATAAACGCAACACTTTTGGTTTTGCTCCCATTTTGTATGAGATGAACTCAAAGATCTAAAACTTTTTCCACATACACAATATCACCATTTCCCTCAAATATTGTTCACAAACCAGTCTAAATCTGTGATAGTGAGCACTGCTCCTTTGCTGAGATAATCCATCCCACCTCACAGGTGTGCCATATCAAGATGCTGATTAGACACCATGATTAGTGCACAGGTGTGCCTTAGACTGTCCACAATAAAAGGCCACTCTGAAAGGTGCAGTTTTGTTTTATTGGCGGGGGATACCAGTCAGTGTCTGGTGTGACCACCATTTGCCTCATGCAGTGCAACACATCTCCTTCGCATAGACTTGATCAGGTTGTCAATTGTGGCCTGTGGAATGTTGGTCCACTCCTGTTCAATGGCTGTGCGAAGTTGCTGGATATTGGCAGGAACTGGTACACGCTGTCGTATACGCCGGTGTAGAGCATCCCAAACATGCTCAATGGGTGACATGTCTGGTGAGTATGCCGGCCATGCAAGAACTGGGACATTTTCAGCTTCCAAGAATTGTGTACAGATCCTTGCAACATGGGGCCGTGCATTATCCTGCTGCAACATGAGGTGATGTTCTTGGATGTATGGCACAACAATGGGCCTCAGGATCTCGTCACGGTATCTCTGTGCATTCAAAATGCCATCAATAAAATGCACCTGTGTTCTTCATCCATAACAGACACCTGCCCATACCATAACCCCACCGCCACCATGGGCCACTCGATCCACAACATTGACATCAGAAAACAGCTCACCCACACGATGCCACGCACGCTGTCTGCCATCTGCCCTGGACAATGTGAACCAGGATACATCCGTGAAGAGAACACCTCTCCAACGTGCCAAACACCAGCGAATGTGAGCATTTGCCCACTCAAGTCGGTTATGACGACGAACTGGAGTCAGGTCGAGACCCCAATGAGGACGACGAGCATGCAGATGAGCTTCCCTGAGACGGTTTCTGACAGTTTGTGCAGAAATTCTTTGGTTATGCAAACCTATTGTTTCAGCAGCTGTCCGAGTGGCTGGTCTCAGACGATCTTGGAGGTGAACATGCTGGATGTGGAGGTCCTGGGCTGGTGTGGTTACATGTGGTCTGCGGTTGTGAGGCTGGTTGGATGTACTGCCAAATTCTCTGAAACGCCTTTGGAGATGGCTTATGGTAGAGAAATGAACATTCAATACATGAGCAACAGCTCTGGTTGACATTCCTGCTGTCAGCATGCCAATTGCACGCTCCCTCAAATCTTGCGACATCTGTGGCATTGTGCTGTGTGATAAAACTGCACCTTTCAGAGTGGCCTTTTATTGTGGGCAGTCTAAGGCACACCTGTGCACTAATCATGGTATCTAATCAGCATCTTGATATGGCACACCTGTGAGGTGGGATGGATTATTTCAGCAAAGGAGAAGTGCTCACTATCATAGATTTAGACTGGTTTGTGAACAATATTTGAGAGAAATGGTGATATTGTGTATGTGGAAAAAGTTTTAGATCTTTGAGTTCATCTCATACAAAATGGGAGCAAAACCTAAAGTGTTGCGTTTATATTTTTGTTGAGTGTATTTCTGAGGGAAAGTAACTGTTGGATTACTTATGTAATATGTCAATGAATTTGGACCCCCCCCATGAACTTTAATTTCACATACAGTCGTATGTTCAATTATTTAAGCAAAAACTTAATATTAAATATGATTAGTGAATTAAATGGACACTAAATAGAATGAATTATTAACAGAAAACAATGTACACACACACACACCCACACATATTCTTCTCTCTCTCTTTCTCTGTCTCTGTCTCTCACACACATTCTCTCTCTCTCTCTCTCACACACACTGGGCCTCATGTATCAACGTTGCGTACGGCGATATTTGAGCGTATATGGGGTGTACGCCAAAACGGCTGCGCTACTTTGCATTTATCAATGTGGTCGTTGTCGTACGCTGCGCTGAAAATATACACCAGGTCGAGAGGTGGTGTAAATTATACGCCAAAATGAACCAGCACTGGAATCCACATAAAAATGAAACTGATCGACCTGATAAACCGTGCCATTATACAAATCAATGCATATGTTACATAAATAACACTACATAATAATCAATACAAATCCCGCTTTTGCGGGATTGTTGGTCTCGAGCACGATCCGTGGCCACAGCGCTGACTGCAAAGAAAGCGCTGCTCGCCTTTTTCTCCAGAGTTCGAGCCTTGAGCCAGAGCAGCGCTGAGCTTAACTTTATGTGGTGTGATCGTTTTAGACAATGGAATTGATAATTACAACTGTAGTGTTCTCATTCCCTTCGCCCGTGCTGCAATCAGGTTGTCGTCTCCTTTTGTTTATCACAATAAAATAAATAAATGAAATACATTTTAAAAATAAAGGAATCTGAAAAATTAGGTGTGTCTTATTAATTGAGCGAGCAAATATCAAGATATGTCAAGAATTTTTGACATGTGAAAAGAGAATACAGTGGTCCCTCGCTATAATGTGGTTCACCTTTCGCGGCCTCGTCGTTTCGTGGAGTTTTTAGTCCAATTTTGCATGCCTTTTTTTTTACAGTGTTCTGTGTTCTGCGTGTCTGTTTATAAGAATCTTCTCGCCCAGAAGAAAAAAGAGCACCAACAACTACTCATAACTGTGTTTGTCACTCGGAAACAGACACCTGCAGCCAGGTGTGAGTGGAAAAAGGCGCGGCGTCAGGATGAAGAGGCGCGATCTGTGAAATACTGGTCTGTCACTATTAATAATTTCTTATGTGTCCAACCTCGTACGTTGATCGTTAAAATTAAATTTGTTCGTTCTAAAAGCCATCATAATTATTTATAGGAAAACGTTCTATTTTTATTTCTCAAACAAATGTTTGGGCCTGAAAACAGTTTGATCTTATTTTTCTACTAAGGTTTGAACTTTGAGAGTGTTTACACACGAGAGAAAAGTGAGAAAATGTTCATGCCTGATTGAGAAAGTGTATAAAGTGGTTTTACAGGGGTTTTACAGCTTTAAAATGTCTATAATAATTATAAAAAATAACGCTGACTACGTCGCGGACTTTGCGTATTACGAGCTATTTTTAGAACGTAACTCCCACGATAAACGAGGGACCACTGTAACACTTTTTTGATTATACAACAAAACAATTAATATGACGGCTGCTTTTGACGCTCTATTGGCACGCGTCGTGATTGGTGGAGTTCTTTTTCTTTGCCGTCTTCCTGGCTTCCATGTCGTAAAATGAGGGTGTGTCTGAAGCGTAGTCTGAATATTTATGGGCGTGTTTATTATAATTACGATTGTTTTCACCCGCCGCATTTATCAAGGTCACGTCAGGCGTACGCCGGAAATGGGCAGGTGCGCACTGCTTGATACATGTCACGGCATGTCACGACATGGTGTACTTCAAATTTACACCGTAAATTTATGCCACAAGTGCGCAACGTTGATACATGAGGCCCATTCTCTGTCTCTCACACACACATATTCTGTCTCTCTTTTCATACAATCACTCAACCCCCCAGATCCCCACTCATCTTAGAACTCCCCCAACTCATTCAGTCACACACACACACACACACACACACACACACACACACACACACACACACACACACACACACACACACACACACACACACACACACCACCTCTCGCCCTCTGTTTTTTGCAAGATGGTGTGAACAGTGTCGTATGTACATAATGTTCTTTTTTCAATTGTGGAATTTTTCCATATTTTGAAAGAGTCTAAATTTGGTGATATTTTCTGTTCTGTTAAGGTCGGTGTCATTGTGAACCCCAGAATCTGTTTGGCAGAAGATAATGTCAGTGCAGTACAGTTTGGCGTACTATGTGTGTAATTGGTGTCAAATGGTGAAATGTTCTTTGCTGAAGAACTTGAGTGTTTTTATTGTATTTGATACTGTTCCTTTCCAAAGTATAAATGAGGCCTAATATAGCTGTAAATGGTTAACTTTATCTGTGAAACTGCTGATTTTGAGAAGGACATTAATTAAATGATTATTGTGGAATTGTAGTAATTTTCCGACTGTTCATTTGAATGCCTGTACTGGACTAAACAGGGAAATCTACTGGATCTACAGCAGAGAGAAAACTGACCCACCTTTCGTCAAAAAAGTGACAGCTGCCAATCAAAATCGGCCACGTCACTAAGCCCCGCCCCCTCTATGACGTCATAGCCAATCAGAATTAATGACGTCACTATGTCCCGCCCCTAAGCCCCTCCCCTAGTCCCGCCTCCAAGCCCCGCCCCTTATGACGTAACAGCCAATCATAATCGATGACGTCATTATGCCCCGCCCCTAAGCCCCGCCCCTAGTCCCACCTCCTAGCCCCCGCCCCTTATGACGTCACATCCAATCAGAGTCGATGACGTCAGTATGTCCCGCCCCTAAGCCCCCGCCCCCGGCTCCTCCCCTAGTTCCGCCCCTGGCTCCTCCCCTAGCCCCACCCCCAAGCTCCTCCCCTAACCCCGGCCAAGCACCGCCTCCAAGCCATACCTCCCCTCCCACCCAGGGTCTAATATTTTAATGTCACTTTATTTCATGAATTAAAGAACGATTAAAAATACCTAGATCTTTTTAATGTATTAAAGAATTAACTAATTCTGAAATAATTAAACATAAATCAGTGTCTATTATTTAATGCCCCTTTAATATTTTTAATTCTTAAATTATTACGTTTCCTTTTCTGTTTTTTAATTCGTAAATTAAAGAAGGGGGTACAAATAGCCGTCTCTCGGCTGTAAGTCTTTGCAGCAAGACGGTCAAATACCCACGCATAGAGCCGCTCGCGGAAACATGACCCCACGGCTGTAAAACCTGTTGCAGAGCTGTGTCTGTGTGTGTGCGTGTGTGTGTGTGTGTGTGTGTGTGTGTGTGTGTGTGTGTGTGTGTGTGTGTGTGTGTGTGTGTGTGTGTGTGTGGCGGGACACCCGCTGAGCGGAGATGCTGCCCCGAGGTGATGAACCCGAAGAACAATAAACAATGCTCCTTATCACTCACGCCAGATGATGTTTTCTTTTAAGATATTAGCCGATCGATCATGGGGCGCGGGACACCCGCTGAGCGGAGATGCTGCCCCGAGCCCGAACAATAAACAATGCTCCTTATCACTTACGTCCCTGGGAACGAGTCAGCGAGCATTTCCACTACGACCGGTGAAGAGTGAAGATGCCTGGACCCCCAGCTATGGGTATAAAATAGAATAAATTTGCGGAAAAAATCCTGGAAAACCATGTTGTTTAATTAAGTTTTCTTGTCTTCGAGCAGAGTGCGAAAACCGCATCAGCTTTCAGGGTAAGTGATTTAAGTAATCTGTTTTGATAGAAATGAGTGTTTTTAAATGATGCACGCCGTCTGAAACTGTTTTTTTTATTTTTTTTTAGACAAAACCACGCAGACGGTCCAGAGCGCGTTCGGACCCGTCCTCGGTAATATATTTGAAATAGTACAGAATATCCGCTTGCGAGGGTGATGCTTTGTATTCATTTATTTATGTTAATTCTAGAAATCAAGTCAGAGCCCCCTGAAGAAGTTCGAAGGCTGGAAGCCCCGACTTCACCACGCAGATGTAAGTACAGCGATCGAGATTAAATCACGATTAAAACTCTGGAATAACCCGATTTTTTCTGTCACAGCCCATGGAGAAGCGGGTCAGTGGGAGAGACCCGTAAAACGATCCGCGGATGTACACGGTAAGGAGTCGGAGTTTATGTATTTATTTATTTTAAATATTTAATAACTAACGATTTTCTCTTTTTTCAGCACGCGGTGGAGGGAGACCGTCTATTTTCCACAGAGACGCAAGGCTCGAAGATATTCTGAGCTGGGATTAACCTCATCTCGCAACTTTCTTGAAAATGTGTAGTCTGTTTTTATTTTTTTATTTTTTCTCTTATTCCGATGGAACGGGAGAATTCATTTTGAAGAGGTATATTAACTGAATTTCTTGAGGTAGATTCTTCCTGCTACAGATTTTAAAAGATGGAAGGAGAGAATTCACATCGGGAAAATAACTTCGGACGTGTATTGGATTTAAACGCTTCAATAATCGACTCAGCAGGGAGCGCTCCTGGAGCAGATGGTCCATTACCCGAGGCGTTAAATTCGCCGCCTCAAAATAACATCGAGTCCGGAGAGAGACTTTTAAGCCGTGTTCGTTTAACACCGTTAAATGAGGCTCTTAACAATTTAGCGGCTGAACGAGAATCGGAAGAAATTAACCCCTACATCATTTCTGCGATTAACGCTATAAATTCGACGGTCCAGTCTGATACTGAAGAGCCCCCTGACCCCCCGCACACCTCACCTCCAGACGAGTCCGGTCCCGCGGCGTTGAACCAGGTACGTCTGACTCCGTTAAATAACGCCGTAAACCTCCTCGCGTGTGAAGTTAATCCTCACGTCCAATCCGCGGTGGATGAATTAAATCAAACGCCTAACGACGCTCGCGCTTTTTCACCTTTAAGAAGTCCCTCCCCGCGCAATGCGCACGGAGAAGAGATTTTAAACAGAGCTCGTTTAACCCCGATAAACGCGGCGATCTCTGTTTTGATGGAAGACGGAGATGATGCACGACCGGGACCCAGCCGGCACTCTCCCATGACAGGTGGTGGGGCTGCTAACGTCATCAGGAGACCTGCTTTTAACAATATCGAAATCAGGCTGCCTCTCAATTTCCAGCGCGCCGACGAAATTCCCGACTACGCGGAATTTTACCGTAACGTCGTTGGGGCTCTTCATAACTCGGTCGAAAAGGCTTTAACACACGCCAGGGCCGGGGACTTTATCCAAATGGAGATTCGTGGGGACTCAGTCTACAACGAGGCCGCTTTGATCAGCTCATATAACGACGCTGGCGATGTGACGGGCTTCCAAAATCTGTTAGAACGATTGATACAATCAAATTCCAACGTTTTAGCCGACGAGTCTCTGGAATTAGTGGTTCAAGTCATCCGCAACCAGAACGGCGCAGGGAAGCGCAGAATAGATGACCTCCTCCATCACGAGGTTCTGAGGAAAAAATCCAAATGCCTTAATATCGTGTATAATCCTGACAACAGTTTATGTTTCGCGATAAACCTCGTTCAGTTATTGAATCCTCATCTGAGTACGCACGAGGCGGAGCAGCGCGGACTGGCGTTACAAAATAGCGTCGGATTAACGGCTGCTACGCCGGTATCTTTAGAGCAGGTGGGAAAATTTGAAAACGCTCTGGGTTGTAAAATTGTGGTGTTTTTCAGAGCCGAAGGGGAGAGAAAGCTGACAAAATTCCAGACAGGAATACCGGCGCAGCAGAAAACTCTTTTCGTTTTTCTGTTTAATAATCATTTTTACGGAATCATCGATTTAAAGAGATTTTTGGGAGTGAAATATGTATGTAAGTTTTGCTTTGAGGGGTACAATAACCACGCCTCCCATAATTGTCCGTCATATTGTAAAATTTGTGAATCCACGCAGTGTTATGAGAAAAATAACCCTGTATTCTGCAGCGAATGTAACAAGGAGTGTCGCTCTCCCACCTGTTACAGCCTGCATAAACAGCCGAAGTATCGTCCTTCCGCCGGTAAGTTCGTTAATGTGTGTGATAACAGAAAAAAATGCTCTCGATGTAAACGTGAGTATTACATAGCGTTTTCTAAAAACAGCGCTCCGCACGTGTGTAAGCAGAAGAGGTGTCATATATGCGGCGAGGCTCTCCAGGAGCCGAGCGAGGGTCACCTCTGCTATATGACCCCGCTCAAAGCTGAAGAGACGCATTCAGAGAAATATGTTTTTTATGATTTTGAAACGTATGTCGATAATAACGGGGAACACGTACCGTTTTACGTCAGCGCTGTAACAAAGACGGGTGATTTTTGGAGCGCATGGGGGACAGACTGCGTAGCCCGCTTCTTTAAACATTTTAGAACGAGAAAATTCAAAGAATACGTGTTCATCGCTCACAACTCAAAAGGTTTTGACGGCTATTTGCTTCTAAAGTATTTAGTCCAGCAGGGCGTAACCCCCGCTGTGATTATGACCGGGAGTAAACTATTACTCATGACAGACGCCGCCTTTAAACAGAAATATATAGATTCGTTATCTTTCCTTACAATGCGCTTATCTCAGATGCCTAAAGCCCTGGGGATCCGGCTGAAAGACGAAATCATCCGCAAAGGTTACTTTCCGCACCTGTTCAGTTCAGAAAAAAATCTGAACTATGTCGGTCCGTACCCTGACTCAGCGGCTTACGGGGTCGCAAATATGTCAGAGGGAGAAAGAGAGGAATTTAACGCGTGGTACGTGCGGAAAAAAAAACGCAATTTTCGATTTTAAAGCCGAGGCCGTTATGTATTGTGATAACGACACAAAAATCTTGGCTGCAGCCTGCTCCAAATTTATGTCTGAATTCATCGCTGAAACACTCGTGGATCCTTTTACCTGCGTTACAATCGCCTCGGCGTGTATGAAAGTCTTCCAAACTAACTTTCTTGCTCCAAAAACGCTGGCGATCCCCTCCGCCGACAATTATAGAACGAGGCATAAAAAATATTCGGACGTGGCCGTGCAATGGTTAGAATGGGTTGCTGAGACGCAAAACATTATCATCGATCATGCTCTAAACAGGGGCGAGAAAAAAATAGGAGGTTATTATGTTGATGGGTATGCTCAGATTGACGGCCGGATAAAAGTGTGGGAGTTTCTCGGATGTTTTTACCACGGGTGTGCAAGGTGTTTTACACAGCATGAAATAAACCCTCTCACAAACACCTCATTTGGAGAGCTCCACGCAGCGTGTCAGAAAAAAATAGCCTTTCTGCGGGCTATGCCGGGCGTCACCCTCAACGTAATTTGGGAGCATCAATGGCTTGAAATGAGGCTGAGGGATGAGAGCGTTCGGTGTTTCCTCGCCCGCAGGGGGTTACCGCCGCCCCTCGAACCTCGCGACGCTTTATACGGCGGTCGGACTTGCGCGGCCCGTCTGAGGTACACGGCTGAGCAAGATGAGACGGTCTATTACGTCGACGTGACCTCGCTGTATCCTTACGTTAACGTAAATTTCACATATCCCACGGGGCATCCGGAAATTATAGAGAGAAATTTCAGAGACCCCAGGACTTATTTCGGGCTCATCAAAGCCATCGTGTACCCGCCCCAGGGGCTAAAATTCCCCGTCCTCCCACACAGAACTCCTCACGGTAAACTGGTGTTTACTCTGTGTCGCACCTGCGCTGATGAAAATAATCAAGCTGCAGCGTGCACACACAGTCAGCAGCAGAGAGCTCTGTCTGGGACTTGGACGACCCCGGAATTCCACAAAGCTCTGGATACAGGCTATGCTGTAGCTAAGATTTTTGAAGTCTGGCATTTTGAGGAAAAAAGTGATAAAATCTTTGAGGGGTACATAAACACCTTCTTAAAACACAAGCAGGAAGCCTCTGGTTTCCCTCCCGAATTTGATAAAGACTCCGAGAGCAGAGAAAAATACATCACGGACTACTGGCTGAATCAGAAGATTCGTTTAGACCCAGAAAAAATCAGTCACAATCCGGCAAAACGTCAGATGGCTAAGATCTGCCTCAACTCCTTCTGGGGGAAATTCGCCCAGAGGGCAAATCTGACGCAGACCGCGCTCGTTAAAAATGCTGACGATCTGTTCAGGTATCTGTTTTCTGAAGAGTACGAGGTCACATATCTAACATTCCTCAGCAGTCAGGCGGCTATGGTTCAATGGAGGTACGGCCCGCGGCACGTCAGCCGACCGGGTAAAACCGTCAATATTTTCATCGCGGCGTTTACAACGGCGTACGCGCGTTTGACCTTGTACGGTTTTATGGAGGCTGTGGCAAATCCTGACAGGATTCTGTATTATGATACCGATAGCCTGATTTACGTTTGTAGGCGGGGTGAAACCCCGCTGCCTACCGGTAATTATCTGGGGCAGCTCACCGACGAGTTGAACGGCGACGTCATCACAGAGTTTGCAGCGGCGGGACCTAAAAGTTACGCATATAAAACCGCACGAGGTAAAACGGTCATGCGTGTGAAGGGGATCACTCAAACCCACGAAAGCTGTCAGAAAATAAACTTTGACAGCGTCAAAGATCTGGTCGAGGGTTATATAAAAGATCCCGCCCTCGCTGCATCTATCATAACGCCGCAGCAGGGAATTAAACGTCATAAAAGCAGTTTCAGTTTGACAAACGTGTCATTTCAAAAATCCTTCAGGGTGGTGTATGACAAGCGGCGTCTTTTAAAGGACGGGGAAACCGAACCGTTCGGATTTTGAAACATGTCTCACTCTGGAAATACGGTGGAGATTGACCCCAGACTTCAGCTCCCATTCTCCTGTCTCATCGTTGGACCGAGTGGTTCGGGAAAGACTGTGTTTGTGAAAACATTGCTGGAAAATTGTAGCCACGCTATGAGACATGTGCCTGACAACATTGTATGGCTGTATACGTCTGAACAACCTCTGTATTCTGAACTGAAGAATAAAAATATTAAATTTGTAAGAGGACTCCCTGACTCATTTCTGGACGACAGCCTTTTCCCTGAAGGTCAGAGCCATCTGGTTATTTTGGACGATCTCATCTTTCAAGCAACGGATCATCCTGAAGTTGTAAGAATTTTCACCCAGTACAGACATCACCGGAATATGAGCGTCATCATGATCACACAGAACGTGTTTCATAAAGGGAAATACAGTCGAACCATCAGTTTGAATTGTAATTATATGGTGCTGTTTAAAAATCCCAGAGACAAGTTACAGATGAACATTCTGGCTCAGCAAATGTTTCCCGGCAGAAAACAATTTTTTTTGGAGGCACTTGATGATGCTACGAGCGTACCTTACGGGTATTTATTACTGGATTGCACGCAGGAGTGTCCAGATCAGTTCAGACTGAGATCGGGATTACTCCCGCACGAGTGGCCCACAGTTTATTTACAGAAAGATAAACGGATATGAGCTCTCTTTTAAAAAGGAACGCCCCCGCTCTTAAAGCGCTAATCAGAGCCGGGGCGAGGGAGCGTCACCACAGCCTGAAGACCTGCAGGGCGGAGCTTCTGAAAACTTTATCCGAGATCGCTTTGAATATATTAAAGGGGAATATCGCCTTGAGCGACTCTCAATTCCGGGCCTTGAAAAAACGAAAAAGAGTTTTACGTCTTCTGGCCGACAGAAAAACCAGTTATAAAAAGAAGCGGGGAGCGCTGATTCAGACGGGCGGCTTTCTCCTGCCTCTGCTCGCCGCGGCCCTGCCCGTTATAACGAGTCTAATAGTACCCAGAGGATAATGGCGTTCAAAGCGGCGCAAAAGATGTTTTTACTCACTCCACAGCAGATGCTTCAACTCAGTCATTCCGTTCCGCCGAGCGGAAATAACATCAGACAAACGGCGGAAAATGATTTAGACTCGCGAATGCGAGGTATACTGGAAGAACGTACTCACTCTCCTTATGAAAAAATTAAAAAGTATGAGGCTCTGCTGCAGCGCTATTTAACCCTGATCAAGCAGGGGGAACTCGAATCACGCGTTTCACCCCCGCAAGAGACTCGCGTCGCTAAGCAACCTGAGGAGGAGGGGGTGGAGGAGGAGGAGGAGGAGGATGAGACTGTCACAGAGGTCCTGAAGAATATCCCCTCCAGAGAGCGTAGAAACGCTGAATATATTATGAGGAAATTATCGAAGGGTGATACGCGCTGGAGTCCGTCGGGGGAATTTATTTACAAGGGGAAAGTCGTGAGGGGGTCTCACGCCATAGATCTTATGAAACATCTCGGATCCTCGTTCAAGAAATCGAGCCCTCCTACAGGCTGGGTGAAGTTCCTCAATATTTTACAGGAGCGGAACATCCCGGTGGCGTGCGTATCAAACCCGCAAGCCCGCGAGCAGCTTCAGAAGCTTAAAAAAGGCCGGAGCAGCTCGCCGGATGAATCCCTTCTTTTAACCGATTCGCCGGCCAGGAAGAAACTTAAGAAAAAAAAAGACTTCCAACGCTGGGAAGGTTTCTCACCATAAAAGGAGGGTATCGAATTAAAAACTGACTGGATATTATGATCAAGATTCTTTAAAATACATCGCAGTCAGTCACGTTTTTGTATATTGTTACTAATAAAACACAGACTGAAACTCATCTCCGGCCTTCATCACTTTTATTCGGTATACGGTTTAAAAAACAACTTTCAACACTTCTCTACTTAATAACAACGATGCAAAAACATTAAAGGTATGATCGGGGGTGCATTTTCTACACATTCGGAACATTTTTCACAAAAAACACATAAAAAAAATCAAAGGTCAAAGGTCAAAGCTTCTTTCTACGTTTAAAAACGGGGGTTTACATCATGCAAACGCGATAAAACTTTAAAGGTATGATCGGAAGGCCGCTCTCACACATCCACCCCGTTTTCAGGCGAAAAAAAACATAAAAAAAATTTAGGATCAAAGATTAACACTTCTTTCTGTACTTAATAACAATGTTTTAAAGCGTGCAAACGCGATAAAACTTTAAAGGTATGTTCGGAAGGCCGCTCTCACACATCCACCCCGTTTTCAGGCGAAAAAAAACACATAAAAAAAATCAAAGGTCAAAGGTCAAAGCTTCTTTCTACGTTTAAAAACGGGGGTTTACATTATGCAAACGCGTTAAAACTTTAAAGGTATGTTCGGAAGGCCGCTCTCACACATCCACCCCGTTTTCAGGCGAAAAAAAACACATAAAAAAAATCAAAGGTCAAAGGTCAAAGCTTCTTTCTACGTTTAAAAACGGGGGTTTACATTATGCAAACGCGTTAAAACTTTAAAGGTATGTTCGGAAGGCCGCTCTCACACATCCACCCCGTTTTCAGGCGAAAAAAAAACACATACAAAAAATCAAAGGTCAAAGGTCAAGCTTCTTTCTACGTTTAAAAACGGAGGCTTACATTATGCAAACGCGTTAAAACTTAAAGGTATGATCGGAAGGCCGCTCTCACACATCCACCCCGTTTTCAGGCAAAAAAAAACACATACAAAAAATCAAAGGTCAAAGGTCAAAGCTTCTTTCTACGTTTAAAAACGGAGGTTTACATTATGCAAACGCGTTAAAACTTTAAAGGTATGATCGGAAGGCCGCTCTCACACATCCACCCCGTTTTCAGGCGAAAAAAAACACATACAAAAAATCAAAGGTCAAAGGTCAAAGCTCTTTCTACGTTTAAAAACGGGGGTTTACATTATGCAAACGCGTTAAAACTTTAAAGGTATGATCGGAAGGCCGCTCTCACACATCCACCCCGTTTTCAGGCGAAAAAAACACATACAAAAATCAAAGGTCAAAGGTCAAGGCTTCTTTCTACATTTAAAAAACGGGGGTTTAAATTTTCCAAACGCAATAAAACTTTAAAGGTATGATCGGGAGAGCGTTCTAAGACGGGGGTTACATTTTCACACGGAAAAACATAAAAAAATAGGAACGCCGGTTAACACAAGCCGTGACAATATTTAAACTCATGCAGAGGCCCTGCTAGCTGGTTACAGGAGGTATTGCAGCTTTTCTTAAGACAATAACGATATCTTTTCACAAAATCAGAAACCAAATCATCGTTCGCGATAGTATTTTCGGAGTATAAAGACACCACGTCCCGGTACGACTTCCCACTGGCTCTGTTATACAGATAATACACGCAGTGTTGTCCGCATACGTCGGATAACTCGTGCTGAAGCTGCTTGTTGTGATACAGAATGTTTTTAACATCTGGGAGATTCTCCAGATATTGCAGGATGCTTTTAGGGTAGTAATCAAAGTCAGGGCTGAGGCCGAACGAGTCAAAAAATGTGGCTCGACCATTTTTTTCAACGGTGAGCGCTAACCAGTGTTCTCCCGGTAAATGTCTAGGGTGGGTGTTTACAATGAAATATACGGGAGGGCCCGGCTTGATCCGGAATAACTCGTCAGACGCAAAAACACCGGCAAACAGGTCTCCTATTAAGCCCCTCATAACTGCGTCCAATTCCAGGGTGTTCATCAGTAAAAATCCACAAGGACCTGTCGCTTGGAATTAATCTCCAGGAGAGAATCATAACACGCGTACACTATCAGCGTGGTGGTATGCGGAGTCGCGACTCTGAATCTCATTTCAAGTCGCAGGGTGCCTGTGGAGACGGGGCTCAGAGCGCCGCTGTCCTCCTCCGGGTTTAAATTGAAGACGTACAGCGCGTAGCCGCGCGCAAAATCCTCCCGGTCTATACAGAGAGGCTGGTCTTTGAGGTGTCGTCCGGTCGCGGTGTAGAGATTGTAAAACTCCCTGACAGAGAGTTCGTTGTTAAATTCAGGCTGGAAAGCTTTAGCCGGCAGCTGTCTCCCGTTTTGACTGAGTGCGAGGTACTCCAGGTCATAGTGTGCAAATTCAAACGGGGACAGATCTCTTCTCCCACTGAATGCATTGTGATTCACCATACCCAGAACCACATATTTGGGCATGGTTCCTAAAAACAGGTTCTCCTGGTTGCATATCCTGGAATGGCTGGGGATCACGTAAGTCTTAACGTTGATTCGTGATAACGGGTACACGGCGTTCCCTTTCATGAGAGCCGCGGAGTGACCCAATCTCACTGCAGGGGATACGGTGACTTTCTTAACGAATAGGGATGCGCCCAGAATTTTCAGCTTGAAAGTGGAGGCCGCCAGCCCCATCAGGCAGAAAGCATCGCTGGCTCGAATTAATTTAACTCTTAGATCAATGTTATTCAGAAGAAGCCTCTCGCAGAAAAATATGTCCGCGTGCAGCGGACCCTGAACTTGAAATTCACGCGATTCGGCGCTAAAGCGCGCTCTGCTCACGAGGCCTTTATTCGGGCCCGCGTCATCCACAGCGGTCGAATTGTGCTGACCCGGGGTGTCCTTGTAAAACAAACCGCCCGTGAACTGCGATTTCAATGAAGCGGGGGAAAAGTTCAGCAGCGTCTCAATCATTGCCCTGTACGGGTGCGTCGCGCTGGACTGGGAAATCAGCCGGTCACCCAGAGTCACGTCGACTTGTGAGAAAATCGTATTGAGAGGATAATTTATGACGCCCACGCGGGCGTCATTAGCCAGGTCAGTCCCGTCGGCGTTTGTAATTTTCATTCGCAGATAAAGCAGCGTATTATTGAGGTCTAAATACCTCTCACCGTCTCCGGGGATAAAAAACTCGATAGGGCCCATGTCCGTCAGGGCTGATAACGGGCTGACTTCAACGTATTGGCTTTGCTCGATGGACAGCTGGGTCCCGGGGACGGCGAATAAATCCAATTCGCTCATGGTGCATTCGGGGGAATTATTTCGCAAAAGAGACATTGTTTAAGAGAAAATATCCCCGGACAACCTCCTCTTCTTATGCTTCCTTCGAACTGTTCTGCTTTTTCCGGGGGTCTTTCGCTTTTTAACTGTTTTGACCCGTTTCCCCGGGGGGCGTTTCCGGGGCCTTCTTGAGAGCACCATGATCCCGGACCCCCGCTGCTGCTCGGGCTCCTGACTCCGTCCGGCCCTCTCAACAACGCGGCTCACTACGTCGGAAGCGATGCTTCGGGCTGCGTTTTTCAGGTGAGGTTTGGCGATCGTGTATCCTTGTTTAATCAGCGGCGACACAAATTTGAACAGTTTCGAAAATATGTTCCCGAGCCCGCGCCCGTACATAACAGGAGCGCCGTGGAAGCCGTGAAGGCCGTTCCCGACTTGATTTTCATAGTAAGGCACAAATCTATAAATGTCGGCTTTGTGCGCTGCCCCAGCCATTTTTTTTTTATCCCGCCGGTTTAAAATGTAATGTCACAACCACTTTACCGTATCTGAAATCCACCGTTTGATCTTGATCGCTTTTGATTTCGATGCGTATTGTCTCAATATGTCTTTTGGAGACCGGGATGTAATAAGCGGGGTTGAATTTCTTTGTAATTATTTCCCCGAAACGACCTCCAATTTCGAACGCTCGGAGGAGAGGAGCAAAAGCGTCACCCACCGCCTGAGGCTGTACAACGTCTGTATAACAGAACAGGTGATACATCCCTGCTTTTATATCGGGGTAGCGGGACAGCTCGTGACCCCGGGTCCGCATCTCAGCCATTGATTAGGGTGCATCCCCAGCATGTACGCCGTCGGGGCTTCAAAATATACCTGGCTGGTACCGTCTCCTTCCCACAGAAACTTTTTCTGGATATCGTCATATTTTAAAGTCAGATTCGGATCTATAGTCTTCAAACGAGGGTTTATCAGCCCTGCAATAACCTCAAAGTTATCATAATATCCCGTGTCAAAATATCGCGAGTGAACGGCGAGTTTGTTCTTGCCCGTAATTTTCATCACCTGGAACGTACAGGAAGGCTTTTCCGGGATATTTAACCAGGTGTGCGGATAACAAATTTCCGTCAGCGCCACATCCCAGTCACCCTCTAGATCCAGGTGTCGAGCCAAGTCCACCTGGTAGCATGAAATTGTGTTGTCCGGGAATACTTTTAGGCTGGCGTTTGAAGGCAGAGTCATATAAAATCCGTGTTTCAGATCCCGATCCATTTCTCATATGTCGGTTGAAGATGGAAGTTCTCATATTTATACGGCCATCAGCTGGTCCACGGGAACCCAGGAGTTAAATTTCTCGGGCCAATTTTTCCATCTGACAAATACAAATTTCTTTCCCTTGGTAAAACGTTCACGAATAATTTCTTGAACCTGATACGGTCTGTCTTTTGCTATTTTAACCTTCTGCAATTCCGGTTCATAGAATGAGCCTTCAATGATCTCACCGTCATAATCTTTCAATTTATAAACGGGCGGCGTACGTTGTATACATTCTGACACCGTGAACATTTCATCCGTAAAACTTTGTTCATATTTTTTATCAAAAACTCCCCTGAGCTTGGAGACCCTGACTATATCTCCGACCTTATATTTACACTTCACAGGGCTCCTGCGTAGGGTGGATGCCCCATACAAATTTTGAAACACTTGATCGACATTTCGATCATTAACCTCATTCGGCCTCATCTTAATGCTTTTATGATAACTCTCGTTATAAGCCGTGAGTAAAGACGGTAGGACGTCGATGTATCTTCTCGTGTTTTTAGCAGTAAAATATCTCCACATTCTCGTCTTTAGCGTGCGATTAAACCTCTCGACAACCGAGGCTTTCAGATCACTTGCGGTGGCAAAATGTAGAATCCGGTGTTTTTTCATTAAATCCTTGAACGATTTGTTAAAAAACTCTTTCCCGGCATCAGTCTGCATCTTCAGAGGCACCCCGCTCTGCTTTAAGAGTGAGGCAAAGGCCTGTGAGACTTCGCGCCCTTGCTTTGACTTCAGAGGTCTGGCATACGCTTTTTTTGAGAAGATATCGATAACGGTCAGCAGGTACTTGTACCCGTCGTTAAAATCTGATAACCCCTGCATGTCGCATAAATCCGCCTGAAATTGGTTAAGCGGGTTTGTGACAAATACTCTATTTCTTGGAAAATGCGTCCTGGCAGGTTTGTGTAATGTGTATGCATCTTCCCCCGACAGGAAATCTCTGATATGCTTCATACGAATTTTAGAGCTGTGTTGATCATGCAGAGCCCTGCGTAAACGCTCCGGCCCTCCAAAACTCCCCGGATTTACCGGACTATAATATACATCCTTCATTAAACCCTCATCACCCATCTTTTAAGACGGATCTCTTCAGAATGATGAACCGGATAGTCCTTTTGCATTTTTATATGTTTTAGCGACCATAAATATTAGTCTTTTGTTTTAAATTGAACTCTGATTCAGCACCGCGGAGAGCGCTCACAGAGCAGCCTCGAGCTTTTAATAAGACCGTGTTAAAACCCCTCATTAATTCATACGAGCACCTTTTTTCCACCAAACCTCGTTTGTATGACTCTGTCTTGCAATATGAAGCGCCTTGAGGCAACTGTTTTGTTGTGGTTTTGGCACTATATAAATTTGATTTGTAAAACATTTCACCCTTTTTCAACAATATTATAGGAAAGAACACAGGCCGTATAAGGTTTAGAATATATGCTTTATTACATTCATTAAAGTCACGCACAGAGAAAAAAGCAATTGTTCATGTTTATTAAACACAACATGTGTGAAGGAAAAAAGTATACGTTTTAAATAGGAGCTCTTGGAAACGTTAAATTGAACTCTGATTCAGCACCGCGGAGAGCGCTCACAGAGCAGCCTCGAGCTTTTAATGAGACCGTGTTAAAACCCCTCATTAATTCATACGAGCACCTTTTTTCCACCAAAACCTCGTTTGTATGACTCTGTCTTGCAATATGAAAAACATTTCACCCTTTTTCAACAATATTATAGGAAAGAACACAGGCCGTATAAGGTTTAGAATATGTGCTTTATTACATTCATTAAAGTCACACACAGAGAAAAAAGCAATTGTTCATGTTTATTAAACACAGCATACGTGAAGGAAAAAAGCATACGTTCACGTACAAAACTGGAAAACTCTCAGTAATACATCTCCCCCGCATTTACGGTTTATTTCAGTATTCAGCTGTAAAAGTGTAGGAACAATCTCCCCTCTGGACACCCCCATCTGTTTCACCCGGCACGCTATCACATCCACAAACAGAGTGTATAATGTAAGCAGATGCATCGTATTACACCGTGTAAAATCGTCAGTGGTCAAAACAGAGATTTTCAGTAATACGTTGTACAGAGATTTTTCAGATGAATGGAGAGCCGCGCTGTAGATATGATCTGTCCAGACTCCGGGCCCGGGGCGACGTCTGATAACGTCGAAAACCCTCTCCATAGCGCATAAAGGCGGGGCGTCTGGGATCTCCAGCCTGCGAATGACTACCCGCTCCAGCTTATACGAGAGTCCACGTATAATATAAACTTCCCGCAAACTTTGAAAGAGAATCATCACACAATTACCCATGACTGTAAAACAATATAATGATATTTAAAAAAAAAAAAAAAAAAAAAAAAAAAAAAAAAAAAACAACAGGTTTTTCTTCAGTCGTCTGGGTTATAGACGGCTACCATCCCCTCCAGGTCGAGATCTGCGTCTTCACCGAAACATGTGTACAGTTCGTTGATCTTTGCTTCAAAAGTATCAGTGTATTTCAGCTCAGTGAGGATGTTTTCTACCACCCCCTGAACCCTCGCAGCCGATGGGTTGAGGAAGCGCTGGGCTAGGAGCTTTACCACAGCCGGGATGAAGGTCGGTCTCCAGAGTCTCACCATTAATCTCTCAAAATGTCCGGTAAAGAAATATTCATTTAACGGGTCCAGGCACTCGTGCTGGCGCTGGCTGGGGTGATCGATCTCACACCCGTAACAGAGTTTTTGTCTGTAACTTTTGATCACAGCCAAAAGTAAGTGTGCCACGCCGACTTTCACCGTTTTCAGGAATTCCTCTGACAGGAACCCGTCAGGCCAGTCAGATGCGAAAGATGTGGCGTATTTCTCAGCCGGCTCGAGGTCTTGTACCTCCCGCGGACTCGCGGCCTCCGTGACAGCGGGAAGAGACCCCACGCCTCCCGGGCTGGAAAGCGCGTGAGAAGGATGGATCTCGCCCCAGACCGCCTCGAGCTGAACTCCCCACGGGCTCTCGTACCCACCGCGGGTCCGTGAAGCCTGGCTCAGGGAGGGCCGGTCTCTTCCACAGTCGAGCGCGCAGTCACAAGCGATGTCGTCGGCCGCTGCAATGGGAGAGGTTGAGGAGCTCATGCTGGTTCGTCGTCCGATGCTTGAATGAGATGTGGTCCCCTGGTTTTTATAGAAATCCCCGTGCATGCGGGGAGGAGCTACGTCAGAGTTTTTTTATTTTTTTTATTTTTTTTTATTTTATTTTTTATTTTATTTTTTTATTTATTTTTTTTAAGTAAAAAGAGGGGCCAAGTTTTTTCGGACTTCGATAACGTCCCTCCAGGCCAGGCACCTTGTAAAGAGGCCCGTAATCCTGTCGTTGCAGGTGTTGAACATCTCATGCCAGCTCTCAGCCGCAGCTGTGACGCTTCTGACGTGGCCGCTGGCACTAACCCGCTCCAACTTAATTTCACCCTCAGAGACAGTGTCAGGAGGTCCACGCTGGAATATCACCCTATAGCGAGGCCCCTGGGCGCTGAGCCAGGTGAGTTGGAAGCGTGTTTTCTTCTTTTCCGGCGTCCGATCTCCTGGAGGTTCAGGGTTGACCGTGTCGCGAATCATCGAGCCCGCCGCCGCGGAGAAGACACCCCAATCGGCGGAAGTAAGCGCCACCCGTGGGGTTCCTCGAGTGGCAGTCTCACCCTCGGTCAGAGTGAAGAAACTTACTTGGGCATAATACGGGTCGAACGTGTAAGTTAAACGTTCGTGCCCCTCCAGGCTGTACGTCAGATCTTCCTCCGGTATCGGCTGGCTCAGACGGCTGACGTACATTCTCGCTTTTTTTGGGGCAAGCGAGCCTTCTGTTGTCATGGTGATGTTAACCGGGGTCTCGCAGATGTAGCGGAGGATCGGAGTTCGTCTCGCCATGGTGAATGCTGTATGTCACTCTATCGTCGAAAGGGGATTTTTAAACCCTTCTTCGTCCGCGGGGCGTAATTCCTTACCTTTTGCTCTAAAAACACCGTTTGGCGTAAGTGATAAGGAGCATTGTTTATTGTTCGGGCTCGGGGCAGCATCTCCGCTCAGCGGGTGTCCCGCGCCCCATGATCGATCGGCTAATATCTTAAAAGAAAACATCATCTGGCGTGAGTGATAAGGAGCATTGTTTATTGTTCTTCGGGTTCATCACCTCGGGGCAGCATCTCCGCTCAGCGGGTGTCCCGCCACACACACACACACACACACACACACACACACACACGCACACACACACACACACACACACACACACACACGCACACACACAGACACAGCTCTGCAACAGGTTTTACAGCCGTGGGGTCATGTTTCCGCGAGCGGCTCTATGCGTGGGTATTTGACCGTCTTGCTGCAAAGACTTACAGCCGAGAGAGACGGGTATTTGTTCCCCTTCTTTAATTTACGAATTAAAAAACAGAAAAGGAAACGTAATAATTTAAGAATTAAAGATATTAAAGGGTCATTAAATAATAGACAGTGATTTATGTTTAATTATTTCAGAATTAGTTAATTCTTTAATACATTAAAAAGATCTAGGTATTTTTAATCGTTCTTTAATTCATGAAATAAAATGACATTAAAATATTAGACCCTGGGTGGGAGGGGAGGTATGGCTTGGAGGCGGTGCTTGGCCGGGGTTAGGGGAGGAGCTTGGGGGTGGGGCTAGGGGAGGAGCCAGGGGCGGAACTAGGGGAGGAGCTGGGGGCGGGGCTTAGGGGCGGGGCATACTGACGTCATCGACTCTGATTGGATGTGACGTCATAAGGGGCGGGGGCTCGGAGGCGGGATCAGGGGCGGGGCTTAGGGGCGGGGCATAATGACGTCATCGATTATGATTGGCTGTGACGTCATAAGGGGCGGGGCTTGGAGGCGGGACTAGGGGAGGGGCTTAGGGGCGGGACATAGTGACGTCATCGATTCTGATTGGCTATGACGTCATAGAGGGGGCGGGGCTTAGTGACGTGGCCGATTTTGATTGGCAGCTGTCACTTTTTTGACGAAAGGTGGGTCAGTTTTCTCTCTTACAGCAGCTGCCACCAAGATTTTTTTTACACCAGCCGCCACTGATGTGGTTGTCCCGTCCCTCTCTCCCTTCTCACCAAAGAAAAGAAAAAAAACACTTTGCAGCCAAGCTGCTGCTGAGAGAGACGAAAACAACTTCAATGATCTTAATTATAGGAACGTGCTGCATTGTATCGTCAGAAACAACAACAGTGTTGTAACAATGGAAACGATCATTAGTTAGATTACCCTTTACTGAAAAAAATAACGCTGTTTGTAATGCCGTTATTCCCGTCAGTGCTGAAAACTGTCTGCAGGGTCCTTTTCATCTTTGTGAAGTACATGTCTTTGTATGTGGGAGGAAGCCGGAGCACCTGGAGGAAACCCACGCAAATACGGGGAGAATATGCAAACTCCACACAGAAAGGCCAAAGGTGGGAATTGATCCCATGACCTTCTTGCTCTGAGGCAACCGTGCTAACCACTAAGCCACCTAGCTTTCACTTACGTGGCGAGGTGGGGAGGCGAGTCCTGAGCATCAAGCGCTTGGCCCCACGGGGCGTGACCCACTCCGGGGACAGTGGCAGGTGTGGAGTTTGACTGGGGTGGTCCACCTGTCAAACGGTTATGCAGGTGTCCTAAGACAAGCTCACACTGAAAAAAGTGAAACACGGTGCACTTCATTCAAAGTACTTATTTACATTGGTCTAATGGGAAATTGTGGTTTCCAGTTTAAATCTGCTGGAATCACTTTAGAAAATCATAAATATACATTGTGAGAAACTAAAAAAATTAGCTGTAACAAATGACATCAATTTTTTTAAGTTGATCCAAAGTAGCATTTTTTTCAGTGCAGGGAGGAGATAAACCTCCCGTGAAGCAGAAGGGAAAAAGCTTGATCTTGATTTTCAGTATGAATATAGACCAGAAACGTTACCACAGGGATAACCAGCTTGTGGTGGCCAAATTTTCATAGTGACATCGCTTGTTGATCCTTCAATGATGGTTCTTCCTATCATTGTGAAGCAGAATTCACCAATTGTTGGATTGTTCAGCCACTAATAGGGAACGTGAGCTGGGTTTAGACCATCGTGAGACAGGTTAAGGCCCCCTGACACGAGCATGTCTTTGATTCACGCAGTAGCACGCTCGTCATCGTGATGATCCCACCCGCTGTGTTCCCAGCTGGACGCCATTCTTTGTTTTACCGGCTGCCACGTGCTCTGCGCTGGACACCATGTATATAAAATAATTATTTTGTGTTGGATTAATCATTTTCTCTGCAAATTGGCCAATGAAAATGGCTGTAATCGCTTCCTGAATCACAGGGGACCGCTCCAGCTTCAGCCGTTCACGCGCACCTAACAAGCTGCAGAAAGCATTTGGAGCCGTCTATAAAGGTAATTATTTGTCATGTTTACATTGTCATGGCTTGATAAAACAGTTGTGTGTTCTTTCCTTCTTGTGTGCAGTTGTTAAAGTATGTTTATAACAGATTTAACTTCTTGTTATAATCGTTCAGATGAGCTGCGCTCTGATGTGATCCGCTGACGCAACCACTCGCTGTTCACTTCTTCTTTACTCCACTCGACGAGCTGCACATTGTGTCAGCGATTAGATCGCGCCACATAGCATGATATTTATGCGTGAAAGATTTTTTGAACATTTCAAAATTCTCTGTGCGCAATAGCATGCACCGGCACCCTTCTGACATCCTGTCTGCACCCATTAAAGGCAAGTTTACTCTCCAGAATGACATAGGTCATGCTAGTGCGTGAGTCAAAGACATGCTTGTGTCAGGGGGCCTTTAGTTTTGCCCTACTGACAACATGCTGTTTCAATAGTAATCCTGCTCAGTACAAGAAGAACTGCAGGGGGCGTTAGGTGTGAAAACCCTAACTGCAAAGTTTATAACTTCATCAAATATCTGATATTATTTAAGCGAGTTATTGCAAATAAAACCAGTGACTTGTTTTTACAAGATGGTACTACTTTTACAAGTTTTTGTTGTATAGGTTAAGCCAAAAACAAGTCAAATTTATAAGGAACATATCAGTGAGAATACCATTGTCAGGGCAGCACGGTGGCTTAGTGGTTAGCACTGTTGCCTCACAGCAAGAAGGTAATGGGATTGATTCCCACCTGTGGCCTTTCTGTGTGGAGTTTGCGTGGGTTCCCTTCGTGTGCTCCGGCTTCCTGCCACATCCAAAAGACATGCAGGTTAAGTGATTTGGGAACTTTAAATTTGTACGTAGGTGTGTGTGTGTGTGTGTGTGTGTGTGTGTCTCACATATTGTCTGTCAATATGTGGCCCTGCGACACACCAGGATAGGCTTCAGCACCCCCGTGATCCTTAATTGGAGTACGTGGGTATAGAAAATGGATGGAAAAACATTGTTATTCTCCTTTTAATGAAAACCTTTTAAAGCAGATTTAGATGCACATTTTTTGTAAACTCTGATGTTCAGATGTTGACCGCACTTTCATGAGAATGTTTTATTGTTGTTTGATTAAATCTGTTTTTCCTTTTCTTTTATCTGTTGGTCCGGGTTACTGGCCGTGAAGAACCAGAATAGACTAAAGTGCATTGCAAAAGTGTGGCGTAAAATAGCCGGTACTGCCTTGAAGGACCTTCTGAATCAACACAAGGTCAGATGTATGAAACAGGTAAGTGAATTCTGGCTGATTCCAGTCCTCTCTTGTATGGTGAGTTCTTGTTGCTTGCATTTCAGATATGTCTTATCAGGAGGCAGGACAATAAGACACAACAACTTATGTCCTTGCTGCCACTGTCTTTTTAAAAGTGAATGTGGAATGTATTTGTTGATCATCCATTTTCATTGTGTTGTCAATTGTTCTTGTGATTGCTGCCTGTACTGTTGACTATGAAATAAACTGCTCCTCCTGGATAATAAACAAATTGATAATAAAACATTTGAATAAACTCTTTCCTAACCAAGGACCCTCTCTCCCTAAATTTTTGCCCACATTTCAGGAAAAAGGTGATTAAAGTTTGGCGGTGGGCCTCAGATTTCTTCCTCTTATCTCACATTCTAATCCAGTTACATTTTTTCCACAAATCTGACTGGTTAATCATGTGAGATTTCAGACCATAAAATACTGCATAAACGGTGGCAAAATATTAAAACTGTTTCACATTTAACGTGTTACTGCATGTGCTGTTCACACGCTTTGCTACGCAGATGTCAATAATGGTGCTATCAGCTGAGAGTGACAGGTTGCCAACTGCCATTAAACAACAAGAAGAAGAAGAAAACTGGAAATGGATTAATTTAACATATCATACGAAAGTAGTGATGTGGATTCTTCTCACAGAATTTCCAGTTTGGCATGAAGACGCTGTTGTTACGGTAAGCTTTGACAAGCCAACCACACCCTTTGTATGCGTAACATTTTTACCGAACTATATCATTATGCGGATTAAGATGTAGCCATATCCATACAAATGTTGGAATTGGATTAGAATGGAAATCACCCCCTTGTGTCTGATGATTTGCGGACGTTACTTTATTACAGATGCTGGATTATGGTAAAATTCAATTTGCGACCGTAAAATCCAGCAATGACGTCCACAAATCATCAAACACAACATTGTTATTCCCTAATTATCTGTTGGTGGAGGTAACAATGTCTTGCCATTACTACCTGAAAGGACCTATGTGCTTCAGAGCTCACAGTTTAGACCAGGAGTCACCAACCCGGGTCCTGGGGATCACCTGCCCTGCAGGTTTTCAGATGCTACCTGCCAAACCCGCTGCTAATTTGCTATGGCAGGTGTGCACAGCCAATTAAGAGTGAGAAAACACCAGACTTGACTCACACAAAACAAGCAGTGTAGAAGATCTCCAGGAGCAGGTTTGGTGGCTCCTGGATTACAACATAGACAACAACAAATACACAGATGACACTTCTAGTTTGTACTTTCGTTCTTGTATTCGGAGTGTGGAATGTTACAGTACAAACATACTCATAGTTAACTGCCTGACAATGTGCACAAAGTGTATCAATTTTAAGCCTGTGTGTGCACTTTCATAAGTTTGGTACTTGAGCATCAACCAGAGTAACTGTGGAGGCGCTGTAACCACGAGAGCAGCAGAAAGGAACAAAAGACATTGTGGCTTTGAATGGACTTACAGGGATTTACACAAGAATATAAATTGACTTTTTATTAATGTAGACTTTCTTTTATTGGAAAAAAAGACATTGTAGCTTTGAATGGATTTACAGGAATTTACACAAGAATATAAGTGACTTTTTATTCATGTTGACTTTCTTAAATTGAAAAAAAAGGCATTGTGGCTTTGAATGGATTTACATAAGAATATGTGACTTTTTTATTAATGAAGACTTTCTTTCATTGGGAAAAAAGACATTGTGGCTTTGAGTGGATTTACAGGGATTTACACAAGAATTTAAGTTGACATTTTATTAATGTAGAATTTCTTTAATTGGAAAAAAAGACTGTGGGTTTGAGTGGATTTACACAAGACTATAAGTTGACTTTTTTTATTAATGAAGACTTTCTTTCATTGGAAAAAAAAAACATTGTGGCTTTGAATGGATTTACAGGGATTTACACAAGAATTTAAGTTGACATTTTATTAATGTAGACTTTCTTTCATTGGAAAAAAGACGGTGGCTTTGAGTGGATTTACACAAGAATATAAGTGACTTTTTATTCATGTTGACTTTCTTAAATTGAAAAAAAAAAAAGGCATTGTGGCTTTGGATGGATTTACATAAGAATATAAATGACTTTTTTATTAATGAAGACTTTTATTGGAAAAAAAGACACTGTGGCGTTGAGTGGATTTACAGAGATTTACACAAGAATTTGATATTTTATTAATGTAGACTTTCTTTCACTGGAAAAAAGACTGTGGCTTTGAGTGGATTTACACAAGAATATAAGTGACTTTTTATTCATGTTGACTTTCTTATATTGAAAAAAGGCATTGTGGCTTTGAATGTATTATGGAATATTATATATTATGGAATATAAGTGACTTTTTTATTAATGAAGACTTTCATTGGAAAAAAGACGTGGCTTTGAGTGGATTTACAGGGATTTACACAAGAATTTAAGTTGACATTTTATTAATGTAGTCTTTCTTTCATTGGAAAAAAGACGGTGGCTTTGAGTGGATTTACACAAGAATATGTGACTTTTTATTTATGTTGACTTTCTTAAATTGAAAAAAAAGGCATTGTGGCTTTTAATGGATTTACATAAGAATATAAGTGACTTTTTTATTAATGAAGACTTTCTTTCATTGGAAAAAAAGGCATTGTGACTTTGAATGGATTTACAGGGATTTACACAAGAATTTAAGTTGACATTTTATTAATGTAGACTTTCTTTCATTGGAAAAAAGACTGGCTTTGAGTGGATTTACACAAGAATATAAGTGACTTTTTATTCATGTTGACTTTCTTAAATTGAAAAAAAAAGGCATTGTGGCTTTGAATGGATTTACCTAAGAATATAAGTGACTTTTTTTTATTAATGAAGACTTTCACTGGAAAAGACATTGTGGCTTTGAGTGGATTTACAGGGATTTACACAAGAATTTAAGTTGACATTTTATTAATGTAGACTTTCTTTCATTGGAAAAAAGACATTGTGGCTTTGAATGGATTTACACAAGAATATAAGTGACTTTTTTTTTTTTACAATAAAGTATGTTATTGATATTTGACCAAGATTTTCAAAATGTTCTCCAAGCTTTAGCTGTGGTTTTTGAAATGCTTTAACAGTCTTTTCAGTCTTCATGAATTTCATGTAGTTTAATTGTCCTGAGTTAATGCATAATTTGATTTACAATTAAAAGGGAAATTATTCCAGGTTCTACTTCCATGTCATATTCTGTTATTTCAACATTATCATTGACAGTTTAAATGAAAGGTTGAATCTATGATCATTTAAACATGTACTTCTTTTGAGATTTTTTTATTCCAGGAAATGCTGAAAATGTATGATTAGATACAAAATTAATTTGGTGTCTGGGGCCCCGCAGACCCTGGCTACTAGGGGACAGCGCTTCCCCCCAGACCCCCTGTAAATTTTTCTCGGATTTCTCAAATTACATTTCACAGCCCTGTGATTACTGCCACTTAAAAAAAATAAGATTTTGAGTCACTGTGACTTTTTATCCTCACAATTCTGACTTTTTTCTTGTTGTTCTGACTTTATTTCTCTTTTTACATTTGCCAAGGATGTAATAAAATCATCAGCATTTATTTATTTGTCTTGTCTGTCTTTTAGCAGGATTACGTCAAAACTACTGCACAGATTTTTATTAAATTTTCACCACAGAGAAATATTATACCAAGGAAGACTCCATTAAATCTTGGAGGTGATCCAGAACCGGATCCAGATTCTGAATCAAATTTTACATTATACAGGCTTTGGAGGATTACTGTTAACAGGATTACGTCAAAACTAATACACCGATTTTGATGAAATTTTCAACACATATACATATTAGGCCACAGAAGACTCCATTATATTTTGGAGGTGATCCGGATTTAGATCCAGATTCTGGATAAAGATTTCCCTTCATATAGGCTTTGAAGGATTACTTCATGATTACTTCATCCCTGATGACTTCAGGGATTCTGACCAAATTTGCACCACAGATAGATATTAGGGCATCCACCAATCCAGATCTGGATTGGTGGATGTCAAAAATATCTGATTGCTCTTGTTTCAAATTACTACAATAACTACAATAAAGACCAAGACACTTGCGATGCAAATATTTTACTTTTAAAGTACAATTGTATTTGTGCCCTTAGTGTGGTCAATAAAGGTCAACATAGAAAGTAAAAGTGGGGAATCAAAGACAAACATAGATATCTGGAGGTTATAAAGATCCGCCAGAGCTTGATGAGCTTCATGTAATTATGGCCGATATACATAGAAGGTCTGCATGTTTGAGTAATGACAGGGTTCCTTCTGAAAGCTACCTGTTCCTGTTGCTGTCGAGCCAGCTCCATCTGCTGCTGCTGCTTCTCCAGCAGCAGCGCTGCCATGTTCCTCTGTTCAGAATGTGCTCCCAGGAGCTGCTCCCTCAGACCGCTCAGCTGGTTGATCATCATCAACAACTGCAGCTCCTTCTCTGCCAGAGATGCTGGGGTACCTGACGGGAGGCAGGAAACTACACTCAGCATATCATCATGACTTCAAATGTAACTCATGGCAAATGTTTTACGAGATCACAGCTGGAACTTAGAATAGGGCAGCGCAGTTAGGGAATACCCCCTTGTGTCTGATGATTTGTGGAAGTTCATGCTGTTAAATTTGCGACCGGATAACATTCTAATCCAATTCCATCATTTTCACGGTTTATTTTTGTGTAGGTAATTTGGTCGGCGAGGCTTACCATCGAGGCAGCGTCGCTCCAACAGCGGTCAAGGTGCGGAGTAATCCATCAAACGTGAAAATCCATCAAATCCATAAAATGCGAAACAGTAATTCTGTATCAGAATCCACATAGATACTTTCGTATGGTAGCTTAAATTCACCAATTTCGGTGGTGGCGACGTCGTCAGTACGTGACTTTCTCTTGCTTTCAGCTAACAGCGCTAACAGCTAGCAGTGCACGCGGCCTGTGTTCTGTCGAATTGTGTGTCTCGTCGCATAAATCGGCAGTTCCACATCCCAATAATACTGCGCATGCCTGCGCATTTGCGCAGAGGACAGGAATGATAATTGACAGGAATGAGATCTCATCAGAACATCGGTCAGGGCGCGGAGTAATACATCCAAATGTGAAACGGTTGAATATTTTGCCACCGTTACACCAATATTATACGGTGTGAAATCTCACACGATTAACCAATCAGATTTGCGGAAAAAATGTAATTGGATTAGAATCACGCTTGATTGCGGGATTTGACAACTTCTGGGGGACAGCATGCAATTTGGTCAATACAAACACAGCATCACTTCACACTGTTTTATTTTTATTTGCAGCTGCAATCACCAAAGCAATTGCAAATCGCCAGTGGAGAAAGGAAGATGAGGCAAATGGGAGAGATTATCATATCTGAACCTTTTAGCACCCGCCCTCAAACGAGACTGCACTCCCAAATTGACAATTCTTGTACATATTTATTAGTTCTACAATAAATAGTGAACAGATAAATTTGAAATGTGTGTGTGTGTGTGTGTTTCGTAGACAAGAAGCACTTTCATGTCCTTTAGTGATATTATTTTATTTATTTAGGTTTTTTTGACAATTCCATTTTTACCCGAGGACTGAAATTGGCCATCGGGAATTGCGAAGACTTTGTATCTGTCAGTCTATCTGTGTTCACCTTAAGTCCAGTCCTGTTACTGCCAGAGTCTTCAAATTCACAAGGAGAATTCTTGGGACACAGACCTTGGACAAGTTCAAAGATGGCTAACCTTGACCTATTCTAAGGGGTCAAAAGGTCACACTCTTTCATTGATTACGTGCTCATATGGCTGAAGGTATTTTAGCATTGCGTTATATTTCATTCTTAAATTAACAATGAACCCATCTTAGGAACTTTTTTACCATCAGTCCATTATGATTTTTTTTCTTCTAATTTTTCAATATTGGTATAAGCTTTACCATGACTGTTAAACCATTGAACCATACACTGACTTCTAAACTTCAACAATGAAAATAAATAAATAAATAAATCATGTTTAGGTTAAATAACTGAATTTTGTATGGATGATATGCTAATTATCACTCATAGGCAATATGTCAACCTACTTGCTGTCTGTAATTTCCACCACACAGCCCTCTGTGGCGGAAATAATGTACACTCACTGGTCACTTTATTAAGTAATAGCCAGTGGTGGGCACAGATAACCAAAAAATTAACTTCGATAACAGATAATCAGATAACTGAAAAGTTATCTTCGATAAAGATAAAACAATAAAGCACCCAAAAATGTATCGGAAGTTACAGATAACCGATAACAGATAAATTCCAATATTATCTCTGGCACATTTACAACTACTAGTAAAACAAATTTAATAGCTTCTAATAATACTAAAAATAACAACAGACCCAAACAATAAGACCACACTTTTTTCTTTCAACAGTCTGCCCCTGCTGGAAGCTCTTGTTTACTACAGCGCTCCGAACACAAAGACACCCCAAGACCCAAACAATAAGACCACACTTTTTTCTTTCAACAGTCTGCTGGAAGCTCTTGTTTATTACAGCCCTCCCAACACAGAGGCACCCTGAGAGCAGCCATAAAGCCAGCTCTCTATCAGTGACAAACCTCTGGTCATGCAGAGGCCTTGAAAAATAAAGTCATATTGAGTTATGGTGTTGATTTATAAATCAACACCATAACTCAAATCAATAACTCCATTAATGTCAATTCTGTCATTTGTACAAAGTTAAAATATAACATATATCTTTTAATGTTGAATAATGCACTAATTCTGACATTTTGTAACAAAGAGACAGATCGCAAAGGATTCTGGGTAAACGTGCCTCTGCTAAACACTGATTGGTTCAGTCATTCATTATGTAAACCAACACGTTAATGTGACATCTGTCGTGTGTTGGTGTTTAAATGTGCTTTTGTAAAATATTCCATTTTTTTATTTGTAAAAACAGGCATTTTTACGGAGCCCTGGAAGTGTCATCGCAAACTTTTTTGCATGTGGAGAGAATATGCGCATGTTTGCGCACATTCTCTCTTTACAACATTCATTTGATGTTGTAAAACGTGCTTTACGGCATGCCTTACAATGTGCCTTACTATTGTAATTCATTATTATCAGGTTGTCCTAAAAGTTCCCTGAAAAGCCTTCAGTTAATTCAAAATGCTGCAGCTAGAGTGCTAACAGGGACTAGAAGGAGAGAGCATATCTCACCCATATTGGCCTCTCTTCATTGGCTTCCTGTTAATTCTAGAATAGAATTTAAAATTCTTCTTCTTACTTATAAGGTTTTGAATAATCAGGTCCCATCTTATCTTAGGGACCTCATAGTACCATATCACCCCAATAGAGCGTTACGCTCTCAGACTGCAGGCTTACTTGTAGTTCCTAGGGTTTGTAAGAGTAGAATGGGAGGCAGAGCCTTCAGCTTTCAGGCTCCTCTCCTGTGGAACCAGCTCCCAATTCAGATCAGGGAGACAGACACCCTCTCTACTTTTAAGATTAGGCTTAAAATTTTCCTTTTTGCTAAAGCTTATAGTTAGGGCTGGATCAGGTGACCCTGAACCATCCCTTAGTTATGCTGCTATAGACTTAGACTGCCGGGGGGGGGGGGGGTTCCCATGATGCACTGAGTATTTCTTTCTCTTTTTGCTCTGTATGCACCACTCTGCATTTAATCATTAGTGATTGATCTCTGCTCCCCTCCACAGCATGTATTTTTCCTGGTTCTCTCCCTCAGCCCCAACCAGTCCCAACAGAAGACTGCCCCTCCCTGAGCCTGGTTCTGCTGGAGGTTTCTTCCTGTTAAAAGGGAGTTTTTCCTTCCCACTGTTGCCAAGTGCTTGCTCACAGGGGGTCGTTTTGACTGTTGGGGTTTTTCTGTAATTATTGTATGGCCTTGCCTTACAATATAAGGTGCCTTGGGGCAACTGTTTGTTGTGATTTGGTGCTATATAAATAAAATTGATTTGATTTGATTTGATTTACAGTGTGCGAGATGATTTTTCATGCAGGAATTTTTTGAACCAAGTTTCAGGTTAATCGTGCGTCCTGCATCGTGTAGTGTTCATGGAGTATCAAGCTTTGGTCAACATCTGACGACCACCTCTTGATCGCCGATCGTATGGTCGAATGAGAATCAAACCTGTTTGATATATTATTGTGGTCGGCCGTCGTGAGGTTATCCTGCTGCTGAAAGCTACAAGCAGCATCCAACCGTTCGCACTGTGCCTGTGCAAACACTGCAGAGCTGTCTTGTAATAATGTTATTATTATTATTATTATTTTATTTTGCAGTTGTTTTGTTTTTAAACTTAATTTGTAAAAAAAAAAAAAAAAAAGCCATTTTCAAAGCAAAAAAGTTGATTTGATAATCATCTGACATAACCGGGGTCAAAATAATTAGAACACTGCCATCTACTGGTTCCCAGACACTGCCATGAACACTACTGGCCAGTAGATGCTAGATGGCAGTAGAGGCTTTCAAAACAAATACTACATAATCCCTGTCTGCTGACATTTAAAATGCGTGGAATTTAACAAACGCAATTAAAAAAATCAACATCTATAAACACAGAGAATATATTCAAGAGAGTTTTAGGCACTAGAGTTTAATGTTGTTGTCCGTGGAGCAGAGTGTCTGAAATGCATTTGTCCTGTCGTGACGTACTGAGATTACATCATCCTACCCAAAATGCACTGCGGGGCAGAGCATGTGCTCACAAAACCTTAAAAATTAGCACATTATATATACATTATATAAAATATAACATAAAATACAACATTATATATACAACATACAACATATATCTGATATTTTTACTTTATGAAACTTCAGACATGACAGTAATTTTAAATAACTTGTCCAAAATTAGTTTGGTTAAAATTTGAACCATCAGTTAAAAATGTATGCCTCTGGATGACTTAGGTCATATTGCGGGCATATTGGTATGGTGTTACAGGAAATGTTTTGTTTTTTTTCTTTTTCCTTTTGGGGCTGTTTTTTCTTTGTTTGCAGAGCATTGACATGCTTTTTATACAAGCAGTTCTCTTCTGTTTGCAAAGGTTATAACTATGCATCTGTTACAAAACTTTTAACAGGTGGGTGCTGAACTAATTTTAAAAATACTTGTCGCTGTTCAGCTTTGTTTATTTTGTTTATCGGTTTAAAAGTTATCGGATAAAAATTAATCGGAAGATAATTGGTCTGATAATGGATTTTAAAGTTATCTAAAAAGATAATCCGATACTGAAAACATTATCTTCGATAATTATCTGTTATTGGATTATCGGAGGTGTGCCCACCACTGGTAATAGCTAATCAGCAAATCGCATGGCAGCAACTCAATGCATTTAGGCATCTAGACGTGGTGAAGATGACTTGCTAAAGTTCAAACCGAGCATCAGAATGGGGAAGAAAGGGGATTTAAGTGACTTTGAACGTGACACGGTTGTTGGTGTCAAACTGGCTTGTCTGAATATTTCAGAAACTGCTGATCTACTGGCATTTTACAGAGAATTGGTTTACAGAGAATGGTCTGAAAAGAGAAGATATCCAGTGAGTGGCAGTTGTGTGGACAAAAATGCCACATCCCAAAGTTTAGGTGTACAGCACATTTGAGATTTACAGGAGGGGCTTAATGGTCAGTGGTGTGCTGTCATCGATATGACGGAGATGTTTACTCAGGCATCATACAAGATATTGATAGTTACAAGTAAAACAATGAGCCGCATAGGTTAACAATCAATTGTATTAGCCACCGATTTAGAATAACTGCAAAAATGTATCAATGGGTTAAACAAGTTATGAAAATAGTAATACTAAAAATGTATTATTACAGAGTGACATGCTTTAAAAAAACTACACCAAATAAACAGCCACATATTTAGATGTGATGGAGATGACATTTTTTGATTATGGGTGAGAAAAATTGTCAAAAAAAAAAATCAAATCTTGTATTGGCAGCGCAACTTTTCTTTGACATTAATACTAGCTAAATTAAAATAAATCTTTGAGATTGTGAGAAGCCTGCTTTGGGGTTTTTTTTTTCTTTTTTTTTTCTACAAGTTCACAAAGACAAAAGTGCTGTACTTGAAGAAAACCCTATGCACATACAGTACACACAACCAGTCAGATGTTTGGACACACATTCCCATTCAACTGAAAGGGAACATGTGTCCAAACTTTTTTCCAAACCCCAATTCTCAAAACTGATTGAAGCTGTATCTTAGTTGGCTGAAGCCCCATTTGCATGGTGAGGTGGCAAAATCTTTTTTATGGACTGTGTGCTCCCGTGTCAGCAAAAATGTCTGCAATTTTGGCCTTCTCTAAAAGAATCATTAGAAATAATGAAAGGTTATATTAAACCATGCAAAAAGACATGTCAGTAAATATTCTGTCAGATCATGTGGAAAAGGGCAGCACGGCAGCTCAGTGGTTAGCACTGTTGCCTCACACCAACAAGGTCATGGGTGTGCATCCAACCTGGTCCTTTCTGTGTGGAGTTCACATGTTGTCCCTGCATAGGTGTCAACCTGACTCCAGAAAGAGCAAAGAGGGTGTAGATTTCTTTATGACAACCAACTCCACCAGGTGAATTCATTGATGAACTCATTCATCAGCAGTGATGCCGGTGGTCAGATTAGAGTAACGCGTTACTCTAATCTGACCACTTTTTTTAGTAACGAGTAATCTAACGCGTTAATCTTTCCAAATCAGTAATCAGATTAAAGTTACTTCTCCATGTCACTGTGCGTTACTATTATTTTTCATTGTGGGTCGATAGCAGCATTAAACTTGGTCCGTGGGCAGGAGGTCGGGGTTCGACTGAACTGCCCACTTTAAGCGAGCTGTGAGCTTTTCATCCACGGTTTTTTGCAGCTGCTCGACTCGTCCTCACCTCTTAAAGCGCGGTGATCAGCACACCTGCACTGAGCTTTACAAAGACATTTTTATACTTTTTTCCTCCTTTATTTAGAATTCTGAGCTGAGCCGCTCTGTATCGTCTCGTTAAAAACAGCTGATCCTCGTCAATAACTAACACTATTTTCCACTCAAATGCACCTAAACTCTCTTTCTGAGGACCACATGATGTGAAAACGCAATAAAACTTTCTTACCTGAAAATCTGGTCATGTTTTCTGCATAAATAAATGTTATCCATTCTTTGTGCTCAAACGCCAAAGCAGGGGCGAATCCAGATGGAATGGGGGCGTGGGGCAAGGATGTGCCCCCCTCCCCCACAACACCCCTAGATTAAAGGTCCAGTTTTGAAGCCGTTTTTTACTACAACTACTAATATTGCTTAAAATAATAATAATTTCGACAAGTAAAATGTTTAGACAGAATTTAAATGTTAGAAAAATGTTAGAATTTAATAGTTACATTTATAAACAATGTAGGTTTGAAATTGCAAGTTTTACTGTTACAGTGCTGTCAACAGTTAAATATGAGGTCAAGAAAGAGGTCTTTATTTTACTTTTTATAAAACAAGTATTTATTTTCATTGAAGTCAAGAAAGGGTGACTATAAAGTGAGTTTTGGCAAAACAGGTATCATTGTCATGTTGACGTGGGTTGTTGTCGGCAGCTGGGGAAAGTAACTAAAAAAGTAACTAGTAATCTAACTTAGTTACTTTTACAGTTGAGTAATCAGTAAAGTAACTAAGTTACTTTTTCAAGGAGTAATCAGTAATCAGTAATTGGATTACTTTTTCAAAGTAACTGTGGCAACACTGTTCATCAGTGAAATCACCTGGTGGAGTTGGTGGTTACAAAGAAACCTGCAACCTTGTTGCCCTTGCTGGAGTCAGGTTAACACCCAAGTCCCTGTCTTTGCATAGGTTCCCTCCTGATACTCCAACTTCCAAAGACTTCCACATGATTGCCTCAAAAGAACAAGTGGAGTTGACATACATTACTAATTCAATTAGATTTTAAACTTAACATTTGTTCTGTAATCAGATGATGTTAACTAGCAATTTGGTATTATCACAACTTCAGTAATCCTTTGTTACAGTGCATTCGCAAATTATTCACAACACTTCACTTTTTCCACTTTTTGTTATGTTACAGCCTTATTCCAAAAGGGATGAAATTAATTTTTTTCCTAAAGATTCTACACACAATACCCCATAATGACAATATGAAAAAAGGTTTTGAGAATTGTGCACACTCACAGAAATATTTAACCCTAACTTTTAAGATTTATGTAATTTTATTACATGACAAATTCCCATTTACTTTTTTTTTTACATAATTTTAATACAAACCTACCAAATAAACCTTACATGATGCATATTAATTACTGTAATAAATCCTATTCATTTGAAATGCACAATCCTCAGCTTTATGTATTTAGTATTAATAAAATATAATTACTCTAAATCAATAATGACAGTATTTATTTAAAATACATAAAGTATATTGTTTGAATTGCATAGTAATTATGTTACCTATGCCATTTATCTTGTATAGGTAACATAATTATTATGCAATTATTATAATCATTATTATTGATTTAGAGTAATTATATTTTATTAATACTAAATACATAAAGCTGAGGATTATGCATTTCAAATAAATAGGATTTATTACAGTAATGAATATGCATCATGTAAGGTTTATTTGGTAGGTTTGTATTAAAATTATCTAAAAAAGTAAATGGGAATTTGTCATGTAATAAAATTACATAAATCTTAAAGGTTAGGGTTAAATGTTTCTGTGAGTGTAGATTTATTAAGAACTAAGAAATCACATGTACATAAGTATCCACAGCCTTTGCCATGAAGCTCAAAATTCAGCTCAGGTGCATCCTGTTTCCACTGATCACCTTTGAAATGTTTCTACAGCTTAATTGGAGTCCACCTGGGGTAAATTCAGTTGATTGTACATGATTTGGAAAGACACACACCTGTCTGCATATAAGGTCCCACAGATGCCAGTAGGAAATATCTGTAGACTTCTGAGACAGGATTGTCCAGAGGCACAAATCTGGGGAAGCATACAGAAACATTTGTGCTGTTTTGAAGGTCCCAATGTGCAATGCGGCCTCCATAAATAAATGGAAGAAGTTCAGATCCACCAGGACTCTTCCGAGAGCTGGCCACCCATCTAAACTGAGTGATCGGGGAGAAGGGCCTTAGTCAGGGAGGTGACCAAGAACCTGATGGTCATTCTGTCAGAGTTTCAGTATTCCTCTGTGATTAGAGGAGAATCTTCTAGAAGGACAACCATCTCTGCAGCAATTCACCAATCAGTCCTGTAGAGTGGCCAGATGGAAGCCACTCTTTAGTAAAAGGCACATGACAGCCTGCCTGGAGTTTGACAAAGGTACCTGAAGGACTCTCAGACAATGAGAAACAAAATTCTCTGGTCTGATGAGACAAGGAGTGCAGTCTATGGTATGAAAGCCATGGCGTCATGTTTGGAGGAAACCAGGCAACATCCCTACAGTGAAGCATGGTGGTGGCAGCATCATGCTCTGGGGATGTTTTTCAGCAGCAGGAACTGGGAGACTAGTCAGGATTGAGGAACAGGTGAATTCAGCAATGTACACAGGATGAAATTGATTCCATGACTTTCTCGATGTGAGGCAACAGTGCTAGCAAGTAAGCCACTGTGCTGCCCGTAATGATAAATAATGTCTACTTAATCTGTTGTTTAGAAAATTTGATGATGGTAGGGTGGTCCTTATTTTGTAAAGTTTTGAAATGTAATACTCTGACCCCCTGAATAGGTTCCAATTGATGAGAAAGCATGTTGCATAAAATTTTGTTTGTATAAATTCATTTTTAGAGGTACCTCAAAAGCATTGAAAGTTGCTGTTTTGATGCTCTATAACAAACATTCACCTGTGGAGGCCACCTATAATTTCTAAGTGAGCACCAGGAGGATTCATCAGGACGTTTGATATGTTGTTTAGGATGGGTTGGGGCACCATTAAGCTTTAGTTTGTACAGCGTCATATAGCAGAACATGAAGAAGCAACATGCGACACCATGAGTAGTTGGGTTCAGAACTACTTGTGGATTTGTTTTCGGCACCAGGTGTTGGCACTTGCTGTGAAGACACACAAGTGCCTTGATTCCTGTTTCAGAAATGCTTCTTTTCCTGCACTTCCTCTCAGTAGCCATGATCAGCACATGTTTTTGGGCTTCAACATCTGGATAGGTACATGGGTGGTTAAATATTCATGAGGTGTTTTACATTGACCATTTGTGGTTGAGGATATAAGGCAGACCAGCGTGTGCACAGTTCATTGTAGTGTGTAATTTCTGAAGACAATTTTGGTTGCTGTGCTCATGAATGGTTTACAAATCTACATGAACACTTTTAGTATGAATCCAAGGCAATGTCTTATAAAAAAGGACCAGATTTGTGGTTTGCCCACATGAGTGGAAGTTAAATGTTGAACAAGAGAAAACTTATATAGCGCTTTTCCATCTGCAAAAGATGCTCAAAGCGCTTTACAGTAATGCCTCACATTCACCCCCAATGTCAGGGTGCTGCCATATAAGGTACTCTCTACACACTGAGAGCAACTTGGGGATTAAGGACTTTGCCCAAGGCCCCAAGTGATTTTCCGGTCAGGCTGGGGTTTGAACCGAGGATCCTCTGGTCTCAAGCCCAGCACTTAACCACTAGACCATCACCTCCCCAAGTGTGTCTTTCTTCAATAAAAAAAACAGTGACGAACACTACAAAACTCACAACCGAAACCCATTGAACAGTACAACAGAAGCGTGTCAAAACAGCAGTAAAAATGATGTGTTTGATAGTGTCCGAAAACTGACCTTTCAGTTGTCCTGCTCCCACTGTGCTTTTATCTAGAAGTTTGTCCTTCCAGTCAGAATTCAGCAACTTCTCAATCGTCGGCATTACTGTTAACAGGAAACAGCATAAAGAAATTAACGATATTACACTCAAAGGTGAAAAACTATACATATTATGTCAAATAAAATTCGCCTTTTCAGCCTCTCTTGTACTTTCCTAATGGCAGTGATGGAAAAAGGCCGATGTGCAGAGGTTGTTTTGTACATCAGAGAGACGTTTGGAGTGTTTTAGTGGATCAATACTTGGACAGGCAACAATCCAAGGTCAGGTAGTAGATAAGGAGTACAAAAAATGAAGGTGAGTCGTGTAGGCTGCTGAAAGACTGGAGTGCAACGAAAGTCTCAGGAGCGCCTCTGAGAGCAGCCTTTTAGTCCGCGTGTGAGGAACTGAACTAAATCAGACAAAAAAGTCCCTCCAGTCTATTCAAAAACCAAAACAACGGTGTTGTCTCGCTACACAAGCCCTCACTGTTCTGCATTGATTTTCAGCATGTTGTATTGTTTAATGCTGAATAGTTGCAGAATGTAGTGCACTTAAACACAACAGATATGGACACATCACAGTGTTGTCAGTGAGAAAAGTGCATAGGCGTGAATGAGAAAAACAAAGGCTGAGGCTACCATAGTGAGAAATAAAACAGAGGTGTAGAGAGTGTAATGATACAAGTGTTTCGTACAGAGCATCCAGAACATATTCACTGTGCTTCACTTTTCTACATTTTGATATGTTACAGCCTAATTCCAAAATGGAATAAATTAATTTTTTTTAACTCGAAATTTGACTCAACACGCCATAATGACAACATGAAAAAAGCTTTTCTGAATTTTTTGCAAATTTATTAAAAATAATAATAGAAAAAAATAAGAAATCACATGGAAAACCCCAATTCCAGTGAAGTTGGGACGTTGTGTAAAATGTAAATAAAAAGCGAATACAATGATTTGCAAATCCTCTTCAACCTATATTCAATTGAATACACCACAAAGACAAGATATTTAATGTTCAAACTGATAAACTTTATTGTTTTTGTGCAAATATTTGCTCATTTTGAAATGGATGCCTGCAACACATTTCAAAAAAGCTGGGACAGTGGTATGTTTACCACTGTGTTACATCAGCTTTCCTTCTAACAACACTCAATAAGCATTTGGGAACTGAGGACACTAATTGTGAGTGTCATGATTGGGTATAAAAGAAGCATCCCCAAAAGTCTCAGCCATTCACAAGGAAAGATGGGGTGAAAATCACCACTTTGTGAATGACTGCATGAAAAAATAGTCCAACAGTTTAACAACAATTAAGGGATTCCATCATCTACAGTCCATAATATAATCAGAAGATTCAGAGAATCTGGAGAACTTTCTACATGTAAGTGGCAAGGCCGAAAACCAACATTGAATACCCATGACATTCGATCCCTCAGGCGGCACTGCATTAAAAAACAAGATCATTGTGTAAAGGATCTTACCGCATGGGCTCAGGAACACTTCAGAAAACCACTCAGTTAACACAGTTCATCGCGACATCTACAAGTGCAAGTTAAAACTCTACCATGCAAAGCGAAAGCCATACATCAACAACATCCAGAAACTCCGCCGCCTTCACTGGGCCCGAGCTCATTTGAAATGGACAAATGCAAAGTGGAAACATGTGCTGTGGTCTGATGAGTCCACATTTCAAATTGTTTTTGGAAATAATGGACGTCGTGTCCTCCGGATAAAAGAGGGAAAAGACCATACAGATTGTTCCCAGTGCAAAGTTCAAAAGCCAGCATCTGTGATGTATGGGGGTGTGTTAGTGCCCATGGCATGGCATGCTGCCATCCAAGCAACGTCTTTTTCAGGGATGTCCCTGCTTATTTCAGCAAGACAATGCCAAGCCACATTCTGCACGTGTTACAACAGTGTGGCTTCATAGTAAACGAATGCAGGTACTAGACTGGCCTGCCTGCAGTGCAGACCTGTCACCCATTGAAAATGTGTGGCACATTATGAAGCGCAAAATACAACAATGGAGACCCCGGACTGTTGAACAACTGAAGTCGTACATCCTGCAAGAATGGGAAAGAATTCCACCTACAAAGCTTCAACAATTAGTGTCCTCAGTTCCCAAATGCTTATTGAGTGTTGTTAGAAGGAAAGGTGATGTAACACAGTCGTAAACATACCACTGTCCCAGCTTTTGTTGCAGGCATCCATTTCAAAATGAGTAAATATTTGCACAAAAACAAAAAATAATTTATTAGTTTGAACATTAAATATCTTGTCTTTGTGGTGTATTCAATTGAATATAGGTTGAAAAGGATTTGCAAATCACTGTATTCTCTTTTTATTTACATTTTACACAACGTCCCAACTTCATTGGAATTGGGGTTGTGTATGAAAAATGTCAAAACATTTTGTGAGTACAACTTTTTTTGTACATGTAAACACTGTAACATTTGTACATACAAATTCATTTAGAAGTTTTTTTTATGCAGCAATGAAAAATAGAAGAGTTTCGACAGGCATGGTTGTGCTGTACCTTCCTTGAAGTTGGATTGTCTGTTAGATCGGTCATGCATTCTGGATTCCTTCACACCCACAGGGCTTTTCCTGTGAGGCACCTCCTTCCCTGGAGAGCTTTCCTACAGAATACAAGAGAAAACAAAAGGATAGTGATAATACAGTTTTACTTTGACATAATCTGTCACACGTTCTATACTTCACACATAGGTCTAGCCTCAATCTTACGATATCATTACCAAAGGTGAGCAGGAGAGCGGGGGAGTTAGTTGCCGAGTCTCGAGAAGCTGATGTCCTGACCAGTCATGCAAGGGAGATAGTTTAGCAGACTCAGCATTGATGGTGACTCTTCCCACTCCACCAAACTCCTCCTCTTCCACTTTAACACCAGCACTTGCCATGCTGATGTCACCACTGGAGAGGAGAAACAGCGCAGGAGAGCCGGGCTCAACCATTCTGTTAACACAAAGACACATATCATCAATTAGTGTGTGGCTTGGCTCAGGCACCATGTTATAACACAGCTACATGGGGTGTGCAGTCAGCGCATTCTGAGTACCTGTCAAGAGCCAGGATAAATTAAGAGTAGAAAGTGGTAGGGTTTTAACCTTAAAGTTTGTAAAATCTCCGCCACATATAGTGTGCAGCCCCCAACCCCAGATAAATGAGGAGGGTTGAGTCAGGAAGGGCATTCAGTGTAAAACAAACCAAAAATAAAGATGCACACTACAAATCAAATTTCCATACTGGATCAGTCAAGGCCAGGGTTAGCAACCACCACCACTGGTGCCGTTGTCCAACAGGGTGTTGGTGGAAATTGGGCTACTGCTGGGTGACGAAGAGGAGAAGAACAAGTCCAGAGACAGCGGGAGAAGAGGACAACTAGAAGTGTGGAATTGAAGGTCAGAACTTTGAATGTTGACAGTATGACTGGTAAAGGGAGAGAGCTGGCTGATGTGATGGCGAGGAGAAAGGTAGACATAGTGTGTGCAAGAGACCAAGTGGAAGGGAAGCAAGAGCAGGAGCATAGGTAGTGGGTTCAAGCTGTTGTATCATGGTGACAATAGGAAGAGAAATGGTGTTGGGGTCATTTTCAAGGAAGAGTATGTTAATAGTGTGTTGGAGGTTCATGGAGTGTCTGACAGGGTGATGAGTGTGAAGTTGTAAATTGAAGGGGTGATGATGAATATCATCAGTGCATATGTCCCACAGGTAGGTTGCGAAACAAAGCATAAAAAATGGTGATAGGAGCAGACTTCAATGGGCATGTTAGCAAAGGGAACAGAGGTGATGAGGAAGTCATGGGTAGATATGGTATCAAGGACAGGAATGTATATGGAAGGACAGGTGGTCGCTGATTTGCAGTATTTTAAATTGAAGTGCTGCTATAAGTTGCTCTTTGTTTTTACTAATTAATTCATATATTTATTTGCACATTTGGGAGGCCCTCAGACTTATACTCCAGTGCAACTTTTATGTAAAAAAAAAAGGGCATGTAATAGTCAAACAAACAAAAAAAAAATCACAGTTTGGTAAATTTTCAGTACAGTGGAAACAAGCAACATGACATTAACAATATTTAGTGTACGTTCTTCAGGCTTGTGTGTGACTGAATTGTCTTTTCAAATTGTTACGAAATGTTTGTTCTTGAATTCTTGTGAAATATATATTTAAAAAATAAATGCAATTTAATACTCCAGTGCGACTTATAGTCCAGAAAATACAGCAATTGCACATAGGTATTTTCACAGAAAATGCATCCAAAAAACTGCCAAAATGGGAAATGGTTTCCTTCCTAACTGGCTGGCTTATAAAGTGTAGACCTGGCAAATGGCTATCTTATGAAGTGCAGCCAGCCTGAAAATCAAAGAAAAGAAGCAACGCCCTGGGCCAGAACCACAAGAAATGTTGCTTTGGCTTGAAATTTTTACCCCAGTGGAGCATGATCAAACACGGTTAAAGCCGTAGTCACTAGGAATACCCCATTTAAACATGTTTGAAAGGGTTAAGAGTATGAATACCCCACAGATTGTGTCTAACTGTAATTAGGATGGATTAAATGCAGAGGACAAATTTTGTTGTATGTATATACAATGACAAATAAAGGAAATTCTTAATTTTTATTAAGTTGCCGTGTACTGTTAACAATGTCAAGAATTGGAATGAAATTTTCGAACAGTTAAAAAATTGGATCTTGATTTCAAACCTGGTGCCGATGATGGCCATAACTACTGTATATACCAAGTGTGTCCAAGATGGGCAAAGATGGATCAAGACGTTACTATGATGCTTCAAAATGTACCCCAATTTATTATTTGGGATTAAACAGGAAGGAACGGTGCTCTGTGGAATAGCCCTGATATGTATTAAAACCTGTTGTCAAATAGCACTCCAGACCCTGCCCTCCAGTGTTGTGGTCTGACAGGAGAAATGATAGACATGCTATTAAATCACTGATTAGAGTGCACACTTCTGCTAGTTGGATGTAGCTCTCTGAAAAAAGAGACCTGTTAGTATGGATGCATTACTAAAAGTAAGTCCTTTTGGCTGCTCCCTTGTTTTCACAAGCAGATCACAAGCCACAGCAGATCCAATTTCTACACACAATACCCCATAATGACAACGTGAAAATGTTTTGGATTTTTTTACATGTTTGCAAATTATTAAAAAAAAAACAAACAAACAAAAGAAGAAATCCCACGTACATAAATATTCACAGCCTTTGCCATGAAGCTCAAAATCGAGCTCAGGCGCATCCCGTTTTCACTGATGATCCTTGAAATGTTTCTGCAGCTTAATTGGAGTCCACCTGGTTTAAATTCAGTTGATTGGACATGATTTGGAAAGAGTTACACCTGTCTGCATATAAGGTCCCACAGCTGACAGTGCATGTCAGCGCACAAACCAAGCTTGAAGTCAAAGGAATTGTCTGTAGACCTCTGAGACAAGGTTTTCTGGAGGCATAAATCTGGGCAAGGTACAGCCACATTTCTGCTGCTTTGAAGGTCCCAATGGACACAGTGGCTTTAATCATCCATAAATATAAGACATTCAGATCCACCAGGACTCTTCCTAGACCTGGCCGCCGTCAAAACTGAGCAATCAGGAGAGAAGGGCCTTAGTCAGGGAGGTGACCAAGAACCCCAGGAATCCGAAGCCACTCCTTTGTAAAAGACACATGGCAGCCCACCTGGACTTTGTCAAAAGACACCTGAAGTACTCTCAGATCATGAGAAACAAGATTCTCTGGTCTGATGAGACAATGATCGAACCTTTGGTGTGAATGCCAGGTGTCATATTTGGAGAAAAGCAGACACCATCCCTACAGTGAAGCATGGTGGTGGCAGCATCATGCTGTGGGGATGTTTCTCAGTGGCAGGAACTGGGAGTCTAGTCAGAATTGTGGGAAAGATGAATTCAGCAATGTACAGAGACATCCTGGATGAAAACCTGCTCTAGAGTGGTCTTGATCTCAGACTGGGGTGACAGTTCATCTTTTAGCAGGACAATGACCCTAAGCACACAGCCAAGATATCAAAGGAGTGGCTTCAGGACAACTCTATGAATGTCCTTGCATGTTCCAGCCACAGCCCAGACCTGAATCTGATTGAACAAGAGGAATGGGTAAAATTGCCCAAAATTAGGTGTGCCAGCCTTGTGGCATCATATTCTAGAAGACTCGAGGCTGTAAAAAAAAAAAAAAAAAAAAAAAAAAAATGAATGTACTCCAGTTTGGAAGAAGGCAAAATGCAGAAAAAGTGAAGTCCTGTGAATACTTTCCAGATACAATGTATTTAGTCACAGTCTTGAGTAAAATGTAATTTAGTTTCAGTCATAATTTAGTCATCTGAATTGTTTTAGTGTAATCAAACGTTTGGGCACCCCTGGTAATTTTCATGATTTTCCTTTATAAATCATTGGTTGTCTGAATCAGAAATTTCAGTTAAATATATCATATAGCAGATGAACACACTGATATTTTAGAGGTGAAATGAAGTTTATAGGATTTACAGAAAGTGCAATAATTATTTAAACAAAATTGGGCAGGTGCATATATTTGGGTACACTTGTCATTTTATTGATTTGAATACACGTAGCACTACTTATTGGAACACAAAATTGATTTGGTAAGTTCATTGACCCTTGACTTCCTTTCACAGGTGAATCCAATTGATCTAAGCTATCTCAGAGATTTCAGCTGTCAGTTTCCACTGTGAGGAACGTAGTGAAGAAATGGAAGACTGCAGGCACAGTATGAGTTAAGGCCCGAAGTGATAGGCCAAGAAATATCTCAGATAAGTTGGTGAAGGATGGTGAGAACAGTCATAGTCAACCCACAGACCTGGTCCAAAGACCTACAACATGATCTTGCTGCAGATAGTGTCTCTGTACATCAGCCAACTATACAGCGCACTTTGCACAGGAAGATGCTGTAATGCAGAGGAAGCCTTTTCTGCGTACATGCCACAAACAGAGTCGCTTGAGGTATGCTAAAGCACATTTGGACAAGCCAGCTTCATTTTGGAATAAGGTGTTATGGACTGATGAAACTAAAATTGAGTTATTTGGACATAACAAGGGGCAGTATGCATGGCTGAAAAAGAACACAGCATTTCCAAGAAAAACACTTGCTACCTACAGGAAAATTTGGAGGTGGTTCCATCATGCTGTGTGGCTGTGTGGCCAGTGCAGGTACTGGGAATCTTGTTAAAGTTGAGGGTCACATGGATTCCAGTTAATATAAGCAGATTCTTGAGACGGGTCCGTGCGTCGGGACGCAGCCGGCGCGGCGGCACAGGAAAAACACCTCCGTGTTCATAACCATTTGTAAAATCCAGGCGGCTTTTGATGGCTTTCAGTGGAGTGAGTATATGAGAAATTGTTTAACAGCTGGACATGTTCTAACTTGTCCTTAAGGCTTCCAAGGCGGAAGGCGGAGTGTTGCAGCGGCTGTGAGCCGAGGCTGCAATCCGTCCGCACGTCTTTCATTAAAAAAATCTCCTTTAACAGTGGAATATCCAGATAAAATGCTGAAACCGACTTCTTCTGAAACTTCTCTGTTCTCTCACGACGTCCTGGATCAATAGAGCCTGAAATGTGGAGGTTTTCAGCTTGAAACAGGCTGACGACGGCGCCTGAGAGCGCTGCGTGATGTCTCGCACCGTGGGAAGTCCTTAAAGCGACAGTATCACCTCAAAATCTCTCATCAGCCGTTAAAATTTTCACCGAAAACCAGCTTAATTTTTCGAACCGTGTCCACTTCGATGTGTCTCACAGGTTTAGAAAAAATTTTGATCAAACAAAGCGCCAGTCTCTCAGCAACTTCTCAGACAAAGGAATTCCGACGAGGGGCTGGACGACTGAATGAAATCCATATAGTTTTTGAAAAAAATAAAAAGGACCTATACTTTATTGACAGACCACGTATGTACACACACACAGCCAAAAGGATCATTTCCTTCTCTACTGCAGCAGCGACAGCAATGGGAAGAAATATGACTCCTTCATCCTCATTGGTTGGCTGGCTCGTGAATTTTCCATCAATTAGAAGTCACTAACCCCACTAACCCCCCCCATTTTATAAATGTGGAGCAAGCGCTTCAGTCATTTTTTGAACTGGAGGAAGAAGGAGCACGCAGCGCGTTGTCAGAGTCTGAAACAGACAGTGAGGATTCTGGTGCTGAAAGAGATGATCCTTCTTTTGTTCTGGAGGACCAACCAAAGAAGGTGGATCCACCAATGTGCGCATGGAGATCTGAACACAGAGTCGGAGTGTGCGCTTCTGTTTCCAGATCCAGATCTCTGCTCAGACGCGCAGCAGAGACACGCCCCAGCGCTGACTGCTGGAACACGTGGAGGACGCAGACACCGCTCCAGTAGTAAGCAGATTTCAGCTTCGGAGAACAACAGGAGTCCAGGTTGATACACTTTCCACCCAAAGTCCACCTTTTTCTTTTGTTTTTTGCAACTGACACAATTAGAACAATTTGCACCAGCACCAATAAAATTGCTGCAAAAACAAGGCATTAGGGAAAAAATACAACTGGACAGACTTTGAAATGGAAGATCTGTACAAATTTTTCATGTCATTGGTGTCACTGCCAAGTTTCCAGGACTACTGGAAACAAAATAATATTTTGTTTGTGCCCTTTCCAGTGAAAGTAATGTCCAGAGGCAGATTTAGATTGTTAGATTGTTATTCTGGAACATCCACCTAAGTGATCCAGATGAGGATGTAGAAAATGATAGAAAAAAGGGAACACCAGGTCATGATAAACTGTTTGGAGTCAGGCCTCTTTATGATGACATCCTCAGTGCCTGCCAGGCTGGCAGTGGATGAAAGGATGGTGGCGATGAAGGCAAAAACTGAAATGACTCAATATTTGAAGGACAAGCCAGCAAAATGGGGCATTAAACTTTTTGTGTTAGCTGTTTCAAATAATGGCTACACACTCAAGTTCACCATTTACACTGGCAAGACTGTGACCACAAGTGAGCACAGACTGTCATGCGATGTGGTCATGAACCTGATCCAGCCATCCTCGCTTGGTACAGGGTACCACATTTACTATACATAGACAATTTCTACACGAGTCCCAAACTGTTCATGGACCCGGCTAACATGACGCATGGGGCATGTGGCACATACAGGGAGAACAGACAAGGATGCCCCAGAGGGAGGGCAAATGCTCTCACAAAAAAATATGAAAGAGGATCTATAAGATGCATAAGAGAGGGGCCTGTGGTGTTTATAAAGTGGATGTACACATGGGGGTATCTGTGTGCTCCACCATCTATCATGTGTTTTCAAGTGAGACAGTGTGGAGTAGGGTGAAGGATGGGAAGGGATTGATGCTGGATGGTAAAAGACATTCCCTGTCCAGCCCAGTCTCACATTTTTTTTCATGCTACCGTCACAAAATTAAATTTTAAATGTTAAATGTTAAATTCTCGTGACATTGGCTTATAAGAAAAACATGGGTGGAGTCAACCTATCTGACCAGCTCTTCCAGTACTACTCCACCTATCGGAAAACTGTGCGCTGGTACAAGACAGTGTTTGCTGCACTTCCTTGACATTGCAACCACAAATGCAGTCATCTTGCTTTGTGAGATCAGCAGCGTCAAACAAGTGCAGCCCATGACACACAAGGACTTTATGGTGGAGCTGGTGTGGCAACTGTGTGGCACAGACAAAACAGGTGTCCCACAGAACAAGCACCAGAACTACGTTCCTGTGCCAATTGTGACAGGCACAGATCCTCGCCAAAAAGCCACAAAAGGCAGATTGAGGCGCCAAAGGTGCCTTCAAGTTGAAAACAACAGGAGTGACACACCATGGAAATGTCAAGTCTGTGGTGTGCCCCCCTGTGCTGTTTTGGACAGGAATTGTTTTTTTTTTTTGTTTTGTTTTTTTTGAGTGGCACAAATAATTTGTGTTGCATCTTATTTTGACATCTGATTGTTTTGTAAATTGTTTAGCATTAGCATTTCCTGCACTATATGTTTTTGAAATGTACAATTTATGTTTACATTCTAAATCTTATTGTGATATCTGACTGTTTTGTAAATAATTGTACAAAAAAAAAGACCTGAAGCATTTCCTGCTACATTTGTACACGTTTTTGAAATGTACAATTTATTAAAATTAAATTAAATTTTTTAAGTTATGAAAATGGTTCGTTAAACAAGTTTGTGGTTTTCACAATCAAAAAAACTAATATTTTCCACTTGGATTTTATGTTTTTGTATGATTTTAGGTTCACTGTGTTAAAACAGCAGGTCAGACTGAATGAGAAATTGTAAAGTCACAAAGGTGAGGTTGTGCTGAAAAAATGACACCAAACAAGGTCATGTAAACTCTTTTTAAAGGTAAATTATAAAGGTAAAACCACAAGTAGTCAAAAACAGCCACTTATACCCTGGACTCCAGAGGGTTAAGTGAGCTGTCCATGCTCGGAGACCAACAAACCTGAGAAGTTTTGTAAAGAAGAATGGTCCAAAATACCTTTAACCAGAATCCAGACTCTCATTGGAAGCTATAGGAAGCATTTAGAGGCTGTTATTTCTGCAAAAGGAGGATCTACTAAATACTGATGTATTTTTTCTGTTGGGGTGCCCAAATTGATGCACCTGTCTAATTTTGTTTAAAGAATTATTGCACACTTTCTGTAAATCCTATAAACTTCATTTCACTTCTCAAATATCAGCATGTTTGTCTGCTATATGATATATTTAACTGAAATTTCTGATCCAGACAACCAATGATTTATAAAGGGGAGATCATAGAAATTATCAGGGGTGCCCAAACTTTTGCATACAGCTGTACAACTGCATCATCCCTGTGGCCAGTAATGCCAGTATAGTCAGAGCACTGCAGCTGCACATTTCTCCAAAAACAGCATCAGTGCAGCTGCAAGAGGAGATTTGACAGTGTGCACATTCTACGTCTTCACTATGCATGCAACACCAACGGCTCTAAAATGGAATTTGGACTCTATTTAAGTTGCACTTTTTCACCTGTCACAGACATTACAAGCGCTTTACAAACATGCTTTACATGTTTTTACATATTTGCATGTTCAGCAGGAGAAAAGTTGAAAGGTTTATTGTCAAATTTTATGTAAACGTATGTCCACAATTGTACATGGTCACAAACCTAATCACCTTTTAGATCCACAGATGTGTTTGTTTTGAGGTCTGTGGTATGAAAACTATAACCACCGCTTTTCTTTACAGCAGTTGTGTTCCCATCATACAAAGTCACGGTACGACTCACGGTGAGCAAGCGCGGTACACACGAATAGCACAAGCCTCCTGTGTGTTCACGCGCGTGTGTGTTTGCGTGCACGTGCATGCATGTGTGTGTTTGCGTGCGTGCTCCTGCGTGTGTGTGATTTCCCAGCTTTGCAGCAGGAGGAAAGAAAAACAGCAGAAAGGAGAACAAAACAAACAGAACACACAAGGGCAAAAAGTGCACATATATATAAAGAGGAAGAGGAAAAAAAGCCATTGTTGGTGCCGGGAAACAAAGGAAGCCCGGACAATGGGGGAGAGGCTGACAAAAGCCACCGACTGCAGGAAACGGCCCGGATAACAATGCCAGCGGAATGTGCCGACCAACTCGGAAACACAGCAAAAAAAAAAAAAAAGAGAGCATTACCATTCTGTGGAAAGCATAATGATCCTCCGTTAAAAACTTCACTCAACTCTCACAGCATGCATAGTTTCCATACAAAGCCACCTGTCTGCCAAGGTCAAATGTTTCAAAGGTCACTAATGAAAGTACACGTTGAAGATGCACTAAATCCCAAAATGAAAACCTGCAAAACATGAATGCATCACATCTACGTACACAAAGAAATTGATGCGTTCATGCTGGCACATGTAAGACTGGTGGTCATGGAGTTATTGCAAGGAGGGGGAGCTAAATTTTTACATATGCATTTGCTACATTGCTTTTTATGGTACACCAAAGCCCCTTTCACACCAGGCTTGCGTAGAGATGCATTGTGCTGCATCTCTACTGTAGTATGCTGTGCAAGTTGCACACAAAGGGGAGAAGCTTGGCTCCATGATGCGGATTTTACAGACTGCCTGGACACGTGTCTGATGTTTAATATACTTGATGCATGTCGCTTTTAATAATTCCACTGCAAAGGTGATTTGTTTTATTTGAAAAGAAGTTGTAGTTTTGTACAAATTGTGATGTGTAACATAAGAAGAGGAAGCAAAAGGCTTGCGTGTTGGAGGGGGAGCTCAAACATATTCTGATCTACAAAAGGAGGGCCCTGCAGAAAACCTCGGGAACCACTGAGTTTGACCAACAAGCCAAGTTGTCGGTAGGTGTAAGGATCCTCTCTGTTTGGTGTGTGTGTGTGTGTGTGTGTGTGTGTGTGTGTATGTGTGAGAACCTGTCGGCATCCACCCTCTGAACCTGTTCTTTCTTGTCCCTCGTGTGAAAGGTTTCTTTGAGTCTTCTGTCTACGGGTTTGGCTCCATTGTCTCCCCACATTTCACTGGTGGTGCTATTACCAGCTTCAGGCCTGCCAGCACAGCCAAGTCTATTTTGTGTCGTAATTATTGACATTAACACAACAAGATGTCCAATAGGGGGACGTGGAAAGAAATAGTGTATTTTATATGTTGTGACTGTGTTCTTTTTTGTTTTTTCATTAATTTTGAAGAAGGTGAGAATAATTTAAAAATATAAAATATAAAAATATAAATATAAAATTGCATCAAAATATATAAAGTTGCATCAAACAGGTAAAACACAGTAAATATCTTCCTCACCTTCACATTAAAAAAATGAATTCCATATTTTATGAAAAATATGGCTTTTTTTTGTTAATGCTGTATGTAACCTTTTAATAGCTAAACAGGAAGAAAGCTCATTAATCCAAAGGTTCACAGATGGGCAACAACACGTTTCCAATACGTATCAAAAAAGCATTTCGCAAATAATAGACTGCAGTTAGCCAATTTGATTTCAAGTGTTCTAAGGCATAGTGTTTCTAGGGATACAGACCAAGGATACCAAGATCTCAGGATGCAAAGGTATTCCTTTTGTCGATAGAAATGATCTCAATTGTGCATTTGCAGAATTCCTGAATATATTTGCACATTGGAACACAATTAAATAGACTTAATTTCTTTATTCTTCCTTTTATTCAAGTGTCTAGAATATTAAACTTAAAAGCCAATTATACTCGTTCAATTTCCATCTACTGCAAATAGAAAGTGTTTGTACCTGATCAGCAGTTCTGCTTTTTCCTCAATCCTGTTCTGTAATGTTTGCCTCAAAATCTTCTACCCAGCCCATTTTTTTGTTTGAAGATTCGATCATTGAAGGTTTAGCGATTTTTCGTTTAGCGTAGGGGTCAGCTGTGACCAGATCTTTAATACAACTTTCATCTATCATGTATCCACTATGAAGGTGCCACTATGTGCCTCTCTGTACCCCGCATGTGCCCCGTAGCAGCCTCTAGTGAGCCACGACCGACTTGTCATTACAGCCTCGAATGGCTCGCCTCAGCCACACTAAGCCACGTAGTGCCATGACAGCGCCATGATAATGCCATGTTGGTGCATGTTTAGGCATGAGTTTGGTCCAGACCTCCAGCCCTCCCACACCTGGTCCCTTTAAAGTGTGGGTTTTCAATTCACAGATTCACAGCAGCATTTAAAGATGTCCCTTCTTTTTTTTTTTTTTTAAATGCAGTCCAAAAATAGACACTCCATCACAGTTCCGCAGTTGTATGCTGTGCGCCAGGCTGCAGTCCACCTGTAATGCACCAGACCAGCTAGACCCGAACCACGGGTTCCTGCAGAGCCGCCTCTGTGCTCCTCGCTGGCTCCGCGGCTCTCTGGCTTTTTTTTTTTTTTTTTTGCAGCTTTAATCACACAAAACTTTATGTTTGTCTGTTTATTTCTGCAAAATCGCTCTTTTGTGCACGCGCTGCTGTTGTCCTTTCATGGACAGCCGCCTCTCTGCTCTTCTGGCTTCCGTTCCATCCGTGGCTTGCTGGCTTTATTTTTTCCCTGGCTTTAAGCACAATCATTTTTACAACGTGAATCCACTTTAACTTTGTGTTCGTCCGTTTATTTCTGCAAAAGTGCTCTTTTGCACACGCTCTGCTGTTGTCCTTTCATGGACAGCTGCCTCTCTGCTCTTTCTAGTGGCTTCCTTTCCATCCGTGGCTTGCTGGCTTTATTTTTTCCCTGGCTTTAAACACAATCATTTTTACAACGTGATTCCACTTTTGACTTTGCGTTCGTCCGTTTATTTCTGCAAAAGCACTCTTTTGTGCGCAGTGCCGTTCTGCATACAGAATGAGGTGGCCGTTTTATTATATACACCTGTGGATCATTTTATATATATATATATATATATATATATATATTTATTTCTTTAGGGGGTGGTGGCCAAGTGGTTAATGTACTTGGTTTCAGTGCAGAAGGTTCCGGGTTCAAATCCCACCCCTGCCACATTTCTCCATGTAATGTGGAGTTGCGTCAGGAAGGGCATCCGGCGTAAAACCTGTGCCAATTCAACATGCAGATCCACCTTGGGTTTGCTGTGGCGACCCCGAGTACAAAACAAGGGAGCAGCCGAAGAGACTTACTATATATATATATATATATATATATATATATATATATATATATATATATATATATATATATATATATATATATATATTTCTTTATTTCTTCCACAGCTTACAAGTCACCATGATACAACTTTTAACTTTGTGTTATGTCTTCAAAATCGGTCTTTTGCGCGCTCTCCAACTGTGTTGCCGCACAGCTCCTGCTCTTAGCTGCTCCACTGGAGTTATAAATCTTCCATGGCTTTAAACACACATCCACTTTCACGCAGTCACCCAAATTTTAACCAAATTTTAAGTGTTCGGCCAATATTGACTGAAATATCACTCTTTTGTGAGCTGGCATTCTGCCTAAATACTTGTTTGAAGCGTGATGATGAGTCACTGCCTCAGTGCGCACACACAGTGGAGCTCATGTGATCCATTAATTCCAGAAGTGATTAGAGGTATTTTTGGCATCCAAGGTTTGACAGAAAATGATTAATCCACTACAAAATAATTATTTTATATAGAGTCCAGCGCACAGAGCAGTGTGCGCAAAGGAGGAGAGCCGCTCCAAAAATAGCCTCTCAGGTCCTTCCTCAGTGCACACACACAGTGGAGCTCATGTGATCCATTAACAAGATATTAAATCAACATACTTTTACATACAACAGGCATCAACATACAGACATACTTTTACAGCAAAGAACTGTTTTATCAAGCTATAAAAAACATTAAAAATAATTACCTTAAGCTGTTCAAAATACATCCCACATGGAGCAGGAAAGACAGGAAAAAAGTGTCCAGATGAAACAGTCCTCTGTGATGCCAGAAGTGATTAGAAGTGTTTTCAACATCCAAGGCAGAAAATGATTAATCCACTATAAAATATAGTTTTTGTTGTACAGCCTTTCACACAAGACCTCAAATTACCTTTATAAAGTCTCAGAACAGTTGTTTATTATAGTTTGCTGTGTGTTTTGAATAGATGTGTGGAAAATTATTTTTTGCTTTATTTTTTCCTTGCCTATTTTTGATTGTAAACCTTTATTACACTTATAAAAGACAACAAAAACATCTATATTCTGAAAGCACAGGTTGTCCTCAAAAAAAAAAAAAAAAGAGACATAAAACTTGATTGTGGGATGCAGGGAGAGCTGTTAACAGCAATAATAAAACATTTATGCCAGGCGAGTGAACTGTCCAAAAAATGCCCTCGGACCCCAGAGAGTTAAACAAAAGGGTTAGTTGTTTCCTGTTTAAGAGAGTCAGAGGACAGGTATTTGTCCAAAGGCAGTCCTCTAGCACTTTGTTCTTCTATTTGGGCCCGTCTGTGATGTTGTTGTTAATGTTTTTTTGTTGTTGTTCTTGTTTGTTTTTTTTCTCTTTCTAGATTATCGTTGAATATAAAAAAGTCTAATTTTATGTTATTTGCTGGCAATACAAAATGTAATCATGGTCTAATTAAAATTTGCATCGATAATGAAATAATATCAAGGGTCTCATCTACATGTTTTTTGGGTGTGTGGATAGATGAGAAACTGTCTTGGAAAGAACATATTGATCATGTTTGTAAAAAAAAAAACAAGTCAATATGAATTATAAGTAAAGACACAGTAAGACATTTGTAGTACATCACAAATGTCTTTTAACATTATATTATAGTTTAGTTTATCCATATTTAAGTTATTGTAATATTGTATGGGGAAGTACCTTTGCAACGTATATAAACAAAATATTTCTTTTACAGAAAAAATCTGTTCGAATAACTACTCGTTTGTAACCTTGTGCTCCAAGTGCACCTCTGTTTTTTAAATTGCAGCTCTTAAATATCTTCCATATAAATATTTTCCATTTTTTTTCATTTTTCCATTTTTCATTTGTTTTCAGAGCTCTCTCTATGTTATTAAGTGGCCTTCCTTCATCAAATATTATTTTGTGCATAACCATCAAATTCATATTTATCCGACCAGGCAGGTTGCACATTTGCATTTATCTTTGCATAGAGCGACTTGTTATCAGCATCACATCAGATATCATGGTAAATCTCGGAATGATACGGTACATCTTGTGAATCCATCCACCACTTTACATAGATATAAAAGTGGACTAAAAGCAAAGATCCTGCAGGAGTATTTACAGTGACTTGTTTATAATCTGGATAAAACTGTGTAATTCTGTTGTCTACTGTTGCTGTGTTTGTTTTGTTCAGGAGTGGGTTTTCGATCAGCCTTTTTGGCTTCCACCACTCCCTTGCACATTACTCATATCGGCTTTCTCTCTCTCTCTCTCTCTCTCTCTCTCTCTCTTTGTTTTATGTTTAAACATTATTTTTGTATGAGTTTTATTTTTGTGCTAAATAAACAAATCAAATCAATCAAAACAAACAAAACACAGCACATGGTTCACCTCTAACTAATACAAAAAAAAAAATAAAAAAAAAAAACTGGCGCAATTTGCCCGAAATGTCACTTTTTTTTTTTCATTAGTAAAGCTTTTTGCATGGAAGTGTTATGGCGGTGCAGATCTTTTGGTTTTGGTATATGCTTCTTGATCCAGCACACCTTTTATGTGTTTTGGATGTGCGTGTCTTCTCTGCATCACCTCAAACTAATGAAAAAACTTCCATTTGCTTACTTTTATATTAAAATTGTCGTATTTCAGGTGGACAGCACCGCGGCCTCACAGCCAGAAGGTTAAATTCTGACCTGATCTTTTCTTCGCACCCGCCAGGTGCTTCAGCTTCCTTCCACTTCCAAAGACATGCAGGTTATATGAATCTGAAGCTTGTCTGTCTATATGTCAGCCCTGTGACTGACTGGAGGCCTGTCCAGGGTATACCCAGGGTATACTCTCGCATGATTGCGATCCTTAACTGAAATAGGTTATTTTAGTAAATGGATGCATTTTATGGACGTTTCAGCTGCAGCTTGTCTTTGTAACCAATGGACATTTAAAGGGAACTCCAGGATTTTTCAATCTGGCTTATTTTTTATTTACTTATTTATTTATTTTTGGGCAGGTAGCATGGAGAGGACTCCTACAGAGGTACATTTATCTTGGTAAATGTAAAGAAATGTTTTAAATGATGGTTTGCACCAATCAGGCATAACATTGCAACCACCTGCTTAGCACAGTGTAGGTCTTCATTTTTCTAGAAAAACAGCCCTGACCACTCAAGACATGGACTCCACTCTGTGTGCTATGGTATCTGGCACCAAGACATGAGCAGAAGATTATTCTGTTGGCTTGGACCGCATGGACCAGCCGTCACTCACCACATGCATTACTAGGCTTTGACCGCCCATATGGCCCTGTAACTATTTTACCTTCCTTGGATCAATTTTAGTAGGTATTGATCACTACAGATCGGGGCCATCCAACAACAGCTGCAGTTTTGGAGATACTCTGGCCCAGTCATCCAACCAACACAATCTGGCCTTTGTCAAAGTCACTCAAAACTTTATGTGTCCCCATTTTTCCTGCTTCATACACATCAGTTTCGAGGACAAAATGTATATATCCCACATACTGATAGGTGCCACCATAATGACTATTAATGTTATTCATTTCACCTGTTAGTGGTCACAATATTATGGCTGATCAGTGTATGCAAATATTGACTTACCTTAGCCTTCTTCCCATTTGGTGACAGTACTCTCCACTAGGTCTTCTGCTAAGTTCTTTTGCTTACTTCAGAAATAAGCCTCTCATCGACATTGGACTTGAAAGGACTTGTTGGAGAGTATAAGATACAGTGCCCTCCAAAAGTATCGGAACATTTGGTATTTCACATGTTTTAATTTGTTTATGCCATTTCAAATATAAAAAAATACAACAAAAAAACCCTAAAAAAAATGTAATTTCTAAAATTATCTTCCTTAAACTCTAATTGAAATCACTGGGCAGCATGGTGGCTTAGTGGTTAGCATTGTTGCCTCACAGCAAGAAGGTCCCCTGTGGATTGATTCCCACCTGTGGCCTTTCTGTATGGAGTTTGCATGTTCTCCCCATGTTTGTGTTGGTTTCCTCTTGGTTCTCTGGTTTCCTCCTACATTTAAAGACATGCAGGTTAGGTGAATTGGAAACTTTATAACTGTCCAGGTCTCCTTTGCAAAAGAGATCTCAATCTCAATGCGACTAACCTGGATGAATAAAGATTAAATTAAAAGGTAATTCCGTGTGGAGTAGATAGTTTTCCAAAACTGAGTGTGCAAGAAGAAGAGTGAGGAAAGCCACAGGTCTTCCTTTTAACATGCAAAATTTCTCCAGTCAGCCACAGAAGCCTATAACTTCTTCTGGACCGTCTGGGTGTCTTTGTTGTGGGTGCGTCTGTCAGTTGTGTTTGCACATATGTTGGATTTTGCCCGTGTTCCATTTTGTGGGTATGCTCCCTTTTACTGTCTCCCATGTGGGTCCCTGGAGTGTTTGGTTCCGGTCTGCATCTTATGTCTGTATATTTTGTATGTCCTACTCATTCATCAGTCGTGTGGGCTGCCTTTGTGTGTCTGCACCAGTGATTCTTGTCTGGTATGTGTGGGTAAGTGCGACCCTGGGTCTTGTCTGAGTATGGTGTATGTCTCCCTAGTTTGGCTCTGAGTCCTTTGTGTCACTCAGTCGTGTCTATGCTGTGTGTGTGTGTGTGGGGGGGGTTTGCTATCCATGGTGTTTGCTCCCCTACGTGTGTGTCAATCTGTGTGATCTCCCTCTGCCTGTGTGTCCTTGCATCCCCTAGTGTCAAGTTCATCATGTCTTTGTTTTTGCTCCTGTCGTGTCCTTTTGTCTTCCCTGTCCACAGTGCACCTTGTCCTCATTATTCATGCTTATCAGTGGCTTTATGTTTTTCTTAGATTGGTCATGTTTGTCTCTCGTTTTCACTCCCTTCCATTTTGAATTCCGTGTTTACTGTCTGCTTATATTCTTTGATTTAGGTTTCGGGTTTTGCTCAGTTAATTTTAATCCATGGGTGAGTTGGTTACAATTTATAGTGTTGTCTTTTAGTTCCACATTTGTTTTTGCATTTGTTATGTACTTTATGTTTTGATTTTATGCTTCTTGTTTAGGTTTTATTTCCACATTCTGTCTGATGTTTTTGTCTCCTCATGTTTCTGTGGTTTAGTTCCTTTTTGTTCATCACATCTGTTATTTATTAGTTCAGTTTGTTATAAGCCACACCTTGTTTGCTGTTTGGGTGCCAGTCGATTGCATCAATTATGCATTAATTATGATAGTAAGTCGTCTCTTCCATGTTCTCCGTTAGAAAGTATTTTATTGTGTCATTATATGCCACTGTCTTCCTGCTTTTAGTTAGTCTATTTGCTTCTGGAACCTCCCTGTTGTTGACCACCCTGTCTCCTGGTTCATACCCTTTTTGTCTCTTCACCCCATCACGGGTATGTTGGATTATGTGTCACTCTTGATTATTAAAGCACTGTCATTTTTGCATCTACACGTCTGTGTGCTGGCTGCCTGCTTTTAGGGTTAAATTTGACTCTGCTCCTGCACTAATCGTAACAGAATCGACTGGCTACAATGAACCCTGCAGGAAGCCTCCTCAACATGGTGGCACCTAAAACTTTTTGTGAGAAACTCAGACTCTTTAACACTTATCACTGCAGTTATACTTCCAAGAAAAGAGATACATTTTTTAATCAGGCATGGGACGTAGCTGAAGCTGTGGGTTGTGGACTGGTTCCTGGAGGACACTGTATGTCAGTGCCTGTAAACATACATGTTTACCTCTGCAGGCAAGCATACTCTCCGTGTTACCAGACACTGCAAATGACATTTTCACTTACTGAGTGGCAATAAGAAGAGGGTTATGGTGACCACTCATAGCTTGCCCCATAGGTTTAGATTGTACAGCTGTTCAGGCTGGTTAAACTAGACTGGTTATCATCATGTTTTCCCAAAGTGAAAAGGTGAATTCCAAAATGTCTATAATAGAGCCCATTAATGAAACGTGCTTGTCCAATAGTTTGGGCAAACAGGCTGGACAAGCTATTGGACAAGGAAACAGGCTGATGTCACATGAAAACAACCCCAATGGAAAAACATCTGAAAGTGTTTTCGACACTTTGCAAATTCAAAAACCTTCAAAAAATATGGCCTATTGGCAAATTACTGCATGTTGCTTTAAGAAAAGAACAAGGTTCTATTCACATGAATTTTCTAGACTGGGTTACACCAAACGCAGTGTCACAGGTGAGCTGGAGGCTATCCCAGCGGTCATTAGGTGAGAGGTAGGGCACACCCTGGACAGGATGCCAATCTACTGCAGGTCCATGAATACACAGACAAACATATTCACACCTATGGTCAATTTAGAGTCACCAATTCATCTAACCTGCGTGACGTCTGAAGTGGGAGGAAGCCAGAACACCGGATGGAAGCCCACACCAACACGGGAAGAACATGCAAACTCCACAAAGACCATGAGGGAAGTGATCTTAGAACCTTCTTGCTGTGAAGCAACAATGCTAAGGCCCCCTTCACACATAACACAAAGGATGAAGAAACCAGATGAAATTCCGTGAACCAAAAACAAAATGGGGAACCACAAAACATTCCACCTGCTGTCGGGAGGGACACACGGTCAGACAGGCATGCCTGACACACCAGCGACAAAACTGTCACTGGTGCGACACTGCACAAACACAGTAAGAGCAGCTGGAACGTGTTGCACCACATAAAAAACACCACAATTGATTGAATCCCTCTGATCGAGCGGACAATAGACGTACAGTCATGACATGACATGAATGAAGCAGTGCACTCTTATTATGTACACATTTGCTGGCCTAGCGTGTCCAGCTGGCCCCGCATGCGTGTCGGGCCAGACGTGCATATTCTGTGAGCAGCGTGCTGCAGGACAGACACTGCATCATGTGGAACATAACTCACATGGGTGATGTGACATTCAGATCGCCTGCTACATGTTCACATGATATGACGGCCCATTACACCTGGGACAGCCTGTCAATGTGCACGCTGTGCGCTCACACACTGCAGCCCATCGCAAAAGTGATATATGTTTTATGTATTTCCATGTGAGGACAGCAAGCACACACACATGCATCATGGTGGACAGGTGCAAGGTCATGTCCTTCAAAGCACAGTACGTGTTCTGCAGCTGTGACATCCAGGACCAGAGATCTGAACAGCTGCTGCTGCTGGCAGCCACGCCCCCTGTCTGTACAGCACACAGACCAAAGTGTTGCTCTCTGTTTCTTTGTTATGTGCTCATTGTTTTTTAGTTATTTGTTATGTAATTGTGTGTGTAGTTACTGTAGTACTTATTTATATACCTGTCCTGGCTGTGGTCTCTGTGTTTTTAATGTGACACGTCATGTGCTTTGAGCCATCATTTGCAGCTGTCAGTGAGTCTCTGGCCAGCGATCAGCTGAGAGGCGGCTTGCTGTGCTGTGTGTGCTCAGACATGGCTGGCCAGTCCCCATCTACACATACAGCATTCAGCATTTCATGCAAGTGTGTCCCGCTCCACCCCCACAACACATGTGGGATGCGGGGAAGCACACTGGCACAAATGAGACACACGGCATGTGTTGCGGGGGGAGTGGAGGGGGCACAACACACACGCAACACACACCACATGTATTGAGGGGGGAGCCAACACTCTGGCATGCCACATGTGTGTTGCTTGGCAACACCACAGTCGTGGTGGCACATAGAAAAATTTCAGCCAGCTTGAGAGTGGTCGCCTGCTCGCTATTTTTGTGCTGACTGTGCGAATGGCACCACATTTCCCAAGTGCAAATGTCCGTGTGTGGTACCTGGGATTTGGCCGACACCTGCCGAGAGAGGGATCAAATGGGCACTCACAGGGCACACTCTGTCTTTCGGCTGCTGGTGTACGTGAATGGTTGTGGAGACAGGTGTATGAGGCATTAGAGGCGGCTCCGATTTTTCACGAATGGCATGCAATTCCTCCTTTGTGTGCTAGTCGGCTTCAATCGTGCTACGTGTGAAGGGGCCCTAACCACTAATCCACCGTACCACCCTTATTCAACTTCATTACTTTAAGTTTGGGTTCTCAACATTTTCATTGTTTTTTGTCACATGTGAAAATGTACACTCAACAAAAATATAAACGCAACACTTTTGGTTTTGCTCCCATTTTGTATGAGATGAACTCAAAGATCTAAAACTTTTTCCACATACACAATATCACCATTTCCCTCAAATATTGTTCACAAACCAGTCTAAATCTGTGATAGTGAGCATTTCTCCTTTGCTGAGATAATCCATCCCACCTCACAGGTGTGCCATATCAAGATGCTGATTAGACACCATGATTAGTGCACAGGTGTGCCTTAGACTGTCCACAATAAAAGGCCACTCTGAAAGGTGCAGTTTTGTTTTATGTGGGGGGGGGGGGGGGGATACCAGTCAGTATCTGGTGTGACCACCATTTGCCTCATGCAGTGCAACACATCTCCTTCGCATAGAGTTGATCAGGTTGTCAATTGTGGCCTGTGGAATGTTGGTCCACTCCTCTTCAATGGCTGTGCGAACTTGCTGGATATTGGCAGGAACTGGTACACGCTGTCGTATACGCCGGTCCAGAGCATCCCAAACACGCTCAATGGGTGACATGTCTGGTGAGTATGCCGGCCATGCAAGAACTGGGACATTTTCAGCTTCCAGGAATTGTGTACAGATCCGTGCAACATGGGGCCGTGCATTATCCTGCTGCAACATGAGGTGATGTTCTTGGATGTGGCACAACAATGGGCCTCAGGATCTCGTCACGGTGATCTCTGTGCATTCAGAATGCCATCAATAAAATGCACCTGTGTTCTTCGTCCATGTCAGACGCCTGCCCATACCATAACCCCACCTCCACCATGGGCCACTCGATCCACAACACTGACATCAGAAAACCGCTCACCCACACGACGCCACACACGCTGTCTGCCATCTGCCCTGAAAAGTGTGAACCGGGATTCATCCGTGAAGAGAACACCTCTCCAACGTGCCAAACGCCAGCGAATGTGAGCATTTGCCCACTCAAGTCGGTTACGACGACGAACTGGAGTCAGGTCGAGACCCCGATGAGGAGGTCGAGCATACAGATGAGCTTCCCTGAGAAGGTTTCTGACAGTTTGTGCAGAAATTCCTTGGTTATGCAAACCGATTGTTTCAGCAGCTGTCTGAGTGGCTGGTCTCAGACGATCTTGGAGGTGAACATGCTGGATGTGGAGGTCCTGGGCTGGTGTGGTTACACGTGGTCTGCGGTTGTGAGGCTGGTTGGATGTACTGCCAAATTCTCTGAAACGCCTTTGGAGACGGCTTTGGTAGAGAAATGAACATTCAATACACGAGCAACAGCTCTGGTTGACATTCCTGCTGTCAGCATGCCAATTGCACGCTCCCTCAAATCTTGCGACATCTGTGGCATTGTGCTGTGTGATAAAACTGCACCTTTCAGAGTGGCCTTTTATTGTGGGCAGTCTAAGGCACACCTGTGCACTAATCATGGTGTCTAATCAGCATCTTGATATGGCACACCTGTGAGGTGGGATGGATTATCTCAGCAAAGGAGAAGTGCTCACTATCACAGATTTAGACTGGTTTGTGAACAATATTTGAGGGAAATGGTGATATTGTGTATGTGGAAAAAGTTTTAGATCTTTGAGTTCATCTCATACAAAATGGGAGCAAAACCAAAAGTGTTGCGTTTATATTTTTGTTGAGTGTATATGGACATGAAATGTTTTGCAACAATTTTCCCAACAAAAAGTGCTGGCAATGTTTAGTCTTGTATATTTAAAAAATTTTTTTAACCATAATTAGCGTCATTATTCTGCTGGTTAGACAGAGTGCCATCTTTCGCAATATAACATTTCACAATAAAGCTCCTTACTGTGCAGCCCTTATTGTGTTTGATTTTATTGTGAAAAAATCCATGAAAAAATGTTGAAAATGCTGTTTGCTTTTTCACATGTTGCAGGGAAATAGAACGTGGCTGATTTCTTTTTGTTTTTTTTTCTTCTAATGCACTCACCAATGCATTTTTCATTACGAGGTACACAGCGGTACATTGAGGATCAGAAAGGTACCTGTGACAGGGTGACTGACCGCCCCAACCTGGGAAACAAGGACTGACTCTCTGCACCTGTCGCGGTGCTGCCTCATGTGTAAAAACACGTGTTCAATCAACCATCCATGAGAGAGAAGCACCGAGGTGTGCTCGGAAACACCATCAACACACCTCAAAGATGTGCACCAGGAGCAACACACATGCCGACACAAACAATGACGCATCCTTCTGACAGAAAAAGAAGGGCCTGGTCTGGGATGGTGAACAGACCAAAGAGTCCAGCATGTCAGGGTGAGTGTTGAAATGAACAAAGGCTTCAGTCTGGAAGAGAGGAAAAACCAGAGAGACAAAGAAATAATGAGATGAAAAGAGAAAATTAACGTGATGTGTCTTGTGTGCAGTATGTTGTTCCTGTCGGTTATACACATGGAGGGCGGCATCTCAACTTTCTGTGAGCAGGATGAAGTCATGATGATCTTTTTATTACTTTGATCATGGTTAGGGGCAGTTTCTTGTGGCAGTCATAACAGGATGACATGCATTTCTGGAAAGTGAAGATTCCTGCACAGCAAAATGGTCCAGACTAATTCTACGTTTGTCTCCGACGGTGCCATCTTCACTTCCATCACTGACATAAACTAGTTCTTACAAGAGGGTTTGAATGTAAATAAATAAATATATGAATAAATGGGCGAACCCTTTTCACCCTGTGTGTTGGCGAAGTGGTGATAGCAGGGTATTGTTTCCACTGGGGCGTGCATGAGTGGCTGTGGACAAGATGAGTCAGAAATACCAAGACGGATTTCCTGCAAACTTGGTGTGAGTACTACTTGGATTGATATCCTTAGGTGATTAGATTTTAAAGTAGTCTGATCAGAGGTTAAGGAAAACATGGTTGAAAAACACCTTTTTGTATATCTCAACCACCAAGAAGCCTAGATGGATGATCAAAAATACATATTGATCAGCAAAATATTTGTGATTGATTGGGAGGAATGACTTCATAATGAAGTCACACATATTAAAATAAAATATGTATATTTACTTGTACATTTATATTGATGTGTGTAGAGTGCACAGGGTGTGCATCAGCCCTCTTATGGCTTTGATTTAAAGCGCTTTTTATTCTATTAAACTTTGAATACTGAGAAAAGGTGTAGCTCTCGTTTTATCAGATGTGCAACTTTGCTATGTTAAATAAAATTTGTTATTTTAAATTAATTTTGGGTGTTGATCTGCAGCAACATCTGAAACGCCTCCATTCTGCCAAATGTACAATAGGGCAGTGATGTGAATCTTCCACGTGTTTCCAGAAATCTAGGTATTTTACACCCGTGGCAAACATTTCTGGATTATTCTTATTTTCCTGGTCAGTATTTGTATTTGTAAAATCGATTGGAAACATCTCCCATGAGGTGCCATAGTGGATATGAAGTCTCACTTTGTCACATCGTCATCCCAAACATCCAAGACCAAACATGTCAAACATCCATGACTGACTAATAAATATAATGTGGAGTCCCGTTTATAGGGAGCCCCGGCTGCTGCTCGTACAGGGAACAGCCAATGAGAGACGTCCTTACAGATCTAAGGGCCCTGTCCCACTGGTGTTTAGGAAGATTTGCGTATGGATTGCACACAAAATTGGCCCATATTCGCCAAACATCCGCAATATCCGTGTAACATGCCTGTATGAGTCGGCCGTCATCCGAACACGCCCGTGATCATCCACAGAGGGACGCATGTCCGCAGCCAGGATTTTCAAGCTGTTCAAAAATCTGAATGCGGATGACATCCGCCTTACATACTCCATACATACTCAATTCATACACAATACATACTCACTCTATGTGCTGTATATCTGCCATTAACCGCTGATATCCGCAACTGACAGGGATTTGTGGCTTGGCGGCGGACCGGGACAGTGTGTAAAACAGATATATATCGTGCCCATCACGTCCACATCACAAACTAAAATAAGTTGTAGCGAATGCATACAAATTGGCCATGAATAAAGCGTTTTTATTACATCTGCTTTGCAGCTGATTTGCGGACAATGTGTGAATGCATAACAAACACGTCATGTAAACCCAAAGTACTATATGTGGCAGAAAGCGACATACCTGCCAGTCAGTGTTGGTCCGGCTGTGTAAATCCACAAAGACGTAATAGCTGCTGCAATCCAGGACTTTTATTTAACACCAACTGTTATGTGTCGGACGCAGCCCGGAGAACCGACCAGCGTTTGAATGACCCAGTATAAAATAAGCAGAGCACGGTACAAAGGATAACAGAGTTTAATAAACATAACAGTGATGTGATAAATATAACAAAAGAGTGCGCGGTCTGGCGTGGTGGATTACGGTGTGCTCCCAGCAGCACTAACGGTCCGGAGCCAGAACCAGTTCGGACCCAAGGACCCCGCTGACACCCCCCAGGTGGCCGCGACAAACCGAGTCTGTGAATGAAGAAATCATCATGTGAGTCCACACTCCACACACAGAGAGACCGCTCAAAGGTGTACAAACAGCAAACACTTCCTGGCTTAATTACTAATCAGCTTCCCACCCTGCAGGCATGGAACACCCTGTTCACAAACTCACTGCAGTGGAAGCTGATTAAAATGACTAACATAACAGCTCAATATAATAAGGTGTGAGGGACACCACATTTACTGACTGTACAAATGTTAGTCACCAAACGTAACGTACCTCAGGAAGTGTGCTGATGAGCATGAGACCTCACCCTCTCCTCTTTCACAGACCATGCATCAAACCTGGACGTTCTCTGCATCCACTGATGATGAGATGGCTCTCGAGACGACGATCTCACCCGTCTGGTCACAAGGTCGAGTCTCTGGCAAATACACACTGTGTACTCCAGACTTAAATGCCACCATGTTCCAATCCGTGTAGATGCACCACAGCTGTGAGTCCTGACGAGCCGCACCTGATCAGCCTCAGGTGATCAGGGTGAGGTCCTGGTAACTCAGCCACACAGCCACTCAGTCCCAAATGCGCACCACCTGGAAGGAAAACCAAAAGACAGAAACAGAAGACAAACAAAAGCCAGCCAGGCACGCCAGCCACAACACCAACAAAAGGAAGAGTTGCTGTGTAGCCACAACTCACGCTGACCTGTTTTCTGTGACACTCTCAAAAAAAGAAAAAACACCTTCTCACACCCCGAGCGGCTTCCCCCCTCCCGCTCCCCAAACTCATGAACAGTTAACCCTCGCATGACAACACTGTGATCAACTTGTCCAAGTCCAGCAAATGCTCCAGAGGCTGTATTGTTGGTGTGAATAGTGATGCTGATGGCCCGAGTGCGCTTCTTTTATGACCGCAATGCAGATGCTGTGCACGCACAATATGTGCGCGATGCATTCATAATACACTCATAATACTGCCGTGAAAATCTCAATGTCTCGGATCAGTTTCCTCACTACATGCATTATATAACCGTGATTGTTCATCATATATTCGCTATATATTATTAATATATCCATAATTCATACTGGGACATTTGTCATTTTTGGCCATTTTTGTTGCAGATGACAATGAACGCCCACAATTTGTATACTCAATTCATGCGCAATTAATCCTCTCCCCAGTGGGACAGGGCCCTTACTGTGATTGCAGCAAGATTTTTAAAGTAACTGCATCATGCAGAAACTACAAATCGATGCAAACGTTCTGCAGCAGGGAGACAACTTAATGTGCGACAGTTCCATCAGGAATAAATTCAAGTGGGCTTGGTTCAAGGAGAAGAATCAAAATGGCAGGTTTTTAAAAAAATATATCGTTTATATGGGAAAAACTAACTGTAATTTGGTAATATTTATTGACCTTAAACCAGTAAATGTGAATTAAACTGCATTGCTACAGCGACTGTTCATGTGAGGCAGATGAGCCATTTATAACAATGCATCACATTTACACACGCACAAACACACACACATTCCTGTACAAGCACCAAAATGAGGTCCTGGAAAATGCCCACTGGGAGTGAGGACCAACCTTTCTGCTATACTTAGAAATAAACTGATACTGCATTTAAACTCTAGATGTTTCTCTAAGTCAAGTTATCACCTCATATTTTGAAGAATCACTTTGAGAGGGGCATATTAAGAGCCTCTGGAAGCCTTTTCATAATCTTCTGAGGACCGGCCTAAATGTCCTCACTTTACAAAATGGTCCCCACTAAACACGTCCTCTACTAGCGATAATCCTCACAAAGATACATACACAGACACACAAACATACACAGATACACACAGAGACATACACAAAAACAGACAAACACATACATACATACATACATACACACACACACACACACAAACATACACTTACAAAAATACACAGATACAGACATACACAAAAACAGGCAGACACATACACACTTACACATACAGGCACATACACAGATAGCAGTACAAACACACACACACCCCAGTGTTAGCGTGCTGCCACACAAGACGCTCAACAGTGCACCTGGAGCTATTTGGGAATTAATGACTTTCCTCAAGGGTGCCTTAGTGACTATCCTGTGTGATTAGGAGTTGAACCCCTCTGGAACTGTAATTGAATCCAGTTGTTTTTTTTTTTCTTTGATTGTTTGTTTCATACTACATAAATAACAGTATTCTCCATTTGTTGATATCCAAGTTAGTTGTAAGACTGACCATTAGAATAAAGTAAAGTGTCATCTATCAAAGGACTTAATCCAGCAGTGGGTACCAGGCTAATCCTCTCCGTCTGTTATTTCCAGGTGCAGTATTTACTTTAGTGGAACGGAATGAGGGTGGGATAAAGTCACTGAGGTGGGAAGGGCCGTGTCCGTAGTGATGAGGGGTTTGAGTGTGGGGCAGAGAGAGGCTTGGCTGGCAGCAATGACACACAAGAGCTTTGTCCCACGCTGGAAGTTATTCCTGGTTCCTGGTCCACGTTCCACACAGGCTAGACTGTAGAGCTGCCACAGGTGGCTTTCACACTCCTCTGCACACACTACAGTGCATGTGTCACCCAGGACAAAAGTATGCACAGAATTTTAGCGACCCGCAGAGCTACTGACAGCCAAGAATGTGTCAAGGTGTGCGTGCGTCTTTTGTAATAACACAGGAGCTGGGATTTTGTCAAACAATGCCTTTGTCTTAGAGGAAACAAAGCAAGCTGGTTAAAGTTCGGAGCTTCTGTCTGCATTTGTCTCATCTGGTTAAGCGCACTGTTGTGTTATCTGAGATGGACTGTGCCCATGTGGAACATGACCTTGTGAATGTTACTCGTGTATGTGGGTGGGTGTGTAGTGTGATTTGAATAGCATGGCCTTCTTACAAGATGATATGCCAGAGGCTGGTTTTCTAACAGACCTACAGCAATGTTCAGCTTTTACACAAACTTACACCACACCACTGTGTGCATGTCTATATGTGTTTTTGTGTATGTTTGTGTGTATATGTCTGTTTTTGTGTATGTCTGTGTGTATTTGTGTATGTTTGTGTGTGTGTGTCTGTCTGTGTGTATTTGTGTATGTTTGTGTGTGTGTTTCTGTCTGTATGTGTCTGTGTGTATCTGTATGTTTGTGTATGTGTGCGTGTCTGTATGTGTTTGTGTGTATATGTCTGTTTTTGTGTAAGTGCTGTGTGTATCTGTGTATGTTTGTGTGTGTATCTGTGTGTAAGTGTGTATGTGTCTTTCTGTTTTTGTGTGAGGTTGTGTAGTGCTCTCGTCTGATTTTCATTGCAAGGAAAATGGCGGAACGACTGGAGCAGCGCCACATCAAATTTTGCCAGAAACTGGGCGACAGCCAGGTGGAAACCATTCAGAAGATTCAGACAGCTTTCGGTGGCTTTTCAGTCGTGTGACTATCCGAGAAATTGCAGAAGAGGTGGGCATCATTTTTCGGAGTCCAGCATGTCCTGTGAGACTTCAGCACGAAGGTGCTTTTGCTTAGCCATCAGCAGCTTCAGCACGAATTTCACCACCACCCTTTTCATTGCCAAATCTTCTGTCACAGTGGAATGTGCCGAAAAAGTGCTGATGTCCATCTCTTCCACAATTTCTCGGATAGTCACACGACGGTCCCGCATCACCACAGTGTTCACTTTGGAAATGATCTGGTCATTTCAGCATGCTGATGGCCGACCGAAGCGTGGCTCGCTCTCCACCGTTGTGCGGCCGTCTTTAAACCGGTTGTACCGCTCCTTAATCTGTGTGATGCCCATAGGATCATCACCGAAAGCCGTCTGAATCTTCCGAATGGTTTCCACCTGGCTGTCGCCCAGTTTCTGGCAAAATTTGATGCGGCGCTGCTCCAGTCGTTCTGCCATTTTCCTTGCAAAGAAAAAATGACGAGAGACTACACCCATCCTCACACAAAGGCTGCTTACCAGCAAATGACGCAATCAGCAGACGTGAAAAAACTCACGCATGCGCACGAAGGTTCAAGGTTTGCTCATGCAAGCACAAGTGATTCAAATCCATCAGGTTTTTGCAAAAAAAAAGCTCTGATACTTTTCTAACAGACCTCGTATATATATATATATATATATATATATATATATATATATATATATATATATATATATATATATATATATATAGGTTTTTTTCCACACAATTCTCCTTTATTGACTGAGCTTGTGTGTGGCAGGGAAAAATATCAACTTGACATAAGTGAAGAGTTAATGGTCGTGTCCTCAGACACTAAACACTAAACACACTAAACACTGAACTCCCTTGTTCCTCTGTTTGTGGCTTTGACAACATGTGCAGTTTTCTGGCATATTCCACCTGTTCCTTGACAAGACTAATTGAGTGTTTATGAGTGCTGCCCAGTAAGTTGCCCGGAATTAAAATGGCAACCACTCCTCCTTGCCGGGACACGGCTCAGTATCAGTGGGGATTTAGTTCTTATTAACCTCTTTGGTGTCTCTATTTGTGCGTGTGTCTGTGTCTATTTGTGTATGTTTGTGTGTGTGTGTGTGTGTGTGTGTTCCTGTCATGCCTTTGTCAGTGTCACACTCCTACACTGACCAGGTTTTACTTCCTTCCACTGACTGACAGAGGAATGCACTGCAAGTTGTGCACGTTCCTCTGCAGGATATCAGTACATCTTTGTGTCACAATGTGGGTCCTTGGAACGCTCTCTGTCTAACCATGATGAACAATACCATGCAGGCAGCATGGTGGAGTAGTGGTTAGCACTGCTGCCTCTCAGGAAAAAGGTCATGGGTTCAATTCCCACCTGTGGCCTTTCTGTGTGGAGTTTGTATGTTTTCCCACTGTTTGTGTGGGTTTTCTCAGAGTGCTCCGGTTTCCTCCACTTTTAAATTGTAGGTGACACGATATGCAATGTTTGTTGTTTTTTTTTTTTTTGAGTATTTAAGGCTAAAATTAAACAACAGTTTGAAATCCGGTTGTTAAGTGTGATGTAACGCATCATGTGATTTTCAACGTCCGGGTCCAAACTAAAAAGGCACGCTGTCATTAACATTGAGAACTGCATTGAGACGCTCTGATCAGGCTGCACTTAAACCGTTGCACAAGGACAACAGCATTAACATCGCAACATAAAACTCTTTGTATATTGTGCCTAAAACTCTCCTGGATATATTAACTTGGTTTTTAGACATTGTTATAGCGTTTGTTTTATGTAAAAATGCCAGAAGCTCAGTTCGTTTCTCCGTTATTTTCTATGGGAGTTGCTGTGAGCTGCGATTGCTTCCTATTCATGTTGTTCGGGGGAAAGTGAAGTTTGCACTTTAACGTCCTGTTTATTGTCCTTTACAACACTGTTTGTCCTCTTTGTTCCAGAGTAATATATATAAGATGTCTGAAATTCAGTTTGCGTTTATTAAATTTCACGCAAGTTAAACCTAGCCTAACCTAACCTATTTGGAATATTTGTTTTAGCAAGTTTTCAGACAAAAATATGTTTCCAAACAAAAATATGGACCGAGCGAGGGCTAGTATTTAAAAAACTTGTATGTTGAGGTTCCACTACAATTGCCGACATTGTTTTGTTTGGACCCAGAAACAGATTTATCACGTGATGCGTTATGTCAGAGCTTAACAACAGGATTAATGCTTTCCTGGAGTGTGGTTACTGAAGAGATAAATATTCGGATTTTGAACTGTGCACCACTAAAAACCGGGAATGTCCGGGCAAGTCACAACATTGGAGAAGAAGGAGGAATTGATCACAGCGAGAAAACAATTTACTTACCAACCCCATTTGTTTGGTTAGAGATCGGACGTATTTCTGTGTTTAATTGCTTCATTTCTAGAGTTATGCTGGCTGGATGAGTTTGCTGCAAGTTTTGTATGAAAAAAACTGTTGCAGGTAGGGTCCGCTGGTTTCAGTTTCCTAAGGATCACATTTGTCAGAATGAGTGAACTGTGGACCGGCTGCACTTTTTTCCATACTCTTTGAACACTGCAACTTAAACAAAGAGGCAGAAAATTTATGGATTTTTATAAGCTACTGACAGCCCCGTTTCCACTGAGTGGTTTGGGTCGGTGCTGCACGGTATTATACGTGTCAGAACGGTTAAGTCTGATTCAGCAGAATCCTTTTGATTGGATTCAAAAGGAGACACGAGTGCACGTGCAGTGTCGTGCATCGTCTCCACTCCACACGGAGGCAAAACTGAGTATTTTCACATTATTTCATTTTATTTTATTGTTTTGTGGATCATGGGATAACTTCATCGCTTGCAGACTGAGACGTTATGAGCAGACAAGATGCTGCGAGTCTTTCAACTTGCGGTGCAAAGCGGCCTGGCAGAGGAAGAGGAGGCTCCGTTCACAGCAGAAACTCAGCTGCAGATGCAATTAATGGATTACACCTGTGCCTGTAAGCTGGTGCAAACTGTCGGTGTGACAAAGGGACTTTTTTCAGCCAGGACAAGGAATTAAATTATTTTCAAATGTCGTTTTCCAAAATCAGGCTTTATGTGGATCCATTTTCATCAGTCTGTGAAGATGATCTCCCTGAAACAGATAGTATATTATATTTACTTCTTGTGTGAATGGTTTTAATATTTAATAATACCATGTTTATCACCCTGCTAATGTACAGTGCACTAACTGTATTCTTGAAGGAAACAAGTTAACTGATATTTTCAGTCCCTCATGTCATTTTTCAGATTTGAAATGTATGTACCTCTTTCTAAGGGAAAAAAAAAAAAACATAAATAAGAAATGCACTGTTCCTCATCACTTTATTTCTGATGTCAAAGATAGTAAAACAAACTTTAAATTTTTTATCAGTTGATTACGACCACAGAGCTGGGGGGTGGGGGGATTAAAAAAAACAGTTTATCATCTCCACCCGCATTCAGAAATCGCTTGCGTTACATATTTATTTTTTTAGAATCACCATTCTGTGTTCTGAACTCTGCCAATATCGTCACTGTTGTCAGACTGAAGGTTGTCCTCCAGGGTTTAGTCTCTCTCACTGTCATCAAAATACGAGGGCTGTCAATAAAGTAACGGTCCTTTTTATTTTTTTCAAAAACTATATGGATTTCATTCATATGTTTTTACGTCAGACATGCTTGAACCCTCGTGCGCATGCGTGAGTTTTTCCACACCTGTCGGTGACGTCATTCGTCTGTGAGCACTCCTTGTGGGAGGAGTCGTCCAGCCCCTCATCGGAATTCCTTTGTCTGAGAAGTTGCTGAGAGACTGGCGCGTTGTTTGATCAAAATTTTTTTTCATCGAAGTGGACACGGTTCGAAAAATTAAGCTGGTTTTCAGTGAAAATTTTAACGGCTGATGAGAGATTTTGAGGTGATTCTGTCGCTTTAAGGACTTCCCACGGTGCGAGACGTCGCTCAGCGCTCTCAGCCGCCGTCATCAGCCTGTTCAAGCTGAAAACCTCCACATTTCAGGCTCTATTGATCCAGGACGTCGTGAGAGAACAGAGAAGTTTCAGAAGAAGTCGGTTTCAGCATTTTATCCGGATATTCCACTGTTAAAGGAGATTTTTTTAATGAAAGACGTGCGGACGGGTCCGCGCGTCGGGACGCAGCCGACGCGGTGCGGCGGCACAGGAAAAACACCTCCGTGTTGATAACCATTTGTAAAATCCAGGTGGCTTTTGATGGCTTTCAGTGGAGTGAGTATATGAGAAATTGTTTAACAGCAGGACATGTTCCAACTTGTCCTTAAGGCTTCCAACGGAGGTGTTTTTCCTGTGGCGGAGCGTCGCACGTCTTTCATTCACAGGTTTAGAAAAAATTTTGATCAAACAACGCGCCAGTCTCTCAGCAACTTCTCAGACAAAGGAATTCCGACGAGGGGCTGGACGACTCCTCCCACAAGGAGTGCTCACAGGCGAATGACGTCACCGACAGGCGTGGAAAAACTCACGCATGTGCACGAGGGTTCAAGCATGTCTGACGTAAAAACATATGAATGAAATCCATATAGTTTTGAAAAAAATAAAAAGGACCGTTACTTTATTGACAGCCCTCGTAAGCCTCAAATCCATAAGGCTGTGTCGCCCACAACTTCTTCAGAAACACCTTCAGACTGGACTTTAAAAAAAAAGAAGGTACACACTAGAAAAAAAATCATCTGAAAACAGCTCGACCTCCATCGGTTTTGCAACTGAGTTGGGCTTGAATCAGCAGGTCCCGTTCTCACGATAACATAGCAACATATGGCCACAGCTGAGGGCTGAAATAGAGAGCAGGCTTCAGACAGCTGTTGTTTATCCTTCACCCATGCACTTATCAACTTTTATTGTTCAGGATTTTTTAAAATATCAACATTTCATCATTTTTAGTGATTATTTATGCACATTTTTTGGTGTCAACTACACTTTAAAGACATGCAGGTTAGTTGGATAGGAAACTTTATAATTGTCCAGCAAGAAAGGTCTCGATCTCAATAAGACTAATCTGGTTAAATAAAGGTTAAATTAAATACAGATAAGAGGAAGATCTACCTAACAATTTCAACTTAGACAACACAGTGATGAGTGATAACCAACATTTAAGTACCACCTTCTTCTAACCACCTTCTTTTGATATGTGGTTCATAGCCACACACACACACACACACACACACACACACACACACACACACACACAACACACACACACACACACACACACACACACACACACACACACACACACACACACACACACACACATACACATTCACAGTCGTTTCATCAAATAGTGGATGGAACAATTTTATATATGTAAGTTGGAAATCAGGCATAAATAAAGTGTTGACAAGATATTCTGGTTTGGTAGAGCTCAGTTATTCAGAGAATAAACCTTGTTGCATTGTGATAAAATGTATCCTTTCACTGTGGGTATAGCAGCAGATCAGTTTCTGGGCTTCTACATTTTCATCATTATCACATATGAAACTCAACAGCCAAGAGCAATATGAAAGCCAACAGCCAACAGCCATATGAAACTGCAAGAGACCTTTTGTAAAACTAGTATCTAACTACTATACTATTATCTGTATAACAGAGCAACATGTTAACATATGCATGGAGGACATAAAGCATAAGGGGGATTGTTTATCTTCCCACACTAATTACTTTTTCCCAGGAATCAAAACATCATAAAAGTCCTTTTAAACAGACATTTGTTTTCACACAGGATTAACATAACCCGAGGCAAAAGTCTGCGTATCGTTTTACAGAAGGTAAACTGAAGAACTGGTGTGGATGAAGCAAAATACTGAGCATTTCTCATGACAATTACTTCACCTCCCACCTCCCAGTACAAAACCCTGTCCCGGTAAAATACATTATGCAATAAAGGATTTCTCATCACAATGTTTTTATGGAGGCGGATGATAAGGAAATATTTGGACATTTTTGCTTGCTGACCATGATTCATGTTCATCAATAAGGTGTGAAACCAGACTTGTTTTTTACCCAAGTGTTGAATGAACTGAAGATTGTATTATCCAAGTAGTAATAATAATATTAGCAGCAACTCTTGGTGGTCAAGCCAGATCTGCACCAGTGGGGTGGCACTGGCCACATCCCAGAGCACTCACATTAGTTAAACAAACTAGGCTTTGGGGACATCACACACTTGGGTACAGTCCAGAGTGCATAATGTGAGTACATGCTTAGATTCCTCATGGACAGGCCAACAGTCAATCACAGGTTAGTCCTCAGCTAAGGCCCAAACACATTTTCACCTGGGTGGACTGGGACAATATAGAGAGTCGGACAGGTAGCAGGACTAGGAATCAAATGCAGGCCTACTGATTCCATTCAGCAATCTGCTCTACTATATGTCATAATGCAGTGGTTCCCAAACATTTTCTGAATACTACCCCCCCTGTTGGGAAAGTGTAGTGACACGGACCCACAACAGGGGGCGTAAATGAACAGACAATGAAAGAGTCGAATATGAACACTTTACTGTTGTGAATGAGCACAACCACAATACAGAGGAATGTGAAATTTTGCAAACAGTCAATCACAAGGGTGACGTGTGGGCAGGCTCGAGGATAGAAGACGTCTGTCCTGAGAAGAACCAGAACCACACGATTTCCTCCGCCACCGAACCCGGAGAATACTGGAGCCGCCAAGTCCCGAGTCCCCAGGTGGCCACCGTCTCCGAATGTCGGATCTGGTACTGCTGGCAAGAAGCAGAAACAACAAGATGTGGGTGTGAGCACACCCAGTAACAGCAATGGTGGAGATTCCACCTCCACCTCTCATCCACACTCGTGCAGCTCCTGTCACACAGCACTTATCTGGTGGGGTGTAAAGCGAAGCTGTCGCCGGTCACGCCAATCTCCAGATAGTGCACTCCACTGGAAAAAACAGCTGCAAAAACTGAGTTTACTAGACACAGTTATTTATACGGCTGAGATCGTTACCTTCACAGGTCGATGATATCTCGGCAACGAGGTGGAGATGACGTCCGGGTTTTATGGAGTAGCATGATGAAGTGTTGATGGGTGACAGCTGTCATGAGATGATGAGTGACAGCTGTCACCCCCAGCTGTGTCCGTGGCGGCAGCGCCCTCTCGTGCCTGAAGCCCGCACTCCAGGCAGGGCGCCATCTGGTGGTGGTGGGCTAGCAGTACCTCCTCTTCAGGCAGCCCACACAACACCCCCGCCCCAACACACACACACACACACACACACACACACACACACACACACACACACACACACACACACGATGATATAACTATAAAATATTTGTTATTTCACATGTAAATATTACATGTATTGTATTTAAATAAATACCATATTAGAAATAATACATATATGTTGCAGACATGAGTGAGTGAAGCTCCTCAGCATCTCACCATGTCATTTAGGTCCTTCACACTTTTTTGCGCAAATGCTTCAGGTGAGCATTAGCATGGCTAAAACATTTCAGCTTCTGGGGGCCTCCAGCCCCCCAGATCCCCGCCTTTCTAAGCATTTTTCTTTTTTGGCTTTCAGCTTCTGGGGGGGCTCCACCCCCTAGACCCCACCTAATTACAGCCCTCTTAACCCCCTGCTACTTTAAACATTGTTTTAATGTAGATGTAAATTAATATTCAAACTTTTCAGCTGGTTGACAGTAGGGCTGCACAATATGGCCAAATTATCGTATTTCAATACTGTCATATCAGTATGATATACAATATGACTATGATTTCACACAAAGTGCAGCAACAGTGAAAATTAAACAGTCTTAAGATGCAGAAACCGGAAGAAAAGCCGCAAACCAAACACGAAATGGAGAACCACAAAACATTCCACCTGCAATCGGGAGGGGCGCACGGTCGGACAGACGTGCACGATACCGCGGCGATGGTTTCTTGCATGCTCATGCATGTGCACAAACACAGTGTGAACAGCTGGAACATGTTGCACCACATTGCACTGCTGCTGTGGAGAAAAAAATGACAACCACACACCATAAAAAACACCGCAATGTCCAGTATTTAATCCCTCTTATTGAGCGGACAATACAAGTATGATCCCTCTGTGCCTCTGTGACCCATGGTCATAAACGTACAGTCATGAAATGACATGAATGAAGCAGTGCACTCTTATTATTATGTCTTATTATGTCCAGCCAGGTATATAACTACAGTAACTACATACACAATTACATAACAAATAACTAAAATAATGAATTACAGAGCAAAGAAAAGGAGAGTGACACTTTGTTCTGAGAGCTGAACAGACAGATGGGTATGTCCGCACGAGCCGCTTCTGTTGAGATCTCTGGACCTGGATGTCACAGCTGGGGAATATGTACCGTGTTTTGAAGGACATGACCTTACAACGGTCCACTGTGAGGCACGTGTCTGTGCCTGCTGTCCTCACGTGGAAATACATAAAAACATATATCGCCTTTGTGCCAGCCTGCAGTAGCCAGGTTCCTTGACAAGCTTTCAGCTTTGCTCTCTGAGTGACATCACTCAGAGAGCAAAATTAAGAGGTGATTTAAAAATAAGTCCTTTAGAGGGCAAAATGAAGACGTTACATAGGTTTTATACAGAACAGAGTAGGAGTAAATTTTTACCTGTATTTCTTTCAGCCTGAGCAGCTTCACATTATATCTCATGAATCAACAGCTGCCTGCTCGTTTAAAATCACCGGAGAAACATGTATGCATAAGGCAACCTGAATTAAAAGAAACATGCTGCTTTTGACAACCTGGACTTCATTTCTGTCATACCACTATCACCAAAGTAAATTTGGTGTCATTTGGAGTACATAATGCAGATGTTCAATTTCAAATCTGAGTCAAACATTTTTCTTCTTCTACTAAGGTGGATTAGAACTTTTTGTGGTTCACAGCACCAACTACTGTACGGGAGGGACCTAGCAGTCAATATGTGTCACTGATTTTGTCTTTTGTCTACCAGACATGTGGTGCCATGACATCTCAATCATCTGTATCCAATTAGATTTCAGGGGAGTCCAGTGCAACCTTGGCCTCTGCTCTAACTCTGGCCCATGCCAGGAAGTGTTCAACATTTAGCATTTCCTGTTTCACTGTGGACTCAAAATTTGGCACTTCCTGTTTCAGTCTCAACTTACCACCGAATTCTCACAAGATCCCATGAGATCTCGGCTTGTGGGATCCAGGAAGTGTTCAATGTTTGACTTTTCCTGTTTCACTGAGGACTCAAAATTTGGCACTTCCTGTTTCGGTCTCAACTTGCCAACAAATTCCTGTGAGATCCCACGAGATCTCGGCTCGTGGGATCCAGGAAGTGTTTGACATTTGACATTTCCTGTTTCACTGTGGACTCAAAATTTGGCACTTCCTGTTTGGGACTCCATGTACCATGAGTGAGCTTCATACTGCTGCACGTCGCTTCGCTCATGTAAAAAATAAAAATATTATATTTTTTATTAAAATAAATACATATTTTCCATGGGTGCAGGAGGAGTTTGTAGCAACCATGGAGAAGGACTTTTGGTCAACACCAAGGTGCTTCTGGAAGACCATGAGCCAGCTCAAGAGAGGAAAACGGGGAACTATCCAAGCTGTGTACAGTAAGGATGGGACTCTGTTTACTTCAAATGAGGAGGTAAACCAGCACTGGAAGGAACACTTTGAGGAACTCCTGCATCAGACCGGAGCACCTTCTGTAGTAAAGGCATAGCTGGAAGCTGAAGGGGTATCATCAGTTTGTGAGGGTGTCTCTTCTGAAGGCCATTCAATCTCTGTACTCACAAAGTGAGAGCTGTGTTCAGATTAAGTGAGTAAGTCGCAGTAAGTCAGACTCATGTCCAGTGGTTTCTGGCCTCCACCAGGGCTGCGCCTTGTCACCAATCTTGTTTGTGATATTCGTGTACAAGATATCGAGACATAGTTGGGGAAAGGAGGGTCTTCCGTTTGGTGGGCTGAGGGTCTTATCACTGTTTTTTGCAGATGATGTGGTCCTGTTGGCTTCATCAGCCTGTGACCTCCAGCATTCATTGGGTCAGTTCACAGCTGAGTGTGAAGCGGCTGGGATGAGGATCAGCACCTCTAAATCGGAGGACATGGATCTCACCAGGAAACTCATGGATTGCCTACTCCAGGTAGGGAATGCGGTCTTTCCCCAAGTGAAGGAGTTTAAGTACCTTGGAGTCTTGTTCACAAGTGAGCGGACAATGGGGCGTGAGATTGTCTGGAGAATCGGTGCAGCAGAGGCAGTGTTGCATTCGCTTTACCGCACTGTTGCGACGAAACTGGAGCTGAACCAAAAGACGAAGCTCTCAATCTACCTTTCAATCCTTGTTTCTACTGAGAACACCTTGTTATCACCCAGTCAGAGGTGGTCAATGTGGCTAAGGAAAGAGAAGTTTGGGGTCCACTGCTGGAGCTGTTAACCCCATGACCCTGTCTCAGATAAGAGGTTGAAGATGTATGTAAATATTTTCACTGTCTATTTTCCTTAATGTATCATAAAAAGCAATACAGCTGGAACAGATACAAAAATGCCACAGTTAACAAAGTGTAACTGCTGTTGTAATGTAGGTAATTACTGAACTTTTTAGAGAATCAATCAATCAATCAATCAATTTTTTTATATAGCGCCAAATCACAACAAACAGTTGCCCCAAGGCGCTTTATATTGTAAGGCAAGGCCATACAATAATTATGTAAAACCCCAACGGTCAAAACGACCCCCTGTGAGCAAGCACTTGGCTACAGTGGGAAGGAAAAACTCCCTTTTAACAGGAAGAAACCTCCAGCAGAACCAGGCTCAGGGAGGGGCAGTCTTCTGCTGGGACTGGTTGGGGCTGAGGGAGAGAACCAGGAAAAAGACATGCTGTGGAGGGGAGCAGAGATCGATCACTAATGATTAAATGCAGAGTGGTGCATACAGAGCAAAAAGAGAAAGAAACAGTGCATCATGGTAACCCCCCAGCAGTCTACGTCTATAGCAGCATAACTAAGGGATGGTTCAGGGTCACCTGATCCAGCCCTAACTATAAGCTTTAGCAAAAAGGAAAGTTTTAAGCCTAATCTTAAAAGTAGAGAGGGTGTCTGTCTCCCTGATCTGAATTGGGAGCTGGTTCCACAGGAGAGGAGCCTGAAAGCTGAAGGCTCTGCCTCCCATTCTACTCTTACAAACCCTAGGAACTACAAATAAGCCTGCAGTCTGAGAGCGAAGCGCTCTATTGGGGTGATATGGTACTACGAGGTCCCTAAGATAAGATGGGACCTGATTATTCAAAACCTTATAAGTAAGAAGAAGAATTTTAAATTCTATTCTAGAATTAACAGGAAGCCAATGAAGAGAGGCCAATATGGGTGAGATATGCTCTCTCCTTCTAGTCCCCGTCAGTACTCTAGCTGCAGCATTTTGAATTAACTGAAGGCTTTTTAGGGAACTTTTAGGACAACCTGATAATAATGAATTACAATAGTCCAGCCTAGAGGAAATAAATGCATGAATTAGTTTTCAGCATCACTCTGAGACAAGACCTTTCTGATTTTAGAGATATTGCGTAAATGCAAAAAAGCAGTCCTACATATTTGTTTAATATGCGCTTTGAATGACATATCCTGATCAAAAATGACTCCAAGATTTCTCACAGTATTACTAGAGGTCAGGGTAATGCCATCCACAGTAAGGATCTGGTTAGACACCATGTTTCTAAGATTTTGTGGGGCCAAGTACAATAACTTCAGTTTTATCTGAGTTTAAAAGCAGGAAATTAGAGGTCATCCATGTCTTTATGTCTGTAAGACAATCCTGCAGTTTAGCTAATTGGTGTGTGTCCTCTGGCTTCATGGATAGATAAAGCTGGGTATCATCTGCATAACAATGAAAATTTAAGCAATACCGTCTAATAATACTGCCTAAGGGAAGCATGTATAAAGTGAATAAAATTGGTCCTAGCACAGAACCTTGTGGAACTCCATAATTAACTTTAGTCTGTGAAGAAGATTCCCCATTTACATGAACAAATTGTAATCTATTAGACAAATATGATTCAAACCACCGCAGCGCAGTGCCTTTAATACCTATGGCATGCTCTAATCTCTGTAATAAAATTTTATGGTCAACAGTATCAAAAGCAGCACTGAGGTCTAACAGAACAAGCACAGAGATGAGTCCACTGTCCGAGGCCATAAGAAGATCATTTGTAACCTTCACTAATGCTGTTTCTGTACTATGATGAATTCTAAAACCTGACTGAAACTCTTCAAATAGACCATTCCTCTGCAGATGATCAGTTAGCTGTTTTACAACTACCCTTTCAAGAATTTTTGAGAGAAAAGGAAGGTTGGAGATTGGCCTATAATTAGCTAAGATAGCTGGGTCAAGTGATGGCTTTTTAAGTAATGGTTTAATTACTGCCACCTTAAAAGCCTGTGGTACATAGCCAACTAACAAAGATAGATTGATCATATTTAAGATCGAAGCATTAAATAATGGTAGGGCTTCCTTGAGCAGCCTGGTAGGAATGGGGTCTAATAAACATGTTGATGGTTTGGATGAAGTAACTAATGAAAATAACTCAGACAGAACAATCGGAGAGAAAGAGTCTAACCAAATACAGGCATCACTGAAAGCAGCCAAAGATAACGATACGTCTTTGGGATGGTTATGAGTAATTTTTTCTCTAATAGTTAAAATTTTGTTAGCAAAGAAAGTCATGAAGTCATTACTAGTTAAAGTTAATGGAATACTCAGCTCAATAGAGCTCTGACTCTTTGTCAGCCTGGCTACAGTGCTGAAAAGAAACCTGGGGTTGTTCTTATTTTCTTCAATTAGTGATGAGTAGAAAGATGTCCTAGCTTTACGGAGGGCTTTTTTATAGAGCAACAGACTCTTTTTCCAGGCTAAGTGAAGATCTTCTAAATTAGTGAGACGCCATTTCCTCTCCAACTTACGGGTTATCTGCTTTAAGCTACGAGTTTGTGAGTTATACCACGGAGTCAGGCACTTCTGATTTAAAGCTCTCTTTTTTAGAGGAGCTACAGCATCCAAAGTTGTCTTCAATGAGGATGTAAAACTATTGACGAGATACTCTATCTCACTTACAGAGTTTAGGTAGCTACTCTGCACTGTGTTGGTATATGGCATTAGAGAACATAAAGAAGGAATCATATCCTTAAACCTAGTTACAGCGCTTTCTGAAAAACTTCTAGTGTAATGAAACTTATTCCCCACTGCTGGGTAGTCCATCAGAGTAAATGTAAATGTTATTAAGAAATGATCAGACAGAAGGGAGTTTTCAGGGAATACTGTTAAGTCTTCTTTTTCCATACCATAAGTCAGAACAAGATCTAAGATATGATTAAAGTGGTGGGTGGACTCATTTACTTTTTGAGCAAAGCCAATAGAGTCTAATAATAGATTAAATGCAGTGTTGAGGCTGTCATTCTCAGCATCTGTGTGGATGTTAAAATCGCCCACTATAATTATCTTATCTGAGCTAAGCACTAAGTCAGACAAAAGGTCTGAAAATTCACAGAGAAACTCACAGTAACGACCAGGTGGACGATAGATAATAACAAATAAAACTGGTTTTTGGGACTTCCAATTTGGATGGACAAGACTAAGAGTCAAGCTTTCAAATGAATTAAAGCTCTGTCTGGGTTTTTGATTAATTAATAAGCTGGAATGGAAGATTGCTGCTAATCCTCCGCCCCGGCCCGTGCTACGAGCATTCTGACAGTTAGTGTGACTCGGGGGTGTTGACTCATTTAAACTAACATATTCATCCTGCTGTAACCAGGTTTCTGTTAGGCAGAATAAATCAATATGTTGATCAATTATTATATCATTTACCAACAGGGACTTAGAAGAGAGAGACCTAATGTTTAATAGACCACATTTAACTGTTTTAGTCTGTGGTGCAGTTGAAGGTGCTATATTATTTTTTCTTTTTGAATTTTTATGCTTAAATAGATTTTTGCTGGTTATTGGTAGTCTGGGAGCAGGCACCATCTCTACGGGGATGGGGTAATGAGGGGATGGCAGGGGGAGAGAAGCTGCAGAGAGGTGTGTAAGACTACAACTCTGCTTCCTGGTCCCAACCCTGGATAGTCACGGTTTGTAGGATTTAAGAAAATTGGCCAGATTTCTAGAAATGAGAGCTGCTCCATCCAAAGTGGGATGGATGCCGTCTCTCCTAACAAGACCAGGTTTTCCCCAGAAGCTTTGCCAATTATCTATGAAGCCCACCTCATTTTTTGGACACCACTCAGACAGCCAGCAATTCAAGGAGAACATGCGGCTAAACATGTCACTCCCGGTCTGATTGGGGAGGGGCCCAGAGAAAACTACAGAGTCCGACATTGTTTTTGCAAAGTTACACACCGATTTAATGTTAATTTTAGTGACCTCCGATTGGCGTAACCGGGTGTCATTACTGCCGACGTGAATTACAATCTTACCAAATTTACGCTTAGCCTTAGCCAGCAGTTTCAAATTTCCTTCAATGTCGCCTGCTCTGGCCCCTGGAAGACAATTGACTATGGTTGCTGGTGTCGCTAACTTCACATTTCGCAAAACAGAGTCGCCAATAACCAGAGTTTGATCCTCGGCGGGTGTGTCGTCGAGTGGGGAAAAACGGTTAGAGATGTGAACGGGTTGGCGGTGTACACAGGGCTTCTCTTTAGGGCTACGCTTCCTCCTCACAGTCACCCAGTCAGCCTGCTTTCCCGGCTGCTCGGGATCTGCCAGGGGGTAACTAACGGCGGCTAAGCTACCTTGGTCCGCACCGACTACAGGGGCCTGGCTAGCTGTAGAATTTTCCACGGTGCGGAGCCGAGTCTCCAATTCGCCCAGCCTGGCCTCCAAAGCTACGAATAAGCTACACTTACTACAAGTACCGTTACTGCTAAAGGAGGCCGAGGAATAACTAAACATTTCACACCCAGAGCAGAAAAGTGTGGGAGAGACAGGAGAAGCCGCCATGCTAAATCGGCTAAGAGCTAGTAGCTACGCTAAGCTAGCGGATTCCTAAAAACACGCAAAGTGAATAATGTGTAAATAATTTAGAGGTGATTCAGCAGAAGGAGTGCTTTAGTTAAGGCACGTGAAGATTACACTGGGAAACAAATCGTTATCTAGATAACTAGATCAATCTCACTGCGCAGATTAAACAGCTAACAGATACAGAAAAACACCGCTGTGCTCCGGAACAGGAAGTGATACAATACCGCAGTGAGAGCCAACCATCAGTAGAGGCAAGCAAGGAGTGATACCAACAATGAGCATAAATGTCACACAACACTGAAACTACTGTTATGGGAGTGAAAAAGAGGGTTTTGTGGTGCTTTCACAGGTGCCCATTGTGGACGTAAAGGCTCTGGAGTTACACTTCGTCACTGCAAGCTAAACCCTGCTGTCCTTGCAGAATGATGGAGGGAACGGGTTTTCTGCACTCAGATTAAAATCAGTTCCCTTCCTTTGAGCACCAACCAGTGAAACCTTACACTTCCCACGACACAACAAACACTTCACACAAAACCTTCAGTTACACAACAAGTTGCAACATGTAAAAGTTAGCAATTCTGTCCGGGGGGGCTGGCAAAGCAAACCTTCTCTGTTGTTCTCGCTTTCTTCCTTTTGTTTCCTCATTCATTCTCTCAGTGCTTTTCTTTTTCTCATCCCCTCCCTCCCTGCAGGAAGCAAACAGTTTGTTTGCTTTATATCATCCTTGTCATCTTCCAGCTCGCCTGAGGGAGAATAAGAGGGAGTGCACAAAAAGGTGCACGTGCCAGGAGCTCGGCTTCAGCAGGATAACGTGTGAGGCATCTTAAGAGCTTTAGCCCGTGATCATCAAAGAAAGACACAGAGAACTTGATAGCTGCCATAGGGCAGAATGCCACGACACATCTCGCACCCATCAGAACAGCTCTCACGTGCATAGGTTTCTGCGAAAGCCGGTCCCACCACAGCAAGATGTGTGACCTGACCACAGCGGTGCGCCGGCTCCGCTCTGACAGTTACGTTTGAAAGCAACCGCACGATCGTGTTAAGACAAGTGTGAACCGATGTGTCAACAATGTTTTGGGAAACGTTTCCCAGTTAGCGGAGTTTGCTGAGGGATAAAAAAAATCGAGCGTTGATGTGGCAGCTGTTGTCGATTTGTGCGAAGCCGCTGCTCAAAACAAAATATTTTCAGGGTTGGGAAAGTAAAACATTTCTTTTTTCTTTCCTTGTCTGTACTTACCTGTTACTAAGCGAACATGAGGAGATCCAACATCGCCACTGTACAGGAAGCGAGCTGCTGACACATGTCATGTTGACTGGCTGTCCTCGTCCCTAACGTCTGTCTTTTCTACCCACTGCTATGCTGGAACCCCCCCCATACACCCACCTCTCGTACAAAGAGTCTCTTCAAATCCAACCATCCTCTCTTCATTTGCATAATTAGGTTTTTTTTTTTTTTTGAACAGGTAATTCAAACTCACCAACAGGTGTGATAGCAGACTGATAAGACTATTAGCTTTGGATGCTTTCTGACCAAGTCTGTTTTATGTTCAATTATTTCCTGAGTGAAAATGAGGAAAGTGAGGGCAGAATAATGACAGCACTGTGAAGCAAAGATTAGCAACACACGCACACAACAAGTCAAACGGAATCACAGCCCGCCGTTAGTGCCGGTCAAGAAAGTGTCAAAAAGTGTTGGTCATCAAGGTAGACATGATTATGTAGTACTTTTGCAAGATTTTGAAGCTATTTTGATCATGATATCTTTTTAAAAGTTTTTTTTTTTAAATACTCCTTGAGCATCATGACAGGATAACTCATACTAATCATTCCTGTAGGGGTCCACTGATGAGCGACCTGTTGCAGCACTCGAACCGCGAATACTATTAGTACGCCATGGCACAACACCAGAAAATGTGGTTAGAAATTAAGTTTTGTGAATGAACAAAAAAGTTATGAAGTAAAAGAATAATTCTAAAAATATAAAATTGCATGTAAAGGTGTAATTAGCTCACAGTGAGCAGGGAAAAAAAACTCCATCAGACTATTGTTAAGTACCTCACATGCTTAACCTGTTTTGCCCAACTGGCAACAATTGTTGCCGAAGTGTATCAATCTCATTTTCTACTCACAATAAAAAAATCTCAAAGGTACTAATGCAACTTTTTCTACAACTCCTAAAAAAAATCTGGGCATAAACGGAATACAGCTGTAGGGCTTTTCATGTTTCACAAAACTGACAAAACTTTGTTTCGATAAAATCCACGGCTTATAATTTATTTATGTTTGTAAAGTTGCAAAATTACTGCTCATTTCTAGCATGGGTGCCTCACAGCAAGAAGGTTGTGGGGTCGTGTCCCGCCCTTTCTGTGTGGAGTTTTCATGTTGTTCCTGTGTCTGCGTAGGTTTCTTCCGGGCACTCTGGTTTCCTCCCACAATCAAAAACATGCTTATTTAGGGTGTGCTCCTTTCTCTGCCCCTGACCAAGACACAGTCTCTACATCTGGAGGTGGTCCCCGGACGCCACAGAGGACACATTTCATTGTATGTATGTATGTATATATGTACAATGACAATAAAGGCTCATACAGAATATATTCTTGTCTTTCTTATGCCATCTATAGGACAAAGCACACATGCACATGCATGAGGTTTTGAGATCACTTGTGACCTGACCCACACTTGTTTGATGTACGTTACACGGCGTGCATGCTATCATCTGTAAAATGTCTTGTAAATCACTTCAGAAAGGTTATCTGGTAACAAAAACAGCATTTTTAGATTTAGAGTGTTTCTTTCTCACCAACTTTAACAAAATATCTGAGAAAATATTAGAATTATACAGAAATATTTTTTTCATTATGTTTACCACCATCTTGGGTTATTTTGTTCCTGCAAGCAGCAAGCTGATGTCAGCCTGCCTTACTTTTCTCTGATTGGCTGTCACCATGTGCTTTCCAGCATCCCCCGTGCAGATCTGGAGAAGCCCCCACATGATCAATAATGTCGCTACCAAATGTAGGACATGGCATCTGATCACTTGAAATTCTCCCCTTCAGGGTGAGAAATTCAAACAAAATTTTCCAGACAGTGAAAAGATTGATCACATTGGCAGTGTCATAATGTGAATCCCTTATTTAAATGCTAAGGATAGTGGTGCCAAAGAAAACTTTTTTTGTGACTTAAATCTTTTAAAAAACCAAGGCCGTCCAGCTTTAAAATTTTGATTATTTTTCAGGTAATAGTTGTGTGTCACTACTCATTGGCATCTAAATCCAAACTTGAATACATTTGAATATAAATTAAATCCCAGTCATTCTGCTAAAAATGTGTTTACAGAACTGTCTACATTTCAATTTAACCTGAATATCAACATTACTTAACAGTTTTTAACAACCCTTCATGGACAAAATTCTGAAGTAAATACAAAATAATTACAACATATCAGAAATGTTATGGACAGTATCATTCATGTTAAAATTAGCCATTTTTGAACAGAAATCCAGTGGTGCAGATTAATTTTTCACTCAGAATTGTTTTTTTTTTTTAATTACTCACTTATTACATGCTTCACTGTCAGTTTATTTTTCTACATCAGTGAAGATTTCCAGATGGCATTTTCATGCAATGGTAATGTTGCAATTTAAGTGTTTAGCAAAACTGTAATGTACTATAGTGTGTATATATATATATATATATATATACACACACACACCGATTCTTCATTGTTATTGTAACTTGTACAACAAAAGATAAGGTGCAAGCCTTTCAGTGTAAATATAAACTTGTGTAAACCACGCACAGACTTGAAAGGTCTGGAGAAAGAAAGAAAAATAAACATAAAATTTAACTGAAAGAAACAGGTATGTCCAGAGTGCACATTAAAAAATAAAAATTCTAAGAACATAGTAGCAAAAAAAGATTGCATATAAAAAAAAGAGAAAAGTATGTACAAAACTGTGGAATATTTCAAAGGCAATGGATATTGCACATAAACAAATATTGCACTCACTGCACACACTCAAGTGTGGCAGTTGAATCATACACACTTGGAATTGTGTGCGCCACCAGTGGGATCATCAGTTGATCACCACCCATCGCTGGGAACATCAGCCCATTATGATCAATATTCACCAGACCTTTGAAATAGCATTGCAATGAGTGGAGAGAACATAACCAGCACTGCTGTCATCTTCATGAACAACCTCTCCAAATACTCCCCACAACTTGCTTTTCTTTGAGATGTGTTATTTTAAACGGAGTGGCTATACGCCCAACCATTGGGTCAGTAAAGTAAATTCGTGAGCATATACACCCAACCACAACCGACCAATGAGCACGCTTGTAAGCTCACTTCCGGTTTCAACGCGGGAGGGAAAAAAGGCGGATATTTTCTCGCCGGCTGCAGGAGGGTTTGCACCCCGCGGAGGTGCTGTGATCTACAGCAGTTCTGTTTGGCTCATCACACCCAGGGAACAGTGTCAAACTAACACCATCTTACAGCCAACAAGCAGCATTTTTTTCAAAAACTGTTTAATCGTTGTTAACAGGCTTCCATTCAAAATGCTTATGAAGTTTGTCTGTTTTCATCCATTGCTGTTTCTGCAGTAATTAAAGACGGTGCCATTAAATGTGTCAAACATACACTGCAATAGAGCCTTAAAAAGTGGTGTAAAAACCATAGTTTAGATGCACAAAATGTGTCAAATACACGATCACGGTTGGGCGAATAAGATAAGACGTTATATTTATCTGCCCAACGGTTGTGCGTGTAACATTCAATGTATGACTTATCTGCCCAACGGTTGGGCGAATAATTTAAGACATTATATTTATCTGCCCAACGGTTGGGCGAATAATTTAAGACATTATATTTATCTGCCCAAGGGTTGGGCGTATAGCCTTTGCCTATTTTAAAGTAAGATAAGACACGCCTAATTTGTCTGATTTCTTTATTTTAAAATTTCTTTATTTATTTTATTGTGACAAACGAATGGAGACGACAAAACCTGATTGCAGTACGGGCGAATTAAGGGGATGACAACACTACAGTTGTAATGATCATGTTCATTGTCTAAAACGATCACACCACATAAAGTTAAGCTCAGCGCTGCTCTGGCTCCAGGCTCGACGTCTGGAGAAAAAGGCGAGCAGCGCTTTCTTTGCAGTCAGCGCTGTGGCCACGGATCGTGCTCCATAACAATCCCGCAAAAGCCGAATCTGTATTGATTATTATGTAGTATAATCAGGAAAGTGTTATTTATGTAACATATGCATTGATTTGTATAATGGCACTGTTTATCATGTTGATCATATTCATTTTTATGTGGATTCCAGCGCTGGTTCATTTTGGTGTAAAATTTACACCACCTCTCGACCTGGTGTATATTTTCAGCGCAAAATGCCAAGTAGCGCAGCCGTTTTGGCATACACCCCATATACGCTCAAATATCGCCGTACACAATGTTGATACATGAGGCCCAATCACACTATCTAGGTTTGGTTGCCAAACAATAGTGAAGCTCAGAGTTCTAACATGTGCACTAGTAACGCAACTTATTTGCTGTGCAAAAATGCATTAATATCATTTTTAAATTCACACCAGAATGTCTACATATGTCCACTCTTTTCAGTATTCAATTAACACTTCAAGAGTGTATTTTTAAACTGTCAGTGCTAAATTGACACTGGCACAGTTAATTTAACACTGACAATGTTCACCTTGATGCTGGAAAAATGTTCATTTATCATTGAGAAGAGTGGACATATATTGACACATCCTAGTGTTAATTTAACACTGCAGACTTTACTGTGTGTTTGAGCAAGTGATATTAAAGAACTTTCCACATTCACTAAATGGACCACTCATAAAATCTACAAGTGGTCCAAACCTGTCCATACAATTAAATATTTCATCACTTTGAAGCGGTTCTAATTAGAAAATCTGACATAAATTACACAGCATAATTACATTGCTGTTATCTTGTTTAATGCTACAATTTGTAATGTATTGTAATTTGAGATTCATTCATATATCCATGCTAAGAAAAACGTGGCACTTGGCTGTTGCTCCTTTACCGTACGTAAAATAAGCCATGTCCATGTCTTCCCAAGTAACTGCTAGTTTGACACAGTCATTTGAGCAGTACCCAGTAATTCTTCAGAGACACTATGTGCCTTAACCAGCATCCAGTCACTATGTTAGCTCATATTAGTACCATGAGACTGCAAGAACTAGGATCCTGAACATTTAGTCTTCTTTGGCAGGACCAGCAGGTTCTCAACTTCTTCAATTTACTCTTGTAAATTCATGTACTTAGGTCAGTGGTTATTTTATCCATGACAATATTATCAACACATTTCCTGCTTATTTATTTTTGCTTCAGCAAATTTTAATGTTCAACAACTAAAAAGAAAGCTAAACTTCACTAAAACTGGCTTTTTAAATTGCAAATACCAAGATAGGTCTCATAAATCAATCACTAAAAAAATATTTTATATATATATATATAAATCTGCCTACATCATGCTATTCAAAAACAAAAAAGTGATCTTTCATGAACACAAGTGAGGGAAGCCACCAAGACACCAAGAATGAGTTACTATGATTGGAAAGACTGTGTTTCAGACAAATTTTACCTGTTGCTTCACCCATCACAGGTTATGGCTGAACTTTAAAGAGGGAAGCCATCATATTGTTTTATATTTGAATTTAATTTAGACAATATTGTACACGTTTTCACTTTCATATTACAGATAAGTATTTTATATTTGAAAATAAAGGAGATGAAAATCTCCAACTTTGAATGGTGTGAAACAATGAATACATGAAGAGTCCATTTTCAAAACCATTTTCAAAATTTTGTTTTGAGAAAAACATGATTTATTTTATTTTATTTATTTTTTTTTTTTTGTCATTTTGAGGAAATAAATTATTAAAATTAAAATAAATTATGGTAAAGAAATGCACTTTTTTAACACAAACATTTAAAATCTTGTTGAAATTTGTTGTGACTTTAATGGCTGAAAATCGCTTCTTTGGTCAAAATGCTACATGTGAGTCCACATTTTCAAAACGGTAGGGATATAGACATCGTACATATCTAATTTTGGAACCAAACTGAAATTCATGTCCAAAAATCAACAGGTTGTATTTCATGTTGCAATAAAAATAAATGGCACATTTAACACTGTCAATGGTGATAAGCATTTTTTTTTTCAAAAAGGCATTCAACTCATTTTGGAAATAGAAATTATATATAAAATCTTTGTAAATAAGTAAATACATTTGTACATCTTGTACTTTACATTTAAGAATAAAATAGCACACTTTATTGATCACTTGATGTCTGATTTTGATGTTTAAAGCTATACTGCCTCTGGGTATTTTACGATTTAAGTCATGAAAAGAATTGTCTTTGGCCTTATTATAGTTTTATTCCTTAGCATTTAAATAAGGGATTCATACTATGATATTGCGAATATGAGCAAAATTCACTCTGTCTGGCACCAATTTAGAATTTCTCCCCCTGAAGAGGAGAAATTCAAGTGATCAGATGGCATGATCTATATTTGGTAGCAATGCCATACATCACATGGGGGCTTCCCCATGTGATGCTGGGAAGGACATGGCAACTGGCAATTGGAGTAAAGAAAGGCAGCCTGCCGTCAGTTGGCTACTCACTCAAACAAAATGAACCCAGATGGTAGGAATGCTCTGAACAGCTTATTTCTGTATATAAATCTAGTATGTTTCTCATATATTTTGTAAACATTTGTGAGAAATAAACACTTCTAAATCTAAAAATGCTGAAGTTATTTACAAAACATCTTATGGATGTTAGCGTGCACACCCTGGGAACATGCATCAAGCAAGTGGGTAAGGTCACAGGTAATCTCTAAACCTCAAGCATGCACACAGGCACTTTCTCCTGCAGTTCACCCGCACGATGGCATTAGAAGAAAAATAAAACATTTGCTATATAATTCCGCCCAGATAAATATGTTCCCTTCATTAAAATAAGATGTAATTTTGTCACAATTTACAAAAACAAAACTAACATTACAATGGTGGGCAGTGATGTCGGTAACGCGTTACTTAGTAACGCATTACTTAGTAACGCGTTACTCTAATCTGACCACTTTTTTTAGTAACGAGTAATCTAACGCGTTAATCTTTCCAAATCAGTAATCAGATTAAAGTTACTTCTCCATGTCACTGTGCGTTACTATTATTTTTCATTGTGGGTTGACAGCAGCATTAAACTTGGTCCGTGGGCAGGAGGTCGGGGTTTGACTGGACTGCCCACTTTCAGCGAGCTGTGAGCTTTTCATCCACGGTTTTTTGCAGCTGCTCGACTCGTCCTCACTTCTTAAAGCGCGGTGATCAGCACACCTGCACTGAGCTTTACAAAGACACTTTAATACTTTTTTCCTTCCTTTATTTAGAATTCTGAGCTGAGCCGCTCCGTATCGTCTCGTTAAAAGCAGCTGATACTCCGCGACGCGTCAACAACTAACACTATTTTCCACTATTTGCCCCCCTCCCCCACAACACCCCTAGATTAAAGGTCCAGTTTTGAAGCCGTTTTTTACTACAACTACTAATATTGCTTATAATAATAATAATTTCGACAAGTAAAATGTTTAGAGAGAATTTAAATGTTAGAAAAAAGTTTGAATTTAATAGTTACATTTATAAACAATGTAGGTTTGAAATTGCAAGTTTTACTGTTACAGTGCTGTCAACAGTTAAATATGAGGTCAAGAAAGAGGTCTTTATTTTACTTTTTATAAAACAAGTATTTATTTTCATTGAAGTCAAGAAAGGGTGACTATAAAGTGAGTTTTGGCAAAACAGGTATCACTGCCATGTTGACGTGGGTTGTTGTCGGCAGCTGGGGAAAGTAACTAAAAAAGTAACTAGTAATCTAACTTAGTTACTTTTACAATTGAGTAATCAGTAAAGTAACTAAGTTACTTTTCAAGGAGTAATCAGTAATCAGTAATTGGATTACTTTTTCAAAGTAACTGTGGCAACACTGATGGTGGGATTTCATAAGAGACAAAATTTTGAAGGTTTGTGCTTTAAAGAAAAGTTTTAAAAGGCATTTCAGTGAAATTTCTCTGCTTTCCAACAGGAAATGTAAACTGAACACTTGAGATTATGGTGATAGATGAAAGAATTGTATGTTTTGGATCTTTTACTGAAGGCGTCTACATGGAAACACGCAATTGTCGACCAAAGCTTGGTGACGTTGTTGTCAGGGCCTCATTACAAAATGAGCTCTGAGGGCCACAGACACAAAAGACCCTCTCTCTTTTCCTTCCCCTCTCTTCCTCTGTTCTCTTGGCCTTTTGATGTCAAGGGTACTGAACCATGGTGCACAGTCCAAAGAATAAGCTCATCAAGAATATGAGCTCGCGTTCCTCATTTTTTCGGTCTTGCGGTGAGTGTGTGTTGGATGTGTGTGCGCTGCATGAGCACAGACAACTACAAGTCCTGATAAGGTGCTGTTGTTCTGCGCGCGGTTCATCGCACAAAGAGCAGCATTGGGAAAACCAGCACTGCGATCGAGTGATAGACAATTCACAAAGAGCACATTTTTCACTCTTGGAGTTCAGGGGCTGCCCCACAGAGGCCCCACCCACTCCACACAGAGCTCCCACACATTGCTGTCCTCGAGTAATAACAATTACATTTTACAATTCACAAGAATGACTGATGTGTTTCTGAAAAGATTCCTAAAGGACAGATTCTGAAGGAGAGGTATCATTTTGTCTTAGGAATGGACTCCAAGGACAATTTGGCACTGTGTTCCCATGATGCTCCACAACTACAGAAGGATACAAAATGTCTAGAGGAGGGGTTTCATACAGTTACAATAACTGAGATCTTGTATCCACTGTAACATATGTCAATATTTTTTTGAAAATAATCTCACGAGGCAATAGACGTTTAGCAAATTATTTACTTTCAGTTATATAGGACCTGATTACTGTGAGCTTATACTGTCATATTGAAAATAAAAAGGATACCACTGGTCATCTCCCTAAGGAGGTCTTCCAACCACATCAACCCGTTTTGTTCTGAACAAGTCCTTTTATCATCTGTTAAATATGTTCCTTGTCAACTGATGTCCGATGAGTCTGTTGGAAAGTTTTGTGCATGTTCATATCTTTGAGCAGACATTATATGGAGCACTTTCTCATTTACCTTTTTGTCCTGTACTTGTTTGCTACTTCTACAACACCCATGCGTTCATATCCTGTGGTTGACCAATGCTTCAGACTGGGCTTCTGATTGGTCTAAGCTCTGGAACAGGGTATGAATTCAGTACAAGGAGAGAGGACAGTTCCTGACACAACATGCAGCGAGGCTGTTCATTTAGGCGAGGTCAGACTGAATTGAAGAAAAAGAATGCAGCTGTGTGCGTTTTTATCTGGACTTCAGAGCACACCCAGTGGATTCTCTTGGACAGAAGGCACCACAAGGAAAGAAAGTTGTTTACTGTCCTTACCACTGCAGCTGCACTGAACACTGGCACAGTGAGAAGACACTGTCAGCGCATAAACATAGTGAGGAAGTAAGACTTCATGATCCCCAAGCGAACCGGATTCTAACCACATTTGCTTTCAGACCTCGGCAAATCCCGCTCAAATCCAGCTCCCCAGGAAAACAGTTCTGCAGAATGCAGCTCTCTGCCAGTAGAAATGTGACGTCACTGTTGTGAAAGTGTAGTGACACGGACCCACAACAGGGGGCATAAATGAATGGACAATGAATGAGCTGAAAATAGAACACTTTACTGTTGTGAATGTGCACAATGAAATACAGACGATTACAGAATTTGTATGTAGTCAATCTACAAAGGTGACATGTGGGCGGGCTTGAGGATAGAAGACGTCCGTCCAGAGAGGAGCCGGAACCCACATGATTTCCACCGCCACTGAACCCAGAGAATACAGGAGCCGCCAAGTCCCGAGTCCCCAGGTGGTCACCGTCTCCGGCTGTCGGATCTGGTACTGCTGGCAGGAAGCAGAAACAATCAAGAGTGGGTGTGTGCACACCCAGTAACACAGTCAGATCCGTTAGATTTCTCCTTTTAAAGTGGGAAAGAACACCTCCACCTTTATTGACAGTTCAACTCCGGTTGTCTCTGTAGTGCGGTGTGACAAGCGAACGCCCTTCACTTCGTCACCACTCCGTACTCCGACAGAACAACAACAGTGAGCAGACTCCTGAAACAGTATCACAGAATAGAGAAAATAATGTGCGCACGGCACGATCACGGCTAAGGTATATCTCGGCAGCGAGGAGGAGATGTCATCCGGCTTTATGGAGTGGTTGATAGATGACAGCTGTCCTGAAGAGGCAGCAGCACCCTCTCGTGCCTGAAGCCCACACTTCAGGCAGGGCGCCCTCTGGTGGAGGCCAGCAGTACCTCCTCTTCAGCGGCCCACACAATCAATTCAATTTCAATTTTTTTTTTTATATAGAGCCAAATCACAACAAACAGTTGCCCCGAGGCGCTTTATATTGTAAGGCAAGGCCATACAATAATTATGTAAAACCCCAACGGTCAAAACGACCCCCTGTGAGCAAGCACTTGGCTACAGTGGGAAGGAAAAACTCCCTTTTAACAGGAAGAAACCTCCAGCAGAACCAGGCTCAGGGAGGGGCAGTCTTCTGCTGGGACTGGTTGGGGCTGAGGGAGAGAACCAGGAAAAAGACATGCTGTGGAGGGGAGCAGAGATCGATCACTAATGATTAAATGCAGAGTGGTGCATACAGAGCAAAAAGAGAAAGAAACAGTGCATCATGGGAACCCCCCAGCAGTCTACGTCTATAGCAGCATAACTAAGGGATGGTTCAGGGTCACCTGATCCAGCCCTAACTATAAGCTTTAGCAAAAAGGAAAGTTTTAAGCCTAATCTTAAAAGTAGAGAGGGTGTCTGTCTCCCTGATCTGAATTGGGAGCTGGTTCCACAGGAGAGGAGCCTGAAAGCTGAAGGCTCTGCCTCCCATTCTACTCTTACAAACCCTAGGAACTACAAGTAAGCCTGCAGTCTGAGAGCGAAGCGCTCTAATGGGGGTGATATGGTACTACGAGGTCCCTAAGATAAGATGGGACCTGATTATTCAAAACCTTATAAGTAAGAAGAAGAATTTTAAATTCTATTCTAGAATTAACAGGAAGCCAATGAAGAGAGGCCAATATGGGTGAGATATGCTCTCTCCTTCTAGTCCCCGTCAGTACTCTAGCTGCAGCATTTTGAATTAACTGAAGGCTTTTTAGGGAACTTTTAGGACAACCTGATAATAATGAATTACAATAGTCCAGCCTAGAGGAAATAAATGCATGAATTAGTTTTTCAGCATCACTCTGAGACAAGACCTTTCTGATTTTAGAGATATTGCGTAAATGCAAAAAAGCAGTCCTACATATTTGTTTAATATGCACTTTGAATGACATATCCTGATCAAAAATGACTCCAAGATTTTTCACAGTATTACTAGAGGTCAGGGTAATGCCATCCAGAGTAAGGATCAGGTTAGACACCATGTTTCTAAGATTTGTGGGGCCAAGTACAATAACTTCAGTTTTATCTGAGTTTAAAAGCAGGAAATTAGAGGTCATCCATGTCTTTATGTCTGTAAGACAATCCTGCAGTTTAGCTAATTGGTGTGTGTCCTCTGGCTTCATGGATAGATAAAGCTGGGTATCATCTGCGTAACAATGAAAATTTAAGCAATACCGTCTAATAATACTGCCTAAGGGAAGCATGTATAAAGTGAATAAAACTGGTCCTAGCACAGAACCTTGTGGAACTCCATAATTAACTTTAGTCTGTGAAGACGATTCCCCATTTACATGAACAAATTGTAATCTATTAGACAAATATGATTCAAACCACCGCAGCGCAGTGCCTTTAATACCTATGGCATGCTCTAATCTCTGTAATAAAATTTTATGGTCAACAGTATCAAAAGCAGCACTGAGGTCTAACAGAACAAGCACAGAGATGAGTCCACTGTCCGAGGCCATAAGAAGATAATTTGTAACCTTCACTAATGCTGTTTCTGTACTATGATGAATTCTAAAACCTGACTGAAACTCTTCAAATAGACCATTCCTCTGCAGATGATCAGTTAGCTGTTTTACAACTACCCTTTCAAGAATTTTGAGAGAAAAGGAAGTTGGAGATTGGGCTATAATTAGCTAAGATAGCTGGGTCAAGTGATGGCTTTTTAAGTAATGGTTTAATTACTGCCACCTTAAAAGCCTGTGGTACTAGCCAACTAACAAAGATAGATTGATCATATTTAAGATCGAAGCATGAAATAATGGTAGGGCTTCCTTGAACAGCCTGGTAGGAATGGGGTCTAATAACATGTTGATGGTTTGGATGAAGTAACTAATGAAAATAACTCAGACAGAACAATCGGAGAGAAAGAGTCTAACCAAATACCCCGGCATCACTGAAAGCAGCCAAAGATAACGATACGTCTTTGGGATGGTTATGAGTAATTTTTTCTCTAATAGTTAAAATTTTGTTAGTAAAGAAAGTCATGAAGTCATTACTAGTTAAAGTTAATGGAATACTCAGCTCAATAGAGCTCTGACTCTTTGTCAGCCTGGCTACAGTGCTGAAAAGAAACCTGGGGTTGTTCTTATTTCTTCAATTAGTGATGAGTAGAAAGATGTCCTAGCTTTACGGAGGGCTTTTTTATAGAGCAACAGACTCTTTTTCCAGGCTAAGTGAAGATCTTCTAAATTAGTGAGACGCCATTTCCTCTCCAACTTACGGGTTATCTGCTTTAAGCTACGAGTTTGTGAGTTATACCACGGAGTCAGGCACTTCTGATTTAAAGCTCTCTTTTTTAGAGGAGCTACAGCATCCAAAGTTGTCTTCAATGAGTCTTGTCGGGGTGTCGAGAGTAGAAGTCGGCAGGAGGGTCGGGTCCAGGATGAAGCTCCTTTTCACCCAGGAGTGTTCCTCAGGTCCATACCCCTCCCAGTCCACCAAATACTGGAAGCCCCGGCCCTTCCGACGGACGTCCAGGAGCCGGCGGACCGTCCAAGCCAGCTCCCCGTCGATGATCCGGGCAGGAGGCGGCGCCGCTCCGGGAGCACAGAGGGGTGAGGTGTGGTGTGGCTTGATTCTGGAAACATGAAAAACCGGGTGGGCCCGCAGTGAAGCTCCAGCTCCCAGCCAGACTGAGGACTTTGAGGATCTTGAATGGACCGATGTATCTGTCCTGTAGTTTGGGTGAGTCCACTTGGAGGGGGATGTCCTTCGTAGAAAGCCACACCTCCTGCCCGGGCTGGTATGCAGGGGCTGGGGAGCGCCGGCGGTCTGCATGGGCCTTAGCCCTCGTCCGGGCTTTCAGCAAGGCAGAACAGGTGGCGCGCCATACCCGACGGCATCTGCGCAGATGGGCCTGGACCGAGGGCACACCGACCTCTCCCTCTACCACGGGAAACAATGGGGGCTGGTACCCCAGACACACCTCAAACGGGGAGAGGCCAGTGGCAGAGGACACCTGGCTGTTATGCGCATACTCAATCCAGGCCAGATGGGTAACCCAGGCTGTCGGGTGCGCGGATGTTACACAACAAAGGGCTTGTTCTAGTTCCTGGTTAGCCCGCTCTGCCTGTCCATTCGTCTGTGGGTGATACCCGGACGAGAGGCTCACAGTGGCCACCAGTTCTCTGCAGAAACTCCTCCAGACTTGAGAGGAGAACTGGGGACCATGATCCGAGACAATGGTATCCCATGCAGACGGACGACGTGGTGGACCAGGAGGTCTGCGGTCTCCTGGGCGGTTGGGAGCTTCGGGAGGGCCATGAAGTGGGCCGCCTTGGAGAATCGGTCCACTATCGGGAGGCCCGTGACAAAATCCAGGCCGATGTGGGACCAGGGGCGACGAGGCACCGGAAGCGGTTGAAGAAGGCCTTGACTCTTGGTATGGTCCGCCTTGCCCCTGGCACAGGTGGTACAGGCCTGGATATATTCCCGGACGTCGGCTTCCATAGACGCCCACCAGAAGCGCTGCCGGACCACTGCCATGGTCCTTCACACCCCTGGATGACAGGAGAGCTTGGAATCGTGACAGAAGTCCAGGACAGCAGCTCTGGCCTCTGGTGGGATGTACAATCAGTTCTTTGGACCAGTTCCTGGGTCCGGGCTCCGTGCCAGGGCCTCCCGGATGGTCTTCTCCACGTCCCAGGTGAGGGTGGCCATGATAGTGGACTCAGGTATGATGGGCTCCGGTGAATCCGACAGCCCTGTTTTGACTTCGTCTTCGTATACCCGGGACAAGGTATCCGATCTCTGGTTCTTGGTCCTGGGGCGATAGGTGATCCGGAAGTCAAAACGCCCGAAGAACAATGACCAGCGGGCTTGCCTGGGGTTCAGCTGCTTGGCGGTCCTGATATACTCCAGGTTCTGATGGTCTGTGAAAACTACGAACGGCTTCGAAGCTCCCTCCAACAGGTGTCTCCACTCCTCAAGAGCCTCTTTCACTGCAAGTAGTTCCCGATTGCCCATGTCATAGTTCTGTCCAGCTGCGGTCAACCTGCGAGAAAAGTAGGCACAAGGGTGAAGAACCTTGTCGGACTCCCCACTCTGGGATAACACGGCTCCTATCCCTGAGTCAGAGGCGTCCACTTCAACCACAAACTGGCGGCAAGGATCGGGCTGCACCAGAACTGGTGCAGTTGAAATGTCGGTTTTCGACTGCACCAGTTCTAAACGTGGCTTCGCACCGATCTGACCAGGTGAAGGGGTCTTTAGGGGAGGTCAGGGTTGTCAGGGGGCTAACTACCTGACTGTAGCCCTTAATGAACCTCCTGTAGAAATTTGCAAAGCTGAGGAACTGTTGCAGCTTCCTACGGTTTGTGGGTTGGGGCCAATCTCTCACCGCCGCAACCTTGGCCGGATCAGGGATGACGGAGTTGGAGGAGATGATGAACCCCAGGAAGGACAAAGAAGTGCGGTGGAACTCACACTTCTTGCCCTTCACAAACAGCCGGTTCTCCAACAACCGCTGCAGGACCTGACGTACATGCTGGCCATGAGTCTCAGGATCCGGGGAAAAGATGAGTATATCGTCCAGATATACGAAGAAGAATCGGTGCAGGAAGTCCCGCAAGACATCATTAACCAAAGCTTGAAACGTCGCGGAAGCATTCGTGAGGCCGAACGGCATGACCAGGTACTCAAAGTGACCTAGCCGGGTGTTAAATGCCGTCTTCCACTCGTCTCCTTTCCGGATCTGAACCAGGTGATACGCATTCCTAAGATCTAATTTGGTGAAAATTTGGGTTCCATGCAGGGGCGTGAACACTGAATCCACCAGGGGCAAAGGGTATTGATTGCGACCTGTGATCTCGTTCAGCCCTCTGTAGTCAATGCATGGACGGAGTCCGCCGTCTTTCTTGCCCACAAAAAAGAAACCTGCACCCATCGGGGAGGTGGAGTTCCGGATCAGCCTGGCAGCTAATGAGTCCCGGATGTAGGTCTCCATTGATTCGCGCTCAGGACGTGAGAGGTTGTACAGCCTGCTGGACGGGTACTCAATGCCCAGGATCAAATCAATGGCACAATCGTACAGACGGTGCGGGGGAAGGGTGAGTGCCAGATCTTTGCTGAAGACGTCAGCAAGATCATGGTACTCAACCGGCACCGCCGTCAGATTGGGAGGGACTTTAACCTCCTCACTAGCAATTAAACCAGGGGGAACCGAGGATCCTAAACACTCCCGGTGGCAGGTTTCGCTCCACTGAGCCACAACCCCAGACGGCTAATCAATCCGGGGATTGTGTTTTACCATCCACGGGAAGCCCAAAATCATGCGGGAGGTAGAAAGAGTAACAAAAAACTCAATCTCCTCCCGATGATTCCCAGACACCACCAGAATTACTGGTTGAGTCTTGTGTGTGATTAAAGGGAGAAGGGTGCCATCTAGTGCCCGCACCTTCAATGGTGAAGGAAGCACCACCAGAGGGAGCCCTACCTCCCTTGCCCATCTGCTGTCCAGCAGATTCCCTTTTGACCCTGTGTCCACCAGTGCTGGGGCTTGAAAGGTTAAATCCCCGCTCAGGATCGTAACTGGGAGATGTGTAGAAATACGTGAATGTCTTGGCCCACCCTTAACCCAGTTTCTAAGGGTGGGTGTTCATGTTTAACCGCTTGGGGCAGTCTCTCTGCTGATGCTCACTTGAGCCGCAGATAAAGCACTCCCCACGGGCCAGTCTCCTCTGTCTGTTAGATGATCTTAATTTGGCCCTGCTCGTGTCCATAGCATCGTCAGCAGGGGGAGCTGTTGCCACACGGAGCGCCGAGGCTGTGGAGCGTGGGGAGGGCGGAAACTTTTTGGACCCGGAAGGGAGAGGGGCGGCGCATGCCCGGCCATGTCCTTCGTCTCGCTCCCGACGGCGTTCTTCTAATCGATTGTCTAATCGTATGACTAGATCGATAAGTCCATCCAAATCCTGCGGTTCCTCCTTGGCCACCAGGTGCTCCTTCAGGACCGACGACAGTCCGTTTATGAAGGCGGCACGGAGCGCAGTCGTATTCCAGCTGGACCTCGCAGCCGCGATGCGGAAGTTGACTGCATATTCAGCTGCACTCCGACGCCCCTGTCTCATAGACAGCAGCATGGTTGACGCGGTCTCGCCTCTGTTAGGGTGATCAAAAACCGTTCTTAACTCCCTCACAAACCCAGTATAAGTGGTAAGGAGCCGTGAATTCTGCTCCCAAAGCGCCATAGCCCAAGCGCGTGCCTCACCTCGAAGCAAATTAATCACATAAGCCACCCTACTGGAGTCTGACGCGTACATCACGGGATGCTGTGCAAAGACGAGTGAACACTGCATTAAAAAGTCAGTGCACGTCTCCACACAACCTCCGTACAGCTCTGGGGGACTTATGTATACTTCAGGGGATGGTGGGGGGGGGTCGTTGAATGACCATTGGAACGTCTATATTCGGCACCGGGTCAACAGGAGGAGGAGCTGCAGCAGCGCCCTGAGTGTGCGCTTCCACCTGCACGGTGAGAGCCTCCATCCTGCGGTTGAGGATGATATTCTGCTCAGTCATCAGATCCAACCGAGCAGTAAAGGCGGTGAGGATTTGCTGCAACTCACTAATCATGCCTCCTGCAGACGCCTGTGCAACCTGCTCTTCCATTGGTTGTCCAACAGATGGTTGAAGCCCCTCGGGATCCATGACGTTGGCCGAGATATCCTGTTGTGAAAGTGTAGTGACATGGACCCACAACAGGGGGCGTAAATGAATGGACAATGAATGAGCCAAAAATCGAACACTTTACTGTTCTGAATGTGCACAACGAAATACAGACGATTACAGAATTTGTATGTAGTCAGTCTACAAAGGTGACGTGTGGGCAGGCTCGAGGATAAAAGACGTCCGTCCAGAGAGGAGCCGGAACCCACACGATTTCCACCGCCACCGAACCCGGAGAATACTGGAGCTGCCAAGTCCCGAGTCCCCAGGTGGTCACCGTCTCCGGCTGTCAGATCTGGTACTGCTGGCAGGAAGCAGAAACAATCAAGAGTGGGTGTGTGCACATCCAGTAACACAGTCAGATCCGTTAGATTTCTCCTTTTAAAATGGGAAAGAACACCTCCACCTTTATTGACAGTTCAACTCCGGTTGTCTCTGTAGTGCGGTGTGACAAGTGAACGCTCTTCACTTTGTCACCACTCCGTACTCCGACAGAACAACAGTGAGCAGACTCCTGAAACAATATCACAGAATAGATAAAATAATGTGCAGGTATTACCTTCTTCGCTTGAAGATATCTCGGCAGCGAGGTGGAGATGTCACCCGGCTTTATGGAGTGGTTGATAGATGACAGCTGTTGGAGATGATGATTGACAGCTGTCCTGAAGAGGCAGCAGCACCCTCTCGTGCCTGAAGCCCGCACTTCAGGCAGGGCGCCCTCTGGTGGAGGCCAGCAGTACCTCCTCTTCAGCGGCCCACACAACAGTCATCTGTCCATCAGAGCCCCAAATCCATGGAGACCAATGGGTTAAGCAATAATTGCCACTGGACAAATTATTTAAATTTGTTACTAAACAGTTTACTCAGTCTGTCATAGTGTGACAATACCTTAATGCACACCATAATTTTCACAGAACATTGGTTATCTTTGCTATGCACAATTTGTTATTGCTTTTTGGCACTTGTTTTCCAACTGATAACTAGAAGATAGACATAAGATAAGATAATAAGATAGAAAACATAATGACATAATAGAAAGCATAATGCAAAATGTAGACCAAATGGGATTTGCAATATTAAATTCAAATGTCAATAAAATCCACAATTTGGATCAGATCTGGATTAAACTTTGTCAAGCGATAGTGAGTAATAGTGTGCACCTCACTTTCCAATATGAGAGTGATTGGGGCACATTTGATTACGATATAATGTAAACCATCCATTAAAAGGGGTTTTCAATGTTAATTTTAAATATAAGGACCCCTTCACACATAACATGAAAGACGCAGAAACCGGAAGAAATCTGCGAACCAAAAACAAAATGGGGACCCACGAAACATTCCACCTGCTGTTGGGAGGGAAGCACAGTCGGACAGCCGTGCACGATACACGATGCACACACTGTCTTTCAGCCGCCGGTGTGCGTGAATAATTGTAGCGACAGGTGTACGAGGCATCGGCGGGAGCTCCGATTTTTCACAAATGGCATGCAATTCCTCCTTTGTGCACTAGTCGGCTTCAATTGTGTTATGTGTGAAGGGGCTCTCACTTGAGTCTCATGATTGCCACAAATTGCTCTCTGAAAATTAATGATGACAACATACACACAATGCAATGCAACTTAATACACCTTAACTGAAGTGACATGAAATGTACAATGGCATTGCTCTATGGCTCTCGATTACCCGTGCTTAGAACAGGTACTCCACTAGTTCAATAATAAAATCCTCTGTATTTGAGTCATCAAACATGCACAGATAACTGATTTGTTTCAGCCCACATGCAAATATTTATAAATCAGGATTTAAATTAAATTTGTTGCAAGCTAGTCTTTAACATAATGAAATATGCAAACAATGTTAAATAAGGAAAGCTTTCTGTAGTGTTTTAGGCAAATCATCTAACAGTAGAGTTTATATTTACCATCTGTTGGGCAAAGTACTACTGGGATTATTTTATTGTATTTATTTTTTTTTCCACCAAACATTTATCAAAAAGGGTTACATTTCTTTACATAGATATATATGACTTTCATCTTCATGTTTACTTTGCACATTTTGTACAGTTTTGCTCATAACATTGATCCACACACTTTACAAATATACTGACAGTCAGGTTCATAATTAGACAGTAAGATTTTTAGTCATTTTCCCCTCTGTACAGCACCAGAAACAAGATCAACTGAAACACTCAAAATGTGCTTGTAGTGTAGACTTTCAGCTTTAATTTAAACAGAAATGATTTGCAAAAAAACATTTAGGAATTACACCTATTTTAAAATAATCCCTCCATTTTCAGAGCCTGTAAGTAATTGACACATTAAATACAGTATGGCAATTAGCAGTTTTCTTTATATGAACCTGAACATTTCCAAAAGTATTTCCATGATACGCAGGCTTTCTCTTGGCCAACCCTTTGGGTACTCAATGCTGTGACACATGCATGCTGGATCATGACTAGCAACACACAACATAGAGCCAAAATGCCATGGCTGATTTTCCTTCACAATGCAAGTGATATTCATCATACTCAATTTAAGTAACCACTCATATGACAAAAAAAAAAAAAAAAAAAAAAAAAAATCCAGCAGTACCCAAGGATCCTCCAAAGACACCAAAGACATCCAGTCATCACCTTGGGGTCACTGGTTAGCATCCAAGTCTCGCAGCCATTCAGTAAGACAATGAGCACCAGTACCCTGAAGATTTTCCAGACACCTCTGTCCAGCGATTTCAGGACTCCATAAGCTCTTCTTAGGTATTCCATGATCTCAATGGCTGAGGAACCAGAGACATGAATTTTACTGCTGAGAAAAATTAATCTCTGCAAGACTCTTCACCACATACAGACATGCTCCTGGTGACCCAGCTCAGGAAGTCAATGAAAACCTGGATCTTTAGCCTGTGTCACACTCTAACTGATAGAAAAAAAAATGGATTAGTTATGTATTAAATTATTTTAATCTGGTGGAAAAATTGCATAATCTATCAGTGTCCTGTGGATTTGGGGTGCTGATAGGCATTTGATGTCATATTTCCACTGGCAACACAGAGAGATGCATTCAACAGAACAATATTCCCAGTTCAAGACAAATGCACGTTGGGGGAAGCCAGATTTGAGTGGGTCTGAAAGCAAATATTGATAGAATCCAGCTTGCTCTGGGATCCTGATGTCATATTTCCTCAATATGTTTGTGTGCTGACAGTGTCTTCTCATCGTGCCAGTGTTCAGTGCAACTGCAAAGGTGAGGACATCAAACAACAATGTGGCATCATCTCACCAAGAGAATCTGCTGGGCACTCTGAGGTCCAGATAAAAAGATTAAAAATCACTCAGCCATGCTGTCTTTTTCTTCAAGTATGACACGGAACATCTGCACTACATGTTGACGTGTCAAGTCATCTCTCCACTCACACAGAATTCACAACCCACACCAGACCTTTGCCCAGTCAGAAGCCCAGTCTGAAGCATCGAACAACCACAGGATATAAATGCATGTGTATCATAAAAGTAAAAAAAAAAAAACAAAAAATAAAAAAAACAAGTTGAGCACAAAATGGTAACAACATGCAAGGCCCTGGGACAGCTCCCCAGCTGATGTCCACTCAAAGTTTTTAGCATGTCCAAAACCTTTTGATGGACTCAGCGAACATCAGCTGAGAAGGTACTAACTTTGTGGATGGGAAAAGGGGTTTTGTAGGATACAAATGACAGTCAACTGATATCTAACATTTGTACCAGCTCTTCATACATGTCTTGATCCATGACAAATGCAAACCCAGATACTCCAGTTCCTCACTCAGCTTTTCAAGTACTGCAATTAAAGTTTCCACTGAATCCATAAGGCTCACAGCATATCCATAAAATCAAGGCCAGCAAATCATACCTGGTCAACAAACGTACTTGAGGCACTGTTTTCCACAAGCATACATTTTATTCCAGGCTCTATTGTAGATTATCGGCCCTCCATTTCATTGACTAACCAAAGATGGAGGGCTGATAATTGACCAAAGTGTCCTCCTGTCTCACATTATTGCATAAATAGAACAGATATGTGCTGCCACACATACAAATGTCTTTTTACAGTCTTTAAATGTGATTAAAATGTCATATTGAACAAATGCAGCTCATCCGTCCAGTTGTGGCACACTGGCTCTCCAGCTGTCCACTTACTCTCTCGGAGGCTTTCTAAATAAGACGCATAAAGAGGCTGATGACACAACGGTGCTCTTCACAAAGAGAGAAAAAAAGAAGAGAGCAGAACAGGACTGTGGTTTTAGTCATGGCTCTTTTATTCTTCTGCTTTTCACAAGCACAGGTTAAAAAGCAGCCATTTTTCTCTTCATGGCTCCCTCCCTCTCATCCCTCTTTCTCTCTCCTTGCGCTCACTGAAACAGGTCGCCTATTGTGTCGGCTACCGAAAGGCTACTGTGGCATTTATCAGAGAGGAGGAGACGGGGAGGAGGATGGCGGGGGGGGGGGGGGGGAGACAAAACACACTCCCAATAAAGAGATAGGACAAGAGAATGGGAAGAAAGGATGTGTATGAAGGCCACTTTTTTTTCTGTTGCTGCACAAAGCACTCCTTTAGGCCAGCTCAGACAAAAGGGGCCGGCTCTTACAATGTGCTCGCTCCTTTAGCCTGGCACACTTTATATCCTCACTCCATTCATTGCTGCTGGAGAGCACCCACGTGTGTGCTTTATGGAGTTTGTAATGCTGGTGGAGAGTATGTGTGTGTGTATGGGGAGGGTGGGGGGCTGTCTATGTTTGCTGAGGGTCTTATAGACCAAGGGGCCATGGTTCTGAGGTGTTACTATGGAAACGCCTTTGAGCAGTAAGGAGCACAACAGGTGATTCTAGCGAGGGCCTGTTGGTCCCGCGTTGAGTAGCTGCAGGAGGTCTTTGCTCTGAGAACATATAACTGCAGCAACTACAAACACCTCTATGCCACAGATCTTAACCAGCTCCAATAAGCTGCCCGTCATGTCCAAAGCTCCAAGTTTGCTGCTGTAATGACACACTGCCTGGTTTGCACACCAACAAGTATTTCATCTTGGCGTGGCAAAGTGTTCTGACTGAGCTCTTAAAAAAACCCACGGGAGTGAAACAATGTCAAGGGCTTTGATGTTCAATTATTTTGATAATCGAGTAATTGTTTGGTAATTATCAAGTACAATGATTCCAAATTTTGCACTAATTGTGTATGTAATTATGTGATGGTTTGTCTTGTTCACTTTTGAGACAAAAAAATACTTTTGAGAAAAACTGTTTTACACCAACACCATAGTCCAAAACCATAGATGAGCTGAAGGCCACATTTTGATGGCAGATGCAAAACATTACACAAAGAATGAGAGTCTATTTTTGGTGTGTCTGGGCATACTTTGCAATTTAAGTTGCAGGAAATACCGGTGTGAATCTGCACACAGTGCATCATGTTCATGAGCCATGAGTGTGTTTTTAACATAATATCAACAACTCAGAGTGGAACCTGTCCGTCCTGCTAAACTGGACACTGCCAGGTACACATAGCTGTGGTATCTAAGAAGGAAGATGTGACTGAAAAGGTTTCTCAGTAATGATCAGATCAGTACCAGTCAGAAGGCACAGAGAACAACAGCCACCAAAGCTCCCTGAGGTGAAGCAGTGAAGTAGCAAGGTGAAAGTTTTATTTTATTTTTTTAATATATAATTCATGTTGAATGCTTTTTCACATAATGGCTGTTTTTCATTTCTGTTTCAACATGTATTTTACTCATATGTTACCTGTCTCTTGCTGAGAGAGAGAGAGAGAGAGAGAGAGAGAGAGAGAGAGAGAGAGAGAGAGAGAGAGCAAGAGAGAGTAAAATATGATTTTTTTTTTCTCCTTTCTCTTCCATTTTTCCCCACTACATTGGGCATAATACTCTGTCATAGTAAAATAACATAGCAGGTAACTGGTGATGATATGTACAGGCAGAGTGTATGTGCAATGTGAAGGGTATACAGCTCTAGATCTGATGTGCAAAATGATTTCTGGTGAAAATATCAATGTAAAAGCTCTGCACCTGACTGTGCCTCATTTTTAGACCAACCAATTCATATGTAGCAGCTGCACTCTGCGTTGTGTTGTTATTACTCTGCCCATTCGCTCCCCCCCGGGACACGGCTTCACGATCTCCGGCATGGGAGTCGGACTCTCTAACCAGAAGGCTAAAACCCAGGGCTCTGCTCTTGTGACAACAGAATCCTTTTGAGCTGTTGGGAGTGAGGTTTACTAACTAGATCTGCACAGTGACACCTGCTGGCCTCCGTTACACTCACCCCCCTAAACTCACTCCCATCCGGGTCACGACTCCATTGTAGCGGCTGCACTCTGCGTTGTGTGGTTATTACTCCGCCCATTCGCTCCCCTCGGGACGTGAACTCATGATCTCCGGCATGGGAGTCGGACTCTCTAACCAGAAGGCTAAAACCCAGGGGTCTGGCCTTGTGACCAGAGAATCCTTTTGAGCTGTTGGGAGTGAGGTTTACTAACTACATCTGCACAGCGATACCTGCTGGCCTCCATTACACATACAAGCCCTGTAGAGGCACTGAGGCATACTGGTACAGGTGCTTATCCATGGATATTAGGCGTTAGAGAAAAATCAATACTCACAATATTGCAATAATTTTTGCCTCAAGTGGAGGAGTTTAAGTATCTCGGGGTCTTGTTCACGAGTGAGGGACGGATGGAGCGTGAGATCAATAGACGGATCGGTGCAGCTTCTGCAGTGATGCGGTCGCTCTATCGGACTGTCGTGGTGAAGAGAGAGCTGAGTAGGGGGGCAAAGCTCTTGATTTACTGATCGATCTACGTTCCGATCCTCACCTATGGTCATGAGATTTGGCTCATGACCGAAAGAACGAGATCGCGAGTACAAGAGGCCGAGATGAGTTTCCTCCGCAGGGTGGCTGGGCGCTCCCTTAGAGATAGGGTGAGGAGATCAGTCACTCGGGAGGAGCTCGGAGTCGAGCCGCTGCTCCTCCATGTCGAAAGGAGTCAGTTGAGGTGGCTCAGGCATCTTTTCCGGATGCCCCCTGGACGCCTCGCTGGAGAGGTGTTCCGGGCACGCCCCATTGGGAGGAGGCCCCGGGGAAGAACCAGGACACGCTGGAGGGACGACATCTCTCGGCTGGCTTGGGAACGCCTTGGGGTTTCCCTGGAGGAGCTGGGGGAGGTGTGTGTAGATCGGGAGGTCTGGGCGGCTTTGCTTGAGCTGCTGCCCCCGCGACCTGACTCCGGATAAAGCGGAAGAAAATGGATGGATGGAAGGATGGATGGATGGATGGACATGAAAATAATCTGTTAAATTTCAGAAGTGAAATAAATCAAACTGAATTTCTTATAGACAAGGTGGAAAGAATGTTGTGCTTCTTTTATTCAGTAGAGGGCAGATTGTATTTCTTGTAGACCTAATCGGAGTATTACCTGACATCACCTCTGATTCAAGAAGGCACAAGTAAAAATAAGGATGAACACAGTAAGAGATCAGTCTTGAGAAGAGTATTATTCAACTTTTTTCCTGTACGATCCAGTGTTACAAAAAGCAAATTAAAAAGTTAGTAAAAATGTTTGTGCATTTCAAACTGCAGTACTTATGGAATCAGCAACCAAGTATGGTGATAGCATTGTTTTTTTGAGATAAGTGAATCATTCCAGTCTTACCAGATATCGCAGCATAAAGCAAATGAGAGTTTACGACTCCCCCTGAACAGGACACCAGTCATTTATCAGTGGAAAAATACATAGCTTCAAAGTGGAGTGGAGCAGAGAAAGACTTTCATGCAAGAAAACACATCAGATCTACGCTCGAGTTTCCCATGTGCCTTCTGGCAACCTGTAGCTGAAATTTCACATTTTCCTCACAAGACAGTTCATTGTTGTCTCACTGCACCAAAAATGTATCACTGGTGATGCAACAGACAAATGTCACATTCTGTAATTTCTCCAATCACAGCCACAGAAACCTGTACAATCAGTTCCATAAGTATTTGGACAGCGACACAACTTTTGCAGTGCGTTCCATCATGGTTTCTGCCGGCAGAGTCGTCATCTACACCACAAGAAGCTGTTATATCTAATGTAAAAATATTTGGTGTTATTTTGTCCTGTGTGTGTGTGTGTGTGTGTGTGTGTGTGTGTGTGTGTGTGTGTGTGTGTGTGTGTGTGTGTGTGTGTGTGTGTGTGTGTGTGTGTGTGTGTGCAGCAGCCTCATTGTGAACTGCAAACTGCATGCCTGTGTTACAAGTCCAACTTCCAGCAACTTTTGTCTTATTTTGTCTGTGTAATTTAGCGATCTATAGTTATAGAAATTTAGAACATGTATATTTAATACAACATTTTGCACGGGTGGTGGCCAAGTGATTAGTGCACTTGGTCTCAGTGCTAAAGGTTCCAAATTCAAATCCAACCACTGCCACATTTCTCCATGTAACGTGGAGATGCGTCTTGTGCCAAATCAACATGCAGGTCCACCGTGGAAGTCAAGAGTTAAAACCTATTTTTATTCTCTTTCTTATGTGTAGTTTTTATATTATGTTTTATTCTTTTACTTCTGTTTTTAATTAGGTATCTGAATTTTTTATTTTTATTTATTTATTTAAATTTTTTTATGTTGAACTGGTCTGTGTGAGGCACACAGCTTTTGTTGTAATTTTGCGCTTTATAAGTTGATTAAATTGAAATTGAACATTTTATTGAGTCAAAGTAAATAAATATGAAATTGGTTACTGGATCCTTAAACTCTGGACACAATAAACTCTACATGGTGGATCCTTGATCTTTGGACATAAACAGAAATAAAATCTGTTAGTTTTTGTCAAAAGCTTTTCCTTTCAGACATTGGCATGAATGTCTTTCCATATCTGAGCTGAGCTCTTACAGCTTGCTGCACTGCACGTCAGGTTCATAAAGAATGCAGGACGTCTTATTTTGAGAGGAAAAAACATTTTAGTCAATTGTAGTTTATTGTCTGTATTGCAACGTTTGTAAGAGGTGTCATTTTATTTAAAGCGGCAATTCGTTTTGAAGTTATTAATTCCAAGCGGACTCTGTCTCAGCAGAGAGCCGCGCAGCGTTTGGAGCTGTGCCAACGGAACGGAGGACGATTCTCGTTTGTTGAATGCAACAAGACAAGAGTCCCAGTTAGTGACTTTAATACACACAAAAGTGACTCATGATCATTAAAGAAGCGAACTTACCGCTTCTGAAGAGCAGCGAATGAAAGCCCCACGAGCCACTGAATCGAAGCAATGCTTCATTGATACACGCTTCAAACTGGAGTCGCGCTGCATTGAAAATAAGCATAACGGTCCAAAATTATAGCGTAACGGGCCATAACGCAAGGTATATATATATATATATATATATATATATATATATATATATATATATATATATATATATATATATATATATATATAGAGCAAGAAACTGTCTGTGTGTGGGTATGTGGCTCGCATATCTCTCTGATTGTTTGTCAGATTGACCTCAGCTTTTGGATGTGGCTTGCGTAAGGCACAATGATGTGCATCCTTTATTATGAAAATTTTGGGGATTAATTTTCAAACCTTTATTCTGAAAACATTGTAACACTGTACTTCTAAGATGGCGCAGCTTGCTGAGGTTACTGGTAGCAAAGTTAAACAACATCAGATACTTTATGTTGCTCAAACCGGTTCACAATAAAATGTTTAATGCCAGCATCCCAGCAAATACTTTTACTGTGAAAGGCATGCTGTCAGTGTTCAACTTGACACCACTGAGGAGATGTAATCTAAAATCCATTTTTTTATATATATATATAACACCAACAAATTTCCCACTATTTGTACAATGTTTCAGTAAGTACATAAGCTGAATAACATCTTATATTTGATGTGACTTCAAGATTAAATACACTGTGTTCAGGAGGTGGGATACTGATTTGCTGTTTCAAATATCCTAAATGTTACATTTAATTTTGTCTGACTCTCTTTCAATAACCTGTTTAATATGAATCCTTTGATCTTCATATAATTGATAATAAAACTGATTTTTTAAAAACAATATGAAATACTATATTCAAATAATAATATAATATAAGTACACCTCTTTGTACATCCCGCCTTCAAACACAGCCTCATATGACCATCCATGAGAAATCTACTTAAGCTCCCAATTTTCTATAAGAATACAAACTTCCTACGGTCGCTACACTACATGGGCGGTGCCAGGGAGTTCTAGGGGGTGCTAGAGCTGCCCCTGGATTTGTCATAGCACCCCCATATCACCCCAACAAAATAATTACTCATTTATTATTTTAATTTAATTTCATCCCATGTTTTTTAGGCTTTGTCTACATGTCATTTTCAAAATGTGTTCCATTTAAGAAATATCTCCGTTCTCACAGATCCTGTGAAACTGCATGAAAATGCTGTAGTACACATGCCAGGCCTGTATGTAGTGCTGTAACATTTCTACAAAGAATGGAGAAGAAGAAGTGGGGCTAAACAATTTAGCAATGAAAGCTAAAACTTTAGAAACTGGCTCATGGATTAAATAAAGTCTTTTAATCTGACCTGTTGCCGGAATTCATCATCACAGATAAAAACTGCTCACCACATGACACCCTTGTTTTCGAAGATGATGTCTGGAGATGCAGCCCAGTCTTTTTTTTTTTCATCCTCCCATCATGAAATGATTCAAATTTTCATGATTGTTTTTTTTAACTCACTATTACTAACCCTACTCCTACCCCCAACCCTAACCTTAACCATAACATAACCCTACTCCTTCCCCTAACCCTAACCATAACCACCCCGATCCCCCGCTGCACTTTTAATTACTTGCAGCCATCACGGAATTAATTATAATGAATTCATACTCCCCCAATGAAATTTTTGCACTTTTCGTGACAATATGATAAACCAATAGATTAATGTATATTTCAGTCCGTGAGACTGAGTTGGGAGATGCGTTATTTCGTTATGATGGAAGTTACTTGTTTAGGGGTTTTTTAAAGCTTTATTTAAAGCATTTTAAAAGAAGCCCCTCAGCGTCTGTCTGCTCTGGGTAAGTTTCTCAGACTGAGCTGGAGGACGCCAGCACTTTATCCCACCACCAAGAAGTAGAAAAAAATAATAATATGCTAAATTAGAGTGTTAAATTACACTGTTAACATGTTACAGAGGCAGGGCGATGACGCCATCCTTTCAGTTTTCCACAGTAAGACACTTCTGGCATTTTCAGATTTATGTGATTAGATAAATTTCCACTCATAAAAGAAAATAAACATTCATCAACAGAACTAATTGTTTTACACAAAATGAGTGTAATGTGACGTTCAGTGACATCACTTTCAACAATGTCATGATAATAATAATACATTTTATTTATAATGCACCTTTCATTAATAAAAATATCAAACTGCTACAGGAAAAAAAACAAAAAAAAAACAAGGATAAATAAGAGAATAAAAACAAAATATTAAGATTAAAAACAGTCACCAGAATAGAATAAAACCTAAAGAAAATAATAAAATAGAATAATAAAATAGAATAAAAAGACTAAGATGCAACAGATTCAAATTTTTGACACCTGTGAGAGGTCTGTCTAACCAGGTATGTCTTAAGGCTTTTTTAAAAAGCTTCCACACTTTGTGGAGCCCTCTGATGGTCAGGGAGGGAGTTCCAAATATGAGGGGCAGCTAAACAGAAGGCCCTGTCTCTCATGGTGTGACGTTTGGTGTGAGGAGGATGGAGAAGATTCGTATTGTATGAAAGGAGGAAATGGGAGGATGTGTGGGGAGTGAGGAGGTCTTTGAGGTATGTGGGGACATTGCCATGGATGCATTGGTGCATGATGAAAGCAATGCTAAATGGATTCTGTAGGTGATGGGCAACCAGTGAAGGTTATGGAGAATAGGTGTAATGTATTCCTGTTTACATACTCTAATCAGAATTCTAGCTGCACTGTTTTGAATGTATTGGAGCCGTTGAAGGATCCCAAAGAGCAGAGAGTTAGTCAAGCCTAGAGGCATGGATGAGTTTTTCAGAATCAATGATGATGTCGTACTGCACTGAGTGTAGTTTCAAGTTGCTGAAATGGTTCAGTTTTTGCTGCCGAAATATCCATGAATGGAATTGGAAAGAAGTTAAGTCTGTGTTACTTAAAGAACTACCTGAGGAACAGCAGCAGGCACAGACAAACCGGTGACCCGGTATCACTCCTGGCAATTAACCCTCAGAGAACATGACCTCTGGACAGCAATCAAATCATTGATGCTTTTGCTCTTAACCACAATAACATGCACATTGTACTGTTATGAAGTTATGGTAGGTGAAAGATTTTCTCCTCTGCCTGCTGTTAGCATTTTTTCCCTGAGGCTGTAGACTACGTGTGTAGGTCTGTGAATATTTGTATTGAACAGTAGCCTAGGTTTGTGTGTGTGATTTTGGTCATTCTGTATGTCATTAGTGACTGTCACAGATCAGAATGTGGTTATGTGGATGCATGCCCATGAATGAATGAGTGACAGAGGTGTAGCAGAGAGCCGTCGTGACACACAAGCCCATAGCACCCTCATAAAAATGCCAAGCTCCCCCACAGCACCTGCAGGAAAAATTTCTGGAGCCGCCACTGCTGCACTAGTATTTACAAAAGACTTACGGATGAGAATTAATGTCTGAACAATGTTTTACAAATAATGAACAACACATTAAGTAACAGCTTACAAACACTTAACAAATGTGTATAGTTACTATAAAGTGCTACCAACTGGAGTCTTTAACGGAACTGAAATAATGGGAGACACAGACAGAAGCACATTTAAAGAGGCTCATTAACAGATAAGTCACTAACGGGGACAGTGGACAGGTTGCAGTCAAACGACGAGCAGGGACACAATGATCTACTGTTGCTTTAGAGTTCACTGATTTTGAAAAAAAAAAAATGCAAATCCTCACTGCTGCAAAACAAACAAATGCTCTCTAGTTATTTGCAAATGACCGCAGACGCACGTGTGCACACAAACACATACACAAAGTTATTTTTAAAATGTTTAAATGCCAACAGAGCCGTTGTGTTCGAGCGCAGGGGAAAGTCATGTAAATCAACCAGGAAACTCGTTCGTATATTATTTCAACACAGCGGTTGTGGGTGATCTCAAATACACAGAAATAAACAAATCAGCTGAAAAACAGATGACAACGAGCCCATTTTAGCTGTATCTCCAGACACAGCATACAAAAAGATTTGTTTGACAGGCAACAGTGATGCAAACACATGAGGAAAAGATTCTGACTTTTTGGTGTAAAAATGAGTCTCACTTTATGGTTGTGACACGAACCACTGAGCCGAAGCAGCGGTGGCAAGTCCTTCCTGTCCGGGATCCTTTGGTGCTTTGGGATTACTTACATTGTGATTTGGTGATACATGAATAATTAAAACTCAGTTACAACTCCAAAGCAGAAAAATTTGGGACAATATGGAAAATTTAACAAATGGTATTTCATATTTTGTGTGGTCAACTGCGTTTTGTTTTTGTTTGTTTGTTTGTTTGTTTGTTTTTTAAATACACTCATTCCTGCATTTAAGGAAAGTTTGGATGGGACAATTTTTTGTAAACAAAAGGATTAAATGATCACTTTTACAGTCAGTTTTCCTAATACAAGTCAGGGGATGGATAAATGAGCATTTCCAAGTCATATGTTTTGGACTTCATTTACATCAATTATGTAAGAAATACAAACAGTATGGGTACTGTATGGGAAATCTGTGTCAACGAGGCAGTTCTCAAAAACCGAGTGACCATTCAAGAAGGAGACTACTGATGGACAGTGTTGCCCGTAATACGTTAATTAGTAATGCTTTACTCTTATCTGGCCGCTTTTTTTTTCAGTAATGACTAATTCAATGTGTTAATCTTTCCAAGTCAGTAATCAGATTAAAGTTACTTCTCCAAGACACTGTGTGTTACTATTATTTTTGTATTGTGGGTCAACTGCAGAATTAAAACTGGCGTGGGCAGGGGGAGGTCGGTGTTCGACTGAACCATCCACTTTTTTTTATCCAAAAGCACCTAATCTCTCTTTCTGCGGACGACATGACATAAAAACGCTAATAAGACTTTATTACGTGTTAATCTGGTTATGTTTTCTACATAAATACAAGTTAACCAATCCTTCTCAGACAGCAAGCCAGGGGTGAATCCAGACAGAAAGGGGGCGTGGGGGGGAGCACAATGCCCCTAGATTAAAGGCCCGATTTTGAAGACATTTGTTCATACAACTACTCCTACTACTTATAATAATAATAATAATAATAATAATAATAATACTAATAATAATAATAATTTCAACAATTAAAATGTTTAGAAAGAATTTAAATGTTAGAAAAGAATTTAATAGATAAATTTATAAACAATGTAGGATAGAAATGGTAAGTTTTACTGTTACAGTGCTGTCAACATTTAAATATGAGGTCAAGAAAGACTGTCTTTGTTTTATTTTTTTATAAAACAAGTATTTATGTACATTGAAGTCAAAAAAGGGTGAATATAAAGTGAGGACGGGCAAAACGGGTTATCGTTTTCATGTTGAGGTGGCAGGGGGGTTGTTGTCGGCAGCTGCTGAAAGTAACTAATAAAGTAACTAGTAATCTAACTTAGTTACTTTTAAAACTGAGTAATCAGTAAAGTAACTAAGTTACTTTTTCAAGGAGTAATCAGTAATCAGTAATTGGATTACTTTTCAAAGTAACTGTAGCAACACTGGTGATGGAAGCCACCATGTGGATATGTGTGGATTTGTGGATGTGAGTGGAATAAGTGGGAATAGCGCAACATTTGTCTGCAGCATCCTCATTCACAGCTTCATGCTGGAGTGGAGAAGGATCATAAAGCAGGAAAACATATCAAATCTAGGATCAAGTTTCCCATGTACCTTTGGGCAAATGGCTGTTGCAATTTTGCATGTTCTTTGTAACAAAATCCTCCTTTGCACAAAGTCACCAGGAAGCTGTATAACCGGTGATGCAACAGACAAAAGATGCATTATGCGGAGTTTCTCTAACCACAACCACAGAAGCCGATCTTCATACGTAGTTGTTTGGGTGTCAGTGACTTCTGCCACTTAGCCTTTTTTGCATGGTTACTCAGTTTTTGTAACTTTATTCAGTAACTTGGAAATGTTCATGTGTCCATCCCAACTTACGTAAAGACAGCTGTCTGTAAAAGTGATGATTTAATCCTTATATTTAAAAAAGTTGCCCACGTCCTAGCTTTTTTTGGAAAGTGTTTCAGGCCTTATATACAGAAATGGATGGATATAAAATGTATATTTTTTGAGTGATTGACTGATTGATTGCTAGAGGGGCAACACGTTTGATTAGTGGTTAGCACTGTTGCCTCACAGCAAGAAGGTCATGGGATTGATTCCCACCTGTGGCCTTTCTGTGTGGCATTTGCGTGTTCTCCCCGTGTTTGTGTGGGTTCCCTCTGGGTACTCTGGCTTCCTCCCACATCCAAAGACATGGAGGTTCAGTGGATTGAAAACTTTGAAGTGTGCGTGTGGGTGTGAATGTGTTTGTTTTTCAAGATGTGGCCCTTTGTCACACTGGCATCCTGCCCAGGGTGTACCACGCCTTACGCCCTATGACTGCTGGGATAGGCTCCACCCTCTGTCCCCCTCCCTGACCTTTAATTGGAGTAAGAGGTTGAAGATGAGTGAGTGAGTGATTGACAGAGTGATTTGAAATTTATTTCAAACATGTAAAAAAAAATAAATAAATAAATAAATAAAATAAACTTGCACAAACCAGTGGACATAAAAAATAATAATATTCACAGGCAATGAAACACATAAAACAGAAGAAGTCATCAGACATTATCTTCGTTTATATATTCCAAAAAAAGTGAGAAGAATTTATTTACTCACACTTCTTCACCATTTTCCTTATATATATATATATATATATATATATATATATATATATATATATATATATATATACACACATATACACACATATATATATATATATATATATATATATATATATACACACATATACACATATATATATATATATATATATATATATATATATATATATATATATACACGAGGTCTGTTAGAAAAGTATCCGACCTTATTATTTAAAAAAAAAAACATATGGATTTGAATCACGTGTGATTACATCAGCCAAGCTTGAACCCTCGTGGGCATGCGAGAGTTTTTTCATGCCTGTCGGTGACGTCATTCGCCTGTGAGCACGCCTTGTGGAAGGAGTGGTCCTGCCCCATTGTCGGAATTCCTTTCTCTGAGAATTTGCTGAGAGACTGGTGCTGTGCTTGATCAAAATTTTTTCAAAAACTGTGAGGCACATCCGAGTGGACACCATTCGAGAAATTCAGCTGGTTTTCGGTGAAAATTTTAACGGCTGATGAGAGATTTTGGATTGTTTCTATCGCTGTAAGGACTTCCCACGGAGCGGGATGTCGCCCAGCGCTCCGAGGCGACGTCGTCATCCTGTTTCAAGCTGAAAACCTCCAAATTTAAGCCTCTGTTGACCTAGGACATCGTGAGAGAACAGAGAACTTTCAGAAGAGGTCGGGATCAGCAGTTTATCCGGACATTCCACTGTTAAAGGAGATTTTTTTAATGAAAGACGTGCGGACGGATTGGTGCGTCGGCTTGCAGCCGGCGTGGCACGCCCGCCACAGGAAAAACACCTCCGTTGGAAGCCTTAAGGACAAGTTGGAACATGCCCTGCTGTTAAACAATTTCTCAGATACTCACTCAACTGAAAGCCACCAAAAGCCACCTGGATTTTACAAATGGTTATCAACACGGAGGTGTTTTTCCTGTGGCGGGCACGCCGCGCCAGCTGTGAGCCAACGCGCCAATCCGTCCGCACGTCTTTCATTAAAAAAAATCTCCTTTAACAGTGGAATGTCCGGATAAACTGCTGATTCTGACCTCTTCTGAAAGTTCTCTGTTCTCTCACGACATCCTGGGTCAACAGAGGCTTAAATTTGGAGGTTTTCAGCTTGAAACAGGATGACGACGTCGCCTTGGAGCGCTGCGCGAGTCCTTACAGCGATAGAAACAATCCAAAATCTCTCATCAGCCGTTAAAATTTTCACAGAAAACCAGCTGAATTTCTCAAATGGTGTCCACTCGGATGTGCCTCACAGTTTCTGAAAAAATTTTGATCAAGCACAGCGCCAGTCTCTCAGCAACTTCTCAGACAATGAAAATCCGACGAGGGGGCTGGACCACTCCTTCCACAAGGCATGCTCACAGGCAATTGACGTCACCAACAGGCGTGAAAAAACTCACGCATGCGCACGAGGGTTCAAGCTTGGCTGATGTAATCACACATGATTCAAATCCATATAGTTTTTTTAAAAAATAAAACTTGTCGGTTTCTTTTCTAATAGACCTCGTATATATAAGAGTTGATGTTTTAATCTTTGCAAACCCAAAAATATATATTCTGATCTGATATAATTAAATAATCATAATTAAATAATCATCAAGCAAAATTACAAATATATCTTCAACAAAATACAAATTTATTACTTCCATATGGATCGATCTTCATTTTATTAGTCATTTCTTCCATATATAATAACTATAATAATACATATAAAAATTACTATTTTTATGCATTTCCATATTGTTCTGATCTGGGGTTGTAAAATAACTGTCTAGGAAAAATTGTCTAGGAATAGTGTGAAAAGTTATTTGAGCATTTTTTTTTTTTTTTTTTTTTTTTTTTTGCATACTTATAGTATTGTAGTGAGGTCATTACTATACCTACTGCAGTTTGATGTTGCACATCAAACTTTGAACTTTTGTCACCAGCAGCCGCTGGCCTGTACTTGCATTTATTTCACAGATCCAACACAAAAGCAACACATACTTCTCAACAAAAGATTTCCTCTCGGCCCTATATTTATTGAAACACACCTTAGTCCTGTAGGAGCTTGTATTTTTGACATTACTGACAGTCCTGCATGTGCACAGAAAAAAGTCTCCAGAGCTGCATAAAGGTACTTTTTTGCTGTTTGTAAGGATTAAAAATCGATCAAAAGTAGCATGAGAAATGCAAAACAACGTTCAAGGATGTTCTTTCTTGATTTACAGCCATTGATAAATAGACGGCCATCACATGAAAGGAAAAGGCTTTCTGCTACATTATTATGAGCTTATTATGATTGCATTCAGGAATGAGTGAGTGCACACTCAGAGCACAACTGCTCAAGAATAATGCACTCTGCACTCTGCATCTCACACAAAAAAAACATCTTCAGCTTTATGAACAAAAACCTAAACAACTTTGTTGATTTTCACAGAAAACTTGTCAAAGATTTAAAATATTCGTCTCTGGAGAAAAACCGAGAAGATATGTAACCTTGCAAACAAATCGGCACAACTGAAAGTACATGGAGAAACAAGTTTCCTCAAAGAGAGTGTGAATGTTACCTTGAAGGTGTGCGTAGATGCTTGCAGAGAATGTATGGCTGTTGCTCTGTTCTCTCTGTTCTACTTAGTTCTGACCGTTTTTGACAGTAGGTCTTCACTAGGAGAACACTTACACTTCATTGCCCGCCCAACATGAGTAACTTGTACTTCCTCTAAAGATCTTACAGTGATTTTTCTTCTGTTACCAAAGCAGCAGGTGGAAAGACTCTAAAAAAAAAGTCCCACAGAGAATGATGAGACTGAAAGATGAAGTAAATCAAAGGATAGTTCCACGACCAGAAATTTGATCAGACTTGCCACCAAGTCTTTGACACGGTTCAAAAAACAAAAACAAAAACCCAAAACAATTCACATACTGCTAGCAACACAAACAAAACTACAGACTTCATAATGTTTCAGAACAGGAACCTTGATATGAAATAATGTTATCTATGCAAGCACAAATATTTAAACCTGCAATAAATGAATGGAAAAATAATGTTATTAAATGGATAACATTATTTTTTTCTGTTCATTTATTGCAAGTTTAAATATTTGTGCTTGCAATAACCACTGCCTCACAGCGAGAGGGTCCTGTGTTTGAATCCAACCTGGTTCTTTTTTGTGTGGCTTTCCCCATGTTAGTGTGGGTTCCCTGTGGATGTTCCAGCTTCTTCCAACTTCCAAAAACATGTAGGTTCCAAGGCGATTTGGAAATTTTAAAATGACTGCAGGTGAGAGTGTGAATGTCTTTCTCTGTCCACATATGTGCCGGCCCTGGGACAGACTGGCAGCTTGTCCAGGGTGTTTCAAACCTCTTGGCCAATGCCCGGTAGGATCGGTTCTAGCCCACCATGACCCTAAATTGGAATAGGCGAGTTCAGAAAATGAATGATTGAAAGAATAACTTGGTGGTGAGTTGAGTTACTGTTTTTATGTGAACATTATCTGCATCATTGAATTTTTGACTAGTGCAACAAAATCTGAAAGCGCCTGGTGATTAAAGTAAAATGATGTGTGGTCTCCCTATTTCTAACCAGAGGAAGTAAATATTGTGCTATGTACTACATAATTGTTGATCTTAGACATCAACTTCTTCAGTGTTTGATGGACAGGGTAACATGTAAATCATCATCTACTTGTTAAAAGCCAAGTGGCCGCTGTGTACGCATGTGCGTGTGTTTAACTTTGATCACGGAGAAACTGGGGAGAGCTGACATTTGCTGTATGGTATGCTTATGTATACTGGATGAAGGATGAATGCCACAAAAATGGAGGTTGATAAGACTAATATTTTGCAGAAATTAAGGATATTAGGTAAACAACAGTGAAAATTGGATGTTAAAATCCCCATTAATCAGTCCCTGGTAACCAGACAAACTCTGAACAAAGGAAATATCTCAATCTTGCCAGCTGTAAAACATGACATCAACTAAATGTGCCAAATAATAAATACAATTATTCACAAAACCTTCTTATTTTAATTTTCTACACTTTCAGTTTAAATTATAAAAACTTTATTATTATTATTTATTCATTATTTATTACCACCCTTAAAAATGTCAGCTACCTATTTTATAAACACTACTCAAACCTGAAGCTGTGGATCCCCATTGGCAACTTGGTGGTAATGTTAGAACAGTGTAACCAGAATAGCCTATAGCTTGTTTACTAGGCCATATGTTCAATGACAGACTATAGAGTAAAATATAACAACAGACAGTTTTATAATGTGCAAAAGATACATATTGTTGTGTCATACAGCCTTAGCTACAGTATTTCATTTTATTCAAACCAATTCAAGAATGATCATTTTAAAGGGGAAACAGGAAAAAAAACAACAACAAAAAAAACCTTAAAATACCAATCCTGCTCAGAACAAGCCAACATTCTGGTTGAAAGTATGGTTGTAGCTGTTTCTAACAAATTCATAGCTGCTGCAACAATAATTCACTGATTTGCCAAAAATAAATTATTCTGGAATATGTGAAATATCTATTTAAAAAAAATTGTTCATAAATTGTTCAAAAGCAACCCATGCCTAATTCTGATCAGTATTTGAGATTTTTATGTTTTTTTTGTCATGTTTTAAATAAATTAACTATAAATAAATAAATATAAACCACTCTAAATTCCAAATTTAGTCTGTTTAACAAAGGATAATCTGATTTTGCATGGTTTGAATGAATGAATGAATGAATGAATGAAATTATTCGGCACACAGACTCAACAATAACAAAAAAGTCAGAAATAAGACAATTTAACTGTGAACGTGTGCGACCAAAAGGGTGTGTGTATATGTGTGTATATATTTGTGTATATATATATATATATATATATATATATATATATATATATATATATATATATATATATCAAAAATCTATAAACCTAGTTCATCAGATAATAAAAAGCAGTTATATTGTTCTTATAGATCCTTTTAAAGCAGACTAAGGTACCAGATAATTTGATGACATCAGGACAATTATTCCAAATGTTAACAGAAATGCAATGACTTTTTACAGTAATTCAAATCTTTGACTTCTCAAACACTAACATTCCTCTCAAATTGTAACTGGACTCCCTCAAACTATAAACCACCTTTTAAAGGGTTGTATATAGTTTAAAGTGATTAAAAGTATGTTTAAATAGATTCGAAATGGTAATGGACTGTTTGGAATAGATACTTTTAGACTACTAAAGAGATAGTTTAAAGACATTAAACTAATAGAAACTGGCTGTAAGATTTAAACAGACTAGATTTTCACTTTTTTTTTTCACTGGCTGTAAAAAGCAATTGAGTATCTTGAAGTAATTGAGAAAGAAGGTGTGAATATCAATCCTTTGGCTGAAAAATTGTAAAAGGCAGATGACTCAGATTTTTTTTATTTTATTTTATAAAATAACCAATCAATAATCACTAGTTGAGGTTAAAATAAAGAAGAAAGGACAGCTGACATTTCTTCTGAACTGTTGCAAAAGTGCAAAACAGTGCCCATAGTGGCTTTGGTTCTGCTTTCTTACTGAGCAGAAATGTGAACTGTTTCAACACACAAACCATATCAGACTGAAAAACAGAATTTATGGGACCTGTTTTGTGTTTGAACGATTAATTTCTGTACTTACTTGCAGTAAGTGCAGACTCAAAGAATTCTACCCTAACAGGATGAGAGAACAGAGTACATCATCCAAAAGAGGATGCTGTAATACCGATATGATCCTTGTACGTCTCAGGAACACAAAGAACAACTCACATAAACTCACTTGATCCCTTTTTTCAATGTCACAGGACCATTTTCAAAGCGGACGTGACTTTGTTGAAAACTAATTCAAACTGAATAAGCAAAATTCATTTTGACATTAACTGGATCTAGATGCAAATGTCTGTCTGTTCAAAATCAATAGAGCTTTTTGGAATCAACTCCACTTACCATGTTTAGAGGATGAGAACAACCCCAAGAAAACCATCCCAACCGTGAAGCATGGAGGTGGAAACATCATACTCTGGGGGTGCTCTTGTGCAAAGGGGACAGGACAACTGCACCGTATTGAAGGGAGGATGGATGGGGTCATGTATTGCGAGATTTTGGCAAACAGCCTCCTTCCCTAAGAGACTTGAAGATGGGTCATGGCTGGGTCTTCCAGCATGACAATGACCCCCAAACACACAGCCAGGGCAACAAGGAGGGGCTCCGTAAGAAGCATTTCAAGGTCCTGGAGTGGCCTGGCCAGTCTCCAGACCTGAACTCAATAGAAAATCTTTGGAGGGAGCTGAAACTCCAAACCTGAAAGATATAGAGAAGATCTCTATGGAGGAGTGGACCAAAATCCCTGCTGCAGTGTGTGCAAACCTGGTGAAAAACTACAGGAAACGTTTGACCTCTGTAATTGCAAACAAAGGCTACTGTACCAAATATTAACATTGATTTTCACAGGGGTTCAAATACTTATTTGCAGCAGTAACATACAAATAAATTATTAAAAAAAATCATACATTGTGATTTCTGGGTTTTTTTTAGATTATGTATCTCACAGTGGACATGCACCTAAGATGAAAATTTCAGACCCCTCCATGATTTCTAAGTGGGAGAACTTGCAATATATATATATATATATATATATATATATATATATATATATATATATATATATATAGGGGGCATTATGGTTAGGGGAAGGGAGACACCTTAGTAAACTGCTTCACTAAAATGTGACTCATTTCATGACGGGGGCATGAAACAAGAGGGACACTGGGCTGACATATGCAGATATCCAGCCACGCATGCACACACGCAGACACACACACACAAACATACACACTGTAATTGTCCATTGTGAACTTCTGCTTCAAGAGGATTCAGAAAACAATGTCCAGAGGATATAAGAATTTAGGAGCAGAGAGAGGAAAAATTTTTGTCTGCTGTGAAGACGTCCGATATACAGAAATTAAGAGGTGTTTAAATTGTATTTGGTCACATATATTTAGAAATGCAGAACTAATCAGAAACCTGTGAATGGCGAGAGCTTCTAAAGATTTGTGGTCTTGATCTTGATTTGTTCTCACACGTCTACAGAGGTAAGAAGGTTGATGCGTGTACCTGCCCGTGTCCCTGAGTGCGTGTCACTTTGCCCGGGATCTCATGTATAATAGTTGCAAAAAAAACAGGACCTCAAAGAGGTGAACGCTGCTTCCCACGACAATGTTATGATCTGTAGAAAATAACCTGAATACCAGGACTGCCCCGGGTCAAATCGGGGCTCAAGTGAGAATTTTTTTTTTCTTTTTTTTTTTTTATGAGCTCCCCAAATGCCAGTTCACGTAATAAATATCTGATTATTAACAGACTGAACAACATCTAAAGCAATTTAGGGCTGTTACTAATGAGGCAATTAATAAAGAAAAGAAACACACACACACAGAATTCAGAAACCAGCGTATCAAATTCAGAAATTGCATGCAGGTTTAATGGGAAGAATGAAAGAATATAAATACTGATGCGTTAAAAAGTGAAAAATGCTGACAGTCTTTGGATATGTAGTCTATGACAGCAAATGTGAAATGTGATCTGAAATTATTCACTTTTTGTGCATTCATGTTTTGTGTTGAAGAACTGACTACAGAGATTCACAGTTAGCTGCCGTGTATTCATCTTGACAAATTGGAGGAATTTCTTTATTACCGCACGTGAATGCGGCAACAGGGAACCTTTTCAGATAACACGTGCTGTGTGGCCAATTATATTAAAACACACACACACAGATTAAGTGAACAATGTAATTATTATAATCCCAAATTTGATTGTATTTGGATTGGTACATGGTAGATGGCCCAATCTGATTACAGCAAATGGAATCAGGCCTATATTGGAATTTTTTTTTTTTTGAGTCATTGGTATACAAATAATGAATGTTTATGAGTCCAATGGTATGAATATTTCATGAGGTGAAATATTCATACCATTAAAAGAATGAAAAACATTAATTAGTTGTTTTATATAATGACTAAAACAGATCCTTGCCATTTGATATTTTATTAATTTATAAAGAGGAGAAAAGGGACTTAAATTTTAGGGTTCCACTGTTGTTAAAGTCCAACACGAACTTTAAATTGGAGTCCAGAATTTCGACGATGTATTCCGTGATGCTGTGGACTGACTTTGTGTACTTAAAAAAACAAACAAACTAACAAACAAACAAGCAAACAAACAAAAAACAGACTTTGTGTAGTTCCTCAGTCCAGTAAAAAATCACATCAGAAATTTGTCCAGCTTTTCATCCTAACAGCTCTTCATGCCTCCAGATGGCTTACTGCATAGTGGATTTGTTTTGTGTGTGTGTGTGTGTGTGTGTGTGTGTGTGTGTGTGTGTGTGTGTGTGTGTGTGTGTGTGTGTGTGTGTGTGTGTGTGTGTGTGTGTGTCTGTGTGTGTGTGTGGATTAGAATCAGCAGCATCAATGAGCTCCTTCAAACAATCACCTGCCAGCAAAACAAACTCCGCTAAGTTTAGCTAAGCACCGCCCCCGGTAGTGTGAGCATGCACGGTGGTTGGACATGCAATAGCACATTTCATATAGCACCAACATTGCACGCTAAAAAAACAACAATTGCACGGTCAATGAAACACAACAGCAAATGGTATGCGTAATCCATGTCATGTGACATACAAGCCACCAATCAAATGACAAGAATCCACTCAGCTGTTATATAATACAGAATATTTTTCAACACAGGTCACACAGATCAGTGTGCATTCCAGCTTGCTCTGTTTCATACGCATGTCCCACAGAGCTGTAGGCACAGTTCTATCAGTGCTTGCTTCTCGTTCATCACTTGTGCCCCATCTGAAAATCACGTTTACACTCTGCTTCACTTAAACAATGCAGCACATCTCCTTCTGACAGATGTCACATCTGATCTTAACAGTCAATCAGGTAGTGCTGACCAAACTATCTAGATGAGTTTAAAAGAGTCTCACCATCTTGTCTGTTTTTCTTCTGCTAACAGGCACTGCAAGGCCCTAACCAGAAGGGTGTGTGTATATGTATACACAGTGCATCAGAACATATTCACAGTGCTTCACTTTTTCCACATTTTGTTATGTTACAGGCTTATTCCAAAATGGAATAAATTATTTTTTTTCCCCCTCAAAATTCTAGTCAAAACACCCCACAATGACAATCAATCACTTTAACAAGTTAGGAATTGCAACCACCTTTACACACAGTCCTTCTATTTCTAGTGGGCATCAGTCATTCGACAAATTAAATGTAAGGATCAATAGAAATAACAAATAATCTTTTTTTTGCAGCCAGGTTTCTTCAGGCAAATCAAGAGATGATACATGAACATCTCCAAGTTACTGAAGATGTCCTGGATATCACTGATGGCAATCATTAAGCAATACAACCTGAATATATGTCTATCACAAATCTGCAGTCAGCAGGTTTGAAAAAACTGAGTGATCATGCGAGAAAGAGCCTCATGAGGAAAGACACCAAGACACCTGTAACAACACTGAAAGAGATATAGGCTTCATTGACAGTGAGCGAACAAAATGTGCATAGTTTTGTCTGTTGCATCACCAGTTATCCAGTTTCATGGTAGAGTGGAACTGAAAAGGATTTTCATAAAAGAAAACAAATCAAATCAATGCTCAAGTCTCTTGTCTTCTGTCTGGTTACTGTAACTGAAATTTTCTGCTTTTGTTTAAATAAATTGTAGTCCAACATTCAAATAATTACAAAAGAGAAAATGTTATTATCCATATAAAATGAAAAATAATTATAATACTACTACTACTACTACTACTACTACTACTACTACTAATACTACTAATACTAATAATAATAATAATAATATAAATGTCAAGAAAAAGCAAAGACAAGGACAACTACAAGTGTACTCAGAGACCGCAATCCTATTCCAGTGGACTATAAATGGTCATTATTTTCGATAGTAAGCAACAGCAGAGTGCATTCAAAATTCAAAATTTGTCTCCATCAACATTGGAAGTATTTATGTGCAGACCTGAGTGGAAATTTACTGCAAGTGAAAAAGAAATGATAACATGAGTGCAAATATCAGGAGTGCTTGGATTCAAGCCGCACGTGGACTGTATCTACTACAGACCATGCCACCATCCATGAAGTGTGAGTCTTTAAAGTGTTATAATGTCATAATATCAGAGATGGATATCAGAGAATCAGTATAGTAAAGCTAAAGTCCAAAATATATCCATTCATTCATTTTCTGCCACATGTCCATATATCCCCTGACTTGTTGGAATAGTGCAGTGGATAAGAGAATATTTAGAGGGGAATCCTGCAAATGGTGATAAAAGCATCAAATTTGGCACAAATGCTCCTCAGACAATCCTCTTTTGAAAAAATTGATTGGCCACTTGAATTTTCAATCGGTGGTCAGGTAGGGGTCAATTGAAGAATTACACAGAGGTCAAAATTAAAAGATGCTCCAATCATATTGAAAAATATTCCACATTATTTGCCTGATCAAAAAGATTCCAAAAAGGTATAGTTTGGACTATCTGTGACTGAATTCTATGGAGTTATGGGATAAAAACAGCAAGAATGGTGACAAAGGTCAGTTTCATTTTGTACAGGGGTCAAAAGTTAAAGTTGCTCCAATTTTGGTAAAAAGTGATGCAAATTACTAGTTGAGTTAACATGGTTTTAAAAAGGAATAGTTTGGACCATGTATCATCCTTACTTATCACGTTATGGGGTAACATATGTCACATGTCATAGAATCCAATAGACGTAGACCTTGTTTGACCTTTACTTTGGAGACCAAACATTCAACACTGTCAACACTATTCCATTTATTAATCCTATTAGCTCAACCAATAATTTGCATCACTTTTTACCAAAACCGGAGGAACTTTAACTTTTGACCCCTGTACAAAATTACACTGACCACCATTCTTGTTGTTTTATCCCGTAACTCCATAGAATTCAGTCACAGATAGTCCAAACTATACCTTTTTGGAATCTTTATGATCAGGCAAATAATGTGGAATATTTTTCAATATGATTGGAGCATCTTTTAATTTTTACCTCTGTGTAATTCTTCAATTGATCCCTACCTGACCACCGATTGAAAAGTCAAGTGGCCAATTGTTTTGTTCAAAAGAGGATTGTCTAAGGAGTATTTCTGTCAAATTTGATGCTTTTATCACCATTTGCATGATTGTTTCACTTATCTGCTGCACTAAAAGAAAACTTGCTGTAATTGTCCAACCCAGTCTCACGGCAAGTCTTGATTCAGCAGCGCGAAATATACATTAATCTATTGGTTTGTCATATTGTCACAAAAAGTGAATCATTTGAATCATTTTGTGACAGGAGAACGAAAAAAAAATGTGATACTGGGCTGAATAGTCACAATTTACTGTAAATTCTTCAAAATGTTCAAATAATACACATTCACTTTTTATTGACTATATCTGTGATTTCACATTATGTATGAGAGCATTTTGTTTTGTTGTTGTTGCTCAGTAACTCTGGCCTTTTTTCAAACATTTTGATTATATAAAAATGAGCTTGTTTACATTTATTTCTGAAAATGACTTAACGTGTATTTAAAACATAGGGGTGCCAATAATTCTGACCAGTACTCCAACTCCAACAAATATCTGTGCAGTAGTTAACTGCAGTATCCACAACATGTGTCTCGTAAACAGAGTATGTACAGTACACTGTACTACACACACACACACACACACACACACACACACACACACACACACACACACACACACACACACACACACGTCCCAAATGTCAAAGTGTGTTTAAGGTGTCTTAGTGTTCAGTTATAACGCACACAGGCCAACCAGTGAGAACCAAATACATTCTGTGGTCATGCTATAAGACAGACAGCAGAAAGAGAAAGAGACAGAGAGAAAGAGAAAGAAAGGAAGAGATCACCCAGCTCGCATTTCATCCTACATGAACTCATTCACCAAGGAAGACAATGCTCCAAAAGAGAGAAGGCAGGGCAAGGGGGAGGGGGTTGGTAGACATATAGACCGAACCACACCTTGAGATTATGCTTGAGATTTTTGCAAATTTCTTTAAAAAAATAAAAATAACAACGTAAGAAATCACATGTACATAAGTATTCAAAGCCTTTGGCATGAATCTCAAAATTGAACTCAGCTGTATCCTGTTTCCACTGAGCATCCTTAAGATGTTTCTGCAGCTCAATGGGGTAAACTCAGTTGGTTGGACATGATTTGGAAACACACACACACACCTGTCTACGTATAAGGTTCCACAAATAACAGTGAATGTCAGAGCACAAACCAAGCACGAAGTCAAAGGAATTGTCTGTAGACCTCTGAGACAGGATTGTCTCGAGGCACAAATCTGGGGAAGGGTATAGAAACATTTTTGCTGCTTTAAAGGTCCCATTGAGCACTTTGTCAGAGCTCCAGCATTCCTCTGTGGAGAGAGGAGAACCTTCCAGAAGGACAACCATCTCTGCAGCAATCCACCAATCGGGCCTGTATGGTAGAGTGGCCAGACAGAAGCCACTCCTTAGTAAAAGGAACATGGCAGCCCACCTGGAGTTTGCCAAAAGGCACCTGAAGGACTCTCAGACCATGAGAAACAAAATTCTCTGGTCTGATGAGACAAAGATTGAACTCTTTGGCGTGAATGCCAGAGGTCATGTTTGGTGGAAATCTGGCACCATCCCTACAGTGAAGCATGATGGTGGCAGCATCATGCTGTGGGGATGTTTTTCAGCAGCAGGAACTAGGAGACTAGTCAGGATTGAGGGAAAGATGAACGCAGCAATGTACAGAGACATCCTGGATGAAAACCTGCTCCAGAGCGCTTCTGACCTCAGATTGGGGTGATGATTCATCTTTCAGCAGGACAGTGACCCTAAACAAACAGTCAAGATATCAAAGGAGCAGCTTCAGGACAACTCTCTGAATGTCCTTGAGTGGACCAGCCAGAGCCCAGACCTGAATCTGATTGAACATTGAGATCTGAAAATGGCTGTGCACCGACGCTCCCCATCCAACCTGATCGAGCTTGAGAGGTGATGCAAAGAGGAATGGGCATATCTGTCCAAAGACAGGTGCGCCATGTGTGGTATCAAATTCAAGAAGATTTCAATTGCTGCCAAATATGCATCAACAAAGTATTGAGCAAAGGATTTGAATACTTATGTACATATGATTTCTTCATTTTTATTTTTAATAAATTTGCACAAATTAAAAAAAAAACTTTTTCATGTTGTCATTATGGGGTGTTGTGAGTAGCATTTTGATGGAAAAAAAAAAATATTTACTCCATTTTGGAATAAGGCTGCAGCATAACAAAATGTGGGAAAAGTGAAGTGCTGGGAATAATGTCTGGATGCACATTATGTGTTAGTGTTAACTCATTCATCTTTCCTATTCTTATTTTGGAGATTGTACACATCAATTGCACACACACACACACACCTGTATCTAAAGCGTACCATCCACGTGCACGAGCTTTCGCAACATTTGTTAATTGAGGTTGTGCACAATTACCATACGCCAGTGCAGACAGTGGAGCAGACTTTCAAGTGTCTGCTCACCTTTATTGTTCACCACTGTGGGTGGTGCCACAGACAGCACCAGAATGTGCAGCATGGCACAAGCCCAGAAGAAGAAGGCAGGAGTTTCCCACCTTTTGAGCATAGCATCAGCTGAAATCTCTCTGAAGAAGATCATGTGTGTTTAAAGAAAACTGTGCATGAGTTCAGTATCAGCCTGTAAGAGAAAAAAATTCACACCAATGGACATCTGACAAATAACACAGACGACGGCTGCTGACGCTTCAGAGTTGAAAAGTTACAAATGTGATGCAACTCTCCCCTTTTGTAAACATTAAATATGCAAAATTTAAAGTTATTGGTGGTTCAGCAGGCTGTCTTATGAAATATAGTAGAGAAGCTTGAATCGACTGGACTGGTTGCTTGATGCAAGGATGTTTTGCTTCAAATCGCAGAAGCTTCCTCAGCTAAAATTCTTTCTCTGGTAGTCTGACTTCTGTCTTGACTCTTGTAGAGGCATTTTATGTGAAACAGTTGAAACCCAGCCTTAACCGGGGAGGGGGTCTGAGACACGCTTTGTCCCCTGTTTACAATGGGGTACTCAGATCAAAGCAGTTTCAGTCTTTTGTTCATGGTAATGAGTCATTCATGTCATCAGGAGAGTCGTCAAGTGAGCCTTCAGGAGAGGCGCTCGTCCCATCATTAGGAGGGACAGCTGCCCTGTCATTAGGAGGGTGCTAACTAGAGCACAATAGGTGCTAATTAGAGCTATTGTTTAGTCACTTGCCTATAGCAGTCTGCCTCTCGGTAGGAGGGGTCTGGTTAGGTTTAAAACTCCAGCTTTTGTGGCTTCTGTTTATTCTTCTCTACAAGAGTCAAAACAGAAGTCAGACTACCAGAGCAAGAATTTTTTTCTGAGGAAGCTTCTGCGATTTGAAGCGAAACATCCTCGCATCAAGCAACCCAGTCCAGTCAAAGATTCAAGCTTCTCTACTATGGAAACCACCTGGACAACTGAGAGCCTACACAGAAACTTATGAAATATACTACAATCTCATTTTCCTGGTAGGAAGGAAGGAAGAAAGGAAGGAAGGAAGGAAGAGCGGTCACTGCTGTAGAGGGCATGGAGATGAGAGAGAAAAACAAATGAGGAAAGAAAACAGATTGACAAAACGAAAGGTCAAGGACTCCCCGCTGACAGACAGCTTTGTATTCAGCCTCCGAAAAGATGAACAAATGTACACACAAACACAAAAATCTACAACTTCACAGCTCAATATGGCCCCCGCTGTGACACAATGCCACAAGCTTTATCAGGATACACACTTTGTCTTTGATTATGAAGTACACGAGGCAGCTGGTCCAGGAGCCGCAGTCTATGAACACACTGACAGTGTTGTGAACTGATTCTCTCCTTTGACAACCCACACTGTAAGACCAGCCTGTCCACAGAACATGGGACAAAGGGTCCCTGAATATTTTCTTCAACCACTCATCTGCCTTAAACGATGAGGTCAGGTGATGTTTGGGTGCATGTGCCAGTGCTGCGTACAGTAAAACATTTTAATGCCATCTCATTTTGCGCCAGATCACCATTTGGGATCCACATGGAGATTTGCTGCAACCCCAGCTGTACCAGTAGAATGGCACGTGAACAGCCTTGAACCAGTGGTAATCTGTTTGGGAGGCAGTTGCAATAACTGCATGCACCACTGTGCACAAACGTACCGGCAGCACTGATGAAATATTAAAAGTGGAGTTTGATTTAACATTTGCATTGGTTTATATAATGTAATCAGTGCTGTGTGTGTTTGTGTCTGTCTGTGAACAAGATAACTAAAAAAGAAACTGCTGGACAAATTTTCACCAAACTTGGGCAGAAATCCCAAGATGATTCCCTTTAGGTAGACAAAGGTCAAAGTCAACAAAAACTTGGTGTGAAAAACATATATTATAATAGCCAAGTGGTCTCTGTGTGTGCATGTGTGCGTGTGCCTGTATATGGCTTAGATCATGCAAAAACCGGGTAGAGTTGACATTTGCTGTTTCGCATGCTTATTTTTGGGGGGTCAAGGATGAACGCTGCGAAAACAGAAAGCTGATAGGACAAATATATTTGGAGAAATTAGTAATTTTAGCTAACCAATAAACAATGAACATTGTGCTGCAATGCACCATCAGAGTTTGGGGTTTAAAATGTTCTTATTGTGGTTCATGTTAGTTTATCAATGTTGTTAGTGTTATTGATTTATTCTGATTTTGTAGTTCATTTGGTTTAGTCGCGTTAGTTAAGTTATGTTGCCGTTACCATGAGTGAGTTCAGTCTCATGTTGCATGAAACCATAAGTGAAATGTGTATTGAGTTAGATCTCCACCCTGTTTCTGTCTAATATTAGAAGCACCTGCATGCAGTAAAGAAAACAGCTGTGCGTGCGTGCGTGCGTGCGTGCATGCAAGCAAGCAACTTCGATCAGAGACAAGGACAGCAGAGCTGACATTTGCCGTTTGGTGTGCTATTTTGGGTCAAGGATGAATGCCACCAAAACGGAACACTGATAGAACTAATAATTTTGGAGAAACTACGAATATTAGCCAACATGGCTAATTACATTTTGGACTCACATGCCATTCCAGCAGGGAGCAGTAAATCATCTTTATATTAAAAGTGTGAGTGCGTGATTTTATTTAGTATGTAAGTACAATGTACTTACATTGTAAGTATAATATAATTGTAAATACATTAAAAATACATGGACAACACAAGAAAGTGAAAACACTTATTTCCATTGTGGTCCATTTAAAAATCAAATGACAATATAGAAGTAATAATAAAATAAAATAATAATAATAATAATAATAACAATAATAATAATAGTGTGTATATGATAACAACAACCTAAACCATTTATAAATACATTAAGACAGCAAAGTAACATTAAAATTACATAATTAACAGGAAATAAAAGGGTTGCGTTCCTCTTCTAAAAATTGTTGAGGTCTAAAGTTGTAAAAACATTCTGGACTCTCACACCATTCCAACTCATTGCTTAATATATTACCACCCTTGAAAAATATCAGCTACCCAATCTAAATCCCGTGGATCCCCATGGGCAACGTGTTAGTTTTCTGTTTTATCACTGCAATTAACAGAAATCATCTGAAGTTTATATTGATCTGCAAAATATTTGTGTAAGTGGTGTCATGATGAAGTCATAAAAGGAAGTCATGGATGTATATGTGACACGTCTTTTTCAGTGAAATTAGATGTATGTGTTCAGTACCAGAAGGCATCATTAAATGTGCACTCACATTTTTCCTGCAATCTGGCTGCAATTCACCATCTCCACAATGTTCGTGCACATGGGTCAGAATTTCCCTCCAGATATGCACGTTCTGCCATCAGCAGAACCGCCACTCCATAAACACAGAACACGCACCTCCATCATGCAATAGGGGCCTCGTTTCATGTGCTTATGCCATACAATTATGTCCACCACAGTGCCACCACTGAGGCCCCTCAGCCATCATTCATCATACCTGCATCTGACTATATGTACACACGTGTCACATGGAACAGCCAGCTCTGTGTGTATTTTTACACTAGTTGGCTTTTCACCATGCGTCTGTGCCGTGTCGCTCTTAATCTCTTATTCACACTTGTGTTAGATAATTCCACATTCTTGTGTCTCCTATGTTGTTACATAGTGTACATCCAGTTTGGGCTGTTTTGTGTGCGTGCGTGTGCGTACGTGTTTTTCTTTTTAAATTGCCTCATCAGATACAGCCCTATATTGCTTTAGATGTTGCTCTGTTAATAATCATAAATTTATTATGTGAAATGGCAATTGGGGAGTTCATAACAAAATTTCTCACTTGGGCCCTGATTTGACCAGGTCAGGCCTGGTATTCATTTTATTTTCTATAGATCAGAACGTTGTCATGGGAAGCAGCGTACACCTCTTTCAGGTCCTGTTTTTTTGGAACTATTATACATGAGACCCCGGGCAAAGTGACACGCACTTGGGGACACGGGCAGATACACGGATTGACCTTCTTACGTCTGTGGAAGTGTGATAGCAAATCAAGTTCAGGACCACAGCTCTTTCAAAGCTGTCGTCCTTCACAGGTTTCTGATTTGTTCTGCGTTTCTGAATCTATGTGATCAGTTTCTGTAAGAGGAATTCTCCAAGTAAATCATCTTCTCAGACAGTTGTGAAACTTTGTGGCATGCTGAGTGTACTGTGACGTCTGTAAATCAGCTGTTGAACACAGACGGAGGTACTGAAAGCTTTGTGCGTATTTTGAGGAGAACCATGCTGATATGCTCTATGGTCATCTGCATCTGCTAATACACCTGACATCTTCATCCTCATCATCACCTCCACCTCAACCAGCAGCAGCAGCAGGAGGAGTGTGTGTGTGTGTGTGTGTGTGTGGGGGGGGGGGGGGGGGGGGGGGGGTGTCTGACACATCCACAGCAAAACAGAGTTCATGATCCACAACACGGGGAACGCACAACTTGTTGTAAAGTTGCTTTGGTGACATCAAGACAGATTCACACGTCACCTCCCACACTCACGCAACAGAAGTACTTTGCAACATGTGTCACAGCTTATTATTTTACGTGATGGTACACGTGAGTGCGATCAGAGCCACTCACCGGTCCGGTGCGTCCTGGAGGTCCAGCAGGCAGACAAACAAAACTTCCGTCCTCCTCCTCCTCCTCCTCCCCGCGCGCACACGCAGTCTGCTGTTTTTAGGACAGCTACGGACCCCTGTTCCGCTCCTTCAGCGACAGACGGCGGGACAAAGCGGCGCAATGTGCGGCGCGTAATGTTTTGGAGAGAGCGCAGCGCTCCTCCGGCTCCCGGTGACTTTGTGCCACTCCAACGCTTACAGCGCGCTGCGCCCTCGTGCTTCACCTCCCACTTAAAGGGACAGGAACATATTTCCAGAGAGAGAGAGAGAGAGAGAGAGAGAGAGAGAGAGAGAGAGAGAGAGAGAGAGAGAGAGAGAGAGAGAGAGAGAGAGAGAGAGTCGGATTTCACAGCCCTCATCATATCACAGTTACAGTATGACTGCTGAGGACTCAGTCATTTTCCACATCCACTACATCTGCAGTTAAAAACTATACAAAATAATGCACTTTTTAAATAAAAAAGTGCTCAGAGGCCATATACCTGCTGGAATTACTTGATTTAAATATGTAGGACAATTGCACCTTATGTGAAGGTGCCCGAATAACATACATTTCAGTATACACTCCACGAAAAAAAAAAAAAAATCTAGGGAGAAGAGAAACATTTTGACTCAGTTTAATTTGTTGCATGCATTTCATAAAAGTTTCATCATTAAATTACACAAGGTGTGTGCCCAGTTTCACAGGATAGAATATGTCATCTAAACATTTTCTCATTTGAATAGTTGACAAAAAATGATATATAAAAGCACAATAAACATTACACTTCATCAACAGCTACACATTTTATTCATTTTCTATGCCCATCATTGGACGAGAGGAAGGGTACACCCTTGACAAATTCACCAATTCACCTAACCTGCGTGTCTTAGGTGGCACAGTGGCTTAGTGGGTAGCACTGTTGCTGTCTCACAGCAAGAAGGTCGCGGGATTGTTTCCCACCTTCCTACACAAACAGAGAGAGACCATGCAAACTCCACGCAGAAAGGACTCGGTGGGAAGCGACCACAGGACCTTCTTTCTGTGAGGCAACAGTGCTAACCACACTAAAAAAAAGGAACTGCTGTCTCATTGAGAAAAACTGAAGTAACAATTTGCATAGATTTTTTTTAAGTTATTTCAACTTAGCCATTACTGAGTTGATGCCACAAGACGTTGAAGTAACTTTAAAAACAAATTGTTACATCACATTTTCTCGTTGAAACAGCGGTTCTTTTTTAGAGTGCACCCTGCTGCCCACATTTTAAATATCTTACACCAAATTTATAAGCATTCATTCATTTTCTGAACCCTCTTAATTCAATTAAGGGTCACGGGGTGGGGGGGCAACTGACATCTGCTTTAGTGGTCATTGGGTGACAGGTGGGGAACATATCCAGACAACAGACAGCCTTGGGTTGTCACGATATTACAATTTCAAACTCAATACCCATAACCAGGAAAACACTTTATTCTCGATGGTAGAGAAGCTTGAATCTTCGACTGGACTGGGTTGCTTGACGCGAGGATGTTTCGCTTCAAATCGCAGAAGCTTCCTCAGCTAAAATTCTTGCTCTGGTGGGCTGACTTCTGTCTTGACTCTTGTAGAGAAGAATAATCAAGAAGTCACAAAAACTGGAGTTTTAAACCTAACCAGACCCCTCCTACCGAGAGGCAGAGTGCTATAGGCTAGTGACTAAACAATAGCTCTAATTAACACCTACTGTGCTCTAGTTAGCACCCTCCTAATGACAGGGCAGCTGTCCCTCCTAATGATAGGACGGACCATCTCATGATGGCTCCCTTGACGACTCTGCTGATGACGTGAATGACTCATTACCATGAACAAAAGACTGAAACTGCTTTGACCTGAGTACCCCGTTGTAAACAGGGGACAAAGCATGTCTCAGACCCCCTCCCCGGTTAAGAATGCCTCCTTGACCCCTCTCTTAAACCATTTCTTCTCTCTGGCTAATATTTTAACTTCCTTGTCCTCAGACGTGTGGTTAGTGTCTTTAAGGTGGAGATGAACTGCAGACTGAGGTCCACTGGTGCCCTCTCTGCGGTGCTGGTATAGCCTTTTGTGTAAAGGTTGCTTAGTCTCACCTATGTAGTGTTTGTTACAGTTTTCCTGACATCTGATAGAATACACTACATTGCTCTGTTTGTAACTAGGGATCCTGTCCTTAGGGTGAACTAATTTCTGTCTCAAGGTGTTAACTGGTTTAAAGTAAACTGGGATTTTGTTTTATTCTCAATGCCATAAAATTACTAAAAATTTAGGGGTTTTTCCTCAAGATTAGATGCAAACAGTAATATCAGTGATGACACTGTTTTAAGGTGTGTGATGTAGTGCAAAACAAAAATAGAACACAACAACACAACTATAATGTATATTAAAAAAACGTTGTAGTATATTTGATATAGGTATTAAAAAACAAAACAAATGAAAAAGACCACATTTTTAGGTTGTCTGAAGTCTTGGAAAAAAAAAACATCTTATTAACAACTTACTTCTTGTGAAAACAACAAAACTTGAATATGTTATTGTGTGCATCCATATTGTTTTCAGAGTTCATCAAGTCAACATCGGTTTTGGAACTAAGTTGGGTTTTGCGAGCTGTCTTGAAAGCACGAGTATGACATAAATATGAAGTTGTTAGCAGACTTGGGAGTGACAGCTTGGACACCATATGACACTTAAGTGAGACACAGCGCAGTGTCATTTTCTGTAACACCACTCTGTGACTTTTTTCTTTGGCCAGCTTTCATTTTTATTACCGACAGTAATGCTCAAATTCAAATTTATTAATTTATATAGCGCCAATTCATGACAAAATCGTCTCAAGGCGCTTCACAACATAAAAACAGTTAAAAATTTAAAACACAATAAAAACAACCATAAGAAAAAAAACAGCAGTAAAAAAGTACAAGATTAAAAACACATCATAAGACTAATGATAAAACAGGGAAAATAAATGAGTCTTTAAACGTGATTTAAAGGTCTCCACAGTGTCCGACTGCCGAATGTGTGCCGACAGATCGTTCCACAGAGCTGGGGCACGATAGGAGAAAGCTCTGTGACCGGCAGACTTCTTATTCACCCTGGGAACACACAGAAGTCCTGCACCCTGAGAACGCAGGGCCCGAGCTGGTACATAGGGGCTTATCAAGTCAGCCAGATAGGGAGGTGCAAGTCCATGAACAATTTTATAAACTAAAATCAATACTTTAAAATGCTGCATCTAACTCTACTGTGTGGCCAAGTAATGGGCTATAGGTGATACAAGCACTAGTTCTTCATCCTCTTCAAACCAAAAGGAGAGCAGTCAGACCGTGTGTGTGTGTGTGTGTGTGTGTGTGTGTGTGTGTGTGCATGCGTGCTTGGAATTTATTTGTAATTAAATCAGAGTGGAGGAGCTGTGTGTCTGTCTGTCTGTGAAGTTATTAGTTAAGTGGTGTCAGCACTGTTGCAAATGAGTAATGTGAGACAAATTTTTAGTGTTGAAGTTATTTTATGTGTACATCCATCCGCTGTACTCACTTACTTCAATTAAGGGATTGGAGCGTATCCCAGTAGTCGTAGGGTGTGAAGTGTTGTACACCCTGGACTAGATGCCAGTCTATCACAGGGCCACATATATAGACAGGCAAACTCATTCACACTCACGTGCACACGGGTCAGTTTTAAAGTTCCAATTCACCTAACCTGCACGTCTTTGAAAGTGGGAGGAAGCCGAAGCAGCCAGAGAGAACCCATGTGAACACGGGGGAATGTGAAAACGCGAATATGCAAAGTCCACACAGAATGGCCACAGGTGGGAATCGATCCCATGACCTTCTTGCTGTGAGGCACCGTGTCACCCTATTTTACTTTAAGACAAACACATTCACACTCACATCTATGGTCAGTATCAAAGTTTCCAATTCACCTAACCTGCATGACTATGGAAGTGGAAAGAGGTGGGCGCACCCAGAGGGAACCCACACAAACATGGTGAGAACATGCAGTCTCCACACAGGAAGTACCAGGTCAGATATGAACTTCTGACCTTGTCACAGGTCATAACCTAAGCCACTGTACTGCCCATATATACTCTCTCTCTCTCTCTCTCTCTCTCTCTCTCTCTCTCTCGCTCTCTCTCTCTCTGTATATATATATATATATATATATATATATATATATATATATATATATATATATATATATATATATATATATATATAAAACACAATAAATACAACACCTTTGTGTTTGCTCCCATTTATCATGCATTGAATTAAAAGATCTAAAATAGCATTTAGTGTGATGCAAATAGCATTAATAGAAACTGTACTGACAATTTAGTATTTATGAAAAATTGACTCGAACCTCAAATTGGGGTCCATGTGGACCCATAAGTAAAATTATTACAGAGCCCACAGTTTTTAATCAAACTAGATCAAAATAAGCAAATTTGAAGATAAATGACAGTTGCATAAAATTTCTGCTGAATAAGTATAACAACTGAGAACTATATAAAAAATATAACCCTGGCATTCACATGGACATTGGGTAAGTTTATTATTACAAGCAAAGTGGCAAACAAGTGGTGCAAGCTCACTCATGGTAAATGGAGTCCCAAACAGTAAGTACCAAATTTTGAGTCCACAGTGAAACAGGAAATGTCAAATGTTGAACACTTCCTGGATCGACACTTTCTGGATTCAAAATGGAGGAGATCTCGTGGGATCTCGCGGGAATTCAGTGCACAGTCGACACTGAAACAGGAATTGCTAAATGTTGAGTCAACACTGAATTCGGAAACACTAAAGTCAAAGGCAGAGTGCACCTTGACAGCAGATGAGGTCAGTCAGTGACAATTTAGTGTGTAAATTACATAAAGGGTCTTAGCCATGCTAATGCTCCCCACAACCATTTACTGCAAAAAGTCTGAAGGACCAAAATGAGATGGAGAGGACTTTTCAGGCATGTAAAATAAAGAAAAATGCTTACAATGGGGGGTGGGGTGGGGTGTAAGAGGGCTGTAGTTTGGGGCTGGAAGTGGAAGTGCAGGAAGGTGTGCAAAATTACACCGTCATATGCAGGTGATGTAATCTGAATTGAAGTGGACACTTTAAGGTGGTGGAATGGGAAAGCGTAACAAGACAACAGCTAATGGTGGTTTGTAACATTACTATGGAGCTGAAGAAGAAGAGGAAGAAAAAGAAACAGCAGCAACGGAAGGCCAAACAGATATTTAGGAAGTAGGTGAAACAGGTGCTGGATGATTGGACAACTGCTGAAGAACTGAGGGAGACAACGATTAAGATACTTGTCTTGACATCTGGACAGAGGGAACAAAACAAGTAATGATGAGGTGCAGTAAAATATACTGAATGTCAAAGCTCACTGTAATTTTGTGAATTCTGAAGCACCAACTCAGTCCTGTCTGTCTGTCTGTCTATCTGTCTGCCTGTCTATCTATTTATCTATCTATGCAATTCATTTACATTAATTCATCAGAAAAAAGACAATCTACACACTCAAATCTGTGTAAAAATCTAATTTAATAGTGCAAGGTTTTGGTAAAGTGAACTGGTTCTTAATACCAAAATTAAATGGCAGAACTGGAATAAGTTGAGAGGCCACTGCTGCCAAATTTTGAGTGGCTCCACCCCTAACTGATGAAATTTCACTCAGAAAATGTAATGAAACTTGAGAGCCCTGAGCATAAAATTTATTGGCCACCGTACAAAGTAATGGGAAAGAGTCCTGGAAGTTTGGCTGAGAAAAGGTGAACATTTGTGAACAAGAATATGGTTTTACGCTGAGAAAGTGCGCTACAGACGAACTGTTTACATTGAAAGTACTGATGGAGAAGAACAGAAAAGGACCGATGGTGTTGCATTGTTTCTTTCTGGTTTAACCGAAAGCCTATGATCAGGTGCCAAGAAAAGAGTTGTAGACTTGTGTAAGAAAGTATGAAGTGGCAGATAAATATGTAAGGGTGGTGAAGGATATGAATATTGTACTGAAAAAAGATCCAGCTTAACTGAATTATTTCAACTGGTGACACCTAAATGAATTGTTCTTTGAAATTAAGTTAATAAGTTCGATTAACACATGTGTTAATCTAATTTCTTAATTTAATTCAAAGAGCTTAATTCATTCGGGTGGTACCAATTGACACAATTTGATTAAGTTGGTTTAAGTATTTTGTTTTTTCAGTGTGGCAGCCTTTGTTGATTTGGCAAAGCATTTGCTTCAGTTGACTGGGCTGCTCTCTGGGACATCCCATGAATTAGTGAGTTTCCCATGAAGTTGATTGACATTGGTGGTAGCCTATACAGAGGTAGTGTGAGTGCTGTGTAGAGTAGGGGCACAAGCTCAGTGAATGATGGCGTTCATCAGTGGCTTAGGTGCCTTTGCTTGCAAGGAAAAGTTTGCTGACCTTGGCTTCATGGACAATGCTGTGATCTTAGCAGCCTCAATAGATACTCTTATTCCAGCTCTAAAGAAGCTGAATCAGGAATTGAGGTGTCTGGGTTTGCAATTACTTTGAATCAAAACTGAGATCCAGCCTTTCCTGGACTTCCTGGACTCAACCATCAGAAGCATATCTGTATGCGGTAAAGTGTTGTTATCTTTGCAGTGGAATCAAGGCCCAAGTCTTTAGGGTCCTAATGGTTCCTGTCTTCCTACATTGTTTTGAGAATTGTATACTAACCAGTGACTGAAGGCGATGACTGGATGTCTTTGGTAGTTTGTCTCTTCAGTAGAACCTTGGGCACCACTGGAATTTGTGTCAAAGGAATGGTCAGTTAGGGAGATGCATATGAGTAGTTTCACTTTCATTATGAAGGAACATCTGCTAGAACATTTTGGTCATATGGCACCTTTTTCTGGCCAGGATCCAGCATGCATGTGTTTCAGTATGAGACACAGGCACAGGGTGTTAGGATCCATGAAGGACAAACCAGAAACAGTCCAAAAAAACAGGCAGATGGTCAATACACAAGTGACATGCCAGGCAGAAATTCCAAAAATTGCAGGTGAAACTTAGTAAATGCAACTCAACTAAATGCTATAGGGCAGCAATTTTCAGCAACAGGAAAAACACATACAGAGAAAAATGCTAGCGAAAACTTAGAGGTAGCAAGACCTCCTGGCACTAGAATGAAGAAACACAAGTTTAAATAAAGCAGGAAGTAGTGAAGGAAATAGGAGTGCACATGAACAGAAAGAAAGCCAGCAGCAACACACAAACACGGGGAAAATAGTCAAACTCCACACAGAAAGGACCAGATCTGAATCAAACCTTCGACCTTTCAACTGTGAGGCAACAGTGTGAACCACCAAACCACTGTGCCACCCATGTACATAGTGTTTGTGTATATTTCAATATTTTTTGTACATTTTGCAGACAATGAATTATGGCTTTCTGTACCAAGAAAAAAAAATCCCTTTGAGACAATGAACTGCCTTTATGTATTGATAAGCAGGAACAGATTCAAAAGATCTTTTTTAATTTTTAGCTTTGCTGAATCAAACATTTCCACAGTTATTTTAGCAATCACATATCAAAGACAATTCATCTAATGTGATCATTAACAGAATATCATTCATCCATCCATCTATCAATGGTCTGGTAGCCCAGAGGTTCCACTTTTCAGCCACATCCTTGAGCACCTCCTGGGAGACCATGAGGTGTTCCAAGGCCAAACAGAATATATTATCCCTCCGATGTGTTCTGGGTCTCTATGACAACAATTATCCCAAAGCTCAAACCACATCATCCTTGTCCTTACTATGCAAAGATGCAGCAGTTCTACTCTGTGCGACTCATCAGCATTGTCTCAATCCACCCAGTTGTTACTGGGTACCAGACCTGGCTGGGGAAGTAACCTGCAATTAACTAATAACCCATTCAGGGGTATATGTAAGCACCAGCAACAATGGACCTCAGGGTCCATTGTTACCAGAATTACTACGTACTTATTAATTATGTTAAGAAGTCATTGATTTTTCTGATATAGACTTTCCTCTGTTCTTGACATGTCAGTTCATTAGACATCATGTACTGGAAACATGTCACTGTAGTAATCTGCAGATGAACGTTCTCTTCCATCACATTAGAGATATTCAAAAATCCACTACAGTTTAAAATACCCATTGGACCTCAGGTAGATTAAAGACAATTCATGCATTTATCAAGCGAACCATCTGGGGACCAAAATGACTTAAATAACCCTTCAGAGAATCCATAAAATAAATAAATTAAATAAGTAAACAAAAAATTATTTAATAAAAAAAAAAAAAAGCTTTGATGGGCTTAGATGAAACCCACCCAGAAGAAGAAAAATTCCAGTTTCTTGACTGGACAGACTAGAACAGAAACAAACTTGTTTACAGCCTAGTACAAAAAACCTCTTCAGTGACAAGCGCACTGTGCAAGAGTCATCAATCGAGAAGATTTCCCAGGTGGACGTGAAATGGGAACTTGATGACCCCCAAAACTTGAAGAGATCCGAAAGGCCACCACGCAACTGAATCCAGGGAAGTCTCCTGGAATAGATGGCATCCCAGCAGAGGTGTACCAAAATGGAGGTGAGGCAGTCCTCGACAAGCTTCAAATCCTCTTCTCCAGTTGCTGGGAAAAGGAAATGGTTCCGCTTACCCCTACCATAGCGCATGAAAATACTCCCGAGAGTCAGTGCGGATTTAAGGGCCAACAGGGGAACCACCGACATGATCTTCGTCCTGAGACAGATCCAGGAGAAGTGCAGAGAACAGAACATGGCCCTTTATGTAGCCTTCATAGACCTAACCAAGGCTTTTGACATGGTCAGTCGTGAGGGTTTGTGGAAGATTCTTGCATGCCTTGGCTCCCCTCCAAAGCTCCTCACCATTATCCGCCAGCTGCATGAAGGCCAGATGGGACAAGTGAAGTACAACGGGAGTCTGGCAGCTTCCCCATCTCAAATGGTGTCAAACAAGGTTGCATCCTCGCGCCCACTCTGTTCTCCATCTTCTTCAGCATGATGCTTCGTGAGGCCAAAGAAGACTTGACAGATGGCATCTATATCTCAGAACCGACGGAAGTCTGTTTAACTTGTGGCACCTTCTGTCCCACACTAAGATCACAGAACAGCTAATCATGGAGCTGCTCTTCGCAGATGACTGCGCCCTCGTCACCCATACAGAGCAAGCCTTGCAGCACATTGTCAACTGTTTTGCTGAAGCAGCAAGAGCCTTCGGCCTCACCATCAGCCTGAGAAAGACAGAAGTGCTATATCAACCGGTCCCCCATACAGCATATACCCCACCCCAAATCAACATCGAGGGTACCAGCCTGAATGCAGTAGAGCACTTCATGTATCTCAGTAGTGTTATCTCAAACAACGCATCTGTTGCCAAGGACCTAGACAGTCGCCTTGCCAAGGCCAGCAGTTCTTTTGGTAGACTCTCAAAGAAAGTCTGGCAGAATCATGCACTGCGCCTTTCCACAAAAGTGCAGGTCTACAGAGCCATTGTGGTCCCTACCCTCCTGTATGGAGCTGAAACCTGGGTTCTGTATCGTCAGTAGATCAGATTACTGGAACGCTTTCATCAGTGTTGTCTCTGAAACATCTTCGGGATCAAGTGGCAGGACTACATCTCAAATGAGGACATCCTTACCAGAGCCAAATTGCCCAGCATGGAGTCTATTAAACTCAAACAACAGCTTCGTTGGGCAGGTCACGTAGCCAGGATGGATGATACACGCATGCCGAAATTAATTCTCTTTGGCAAGCTCAAGGAAGGGAGACGAAACCAAGGGGCCCCCAAAAAGCGCTATAAGGACCAGCTGAAGAAACAGCTCTCCCTTGCTGGCATTCAGCATCAGTCATGGCAGCATCTAGCTACAGATAGACTCAGCTGGCGTTCCAACATCAAATCCGCCAGCCTGAAGTTTGAGGCAGAAAGAAGTGAGGCCTCACACCAGAAGCGTCAAAGACAGAAAGAGCAGGCAGCAGCACAAGCCCAGCCTACTCAAGTGTTCATTTGCCCCAAGTGTAACAGGTATTGTGCATCCCGCATCGGACTTTTCAGCCACCAGAGGGCTTGTAGAAAATAAACTTAAAAAAAAAAAAAAAGGCCTTCCCACTATCCTCGCAAGCGAGGAAACTGCCAACAACAACAACAAAAACCAGTTTTGGTCTCTATAGATAGTTTCCCTTCCATGACAACTGTATGAAGGCTGAATTTTTTCTAATTTCTTAGTTTAAGATGTTTTAAGCCATAAATTTATGCATAATTAGGGGTGTGGTCCCTTTGAGTGACAGCTCCAACTCTCATAGCAGGCCACTTGATGCAGCTGCTAGCTGTTCTGCAGGCTGTGTCTGTCATTTTGAGCATTTTCTGACAAACACCGAAAATAATATGGCTTTCTGTGTGGTGAAATGTCCTAATGGATCATCTAAGACGTCCCTGCTGCAGTACTTGCATTGAGTGAAATTACTGTGACATTTAATGTTGAGAGCTAACAGTGTCAGAACTTTTAGCAGCTGTTTGTTGCTTCATCTGTTAGATCCTGTTAATGCGCAATTACTGAGAAAATAAGCAGGCCATAACTTTTAACATCCACGTGAAATGAAACCATGAGGACTACCACTGTGTAGTCCCCAAAATTATGATTTCATAAACACGCGAACTGAGGTTAGCTTGTTAGCTTAGCTAGCTCGAAGTCAAAGGTAGGGCAACTGATTCACCTACGGTCCTCCTCTTTATCCATTCGTGGGTCTGTCACAACGTTGATAAAAGCAGGGCTGCATACACGGCATCATGGATGGGCCTTAGGGTGCCTTGTCTGCCCTCAGAGCCAGTTGGGACCACCCAGGATGGACGAGCCTATCAGTCACCTGCCAACCACAAAAAAAAAAAAAAAAAATTGCAGGGTACCATATGGAAACACATTGCATTCAATTGATTTAAAAAAAAAGAGACAACTTATCTCGTAATCACGAGATCTTTTCTCATGAGATCAAGAAAGGTGCCACATTGACCACGGCTTCACTCAGAACCACATACTGCTCATCCATGAAGAAAAGATCTTTATGCAATTCCATTGCTTTCAATCCCTCAGTAAAGACAAACGTGAGAATTCCCGAGTCATAATTAAAATATTATCGGACTAAAAATGTGATCGGACACAAAGTGTGGATTTTTCTCTTCCCAGGGTGCTGGCCGGGCCCATGCCAGTCTGGGTGCCTGTGCCCCTCACTGGAGGAATTTAATTAATGCAGGAACAGCTCAGAGAAAAATCCACACTTTGTGTCTGATCACAGTGCACCCTCATCGTTTACAATTCATCCAATTTTCGGGAATTCTCACCCTTGTCTTTAATGAGGGACTGGAAGCAATGGAATTGCATAAAGATGTTTTCTTCATGGATGTGCAGTGTGTCATTCTGAGTGAAGCAGTAGTCAATGTGGCACCTTCCTGATTTAATAATTATGACCTGAGGCAGAAAGTGCCAATTAAATACAAATTTATACTTCTGGCCTAAAAAATAAAAAAAAATGTGTCCCCCTCAGAGCAATCCAAGGCTCCTCTGCAAATCTGTGTCTGGTGCCGGGACTGCAGGGCTGTCAACATGGTGACACCCAGATATGGGCTTCATATAGACAGTTCCGGGCCTCTATAGACACCTTATAGTATTTATACTCGTATTTATACTGTGACCGGATGGAGATTCGAACACCGGAAGGCTCGAACTGAAGACCAAAACTCTACCAGGTCAGCCAAAGGGGAATTCCCCGCTAGCCAAGCTAGTAGCTAGTAGGAACATCTTTTCAATCCAGACGTCACCTTGCTACATATTTCCCCACCATTTTTGACTTTGTCCTGAAGTCACGGGAGCATTTAAGCATGTTCTGTGGCTACCCACATCCTGCTGACAACGCCAGTTTGTGACCGGAGGATCTATCTTTGTGGCCGGGACGGCGGTGGGATTCGAACACCAGACTGCTCAAACTGAAGACCAAAACTCTACCAGGTCAGCCAAAGGGGAATTCCTCCGATAGTCAATCTAGCAGGAACATCTTTTCAATCCGGACTATACCTCGCTACAATACAGTCCAGGTACACGACTCACAAAAACGTAAAGATCATCAAATGTTCAACATTCAAACTGGAACAAAGAAGCATTTATCAAATCAGCCTATATGTTCATCAGTGAGGGCAACGTGAAACACTGACAAGACACAAGAGGAAAACCAGTGAACTGAAAGAAAGAAAGAAAGAGAGAAAGAAAGAAAGAAAGAAAGAAAGAAAGAAAGAAAGAAAGAAAGAAAGAAAGAAAGGCAAGGAGGTCATGGGAGTACACATGGGGAGGATAGGATAAAAGGAGGCGCGGCTCTGTGGGGACAGAGATGGAGAGATAGATAAAGAAAGGGAGGCAGAGAAAGAGGTAGAGAGAGGTTAGCCGATGTGCCGTTTCAGAACCCTCCTGTTCGTGGCTTTGTGCCACGGCCCAGCAGGAAGTGGGAGCTGGGCAGACAACAATTAACAAAAGAGCTGTGAAGAATACAATTAGCCATCAATGGCCAACCACAGGCCTTTGTGCCTGTCACCATGGCGACGGCACAACACCACTATTCCGAGATTACAAAGCCCTTTTCTACACTTCTCCTTTTTTCTCTCCATCTCTTTTACCCTTTCCCCTTTTTTCCACTTTAGCCTTTTCTTCTGCTTTCAATCTGGAGTCCTTTCTTCCTGGTCAGGTCATGTTTTCAGACGGCGCTCACGCAGAGAGCCACGTATGTGCCGCTGTGTGGCAGAACACTTGCTTTCTTTCTTTAGAAGTTGTCGATTTATGCGATGATGAATTTCTCGGGAGGACTGACAGAGGTTTTTGGAGATGTGGCGTCGCTCCTCAAACCTCCGCGATCACGTTATGGAGATGTTACACAGCTCTACTACCTTTATGTTAAAGCTACAGTTTGGCTTCACCTGTTGCTGTGAATGCAAACTCTGTCCACCAGCAGAAAACATGCACCTGCACCATGTCTGCAAAAGGATATGTTTTTTTCTTTGTGTGTCGTCCTCTGACAGGAGTGAATTGCCCCCTATTACTGTTTGCTTGTTTAGGGCCGTGATGGATGGTCCAAATATTTACGATGACTTAAAGTGTGACAGTATTCTGAATCTGCTTAAAATCTTCCCATTGATCTCTTTAGTTCCTTTAACATTGTAGGCATTCTCACCTTATGAGCCAAAGCCAAGATGGAAATAAGGGGGAGGTGATGGTCTAGTGGTAAGGTGTTGGGCTTGAGTCCAGAAGATCATGGGTTCAAATCCCCACCTGACTGGAAAATCACTAAGGGCCCTTGGGCAAGGCCTTTAATCCCCTATTGCTCCCGGTGTGTAGTGAGCGCCTTGTATGGCAGCACCCTGACATCGGGGTGAATGTGAGGCATTATTGTAAAGCGCTTTGAGTGTCTGATACAGATGGAAAAGCGCTATATAAATGCAAAATGGATGAAAATCTATTATTTCTTTATCAAAGTTATACACACAATACCCCATAATGACAATGTGGAAAAAAAAATGTATGAGCTTTTTGCAAACTAATTAAAAATAAAAACACTAAACAATTACATGAATTTAAGTATTTGAGCTCAGGTGCATCCTGTTTCCACTGGTCATCCTTGAGATGTTTTTATAGCTTAACTGGAGCCCACCTGGGGTAAATTCAGTTGGACATGATTTGTAAGGGCACACACCTGTCTACATATAAGGCCCCATAGCTGACAGTGCATGTCAGAGCACAAACCAAGCATGAAGTCAAAGGAATTGTCTGTAGACCTCCAAAACAGGATTGTCTTGAGGCACAAATCTAGGGAAGGGTACTGAAAAATTTCTGCTGCTTTGAAGGTCCCAATGAGTACAGTGGCCTCCATCATCTGTAAATGAATGAACGTCAGATCCACCAGGACTCTTCCTAGAGCTGGCCGCCCATCTAAACTGTGCAATCGGGGAAGAAGGGCCTTAGTAAGGGAGGTGACCAAGAACCCGATGGACACTCTGTCAGAGCTCCAGCATTTCTCTGTGGAGAGAACAGAACCTTCCAGAAGGATTGTCATCTCTACAGCAATCCACCAATCAAGCCTGTATGGTACACTCTAAAAAAGGAACTACTGTCTCAATGAGAAAAACTGAATTAACAATTTGCATAGATTCTTTAAACTTATTTCAACTCAGTTATTTCAACTTTCGGCTGAGTTAATGTCACAAGACTTCTCTAGTTAAGTTGAAATAAATAATAATAATAATAAAAAAATCTGTGCAAATTGTTACATCATTTTTTCTTGTTGAGACAGCGGTTCGTTTTTTCGAGTATAGAGTGGCCTGACAGAAGCCACTCCTTAGTAAAAGGCACATGGCAGCCTGGAGTTTGTCAAAAGGCACCTGAAGGAGTCTCAGACCATGAAAAACAAAATTCTCTGGTCTGATGAGACAAAGATTGAACTCTGGTGTGAATGCCAGGCGTTATGTTTAAAGGAAGCCAGGAACTGCTCATCACCTAGCCAACACCATCTCGACAGTGAAGCATGGTGGTGGCAGCATCATGCTATGAGGATGTTTTTCAACGGCAAGGACTGGGAGACTAGTCAGGATTGAGGGAAAGACGAATGCAGCAATGTACAGAGACATCCTGGATGAAAATCTGCTCTAGAGCACTCTTGATCTCAAACTGGGGTGATGGTTCATCTTTCAGCAGGACAATGACCCCAAACACAGCCAAAATATCAAAGGAGTGACTTCAGGACAACTCTGTGAATGTCCTTGAGTGGGCCAGCCAGAGCCCAGACCTGAATCCGATTGAATATCTCTGGAGAGATCTAAAAATGACGGTGCACCGATGCTCCCCATCCAACCTGATGGTGCTTGAGGGGTTCTGCAAAGAGAAATGTGCAAAACTGCCCAAAAATAGGTGCACCAAGCTTGTGGAATCATATTCAAGAAGACAAGGCTGGAAATACTGCCAAAGGTGGCATCAATAAAGTATTGAGCAAAGGGTGTGAATACTTATTTCTTTATTTCTTAGTTTTTATTTTTAATATTAAAATTAAAATTAATGTTGTTATTATGGGGTGTTCTGAATTGAATTAATGTTGGAATAAGTCTGCAACATAAAAAAATGTAGAAAAAGTGAAGTATCATTGAGTGAGCTATGTAAAAGGACCTAGGTCTAGAAAATTTGTGTTTCCCCAACAACCTATATTTGAATATTTGACACTTGACTGGATAAACTCGTCAAATCTGAAGTTTTGTCCAACATGTAAATACAGCACTGATCCAGGTCTAGTCCAGCAGCATTTGTTCAAAAATATTCAGTTAATTCAGGAAATGTTGCAGAACATACTATAGAAGAAGAGCCTCTTTGTTGTCATTGTACATACATACATACATACATACATACAGTGGTATGTAAAAGTTTGGGCACCCCTGATGATTTCCATGATTTTCCTTTATAGTAAATCATTAGTTGTTTGGATCAGCAATTTCAGTTAAATATATCATATAGCAGAAAAACACATAGACGTGAAACGAAGTTTATAGGATTTACAGAAAGTGTGCAATACTTCTTTAAACGAAATTAGGCAGGTGCATAAATTTGGGCACCCCAACAGAAAAAATACATCAATATTTAGTACATCCTGCTTTTGCAGAAATAACAGCCTCTAAATGCTAAATGCATTATTAAATGAATAATACGAGGGTAGGCTGAAAAGTTCTAAGGCTCCCCATGAAAGAGTAATGCATTAACTGCATTATAGTGAGCCTTAGAGCTTTTCAGCCTATCCTCGTAGTAATCGAGTGGCTTCAGTATTATGATATGATATTATGATATGATGTCTCTTTACCTAGTCTGAAAGCAGTTATGAAGTTATTTACAACATGTTAGTTAAGAGTTATAATTTTAATTACTTAGTCTTTGAGCCCAATCAAAAACAAACTAAATAAAGTTTTCATCAAGATTTAGCTATATTTGTAAACTATTGTGTTGTTATATTCTGTACGTGCTCCTATAGGATGGCACAACATGCATTCAAAAGCCACATGTGTCATACTGCATGAAATGACAAGAGCACAACAGCTGTTTCAGGTCCAAATTTAGTCCAAAGAATGCACCAGAATGCACCACAGGGGACTTATATTCTCAAAATTTCTTGGGGGGGGGCCATCTCCCCCCAGACCACCCCTTAGTTTTCCACACACCTACGGTGTTCACCTTATCTGAGATTTTTTCTTGGCCTGCCACTTCAGGCCTTAACTAGTACTGTGCCTGTGGACTTTCATTTCGTCACTATGTTCCTCATAGTGGAAACTGACAGCTGAAATCTCTTAGATAGGTTTTTGTATCCTTCCCCTAAACCATGATGTTGAACAATCTTTGTTTTCAGGTCATTTGAGAGTTGGTTAGAGGCTCCCATGTTACCACTCATTAGAAGAGATGCAATGATGAGAAACATTTGCAAATGGCCAACTTAAATACCCTTTCTCATGACTGGATTTACCTGTGTAAGGAGGTCAAGGGTCAATCAAATCAAATCAAATCAATTTTATTTATATAGCACCAAATCACAACAAACAGGTGCCACAAGGCGCTTTATATTGTAAGGCAAAAGCCATACAATAATTACAGAAAAACCCCAACGGTCAAAACGACCCCCTATGAGCAAGCACTTGGTGACAGTGGGAAGGAAAAACTCCCTTTTAACAGGAAGAAACCTCCAGCAGAACCAGGCTCAGGGAGGGGCAGTCTTCTGCTGGGACTGGTTGGGGCTGAGAGGAGAGAATCAGGAAAAAGACATGCTGTGGAGGAGAGCAGAGATCAATCACTAATGATTAAATGCAGAGTGGTGCATACAGAGCAAAAAGAGGTGAATAAAAAGAACCACTCAGTGCATCATGGGAAACCCCCAGCAGTCTAAGTCTATAGCAGCATAACTAAGCCATGGTTCAGGGTCACCTGATCCAGCCCTAAGAAATAAGCTTTAGCAAAAAGGAAAGTCTTAAGCTTAATCTTAAAAGTAGAGACGGTGTCTGTCTCCCTAATCTGAATTGGGAGCTGGTTCCACTGGAGAGGAGCCTGAAAGCTGAAGGCTCTGCCTCCCATTCTACTCTTACAAACCCTAGGAACTACAAGTAAGCCTGCAGTCTGAGAGCGAAGCGCTCTATTGAGGTGATATGGTACTATGAGGTCCCTAAGATAAGTTGGGACCTGATTATTCAAAACCTTATAAGTAAGAAGAAGAGTTTTAAATTCTATTCTGGAATTAACAGGGAGCCAATGAAGAGAGGCCAATATGGGTGAAATATGCTCTCTCCTTCTAGTCCCTGTCAGTACTCTAGCTGCAGCATTTTGAATTAACTGAAGGCTTTTCAGGGAACCTTTAGGACAACCTGATAATAATGAATTACAATAGTCCAGCCTAGAAGAAATAAATGCATGAATTAGCTTTTCAGCATCACTTTGACACAAGACCTTTCTAATTTTAGAGATATTGCGCAAATGCAAAAAAGCAGTCCTACATATTTGCTTAATATGCGCATTGAAGGACATATCCTGATCAAAATGACTCCAAGATTTGTCACAGTATTACTGGAGGTCAGGGTAATGCCATCCAGAGTAAGGATCTGGTTAGACACCATGTTTCTAAGATTTGTGGGGCCAAGTACAATAACTTCAGTTTTATCTGAATTTTAAAGCAGGAAATTAGAGGTGGTCCATGTCTTCATGTCTGAAAGACATTCCTGCAGTTTAACTAATTGGTGTGTGTCCTCTGGGTTCATGGATAGATAAAGCTGGGTATCATCTGCGTAACAATGAAAATTTAAGCAATGCTTTCTAATAATACTGCCTAAGGGAAGCATGTATAAAGTGAATAAAATTGGTCCTAGCACAGAACCTTGTGGAACTCCATAATTAACCTTAGTCCATGAAGAAGAGTCCCCATTTACATGAACAAATTGTAATCTATTAGATGAATATGATTCAAACCACTGTAGCGCAGTGCCTTTAATACCTATGGCATGCTCTAATCTCTGTAATAAAATTTTATGGTCAACAGTATCAAAAGCTGCACTGAGGTCTAACAGGATGAGCACAGAGTCCACTGTCTGAAGCCAAAAGAAGATCATTTGTAACCTTCACTAATGCTGTTTCTGTACTACTGTATGATGAATTCTGAAACCTGACTGAAACTCTTCAAAATAGAACATCCTCTGCAGATGATCAGTTAGCTGTTTTACAACTACCCTTTCAAGAATTTTTGAGAGAAAAGGAAGGTTGGAGATTGGCCTATAATTAGCTAAGATAGCTGGGTCAAGTGATAGCTTTTTAAGTAATGGTTTAATTACTGCCACCTTAAAGCCTGTGGTACATAGCCAACTAATAAAGATAGATTGATCATATTTAAGATCGAAGCATTAATTAATGGTAGGGCTTCCTTGAGCAGCCTGGTAGGAATGGGGTCTAATAGACATGTTGGTGGTTTGGAGGAAGTGACTAATGAAAATAACTCAGACAGAACAATCGGAGAGAAAGAGTCTAACCAAATACCAGCATTACTGAAAGCAGCCGAACATGAAGATATGTCTTTGGGATGGTTATGAATAATTTTTTCTCTAATAGTTAAAATTTTATTTGCAAAGAAAGTCATGAAGTCTTACTAGTTAAAGTTAAAGGAATACTCGGCTCAATAGAGCTCTGACTCTTTGGTCAGCCTGGCTACAGTGCTGAAAAGAAACCTGGGGTTGTTCTTATTTTCTTCAATTAGTGATGAGTAGTAAGTGTTGTGTGGGCCGCTGAAGAGGAGGTACTGCTGGCCCACCACCACAAGATGGCGCCCTGCTTGAAGTGCGGGCTTCAAGCACGATGAGGGCGTCGGAGCGACGGGAGTGACAGCTGTCACTCATCATCCATACCAGCTGTCACTCATCCACTACACATCATCACCACCATAAAGGCCGGACTGCAACTCCACCTCCCCGCTGAGAAAACAGCTACCAATCAGGTAATTTCTCTGCTAAGCTTAACTGTGACTAATAGTCTGATCTCATTTGCAGCCGTTTTCCTGTGACGTGTTCCGTATCTGTTGAATTGGCGTTTGGTGTGGACTGTGACGGCTTCACCTCACACCCCAAACCAGATAAGTGGTTTCACAGGAGCTGTACGAGTGTGTGATTGGAGGTGGAGGTTCTCCCTCCTAACTAAACACTGACTGTGGGATTACTGAGTGTGCCAACTCACACTCATCAGTACTGTCTCTGTTCTCTGCCAGCAGTACCGGGTCTGACTGCTGAAGACAGTGGCCACCTGGGGCGCAGGGATTGGCGGCTCCGGTGTTCTTCAGATCCGTTGGTGGTGGAAGCTGTGTGGGATCCGGCTCTTCTCTCGCCAGACGTCTTCTATCGTCGAGCGCTGCCACATGTCCACCTTGTGTAAAATTGACATTCCACCATATTGTTATTGTCTGTACTTCGTTGTGCGATTCACAACATTAAATTGTTACTTTTTGGCTTATCCATTGTCCGTTCATTAACGCCCCCTGTTGTGGGTCCGTGTCACGACACTGTCACAACAGTAAGATGTTCTAGCTTTACGGAGGGCTTTTTTATAGAGCAACAGACTCTTTTCCAGGCTAAATGAAGATCTTCTAAATTAGTGAGATGCCATTTCCTCTCCAACTTAAGGGTTATCTGCTTTAAGCTGTGAGATTGTGGGTTAAACCATGGAGTCAGGCACTTCTGATTTAAGGCTCTCTTTTTCAGAGGAGCTACAGCATCCAAAGTTGTGCTCAATGACAATGTAAAGCTATTGACGAGATAATCTATCTCACAGAGTTTAGGTAGCTACTCTGCACTGTGTTGGTATATGGCATTGAAGAACATAACAAAGAAGGAATCATATCCTTAAACCTAGTTACAGCGCTTTCCGAAAGACTTCTACTGTAATGAAACTTATTCCCCACTGCTGGGTAGTCCATTAAAGTAAATGTAAATGTTATTAAGAAATGATCAGACAAAAAGGGGTTTTCAGGGAATACTGTTAAGTCTTCAATTTCTAGTGGGGAAAAATGGTTAGAAATGTGAATGGATTGGTGGTGTACATGGGGCTTCTGTTTAGAACTACGCTTCTTCCTCACAGTCACCCAGCCAGCCTGCTTTCCCGGCTACTCGGGATCTGCTTGGGGACAGCTAACGGCGGCGAAGCTACCTTGGTCTGCACCGACTACAGGGGCCTGGCTAGCTGTAGAATTTTCCACGGTGCGGAGCCAAGTCTCCAATTCGCCTAGCCTGGCCTCCAAAGCTACGAACAAGCTACACTTATTACAAGTACCGTTACTGCTAAAGAAGGCAGAGGAATAACGAAACATTTCACACCCAGTGCAGAAAAGTGCGGGAGAGACAGGAGAAGCTGCCACGCTAAACCGGCTAAGAGCTAATAGCTGCACTAAGCTAGCAGATTCCTAAAAACATACAAAGTGAATAATGTGAAAATAATTTAGAGGTGATTCAGCAGAGAGAGTGCTTTAGTTAAGGCACGTGAAGATTACACTGTGAAATAAATTGTTATAAAGTTATCTAGATCAATCTAACTACACAGATTAAACAGCTAACAGATACAGCAAAACACCGCTGTGCTCCGGAACAGGAAGTGATACAATACCGCAGTGAGAGTCAACCACCAGTAGAGGTCAATGAGCTTACCAATCCAATTTTGTGTTCCAATAATTAGTACTAAATGTATTCAAATCAGTAAAATGGCAAGGATGCCCAAATTTATGCAACTGCCCAATTTTGTTTAAATAATTATTGCACACTTTCTGTAAATACTAGAAACTTCATTTCACTTCTCAAATATCAGTGTGTTCATCTGCAATGATATATTTAACTGAAATTTCTAAGCCAGACAACCAATGATTTATAAAGGAAAATCGTGAAAATTATCAGTGGTGCCCAAACTTTTGCATACAACTGTACATACAATAAAATTTGTCCTCTGTATTTAGCCCATCCTGATTACAGTTAGGCACAATCCAATCAGTAGGAGCAGTGGGCAGCCACAGTCCTGAAAAGTTCAGGATAGGTCCAGAAAAATATGTTGAATCCCCTACCAAAAGCCCCTGAAAATCCAGACGGGTTTTGGCTTTTTCTAAATCTAAGATGGCTCATAAAATGGCCACATGCAGGGTTGGTTTGTTTGGTTTGTTTTACATACATATCTTTGCTTCAGAAAAGGACAGGAATTTGATTTAAGTGTTTAAAAATATGTAATAGGGCATGATAAACACTTAACTATGATTTATGTAGTAGCCAAAAACAGTCAGTTGTTGTGTCTCTGCATGCCTTTTATATAACATTTAAAAAAAAATCTTTGTCTTATTAACCTGTTTTTTAACTCCTTTAATTACAGAAATCATTTTGAAAAAAAAAAAAAAATTCAAACCACATTCATTAAAGAAATTGTATTTTTATTTCAAGGTTTGCTGTACGGCTTCATGAACAAGATGAATTCTTAACCCAGAAGGCAGAGGCCTCCACTACAGATATACTGTGACAAATAATTACAAACAAACACTTTAAAACATTCATAAAACTCAAAAAAAATGTAAAGTTACATAAACCCACACAAATGACTACTTTTGGAAGAGTTTTACATTGATATACTTTATGTATAATAAAGTGTTAAAGGGAGGGATGTATACTCAACAAAAATATAAATGCAACACTTTTGGTTTTGCTCCCATTTTGTATGAGATGAACTCAAAGATCTAAAACTTTTTCCACATACACAATATCACCATTTCCCTCAAATATTGTTCACAAACCAGTCTAAATCTGTGATAGTGAGCACTTCTCCTTTGCTGAGATAATCCATCCCACCTCACAGGTGTGCCATATCAAGATGCTGATTAGACACCATGATTAGTGCACAGGTGTGCCTTAGACTGTCCACAATACAAGGCCACTCTGAAAGGGGCAGTTTTGTTTTATTGGGGGGGGGGATACCAGTCAGTATCTGGTGTGACCACCATTTGCCTCATGCAGTGCAACACATCTCCTTCGCATAGAGTTGATTAGGTTGTCAATTGTGGCCTGTGGAATGTTGGTCCACTTCTCTTCAATGGCTGTGCGAAGTTCCGACGACGAACTGGAGTCAGGTCGAGACCCAGATGAGGACGACGAGCATGCAGATGACCTTCCCTGAGACGGTTTCTGACAGTTTGTGCAGAAATTCTTTGGTTATGCACACCGACTGTTTCAGCAGCTGTCCGAGTGGCTGGTCTCAGACGATCTTGGAGGTGAACATGCTGGATGTGGAGGTCCTGGGCTGGTGTGGTTACATGTGGTCTGCAGTTGTGAGGCTGGTTGGATGTACTGCCAAATTCTCTGAAACACCTTTGGAGACGGCTTATGGTAGAGAAATGAACATTCAATACACGAGCAACAGCTCTGGTTGACATTCCTGCTGTCAGCATGCCGATTTCACGCTCCCTCAAATCTTGCGACATCTGTGGCATTGTGCTGTGTGATAAAACTGCACCTTTCAGAGTGGCCTTTTATTGTGGACAGTCTAAGGCACACCTGTGCACTAATCATGGTGTCTAATCAGCATCTTGGTATGGCACACCTGTGAGGTAGGATGGATTATCTCAGCAAAGGAGAAGTGCTCACTATCACAGATTTAGACTGGTTTGTGAACAATATTTGAGGGAAATGGTGATATTGTGTATGTGGAAAAAGTTTTAGATCTTTGAGTTCATCTCATACAAAATGGGAGCAAAAACAAAAGTGTTGCGTTTATATTTTTGTTGAGTGCCTGGTGCATGCTGGGTAAGCTCTTCCAGTGCCTGACCCTGACCCATGATGGTGGTTTACAAACTTGATAGATGGACCATTTGTAAATCTTTACGACCCCTTGTTTTCCTGGTTACTTTGACAGTGTGGAGTTGGGTTTGTCTTTAGTTGAACCAGCGCCACACTTCCCACTCCTGCTTCCATTTTCTGACATGTTATTGTTTTCCTCCATTGTTCAGATGCTTTGTTGGGAATAATTGTTCGTACTGCTGGCTTTTACAGCAGGTGACACAAACAACAAGACAATGCACCAGCTTAAAAAAAATGGAAACTTCTATTATTACATTCATTGAAAGCATATGAAAGTGTCTAAATAGAAAATGCTGTAAAATATAATAAACAAAATGAAAGGCTTTGGAGGGGAGATGTATACACTGTGTGCACGGAATACTGCATATATCCAAGACATATCTTTTAAGTACTATAGCTGTAGTAATATTAGACTTATACCACAAAATGACAAGTGATAAGATAACCGACATGTTTGATTTAGATTCCCTTTATTTTGTTTGTGGGGATATCTGGGAAAATGTCATTCAGAGAATTATGACATCAATTCATGACTTTTGTGACACTATCATACTGTCACCCGTACAGTTTTATTACTGATTGAAATAAAATTCATATTCTGTCTTTAACCATTTTGATTGTGGGATATCCCGCACAATGTTTTTTTATTTATTTATCTCTTTTCCAGTCTATATTTTTGAAAACCTTTACCTTTGACTGATCTGCTCCAATAGTTAATCTGGAGACACTCACCCAAGTGACATTCTAATGCCATTCGGTGAACATATGCTCAGTTATTTTGTGCACAATCAGAAAGGAGCATCTATAATACCATGCTGGCTAGTGCACAGGTTAAAAGTACGACTGTTTGGCTTAGCTTGCAAAGGTCAAGGAAACATCAGAGTAAATGCCTTCCAAGCATCTCATGTACAGAATGTCCATGTACACTCTGGAAATGATCTGATAATCCAGGAGATTTGGGAGGTGTGACTGACAGACATACTCCATGGGGTGAGTTAAAAACTACACCCTGACTGATATATTGGTTGTCCGATAATATCAGCCATCATCATATACCTATAAATGATACGCCAATATGATTGGGTAAAACACTAAAGAATAAATAGCAATACACCCTTTTCACGGACGGGTAATATTTTTCATACCACCCGAGTAATCAGCCAATTTGGACAGTGGAGCGGCACCACGATGAAGAGGTGTGGTCAGAGGAACTGTGAAATACTGGTGAGTCATTATTTAATAATTTCTTGTGTCCAACCTCGTAGGTTGATCGTTAAAATTAAATTTGTTAGTTCTTAAAAGCCACCAGGAAAATGTTCTATTTTTTTTCTACTAAGGTTTGAACTTTGAGTGTTTACACAAGAGAGAAAAGTCAGAACATGTTAATGCCTGTTTGAGAAAAGTGTATAAAGTGTGTAGTGAGGGGTTTTACAGCCTTAAAACATCTATAATAATTGTAAAAAATAATGCTGACTACTTCACGGATTTCGCCTATCGTGGGTTATTTTTAGAACGTAACTCCCGCAATAAACGAGGGACCACTGTATATGGCAGGATGATGTGCGTTGGTTGGCTGTTGCTATATTCATGCTTATAATAATGTTTAGGTTAAACTGTAAAGCATCAAGCCGAAATTACATTTCTTTCCTATGAGGATTTGATAATGAAATGTTATGTATACGAGGTCTGTCCGTAAAGAATCGTACCTTTTTATTTTTTTCAAAAACTATATGGATTTCATTCATATGTTTTTACGTCAGACATGCTTGAACCCTCGTGCACATGCGTGAGTTTTTCCACGCCTGTCGGTGACGTCATTCGCCTGTGAGCAACGCCTTGTGGAAGGAGTGGTCCCGCCCCCATCGTCGGATTTTCATGTCTGGAAATGGCGGAATGAAAAAAGGACTTTTTTTCCATCTGAATTTTTCAGAAGCTGTTAGAGACTGGCACCTGGAAACCATTCGAAAAATTTATCTGGCTTTCAGTGAAAATTTTACGGGCTTCACAGAGATAAGGACTTTAACTACAGGTTTAAGGACCCCTTTAAAGGACGGTCGGTGCGCCGCGCTGCGAGCTGCGACGATGCGGCACAAACCACTGGATCATTTCTAAGCTGATGGCTCTGTGGATACGAGACCGTCGTGTGCTCTTTCTCTGGTTATCACAAGACCTGGACATCAGCCATTTTCCGGCAGACTTCACTTTTAACAAGAGATTTTGTCATGGAAAGCCGCGCGGAGGCTTCGCGCATCACGACCGATTCGCTGATGAAGCGAGACAAAGGAACACCTCCGTTTCGGCGTGTTAGAGGACAAGTTGGGACATGTCCAGCTCTCCACAAGTTCTTTTATACTCACTCGACTGGTAAGCACTGAAAGCCGAGATAGACATGTCCCAAGCGAGGGGCCGTGGTTCTTGATGCTGCCGCCTTGCCAATTTTCCGGTAGATCAGGGCAGCACTTAAGCAAACAGTACCAGCCCTGCTACCATGAGTCCAAAAATGAATAAATCCTTGACGTCCTCAATGGAGAAAGGCGCCAAGCATGCCACACGCCAGGAACTCCAGGAGTCGAGAACATAGCCCGCAGGATACATTCCATCTGGGCAGGTAGGATCCCCTGGTCCTGACCTTCTTGTAGAAAAAATGGTGTCAATAGCATTCAGAGACCAGCTGATCAATTCCATGGTTAATCCAATAGTAGTCCAATAGATCCAGAATGCAATATAATTTGAGGAATTCATAGTCTGGTGAAGTAGGGACTTGAAGTTTAAAGGCAGAGAGATAAGGGAGAGTGGAGGAGATGTGACCACCCTCATCGGAGTCCCAAGCTGGTAGAATGCACACCTATGAACAATTTAAAGTTTCCAATCCACCTAACCTGCATGTCTGTGGATGTTGGAGGAAGCCAGAGTGCCCGGAGGGAACCCAAGCAGACATGGGGAGAAGATGCAAGCCCCACACAGAAAGGCCACAGGCAGAAAGCAATCCTCTGACCTTGTTGCTGTGAGGCAACAGTGCTAACCACTAAGCCACTGTGCTGCCCGTGATGAAGCCAGTTTTACATTAATTTGTTGTGGTTGACTGCAGTCTCTCCCATTGAAAAAGAAGGCTGGACAGCCTCCAGTCCACTGCTCACTGATGACGCTGTGCACAGAAGAACAAGAGACACTTTTCAGTGTGTCACACATTAACTTTGATCAATTTGCGATTATATTCTCAAATATGAACAGACAACAGTAAGTGGACTGCATTTATATAGCGCTTTTCCATCTGCATCAGACGTTCAAAGCACTTTACAATTATGCCTCACATTCACCATACAAGGTACTGCCATACAAGGCGCTCATGACACACTGGGAGCAATAGGGGATTAAAGGCTTTGCCCAAGGGCCCTTAGTGATTTTCCAGTCAGGCGGGGATTTGAACCCATGATCTTCTGGACTCAAGCCCAACACCTTAACCACTAGACCATCACCTCCCCAGTTCTCATGTCTGTTCATATATGAATTCCAGAGGTGGGACGAAGTCACCAGCAAGTCATTCTCAAGTCATGAATCGGCAAGTCTCAAGTCAAGTCCCAAGTCAAGTCTCAAGTCATAATGACAACCAATTGTTTGCAAGCTGACTTGAGACTTGACTTCAGACTTGACTTGAGACTTGCCGATTCATGACTTGAGAATGACTTGACAGTGACTTTGTCCCACCTCTGTTGAATTCAGATGCTCCCGTCACACAAAGCAACTGTAAAATTTCCAAAGTAATTACTGAAGAAATGTAGAATTATGTGCATCAGCCTCACACATCCTGGTACATGTAAAGTTGTGTGCACTCACAGAAGAAAGCACAAATGAATCTGTGATTATTTATGTTTTGACGAAATGAAGACTATAGATCCAAAATGCACAAATTAAATTTTCTCAAATGGGGAAATATGAAATTAACAATGTGAATTCACAGCAAAATGTATTAGAACAGTGACTGCCCACGTTTTTAAGGGGTTCACTTTGGAAGGAAAAATCCTACACATTTTCTCTATTGACATGTTAGAAAATCCTTATATAAAACATTTTAAGCCTTGAAGTAAGCCAATCAACTAAGAAATAAATCATGACCTTAAAATGATTTGATTTGGATAAAAATAAATAAAGGAAAATAACAAAAAAGGCAAAGCTCCATGACTGGGTACAAAATGATGTTTAAGCATGAAGGAACTAGTCATGCCATAATGCATTGTGAATCCCAGAATCTGGAGTGAATGACTGATCCTTTTACAATATCATAGTGTTTATATTGTTAATTATATATATTAATAGTTTTGTGTATATTTGTAGATTATACTGTGTGTGTGTGTGTATAGTAAAAAATATCGACATGGCATAGTGTTTCGTCCTGCATTGGCCTGCATCCTGTCCACGATGTGCCCTGCCTCATGCCCTATTACTGCTGGAATAAGCGAAGTGCACATCTCGGGCCGCGCGTTGCATTATGGGTACGCTAAATTTTTCGGCTATCAATCCACATGCTATGACGGCGGAAAGCAGCGAGGAGTGCTATGATTTGGATCATTTCAACCGCTGGAAAGTTGACAATTTCAAGTGTTTTTGTAAGCTCAGCGGATTGCCTGTTACATCCAGGACTACGTATGGCAGTGGACAGAAATGGAAAGAAGAGCTGGCTGCCCTTGCGTATGCTGCATCGTTACAGAAACTACCGTTAGTGCTGACAAAGGAGGAAGAGTGCGCTGCTGTCGAAAATGACCGGTCCTTGTTGATAGTTGGAGACAAACAAATTTCTGACCCCTTGAAGGCAGCTGACGGATGGTTAGACAAAGTTCAGAGTCTGAAACTGTGGCTATTGCAGAATATTTGCTAAGCAGGGATGAGAAATCGCTACTCCCCAGCTTCTTAATGACTACATGGAAGGTGGGTCTCGCATATAACCTCTTTGGTGTCACGTTTGTTTTGATAAGTTGACAGACATACAATGATATGTGCATGCATCCAGTTTGTTTATAGAACATGTTAATATTACAATATTATGCACCACGTCATTCATGGCGCGACATTACGGTCATAAGCCGATGCACGAAAATGGCATCATCAGCCACATTATAATTCGGCACAGTTTCAGGATATTGACAAAATAACTGTGTGCAAGAAACTTACAATTTTAGTCCATCTTTTATGTCTGTGGGGAAATTGTGTAGAATGAATGGAGGTTTACAACCACATTTCTTCTTTCCATCTTTGTGTGGACTCGGCGGAGCCTTGCAATCGTGTGTTTTCAGCCAACTTTCAAGCCTATAAATTCTGTTTGAGCATTTGAAAACAGCACAATGCACACCTGTCATTATTGTATGCGTCGCTTAAGGCTTAAAGCCTTTGAAACAATCCCTGTAAAAGCCTTAGCTTGTACCTTCCGCTAATGCTACTGTATACGAAATTCAGTGGGAGCAGTGTGAGTTTGATAGTTGGAATTTTTGCCCCCGTTTGACCCACGCATGCGCAGATGCATTGCACACTTCGCTTATAGGCTCCAGCCCCCCATGACCCTTAACTGGAGTAAGTGGGTTGTAGAAAATGGATGGATGGATGTTTCATTTTCAACTTACTTCAGTTTATTTAGTTTATATAGCACCAAATCACAACAAAGCTGCCTCAAGGTACTTCACACAAGTAAGGTCTAATCTTACCAACCTCTAGAGCAAGCACACAGGTGACACTGGTAAGGAAAAGCTCCCTCTGATGATTTGAGGAAGAAACCTCAAGCAGACCAGACTCAAAGGGGCAACACGCTGCTTGGGCCATTCTACCAAAAAGGTTTACAATACAGAACACAACACAACAACAATTGACAACAGTCCATGGAGGCATCCAGTCCATCATTGGGGGGGAGGGGAGTCATCCAGCCACTAGTTGGATCTGTTCCTACAGCAGATTCTGTCTCGCGCCAGCCACAGAAATCATCCAATCCAGCACATGAATCCAGCTGCATCTCGGACAGAGAGAAAAAGAAAACAGAATCAGTCTGCCAGAAAAAAAAAAAAAAAAAACTACACTTAAGGTATAATTCATCAGCATAAAGCAACAGGAAAGCAGAAGAAATACTAAGGTCACTAGCCCTAAGCTTACCCAGACGTTAGATAAAGTTGAGGCCGAGACCCGCTCTGTTTACTAATAAAATCAATTTAAAAGGGTAGGAAGCATAGTACCATACTGTGCCAGTATGCTAGCCATACAAAAGGGAAAATAAGTGTGTCTTAAGTCTGGACTTGAAAGTCTCTACAGAATCTAACTGTTTTACTGAGGCAGGGAGATCATTCTAGTGAACAGGGGCACGATAAGAGAAAGCTTGGTGACCCATAGACTTTTTATTCACCCTAGGGACACAAACTAGCCCTGCACTCTGAGAGCGCGGGCCTGTACATAGTGTTGTGTGGGCCGCTGAAGAGGAGGTACTGCTGGCCCACTACCAAAGGGCACCCTGCCTGAAGTGCGGGCTTCAGGCACGAGAGGGCGCTGCTGCCTCACAAGAACAGCCGGGGTGACAGCTGTCACTCATCAACTATGACAGATGTCACCAATCACCAGGTCATCACCCACACACACTGGTTCATTTTTTGTGGGTGTTTTTTGAGTTGGTTTTTGTGTGGGATTTTCTACACTATTAGTGTTCTGGGGTCGTGACCTTGCAGTCTGTCTGGAGCATTGAAAGGACCCAGTTAACTTTGTTAGTCTGTTTGTCTTTCTTTTTATTTCTTTTGGTTTCACCTCCCAGGGTTTGATGGGACGGTCCTCTGGGGGGTGATGGGGGAGGGGGAGTTGGGTTGTTTTTTTTTTCTTTTTTCTTTTTTTGTTTTTGTTGTGCCCTCTCTTCTCCTCTGGCTCCAGCCGTGTGAGCTGTAGGTTGTCGGCGTTGCTGGAGTGGTGCAGTTTGGTTATGCTGGGCATTTCCCAGGTAACCTCTGCACCCGGGAGGGGAGGGGGGGGTTTGTGTTTTTTTTTTGTTGATTCCCTGTTCCACCTCTGGCTTCAGCGTGCCTTTGAGCTGTATGCCATCGGCGTAGCTGAGGTTTGGGGCAGTGGAATATACCCGCAGCTGGTGGCTGGTTTGGAAGTCGGAGGGGTGGCGCCGTTTTGTGCCGTCTGCCATTACCGCTGTTCCACTCCTCCCGGTTGACTTCTGGGGTATAGTCGTGGTTGACACTGGACGTACTTCCAGTTTCCACTGCGCCGAGGGGGTGGGGTTGGGGTTGTTTTGTTTGTATGGTTTTTTTTCTTTTGTTTTCCCCCCCAGTTTCCGCCCTCAGGGTGTGACTGTGGTGTCCTCTGGGGGGCAAGGGCTGTGGGTCCATCTAGCCATGGACGGCCGGGGCTGGGTCAGTTAGTCATGAGGGGGGGCGTCTCCTGGGGTTTGATGGAACGGTCCTCTGGGAGGCGCTGGGAGTCCCCGTGGGTGACTTTGGATCCCAGAGGGACCTCGGCTGTGGTTATTACTCCTGGAGCTGGCGGGATGTCCTCTGGGGGGTGTTGGTCCCTACATGTCGTCCGGGGGGGTGTTAGCGTTTTTTGTTTGCAAGTTTAAGTTTGGGTTGTGTTTTTCTTTTCTCCTCTTCCCGGGGTTTGATGGGATGGTCCTCTGGGGAGGGGGGGGGTGGTTTGGTTGTTTGTGTTTGTCTTTTTTGTTTTATGACTAATCAGACTTTAAACAAGGTTGGACAAAGGCTGACCGCACAGGTTCAAGAACTCCTGGCCACACCTGTGCAAATTGAATGACAGAAACAAAGGCAAAGATGCAGTCAGAGGAGATGACGTCAACAGTTCGGTTAAATGAAGATTCAGTTGGAAGATGAATGCAGATACTGTTTCCAGCCATGGTCCCTGGAGGGGGGTGTTTTTCCTGGGCCAGGTTTGTGTGGTCGCCGGGAGGCTTCCCGTGAGGGTGGGGTGCTGTTGTATGGCTGGGGGTGCCTGGCTGCCTTTTGTTTCTGTCTTCTGTTCGGTCTTTTGTTTTTCCTTCCAGGTGGCTTGCGTTCAGGACTGAGTGGCTGTGTGGCTGAGCTATCAGGACCTCACCCTGATCACCTGAGGCTGGTCATGTGCAGCTCGTCAGGACTCACAGCTGTGGTGCATCTACATGGATTGGGGCATGGTTGCATTTAAGTCTGGAGTACACAGTGTGTATTTGCCAGAGACTCGACCTTGTGACCAGACGGGTGAGATCGTCGTCTACAGAGCCATCTCATCATCATGGATGCAGAGACCGTACCAGGTTTGACGCCATGGTCTGTGAAAGAGGAGGGGGTGAGGTCTCACGCTTGTCAGCACACTTCCTGAGGTACTTTAGGTTTTGTGACTAACATGAGTACAGTCAGTAGATGTGGTGTCCCTCACACCTTGTTATATTGAGCTGTTATATTAGTCGTTTAGTCAGCTTCCACTGCAGTGGAGAATTGAACTGGGTGTTCCATGCCTGCAGGGTGGGAAGCTGATTAGTGATTAAGCCAGGAAGTGTTTGCTGTTTGTGTACACCTTTGAGTGGTCTCTCTGTGTGTGGAGTGGTGGACTCACATGATGGTGTCTTCTTTCACAGACTCGGTTGGTCGCGGCCACCTGGGGGGTGTCGGCGGGGTCCTTGGGTCCGAATTGTTCTGGCTCCGGACCGTTTGTGCTGCTGGGAGCACACCGCTATTCCACCACGCCAGACCTCGCACTTATTTGTTTGTAATTCTGCACATCACTGTTATGTTATTAAATTCAGTTATCCTTTGTACCGTGCTCTGCTTATTTTATACTGGGTCTTACTTCAAACGCTGGTTGGTCCTCCGCCTGCGTCCGACACATAACAAGAAAGACCTAATTTCATGAATTTCCATTTTATATTTTTTGTTATGTTGGGGTATGTGGAAGTCTTACTGTAATAAAATAATCTGTCCATGTAGACCTTCTTTCAGTGATACCTGCCTAGTGTTATACAACCCCTGGCAAAAATTATGGAATCACCGGCCTCGGAGGATGTTCATTCAGTTGTTTAATTTAGTAGAAAAAAAGCAGATCACAGACATGACACAAAACTAAAGTCATTTCAAGTGTCAACTTTCTGGCTTTAAGAAACACTATAAGAAATCAAGAAAAAAAGATTGTGGCAGTCAGTAACGGTTACTTTTTCAGACCAAGCAGAGGAAAAAAAATATGGAATCACTCAATTCTGAGGAAAAAATTATAGAATCACCCTGTAAATTTTCATCCCCAAAACTAACACCTGCATCATATCAGATCTGCTCGTTAGTCTGCATCTAAAAAGGAGTGAACACACCTTGGAGAGCTGTTGCACCAAGTGGACTGACATGAATCATGGCTCCAACACAAGAGATGTCAATTGAAACAAAGGAGAGGATTATCAAACTCTTAAAAGAGAGTAAATCATCACGCAATGTTGCAAAAGATGTTGGTTGTTCACAGTCAGCTGTGTCTAAACTCTGGACCAAATACAAACAACATGGGAAGGTTGTTAAAGGCAAACATACTGGTAGACCAAGGAAGACATCAAAGCGTCAAGACAGAAAACTTAAAGCAATATGTCTCAAAAATCAAAAAATGTACAACAAAACAAATGAGGAACAAATGGGAGGAAACTGGAGTCAACGTCTGTGACCGAACTGTAAGAAACCGCCTAAAGGAAATGGGATTTACATACAGAAAAGCTAAACGAAAGGCATCATTAACACCTAAACAGAAAAAAACAAGGTTACAATGGGCTAAGGAAAAGCAATTGTGGACTGTGGATGACTGGATGAAAGTCATATTCAGTGATGAATCTCGAATCTGCATTGGGCAAGGTGATGATGCTGGAACTTTTGTTTGGTGCCTTTCCAATGAGATTTATAAAGATGACTGCCTGAAGACAACATGTAAATTTCCATAGTCATTGATGATATGGGGCTGCATGTCAGGTAAAGGCACTGGGGAGATGGCTGTCATTACATCATCAATAAGTTTATGCTGATATTTTGGACAATTGAAAGGATGTTTGGGGATGATGAAATCATTTTTCAAGATGATAATGCATCTTGCCATAGAGCAAAAACTGCAAAAACATTCCTTGCAAAAAGACACATAGGGTCAATGTCAATGAGCAGATCTGATTTGATGCAGGTGTTAATTTGGGGGATGAAAATTTACAGGGTGATTCCATAATTTTTTCCTCAGAATTGAGTGATTCCATATTTTTTTCCTCTGCTTGGTCTAAAAAAGTAACCGTTACTGACTGCCACAATCTTTTTTTCTTAATTTCTTATAGTGTTTCTTAAAGCCAGAAAGTTGCCATTTGAAATGACTTTAGTTTTGAGTCATGTCTGTGATCTGCTTTTTTTTCTACAAAATTATACAACTGAATGAACATCCTCTGAGGCCGGTGATTCCATAATTTTTGCCAGGGGTTGTAGTATATGTACTTACTATAAATGACATAGCATTGGACAGATTTCACTGAACTTCAAGTGTCTTTCCTTAACCTGCAATGAGCTCTAAAATATACTGAAACTTCATGCATGTGTAAATTATTTAAAGAGATTAAAACCTATCAAAACAACATTTGTGGTATAAAACAGTGACTTTATTAATAATTATATGTAAAATGTATGCTTACAAATTATTGCCCCATAATAAATTCCTAAATCACACCATGTGAGTTGCACTCCAACTACTTATGTCAGCAGGAAAACTCCACAGGCACATACAGCAAAGTCATTAAAAAGCACACATCCTGAGCACCAGCTGTACCGCAGTCTATGAAATTCACCAAAATAAAAAATAAAAATAAAATTGATGCTGGATGATTTCTGCATGAAGGCAAAATATATGGTCATTTTTGAATGGTTTATCTATTAAAGAGTACAAACTGAAGGAAATCAATTGTAAAGCCTGAAAGAAGATTCTGTAGGATGTATTTTAGCCATAGCGTCAAGTAAGAGGGGAAAGTGCTTTTTTCATGAAAGACACTGGATTCATCAAGAGGATTTAGTTGTTATGTGGGCCGCTGAAGAGGAGGTACTGCTGGCCCACCACCACCAGAGGGCGCCCTGCTTGGAGTGCGGGCTCCAAGCACGAGAGGGCGCCAGACCCAGAAGAAGTGACAGCTGTCATTCATCCCCTGCACCAGCTGTCACTCGTTCATCATCATCATCACCACCATAAAAGCCGGACTGCAACTCCACCTCCTCGCCGAGAAATCGCAACTACTGAAAAGGTAATTTCTCTGCTGACTGACACTTTGTGTGTAATAACCTGAACTTCTGTTGCAGCCGTTTTCCTGGAGTGTTGCCTTGTCTTGGGAATTGGCGTTTGGTGTGACAGCGACGGCTACGCCTCACACCCCAACTCAGATAAGTGGTTAACCAGGAGCTGCACGAGTGTGTGATTGGAGGTGGAGGTGCTCCCTCCTAACTGTGTATAGACTGTGGATTACTGAGTGTGCAGACTCACACTCATTCATCTTATCTCTGCTTTCTGCCAGCAGTACCAGGGTCGACAGCCGAAGACAGAGGCCACCTGGGGACTCGGGACTTGGCGACTCCGGTGTTCTTCAGACCGTTGGTGGTGGAAGCCGTGTGGGGCGCGGCTTCTCTCTCGTCGGGGGTCTTCTATCTTCGAGCCTGCCCACACGTCACCTGGTGTCAATTGACTGTGCAAATTCTGTGAATTTAGTTGTGTATTATCACAACATTAAATTGTTACTTTTTGGCTTATTCATTGTCCGTTCATTTGCGCCCCCTGTTGTGGGTCCGTGCTACGACACCTTCCCAACATTAGTCTTGCTACAGTAGTGTTCAGAATAATAGTAGTGCTATCAATTCAATCAATCAATTTTTTTTTATATAGCGCCAAATCACAACAAACAGTTGCCCCAAGGCGCTTTATATTGTAAGGCAAGGCCATACAATAATTATGTAAAACCCCAACGGTCAAAACGACCCCCTGTGAGCAAGCACTTGGCTACAGCGGGAAGTGTGACTATAAAGATTAATCCAGGTTTTGAGTATATTTCTTATTGTTACATGGGAAACAAGGTACCAGTAGATTCAGTATTCTCACAAATCCAACAAGACCAAGCATTCATGATATGCACACTCTTAAGGCTATGAAATTGGGCTATTAGTAAAAAAAGTACAAAAGGGGGTGTTCACAATAATAGTAGTGTGGCATTCAGTCAGTGAGTTTGTCAATTTTGTGGAACAAACAGGTGTGAATCAGGTGTCCCCTATGTAAGGATGAAGCCAGTACCAGACACTGTTCTGAAGAACAGCGTAGTTTGATTAAAAAGTTGATTGGAGAGGGAAACGCAGGTGCAAAAAATTATAGGCTGTTCATCTACAATGATCTCCAATGCTTTAAAATGAAAAAAAGAAAAAAAAAACAGAGACGTGTGGAAGAAAATGGAAAACAACCATCAAAATGGATAGAAGAATAACCTGAATGGCAAAGGCTCACCCACTGATCAGCTCCAGGATGCTCAAAGACAGTCTGGAGTTACCTGTAAATGCTGTGACAGTTCAAAGACGCCTGTGTGAAGCTCATTTATTTGCAAGAATCGCCCGCAAAATCCCTCTGTTAAATAAAAGACATGTGCAGAAGAGGTTACAGTTTGCCAAAGAACACATCAACTGGCCTAAAGAGAAACGGAGGAATATTTTGTGGACTGATGAGAGTAAAATTGTTCTTTTTGGGTCCAAGGGCTGCAGACAGTTTGTGAGATGACCCCCAAACTCTGAATTCAAGCCACAGTTCACAGTGAAGACAGTGAAGCATGGTGGTGCAAGCATCATGATATGGGCATGTTTCTCCTACTATGGTGTTGGGCCTATATATCGCATACCAGGTATCATGGATCAGTTTGGATATGTCAAAATACTTGAAGAGGTCATGTTGCCTTATGCTGAAGAGGACATGCCCTTGAAATGGGTGTTTCAACAAAACAATGACCCCAAGCACACTAGTAAACGGGCAAAATCTTGGTTCCAAACCAACAAAATTAATGCCTCACAGATGTGAAGAAATCATGAAAAACTGTGGTTATACAACTAAATACTAGTTTAGTGATTCACAGGATTGCTAAAAACGTAGTTTGAACATAATAGTTTTGAGTTTGTAGCATCAACAGCAGATGCTACTATTATTGTGTACACCCCATTTTCTACTTTTTTTGTACTAATAGCCAAATTTCATAGCCTTAAGAGTGTGCATATCATGAATGCTTGGTCTTGTTGGATTTGTGAGAATCTACTGAATCTACTGGTACCTTGTTTCCCATGTAACAATAAAAAATATACTCAAAACCTGGATTAATCTTTTTAGTCACATAGCACTACTATTATTCTGAATACTACTGTATAACGGACTGATGCAGCAGGTGGCAGCAATGCAACAATAAGTATGCCGGCTACCGTCATATGCCACAAAAGAAGAAGAAGGGTTCATTTGTTTTGTTCCACATGGTCACATTATGAGAAAAAGCATGTTTCGTGTCAAAATAAAGCCATAAAATACATGTTTTTTAAATAAGTTAGCGGTTTTATATGATGAAATAAATGGAACGTGGAAACAATTTTTGATGAAAATCCATATACAAACACTGGTTTTGAAGCCCTGAATTTAAGTTCAGTACGTGCACATTATAAATAATTGTGCCACACTTAAAACTTTCAGTGAGTGTAAACACATTTTAATTGCATGAATAGAGTTATTGGACACGCACCTGAGCACTGAATGTTCGATCACTGACCGGTGTCAGGGGCTCACTGCACCTCTTCTGCACTCTTCTGGAGCCTGACAGATTAGTCCATTTAATATTAAATTTGGTGATATGTTTCTTCGTCTTGCAGTGTTCTTCCAGTGTTTGTTGATGAAATCCAAACATAACGTGCAGAGAGCTTTACCGGGAACCTCAACCTTGCGGACAAATTAACCAAGTCTTGCCTTTGTCCCATCCACATCCACCTCCCAGTCCAAACATGTCCACTTGAGCCTATGTTTTACACCACCATTGATGTCTTTAACATGGTCTTCATCCTCTCTCTCAGTAATTTTGGCCACATTAATTTGTTAGCTCGACAGCTAAAACTTGCCAAAATTCAACCACGTCTGGGTACTTTCAGTGACTTCAGATTTAGAGATTCTGATTGGCTGAAAGTTCGCTGTTGAAGAAAAAGTAACCAATGACATTGCAAGTTTTAGCTTGCAGTTTCGGCAGCGCTTTTATGGTTCACATGCATACAAGGAAAGATTTAACTTGCACCGGTGCTGCACCACCCCTCCACATTTTTATCAATGGATTTACACTGATCTCAGAAACGGCCCAGAAACCCAGAAAAACTGAAATCCGCAGAAAATTCTCATCCCTGGGTCAAACTTTCTGATTCCTGTCAAAAGTCTGGCAGTAGCATTTTGAACCAATCAGAAACCCGTAATGCTGGACCGTGGTAAACCAGAAAATTGACATGCACTCGAGGTGATGTGGCACAGAAGGTTGTGGGACCCAAATGCAAAAACTCACAGACAGTGGAGTTGAAACTGAAAGGCTTTATCGGACAAAACAAGCTGGGATTCAATACACAGTTAGGCGAAGGTGTCGTCAAAAAGGCAGGCTCTGATCTTATACACAGGCAGATAAAGTACATGGGCAGTAGTAAAATGAGGTCACAAAACAGAGCTGGTTTGGTACATGGCAAAACAAGGCAGAGCTATGAAAAAGGCTGGTATGAGGACTGTGAAAATCAATGAACTGGCGAGGCTTGAGTGAAAACAGAAGGCTTAAATCACCAGGGTGGAAATGAGGAAAGTGAGAAGAGGTGTGTCGGAAGAATTGGGAAGGGGTCGTGGCAAACAGAAGAAACAGGAAAGTTCAGGTGGGCGTGACTAAGTGCAAAAATACTGAACAGCAAAAACCAAAAGATCATCCAGATGAAGAAAAAACAGAAAAGACAAAATACAGAGACAAGTGCAGTGAGACAGAGACGAAAGAAAACAGAGAGAGAAAAAAACAACTGAACATCATAACATGCTAATGGAAATAAATGACCCAAAATCTAATAAATGTTAAGGTGGACAGACCAGCCAGAAAATAAAAGACTAAGACAAAACTAAAACGGAACTGACCATGGCTAAAGGATGAAATCTAACAAGAACAAAATGTTAAAACAACCTATAGACTAAATAGAAAACAAACCCAGACTACAGAATAATGGCAAAAATGACTGAACATTAAATAAGTGATAAACTGAAAACAAAACCACAGACAAAAGTAAACTTCACAGAAAAAGCCCAACTAAAGCATAACGCAAGAAATGATATAAACAGAACCAAACTAAGATTGAAGTGACTATGGTAACAATAAATGAAAACAATATGGCAAAACAGCTACTAAGACAAAACTACACAGTAAATGAATGATGAACAGAAAACAAAACCAATGAAAACATGAACATGGCGAGTATACAAATACAAGTGTACAGAACAAGAAAGCAGAGATCAATGAAAAACTCATGACAGGAAGCCCATCAAGGGCAGGATCATGACAAAAATAGAACATTGCAGTAGTCCAATCTAGAAGAGACAAATGCATGGACCGGGGATGGATGGATGGATGTTACAGTGCTTTGTTCATGACTGCAATCTTCATTTACCTCACAGCAGGCAACATCTTATCATCTAATTCATCACACACTCACAAACACATTCTGGTCACTGCCAAGTCACACAGCACATCCTTGGAATAATATGATAGTTCAGTGAGCAGTAAATTACAGCCAGCCATGTTAAATGATGTCAAAACTAAAAAAAAAAAAAAAAATGGGGAAAAAAGTTCTGTAAAGTCCTGTGGAACTGAATTCAAACTTGGCACCGCAAAAACATTTCCATATGCACTAAATGTGCTGTTCTGCAGAGTGAACCACTGAGCTGCTTCATTCAGTGGCCGTTCTCATGTCTTATTAACTGAGTGCACCAGCTGCGATTTGCGCCATTTAAAAAAAATATGTACCTGGCAACAGCCACATCCACCAAACAGAGACATTGCCATTTCAGTTTAGGAAGGTGAGTAGTGTAGTTCTGTTTTTGTTAAAATAAGGTTTATATCGTACAGAGTTGTGGCTTCAACAGGAGCACATATACCATTGTTACACAATTTTATAACTCTTACTGAGTCTAATTTTGGGTGGTTACAACTATTTAGCCAATAATCTACATCCCTATGGATAAAAAATGGGATTTTTATTTCTGTAACCGCACTGCTGAGTTCCATAGCATATTGCTTCTAAACTCTTTCAATAAAACACAATGCTAAAATACCCTCGGTCATATGAGTGTGTAATCAATGAAAGAGTTTGTAGAAGGAATGTGACCCTTTGACTCCTTAGAATAGGTCAAGGTTGCCCATCTTTGAACTTGGTAAAGGTTTGAAGACCCTGGCAGTAACAGAACTGAATTTATGCTGAGCATAGACAGACAGATGGACAGACAGATGGACGCAAAGTCTTCGCAATACCTGATGACCATATTTTGGCCTCAGGTAAAAATCAAATGTGAATGAATGAATGAATGAATGAATTTATTTGGCACACAGTTTGACAATAAAAAACAAAATAACTTTACAAAGATCCCGTGTGGCCGAAAGGGGAGGGCAGAAGCAAAGCTTATAAATACCCAACCCTTATACTAAAAATAAGAATTATATACACACATTTATACAAGTATGCAACCATAAACACAATTTTTCAGAATAGCTAACCAGACACAATCCACAAACCCAGAAGCAATAACAAAACCAATAAGTCTTCAACTATAACAAAAATTTCTATAATCTTGTAATACCTCCTAAAGTCCACAAAGTACCAAGTATTTTAATGTTGTCAGGGACAGTTGTTCAGCTAACCACTTTAACAGAGGACACAGTGACTCTTTGCTGTAGTTCGGATCTTCAATTTCTCCAAAAACAAAATTCCTCTCAAGTTGTAATTGGGGTCCCTCAGTTTAAACAGATCCTGGACATGTTGTGGCAGCAGTTTATTTTTAACTTTATACATAATTTGTATTGTGATGTAATCAACCAAGTCCCAGCATTTTAGAATATGTAAACAAGCAAACAATGGATTTGTTGGCTCGCAATATGATTTCTTACAATAATTCTTTTAGCTTTCTTTTGTAACAAAAATATTGATTCTAGTTTTAGTTTTATGTGTATTTCCCATACCCTCAATGCAGTAGGTCATGTATGGAACGAGCAATGAATGAATGAAATCTCACGATTTATGTAAAATTGCAAGGGCTTTTGACATTTTAGATTTAACAAAAATTAATATGCGTTTTCCAGCACAGTTTTATCATCAATAACAAGCACCAAGAATCCATGTATCAGTTACAGTTTCAATTTCAACTATCATTTAATGATAAATTTCTGCAGGAATTCTGGACTTGTTTCCAAATATGATACGCTTTGTTTACCACAGTGCAGTGATAATTGTTTGAATCAAACCATTGTTTTAAACTTCTGCAGCTGCTTCTCCGTCATGTCCCAAGATCTGTCCCAAGTGATCTATCCTGTGAAATGACACATACAACACTGTAAATGGGACACAGACCTGAGCGCATAACTGTACCTAGTACTACTGTCATTTAATTTGAGTGGGTTTTCATTTTTTTGTTTTGTTTTGTTTTAGTGTCTAGATCATATCTGTGCTAATTCTTATTTTATGTTAGCTATTAGTATTTGTGTTTTTTGTTTGGAAGTTCTGAGAAATATGGTTAAGTTTTTACCTATCATGTGTCCAAGTTCCACACACAGGGAGATCTCCCCCTGTTGGTAAGAGCCAGTAACATTAGAAATGTGAGACTAAACCACACCCATGTTAACACCCACAGGGTTAAAAGTGTTATATGACTCATTTTAGGGGCCTTCACATGATGGACACTGTCTGTGAGGGTCCCAGGCCTGGTTTCTAACATGACCTTTAATAAACTCAAAATGAGGAATACAATGCTTTGGTTTTTGGTAAGGGGCAGAACTTTACATAAAAGAACCAAGTACAAATAACATTAGTGAGGGTGGCACAGTGCCTTAGTGGTTAGCTCTGACAGCAAGAAGGTTCACTTTCAATTCAATTCAATATATTTCATTTACAACCCCTGGCAAAAATTATGGAATCACCGGCCTCGGTGTTAATTTTGTAGAAAAAAAAAGCAGATCACAAGACATGACACAAACACTAAAGTCATTTCAAATGGCAACTTTCTGGCTTTAAGAAACACTATAAGAAATCAAGAAAAAAAGATTGTGGCAGTCAGTAACGGTTACTTTTTTAGACCAAGCAGAGGAAAAAAAATATGGAATCACTCAATTCTAAGGAAAAAATTATGGAATCACCCTGTAAATTTTCATCCCCAAAACTAACACCTGCCATCATATCAGATCTGCTCGTTAGTCTGCATCTAAAAAGGAGTGATCACACCTTGGAGATCTGTTGCACCAAGGTGGACTGACATGAATCATGGCTCCAACACGAGAGATGTCAATTGAAACAAAGGAGAGGATTATCAAACTCTTAAAAGAGAGTAAATCATTCACGCAATGTTGCAAAAGATGTTGGTTGTTCACAGTTAGCTGTGTCTAAAACTCTGGACCAAATACAAACAACATGGGAAGGTTGTTAAAGGCAAACATACTGGTAGACCAAGGAAGACATCAAAGCGTCAAGACAGAAAACTTAAAGCAATAAGTCTCAAAATCGAAAATGCACAACAAAACAAATGAGGAACGAATGGGGAGGAAACTGGAGTCAACGTCTGTGACCGAACTGTAAGAAACTGCCTAAAGGAAATTTACTACAGAAAAGCTAAACAAAAGCCATCATTAACACCTAAACAGAAAAAAAAACAAGGTTACAATGGGCTAAGGAAAAGCAATCGCGGACTGTGGATGACTGGATGAAAGTCATATTCAATGATGAATCTCGAATCTGCATTGGGCAAGGTGATGATGCTGGAACTTTTGTTTGGTGCCGTTCCAATGAGATTTATAAAGATGACTGCCTGAAGAGAACATGTAAATTTCCACAGTCATTGATGATATCGGGCTGCATGTCAGGTAAAGGCACTGGGGAGATGGCTGTCATTACATCATCAATAAATGCACAAGTTTACGTTGATATTTTGGGACAATTGAAAGGATGTTTGGGGATGATTAAATCATTTTTCAAGATGATAATGCATCTTGCCATAGAGCAAAACTGTTGAAAAACATTCCTTGCAAAAAGACACATAGGGTCATGTCAACGAGCAGATCTGATTTGATGCAGGTGTTAGTTTGGAGGATGAAAATTTACAGGGTGATTCCATAATTTATTCCTCAGAATTGAGTGATTCCATATTTTTTTCCTCTGCTTGGTCTAAAAAAGTAACCGTTACTGACTGTCACAATCTTTTTTTCTTGATTTCTTATAGTGTTTCTTAAAGCCAGAAAGTTGCCATTTGAAATGACTTTAGTTTTGTGTCATGTCTGTGATCTGCTTTTTCTCTACAAAATTAAACAACTGAATGAACATCATCCGAGGCCAGTGATTCCATAATTTTTGCCAGGGGTTGTATATAGCACCAATTCACAACAAAGCTGCCTCAAGGCACTTCACACAAGTAAGGTCTAACCTTCCCAACCCCTAGAGCAAGCAAGGAAAAACTCCCTCTGATGTTTTGAGGAAGAAACCTCAAGCAGACCAGACCGCTGTGTGCTGCACCTCAGCTGGAGAACATGCAGTGCCCATGTGTGTCGGGTGCTCATGCCCTCATGAGGACCGGCCAGCATCTAAGCACGCACCACTGTGTGAAGCAGGTCCGCTGATAGAGGTGGACATGTCCCCCTGCAATGTGCAGCTGTTCAAATATCTGTGCTCACAAGTCACAGCTCGGGAGCAACTGTACCGGCTTGTAGGATATGAAGTTGCATAACTACAGTGTGAAGTGTGGACATCAGGTGGGCGTGACTAAGTGCAAAAATACTAAACAGCAAAAACCAAAAGGTAATCCTGATGAAGAAAAAACAGAAATGACAAAATGCAGAGACAAGTGCAATGAGACAGACACGAAAGAAAACAGAGAGGAAAAACCAACTAAACATCATGACATGCTAACAGAAAGAAATGACCCCAAAAACTAGTAAATGATAAAGTGAACAGACCAGCCAGAAAATAAAAGACTAAGACAAAACTAGAACGGAACTGACCGTGGCTAAAGTATAAAAACTAACAAGAACAAAATGGCAAACAAACCTACAGACTACAGAATAACAGATAATGCCTAAAATGACCAAACAGAAAACTAAGTCATAAACTGAAAACAAAACCAGAGACAAAAGTAAACTTCACAGAAAAGGCCAGACTAAAACATAACACAAGAAATGAAATAAACAGAACCACTAAGACTGAAGTAACTAAGGTAACAATTAATGAAAACAATATGGCAAAACAACTACTAAGACAAAACTACACAATACATGAATGATTAACAGAAAACAAAACCAATGAAAACATGAACATGGCAGGAATACAAATACAGATGTACAGAACAAGAAAGCAAAGATCAATGAAAAAGTCATAACAGGAAGCCCATCAAGGGCAGGATCATGACAGAATCCCTCTTATCAAGTGGACAAGACAAATATGATCTGTCTGTTCCTCTGTAGATGACCCATGATCACAGACATACAGTCATGAAATGGTGAAGCAGTCCGCTCTTCTAATATCCACATCTACTGGTCCGCTGCATCCAGCCGGCCGCGCACGTATTCTGCCCCACACGCGTGTCTTGTGGATGCCACGCTGCTGGACTGACATTGTGTCATGTGGAACAGAGCTCACATGGGTGGTGTGACAGTCAGATCGCCCGCACCGTGTTCTGATCTGACGGTCCATTTCACCTGGGAGCAGCCTGTCATTGTCCACGCCATGTGCACGCTCACTTGCTGTAGCCCATCGCCACAATGATGTATGTTTTTATTTATGTCACAGTGGGCAGTTGTTAGTTCATGTCTGTCCAAACGCAGTATGTGTTGTCCAGCTGGACATCCAGATGCACAGATCCCCACAGCCACTTCTGTCAGTGGTCACGCCTCCTGTCAGTTCAGCACAGACACCAATGTGTCAGTGTGTGTTTCAAAGCCACGCTCGTGAGGAACTGAGACAAATTTCACATCCACCTTGACAGTGATTGTCTGCAGACTGTTTTCGTGTTAATAGTACAAGGGTGATTCTTTAACTACGGGTACTATTGGCCTTGTAAATGTAATTTCCACCACACCATTGCCTTACAATATAAAGCGCCTTGGGGCAACTGTTTGTTGTGATTTGGCGCTATATACATGTGCTCTGATGTCACTGTTTATCTCCATAGAAACTACCCAAACAATCTCATACAAACTGTTTAAAGGGACATTACAGTGTTGTGGTGGAAATTACGGCAATAGTGTGGGACAACTACATTTTGTTTAAAAAAATCACAACAGTTGTATGACACTGAATACCCCAATTAAGTTTTGATTATTTTACTGATATTTTATTCAGAGATATTTTAAAACATTAGAAAAAAACGTTTCTTTACCATTTATTTTTATCATTGAAGATCAAAAGTCTGGGTGTGGGACAAGCACAAAACGGCAATATTTGCATATAATGATGCTGAAAAAAGGTGAAAAAGTCATCATAGACTACTAGAACACATTTCTTAACACACTTTCATTGTAAAGATAACTATAAAAGTGTGAAATTTCCCCCTTTTTCTGTTTTTCATACAATATGATCAAAGGACATAATAAGTGCCCGTAGTCTAAGAATCACCCACAAATGGCCACACAAGTTCCAAACGAGCGGTGTTAGATGTTCGTGTGTGTCAGCTGGAATTTGGCCGAGACCTGCCGCGAGAGGGTTCAATGGGTTCACACAGTGCACACTTTGTCTTTCAGCCGCTGGTGTGCGCAAATACTGTAGTTGTTGCAACAGATGTAAGAGGCAGCTATGATTTTAAATGTTTTGCACACGATTCCTGCTTCATGCGCACTTTATTTGCAAATCTACCAAATTTGCACTATGTGTGAAGGGGCCCTAAGAAATTCATCCATTCATTCACTCTCTATTTACTCCAATTAAGGGTCACAGGTTTGGTGTGTGTGTGGGGGGGCTGCAGCTGCAGCCTATCCCAGCAGTCATAGGATGTGAGGCACAGTACAAATTTTGTATTTTGCATCACCACTCTTAGCTTTGTAGTGGAATAGAACGGAAAAGGATTTTCTTTCACCAAAAAAGATTAAATCTAGGCTTGCATCTCAGATGTACTTTCTGGCAATTTGGAGCTAAACTTTCAGGTCTTCTTATTATTAAAATCCCCCTCTATACCACTTCATCATGAAGCTGTATAACTGGTGATACAAAATGCAAAGCTTGCATTGTGCACAATTTCTCCAGTCAGACACAGAAGCCTAAAACCTCTGGGTGTTTTGGTGGCTTTCCTCACTCTTCTCCTTCTTGCACAGTCACTCAGTTTTTGAAAACTGTCTGCTTCATGCAGATTTACCACAGAGTCTTATACTGTTTGTATTTCTTCATAAATTAAGTAAATAAAGTCCAAGACATATTCAGTGGCAGCTTCACCATCAGAGAGCCTCGTCCACAACCACAAAAGACTCCAAGCTGTCATTGATGTTAAATGGGGCAATACACAGTATTAAGAGCAGGGGTATGTAAACTTTGGATCAGAGTAGTTTCTGTTGTCATTATGATTTAAAAAGAATAAACAGTTGTTTGACAACTACTAACCATGAGTGAAAAAAAAAAGTTTTTTTTTGTGTTCTTGAAAAATGGCAAAAAACAAACAAAAAACATCAGGGTATGTAAACCAAGATAACGATTAGAGGACAAACTGGGACACTATCACAGAGAAATCACCAGCAAAAAGTGATTGTCTTTCTCAGACTCCGATGGTATCATCAAAACTCAACCCATGCAGGCAAACATGTCCAGAGAATAATGCAGAAAGGCACAATGAGACACAAATTCCAGTTATACACCAGGAATCTCAACTCATCAAGGTCATCTAAAAAAATCAGTAAACATTGAGATAAAAAAAAAACAGGTCACACTATGAAAGTACAAGGAAGAAAGCACACGAGAACAATGCACATGAGGAAATAAAGACAATCTTGCACACTGAAACAATACAGGTGATAGCAAATACAAGGGGAAACACATGAGGAAGAGCAGAGGCAATCAGCAGAACAAGGAGCAGGTGTGAGAGGGAAAGAGGAACAGAAACTCAGGGCATTTTCACACAATGTTGTTCAGTCTGAACCTTTGGACTTTTCATTTTGGGCCGAACCAAACTAGCAGGTGTGAAATCAGCCTCAGACCACAGTCCAGAACAAAGGACCAAAATTTGGTCCAACCAAAAGGGGTGATCATGATCATGTCAGATGGAGCCACGGTTCATTGTGTTTTCAGTGTTAAAGCATGTTTTGGAAGGCTCCAACACTCGGACCAATTACAGGAAAACAGTAACAAGAAGAAAAAAACTGAATAATTTAATTAACTGTGTTTTGCATAGCATTATACTAAAATAGGACGCTCTGGCTCTGATGGTTGCTTAATTTTTTTTTTTTTTTGAGATGTTATAGCTTAATTTCTCTCTATAACAACACACACATTATTTATGTTTACCTGATTAAACTGGATGACCCTGTGCACTTACAGTGGGTATCACTAGTCAATAAAATGTCAAAAAAGCTGACTATTCTAAATAAACAAAGAATTATGAAAATATTGATATATTTCATTTTATTTTAGGTGCCATGTGATGTGAGAAATTAGGTCATCAACATGGGGAAATTAGCCTGCTGATAAACACTCAGAAACATCAAGCCGTGAGGAACATAAACTTTGATGAGGTTATGTATGGTATGCCCCCTCCAGGCCTTCTATTGGAATGAATGGGAAAAACTATTTTTTTTTACTGTGTGAAATCAATGTTATTGTGGACTTTGACGGTGAAAATGTCAAAATGGTTGAAATCTGTGTTTTACAAGGATGCACTTCAATAACTAGTGTTGCTTATTAGAACCCAAATTCCAATGAAATTGGGACGTTGTGTGAAATGTAAATAAAAACAGAATACAATGATTTGCAAATCTCTTCAACCTATATTCAATTGGATATACCATAAAGACAAGATATTTAATGTTCAAACTGATAAACTTTATTGTTTTTGTGCAAATATTTGCACAAATTGAAATGGATGCCTGCAACACATTTCAGAAAAAGCTGAGACAGGGGCAAAAAAAGACTGGGAAAGTTGATGAATGTTCAAAGAACACCTGTTTGGAACATTCCACAGGTGAACAGGTCAACTGGAAACAGGTGAGTGTCATGATTGGGTGTAAAAGGAGCATCCCCCAAAAGGCTCAGCCATTCACAAGCAAAGATGGGGTGAGGATCACCACTTTGTGAACAACTGCGTGAAAAAATAGTCCAACCGTATAAGAACAATGTTTCTCAAGGTGCAATTGCAAGGAATTTAGGGATTCCATCATCTACAATCCATAATATAATCAGAAGATTTAGAGAATCTGAAGAACCTTCTACATGTAAGCGGCAAGGCCAAAAACCAACATTGAATGCCCGTGACCTTCCATCCCTCTGGTGGCACTGCATTAAAAACCAATATCATTGTGTAAAGGATCTTACCGCGTGGGCTCAGAAACACTTCAGAAAACCACCATCAGTTAACACAGTTCGTCGCTACATCTACAAGTGCAAGTTAAAACTCTACTATACAAAGAGAAAGCCATACATCAACAACATCCAGAAACACCACCACCTTCTCTGGGCCTGAGCTCATTTGAAATGGACAGAAGCAAAGTGTAAAAGTGTGCTGTGGTCTGATGAGTCCACATTTTAAATTGTTTTTGGAAATCATTGACATCATGTCCTCCAGACAAAAGAGGAAAAAGACCATCCAGATTGTTACCAGCGCAAAGTTCAAAAGCAGGCATCTGTGACAGTATGGGGGTGTGTTACTGCCCATGGCATGGGCAACTTACACATCTGTGATGGCACCATCCAGGTTTTGGAGCAACACATGCTGCCATCCAAGCAACGTCTTTTTCAGGGACATCCCTGCTTATTTCAGCAAGACAATGCCAAACCACATTCTGCACGTTACAACAGCATGGCTTCATAGTAAAAGAGTGCGGGTACTAGACTAACCTGCCTGTAGTCCAGACCTATGTGGCGCATTATGAAGTGCAAAATACGACAACGGAGAACCCAGACTGTTGAACAACTGAAGTCGTACATCAAGCAAGAATGGGAAAGAAATCAACCTACAAAGCTTCAACAATTAGTGTCCTCAGTTCCCAAAAACTTATTGAGTGTTGTTAGAAGGAAAGGTGATGTAACACAATGGTAAACATACCACTGTCCCAGTTTTTTGGAAATGTGTTGCAGGCATCCATTTCAAAATGAGCAAATATTTGCACAAAAACAAAAATGTCTATCTGTTTGAACATGAAATATCTTGTCTTTGTGGTGTATTCAATTGAATATAGGTTGAAGAGGATTTGCAAATCATTGCATTCTGTTTTTATTTACATTTTGCACAACATCCCAACTTCATTGGAATTGGGGTTGTAGATAATATTTAATAAATAAATTATATTTAATATAGTTTTAATATGGCTTTAATTTGGTTTTCAAATCAAATTCTTGACTAAAAAAAAATCACTTAGATTGACTGTGTGTACTGTGGAGTAAGTCATGAAGTGGACACAGGTGAACTGACCAGGCAGCGAATAATCCACACCTGAGCATATGTCACTTTTATGGCTCAAAGTAGCTCTGAATCTGTTTGCATTTTCAGACACTGTATGGCTCATTTTATTTTTATCAGGTACATCAGGAGTCACACAAGAGTTGGAACTAATGATTCATAATCTAGCATATACTTTTTAAAAGATAGGGTTATGTGTTGATTGGAGTGAGATATGCCCTTTAAACAGTCCATGTCTTGCTGCAGGTCGGTTAGCTTCTTGTTTCAACTTTGAGGGCAAGTGCTTCTAGTAAAAATGCCATAACAATAATAGTGTAGTTACAATGAAAGAAATCTGTTCATTTTTGTACATTCAACTGGAACTGTCCACCAAACTGCCAAGAAGCTAATGTCAGACCCAAGCCTGTCTACGAAGCAATTAGTGTCAAGTATAAGACACGCAGACTCCGCTGAGCATGTCAGGACATAAGTAAGACACGAAAAGCTCTTTACTGTGAACACCAGGGCTGGACTGGGGCAAAAATTCAGCCCTGGACTTTGTGGTCCAGACTGGCCCACCATTACAAACCACGTACAGATACTGGGCCAACATCACCCCCCCCCCAGTTGAAGTACATATAAACATTCAAGCCCTTAATAACACTACTATCCGGTTGTTAAGCGCTGATGTAACGCATCACATGAAAATCTGTTTTCGGGTCCAAAGACCTCCAAGTTTACAATTAAAGTTACGTCTGTTTGATCCTTTTAAGGATCTACAGTTTAAGTTTAGTTTGTGTTTACATGGTGCGCAAACCTCCATCCCTCCCTTCTCCGCCTCCACCTCCATTAACCGCATTTGTCTGGTTCTATGGTCAGAATACTTACTTTTCTTTTCTTTTACTTTACATATTTTATTATGCACAGGTAAAATATACATGTCTGTTTGTTAATAAAAAATTATTTATTACAATAAACAGGACGTTAAAGTGCAAACTTCACTTTCTCCCCGAACGACATGAACAGGAAGCGATCGCAGCTCGCAGCAAATCCCACTGAAAATAACGAAGAAACAACCTCAGCGTCTGACATTTCTGCCTAAAACAAATGCAGCAACAACGTCTAAAAACCCCGTTAATATATCCAGGAGAGTTTTAGGCACAATATACAAAGAGTGTGCAACGGTGTAAGTGCAGCCTGATCAGATCATCTCAGTGCAGTTCTCAATGTTAATGACAGCGCGCCTTTTTTGTTTGGAGCCGGAAGTTGAAAATCACATGATGTGTTACATCACACTTAACAACCGGATACTGAACAACATCCCTTTATGTTCTGGAGCCTTGAATAAAATAAATGATGGCGACACAGTATGTTGCTCACTTGCTCTTAAGAAGGATGCTGGAGAAAGAATTTAAGATTCAAGAGTGTTTATTTATCAATCACTCACTCACTCACTCATAGGCGGTGAAACTGTCATGTCATTAACAGGCTGGCACATGGGACGGGTGAAATAATCTATGGGTGGACTTTAGGTCTCTGCTGAGACCATTTCCACAGGAGATGATGTACTGGTCCTGCTGCTGCCCATCACAAACCTGGACATGAAAATTAGTGTGGAATACATTTGTGCAAGATCACATGCAAAAAAATGAACTTGGATGCAATAAGAACTCTGGCTTGTTGCCATATGGAAAACAATAGTATAATGATCTTTCAGCTCAACATAATATACAGCCAATAAAGCATGACAAAAGAGGAAATACTTATAATTTGTGTACTACATCATGAGTAATATGTATTGTATGTAGCTGTTTTATTGTAACAGTAGATAATCAGTGTTTTATTGGTTTTAACTGTATAATCTGAAACCGCTGAAAGGACAGTAAACCATAAATTCTGTGTGAAAAAATATGTAAAGCATAAATATTTGTTATGTTGTTAGATCAACGTCCTTCATGAACAAAGTGGGCTCTGTGTCAGGCAAGGGCTGAGGTGGGGCACAAACAGGGTTGGACACAAATGCAAGACTCATACTGCAGGCTTAGGAGTAAAAAGACTTTATCTGAGAAAACGAGCAAAGGTTCGATACACTGGTGGTCAATCAGCCAAGCAAACAAAAGTGGAAGGAGTTGGCAGGGTGATCGTCCAAAAACAAGCAGGTTTCTCTAACATGGCAAGGCAGGATACGGAAGTTGAGACTAGTGCGATGTCAAAAACAAGGCGAGGTCAATACACAGGTAGAGAAAAGAACAATACTCGTTCAACAAACTGGCAGTGAGGTGGCAAACACAAAGGACTAAAATAGAACCAGTGGTAATTAAGGAGCAATACACAGGTGCTGGAGAACAACCTGGAAGGGGGTGTGGCAAACAGAAGGGACAGGACACACGGACACCAAACCCTGAACACCAGATAAGAGAGTGCAGTAAGACAAAAGCAAAGTGAATTGGGCCCAACTTGTTGGGAAAGTGTAGTGATACGGACCCACAACAGGGGGCGTAAATGAACGGACAATGGATGAACCAAAAGATAACAATTTACTGTTATGAATGTGCACAACGGAATACAGACAATCACAGATTTAGAATCCAGTCAATATTTCAAAGGTGACGTGTGGGCAGGCTCGAGGATAGAAGACGTCTGTCCATCCAGAGAAGAGCCGGGTCCCACATGATTTCCACTGCCGACAGATCCGGAGCACACAGCCGCCAAGTCCTGAATCCCCAGGTGGCCACCGTCTCCAGCTGTCAGACCTGGTACTGCTGGCAGGAAGCAGAAACAGTTTATGGTGGGTGAGTGCGCACCCAGCAAAACAGTCAGCAACCAGCTCAGTTCCTTTTTGTGAGAAAATCTCCACCTTCAATACAGGAACAATAAACGTGCAGCACCTGAGTGACTACTTATCCAATTGGGTGTGAGGAGCGAAGAGCGTCGCCTCCTCCACAATCCACCAACCCAGCTTCCAGCTGTGGATAGTCAACAGGTACGCCTGCAGAATATTCAGAGACAAATGTGTGCGTTCGGCACCAAAAACGGCTGAGGGCTTTACCTGACGGGTAGAACGATATCTTGGCAGGGAGGTGTAGTTGCTGCCCGGCTTTTATTGTAGATGGTGAAGTGGTGGTGATGAGTGACAGCTGGTGATGAGGTGGTGATGAGTGACAGCTGGTGATGAGGTGGTGATGAGTGACAGCTGTCACTCCCGGCTGCTCCTGCGAAGCGGCTGCGCCCTCTCGTGCCTGAAGCCCGCACTTCAGGTAGGGCGCCCTCTGGTGGTGGGCCAGCAGTACCTCCTCTTCAGCGGCCCACACAACACAACTCAAAGGTGAACCTAAAACCACTGTGATCTAAACAAACCACTAAAACGCAACTACAAATAAAATAAAGACCTAACATGAAAAACAAAGAATTAACCAGAGAACAAATGTAAGTACTGAAAAGAAATCAACAACAGAAATAAAAGCTCAGATAAACTAGATTGGAACTAACACATGGCCCAAGTAAGATAAACAGATAATTCAACATATGATGAAATCAAAACAAACATGTGATCCAACTAATGAATACACAAAGGGAAAAAGCAAAGGCTGGACACAAACATGACTCATGACTAAAGCATGATGAAAAGAAAATACATGATAAACAGAAAACAATACCAGTAACCTCAATGTATCAAACAGAAAATTAAAGACAGAGGATCGAAGACCGATACATACATGAGTCAGATCATAACAAGAGCCCAGAATGGGCTGAAACATGACAGTCTGGGCACAAAGAAAGGTACATGTTGACACTTTAAACACTTTAACTCTGGAGACCTGATTTGGGGGATGTCACTGTAGGTAGAAATGATCAAAAATTGTGAAAATAGCTGAGCTACATACTCAAATCACATCACATTGCAACATGTGAGTTGTAAACTTGTAGATCATCTGCAGTTATGTGTAGCATCCTTTGATGAAAGTATAAAATAGTGGTTAAGTTGTTATTAGTAAAAGCAACTAATCAATTAATCAGGATATAAATATGGTATTGTTTCCAATACTTTAGACAAGTGGATTTGGTTGTAACACACCACACTATGCAGTTTGCTATGAAGTGAGTTCATTATATAGTATGTTTGATTTTAATATTTATGGAAACATAAATTTCTTAGATCAATCAATCAATCAATCAATCAATTTTTTTTATATAGCGCCAAATCACAACAAACAGTTGCCCCAAGGCGCTTTATATTGTAAGGCAAGGCCATACAATAATTATGTAAAACCCCAACGGTCAAAACGACCCCCTGTGAGCAAGCACTTGGCTACAGTGGGAAGGAAAAACTCCCTTTTAACAGGAAGAAACCTCCAGCAGAACCAGGCTCAGGGAGGGGCAGTCTTCTGCTGGGACTGGTTGGGGCTGAGGGAGAGAACCAGGAAAAAGACATGCTGTGGAGGGGAGCAGAGATCGATCACTAATGATTAAATGCAGAGTGGTGCATACAGAGCAAAAAGAAAAAGAAACAGTGCATCATGGGAACCCCCCAGCAGTCTACGTCTATAGCAGCATAACTAAGGGATGGTTCAGGGTCACCTGATCCAGCCCTAACTATAAGCTTTAGCAAAAAGGAAAGTTTTAAGCCTAATCTTAAAAGTAGAGAGGGTGTCTGTCTCCCTGATCTGAATTGGGAGCTGGTTCCACAGGAGAGGAGCCTGAAAGCTGAAGGCTCTGCCTCCCATTCTACTCTTACAAACCCTAGGAACTACAAGTAAGCCTGCAGTCTGAGAGCGAAGCGCTCTATTGGGGTAATATGGTACTACGAGGTCCCTAAGATAAGATGGGACCTGATTATTCAAAACCTTATAAGTAAGAAGAAGAATTTTAAATTCTATTCTAGAATTAACAGGAAGCCAATGAAGAGAGGCCAATATGGGTGAGATATGCTCTCTCCTTCTAGTCCCCGTCAGTACTCTAGCTGCAGCATTTTGAATTAACTGAAGGCTTTTTAGGGAACTTTTAGGACAACCTGATAATAATGAATTACAATAGTCCAGCCTAGAGGAAATAAATGCATGAATTAGTTTTTCAGCATCACTCTGAGACAAGACCTTTCTGATTTTAGAGATATTGCGTAAATGCAAAAAAGCAGTCCTACATATTTGTTTAATATGCACTTTGAATGACATATCCTGATCAAAAATGACTCCAAGATTTCTCACAGTATTACTAGAGGTCAGGGTAATGCCATCCAGAGTAAGGATCTGGTTAGACACCATGTTTCTAAGATTTGTGGGGCCAAGTACAATAACTTCAGTTTTATCTGAGTTTAAAAGCAGGAAATTAGAGGTCATCCATGTCTTTATGTCTGTAAGACAATCCTGCAGTTTAGCTAATTGGTGTGTGTCCTCTGGCTTCATGGATAGATAAAGCTGGGTATCATCTGCGTAACAATGAAAATTTAAGCAATACCGTCTAATAATACTGCCTAAGGGAAGCATGTATAAAGTGAATAAAATTGGTCCTAGCACAGAACCTTGTGGAACTCCATAATTAACTTTAGTCTGTGAAGAAGATTCCCCATTTACATGAACAAATTGTAATCTATTAGACAAATATGATTCAAACCACCGCAGCGCAGTGCCTTTAATACCTATGGCATGCTCTAATCTCTGTAATAAAATTTTATGGTCAACAGTATCAAAAGCAGCACTGAGATCTAACAGAACAAGCACAGAGATGAGTCCACTGTCCGAGGCCATAAGAAGATCATTTGTAACCTTCACTAATGCTGTTTCTGTACTATGATGAATTCTAAAACCTGACTGAAACTCTTCAAATAGACCATTCCTCTGCAGATGATCAGTTAGCTGTTTTACAACTACCCTTTCAAGAATTTTTGAGAGAAAAGGAAGGTTGGAGATTGGCCTATAATTAGCTAAGATAGCTGGGTCAAGTGATGGCTTTTTAAGTAATGGTTTAATTACTGCCACCTTAAAAGCCTGTGGTACATAGCCAACTAACAAAGATAGATTGATCATATTTAAGATCGAAGCATTAAATAATGGTAGGGCTTCCTTGAGCAGCCTGGTAGGAATGGGGTCTAATAAACATGTTGATGGTTTGGATGAAGTAACTAATGAGAATAACTCAGACAGAACAATCGGAGAGAAAGAGTCTAACCAAATACCGGCATCACTGAAAGCAGCCAAAGATAACGATACGTCTTTGGGATGGTTATGAGTAATTTTTTCTCTAATAGTTAAAATTTTGTTAGCAAAGAAAGTCATGAAGTCATTACTAGTTAAAGTTAATGGAATACTCAGCTCAATAGAGCTCTGACTCTTTGTCAGCCTGGCTACAGTGCTGAAAAGAAACCTGGGGTTGTTCTTATTTTCTTCAATTAGTGATGAGTAGAAAGATGTCCTAGCTTTACGAAGGGCTTTTTTATAGAGCAACAGACTCTTTTTCCAGGCTAAGTGAAGATCTTCTAAATTAGTGAGACGCCATTTCCTCTCCAACTTACGGGTTATCTGCTTTAAGCTACGAGTTTGTGAGTTATACCACGGAGTCAGACACTTCTGATTTAAAGCTCTCTTTTTCAGAGGAGCTACAGCATCCAAAGTTGTCTTCAATGAGGATGTAAAACTATTGACGAGATACTCTATCTCCCTTACAGAGTTTAGGTAGCTACTCTGCACTGTGTTGGTATATGGCATTAGAGAACATAAAGAAGGAATCATATCCTTAAACCTAGTTACAGCGCTTTCTGAAAGACTTCTAGTGTAATGAAACTTATTCCCCACTGCTGGGTAGTCCATCAGAGTAAATGTAAATGTTATTAAGAAATGATCAGACAGAAGGGAGTTATCAGGGAATACTGTTAAGTCTTCTATTTCCATACCATAAGTCAGAACAAGATCTAAGATATGATTAAAGTGGTGGGTGGACTCATTTACTTTTTGAGCAAAGCCAATAGAGTCTAATAATAGATTAAATGCAGCGTTGAGGCTGTCATTCTCAGCATCCGTGTGGATGTTAAAATCGCCCACTATAATTATCTTATCTGAGCTAAGCACTAAGTCAGACAAAAGGTCTGAAAATTCACAGAGAAACTCACAGTAACGACCAGGTGGACGATAGATAATAACAAATAAAACTGGTTTTTGGGACTTCCAATTTGGATGGACAAGACTAAGAGACAAGCTTTCAAATGAATTAAAGCTCTGTCTGGGTTTTGGATTAATTAATAAGCTGGAATGGAAGATTGCTGCTAATCCTCCACCCCGGCCCGTGCTACGAGCATTCTGACAGTTAGTGTGACTCGGGGGTGTTGACTCATTTAAACTAACATATTCATCCTGCTGTAACCAGGTTTCTGTTAGGCAGAATAAATCAATATGTTGATCAATTATTATATCATTTACCAACAGGGACTTAGAAGAGAGAGACCTAATGTTTAATAGACCACATTTAACTGTTTTAGTCTGTGGTGCAGTTGAAGGTGCTATATTATTTTTTCTTTTTGAATTTTTATGCTTAAATAGATTTTTGCTGGTTATTGGTAGTCTGGGAGCAGGCACCGTCTCTACGGGGATGGGGTAATGAGGGGATGGCAGGGGGAGAGAAGCTGCAGAGAGGTGTGTAAGACTACAACTCTGCTTCCTGGTCCCAACCCTGGATAGTCACGGTTTGGAGGATTTAAGAAAATTGGCCAGATTTCTAGAAATGAGAGCTGCTCCATCCAAAGTGGGATGGCTGCCGTCTCTCCTAACAAGACCAGGTTTTCCCCAGAAGCTTTGCCAATTATCTATGAAGCCCACCTCATTTTTTGGACACCACTCAGACAGCCAGCAATTCAAGGAGAACATGCGGCTAAACATGTCACTCCCGGTCTGATTGGGGAGGGGCCCAGAGAAAACTACAGAGTCCGACATTGTTTTTGCAAAGTTACACACCGATTCAATGTTAATTTTAGTGACCTCCGATTGGCGTAACCGGGTGTCATTACTGCCGACGTGAATTACAATCTTACCAAATTTACGCTTAGCCTTAGCCAGCAGTTTCAAATTTCCTTCAATGTCGCCTGCTCTGGCCCCCGGAAGACAATTGACTATGGTTGCTGGTGTCGCTAACTTCACATTTCTCAAAACAGAGTCGCCAATAACCAGAGTTTGATCCTCGGCGGGTGTATCGTCGAGTGGGGAAAAACGGTTAAAGATGTGAACGGGTTGGCGGTGTACACGGGGCTTCTGTTTAGGGCTACGCTTCCTCCTCACAGTCACCCAGTCGGCCTGCTTTCCCGGCTGCTCGGGATCTGCCAGGGGGGAACTAACGGCGGCTAAGCTACCTTGGTCCGCACCGACTACAGGGGCCTTGCTAGCTGTAGAATTTTCCACGGTGCGGAGCCGAGTCTCCAATTCGCCCAGCCTGGCCTCCAAAGCTACGAATAAGCTACACTTATTACAAGTACCATTACTGCTAAAGGAGGCCGAGGAATAACTAAACATTTCACACCCAGAGCAGAAAAGTGCGGGAGAGACAGGAGAAGCCGCCATGCTAAATCGGCTAAGAGCTAGTAGCTACGCTAAGCTAGCGGATTCCTAAAAACACGCAAAGCGAATAATGTGTAAATAATTTAGAGGTGATTCAGCAGAAGGAGTGCTTTAGTTAAGGCACGTAAAGATTACACTGGGAAACAAATCGTAATCTAGATAACTAGATCAATCTAACTGCGCAGATCAAACAGCTAACAGATACAGAAAAACACCGCTGTGCTCCGGAACAAGAAGTGATACAATACCGCAGTGAGAGCCGACCACCAGTAGAGTCAAGTAAAAAAGTAAAAAAAAAAAAATAAAAAGGTAAAAAAGTAAAAAAGTCTTGAAAAAGACTATTAGTTCAAAGTCCAAAGCAGCAGGTAGCAGTCTCTGTGTAAACAGTCCCAACAGAGAGCCAAAATTAACAGATACAGCAAAACACCGCTGTGCTCCGGAACAGGAAGTGATACAATACCGCAGTGAGAGCCAACCATCTGTAGGTGCAACTGGAAAAGGGGTTTTCATTTATATGAAAGGCTAAACATTTCTACAAATGACTGTTTATCCAAACCATGCTGGCACCAAACACACTTGCTATCATCGCCACCACCACCAATCTGCTCCTGGTCCTCAAGTATGCCCCCCATGGCAGTGGCAGCCTCACTGTCACTGTCTGTCAGAATCATCTGACACCACCAGCTGCTGCTGCTGCTGAGAGAGGGACCCGCCACAGGCACCCTTGCCAAGCAGGTGTTGCTGCTGATGCTCTGAAGCATCATCATCTCACTCATCAGCAACCAGAGGAGCCTCTTCATCCACAGACTGCTCCTTCCCAAGTACAGGACCAACAGACTGAAAAACTCCTTTGTCCCTCAGGCCATCAGACTGTACAACTCCTCACGCAGGGGGAGGAGGAGTAACAGGAAGACAGAGGACAGGAAGGAGAGGAACAGTAGTAGCCAGAAAGCCAGTAGCAAGCAGTATTTCTGCTATTTATATTTGTGTATCACACACACACACACACACACACACACACACACACACACACACACACACACACACACACACACACACACACACACACACACACACACACACACACACACACACACACACACACACACACATATCGTCAACCGCTTAGTCCAGTTAACAGTCGTGGGGAGCTGGAGCCAATCCCAGCAGTCATAGAGTGTGAGGTGGGGTACAGTCAGGACAAGACGCCAGTCTGTCACATATATTTGTGTATTTACATTTATATTTGTAAATTGTAAGTGGAACTCTGGGCCTCTGTAGCCTATCATAGGGCCAGAATTGGGACAGGAATTTTTTTGACAGACATGCCACTGGGCCAATGCTGTGTCACAGGCTGCTGCTGAGCTCTGTGGGCCAGGAGAGTTACCAGTAAAAAACAACAAAACAAAAAAATCAGGCAGCCTTTGGCCCATTTATTGATCAGCCCACTGGGAAAAGTCCCAGTACTCTCAATGGCCAGTCCACCTCTGGAGAACACAGCATTGCATTGTGAAACCAAACTTACTGGACCAAACATACACAATCATAAACCTTGGTACGGACCTTGTTCTAGACTTTCAGGTGTGGCTATGCCCTATAAGAAACTTGGCTGAAAACTAGCATAGCAAAATGGAGCAGAAAACACAGTGTAATGGACTAAAACCATTGCAAGGACAGGTGATCTACAGGGTCATGGTTGGGGACACCTGGAGAAATTAACCCTCTGGGGTCCAAGGGCATTTTTTGGACAGTTCACTTGCCTGGTATAAACGTTTCATTATTGCTGTTAACAGCTCTCCCTGCATCCCACAATCAAGTTTTATGTCTCTGTTTTTTTTCAGGACAACCTGTACTTTCAGAATATATATACTATAGTTGTGTTTTATAAGTGTAATAAAGGTTTACAATCAGAAATAAGAAAGGAAAAAGTAAAGCAATAAACACAAATGCACATTTTGAACAATATATACAAAATGGTCTATGTATTTTGTTTGTCTTCATCTCAAAGCAATTTCTGTCTGCTATTACACAAAGGTCACATCACAAACTTCTACTTCTACTGTGTTTTGGAGTGGTCTGTCCTGCTCTGAAAGCAGCTTTCACACTTTGGCCCACTTTGGCTCCTTACACTCTGAGGAGCACCCCCTCTCCCCTTGCTCCATTGATATGGTAAACAGTGCTTTATGCCGGAGCGAGAGAGTTTGCCACAGGCTTATCCAGTAACATTCACTGGTAATGAGGAGTGAAGCATCTCTGAAACTCACACACTCTGTGTTTGAGCATGTGAGATTGCGTAGAGGCACTCCGTCTGCTCATTTTCACTGATCGCTGTGCATAATGGCGCAGGGCGCATTGGAGCCAACAACCAGATGGCTAGTCAAACGGGCCAAGTAGTAATATATCACTGCCAGAAATGATCTTTGGTTTATCACATGAGGTAAATCTGCCCTACGATTGGATTTTGGAAAACCATGTGACGGTGAACCAATTCCAATTGGACACTCGCATTGCGCACATCATCACACAGCTTCTATGAGTACAAAGACGGTGGACAGTGGCTCGAACGTCCGTGGAGTTAACTTTTCAGCAAAAAAAAAAAAAGTAAGTTTCTATCTCATATCATTAAAAGGTACGAGAAAGTCAAAGCTCTGGAGACCGTCAGGGTTTTGAGGGTGCAGCTGTTTCACATGAAGAATCTTCTCAAGACCTGTCGCTTGGCTAAAGAGTTGTTGGAGTGTTAATAATAATAATTTAGTAAAGCTTGGTTTCAGCCGTCGTATATGATGGCGTCGGCCCCAGAGGGTTAAATCACAAAAGGTTTGTGAAGTGACAGGGTGTCCACTTTGGAATGTCAGTACCTCCTGTCTGATTGACTGAGATCAGCATTCATGGACTTTGCACACTTTGTTCCCTGGGACTAGTCTACATTTTATTGTTGTGTATACATGAATACTTGAATTTATTTTGCTTTTTTCATTTGTCTTCATTCTCTACATATTTTCCCATGTTCATGTTGGGTCAACGTGATCCCGGTTGACCAACTTTGGGCTTCAGTGTCTTGTTCAGGAACACTGCAACACTCAGGCACAACCAGGGATCACAGCCACCACTTTGTAAATCACATTCCAGAGAGGACAATCTTGTTAATAATGCATGTAATGTAGTCTTTTGTAGACCCTGAGGGCCCATTGGCAGCAGTGGACATCCCTAGATACTGCACAGTAAAGTACATGTGGTACCACTACACCCTCTGGAACATATCACAGGTTCATCACAGGATGTTTCCCCAGCCAAGGAGCAGAACTGCTGAGTGGATTAGGCCAATGTAGATTGAGTGTCTTGTCCAGACAGAGACATGGAGCCTGAACCACATACTGGACCTGGAATCAAACCCTGGTCTATGCTCTATATTGGCTGTCCAACTCCTATCCCACAGTACCACATGCTCGAAACATTTTGCAGCAGTTGTGGTTGGGGCTGGAATACAAAATTATCTCTTCTAGTCATTTTTTTAATATAAATTTATGAAACTAAAAGAAATGAAAGACATCAGTGGGCTGAATCGTACCCTGCACACGCTACACACCACAACAAATGTAGAAGTAATGAAGAAATGTCTGTAATGGTGCTTTTGACTGTGTGTAACTTCATCATATGACTTCTGTGTGACTTTATTATGAAGTCGCTCATACCAATCAATCACAAATATTTTGCTGATCAATATTTGCTTTGGATCATCCATCGAGGCGTCTTGGATGTTGGGATATACAAACTAGAGCGTCAGTACCACAGAGCTCATCCAGTTTTATTGTTCAAACTATTTCCCCGCACTATGCAGTTGAAGAAAGTAATGACATACTGTCGTTAAAACTCTTTAGTACGTGTTCAAAGAGTCATTTTAGCATTTATAGTATTGTGTAAATACACTTTTGAATGAAACCTGGGGCCTGTACCACGAAGCGGGGTTACTGGCTTATCAGGGTAACTTCGGGAGTAAGTTGATGACGTGTGGAGTAACCTCCCGGTTAACCCGTACTACGAAAGGTGGATAGGTTTTGATCGAGGTATGCTGCCATGGCAATTTATGCTGTGTGCCAAACCTGCTCCGAGCAGGTTATGTTCTCGGTGAGCTTGAGGTTTTCGCTTAACCACTCCCTTTATAAGTACCATCCATCCATCTTCAATTACTCCGAAGACAATGCCGGCCTAACCTGGATGATCCGTTTGATATTGGGGCATAAATTGTGAGGGGCTCTCTTCGCAGGGCGAGGGTTTTTAACCCCTTAACACCCGAATTTATATAGCTGTATATAAAAAAATGTTTTGTGTGTGTTTTTGCCTTTAAGTAGATGGTAAATAATGTTGAGATTATTAATTTCACTTTTGCACAAAAACTAGATAGTAACATTGGGTATTCTGGTAATGACTTTATGTTATAATGTTATAATAATAATGATGGTATGTTGCAAATTTGCAACAACAGGCATACAGGTCAATTTGGTAAGTTGCATATTTGAGTCAGAGATTGTAGCATATATGAGACGATGGGCGTTAAGGGGTTAAAGACCGCCAGAATCCGCTGACATACCCGGACAATATTCTCTACGAAAGATATAGATTCTCAGCCGAGGGAATTCGTTATCTTTGTCAGCTGATCGGGCCAGAAGTCTGTAACATCACCCATCGTACACTGTAAAAAAAGACTGTTGTTTTTACAGGAAAACACTGGCAGCTGTGGTTACCAGGGAATTCCTGTAAAAAATACAGCAGTTAAATGTACAAAAAAAGAGAGCTCTTGTTTGTAGATTTAACAGTTCTTTTAATGTGAGTCAGCCATGGTTCATTCACTGTAAATCCATATACATATTATGTCTGTAATGTTATCTACTGTGCTGCTGTATTTTTACAGGAATTCCCTGGTAACCACAGCTGCTAGCGTTTTCCTGTACAAAAAAGTAATTTTTTACAGTGTAGCAATGCCCCGACGATCGAGCAGATAATGTGCCTTGTGCCTATTTTGCCAGTGGACAATTTATGTATTCCATCGGTGATGCTGAACATCTGAGCAAGAACACTGTATGTCGTATGATTCGCAAGGTAGTACTTGCTCTATCTAAACTGTTGGATGCATTTGTCGTTTTCCCTGGCCATTTATCCGCAATGCAAATCAAAGAAGGGTTTTATGCAATCGCGGGTAATTACTAATATCAAAATAGCTCTAATGCATGTGCATTAATTAGGCAAAGTGGGGCTTATCAAGCTATGAATATAAACCTACCGTTCTGAAGGATGTTTTTATATTTCATCTTCACCTGCTGCCAGGTGCGTTTGGCACTGCTATTGCATCTGAAATATTGACAGGATTAGGAATAGCAATCATACAGTCAAGGTAGCCTATTTAGGAAACATTAAATTAACCTAACATTTATTAGTAGGCCTATGCCCACTTCTGAATCGTGTTGCATCTGGGCGTAATTAATGAAAGAAGGTCATTTTTTTACACATATTAGACATTCCACAGGTTAATCATCTGTAACAGATTTGGGGAACAATTGAATTGTACGTACACATTTACCCGATCAGCAATACATTGCCAACAAGCCTGTCTTGCTTTATTGGCAGACGATGTGTTCGATTTCCCCCTTAACATTAATTTAAATTCCTCGTAGCTCCGCATAAAAATCATGCATTCTTCTTCGGTAAAGTAAGGTGACCGCGCCATCATTGAAAAATGGTGACGTGTGCTGCAACCTGCCCCTTTTATGTGAACGCGCACAAACTCCAATTAGGTTAACACAGATTCAACAAATCAACATCTTATTCAGCGTCGTAGTACCGATTAACACCACTTGAGAAAACCAGGTTTTGTCAACCGCGGTTTAAGAGGTTGACCCTGGGTTACATCTGAGTAAGTTAACCCCGCTTCATAGTACAGGCCCCTGGAGTACCAGGTGAAATGTTTACAACAGTGTGTAAACTGTCTTAGGTGATAGTAATTTACACACTAGTGGAAATATGTGGTTCTCTTCCAAAATCATTTTCACAATGTGCAGATTTTCTTGAACAGTGTGTTATTTTGGTGATTTTTTTATTTTCTTTTGTGTGTGTGTGTGTGTGTGTGTGTGTGTGTGTGTGTGTGTGTGTGTGTGTGTGTGTGTGTGTGTGTGTGTGTGTGTGTGTGTGTGTGTGTGTGTGTGTGTGTGAACATGCCCTATTCTGGATGAATTTCCATTTTTTCATCACCACAAGTCCCATTATTTTCCCCATAATTTCAAAATTCTGACAGGAAGAACTGCGAACAGTGCTTCAATGAATTGCACAAACCTATCAATTAAACTGTGTCACAAACTGAAGGAGAAGAAGCAGTTTGGGTGACTTTAACTGTTTTCACCATAAAGCATTTGTATTTTCACCAAAATTTCAAAATTCTGTGAGAAAGATTCTGAACAGCACTTAGATGAAGCAAATAAACCATTGGAATCAAAATCCATCAAGAACTGAAGGAGAATAAGAATAAGATCAACTTTATTTAACCCGACGGAAATTATTTTACCAGAGTACTGAAACAGTGACAGTAAACAGTGAATAATGTTTTTTTTTTTCTTTTTTAAAAATACATTTGCACAAGATGTTTGACAATATTGTACATAACTGAGTAACTGAATAACTCTGTTCATTATGTATTCATCCTGCAGAGGGGGGAGGAATTATACAGTCTGATTGCTACAAGTAGGAAAGACCTCCTGTGATGTTTTGCGGTGCACCTCAGTGGTCTCAGTCTGTGGCTGAAGGTGCTCTGACAGGACATCAGTGTGGCATGCAGGGGGTGGGAGGTGTTGTCCTGGATGCTGAGTAGTTTCCTCAACATCCTCCTTTCTGACATCTCCACCACAGACTCTAGCTCAACCCCAGGACAGGGCCAGCTCTCTGATGAGCTTGTTGAGTCAACTGCCTTCAGCCTGCCGAATAAGCATTTTCTCTGACTTGTGGACGGACAACAGCTGGACAGGTAACATTGACATTGACATTCTCTGTGATGTTTGTCCAGATGAGCTAAAACAGCTGGGTGGATGAATGACACACTGACCTTCCAGTGTGGTTGTCTGCTCAGGGACCATTGTTGTACTCAGATGGCTCCACACTCACAACAAGCCAAAATGTGGCAGCCACTACCTGCCTTCTGTGATGTTGTTTGAAGGGGGTGTGGCCCAGTGTGCTGTCTGTGAGACACAGTCAGTTTTCTGATGCAGACAACATAAACATAACTGTGTAAGTGAATGTTCTCTTGTTGGTGTCATACTGATGAGAGACAGACTAAGACACACTGAGCCAAGATGGAGACAGAACTGATAAAGCCATCTGACTGGTAAGGCTGGAAAGACTGATGGAGACAGAAGGAAGTAACACAAAAACCCTCGACTGAGTCAGTTTTCATACTGTTTGGAGACGGAACAAGCGCTGGTGTGCAGAAGTGCTTCGGGGGTACCAGTTCACACGTCCTTACAGGAATGGCCATAGTTGACAGGGGAGGTGATGGTCTAGTGGTTAAGATGTTGGGCTTGAGTCCAGAAGATCATGGGTTCAAATCCCCACCTGACTGGATATTCACTATGGGCCCTTGGGCAAGGCCTTTAATCCCCCTCTGCTCCCAGTGTGTAGTGAGCACCTTGTATGGCAGCGCCCTGACATCGGGGTGAATGTCAGGCATAATTGTAAAGCGCTTTGAGTGTCTGATGCAGATGGAAAAGCTCTATATCAGGGGTGGCCAAGTTTGGTCCTCGAGAGCCACCTTCCTGACACTCTTAGTTGTCTCCCTGCTCCAACACACCTGAATCCAATGAAAGGCTCATTAGCCTTTCATTGGCTGTTTTCTTTTCTTTGCTCTCCAGGTGGTATGCAAACTGTTTTTTTTTTCTGTGGAGAAGGTGCTGGTGGAAGAGTCCTTCACCCTCATCAGAACTATTGGCTGCACCTGTGGAGGATGTTCACGTGCAGGCCTAACAACTTGCAGCACCTGTGGATGATGCTCACGTGCAGACTTAAAGACTTTCAGCTGAAGCAGATAATGAGATGGCGTTCTGCATTTAAGCAATGAGTGATTTGAGCAGAATTGCCGGGAACCCGACCTTGTGACGTTTGGTTGTGAGACGCTGAGGACCGCGCCAGGGTTTGACACATCATGCCTGTGAAGGAGGATGGGTGAGGGACACATGCTGTCAGCACACATCAGAGGTGATTATCGTCTGAATAATCATTAATAGTAATTTGGAGTTTTGTTATGCAGTATATTTGAACATTGATGAGAATTGTGCAGTTTGCTTCTCACTGCTGTGGCGTACGGATTGATGATCCTCCACCTGTTGTGAGAAGCTGCTCATTTACATAAGGCTTAAATTCAGACCTGAATGTGTTGCTGATAGTGTGTGCCTCTGAAGGATATTTGTTGTAGCTCTGTTGACTTACCTCACCTTTTCCGTCCTTCACAGAGTCAGTTTGTCGTATTCACCTGGGGGGTGTTCGGCGGTGAATCTGAGTCCAGAAGTGCCGGGCTTTGATCCATTTGGGTGCTGGAGAGCGTGCCGTCCTTCACCTTGCCAAGACAGCTGACTATTTATGTTGTACACGGATTATTGCACATGAGGTGGAATAAATTTGTTTCTTGGAACCGCTTTCTGGTTATTTAGCGCTGGGCCATTGTCAGATGCTGGTTCAGTTCTCTGACCCGCATCAGCACATAACAGTAGTTCCCGGACAGTACTAAATGGACCCAGCGGCAGAAGCGGTTCCATTTGTGGAAAGAGTTCAAGAACACTTGGAGAAGATATGGGAGCAATTGCAGCATCTCGCAAGCCAAATTGAACAGGCAGATGCCCGCGTTGCGGAGCTCGCAGCGCAGGCCGTTCCGCTTCCTGCTGCTCCAGCTGCGGCGCCATCGATGCCGGTGCAGATGACTCCGTCACCCAGAGAGTCGGCTTCCGAACCAATTATTTGTCATCCGGAACCTTATGTGGGAAACGTTGAAGCCTGTGCTCCATTTTTGATGCAATGTTCTCTGGTTTTTGCTTAGCGACCGGCTTCCTTCTCTTCTGATGGTAGCCGTGTCTCATATGTGACAAATTTGCTTCGAGGTGACGCCTTAGCTTGGGTCACTGCGTTGTGGAGCAATAACTCTCCATTGTTAGGATCCTTTAAGGATTTCTCCCGGGAGTTCCGATTGGTTTTTGACCATCTGGTGAAAATAAATACTGTTGCCCAATGGTTGCTGAATCTCAGGCAGGGGAGGTGGAGTGCGGTGGATTATTCCATTGATTTCCGAATTTTTTCTGCTCAGTCCGGTTGGAATGCCGCAGCTTTGAGAGGAGTGTTTGTGGATGGTTTGAACGATTTATTAAAAGACGAGCTAGCAGTCCGTGACGAACCAAAAGATTTAGGTGAGCTAATATCTTTGGTCATTCATCTAGATGATCGGATAAAGGAGCGTGGACGCGAGAGAGGGCAGACATCTGAGCGGGTCTTTCCGTCTCGGGGCTTTCCCCGACACAGATCAGGGCCGCCTCTTCTTTGCCCCACTGAGACTCCTCCGACGGGACCTCTGGCTCCTCTTGCGGATGAGCCCATGCAGCTCGGACGAGCTGAAACAGCCATATTGCCCCTGTCACATAAGCGTCAAGAAAGATAACGATGACGTATCTCCAGGTGTTTTTGGACAGGCATAATATATATATATATATTAAAAAAAAGGGGGGGCAGACCTGTGGTTATTTAGTTATTTGGTCTGTTTTTGTTTTCATGTAGGGGTTATAAAGTGTTTAGGGAATTAGAGGCTGTTCTGGTTGGGTGAACGACTGGCAGTTCGGAGCTCGGCTGGACTCAGGTAATCGTATGTCTTCATTATTTTTGTTTGTGGATTGGGTCGGTTTTTTTTTGTTGTTTTTTATTTCCCTGTTTCCCTAACCCCAACCTCACGTACTCTAAGACCGTTTGTCTTTTGGGTTGTGGGGTGGTGCAGGTTGGTTACGCTGAGCGCTTCTCAGAAAACCTCTGCGCCTAGGGGGGGTTGTCATGGGCGTTTTTTTGGGTTTGGTTGTTACCCGGTTCCACTCCAGCCCCGGTGGGCCTTTGACCGTTCGTCATTGGCGTTACCGGGGTGTAGTGCAGCGGGAACGTACCTCAGTCGGAGTGGTGGGCCGATCTGTGCCGTTCGCCATTTCGGTAGTTCCACCCCTCCCGATAGGCTGGTGGTATGGTCGGTTTAGGGGCACCGGACGTATTTCCGGTTTTCCGCTGCGCTTAGGGGATGGGACTGGGTTAGTTTTTCCTGTTTCCTTCCCCGGCTTGGTAGTTTTGTGCCATTTGCCGAAATTGTACTAACGATAGGCTCTGGGAGTAATCTGGGGTCTTTCGGGGTGCTGGGGAGGGTAACAGGGTTTCCGGTTGTTTTCTTTGCCCCCGGGGTGGTTTAGTGGAGTCCGCCGGGGGTTGGATTTTTGTGTTTTTTATGTTTCCTTCCAGGTTCCACCTCTAGGGTTGATGGGACGGTCCTCTGGGGGGGAATTGATTGTGGGGCCGACTAGCCAAGTGTGGCCTGGTCTGGGGTTCCTGGGTTGTGGGGAGGGTGCCTCGTGGGGTTGATGGTATGGTCCTCTGGGGGGCGCTGTTGCTCCATGTATACCTGGGGACCTCTGTGGGATTCCGGCTTTGGTTATTACTCCTGGAACTGGCGGTAAAGGTCGTCAGGGGGGTGTTGAGCTCTGCACTTTGTCTGGAGGGGTTGTTTGTTATTTTTCTTTGTGAAATTGTGTTTGTATTGTGTTGTCGGGGCTATGTTGGGTTATTGGATTTGGGAGTTTTTCTTTTCTTCCCGGGGTTGGATGGGACGGTCCCCTGGGGAGGGTTTGGGTGTGTTTTGTATTTTTCTTGTATGTTAGGTTGTACTTGGGACTCTTTTGGGGTTTTTGTTGATGCCAGCCGGTCTTCCAGCCACGGTGCCCTGTCCTGCTGTCTGCTGTGGACTTTGGGGGCGTTACACCGTCTGCTTCCTGTCGTGGACCCCGGAGGGAGGTGCTGTTCTCGGGCCTGGTCTGTTCGGTCACCAGGAGGCTTTCCATTGATGGGGGGGGGTACTGTTGTGTGTTGGGGGGTTTGGCTGGACATTTGGGTGCTGTTTTCTTTTCTTTGCTCTCCAGGTGGTATGCAAACTGTTTTTTTTTCTGTGGAGAAGGTGCTGGCAGAAGAGTCCTTCACCCTCATCAGAACTATTGGCTGCACCTGTGGAGGATGTTCATGTGCAGGCCTAACAACTTGCAGCACCTGTGGATGATGCTCACGTGCAGACTTAAAGACTTTCAGCTGAAGTAGATAATGAGATGGTGTTCTGCATTTAAGCCATGAGTGATTTGAGCAGAATTGCCGGGAACCCGACCTTGTGACGTTTGGTTGTGAGACGCTGAGGACCGCGCCAGGGTTTGACACATCATGCCTGTGAAGGAGGACGGGTGAGGGACACATGCTGTCAGCACACATCAGAGGTGATTATCGTCTGAATAATCATTAATAGTAATTTGGCATTTTGTTACGCAGTATATTTGAACATTGATGAGAATTGTGCAGTTTGCTTCTCACTGCTGTGGCGTACGGATTGATGATCCTCCACCTGTTGTGAGAAGCTGCTCATTTACATAAGGCTTAAATTCAGACAAGAATGTGTTGCTGATAGTGTGTGCCTCTGAAGGATATTTGTTGTAGCTCTGTTGACTTACCTCACCTTTTCCGTCCTTCACAGAGTCAGTTTGTCGTATCCACCTGCGGGGTGTTCGGTGGTGAATCTGAGTCCAGAAGTGCCGGGCTTTGATCCATTTGGACGCTGGAGAGCGCGCCGTCCTTCACCTTGCCAAGACAGCTGACTATTTATGTTGTACACGAATTATTGCACTTGAGGGGGAATAAATTTGTTTCTTGGAACCGCTTTCTGGTTATTTAGCACTGGGCCATTGTCAGATGCTGGTTCGGTTCTCTGACCCGCATCAGCACATAACAAAGGGCCTTTAATTCCCTAGTTGCTCCAGGTGTGTAGTGAGTACCTTGTATGGCTATTCATTGATTTAGTTTGAGTCATTTATTTTTCCTTATTTTCATAATCTATTACTTTTAAGTTCAGTTAAATGGACTGCATTTATATTTCCATCTGCATCAGATGCTCAAAGCACTTTACAAATAATGCCTCACATTCACCCCGCTGTGAGGGTGCTGCCGTAAAAGGTACTCACTACACACCGGAAGCAACTAGGGGATGATTTTCCGGTCAGGCTGGGATTTCAACCAGGGATCCTCTGGTCTCAAACCCAGCACTTTAACCACTTTAACAGTTTTCAGCCTCTTAGCATAACTTAGCATCTTATACCTCTTGGGAACATCATATATTTAAAAATAAAGCATTCAACCGAGTTGTCAAATAAATATTTAAATATTACAAGGCATATTAACATGATAAATGGTTGGTATTTCTTGAATCTTACGCTCACCCTTTTCCAGCACATTGGCGCCATAACATGCATACACACATACATCTTCAACCGCTTATCTTGGATCGGATCACGGGGGCAACAGTTCCAGCAGGGGATCCCAAACTTCTCTTTCCCAGATCACATTAGCCACCTCTGACTGGGAGATTTGATTGCCAAGACAATCAAATCTTTTTTTCATCTAAGAAATCATGAGCATACGTTTTGCACGCTTTCTGCTCTTCTGTTCCATCAGTTAAGCGAAATACATGTATGTTGACAGCATTTGTTCATAGAACATGGCAAATGTAGAGGCAACATCATTTTTTGCCACCTTGTGCATCAAATGCACAGAGGCCAGTTCCAACATTGCACTTATGAGATATATCTCACACAGTATCAAGTCTGGTAACACCAGAAAATGAAAATGAAACTTGGACTTCTTCACCATCACCATAAAGGCCGGACTGCAACTCCACCTCCTCACCGAGAAATCAGCTACCTTGGAGGTAATTCTCTGCTAAACTGAATAAACTGACTAATAGTCTGAACTTCTTTGCAGCCATTTTCCTGTGGGTGTTGCCTTATCTGTGGGATTGGCGTTTGGTGTGATCAGCGACGGCTTCGCTTCACACCCCAACCAGATAAGTGGTTAGACAGGAGCTGCACGAGTGTGTGACTGGAGGTGGAGGTGCTCCCTCGCAAAAGAACACAGACTGTGGGATTACTGAGTGTGCGTACTCACATTCACCTGTACTGTTTCTGTTCTCTGCCAGCAGTGCCAGGTCTGACAGCTGGAGACGGTGACCACCTGGGGACCCAGGACTTGGCGGCTCCGGTGTTCTTCAGATCCGTTGGCGGTGAGGGCCGTGTGGGATCCGGCTCGGTTCTGGACGGGTGTCTCCTATCCTCAAGCCTGCCCACACGTCACCCAACGTAATTGACTGTAGTTCCAAACTGGTTGTTGTCTGTATTCCGTTGTGCACAATTTACAACATTAAATTGTTACTGTTTGGCTTATCCATTGCCCGTTCTTTTACGCCCCCTGTTGTGGGCCCGTGTTCCTACACTTTCACAACAGGATTTCTCGGCCAGCGTCATGGATCCCGAGGGGCGTCAACCATCGCTTGAACAGCCAATGGAAGAGCGAGGTGCACAGGCGCCAGCAGGAGGCGTGTTAGGTGAGCTGCAGCACATCTTAACCGCTTTTACTGCTCGGTTGGACTTAGTTACCGAGCAGAGCGTTGTTCTCAATCGAAGGATGGAGGCTCTCACTGCCCATGTGGAAGCGCATGCTCAGGGCGCTGCTGCAGCACCTCCTCCTGCTGACCGAATGCCAGAAACAGACATTCCACTGGTCGTTCAACAAAACCCCCCCACCTTCCCCTGAAGCATACATAAGCCCTCCGGAGCCGTACGGAGGCTGTGTGGAGACGTGCGCGGACTTCTTGATGCAGTGCTCGCTCGTCTTTTCACAGCGTCCCGTCATGTACGCGTCAGACGCTAGCCGGGTGGCTTACGTTATCAATTTGCTTCGAGGAGAGGCACGCGCCTGGGCTACGGCGCTCTGGGAGCAGAATTCACGGCTCCTAATGATTTACACTGAGTTTGTGAGGGAGTTCCGACAGGTGTTCGACCACCCTCATAGAGGCGAGACCGCTTCAAGCGTGCTGCTGTCAATAAGACAAGGGTGTCGGAGCGCAGCGAAGTATGCAGTCGACTTCCGCATCGCGGCAGCGCGAGCCGGCTGGAATGCTGTTGCGCTCCATGCCGCCTTTGTAAACGGACTGTCTCTGGTCCTTAAGGAGCACCTGGTGGCGAAGGACGAGCCGCGGGATTTAGACGGGCTTATCGACCTGGTTATACGGTTAGACAACCAATTAATAGAACACCGACGGGAGTGAGACGAAGGGCGTGGTCAGGCACAAGCCGTCCCTCTTCCTCCCGGGTCCGAAAGGGAGCCGTCTTCCCCACGCTCCACAGCCAGGGCACTCAACGTGACGACAGCTCCCCCTGCTGATGTTGCTATGGAAATGAGCAGGGCCAAAAGGCGATCAGATCAGAGACAAAGGAGGCTGATCCGTGGGGAGTGTTTTCTCTGCAGCTCAACCGAGCACACACAGAGAGAATGCCCAAACGGTCAAAACAGCAGCACTCATCCTTAGAGACTGGGCTAAGGGTGGGTCACAATACCCACGTGGGGAGACCCCGAAAATCTGCACGTATCCCAGTCACGATCCTGAGTGGGGATCTAACCTTTCACGCCCCAGCACTGGTGGACACGGGGTCGGAGGGGAATCTGCTGGATAGCAGATGGGCAAAGGAGGTTGGGCTCCCTCTAGTGGCCATACCGTCACCATTGTCGGTGCAGGCACTAGATGGCACCCTTCTTCCATTAATCACACACCAGACACAGCCAGTGACATTGGTTGCATCTGGAAATCACAGGGAGGAGATTGTGTTTATGTAACACCTTCTACCTCCAGAGTGATTTTGGGTTTTCCATGGGTGTTAAAACACAATCCCCGGATTGATTGGCCGTCTGGGGTTGTGGTTCAGTGGAGCGAAACCTGCCACCAGGAGTGTTTAGGATCCTCGGTTCCACCCGGTGTGACAGCTAAGGAGGAGGTTTTAGTTCCCCCCAATCTGGCGGCAGTGCAAGCCAAGTACCATGACCTTGCTGACGGTCTTCAGCAAAGATTCTGGCACTCACGCTGCCCCCGCACTGTCCATACGATTGTGCCATTGATTTGATACCAGGCGCTGAGTACCCGTCCAGCAGGCTGTACAACCTCTCACGTCCGGAACGCGAATCAATGGAGACCTACATACGGGACTTGTAGCTGCCGGGTTGATCCAGAACTCCACCTCCCCGATGGGTGCTGGTTTATTTTTTGTGGGCAAGAAGGACGGCGGACTCCGTCCATGCATTGATTACAGAGGGCTGAACGAGATCACGGTTCGCAACCGATACCCATTACCTCTGTTGGATTCAGTGTTCACGCCCTTGCATGGAGCCCAAATTTTCACAAAATTGGATCTAGGAATGCTTATCACCTGGTTCGGATCCGGGAGGGAGACGAGTGGGAAGACGGCATTTAACACCCCGTTAGGTCACTTTGAGTACCTGGTCATGCTGTTCGGCCTCACCAATGCGGCCCGCACGTTCAAGCATTGGTTAATGATGTCTTGCGGGACTCCTGCATCGGTTTGTCTTCGGATACTCAGGGATACCGCCGTCACCCGGACAAGCCTGGTCGGGCGCCAGGAGGCGCCCGTTGAGGGGGGGGATGTGTGGGCCGCCAGAAGAGGAGGTACTGCTGGCCCTCCACCAGAGGGCGCCCTGCCTGAAGTGCAGGCTTCAGGCACGAGAGGGCGCTGCCGCCACGGACACAGCCGGGGGTGACAGCTGTCACTCATTATCTCATGACAGCTGTCACCCATCTACACTTCATCGTACTACTGCATAAAACCCGGACGTCATCTCCACCTCATTGCCGAGATATCATCTACCTGTGAAGGTAATATTCTCTGCTGTATCTGAACTTAACACTGACTTTATAGTCTGAACTTCTTTGCAGCTGTTTTCCTGTGGGTGTTGCCTTATCTGTGGGATTGGCGTTTTGGTGTGATCAGCGACGGCTTCGCTTCACACCCTAACCAGATAAGTGGTTAACAGGAGCTGCACGAGTGTTGGATTAGAGGTGGAGGTGACCTTCTGACTGTTTTGTTACTGGGTGTGCACACACCCACATCTCACTGTTTGTGCTCCTCGCCAGCAGTACCAGATCCGACAGTCGGGGACAGTGATCACCTGGGAATTCGGGACTTGGCGGCTCCAGTATTCACCAGGTTTGGTGGCGGCGGAAATCGTGTGGTTCCGGCTCTTCTCAGGACAGACGTCTTCTATCCTCGAGCCTGCCCACACGTCACCTTTGTGTATTGACTGTTATCAGATTCTGAGATTGTCTGTATATTCGTTGTGCACATCACAACATTAAATTGTTACCTTTTGGCTCATCTATTGACCGTTCATTTGCGCCCCTGTTGTGGGTCCGTGTCACTACACTTTCCCAACATGTATTCCGTGTGCACAATTTACAACATTAATTGTTACCTTTTGGCTCATCCATTGCCCGTTCTTTTACGCCCCCTGTTGTGGGTCCGTGTTCCTACACTTTCACAACAGAAAGTACCACAAGATACTTCTTGTTTAAACAACCATCACCTTGGAGTCAATGTACTATTTTAGGATAAACATTTGAAGACACTTCCTCATTCTTCACTATAGTGAAGGACAAGATAAGTGTACTTTACTGTGCCACTTGAAATTGAATTTAATTGAATTTATTTATTTATCCGGCACACAGCTGAGCAACAACAAAGGCAATATCAAAACATAAAAAATTGTTTGTTTGTTGTTTTATTTTTTTCATATTTGCACAGTGGCTATACACAGGGCAAAGCCCTGGTGGTGAAATTGGGAACTACAGTTATAAACACACCACAAACCAGAGTGTTGACTCATGGGACAACAAATTTACACACTCACTATACTCATCAACATAGTCTGATATTAATAAACCTGGTTTCAACTGAAAGTTTGATCACAGGTATGTAAATTTCCACGGACCCGCTGTCTTTTTTACCCAATGGCCACTGTGCTGCTTCCTGTGTTCAGCAAGTTTTGTCAAGACATCAGCGGTATGTGTTCACCCCTCTGAGCCTGATCTGCTTGAGGTTTCTTCCTCAAGAACACCAGTGGGAGTTTTTTCTTACCACTGTCACCTATGCGCTTGCTCAGGGGGGCTGATAAGGTTAGACCTTACCCACGTGAAGCACAATGGGCACTGAAACGCATCCATTAATGTGGATGTCTCAATCTAAATGTGTTTCAGGCAGCAGATTTGCCTGCAAAAATAGACCACACCCTCTCCCCGACACCGTGACACAATACGGATTGACCTGAAGTGCAATTAAATGATCAAAAACAGGCTCACATCAAATGACAGCCTCTTTTTTTTGAGGGGGGGGGGGTGCTTGTACCACCTCATCTCCAAGTTGCTGCCCTGGGTAGGACACCATACCACCCGTATCAACATTTGCCCCTGAAAGCACTCAAATGCAATTGCATGAAGTGCTCTGCACTGTGCATCACTGTGTGCTACTTTGTGTTGGGAAGATTGGTGCCTCAGTGAAGTACAACTTCATGTTACCACACAGAAGGTTAAAGTTTAGGTGACACTATATGTAATGTTTGTTTGAGTATTTAAGACTAAAATTAAGCAACCGTTTGAAATAATCCTTTCCTGGTGCATGGTTGTAAAGAGATAAATGTTTGGATTTTGAATTGCGCGGCCACTAAAACCAGGAACTTCCTGGCGAGTCCCGACAGTGGAGAAGAAGGAGGACATGATATCAGCACGAGAACCATTACCTTAATAGCCCATTAATTTATGGATTCATTTATGGATTATGGCTACTGACAGCCCCGTTTCTACTGAGTGGTTCGGGTCGATGCTGCACGTTGTTTTCGGTGTCAGAACGGTTAATTCATGTGTGAGACGTTATGAGCAGATGAGGGGCTGTGAGTCTTTCAACTTGCAGTGCAAAGCAGCCCGCAGTAGAAGAAGAGGAGGCTCATTAACAGCAAAGACCGATCCATCAATCGCATTTTAACAGATTACAGCCGGCACTGTAACCTGGCACCAAACTCCCGTGTGACAAGGCGACTTTTCATCAACCAGGATATAAGGATTTCAATTTCAATTTTTCAATTTGTTTTCATTTATATAGCGCCAAATCACAGCAGACTTGCTCAAAGCGCTTCACACAAGTAAGGTCTAACCTTACTAACCCCCAGAGCAACAGTGGTAAGGAAAAACTCCCTCTGAGGAAGAAACCTCAAGCAGACCAGACTCAAAGGGGTGACCCTCTGCTTTTGGATGTTGTTTTGTAAAGGTGGATACGTTTTCATCAGACTAAAGATGATCTCACTGAAACAGACAGGTAAGACTATATTATTTACTCCTTGTGTGAATGGTGTTACTATTTAATAATAACGTATTATGCTAACGTACAGTACACTAATGATATTCAAGAAGGAAACAATATTTATTTTAAAAAATAGCTGATATTTTCAGTCCCTCAGATTTGAAATGTACGTACGTACCTGTTTCTAAGAAAAAAAAATTAAAATCCACAATTCCTCAACACTTCTTCTCCTTAGCTTTTTTTTCAGTTGATTACGACCAAAGAACTGGGGAAAAAAAAAAACACTTTATCACCTCCACCTGCATGCCATAATCGCCTCCATTATTTTTTTACTTTTTATAATCACCATTTTGTGTTCTGAATTCTGTCAATATCGTCACTGTTGTCAGACTGAAGGTTTTCCTCCAAGTTTTCGTCTGTCTCTTTCATCTAAATAAGGTTCAAAACCATAAATTCTGTGTCCCCACAGCTTCTTCAAAAAGACCTTCAGACTGGTCACACTAGAAAAAAATTTGTCTGAAAACAGCTCGACCTCCACTGTGTTTACAATGGATTTGGGCTTGAATCAGCAGGTCCCATTCTGGTGATGATGTAGCAACAATATGACCACGGCTGAGGGCTGAAATAGAGTGCAGGCTTCAGACAGCTGCTGTTTATCTTATCTAACCTGTGCACTTATCATCGACTTTTATTATTCGGGATTTTTTAATATATCAACATTTCATAATTTTTAATGATTATTTGTGCACATTTTTTGGTGTCACCTACACTTTAAATGCTGTTGTCTCTGTGACATCAAATCAGAGTTAAAAGAACAAAAAATGATTAAGTCTGGGAAAGGAACAACTGGCAACCTGTCAGTGAGGCAACATGCCTCTTGCACAAAGTAAGTATAGATAGTTGATGGGTGGATGGATGAAAAAGGAATAAAGCATTGTAAAAAAAAAAAAAAACATGTAATAGTTCAGTGGTCAACCTTCTCGCACTATGCAATCCAAAGACTTAATTTAGGTCAAAAGGTAGTCATTTGTCCACACAATCCAGATGGAATCCAGATGGTTTTTGTTTACCCCCTAAGTATGGCGCCAGCTGTACAATCCTGTAGCTTTATTCTCCCTGCTGCCTTTCAGGTCGTGTACCTTTGTTTGCGCTGATGAAGCCGGCCAAACCACGCTGAGCACTGCCAGCCTGCTTTGTTTGTTCTGTTTGTAGACCGGCTTGGCTACGCCACATCACCTTCAGCTGCTGCTAAGTGTAGCTGCTTACCCTCATATCACCATGCTCTGCATCCGTCCTCAGGTTCTTTTTGGACTTGAGATGCCCCAGAGTTTCCATAGCATGGTGCCAGGTTGTTCAGATGATGAAACTTTAATGATTCCATTGAGAAAACTGAGCTGCTGCAAAAACAATTAATCGGATACAGCAGAGAAAATAGAACACAGAGCAGAGCAAAACAAAAGGGTTATACATGCATTTATATAATATCTATCTATCTATCTATCTATCTATCTATCTATCTATCTATCTATCTATCTATCTATCTATCTATCTATCTATCTATCTATCTATCTATCTATCTATCTATCTATCTTCTCATGCTCTTCCTTCTTGTCTTGAAGTCTGACAGGATGTTCATTCTGGCATTCCGCCTTCAGTGGTGCATCCCAATTGAATCTTGGGACTTCCAGCCCATGCTTGGCACAGATGTTCCTGGATACTATCCCACCCACTTGGTTTGTACTGTCAGTGTTTGTGGTCCCAGTTTGTATTTTACACTCTGCTACGTGTGTCTCGGGGGTGTCTGCACAGTCTGCACACTGGATTATCTCAGGTGTGGTACAATCTGGTTTTGTCATTTATACTGTATGAGTTTCAGCCAAGTGGTTAATGTGCTTGGTTTCAGTTCAGAAGGTTCCGGGTTCAAATCCCACCCCTGCCACATTTCTCCATGTAATGTGGAGTTGCGTCAGGAAGGGCATCCGGCGTAAAACCTATGCCAATTCAACATGCAGATCCACCTTGGATTTGCTGTGGCAACCCCAAGTGCAAACAAGGGAGCAGCCGAAGGGACTTACTTTTACTGTATGAGTTTCAGCAACATTCACAAAAATGAAAATTGAGTTACAGTCAGAAAGTATATACCTCCATTATCGCCCATAGTGTCTTTTAATGTAATCTTCAAAACAAACTCCACTCTGTAGTCCACAGTAGTTGACCACTGCTGTCTGAAAATACATTTCTGCATAGTAGATATGGATCATTGTCTGGATATGGACTAAGTGATATACACAACCACAATTCCAATGAAGTTGGGATGTTGTGTGAAATGTAAATAAAAACAGAATACAATGATTTGCAAATCCTCTTCAACCTATATCCAATTGAATGCACTACAAAGACAAGATATTTAATGTTCAAACTGATAGACTTTTTTATTTTGGTGGAAATACTTGCTCATTTTGAAATGGATGCCTGCAACACGTTTCAAAAAAGTTGGGACAGGGCAACAAAAGACTGGGAAAGTTGATGAATGCTCAAAGAACACCTAAATGTAAACAGGTGAGTGTCATGATTGGGTATAAAAGGAGCATCCCCAAAAGGCTCAGACATTCACAAGAAAAGATGTGGTGAGGATCACCACTTTGTGAACAACTGCGTGAAAAAATAGTCCAACAGTTTAAGAACAATGTTTCTCAGTGTTCAGTTGCAAGGAATTTAGGGATTCCATCATCTACAGTCCATAATATAATCAGAAGATTCAGAGAATGTGGAGAACTTTCTACACGTAAGTGGCAAGGCCAAATACCAACATTGAATGCCGGTGACCTTCGATCCCTCAGGCGGCACTGCATTAAAAACCGACATCATTATGTAAAGGATCTTACCGCGTGGGCTCAGGAACACTTTGGAAAACCTTTGTCAGTTAACACAGTTTATTGCTACATCTACAAGTGCAAGTTAAAACTCTAAAAGTGTGCTGTGGTCTGATGAGTCCATGTTTCAAATTGATTTGGAAATCATGGGCATTGTGTCCTTCGGACAAAAGAGGAAAAAGACCATCCAGATTGCTACCAGCGCAAAGTTCAAAAGCCAGTATCTGTGATTGTAATGGGGTGTGTTAGTGCACATGGCATAAACAACTTACACATCTGTGATGGCACCATCAGTGCTAAAAGGTGCATCCAGGTTTTGGAGCAACACATGCTGCCATCCAAGCAACATCTTTTTCAGGGACATCCCTGCTTATCTCAGCAAGACAATGCCAAGCCACATTCTGCACGTGTTACAACAGTGTGGCTTCGTAGTAAAAGAGTGTGGGTACTAGACTGGCCTGCCTGCAGTCCAGACCTGTCACCCATTGAAAATGTGTGGCGCATTATGAAGTGCAAAATACAACAAGGGAGACCCCGGTCTGTTGAACAACTGAAGTCGTACATCAAGGAAGAATGGGAAAGAATTGCACCAACAAAGCTTCAACAGTTAGTTTCCTCAGTTCCCAAAGACTTTGTGAGTGTTAGAAGGAAAGGTGATGTAACACAGTGGTAAACATACCACTGTCCCAGCTTTTTGAAATGTGATGCAGGCATCCATTTCAAAATGAGCAAATATTTGCACAAAAACAAAAAAGTCTATCAGTTTGAACATTAAATATCTTGTCTTTGTGGTGTATTCAATTGAATATAGATTGAAGAGGATTTGCAAATCATTGTATTCTGTTTTATTTACATTTTACACAACGTCCCAACTTCATTGGAACTGGGGTTGTATGAACAGACGATTGGGCAGCGCAGTCTTGTTTTTCTACATCCGGGGACAGCCCCTATCTGTCCTCATCAGAAACACATGACTTTCTGTGGGTTTTGGGGCAAATTACACGCAAACAAAGTAAGAATACAAAGAAAATGTGATGATGCTGTGGAAAATGGAGATGTGTTGTACTTTGTTTATGACCTGGAGCTCAAACCTCTCGAGGCAATGGTGCAGGTGACAGAACACAGCTACTCTGGTTAGCTGTGTAGGCTAACACCGACACAACCTCTCCCATGTGCCTTGTCTTCCCTTCTTCACTGGGAACCCCCCCCCCCCCCCCCCCAAAAAAAACTGCACTTTTCACGACTGCTTCGGTGAATGCAGCACAAAACAAAACAGTACACCATTTCCCCATTAGAATTGATGCTGTTTTTGGGATGAGACCAATCCCCGGGCAGAGTGTGGGAGTGTCAGCACAAGCCTTCAGTTTCAGCGGAAACCATCTTAAACCAGCACGTCTTCAAACGTCACAACTGCTTGGTGATGGTGAGTATGCTTTTAAGTTTAGTGAGCCGAGCTGAATGGTTTGTGCTGAAACTCCTACACTCCACCCGCGGATTCTCTGCTGTGTTTGTGCCGGCTGTCCCCAGATGTGGTCAAATCACAAGTCACAATCACTACGTTTACATGCAGCCAATAACCCTTTCATAACCGGAATATTAGCAATAACCTGGTTGCGCACGGCCATGTAAACACCCGCAAAAACCCGAATATGCTCATATTCCGGTTTTTAAAAACCCGAATATGACCCCTGGGTTCTCCTTTTCTAACCCAATATCAGGTCATATAAACGCGCATCGGAATATCCCCATAGAAAAGAACATTATTTTGTGTTCTGCGCATGTCCTATCCGCAAGGAATCTTGATCTTTTGAGTACGGCAACTACTTGTATGCGGTGCGTGCAACCCTGGACACCACAGAAGCAGAGGTAAACAAGCATGGGGAAATCCAGACGCGGCAGCACAGCACCCCTTTTGGATCAACGAGGAAAACTTCATTAGTATCGTGAAAGACATGAATATAATGTCTTTATTGACGGTAGAAAGTACCGAGATAGCGACATTTACAAGAAGGTGGCTGAAAAGTTACGCAAAGTAGGATTTGCACAAACACCAGACCAAATCAAGCACAGGTGAACGCATCGCAGTTTAGATGGGGATATTCCAAATGATACCAATGACCATGTATACAGGAGTAACTCTGTCTGCTTAAGCATGTAAATGGGTTATTCCTAATGATTCAGAAACCGGAATATTGACCTTATCCCGAATATTAACGGCATGTAAACGTAGCCTATGATACAGTACTTTTGCACCTCAACACTCATCATGAAACTCTTTTGGTTTCTCCACCTGTCAGCTACTTATTATCGATCAATTATTGTTACTTTGAATTGTAATTATTTGTATGTGTATTCTGTTTTAATTGTCTTTCTGTCATAATTAATTTATTTTGGCATGTTGTGTGGTCTTAGTCTGTTTCTATGTTACTGGGACTACGGATGGAAATTAGCATCTTGCTATAATCTGGCATATTTACATGTAACAGTGTTCATTAATATGCATTGTTCCATTTCAAGTAAACATATATATATATATATATACAAATCCCCTGATATCTCATCACACAGGGGTTCAAATGAGACTGCGCTGTCCTGTTACTTGATCCCCTACACTCACTTTTATTCCTGAATTTGGAGCCTGATAGATGAACTTTGATCATAATATTTGAACGAAATTAACCCTCAAGCAACCAAACTGTTTTAGCGACTGATATGACAGAGTGGGGTTATTTATGACCCCATTGACTTTATATTGGAATACTAATATATAAATGGTTGTTTTTGGGTTCTTCATATTTATTAAACTCGATTTGTCCATCATACTTTGCATCCTCACTATGTGCATCAAGAATCAGTCTGAATCAGTTGGCAAAATACCATCTGAAGCTCTAATGTTGAAAATCTCATAGAGTTTGGATTATACTACGGTAGGAAAGTCTTTTCCAATGAAAATTAGAAAAATGGTGCACAAAAATATATGCCCAGGGTCATAAATGACCCCACTCAGTTGCTTGAGAGTTAAAGGATAGCTGGTAGATCAAATCCCTTGATCTGAATCATTTACTTCATGTCATAATGCTTAACGTACACCCTGATTGGTGGTTTATGATCTTGATCATTTCCAACCCCAATCAGAAAATGTTGGGATGGTATGGAAAATGCAAAACACACACACACACACACACACACCAATATATATATATATATATATATATATATATATATATATATATTATATATATATATATATATATATATATATATATAATATTTTGTGTGGTCAACTTCATTTCATTTGTTCATATACATTATTCCTACATTTCAGGCCTGCAAACACATTCAAAAAATTATGGGCTAGTAATAAGGTAAAATAATAGAAAAGCAATAATAAGACTAATTAAAAAAATAATAGTGTGATTTAAAAATATGATAAAAGTAAGTCACTTCAGTTTCCCCCTTTTTATAGACTTCACCACAGCAGATGCCACATGGATATGCATTTTGATTTTGGCACAGGTTTTACACCAATTTTCAAAACTTCTCAATTTGTGAACTAGTCATGAACATTGCGCAACATATTAGAAAACACTGTGTGTCAATGCGTGTCATTGAGCACACGGCATCTGAACGATTATGATGAGACGTTATATCTATAATAAACATAATTTTACAGATGCATTATCTAAACTCATAAGAAGGAAAGAAAATGTAACTGTTTTACCAATCCATTACAATATATTTATTATAAATAATTACCTTTGAGACAAGATTCTAAATGCGTTCTCCACCACAAAACGAGCATGAGACAACCTGTAGGTGAAGATCATTTCTCTGTGATTCTGGGAGTGATGAGAAAATGGCTTCATCAGCCAAGTTCTGAGTGCAAATGCGTCATTGGCTACGAAATGATTATTTTGTATAGTGTGGCATCAAGCAGGACAAAGCATGGCATCCAGTGGGACAAAGTGGGAGTCATTGGCACGATGAATTACACGGCAGTGCGGGGATCAAATTTGTGCATGTCAAGGTGCCTTTATTCCACAATGGATGAAGGTCATTTTTCCCTTAAAATTCTACTCATGACACCCCACAATGACATCATGAAAAAGTGTTTTTTGTTGATTTGGAGCTTCAAAGCAGCAGAAATGTTTCTGTACCTTTCCCCAGATTTGTGCTTCAAGACAATCCTGTCTCATAAGTCTACATCAGTGGTTTCCAGAGACTGTTCATCAGTGAAATCAGTGAAATCATCACAGACAATCAGTGATGTCAATATCAGTGAAATCAGTGAAATCATCACCTGCTGGAGTCAGTTGCTGCAAAGAAAACCTGCACCTTCTTAGCCCTTTCTGGAATGTCTCTGGACACCACTGATCTACATCCAATTCTTTTGACTTCATGCTTGCTTTGTGCTCTGACAAACACTGTCAACTGTGGGACCTTATATGTAGACAGGTGTGTGTCTTTCCAAATCACATCCATTCAACTGAATTTACCCCAGGTGGACTCCAATTAAGCTGTAGAAACATGTCAAGGATTATCAGTGGAAACAGGATGCACCTGAGCACAATTTTAAGTTTCATGGCAAAGGCTGTGAATACTTACGTATGAGTGATTTTATTTTATTATATTTTATTTTTTATAAATTTGCAAAAATCTAAAAAAAAATTACATTGTCATTATGGGGTATTGTGTGTAGAATTTTGAGGAAAAAATGAATTTCATCCATTTTGGAATAAGGCTGTAATATAACAAAATGTGGAAAAAGTGAAGCGCTGTGAATGCTTTCTGGATGCACTGTAAAGTGCTTTGAGTTTCTGATACAGATGAAAAAAGCAATATATAAATGCAGTCCTTTTACCATTTATCTTTTCCAGGAATGCCCATGCATTTTTCATCAAGAAAATGCAAAGCAACATTCTGCACATTTTATGCATGTTTCTGGAAGAAGAAGAAGAAGAAGAAGAAGTTGTTGTTCATACTGGGCTGGCCTGCCTGCAGTTCTGACCTGTTCTCAGTAGAAAATTTGTGAATTTGTGAATTTTAAATTTTTAATTTGAATTTTTAAATGAAAAATGCAGCAACAGTGACCCTATGCTGTTGTATACCTTAAGACAAGATTGCAGGAACAATGGAACAAAACAACACCTAAAATGCTGCTCTGTTTGGTGTCCTCAATGCCAAAAGTCTGTAAGAGAACGTCAACATTTTTGCGGTAAATGTTTCATCACACCAACTTTTTTTGGAATGTGTTGCAGGCCTGAAATTCAGAAATGGATATGTATTCACAATTGAAATGAACATCACAATAAATAAATATCTAGTATTCACACTGGATTGGAGCCCACAGTATTTCATCAAACTGGATCACAATAAGTGAAATTTAAGATAACTGTATAGGTGACAATTACATAAAATTTCAGCTGAATTAGTCGAATCAATCATATTTCAATAAATATACCCCTGGGGGTTGGTGTTATTTGGTAGTCAAATTATTTCATTTGTTGTTTTTACTTTACCCCTATTCTACCATTCTGCAAACTGTTACCTTAATTTTTTTAGTATTTTTAACATTTCACTTAAGTCAGTAATTCTCATGCTACAATTACAGTTTTACAAAAAAGTGTCAATTTCTAGCTTTTAATTTCAATTTATAATTTTTAAATTGTGAGCAATTTTGTGACATCTTATAAGTCATCAACTTACTAAAATATGAATATGTCATAAAATAAAATTCATACTGAAAATACTCCTCAGTTTAAACTAAACAAGTTAACCACTTGAGAGTGTACCCATTTCTACATATCCAATGCCTTTCCCACTGATGGCGCTGCAAATTGGAAAATATAAAAATAAGTGTACATCACAGAAAAGCATAAACGTGCAAAACACTACACTGTGTTGAATATAATAATAACAGAGTTTATACAAGTGTTTAATAGTTTGTTTATGATGAAAATTCACTGTAGGTGTTACTGTGGTAAATCACTAACAACAGAGAATAAAGAGGCCAAACACACACTGTGCCTACTTTTTATGCATTCGCTAATAGTGCCTGTGGCTACAGTGGCAGTTGCTGGAGGGTTGTTGTGCGCACACAGCCCAACCTAATCTATATGCAACATGTCGTAACAACCCCAACCTCAGCTGCAGTCAATTACCCACACTGGCTTCCTGTGCCCCAGTTTGACCATCTTTTCTGAGCCTATGGTACAGATTGGAATCAGGTCAGCGGGCTGCTATCTGCTCTCTGCCATTCGATCAATATCTGTTCAGTCTGAGGGCCGTGGAGTGCACACTCCTCACAAACATGCACACGTGAAACAACTTAAAGCTAGCACCTCCACATTTCAGATCGAACAAATATTTAAACACAGAAATGACTAAGACACATACCCCAGAATAAAAGGTGACACTGTGCACGTCGCCGAATGGTTTCAACCTGAACAACTTCATAAAGTTGTTTGAAGATGTATTTCACTTCAGCACATTGCTGCTTTGATAATTCCATTTTTGTTCATTATGAACACTCTGAATGTCATTGTCCTCCAATAATGGTGAAATATGCAAATGTTTGTAACTTAATAACAGAGGAAGCATATCATGGTGTAATAAAAATACAAGCACTGCATTAAAAAATAACTGATGTAAAAATACAATAAGTCAAATGTACATTTATTAGTATGTATGTTCAATTTATTTAATATTAAGTATCTTCCAATACTGAGTCCTGATCCAGTACTTGTATTTTCCTCTATATTCCACTCACACAGAGCAGAATGCAAACACATTGACATCAATCCATTGTACATTTAATCAAATGTACAATACATTTAATCCATGCTGCTTCTTATTTTTAGTTATTATTATTATTATTATTTTGATAAGTGCAGAATTGTACTAGTAAAACTAGGATACTCAGAGTAATTGTGACTGTTTAGTTGTTAAAAATGCATTCATTATGTCCCCCAAGAATGTAATGAAATCATCGTCATTTATTTATTTGTCTGTCTGTCTGTCTGTCTGTCTGTTAGCAGGATGACATCAAAACTACTGCATGGATTCTCACCAGATTTGCACCACAGATAGATATTAGGCTATGGAAGACTCCACTGAATTTTGGAGATGACCTGAATCCGGTGTCGCAGACCGAAAGGTCCCCCCTAAAAATCGGTCCGCCCCGTCTTCACTGTGCATGCGTCGTCAAGCACATTCACGGATTATCAACTCGTTTCTGCTTCGAACTGCACTCCAGTCATCATCTGTCTCAGCGACAGACATCTGAAGCTTTTGTACAACAATCATTTCCACATAAATTCAGCATTATTTCATCATAAAAGATGGAGGAAGCAATCAGAGTGCCGTGGCTACACGAGCTGCTAGCTGTTACGTTCACTGATTGTCAGTTATTTCAATGTATCACCAAATATTTCCTTGTTTCTGCTTAAAACTGACTTCAGAATGATTTAAGAGGTTTTACCTTGTCATCTGATGGTTTAGTGGAGGACTATTCCGTCTGCAACACCGGATTGGCAGACATCAGAAATCTCTGATTGCTCTTGTTATTATTATTGCTGTTGTTGTTGCTGTGTGTTAAACATCTTTAAAATGTCTTCAAAAATAGACCTTTGCTCTCTCTGGCTCTCTCTCTCTGTCCATCAGAAACAGTTAGTTTCTATTCAAATTAATGTGACATTGGAGCTGTGACAGCTCTGAGCATTACTGGCCTCCTGCTCTGAATTTGTCAGACAGGGAGACTGATGTGCACTGTTGATTTGTGTGAATAAAATAGGCTTGTTGGATATTTATAGTGTATTAAATTGCTTTTTAAAGATGTATAGTGGCTCTGTGGTGAAGTAATCTGCTTGGAGCACTGACAATGCACTTATAAAGCGAAGCAGAGGGAATGCGTGTGTGCACTTATCTGATGACTTGTTGTTAATTAAACCAATACCAGTCATTCAAAAAACGTCAATAGTGATAAAGTCAGTACATCCGTATTGATTTGGTATGATGCCTTATTCATTAGCTTATATGCTGTATGTTGTTGGTGTTTTGGCTGCCCTTGTTTCATACAGGGGTAGTCACAGCAGATCACGTACAGGTTTACAACAGGAATTGGCAGAGGTTTTACTCTGGATGCACTTTTTGGCACTACTCCACTTCTACAGTACCTAGGACCTACCAGGACCTACTCTATAGCTTGTGAGATCTGAGGGGGACAGGTGTAGAGCAGAATGGCTGCTGCACTTATACCAGATGTATGGTGTGAAATTTGAACCAAGTCATCATTCAGTATGGATTTTTTTTTTTAAATAAGCAATGAATTTTAAAATGACTGAAATAGCAAACATGGAGGAGCATCATTTGCATAGTGAGGGACCATGTGGCTTGTTTCTCTGGGCATGATCCAGCACACAGGGGCCTCAGTGTTCAGGACCCCAGTGGCTGGAGAAGGACAAGTGGATGCTCACATTTCATCTGGCTGTGGCAGGTGGCTACTTTTGAGAATTAAGGACAGACCCATTGGCTGGTTGTGTGGTTGCTATGCAGGATCCAGAGGCCATTCTGTGGTGTCGTGCATCTGGTAATGCAAGGGATCACTGTCATAGAGAAGGATTATCCTAAAAAGATGATGTGAAATTTCAGCTACAGTTTGTCATTAGGTAAATGGAATAATCAAGTCAACATTTCAAGTCAAGATTGTACTAAGATTCCAGCAATGCATTCAAGGTTTGACACACATTAGTGGAAATACCCTGGATTTGGTCCTCGTTCGTGGTATTGCTGTCACAAGTACTGGCATCATGCCTCTTGCATCAGTGGTTTCAAATCACTCAGTTATTAAGTTTACAGCCTCTTTGCCTTGCTCACTGAAACAAGAAACTTATCATCATGGTGACACATCAACTCCTCAAGTACAATTACACTTGGAGACAGAATTTCAGAAAATGACCATTCAGTAGATAGTCGTATGGACACCTTAAACTCAGTGTGCATGGCCACATTGGACATGATTACTCCACCTACATTAAAACCATGCCCCCCCCCCCCCCCCCAAAAAAAAACACACTTGCCTCGGTTCAATGATTACTTAGGTGGCCTCAAGCATAGGTCGAGAGGCCACTTCACATGGTGTGATGCTATTCTAGACTATAAGCATGCACTATTGGCTGGAAAATGCACTTATAACTCTGATTTGATTAACACAAACAAGCATAATTCAAAGTTACTGTTTAACAAGGTGGCAACACTTATTCACAGACAACCTTCCATAAATTGCTCTCCATTTACAGTTAAATATTTCTTAGATTAATTTGAGAAGAAAATAGATGATATTTGGTAAAATACGAGAGCTGTCAATAAAGTATAGGTCCTTTTTATTTTTTTCAAAAACTATATGGATTTCATTCATATGTTTTTACGTCAGACATGCTTGAACCCTCGTGCGCATGCGTGAGTTTTTTCACGCCTGTTGGTGACGTCATTCGCCTGTGAGCACTCCTTGTGGGAGGAGTCGTCCAGGCCCTCGTCGGAATTCCTTTGTCTGAGAAGTTGCTGAGAGACTGGCGCTTTGTTTGATCAAAATTTTCTCTAAACCTGTGAGGCACATCGAAGTGGACACGGTTTGAAAAATTAAGCTGGTTTTCAGTGAAAATTTTAACGGCTGATGAGAGATTTTGAGGTGATACTGTCGCTTTAAGGACTTCCCACAGCACCGTCGTCAGCCTGTTTCAAGCTGAAAACCTCCACATTTCAGGCTCTATTGATCCAGGACGTCGTGAGAGAACAGAGAAGTTTCAGAAGAAGTCGGTTTCAGCATTTTATCCGGATATTCCACTGTTAAAGGAGATTTTTTTTAATGAAAGACGTGCGGACGGATTGCAGAGTTGGCTCACAGCCGCCACGATGCTCCGCCACAGGAAAAACACCTCCGTTGGAAGCCTTAAGGACAAGTTGGAACATGCCCAGCTGTTAAACAATTTCTCATATACTCACTCCACTGAAAGCCATCAAAAGCCGCCTGGATTTTACAAATGGTTATCAACACGGAGGTGTTTTTCCTGTGCCGCCGCACCGCGCCGGCTGCATCCCGACGCGCGGACGGGTCTTTCATTAAAAAAATCTCCTTTAACAGTGGAATATCCGGATAAAATGCTGAAACTGACTTCTTCTGAAACTTCTCTGTTCTCTCACGACATCCTGGATCAATAGAGCCTGAAATGTGGAGGTTTTCAGCTTGAAACAGACTGACGACGGCGCCTGGGAGCGCTGCGCGACGTCTCGCACCGTGGGAAGTCCTTAAAGCGACAGTATCACCTCAAAATCTCTCATCAGCCGTTAAAATTTTCACTGAAAACCAGCTTAATTTTTCGAACCGTGTCCACTTCGATGTGTCTCACAGGTTTAGAAAAAATTTTGATCAAACAAAGCGCCAGTCTCTCAGCAACTTCTCAGACAAAGGAATTCTGACGAGGGGCTGGAAGACTCCTCCCACAAGGAGTGCTCACAGGTGAATGAGGTCACCAACAGGCGTGGAAAAACTCACGCATGCGCACGAGGGTTCAAGCATGTCTGACGTAAAAACATATGAATGAAATCCATATAGTTTTTGAAAAAATGAAAAGGACCTATACTTTATTGACAGACCTCGTATATCCCAGCATGCCTTATTGTGGCAACTACACCCTGTTTTTGAAGTGGGTGCCATTACTGATACATCATGTAGATTAAGCCGAATTTGATATTATTTTACTGGGTGTGCTGACAAAACTTGTAACGTCTGCTAAAAACACAACCTGTCTGTTGGACATACTGTGGAAATTATTAATGTGTCACTAACCTCAGGATCTGTTCCTAAATGTTTCACATCTGCAGTGATTAAATCATTACTTGAGAAATCTAATCTTGAACCTAGCCTACTGAAAAATTATAGGCCAATATCAAGCCTATCATTTTGTTCAAAGATTCTTGAAAAAGTGGTTTCACAGCAGTGTGTGGTCCACCTGACTGAGAATAATCTCTTTGAGACACTGCAGTCTGCATTTAGAACACATCATTCCACAGAGACAGCTCTCACTAAAGTGGTGAAATCATCTTCTGCTTGCAATGGATTCAGATACCACTACAGTTCTGTTACTGTTAGATATTAGCGCTGTGTTTGACATGGTGACATGGTCGTATTCTACTTGACAGGCTGGAGAATAATTTTGGGATTACTGGGAATGTCCTTGCATGGTTAACATCTTACCTAACCAGTCACTCTCATTGTGTTCTATCCAACAACATTAACTCTAACCTTGGTAGCATGAGATATGGAGTTCCACAGGGGTCTGTCTTGTTTTTCTCCCTTTATATATCACCTCTCGGGCATATACTGTGGGGTTATGGGATTTCTTTTCACTGCTATGCTGATGACACTCAGCTGCTGGTAATCTCCTACTGCTGGTAACTGCTGGTAATCTCCTACACATAACGTCCAGCAATTTTTTACTTTTAAACTCGGACAAGACCAAAATGATGGTCCTTGGTCCAGCAAGACATCGTCAACAGTTTGACCAGCTAACGCTTAACCTAGGCTTGTGTGTCATCCATCACACTGACAAAGTGAGGAACCTTGGGGTGAGTTTTGATCCCACACTGTTCTTTGACCTACACATTAGAGATATCAAGAGGGGGATATCAAGAGAACCTTCGTGCGCATGCGTGAATTTTTTCACGCCTGTCGATCGCATCATTTTCTGGTAAGCAGCCTTTGTGTGAGGTGTGTGTCGTGCGCTCGGCGTTTTTTCATTCCAAGGAAAAAGACGGAACGACTGAAGCAGCACCGCATCAAATTTTGCCAGAAACTGGGCGACAGCCAGATGGAAACCATTCGGATTATTCAGACGGCTTTCGGTGATGATCCTATGGACATCATACAGATTAAGGAGCGGTACAACCGTTTTAAAGACATCCGCACAACGGTGGAGAGCGAGCCACGCTCCAGTCGGCCGTCAACATGCCGAAATGACCAGATCATTTCCAAAGTGAACGCTGTGGTGATGCGGGACCGTCGTGTGACTGTCCGAGAAATTGCAGAAGAGGTGGACATCAGCACTTTTTCGTAACATTCCACTGTGACAGAAGATTTGGCGGTGAAAATTATGCCAATGGCTTCGGCATGAAGCTGCAAACGGCGGAGCAAAAGTGCCTTTGTGTTGAAGTCTCACAGGACATGTTGTGACATGCCCACCTCTTCCACAATTTCTCAGATAGTCACACGACTGAAAAGTCACCGAAAGTCGTCTGAATCATCCGAATGGTTTCCACCTGGCTGTCGCACAGTTTCTGGCAAAATTTGATGCGGCGCTGCTCCAGTTGTTCCGTCTTTTTCCTTGGAATGAAAAAACGCAGAGCGCACAACACACACCTCACACAAAGGCTGCTTACCAGAAAATTATGTAATCGACAGGCGTGAAAAAGTTCACGCATGCGCACGAAGGTTCAAGTTTAGCTCATGCAAGCACACGTGATTCAAATCCATTAGGTTTTTGAAAAAAATAAAAAGGTCCGATACTTTTCTACCTTTTCTACCTTTCTACCTTTTCTACCTCGTATATATATACAGTGAGGAAAATAAGTATTTCAACACGCTGCGGTTTTGCAAGTTCTCCCACTTAGAAGTCATGGAGGGGTCTGAAATTTTCATCTTAGGTGCATGTCTACTGTGAGAGACATAATCTAAAAAAAAAAAAAATCCGGAAATCACAATGTATGATTTTTTAATAATTTATTTGTATGTTACTACTGCAAATAAGTATTTGAACCCCTACCAACCAGCAAAAATTCTGGCTCACACAGACCTGTTAATTATTCTTTAAGAAGCCCTCTTATTCTGCACTCGTTGCCTGTACTAATTGCACCTGTTTGAACTTGTTACCTGTATAAAAGACACCTGTTCACACACTTAATCAATCACACTCCAACCTGTCCACCATAGCTGAGACCAAAGAGCTGTCTAAAGACACCAGGGACAAAACTGTAGACCTGCACAAGGCTGGGATGGACTACAGGGCAACAGGCAATCAGCTTGGTGAGAAGACAACAACTGTTATGATTATTTATTAGAAAGTGGAAAACACAAGATGAGTGTCAATCTCCCATGGTCTGGGATACCATGCAAGAGCTCACTTTGTGGGGTAAGGATGATTCTGAGAAAGCTCAGAACTAGACAGGAGGACCTGGTCAATGACCTGAAGAGAGCTGGGACCACAGTCGCAAAGATTACATTAGTAACACATGATGCTGTCATGGTTTAAAATCCTGCAGGGCAGCAAGGTCACCCTGCTCAAGCCAGCACATGTCCAGGCCCGTTTGAAGTTCACCAGTGACCATCTGGATGAGCCAGAGGAGGCATGGGAGAAGGTCATGTGGTCAGATGAGACCAGAATAGAGCTTTTTGGAATCAACTCCACTTATTATGTTTAGAGGATGAGAACAACCCCAAGAAAACCATCCCAACCGTGAAGCATGGGGGTGGAAACATCATACTCTGTGGGTGCTCTTCTGTAAAGGGGACAGGACGACTGCACCGTATTGAAGGAAGGATGGATGGGGTCAAGTATTGTGACATTTTGGCAAACAACCTCCTTCCCTCAGTAAGAACATTGAAGATGGGTCATGGCTGGGTCTTCCAGCATGACAATGACCCCAAACACACAGCCAGGGCAAGTAAGGAGGGGCTCTGTAAGAAGCATTTCAAGGTCCTGGGGTGGCCTGGCCAGTCTCCAGACCTCAACTCAATAGAAAATCTTTGGAGGGAGCTGAAACTCCAAACCTGAAAGATTTAGAGAAGATCTGTATGGAGGAGTGGACCAAAATCCCTGCTGCAGTGTGTGCAAACCTGGTGAAAAACTACAGGAAACATTTGACCTCTGTAATTGCAAACAAAGGCTACTGTACCAAATATTAACATTGATTTTCACAGGTGTTCAAATATTTATTTGCAGCAGTAACATACAAACAAATTATTTAAAAAAATCATACATTGTGATTTCCGGATTTGTTTTTTGTTTTTAGATTTTGTCTCTCACAGTGGACATGCACCTAAAATGAAAATTTCAGACACCCCCCCCCCCCCATTATTTCTAAGTGGTACTTGCAAAACCGCAGGGTGTTCAAATACTTATTTTCCTCACTGTGTGTGTATATATATATATATATATATATATATATATATATATATATATATATATATATATATATATATATATATATATATATATATATATATATATATATATATTCTTACCTTCTTACTTAAATTTAATTTTTTTTGTGTGTGTGTGTGTTTTGTTGCTAATTGTAGATGTTGTAAAGTACTTTATATTTGTTTGCACAGTAGTGTTCAGAATAATAGTAGTGGTATGTGACTAAAATGATTAGTCCAGGTTTTGAGTATATTTCTTATTGTTACATGGGAAACAAGGTACCAGTAGATTCAGTCGATTCTCACAAATCCAAAAGACCAAGCATTCATGATATGCACACTCTTAAGGCTATGAAATTGGGCTATTAGTAAAAAAAAAAAAGTAGAAAAGGGGGTGTTCAAAATAATAGTAGCATCTGCTGTTGACGCTACAAACTCAAAACTCTTATGTTCAAACTGCTTTTTGTAGCAATCCTGTGAATCACTAAACTAGTATTTAGTTGTATAACCACAGTTTTTCATGATTTCTTCACATCTGTGAGGCATTAATTGTGTTGGTTTGGAACCAAGATTTTGCTCATTTACTAGTGCGCTTGGGGTCATTGTCTTGTTGAAACACCCATTTCAAGGGCATTTCCTCTTCAGCATAAGGCAACATGACCTCTCCAAGTATTTTGACATATCCAAACTGATCCATGATACCTGGTATGCAATATATAGGCCCAACACCATAGTAGGAGAAACATGCCCACATCATGATGCTTGCACCACCATGCTTCACTGTCTTCACTGTGAACTGTGGCTTGAATTCAGAGTTTGGGGATTGTCTCACAAACTGCCTGCACCCCTTGGACCCTTGGACTTTTTGGGGAGTCTTGCAAATAAATTAGCTTCACACAGGCATCTTCTAACTGTCACAGCACTTACAGGTAACTCCAGACTGTCTTTGATCATCCTGGAGCTGATCAATGGGTGAGCCTTTGCCATTCGGGCTAATCTTCTATCCATTTTGATGGTTATTTTCCATATTCTTCCATGCGTCTCTGGTTTTTTGTCCATTTTAAAGCATTGGAGATCATTGTAGATGAACAGCCTATAATTTTTTGCACCTGCGTATAAGTTTTCCCCTCTCCAATTAACTTTTTAATCAAACTACGCTGTTCTTCTGAACAATGTCTTGGACGTCCCATTTTCCTCAGGCTTTCAAAGAGAAAAGCATGTTCAACACGTGATGGCTTCATCCTTAAATAGGGGACACCTGATTCACACCTGTTTGTTCCACAAAATTGACAAACTCACTGAATGAATGCCACACTATTATTATTGTGAACACCCCCTTTTCTACTTTTTTTTACTAATAGCCCAATTTCATAGCCTTAAGAGTGTGCATATCATGAATGTTTGGTCTTGTTGGATTTCTGAGAATCTACTGAATCTACTGGTACCTTGTTTCCCATGTAACAATAAGAAATATACTCAAAACCTGGATTAATCTTTTTAGTCACATTACTATTATTCTGAACACTACTGTACATGCTATATGAACTAACTTGTTATGATGATGATGAAATTGGTGCTGTTCAGGTGGATCTCAAGGATACTGTTGTGTAATTTACTCTGTATGTGTGTAAACATTAAAAATATATTGCAGTGTATATAATTGATTTGGTGCAGATCTGCATGTGGAAGGAGAAAGGTCACGTTGGCGGAGGTAGACCCTCTCTGAGTGCCCGTTAGTATGAAGAATAAACTGAATAGGCCGGCTTTTGCAAAGAAACAAGGTAAAAAATGGGGAAACATTGTTCATGGCAAGAAAACATTCAGTTTTGGTTGCTGATATAAAATCGATGACTCTTTTTTAAGCCCACTTTTATTCCATCGCAGATCCATCAAGCCAGCATCATCATTCACAGAACAGTGTACAACAAAACAACTACACAATCACGTTTCAACTTTTATTTCAGTATAATTTCTCTCATAACATACTGCTGTGTTTTAAAAGTGTGTTGACACATTAGTCTGTCATACGACTTGAAAACAAAACATTTTAAAGACCACGCTGAAGAAAGATGTCACTGAACACAGAACAGTTTGATGATTTAAGTGCAGTGAGGTCAAACTCCTGCAACAATCACCTGATGGTTATAAAAGCTCAATATGAAGTTCACCTTGGCACAACGTTAAATTTCTGACAGCCTGTTAAGGCTTTTGTACAGGTACTGAGTTTATTCTTTTGGACTACTTTTCTTATTGACATGGTTCAACTGTATCATTTTTGAGACTTATTTAGCATTTTTAGCTGTTTTGTTGTTGTTTTGTTCTTTGGAAATCTGCTAAAGCATGAAAGGATGCAATCTATGGAAATTTCTGGATTCATATAAATGAGGAAAGCTTTTGCAATTTTTTTCAGGAAATGAAATTTTAAATGCATGTATGTATAAAATGCATAAAATGCGCCAATAAAAAAGTATTCAGCTCTGTTTTTACCTTTTTGTTGCATATAAATGAATCAGACTTAATAACATGAAAAAAAATCATTTGTTGTTTCCCAGAAAAATGTTTATTCTGGATTGTAATATGTTTTGTGTCATGATGTGAACACCTGCAGTATTTTGATTTTACATTCAAAAGTGTTGTTGATCATGTCAGGTCAGGGAGCATTCACTTGTGCCGCACATCACCACATCCGTCATACGCCTCGGGTTCTTTTTGGCAATCACCCAAGCAGATAACTGATCCTTCCCCACATCTAAAAAACAAAAACAAAAGAAACGAAAATAAATAAATAAATAAAAAGAAAGTAGTTGAACAATGTACAGTATAGTTGCATCACTTTTGTGATATTCAATCAAAGTTTATTTTTGTATTTGTTTCTTTTATAATACTTTCAGAACACTACTTTCCCAAAGAAAGCTAATTACCACCTTCAAGGGGGAGCGTAAGAAGCTTAAAGCACAATAAGAGTTTAACCTCGCATTTCTCAAGAGTTAAAATTTGTCATCCAAAAGACAAATTATCATCTACAACTTTTTCAAGTTACAGTGATGGTCAGATGTTTTATTTATTTCAGCCTTTGAAACTCTTGAGTGACCAACATCAAATTTATTCTTTGCAAACATAATTTTTGATTGTACCTCTTAAAGAAGACATTCTGATTGGTTCAGAGGGAAAAAAGCACAAATTAATATGACATATCAACGACTTGGCTGTTGAAGTGTAGTGGAACTGTATGGTTTTGATTTATGACTTTTATAGGCTACAACGGTGCCCGACGTTTTCTGAACATTTGAGCCATTACAAGCTCAAGTCATTACATCTGAATGCTGTAATGACATTAAATCTGGAAAAATAAAAGAATTAAAAAAAAAAAAATCAGGCTTCTGTGTGTAAATTTGTTTTTTTTTTGGTTTTTTTTAATGATGTCCTTTAAACTAATCTTTACAACATGACACAAATGAAATCAAAATACAAAGCCAAAATGATGGATTGCGTAAGTAATGGCAGCCTGTAGTATAACACAACTAAATCATCACTTTTATAGCCAGTTTTCTTTTTTAGCCAGCAGGCGGAAGCAGCTCTCCGCCAACACTGTCTATAGTGCGGGTGGGGAGCTGTTGACCCTGACTGGGGATGTTGTTGGGCGGTGGAAGGAATACTTCGAGGATCTCCTCAATCCCGTCGTCACGTCTTCCGAAGAGGAAGCAGAGACTGGGGACTCAGAGGCGGACTTGTCCATCACCCAGGCCGAAGTCATTGAGGTGGTCAGAAAGCTCCTTGGTGGCAAGGCTCCTGGGGTGGACGAAATCCATCCTGAGTACCTTAACTCTCTGGATGTTGTGGGACTGTCCTGGTTGACTCATCTCTGCAACATCATGTGGCAGTCGGGGACAGTACCCCTGGATTGGCAGACCGGGGTGGTGGTCCCTCTGTTTAAGAAGGGGGACCGGAGGGTGTGTTTCAACTACAGGGGGATCACACTCCTCAGCCTCCCCGGTAAGGTCTATTCCAGGGTGCTGGAGAGGAGAATTCGACCGATAGTCGAACCTTGGATTCAGAAGGAGCAGTGTGGTTTTCATCCTGGTCGTGGCACACTGGACCAGCTCTACACCCTCCATCGGGTGCTTGAGGGTTCATGGGAGTTCGCCCAACCAGTCCACATGTGCTTTGTGGATCTGGAGAAGGCATTTGACCATGTCCCTTGAGGCGCCCTGTGGGGGGTGCTCCGGGAGTATGGGGTCCGGGGTCCTTTGCTAAGGGCTATCCGGTCCCAGTACAACCACAGCAGGAGCTTGGGTCGCAATGTGCTTTGCCCTATTTAATATTTCAAGATTTGTTTGATACATTCTTTTGAATATGTTGAATATGAGCTTTCTATCACTGATGATCACACCTAACAACTTGTTCTCTTTGACACATACTATGTTTACCCCCTGTATGTTTAACCGTATTCGTTCATCTTTTTTATGGTTTCAAAATAACATTATTTTAGTTTTAGACCAATTTAATGATAATTTGTTCATATCGAACCAACTCTTCAACTTTATTATTTCAGATCCAAAATCACATAATAATTGTTGCTAATTATCTCCTGAACAAAATAAGTTTGTGTCATCTGCAAAGAGAACTGTTTTAAACATATCCAAGACTTTACATAAATCATTCATATACAATATAAATAATTTTGGTGCCAACAGAGAACCCTAAGGAACCCCACAAACGATGTCCAGATATGAAGAACGGCAGTCCCCAAGTTTAACAAACTGTTTCCGGTTTTGTAAATAGCTTTTAATCCAATTCACAGCCACTCATCTGATCCCATAAAGCTCCATCTTTTGAAATAATATGTTATGACTGACTGTCAAAAGCCTTTTTTAAATCAGTAAATAATCCTATTACTATGTTTCTTTGGTCCACATGTTTATTAATCTCTTCTACTGCTTCGAACAAAGCCAGTGCTGTAGACCTTTTTGCTCTAAACTCATATTGACTATCATTAAGCAAGCTGTGTCATTCAATAAACTTATCCAATCTGTTATTGTAAAGTTTTTCCAATATCTTTGAAAATTGTGACAATAAAGACACAGGCCTATAGTTAGTATAAAGATGCTTGTCACCAGATTTCAATAAAGGTATCACTTTTGCTACTTTTATACCATTTGGGACAACTTCAGTTTCAAATGATTTATTAAATATATATATTAATGGTTTAGCAATTTCTGTAATTATTTGCTTTACTAAGGACATATGTACATTATTATGATCAGTTGACTTTTTGCTTTTACATGTACTGACTACCTTAAAAATTTCCCTCTCATCAACTGGGCCAAGAAACATTGTATATTGATTTCTGTCAATTAATTTATGATTTTCCCATGGGCTGTGTGGAATGTTAGCTGCCAAATCTGGCCCAACATTAGCAAAAAATTATTGAAAGTGGTCAGAACTTGGTTGATATTATATTCATCCTTGTTGTTATAAGTAAAGTATTTGGGGTAGTTCTTTGCCTTTGGTTTATTTGCTGTAATGCTATTCAGTATTTTCCATGTTTCCTTTATGTTATTTTTATTATCGTTTAGTATTTTTGCAAAGTATGATTTTTTTGCAGTTCCGCATAATGGTTGTTAAATTATTTTATAGTCCTTATATTTAATCTCAGTCTCTCTTGATTTGTTTCTAATAAACTCTCTATATAGCATACGAGGTCTCTTAGATAATAAACCGACCCTTTTATTTTTTTTTTTAACTATATGGATTTGAATGACATGCGATTACACCAATCATGCTTGAACCCTCGTGCGCATGCGTGAGTTTTTTCACGGTGACGTCATTTCCCTGTGGGCAGGCCTTGAGTGAGATGTGGTCCCGCCCTCTCGGCTGAATTCCTTTGTTTCACACGCTGCTCGACACGGCGCGCGTTGCTTTATCAAAATTTTTTCTGGACCTGTGAGGAATATCCGAGTGGACACTATTCGAGAAATTAAGCTGGTTTTCTGTGAAAAGTTTAACGGCTGATGAGAGATTATGGGGTGTTTCTGTCGGTGTAAGGACTTCCCACGGAGCGAGATGTCCTGCAGCGCTTCCAGGCGATGTCGTTGGCCTGTTTCGAGCTGAAAACATCCTAATTTAAGGCTTAATTCACCCAGGACATCGTGAGAGAACAGAGAAGATTCAGAAGAGGCCGGCATGAGGAATTTATGCGGACATTCCACTGTTTAAGGACATTTTTTTAATGAAAGACGTACGCGCAAATTCGCCGAGTCGTTTCCGTGACGACTCGGCAAATCTGTGTGCGCCGCGACAGGAAAAACACCTCCGTGTTGAAAACCATTTGTAGAATTCAGGCGGCTTTTAATGGCTTTCAACAAGTGAGTAACTGAGAAATTGTTTAACAGCTTGGGCATGTTCCAACTTGCCCGTTAACATTTCCAACGGAGGTGTTTTTCCTGCCGCGACCCCCCGCGGTCGGGTCCAGCCCGACATGCGACTCTGCCCGCACGTTCTTTCATTACAAAATGACCGTTAACAATGGAATGTCCGAATAAACTCCTCATGCCGACTTCTTCTGAAAGTTCTCTGTTCTCTGACGACTTACTGCGTCAACAGAGCCTGAAATGTGGAAGTTTTCAACTTGAAACGGCGAGACGCTGCCGCCTCGAAGCGCAGATCGCCGTCAGGCGCCGTGGACCGTCCTTAAAGCGACACTACCAGACCAAAATCTCTCATCAGCCGTTAAAATTTTTACCGAAAACCAGCTGAATTTATTGAATGGTGTCCACTCAGTTGTGCCTTACAGTTTTGAAAAAAAGTTTATCAAACAAAGCAGCAGTCTCTGAGCCATTCCTAAACAATGAAAAAAATCGATGAGCGGGTGGACGACTCCTCACTCAAAGACTGCCCACAGGCGAATGACGTAACTGACAGGCGTGAAAAAACTCTTGCATGCCCACGAGGGTTCAAGCATGTCTGATGTAATCACACGTGATTCAAATCCATATGGTTTTTGAAAAAATAATAAGGTCGGATACTTTTCTAATAGACCTCGTATTTTTCTTCTTGCAAGCCTTTTGCAGCCCTTCTGTTATCCATGTACACTCCTTATATTTATTATTTACAGTGTACTGTATAATTGGACAGTTTTTGTTGTATATGTCAAGGAATATATTTTGAAATTCGGCATATGCTAAATTAGCATCATGCTCTGCACGAATAGAATTCCAATCCTGCAGACGTAAATCATTTTTTAAGGCTGTAATATCTTCTTCCATTTGCAGCTGTGTATGATATTTTATTTTCTCATCATATTTCTTATTTAATTTTAGATCAGTTACTATAAAAATTGGTAGGTGGTCACTAATATCATTGATCAATAATCCACTTGATGTTTTGGTTTCAATATAATTAGTAAATATATTATCAATGAGAGTAGCTGACTGAGAAGTTATTCTTGAAGGCCTAGTAATTTTTGGATATAAATTTAAGCTGTACATGGTATTAATGAAGTCCTCTGACACTTTATGTTGATATGGATTTAAATAATCTTTTATACTCCCAAACTTTTTGTCCAAACTTGACTTGGGACTTGTTGATTCATCACTTGAAAATTACTTGATGGTCCCATCCTGTCTATGGCTGATGCTGAGACTTTGATACATGCATTTATCTCTGCTAGATTACATGCTTTATTTTCTGGTTTGCCGCAGTCCAATACTAGGGGTCTTCAGGTGGTTCAAAATGCTGCTGCCAGACTTTTGACACGAAGCAGAAGGTTTGATCATATTATCCCCATTTTGGCATCCCTTCCCTGGCTACCTGTCTCTGCGAGGCCAGATTTTAAGGGTTTTGCTATTGGCCTATAGAGTGGTTCATGCACTGGCACCAGCCTGTCTGACTGATTTAGTTAAACCTTCTGTACCGGCCCAAGCTTTGTGCTCACAGGATGCAGGACTGTTCTGTGTCCCAAGCAGAGGTGTAAAATCCAGCTTCAGAAAGTAAAGGTCTAGCCACATATTTATTCCATCTTCCCAACAAAACAGCTGATTGTAATTACTTCAGCTCTTCAGGTAGGTGGATGAGCTAATTATTGAGATCACCTGTTTTAGGTGCACAGGTAGAAGCAACACATGGGAGGGTTTTTACTTTCTGAAGCTGGATTTGACACCTCGGGTTCCAAGGGTGAGGAAAAGGTCTGCAGGACAGAGAGCCTTTTTGTACCGTGCTCCTGTTTTGTGGAATGCTCTCCCGGGATAAAGCCCAGGTTACTCATAGACGGTTTTGTCGGCGGGTAGTACGTAGACCCAAGTTCGCGGTAGTTCCGGCTGTTTTCGCGGTGGAAAGGGGCGGAGCATTTTGTCGGCGTTTTGAGCGCCGTACTAGCCGCAAATACGCGGATAAAACACCACTAAATCCACCGAATAAAGCGGCATTTTGACGCAGTAGCATCCAGCACACGTCAGGCAACTGGGGTTAATACCCAGTTCTATCCTTTACAATCGCAGGTTAAGACGCGCATGAGAATGGCGGTGTTCTGCTGCCGCCAATAATGCCCTGTGTACCGCTGGATTTATACAGGCAAATCCTGCGTTACTCCAGGAACTTTTGCATATAGGCACCGCCCACAGAGTACAATAGGCTGAAGCAGCTGTCACTGCAGGGGGAGGGAGCTCATCCTCAGACTTTTCTTTTCCTCTCCTTTTTCCCTCCTCAACGTGTTGCTCGTCTTCACCACAGGGCTACACTCTGCTTCTGAACCAGATCTCTTGGTAAGTCCTTGCCGCTGCCAATTTTCTTTTAGGAGGCATACTGGAGCTTCTCTGCAAAAATATCTGGAGCTGGCCCACAAAACGGCAGCGCTAACGGACAGTACGCCGTTCTAAACGCCACCTCCCGGTTAACGGCGTTCCAAACGGCCAATAGGCGGCGGTCAGTATAAAAACGCTAGCGCGCTGCATGCAGGCCTCTCACTCGTGGCCAGCTCCAGATATTTTTGCAACACGTTGAGGAGGGGAAAAGGAGAGGAAAAGAAAAGGCTGAGGATGAGCTCCCTCCCCCTGCAGTGACAGCTGCTTCAGCCTATTATACTCTGGGGGTGGTGCCTATATGCAAAAGTTCCTGGAGTAACGCAGGATTTGCCTGGATAAATCCAGCGGTACACAGGGCATTATCAGCGGCAGCAGAACACCGCTGTTCTCTTAACCTGCGATTGTAAAGGATAGAACTGGGTATTAACCCCCGTTGCCTGATGTGTGCCGGATGCTACGGCGTCAAAACGCCGCTTTATTTGGCGGATTTAGCGGCGTTTTATCCGCGTATTTGCGGCTAGTATGGCGCTCAAAACGCCGGTGAAATGCTCCGCCCCTTTCCACTGCGAAAACAGCCAGAACTACCGCGAACTTCGGTCTACGTACTACCCGCCGACTAAACCGTTTATGTGTAACCTGGGCTTAAGACGGCCAAAAACTCTTCCGTGATGCTTCCGGGAGCTCTTACCGTCTATGTGTAAAAAGGGCTTTAAGACTTTCAGATTCTGTGGAGATTTTTTCAGAAAAGACTAAAGACACATCTTTTACCCAGTCTTATGGCTAGCATCCTTTTTTAATTCTTTTAAGTTCTTTTACTTTTTATTGTGTTTTATTGTGAACTTTTAATTGTGTTTGATGTTTTAATTTTATTTTACATTAATTTTTTTATTATACTGTTTTTGAGCTGTTTTTATCTGATGCATTGAGGTGACGTTGTCACAAATGTGGCTTGATATAAATTGAAATGGACTTCGTCCCACCTCTGCTGTTTGGTATACTTATGTATTTTGGACCAAGGATGAACACTGAAAAGGGAAAGTTGATTGGACTAATATTTTTGGAGAAATTAGCCTTAATAGTGTACAACAGTGAACGATGGATGTTGTGTTGCATTGTACCATGGGACTTCGGGGTTTAGGTGTTTTAAAATGTTGCTATTGTGGTTCATGTTAGTGTTGTTAGTGTTATGGATTTATTATATTCTTGTACTTCAATTGGTATAGGCAGTTTTGCTAAGTGTCATGTTGCCATTACCATGTGTGAAAATTGTACTGCATTTGATGTCTTTCACCACCTTCTTTGTGTGCATAAAAATAGAAGCACCTGACTGTGGCAGATTGTCGAAAAGACATATGGCTCTGTATGCGTGCATGCAATTTCAACCATGAACAAACTGGAGAGGGCTGACATTTGCCATTTGATATGCTTGTGTATTTTGGGTTAAGGATGAATGGCACCAAAACGGAATGTTGATAGGACTAATATTTTTTATAGAAACTAAAGCTATTAACTAACAACACAGAACAATGGACGCTGCTAACTACATTCTGGACTCACACGCCATTCCAGCAGGGGTGGTAAATCATCTTTACATTAAAGAAGTACGTGCTTGTGTGATTTTATTTAGTACATTCAAAGTAAGTGCATAATATAATTGTAAATATGTTAAAAATACATGGATGACACAAAAAAGTGAAAACATTTATTTCCATTGTGGTTCATTGAAAAAAAAAAAAAGACAAAATAGAAGTAATAATAAAATAATAATGATAATACTGATGATGATGATCATGATAATAATAATAGTACTGTGTATATGATAACAAGAACCTAAAACAATTTGTAAATACATTGAGACAGTAAATTAAAATTAAAAAATGATGTAATTAACAGTAAATAAAAGGGTTGAGTTCTTCTAAAAATTTTTGAGGTCTAAGGTTCTAAAAAGATTCTGGACTCACACGCCATTCCAATTCATTATAGACACTTTGCATAATTTATTACCACTATTACTACCCTTGGTAATAAAAACACAACCCAATCTAGAGCCTGTGGCTTTTATATTGTTTTTTTTTCATTTATGTCATCTTGTAGAGATTAGTTTCCACTGTGAGTTTAAAGGGAATCATTTTAGAAATTATATATACATACACACAGGAGCCTGATTTTTTTATTTTTATTTTATTTTATGTCATTTCAAAATAAAGTTCTGCATAGCTCAAGCATTCACATACTTTTTCTTGCCACTGTATATTGCTCAAGGGCTCACAAACTTTCAGGCACCACTATATGTGTTTAACACAACTGAAAACACCCAATAAATCTTTTTAAATGTTCTGAAACAGCAACATGTGAATATACTTCCACTAAATATTTTAATTAAAAAAGTGCAAGTTAAATATAGAACCAGCACCAAGAAAAGATCTCAGCCTGTAAACTGTGAGCTGAAAAAGGTCAAGTTTTATTTCAGAACCACTGAACTTCAGTCGTGCAGCCCATGACTCCACCCTTAAAGCAGCCAGCACAGCAAAAAGCACCCCTGCCGTGACTGACATGAGTGAGAGATAAACACCAACAGTGGAAAAAAAAACCTCATGATTATTCTGCTTAGGTGACACCGTATCACAGCGATAGCACAGATCTGCTTATGTGTGCATTTAAACAGCACAAGGTTTCTCACCAAAATGCAAAATGCAAAAAAAAAACACCCAAACAACACACCAACACCCCGACCGCACAGGGCTGGCTGAATGAGGCTTGTCGAAACAACCGTTTTTGTGAGTATGTCAACATGTTGCAGATGCGCCCACACGATAAGCAAAGTTCGCATTATTTCTGAGAAGCGAGGACACCGCAACGCCCTCTTTTCCGACCCACGATCCACTGAAAACAGCTGCAACCGGAAACGAGTCAAACTGAAGGCGAGCGCCACTTTTCGCAAACACTGCCCTAGAGATACAAAGACCGCAATGACCTGATTGAAGCGATAGCAAAGTGCACAATGTTCCACAGACACTTCTCCAGAGGAGGGAGCGTGCACCAATCAGCATCAGTCCACAGCAGATCGAATGTCAACATGGCGCTTCAGATACTCAGGCCAACCTTCACGTGGCCGAACCCTCCCTTGTACCCCTGTCCTTCCGACTCTCTGCAGGTCTGGACCGTGCAGCTGGCGTCACTTTGCCTCGTACTGATGGAGAGCAAATAAGAAGCAACATAAAAGGTCTGCTCACTGTCCAAGGTATCCATGCACAAACACATGCACAGCCGCGTACAAGATAACAGGGCCTCTGCGGGGGCGAGGGTGGAAGGGGGTGGTGTAGAAGGGGATTCAGAGAGTTGAGGATCGGGGAGGGTAGGGGGGGGAGTACGGCACTGCCCCACACAAAGGCAGTCCTGAAATAGCCCCCTCACACAATGAAACCTGCCACTCTGTCTATGAGATAATGTCTAATTGAAAACACTGCAGCCATTGTGCTCCTGTCACCAGCTCTATTGTCCACAAAGCCCTCCTGCACCACCACCCCCCACCTCTCTTTTTCCATTGACGCGGCACGATTGTTCCTTGCCATTGTGGCAGCCCTACTCTCTCTCTCTCTCTCTCTTTCTCTGTCTCTCTACCCCCACCCCTTGTATTGTTATAATTTCATTACTTATTTGTTTTTTTGTTCTCCTCCTCCTTTCACTCCCCTGCAGAACCTTTTGGTCACCATATTTCAACACTTCATTGGGATCTGATGCCAATATGTGTGTGAGAGGGAGCAGGTGTCACTTTCATGACAAGACAGAAACAAGAAGCAAGATAAAATAGTTCTGTGAGATTAAATAAAGGCCTTACCGGCATCACACAGGAGGACATCGGTTTTATCCATGCACAGTTTTTGATTTAGGTGATATGAAACATGGTGTCTCGATTCGGTGTTCTTTTGAACTGGGTTTTACTCCACACAGACTGAGACTTACCTGACTGTTTGTGCACAAAGGCTACAGCAGAGGCATTGTTGGTGCTGTCGTGAAAAGTCATTCTGACAATCACTCGCAAATACAAAGACAAAAATCCATTACGTTTTTCAAGGTGGGTGTCAGCTACTCATCAAAGGTGACTTGCTGGAACAGTGGCTTAGCACTCTTGCCTTACAGCAATCTCAGCAGTGACATTCAGGTCTCTGGATGCTCGACCTGTGAGGTCAAGAGGCATCTAGAAAAAGCTTATGGATTCTTCAGGTCACTGGGCCGAGATGTGTGGAGATGAAGGTATCTGTGTTCAGGAGGAAGGTTTGATAATTTTATGTTCCAGGTCCCAGTAGGTTAGTTTTGTTGAAAATGCATCTACAAGGGGGAAAAATGTGCCAAAGTCATTGATGCCACTGCACACTTGACTGTCTGTGTTGTCCTGTTGAGAGATAAAAGTGGGTTTAAATATATTCATATTAATATTAGCACAAATTAAGAAGTTGTACAATGCAATAATTCCCAACAATATGTGACTGTATCACTGGGGCAAATGTGAACTATAATCAAAGTGTGTGTGAGAACCTTCCATAAATTAGAAAAGCGGGGAAAATAGGAACATAGGCTTGAAAAATTCACAAATATGTGGCATATGTATAAGTTAGTTTAAAAAAAAATTCAAGTGCTCTTTTTTCCAGAGTATAAGTCACACCTGCCAATAAATTCCCCTTAAAGAGGATAAAACATATATATACTCAACAAAAATATAAACACAACACTTTTGGTTTTGCTCCCATTTTGTATGAGATGAACTCAAAGATCTAAAACTTTTTCCACATACACAATATCACCATTTCCCTCAAATATTGTTCACAAACCAGTCTAAATCTGTGATAGTGAGCACTTCTCCTTTGATGAGATAATACATCCCACCTCACAGGTGTGCCATATCAAGATGCTGATTAGACACCATGATTAGTGCACAGGTGTGCCTTAGACTGCCCACAATAAAAGGCCACTCTGAACGGTGCAGTTTTGTTTTATTGGGGGGGGATACCAGTCAGTATCTGGTGTGACCACCATTTGCCTCATGTAGTGCAACACATCTCCTTCGCATAGAGTTGATCAGGTTGTCAATTGTGGCCTGTGGAATGTTGGTCCACTCCTCTTCAATGGCTGTGCGAAGTTGCTGGATATTGGCAGGAACTGGTACATGCTGTCGTATACGCCGGTCCAGAGCATCCCAAACATGCTCAATGGGTGACATGTCCGGTGAGTATGCCGGCCATGCAAGAACTGGGACATTTTCAGCTTCCAAGAATTGTGTACAGATCCTTGCAACATGGGGCCGTGCATTATCCTGCTGCAACACGAGATGATGTTCTTGGATGTATGGCACAACAATGGGCCTCAGGATCTCGTCACGGTATCTCTGTGCATTCAGAATGCCATCAATAAAATGCACCTGTGTTCTTCGTCCATGTCAGACGCCTGCCCATACCATAACCCCACCTCCACCATGGGCCACTCGATCCACAACATTGACATCAGAAAACCCCTCACCCACATGACGCCACACACGCTGTCTGCCATCTGCCCTGGACAGTGTGAACCGGGATTCATCCGTGAAGAGAACACCTCTCCAACGTGCCAAATGCCAGTGAATGTGAGCATTTGCCCACTCAAGTCGGTTACGACGACGAACTGGAGTCAGGTCGAGACCCCGATGAGGATGACGAGCATGCAGCTGAGCTTCCCTGAGACGGTTTCTGACAGTTTGTGCAGAAATTCTTTGGTTATGCAAACCGATTGTTTCAGCAGCTGTCCGAGTGGCTGGTCTCAGACGATCTTGGAGGTGAACATGTCCAATCGTATCGTACACAGACACACCCACACACACACCTATGGGAAATTTTTTAAAGATTCCAATTCACCTAACCCGCATGTCTTTGGATGTGGGAGGAAACCGGAGCACCCAGAGGAAACCCACTCAAACATGGGGAGAACATGCAAACTCCACACAGAAAGGCCACGGGAATTGAACCCACAACCTTCTCGCTGTGATTTACAGATCAGTTGAGGTAAAATGTAATTTATTTACCAATATATAGGGTGTCTCAAAAAATGTACACAAACGACTCTGACATATGAATACCAGGAAATGGATTTACTGGGAAATAATGGTGTTTTTTCTCATTTCAGGAACCCTAAAGTTTATTCTGCAAGACATTAAAGTCCAGGAAAAATGCTGCAGTTGACCCTTATTCAGAGAACAAAAATTGTTGAGTTCTGTGCAATGCATCCTGAGGGCTGAGTTGCATCTCTTTCCATACAAAATTCAGTCTCAGCACGAACTAACTCCCCAGCAAATGGCAAGGAGACTTGAATTTTCTAGGTGGTTTTCCGGAAAACTGGAGATGGATGATTTGTTTCTTAGGAAACTTCAGACAAGAAGGTTACATTGATCATATGGTGTAAAAGATAAAGGGTTAAAACATCAAAAAGGAAAGACTGAACTAAAAACTGTGCATTGGGGAGATAAATTATATGCTTTGGCCACATGGCCATGCAGAAAATGTCTGATAATATTGATTGATTTTTCTGTGCTGTCAAAATACTTTTGGGTACATTTTTTTTTTGTAGGCTAACACTTATCAACACGACCGCTCACATTTGCCTCATCTTCCCTTTTCCACTGGGAACCAAAAAAAATCTGCACTTTTTGCAACGGCTTTGGTGGGGAGGTGATGGTCTAGCGGTTAAGCGTTGGGCTTGAGACCAAAGGATCCTCGGTTCAAACTCCAGCCTGACCATAAGGGTCCTTGGGCAAGGTCCTTAATCCCAGAGTTCCTCCCGGTGTGTAGTGAGCGCCTTGCATGACAACACCCTGACATCGGTGTGTGAGTGTGTTTGTGTGAATGGGTGAATGTGAGGCATCACTGTAAAGCGCTTTGAGCATCTGATGCAGATGGAAAAGTGCTATATAAATGCAGTCCATTTACCATTTTGGTGATTGCAGCAAAAAACAAAACAGTGTACCATTTTTCCGTTAGAAGTGATGCTCTTTGTGGGATGAGACGAATCCCCACGCGGAGTGTGGGAGTGCCAGCACAAACCATTTGGAGGATGGGGATTTCAGTGGAAACGGAGACAAGAAGAAGAGGAGTGTCTCTCCCTTATTTAGCAGGAGTAGGGGAAAAACTACAGAGGATCTTCAGACAGCACAAAATCCCAATTTACTTTAAACCGGTTAACACCTTGAGACAGAATTTAGTTCACCCTAAGGACAGGATCCCTAGTTACAAACAAAGCAATGTAGTGTATTCTATCAGATGTCAGGAAAACTGTAACGAACACTACATAGGTGAGACTAAGCAACCTTTACACAAAAGGCTATACCAGCACCACAGAGAGGGCGCCAGTAGACCTCAGTCTGCAGTTCATCTCCACCTTAAAGACACTAACCACACGTTTGAGGACAAGGAAGTTAAACTATTAGCCAGAGAGAAGAAACGGTTTGAGAGAGGGGTCAAGGAGGCATTCTTTGTGAAACGTTTGAAACCCAGCCTTAACCGGGGAGGGGGTCTGAGACACGCTTTATCCCCTGTTTACAATGGGGTACTCAGGTCAAAGCAGTTTCAGTCTTTTGTTCATGGTAATGAGTCATTCACATCATCAGCAGAGTCGTCAAGGGAGCCATCAGGAGAGAGACAGCTGCCCTGTCATTAGGAGGGTGCTAACTAGAGCACAATATGTGCTAATTACAGCTATTGTTTAGTCACCAGCCTATAGCAGTCTGCCTCTCGGTAGGATTGGTCTGGTTAGGTTTAAAACTCTAGCTTTTGTGACTTCTTGATTATTCTTCTCTACAAGAGTCAGACCACCAGAGCAAGAATTTTAGCTGAGGAAGCTTCTGCGATTTGAAGTGAAACAGTCGAAGATTCAAGCTTCTCTACTATGGAAACCACCTGGACAACTGAGAGCCTACACAGAAACATTGCGACCAACTGTGGGCATGAGGCCCTGGCACTGGTACGTAAGCTGGAAAAGACTGCTAAAAAGATAGCTAACTTTAGAAACCACTTAAGATTTAACCTGAGATGCAAACAAAACAATGTTATTCCCAAATGCATGAAGCAAAGGGCACTAGAAGCAGGTCACACAGCAGAAAAGATTCAGCACAGTTGCCTTAGGAGGATTTTGGGTCTTAGAATTAGAAGGCTTCATTTTAAAATATTAGACCTCCAAAATAATCTTGATAGTCTGCACAAAATGTTAGAAACTTTAGTGGAGGAAGAGGCCCATAATAAGATCACAAAGTTCATAGTTAAAATTCAAATGGCTGAGCATTTAAAAAGTAAGGAGTGGCAAATCAGGAAGTTTCACAACCTTTTAGTGCAGAAAAGTCGTACTTTCAGTGGGAGTATTTTTAACGATACACCCAGACAAATTAGTGACAACAGGGAAAATTGGGTAAAGAATCTCTCCAACAGGGTTCTTACACAGACAGAAAAGGATGTGCTCGCTAAAGGACTAAATTTCTCAGTGACCCCTAAACATATACCGACAGTAGATTACGTCACTGCAGTAGAGTCAGCCATCAAACATAACAGTTTGGCAGAGTCAGAAGCTGGGGACCTCCGACTAAGAGTCACAGCAGTGCTGAACAGTGCTAAGCCTCCTCCGTCCAACATCACAGGAGAAGAACGGAAAGCTTTGTCAGCACTGCAAAAGGACCAAAGCATCCTTATCCTGCCAGCGGATAAAGGCAGATGCACGGTGGTCCTGAACACATCTGACTACGAGGCCAAGATCAATAACTTGCTCAGTGACTCCAATACATATGAACGTCTGAAGAGAGACCCCATGAGTGGCTATAAGAAGAAAATCATTAGCTACCTCCAAACCTGGAGAAAGAGGGACTCATCGACAGGCAGACATACTACAGACTGTACCCTGGCGACGCCACTCCGCGCATCTATGGACTGCACAAAATCCACAAATCCACAATCTTTTGACCATAAAATACTTTTTGCCTTTACACAGAAAGAGAAAAGAACAGCAGGAGACTGTATTTTGGATAAGTACTCACATTCCTGCACTACAGTGTTTTCCTGACGAGAGGTGGAGGTGGTTTTTCCACCATACGTGTTGCTGGGTGCAGGCACACCCACATCTGACTGTTTCTGTTCCTCGCCAGCAGTACCGGATCCGACAAGCGGAGGCAGTGGCCACCTGGGAGTTCGGGACTTGGCGGCTCCAGTATTCCTGGGGTTCGGTGGCGGAGGAAATCGTGTGGTTCCGGTTCTGCTTTGGACAGACGTCTCCTATCTTCGAGCCTGCCCACATGACACCTTTGTGATTCGGCTTTATTGTCTGTTATTGTAATCGGTTGTGTTTGTTGTGCTTATTTCACAACAGTAAAAGTGTTATTTGACTTCCTCCATTGTCCGTTCATTTGCGCCCCCTGTTGTGGGTCCGTGTTCCTACACTTTCCCAACAGGATATCTCGGCCAACGTCATGGATCCCGAGGGGCGTCAACTGGCTGTTGAACGGCCAATGGAAGAACAGGGCGCACAGGCGTCTGCAGGAGGAATGATCGGTGAGTTGCAGCGAATCCTCACCGCTTTCACGGCTCGGTTGGATCTAATGACCGAGCAGAACGTCCTCCTTATCCGCAGGGTGGAGGCTCTCGCCGCGCAGGTGGAAGCGCGCCCTCAGGGCGCTGCTGCGGCTCTCCCTCCTGTCGACCCTGTGCGTAACAGTGACGTTCCACAGGTCGTTCACGACACCTCCCACCTTCCCTGGAAGCATACATAAGCCCTCCAGAGCCGTACGGAGGTTGTGTGGAGACGTGCGCGGACTTCCTTATGCAGTGTTCGCTCGTCTTCGCACAACGTCCTGTCATGTACGCGACTGATGCCAGCAAGATAGCTTATGTAATAAATCTGCTTCGCGGTGAGGCACGCACTTGGGCTACAGCGCTCTGGGAGCAGAATTCACGGCTCCTTCAGACATATGATGGGTTTGTGAGGGAGTTCAGAACAGTGTTCGATCACCCAAATAGAGGAGAGACCGCTTCAGCCGTGCTGCTGTCAATGAGACAGGGGCGCCGGAGCGCAGCTGCCTATGCAGTCGACTTCCGCATCGCGGCTGCGAGGTCCGGCTGGAATAGCACTGCCCTCCGCCCCGCCTTCGTAAACTGACTTTCGTTGGTCCTAAAGGAGCACCTGGTGGCTAAGGACGAACCGCAGGATATAGATGGGCTTATTGATCTCGTTATACGATTAGACAATCGGTTAGAAGAACGCCGTCGGGAACGAGACGAAGGGCGTGGCCGGGCACACGCCGTCCCTCTCCCTTCTGGCTCCGACCGAGCTCCGCCCTCGCAACGCTCCACGGCCCCTACGCTCCGTGTGGTTACAGCTCCCCCTGCTGATGAAGCTATGGACACGAGCAGGGCCACATTTAGACCCCCGGATAGACAGAGGAGGCTGGTCCGTGGAGTGTGCTTTGTTTGTGGCTCGATAGAGCATCAGGTGAGGGACTGCCCCGAGCGGTTAAACACCAACGCCCGCCCCTAGAAACTGGGCTAGGGCTGGGCCAAGACATTCACGTGGGACACACCCATATTGCCACACGACTCCCAGTTACAATCCTTTATGAGGATTTAACCCTTCAGGCCCCAGCACTGGTGGACACGGGCTCTGAGGGGAATTTGCTAGACAGCAAATGGGCCAGGGAGGCAGGGCTCCCTCTGGTGGCACTTACTTCACCTGTGCAAGTACGGGCACTAGATGGCTCCCTACTCCCTTTAATCACACATAAGACACCTCCAGTAACTCTGGTGGTGTCAGGGAACCACCGGGAGGAGATCGAGTTTTTTGTGACTCCTGCCACCTCCCGCGTGATTCTCGGGTTCCCCTGGATGTTAAAACACAATCCCCGGATCGATTGGCCGTCCGGGGTAGTGGTTCAGTGGAGCGAGACCTGCCATCGGGTATGTTTAGGTTCCTTGGTTCCTCCCGGTTCCCAGGCTAAGGAGGAGGTCAGAGTCCCGCCCAATCTCGGGACGGTGCCGGTGGAGTACCATGACCTTGTGGACGTGTTCAGCAAGGATCTGGCGCACACCCTTCCCCCGCACCGCCCGTACGATTGTGCCATTGATTTGGTTCCAGGCGTTGAGTTTCCGTCCAGCAAGCTGTACAACCTCTCATGACCTGAGCGCAAATCAATGGAGACCTACATCCGGGACTCTTTAGCTGCCGGGTTGATCCGGAATTCCACTTCCCCGATGGGTGCAGGTTTCTTTTTTGTGGGAAAAAAGGATGGCGGACTACGTCCATGCATTGATTACAGGGGGCTGAACGAAATCACGGTTCGTAACCGATACCCATTGCCCTTGTTGGATTCAGTGTTCACGCCCCTGCATGGAGCCCAAATGTTCACTAAGCTAGATCTTAGGAATGCGTATCACCTGGTTCGGATCCGGAAGGGAGACGAGTGGAAGACGGCATTTAACACCCCCTTAGGTCACTTTGAGTACCTGGTCATGCCGTTCGGTCTTACAAACGCCCCCGCGACGTTCCAAGCATTGGTTAATGATGTCTTGCGGGATTTCCTGCACCGATTCGTCTTCGTATATCTGACGACATACTCATCTTTTCTCCGGATCCTGAGACCCATGTCCGGCATGTACGTCAGGTCCTGCAGCGGTTGTTGGAGAACCGGCTGTTTGTGAAGGGCGAGAAGTGCGAGTTCCACCGCACTTCTTTGTCCTTCCTGGGGTTTATCATCTCCCCTAACTCCGTCGCTCCTGATCCGGCCAAGGTCGCGGCGGTGAGAGACTGGCCCCAACCCACCAGCCGTAGGAAGCTGCAACAGTTCCTCGGCTTTGCTAATTTCTATAGGAGGTTCATTAAGGGCTACAGTCAGGTAGTTAGCCCCCTGACAGCCCTGACCTCACCAAAAGTCCCCTTCACCTTGTCGGATCGTTGCGATGCCGCGTTCAAGGAGTTGAAACGGCGCTTCTCGTCTGCACCCGTTCTGGTGCAGCCCGATCCTAGTCGCCAGTTAGTGGTTGAAGTGGACGCCTCGGACTCAGGGATAGGAGCTGTGCTTTCCCAGAGCGGGAAGACCGATAAGGTCCTTCACCCGTGTGCCTATTTTTCCCGCAGGTTGACCCCGGCCGAACGGAACTATGACGTCGGCAATCGAGAACTCCTTGCGGTGAAAGAGGCTCTTGAAGAGTGGAGACATCTGTTGGAGGGAACGTCCGTGCCATTCACAGTTTTCACTGACCACCGGAACCTGGAGTATATCAGGACCGCCAAGCGGCTGAACCCCAGGCAAGCCCGCTGGTCACTGTTCTTCGGACGTTTTGACTTCCGGATCACCTACCGTCCCGGGACCAAAAACCAGAGATCGGATGCCTTGTCCCGGGTACATGAAGATGAAGTCAAGGCGGAGTTGTCGGATCCACCGGAACCCATCATCCCGGAGTCCACTATCGTGGCCACCCTCACCTGGGACATAGAGTGAACCATCCGGGAGGCCCTGGCACGAAGCCCGGACCCCGGAACTGGGCTGAAGAACAGACTCTACGTCCCACCAGAGGCTAGGGCTGCAGTCCTGGACTTCTGTCACGGCTCTAAGCTCTCCTGTCATCCAGGGGTGTGAAGAACCATGGCAGTTGTCCGGCAGTGCTTCTGGTGGGCATCCCTAGAGGCCGACGTCCGGGATTATATCCAGGCCTGCACCACCTGTGCCAGGGGCAAGGCTGATCATCGCAGGGCTTCGGGACTGCTCCAGCCGCTGCCCGTGCCTCATCGCCCATGGTCCCACATCGGCCTGGATTTTGTCACGGGCCTCCCGCTGTCCCAGGGCAACACCACCATCCTCACGATAGTGGACCGATTCTCCAAGGCGGCCCACTTCGTGGCCCTCCCGAAGCTCCCGACGGCCCAGGAGACAGCGGACCTCCTGGTCCACCACGTCGTCCGGCTGCATGGGATTCCCACAGACATTGTCTCCGATCGCGGTCCCCAGTTCTCCTCGCAAGTCTGGAGGAGCTTCTGCCGGGAACTGGGGGCCACGGTGAGTCTCTCATCCGGGTATCATTCCCAGACCAACGGGCAAGCAGAACGGGCCAATCAGGAGGTGGAACAGGCCCTGCGTTGCGTGACGGCCGCGCACCTGGCGGCCTGGAGTACCCATTTGGCCTGGATCGAGTATGCCCATAACCGCCAGGTGTCGTCAGCCACCAGCCTCTCCCCTTTCGAGGTGTGTCTGGGGTACCAGCCTCCTTTGTTTCCGGTGGTTGAGGGAGAGGTCGGTGTGCCCTCGGTCCAGGCCCACCTGCGGAAGTGCCGTCGGGTGTGGCGTGCCGCCCGTTCTGCTTTGCTGAGGGCCCGGATGAGGACGAAGGCCCATGCAGACCGTCGGCGGACCCCGGCCCCTACGTATCGGCCAGGGCAGGAAGTGTGGTTGTCTACTAAGGACATTCCCCTCCAAGTGGTCTCCCCTAAATTGCAGGAACGGTATATCGGTCCGTTTAAGATCCTCAAGGTCATCAGTCCAGCCGCAGTGAGGCTTCAGCTTCCGGCCTCACTGCGGATCCATCCCGTTTTCCATGTGTCCCGGATTAAGCCACATCACACCTCACCCCTCTGTACTCCGGGTCCGGCACCACCTCCTGCCCGGATCATCGATGGTGAGCCGGCTTGGACTGTGCGCCGGCTTTTGGATGTCCGAAGGATGGGCCGGGGCTTCCAGTATTTGGTGGACTGGGAGGGGTACGGCCCCGAAGAACGCTCCTGGGTGAAGGGGAGCTTCATCCTGGACCCGGCCCTCCTGGCTGATTTCTACCGCCGCCACCCGGACAAGCCTGGTCGGGGCGCCAGGAGGCGCCCGTTGAGGGGGGGGTCCTGTTGTGTGGGCCGCTGAAGAGGAGGTACTGCTGGCCCACCACCACCAGAGGGCACCCTGCCTGGAGTGCGGGCTCCAGGCACCAGAGGGCGCTGCCATCTCACAGGAGCAGCCGGGGTGACAGCTGTCACCTACGACAGCTGTTACCAATCATCTGATCCGCAGCGGTATATCTGCCGAGATATCGCTCTACCAAGGAGGTAACGTATCCAGCCAAACAGATTATCTTTTGACCATAAAATACTTTTTGCCTTACACAGAAAGAGAAAAGAACAGCAGGAGACTGTATTTTGGATAAGTACTCACATTCCTGCACTACAGTGTTTTCCTGACGAGAGGTGGAGGGGGTTTTTCCACCATACGTGTTGCTGGGTGCAGGCGCACCCACATCTGACTGTTTCTGTTCCTCGCCAGCAGTACCGGATCCGACAAGCAGAGGCAGTGGCCACCTGGGAGTTCGGGACTTGGCGGCTCCAGTATTCCCGGGGTTCGGTGGCGGAGGAAATCGTGTGGTTCCGGTTCTGCTTTGGACAGACGTCTCCTATCTTTGACCCTGCCTACATGACACCTTTGTGATTTGGCTTTATTGTCTGTTATTGTAATCAGTTGTGTTTGTTGTGCTTATTTCACAACAGTAAAAGTGTTATTTGACTTCCTCCATTGTCCGTTCATTTGCGCCCCCTGTTGTGGGTCCGTGTTCCTACACTTTCCCAACAACATGCAGGGCAGGTGTTAACCCCCAAAACGTGAATCAGCTGCAAATCGTGAATTATCCGCAAACCATTAATTGCAAAACGTGAATACTGAAAAAATATCTCCCAAAATGTGAACTCGGGTCTCACAAAATGTGAACGTGGGTCTCGCAAAACGTGAATATCATTATTAATAAATATATATTTTTTTCATTTTAAGTAGTTTATGAATTTCAGTTTACGGATCAATTATTGCAGGAAATATTGATCACAAACCCTATGACACCAAAAATGATTTTTGTTTTTTTTTGGGTTTTTTGGTGGGGGTGGGGTCACCACAGCTGGTGAGGTGCAGAGGTGATCCGAGCAGCTGTCACTTCTGTTCTCAAGCGCCCGGCCCCGCTGGATGTGTCCCACTCTATGGACAGTGTGATCAGTTGAGGAGTTTGACTGGGACGGTCCACCTGTCAAAGTGCAGTAAACGGCTCAATAATCTTAAGAGAAATATTGTAGAAAAACAAACAACACTAGTTTCCAACCTCAGGAAGGTAGACAACGAGCTACAACCTTATTTTTATCTATATAAGCCGTCCTCTGAGCTGAAAAAATAACAGAGAGTAACGGAAGTATAGGCACCATCTATGAAGTACAAACACAAGACACCAGAAAAATATTCAATAAATTCAGGTGTGGTGTCACCAAATTCACTGCACACATCAGTGGTGTCCTCCTGGTTATACTACAGCACTCAGTTTGGAAAAATGAAAAATTTAATTTTGGTGAATTAGTGAATTTTATTGCTCATTTTATGACTTATTTTAATGATACAAAATCACTAATATTCAGTTTTTCACATTTTTCTGAACTGAGTGCTGCAGTATAATCAGCAGGACCCCACTGATGTGTGCTGTGGATTTTGTATGACTACACCTTTTATGGCCCCTTCACACATAGTGCGAAGTTTGGATGGCGTTTGGACAAAAACAGCGAAAGAGCGCGAAACAGTTCGAAATTAGCACACAAACATCACGCTGATGGGCAGGCATGCACCAATTTGGTGCGAGAGTTTGTGCACGCGCCAGTGTCTTTCAAGCAGGAACAGTGCCAGGTGCAGCACATGGCGCCGCTTATGTGGTATAAATAAAAATCCGCCGGTACCTGTGGAACTACATCATGCCGCTTATGTGGTAAAAATAAAAAAATTAAAAACCAGCCGGTACCTGTGGAACCACATTGCGCCGCTTATGTGGGAATAATAAAAAATAAAAACCAGCCGGTACATGTGGAACCACATCACGCTGCTTATGTGGAATAATTTTTTTTTTTAAAAAGAGAAAAAATACACCACCCAACTGGATGCGAACTCACGCCTTTCAAAAGCTCTGATTTCCAGTCAACAACTTTACCACTGAGCTACAGCGCTGTTCTTTGAAAGCTGCGGGAATCTGCCTCATATCAGGAAGGACGTGGAAATATTACAAAAAAAAAATTTAATCACAGACCATATAAAAACACAGCATTTATTTAACTGAGTGCTGTAGTATAACTAGCAAGAAACCATTGATTTGTGCAGTGAATTTGGTGACACCACACCTAAATTTATTGAATATTTTTCAGGTGACTTGTTTTACACTTTGTAGACAGTCCCTAAGCTTCCGTTTCTCCGCTGCATGCTCATTCAGATTATTGTTATTTTTCCAGTTGAGAGGATGGTTCATATGGATAAAAATAAAGTTGTAGCTCGTTGTCTACCTTCCTGAGGTTAGAAACTCGTGATTGTTTTTTTTACAACATTTCTCTTAAGATTATTGAGCCGTTTACCGGAGGGGGTTTCTGTGAGTTTGACAGGTGGACCGTCCCAGTCAAAATCCTCACCTGATCACAATGTCCCCAGAGCGGGACACATCCAGCAGGGCCGGGCGGTTGAGAAAAGAATCGAGAGCTGCTCATGGATCTCCTCCCCACCAGCTGTGGTGATCCCACCAAAAAAAAAAAAAATCATTTTTGCTGTCATAGGGTTGGTTTGCTATCAAGAGTACCCGCAATAATTGATCCGTAAACTATTATTCACATTTTGCAAGACCCGCATTCACATTTTGTGAGACCCACATTCACGTTTTGGGAAATATTTTTTCAGTGTTCACGTTTTGCAATTAATGGTTTGTGGATAATTCACAATTTGCAGCTGATTCACGTTTTGGGGGGTGAACAGCAGGTGCCCTCCAGGAACAAGGCTGGTGACCCCTGATTTACACAGATTCTGCCTATGCTTTTGGTGTTGTGCATGATTGTAGCACCCTCAACCCTTTTGAATGCCATTTTGCTTGCTGCTTTTACCCTCATGTCTGCTTCTGCTCTTGCATCTTGTGTCATTCCAGGGGATGAGTGCTGTTGTGCAAAAATTTTGGTTTGCAAAAGGCTTTGTGGCCTATGCAACTGATTTTTCAAAAGGTGTTTAATCTGTGCACAAAACAACTTAGTCAAAACTATTCCATTGACCTCTGCAGGCACCCCCCCCACCCACCCACCCCAGGCCCTTTTCAACACCTTATGATGGATTTCATTGAAAAGACCCCTACAGGAGGAGAGAAATACTGCCTTGTGATAGTGGACATGTAAGCAGTGGCCTGGAGCGTGGAGACCCAGAGTGGGATGCTACTGAAACTGGAAGCCACAGTCCAAAGGAACCAGAGCCACGAAGCGAGGATGAGGTGTTGATGGTGAGCAGAGCCAGGTGGCCACCATGGAGATGACGAGGTGCAGGATCACTGTTGAGGAGTAGAAGGTACAGGTGAGTGGTGGAAACTCCCAAGAGAAAAAACAGGCGTAGGAACCCACAAACATTCAAAAAACACTCAGTAAGCTGTATAGGAATGCACTAAGCACAAAGGCTGGAAAGAGTAGGAACGCACAAAACTCTATTTACACAAACAGAGGAGTCAGATACCATGGAGTGAAAACTGAGCTTCTGGCGCAGATGGAACTGTTGAATCGGGGTTTAAATACAGCTGGTGATGTTGAGCATCAGGTGCAGTGATAAGCTCCGTGGCCCTTCTTCTTTGTCTTTCGGCTGTTCCCGTTAGAGGTCGCCACAGCAGATCAATCGTTTCCATCTCACCCTGTCCTCTGTATCTTCCTCTGTCACACCAACCACCTGCATGTCCTCTCTCAGCACATCCATGAACCTCCTCTTTGGTCTCCCTCTTCTCCTCCTGCCTGGTGGCTCCATCCTCAGCATCCTTCTCCCTATATACCCTGGGTCCCTCCTCTGCACATGTCCAAACCATCTCAATCTCGCCTCTCTGACTTTGTCTCCAAACCGTCCCACCTGAGCTGTCCCTCTGATATTTCATTCCTAATCTTGTCCATTCTTGTCACTCCCAACGAGAATCTCAACATCTTCAGCTCTGCCACCTCCAGCTCTGCCTCCTGTCTTTTTGTTAGTGCCACTGTCCTCTAAACCATACAACATAGCTGGTCCTCACTACTGTTTTGTAAACTTTCCCTTCACTCTTGCTGATATTCTTCGGTCACAAATCACTCCTGCCACCTTTCTCCACCCACTCCACCCTGCCTGCACTCTCTTCTTCCACCTCTCTACCACACTCTCCATTACTTTGAACAGTGACCCCAATGATTTGAAACTCAGCTCCTGTCACAACTCTACTCCTTGGTAAATGCACTATTCCACTGGGCTCCCTCTCATTCACACACATGTACTCAGTCTTGCTTCTACTGACTTTCATTCCCCTTCTCTCCAAAGCATATCTCCACTTCTCCAGACTAGACTCAACTTCCTCTCTACTCTCACCTCAGATCACAATGTCATCTGCAAACATCTTAGTCCATGGGGACTCCTGTCTGATCTCATCTGTCAACCTGTCCATCACCACTGCAAACAAGAAAGGACTCAGAGCTGGTCCTTGGTGTAATCCCACCTCCACCTTGAATGAGTCTGTCATTCCGACTGCGCATCTCACCGCTGTCACACTATTCTTGTACATGTCCTGCACTACCCTAACATACTTCTCTGCCACTCCAGACTTCCTCATACAATGCCAAACTCTTCTCTTGGCACCCTATCATAAGCTTTTTCTAAGTCCACAAACACACAATGTAACACTTTCTGTCCTTCTCTGTACTTTTCCAACAGTATTCTCAGAGCAAACATTGCATCTGTAGTGCTCTTTCTCAGCATGAAACAATATTGCTGCTCACAGATCTTCACCTGTTTTCTAAGCCTAGCTTCTACTACTCTTTCCCATAACTTCATGCTGTGGCTGATCAGCTTTATGCCTCTGTAGTTACTGCAGCTCTGCACATCACCCTTGTTCTTGAAAATAGGAACCAGCACACTTCGTCTCCACTCCTCAGGCATCCTCTCACTTTCCAAGATTTTATTAAACAATCTGGTTAGAAACTCTACTGCCATCTCTCCTAGACATTTCCATGCCTCCATTGGAATGTCATTTGGACCAACTGCCTTTCAACTCTTCATCCTCTTCATAGCAGCCCACTCTTCCTTGCTAAACTCTTTTACTTCCTGATTTACTTCCTGATTTATCATCCAGCCTTTTCTCTCGCTCATTTTCTTTATTCATCAACTCTTCAAAATATTCCCTCCACCTTCTCAGCACACACTCCTCACTTGTCAGCACATTACCATGTGCATCTTTTACCACCCTAACCTGCTGCACATCCTTTCCAGCTCTGTCCCTTTGTCTGGCCAATCGGTACAAGTCCTTTTCTCCTTCCTTACTATTCAACTTCTTGTACAGCTCGCAATATGTTCCTTTGCTTTTGCCACTTCTCTTCTTGCCTTACGCCGCATCTCCTTGTACTCCTTTCTACTTTCTTCATCTCTCCGACTATCCCAAAACGTTTTCGCCAACCTCTTTCTCCTTATGCTTTCCTGGACCTCTTCATTCCACCACCAAGTCTCCTTGTCTTCCTTCCCAGTACTGCCCTAGCTGTCTCCCTCACCACATCTGCAGTACTTTTCCAGTTGTCCAAAACTGCTTCCCCTCCAACTAGTGCTTCTCTCACCTGCTCGCTAAATTTCACACAACAGTCTTCCTCCTTCAGCTTCCACCATCCGATCCTTTGTTGAGCTCTCACTCTCTTCTTCTTTACCTCTAAAGTCATCCTACAAACAACCATCCTATGCTGTCTAGTGACACTCTCTCCTGCTACCACCTTACAGTCTGTGATTTCTTTTAGCTTGCATCTCCTATAAAGAATGTAGTCCACCTGTGTGCACCTTCCTCCACTTATATGTTACCCTGTGCTCCTCCCTTTCTTAAAGTAGGTATTCACCACAGCCATTTCCATCCTTTTTGCAAAATCAACTACCATCTGTCCTTCCCCATTCCTATCCTTGATACCATATCTACCCATTACTTCCTCATCACCTCTGTTCCCTTCACCAACATGCCCATTGAAGTCTGCTCCTATCACCACTCTTTCATGCTTGGGCACACTCTCCACCACCTCATCTAACACACTCCAGAAATCTTCTTTCACCTTCATCTCACAACCTACCTGTGGGGCATATGCACTGATGATATCATCATCACCCCTTCAATTTCGAACTTCACACTCATCACCCTGTCAGACACTTGCTTAACCTCCAACACACTTTTAACATACTCTTCCTTTAAAATGACCCCAACACCATTTCTCTTCCTGCCCTCACCATGGTACAACAACTTGTACCCACCGCCGATGCTCCTGCTCTTACTTCTCTTCCACTTGGTCTCTTGCACACAACATGTCTACCTTTCTCCTCTCCATCATATCAGCCAGCTCTCTCCCTTTACCAGTCATACTACCAACATTCAAAGTCCCCACTCTCATTTCCACCCTTCTAGTTTTCTTCTTCTCCCGTGTTCATGGCAACGTTTTCCTCCTCTTCTTTGTCGTCTTCACCCAGCAGTAGCCCAATTTCCACCGGCACCCTGTTGGGCAATAGCACCGGTGGTGGACGTTGTTAACCCGGGCCGCGACCGATCCGGTATGGGAATTCGATTCTGAGTCTGCATAGTTGGGTTGGCTTGTTTTACCCCGGATGCCCTTCCTGACGCAACCCTCCTCATTTATCCGGGCTTGGGACCGGCACTCAGAATGTACTGGCTGCACACCCCATGTGGCTGAGTTGATAAGCTCCGTGGCCCGCCACCTGGAAACAAACAGAGGAAGAAAGGACCAGGCAGGGACCAAGGCAGCACACAACACAAACAATAAGTGAAACAGCATCCAATGCATAAAACTGTTGCAAAACAAATGAAAGGCACTGAACAAATACAACTGTATAAGTATGAATCATGTATTAGAAAGCTGAACTATATCCTGAATAAAAATTAAAATACAGTGTGTCGTAATGCTTCAAGAAGAGAGCATTTTTAATCAAAGTTTCTGAAAGACAAACTGCAGCAGATCACAGGTAGTGAAAGTGTAGCTGTTGAGGTGATGGTCTAGTGGTTAAAGTGTTGGGCTTGAGACAAGAGGCTCCTCGGTTCAAATCCCAGCCTGACCGAAAATCACTAAGGGCCCTTGGGCAAAGTCCTTAATCCTCTAGTTGCTCCCGGTGTGTAGTGGGCGCCTTGCATGGCAGCAGCCTCACCTCTGGGTGGATGTGAGGCATGGATGTGTAAAGCGTTTTGAGCATCTGATGCAGACGGAAAAACGCTATATAAATGCAGTCCATTTACCATTTATTTACCATTTAGCTGCAATCCAGAGGAGTTTTCCTGCTGCTTCGATGAGCAGACACGAGGCATTTGATCCTAACACAAACAACCTGTTTGGAAGCACACACTGCTGCAGTCGTTTGACCATTGTGAGTGAGACAGGTGAGACTGAACGACAACAGAAGGAAAAGTAAATGAATCATTGTTCTTGTAAGTCACCTGAAAGTATGCAAACTGCTTTGGTGTCTGTTACGTCACACAGACAAAGGACAATGCCAGTGAAAGTCATCAGAGGGCTGATGCAAACCTGATACACTCTACGTACACACTGCAATATGAGTATATATATATATATATATATATATGCGTGTGTGTGTGTGTGTGTGTGTCTGTAAGGGTGTTTACTGACTTGCACATATTTGCCCTGCAGGTCAGGATAATGTCTCCTCTCTCTTTTGACCTCTGGTTTCTGGTTGAAGCTGTTGGTGAAGGAGGCACTGCCTGCTGAACACTGCTGCCATTAGTTCCTGTCCGAGGCCAGTGTTTCCAGATCAGCAGGTTTGATACTGCACTCCTTCAGGTTTACTTTCAATTGGTCGGAAGTGTTTTTGTTGTCCTCCAACAGTTCTTTTACCGTTGGACATTCTCCATACTGCCGCAGTAGACGATTGGGGGGCATACAGTGGTGTGTCCAGCCCACCTGAGCTGTGTAGTAGTATGGTCTCAAGGGGCTCAATGCTGGCCCAGTGATGGATCTCGCATATGAGGGACTTTGGTGCCGACACTTGATGATGATCATGATAATAATAATAGTACTGTGTATATGATAACAAGAACCTAAAACAATTTGTAAATACATTGAGACAGTAAATTAAAATTAAAAAATGATGTAATTAACAGTAAATAAAAGGGTTGAGTTCTTCTAAAAATTTTTGAGGTCTAAGGTTCTAAAAAGATTCTGGACTCACACGCCATTCCAATTCATTATAGACACTTTGCATAATTTATTACCACTATTACTACCCTTGGTAATAAAAACACAACCCAATCTAGAGCCTGTGGCTTTTATATTGTTTTTTTTTCATTTATGTCATCTTGTAGAGATTAGTTTCCACTGTGAGTTTAAAGGGAATCATTTTAGAAATTATATAACATACACACAGGAGCCTGATTTTTTTTTTTATTTTATTTTATGTCATTTCAAAATAAAGTTCTGCATAGCTCAAGCATTCACATACTTTTTCTTGCCACTGTATATTGCTCAAGGGCTCACAAACTTTCAGGCACCACTATATGTGTTTAACACAACTGAAAACACCCAATAAATCTTTTTAAATGTTCTGAAACAGCAACATGTGAATATACTTCCACTAAATATTTTAATTAAAAAAGTGCAAGTTAAATATAGAACCAGCACCAAGAAAAGATCTCAGCCTGTAAACTGTGAGCTGAAAAAGGTCAAGTTTTATTTCAGAACCACTGAACTTCAGTCGTGCAGCCCATGACTCCACCCTTAAAGCAGCCAGCACAGCAAAAAGCACCCCTGCCGTGACTGACATGAGTGAGAGATAAACACCAACAGTGGAAAAAAAAACCTCATGATTATTCTGCTTAGGTGACACCGTATCACAGCGATAGCACAGATCTGCTTATGTGTGCATTTAAACAGCACAAGGTTTCTCACCAAAATGCAAAATGCAAAAAAAAACACCCAAACAACACACCAACACCCCGACCGCACAGGGCTGGCTGAATGAGGCTTGTCGAAACAACCGTTTTTGTGAGTATGTCAACATGTTGCAGATGCGCCCACACGATAAGCAAAGTTCGCATTATTTCTGAGAAGCGAGGACACCGCAACGCCCTCTTTTCCGACCCACGATCCACTGAAAACAGCTGCAACCGGAAACGAGTCAAACTGAAGGCGAGCGCCACTTTTCGCAAACACTGCCCTAGAGATACAAAGACCGCAATGACCTGATTGAAGCGATAGCAAAGTGCACAATGTTCCACAGACACTTCTCCAGAGGAGGGAGCGTGCACCAATCAGCATCAGTCCACAGCAGATCGAATGTCAACATGGCGCTTCAGATACTCAGGCCAACCTTCACGTGGCCGAACCCTCCCTTGTACCCCTGTCCTTCCGACTCTCTGCAGGTCTGGACCGTGCAGCTGGCGTCACTTTGCCTCGTACTGATGGAGAGCAAATAAGAAGCAACATAAAAGGTCTGCTCACTGTCCAAGGTATCCATGCACAAACACATGCACAGCCGCGTACAAGATAACAGGGCCTCTGCGGGGGCGAGGGTGGAAGGGGGTGGTGTAGAAGGGGATTCAGAGAGTTGAGGATCGGGGAGGGTAGGGGGGGGAGTACGGCACTGCCCCACACAAAGGCAGTCCTGAAATAGCCCCCTCACACAATGAAACCTGCCACTCTGTCTATGAGATAATGTCTAATTGAAAACACTGCAGCCATTGTGCTCCTGTCACCAGCTCTATTGTCCACAAAGCCCTCCTGCACCACCACCCCCCACCTCTCTTTTTCCATTGACGCGGCACGATTGTTCCTTGCCATTGTGGCAGCCCTACTCTCTCTCTCTCTCTCTTTCTCTGTCTCTCTACCCCCACCCCTTGTATTGTTATAATTTCATTACTTATTTGTTTTTTTGTTCTCCTCCTCCTTTCACTCCCTGCAGAACCTTTTGGTCACCATATTTCAACACTTCATTGGGATCTGATGCCAATATGTGTGAGAGGGAGCAGGTGTCACTTTCATGACAAGACAGAAACAAGAAGCAAGATAAAATAGTTCTGTGAGATTAAATAAAGGCCTTACCGGCATCACACAGGAGGACATCGGTTTTATCCATGCACAGTTTTTGATTTAGGTGATATGAAACATGGTGTCTCGATTCGGTGTTCTTTTGAACTGGGTTTTACTCCACACAGACTGAGACTTACCTGACTGTTTGTGCACAAAGGCTACAGCAGAGGCATTGTTGGTGCTGTCGTGAAAAGTCATTCTGACAATCACTCGCAAATACAAAGACAAAAATCCATTACGTTTTTCAAGGTGGGTGTCAGCTACTCATCAAAGGTGACTTGCTGGAACAGTGGCTTAGCACTCTTGCCTTACAGCAATCTCAGCAGTGACATTCAGGTCTCTGGATGCTCGACCTGTGAGGTCAAGAGGCATCTAGAAAAAGCTTATGGATTCTTCAGGTCACTGGGCCGAGATGTGTGGAGATGAAGGTATCTGTGTTCAGGAGGAAGGTTTGATAATTTTATGTTCCAGGTCCCAGTAGGTTAGTTTTGTTGAAAATGCATCTACAAGGGGGAAAAATGTGCCAAAGTCATTGATGCCACTGCACACTTGACTGTCTGTGTTGTCCTGTTGAGAGATAAAAGTGGGTTTAAATATATTCATATTAATATTAGCACAAATTAAGAAGTTGTACAATGCAATAATTCCCAACAATATGTGACTGTATCACTGGGGCAAATGTGAACTATAATCAAAGTGTGTGTGAGAACCTTCCATAAATTAGAAAAGCGGGGAAAATAGGAACATAGGCTTGAAAAATTCACAAATATGTGGCATATGTAAGTTAGTTTAAAAAAAAATTCAAGTGCTCTTTTTTCCAGAGTATAAGTCACACCTGCCAATAAATTCCCCTTAAAGAGGATAAAACATATATATACTCAACAAAAATATAAACACAACACTTTTGGTTTTGCGCCCATTTTGTATGAGATGAACTCAAAGATCTAAAACTTTTCCACATACACAATATCACCATTTCCCTCAAATATTGTTCACAAACCAGTCTAAATCTGTGATAGTGAGCACTTCTCCTTTGATGAGATAATACATCCCACCTCACAGGTGTGCCATATCAAGATGCTGATTAGACACCATGATTAGTGCACAGGTGTGCCTTAGACTGCCCACAATAAAAGGCCACTCTGAACGGTGCAGTTTTGTTTTATTGGGGGGGGATACCAGTCAGTATCTGGTGTGACCACCATTTGCCTCATGTAGTGCAACACATCTCCTTCGCATAGAGTTGATCAGGTTGTCAATTGTGGCCTGTGGAATGTTGGTCCACTCCTCTTCAATGGCTGTGCGAAGTTGCTGGATATTGGCAGGAACTGGTACATGCTGTCGTATACGCCGGTCCAGAGCATCCCAAACATGCTCAATGGGTGACATGTCCGGTGAGTATGCCGGCCATGCAAGAACTGGGACATTTTCAGCTTCCAAGAATTGTGTACAGATCCTTGCAACATGGGGCCGTGCATTATCCTGCTGCAACACGAGATGATGTTCTTGGATGTATGGCACAACAATGGGCCTCAGGATCTCGTCACGGTATCTCTGTGCATTCAGAATGCCATCAATAAAATGCACCTGTGTTCTTCGTCCATGTCAGACGCCTGCCCATACCATAACCCCACCTCCACCATGGGCCACTCGATCCACAACATTGACATCAGAAAACCCCTCACCCACATGACGCCACACACGCTGTCTGCCATCTGCCCTGGACAGTGTGAACCGGGATTCATCCGTGAAGAGAACACCTCTCCAACGTGCCAAATGCCAGTGAATGTGAGCATTTGCCCACTCAAGTCGGTTACGACGACGAACTGGAGTCAGGTCGAGACCCCGATGAGGATGACGAGCATGCAGCTGAGCTTCCCTGAGACGGTTTCTGACAGTTTGTGCAGAAATTCTTTGGTTATGCAAACCGATTGTTTCAGCAGCTGTCCGAGTGGCTGGTCTCAGACGATCTTGGAGGTGAACATGTCCAATCGTATCGTACACAGACACACCCACACACACCTATGGGAAATTTTTTAAAGATTCCAATTCACCTAACCCGCAGTCTTTGGATGGGGAGGAAACCGGAACCCAGAGGAACCCACTCAAACATGGGGAGAACATGCAAACTCCACACAGAAAGGCCACGGGAATTGAACCCACAACCTTCTCGCTGTGATTTACAGATCAGTTGAGGTAAAATGTAATTTATTTACCAATATATAGGGTGTCTCAAAAAATGTACACAAACGACTCTGACATATGAATACCAGGAAATGGATTTACTGGGAAATAATGGTGTTTTTTCTCATTTCAGGAACCCTAAAGTTTATTCTGCAAGACATTAAAGTCCAGGAAAAATGCTGCAGTTGACCCTTATTCAGAGAACAAAAATTGTTGAGTTCTGTGCAATGCATCCTGAGGGCTGAGTTGCATCTCTTTCCATACAAAATTCAGTCTCAGCACGAACTAACTCCCCAGCAAATGGCAAGGAGACTTGAATTTTCTAGGTGGTTTTCCGGAAAACTGGAGATGGATGATTGTTTCTTAGGAAACTTCAGACAAGAAGGTTACATTGATCATATGGTGTAAAAGATAAAGGGTTAAAACATCAAAAAGGAAAGACTGAACTAAAAACTGTGCATTGGGGAGATAAATTACATGCTTTGGCCACATGGCCATGCAGAAAATGTCTGATAATATTGATTGATTTTTCTGTGCTGTCAAAATACTTTTGGGTACATTTTTTTTTTGTAGGCTAACACTTATCAACACGACCGCTCACATTTGCCTCATCTTCCCTTTTCCACTGGGAACCAAAAAAAATCTGCACTTTTTGCAACGGCTTTGGTGGGGAGGTGATGGTCTAGCGGTTAAGCGTTGGGCTTGAGACCAAAGGATCCTCGGTTCAAACTCCAGCCTGACCATAAGGGTCCTTGGGCAAGGTCCTTAATCCCAGAGTTCCTCCCGGTGTGTAGTGAGCGCCTTGCATGACAACACCCTGACATCGGTGTGTGAGTGTGTTTGTGTGAATGGGTGAATGTGAGGCATCACTGTAAAGCGCTTTGAGCATCTGATGCAGATGGAAAAGTGCTATATAAATGCAGTCCATTTACCATTTTGGTGATTGCAGCAAAAAAAAAACAGTGTACCATTTTTCCGTTAGAAGTGATGCTCTTTGTGGGATGAGACGAATCCCCACGCGGAGTGTGGGAGTGCCAGCACAAACCATTTGGAGGATGGGGATTTCAGTGGAAACGGAGACAAGAAGAAGAGGAGTGTCTCTCCCTTATTTAGCAGGAGTAGGGGAAAAACTACAGAGGATCTTCAGACAGCACAAAATCCCAATTTACTTTAAACCGGTTAACACCTTGAGACAGAATTAGTTCACCCTAAGGACAGGATCCCTAGTTACAAACAAGCAATGTAGTGTATTCTATCAGATGTCAGGAAAACTGTAACGAACACTACATAGGTGAGACTAAGCAACCTTTACACAAAAGGCTATACCAGCACCACAGAGAGGGCGCCAGTGGACCTCAGTCTGCAGTTCATCTCCACCTTAAAGACACTAACCACACGTTTGAGGACAAGGAAGTTAAACTATTAGCCAGAGAGAAGAAATGGTTTGAGAGAGGGGTCAAGGAGGCATTCTTTGTGAAACGTTTGAAACCCAGCCTTAACCGGGGAGGGGGTCTGAGACGCTTTATCCCCTGTTTACAATGGGGTACCTCAGGTCAAAGCAGTTTCAGTCTTTTGTTCATGGCATGAGGCATTCACATCATCAGCAGAGTCGTCAAGGGAGCCATCAGGAGAGAGGACAGCTGGCCCTGTCATTTAGGAGGGTGCTAACTAGAGCACAATATGTGCTAATTACAGCTATTGTTTAGTCACCAGCCTATCGCAGTCTGCCTCTCGGTAGGATTGGTCTGGTTAGGTTTAAACTCTAGCTTTTGTGACTTCTTGATTATTCTTCTCTACAAGAGTCAGACCACCAGAGCAAGAATTTTAGCTGAGGAAGCTTCTGCGATTTGAAGTGAAACAGTCGAAGATTCAAGCTTCTCTACTATGGAAACCACCTGGACAACTGAGAGCCTACACAGAAACATTGCGACCAACTGTGGGCATGAGGCCCTGGCACTGGTACGTAAGCTGGAAAAGGACTGCTAAAAAGATAGCTAACTTTAGAAACCACTTAAGATTTAACCTGAGATGCAAACAAAAACAATGTTATTCCCAAATGCATGAAGCAAAGGGCACTAGAAGCAGGTCACACAGCAGAAAAGATTCAGCACAGTTGCTTAGGAGGATTTTGGGTCTTAGAATTAGAAGGCTTCATTTTAAAATATTAGACCTCCAAAATAATCTTGATAGTCTGACACAAAATGTTAGAAACTTTAGTGGAGGAAGAGGCCCATAATAAGATCACAAAGTTCATAGTTAAAATTCAAATGGCTGAGCATTTAAAAAGTAAGGAGTGGCAAATCAGGAAGTTTCACAACCTTTTAGTGCAGAAAAGTCGTACTTTCAGTGGGAGTATTTTTAACGATACACCCAGACAAATTAGTGACAACAGGGAAAATTGGGTAAAGAATCTCTCCAACAGGGTTCTTACACAGACAGAAAAGGATGTGCTCGCTAAAGGACTAAATTTCTCAGTGACCCCTAAACATATACCGACAGTAGATTACGTCACTGCAGTAGAGTCAGCCATCAAACATAACCAGTTTGGCAGAGTCAGAAGCTGGGGACCTCCGACTAAGAGTCACAGCAGTGCTGAACAGTGCTAAGCCTCCTCCGTCCAACATCACAGGAGAAGAACGGAAGCTTTGTCAGCACTGCAAAGGACCAAAGCATCCTATCCTGCCAGCGGATAAAAGGCAGATGCACGGTGGTCCTGAACACATCTGACTACGAGGCCAAGATCAATAACTGCTCAGTGACTCCAATACATATGAACGTCTGAAGAGAGACCCCATGAGTGGCTATAAGAAGAAAATCATTAGCTACCTCCAAACCTGAGAAAGAGGGACTCATCGACAGGCAGACATACTACAGACTGTACCCTGGCGACGCCACTCCGCTGCATCTATGGACTGCACAAAATCCACAAATCCACAATCTTTTGACCATAAAATACTTTTTGCCTTTACACAGAAAGAGAAAAGAACAGCAGGAGACTGTATTTTGGATAAGTACTCACATTCCTGCACTACAGTGTTTTCCTGACGAGAGGTGGAGGTGGTTTTTCCACCATACGTGTTGCTGGGTGCAGGCACACCACACATCTGACTGTTTCCTGTTCCTCGCCAGCAGTACCGGATCCGACAAGCGGAGGCAGTGGCCACCTGGGAGTTCGGGACTTGGCGGCTCCAGTATTCCTGGGGTTCGGTGGCGGAGGAAATCGTGTGGTTCGGTCTGCTTTGGACAGACGTCTCCTATCTTCGAGCCTGCCCACATGACACCTTTGTGATTCGGCTTATTGTCTGTTATTGTAATCGGTTGTGTTTGTTGTGCTTATTTCACAACAGTAAAAGTGTTATTTGACTTCCTCCATTGTCCGTTCATTTGCGCCCCCTGTTGTGGGTCCGTGTTCCTACACTTTCCCAACAGGATATCTCGGCCAACGTCATGGATCCCGAGGGGCGTCAACTGGCTGTTGAACGGCCAATGGAAGAACAGGGCGCACAGGCGTCTGCAGGAGGAATGATCGGTGAGTTGCAGCGAATCCTCACCGCTTTCACGGCTCGGTTGGATCTAATGACCGAGCAGAACGTCCTCCTTATCCGCAGGGTGGAGGCTCTCGCCGCGCAGGTGGAAGCGCGCCCTCAGGGCGCTGCTGCGGCTCTCCCTCCTGTCGACCCTGTGCGTAACAGTGACGTTCCACAGGTCGTTCACGACACCTCCCACCTTCCCTGGAAGCATACATAAGCCCTCCAGAGCCGTACGGAGGTTGTGTGGAGACGTGCGCGGACTTCCTTATGCAGTGTTCGCTCGTCTTCGCACAACGTCCTGTCATGTACGCGACTGATGCCAGCAAGATAGCTTATGTAATAAATCTGCTTCGCGGTGAGGCACGCACTTGGGCTACAGCGCTCTGGGAGCAGAATTCACGGCTCCTTCAGACATATGATGGGTTTGTGAGGGAGTTCAGAACAGTGTTCGATCACCCAAATAGAGGAGAGACCGCTTCAGCCGTGCTGCTGTCAATGAGACAGGGGCGCCGGAGCGCAGCTGCCTATGCAGTCGACTTCCGCATCGGGCTGCGAGGTCCGGCTGGAATAGCACTGCCCTCCGCCCCGCCTTCGTAAACTGACTTTCGTTGGTCCTAAAGGAGCACCTGGTGGCTAAGGACGAACCGCAGGATATAGATGGGCTTATTGATCTCGTTATACGATTAGACAATCGGTTAGAAGAACGCCGTCGGGAACGAGACGAAGGGCGTGGCCGGGCACACGCCGTCCCTCTCCCTTCTGGCTCCGACCGAGCTCCGCCCTCGCAACGCTCCACGGCCCCTACGCTCCATGTGGTTACAGCTCCCCCTGCTGATGAAGCTATGGACACGAGCAGGGCCACATTTAGACCCCCGGATAGACAGAGGAGGCTGGTCCGTGGAGTGTGCTTTGTTTGTGGCTCGATAGAGCATCAGGTGAGGGACTGCCCCGAGCGGTTAAACACCAACGCCCGCCCCTAGAAACTGGGCTAGGGCTGGGCCAAGACATTCACGTGGGACACACCCATATTGCCACACGACTCCCAGTTACAATCCTTTATGAGGATTTAACCCTTCAGGCCCCAGCACTGGTGGACACGGGCTCTGAGGGGAATTTGCTAGACAGCAAATGGGCCAGGGAGGCAGGGCTCCCTCTGGTGGCACTTACTTCACCTGTGCAAGTACGGGCACTAGATGGCTCCCTACTCCCTTTAATCACACATAAGACACCTCCAGTAACTCTGGTGGTGTCAGGGAACCACCGGGAGGAGATCGAGTTTTTGTGACTCCTGCCACCTCCCGCGTGATTCTCGGGTTCCCCTGGATGTTAAAACACAATCCCCGGATCGATTGGCCGTCCGGGGTAGTGGTTCAGTGGAGCGAGACCTGCCATCGGGTATGTTTAGGTTCCTTGGTTCCTCCCGGTTCCCAGGCTAAGGAGGAGGTCAGAGTCCCGCCCAATCTCGGGACGGTGCCGGTGGAGTACCATGACCTTGTGGACGTGTTCAGCAAGGATCTGGCGCACACCCTTCCCCCGCACCGCCCGTACGATTGTGCCATTGATTTGGTTCCAGGCGTTGAGTTTCCGTCCAGCAAGCTGTACAACCTCTCATGACCTGAGCGCAAATCAATGGAGACCTACATCCGGGACTCTTTAGCTGCCGGGTTGATCCGGAATTCCACTTCCCCGATGGGTGCAGGTTCTTTTTTTTGGGAAAAAAGGATGGCGGGACGTCCATGCATTGATTACAGGGGGCTGAACGAAATCACGGTTCGTAACCGATACCCATTGCCCTTGTTGGATTCAGTGTTCACGCCCCTGCATGGAGCCCAAATGTTCACTAAGCTAGATCTTAGGAATGCGTATCACCTGGTTCGGATCCGGAAGGGAGACGAGTGGAAGACGGCATTTAACACCCCCTTAGGTCACTTTGAGTACCTGGTCATGCCGTTCGGTCTTACAAACGCCCCCGCGACGTTCCAAGCATTGGTTATGATGTCTTGCGGGATTTCCTGCACGATTCGTCTTCGATATCTGACGACATACTCATCTTTTCTCGCGGATCCTGGGACCCATGTCCGGCAATGTACGTCAGGTCCTGCAGCGGTTGTTGGAGAACCGGCTGTTGTGAAGGGCGAGAAGTGCGAGTTCCACCGCACTTCTTTGTCCTTCCTGGGGTTTATCATCTCCCCTAACTCCGTCGCTCCTGATCCGGCCAAGGTCGCGCGTTGAGAGACTGGCCCCACCCACCAGCCGTAGGAAGCTGCAACAGTTCTCTCGGCTTTGCTAATTTCTATAGGAGGTTCATTAAGGGCTACAGTCAGGTAGTTAGCCCCCTGACAGCCCGGGACCTCACCAAAAGTCCCCTTCACCTTGTCGGATCGTTGCGATTGCCGCGTTCAGGAGTTGAAACGGCGCTTCTCGTCTGCACCCGTTCTGGTGCAAGCCCGATCCAGTCGCCAGTTAGTGGTTGAAGTGGACGCCTCGGACTCAGGTATAGAGCTGTGCTGTCCCCAGAGCGGGAAAGACCGATAAGGTCCTTCAACTCTCGTGCCTATTTTTCCCGCAGGTTGGACCCCGGCCGACACGGAACTATGACGTCGGCAATCGAGAACTCCTTTGCGGTTGAAAGAGGCTCTTGAAGAGTGGAGACCATCTGTTGGAGGGAACGTCCGTGCCATTACACAGTTTTCACTGACCACCGGAACTGGAGTATATCAGGACCGCCAAGCGGCTGAAACCCAGGCAAGCCCGCTGGTCACTGTTCTTCGGACGTTTTGACTTCCGGATCACCTACCGATCCCGGGACCAAAAACCAGAGATCGGATGCCTTGTCCCGGGTACATGAAGATGAAGTCAAGGCGGAGTTGTCGATCCACCGGAACCCATCATCCCGGAGTCCACTATCGTGGCCACCCTCACCTGGGACATAGACTGTGAACCATCCGGGAGGCCCTGGCACGAAGCCCGGACCCGGAACTGGGCTGAAGAACAGACTCTACGTCCCACCAGAGGGCTAGGGCTGCAGTCCTGGACTTCTGTCACGGCTCTAAGCTCTCCTGTCATCCAGGGGTGCGAAGAACCATGGCAGTTGTCCGGCAGTGCTTCTGGTGGGCGTCCCTAGAGGGCCGACCGTCCGGGATTATATCCAGGCCTGCACCCACCTGTGCCAGGGCAAGGCTGATCATCGCAGGGCTCGGGGACTGCTCCAGCCGCTGCCCGTGCCTCATCGCCCATGGTCCCACATCGGCCTGGATTTTGTCAGGGCCTCCCGCCGTCCCAGGGCAACACCACCATCCGCACGATAGTGGACCGATTCTCCAAGGCGGCCCACTTCGTGGACCCTTCCCGAAGCTCCCGACGGCCCAGGAGGACAGCGGACCTCCTGGTCCACCCACGTCGTCTCGGCTGCATGGGATTCCCACAGACATTTGTCTCCGATCGCGGTCCCCAGTTCTCCTCGCAAGTCTGGAGGAGCTTCTGCCGGGAACTGGGGGCCACGGTGAGTCTCTCATCCGGGTATCATTCCCAGACCAACGGGCAAGCAGAACGGGCCAATCAGGAGGTGGAACAGGCCCTGCTTTGCGTGCCGGCCGCGCACCTGGCGGCCTGGAGTACCCATTTGGCCTGGATCGAGGTATGCCCATAACCGCCAGGTGTCGTCAGCCACCAGCCTCTCCCCTTTCGAGGTGTGTCTGGGTACCAGCCTCCTTTGTTTCCGGTGGTTGAGGGAGAGGTCGGTGTGCCCTCGTCCAGGCCCACCTGCGGAAGTGCCGTCGGGTGTGGCGTGCCGCCCGTTCTGCTTTGCTGAGGGCCCGGATGAGGACGAAGGCCCATGCAGACCGTCGGCGGACCCCGGCCCCTACGTATCGGCCAGGGCAGGAAGTGTTGGTTGTCTACTAAGGACATTCCCCTCCAAGTGGTCTCCCCTAAATTGCAGGAACGGTATATCGGTCCGTTTAAGATCCTCAAGGTCATCAGTCCAGCCGCAGTGAGGCTTCAGCTTCCGGCCTCACTGCGGATCCATCCCGTTTTCCATGTGTCCCGTATTAAGCCACATCACACCTCACCCCTCTGTACCTCCGGGTCCGGCACCACCTCCTGCCCGGATCATCGATGGTGAGCCGGCTTTGGACTGTGCGCCGGCCTTTTGGATGTCCGAAGGATGGGCCGGGGCTTCCAGTATTTGGTGGACTGGGAGGGGTATGGCCCCGAAAGAACGCTCCTGGGTGAAGGGGAGCTCATCCTGGACCCGGCCCCTCCTGGCTGATTTCTACGCCGCCACCCGGACAAGCTGGTCGGGCGCCAGGAGGCGCCCGTTGAGGGGGGGGTCCTGTTGTGTGGGCCGCCTGAAGAGGAGGTACTGCTGGCCCACCACCACCAGAGGGCACCCTGCCTGGAGTGCGGGCTCCAGGCACCAGAGGGCGCTGCCATCTCACAGGAGCAGCCGGGGTGACAGCTGTCACCTACGACAGCTGTTACCAATCATCTGATCCGGAGCGGTATATCTGCCGAGATATCGCTCTACCAAGGAGGTACGTATCAGCCAAACAGATTATCTTTTGACAATAAAATACTTTTTGCCTTTACACAGAAAGATAAAGGAACAGCAGGAGACTGTATTTTGGATAAGTACTCACATCCTGCACTACAGTGTTTTCTGACGAGAGGTGGAGGGGGTTTTTCCACCATACGTGTTGCTGGGTGCAGGCGCACCCACATCTGATGTTTCTGTTCCTCCGCCAGCAGTACCGGATCCGACAAGCAGAGGCAGTGGACACCTGGGAGTTCGGGACTTGGCGGCTCCAGTATTCCCGGGGTTCGGGTGGCGGAGGAAATCGTGTGGTTCCGGTTCTGCTTTGGACGACGTCCTCTATCTTTGACCCTGCCTACATGACACCTTTGTGATTTGGCTTTATTGTCTGTTATTGTAATCAGTTGTTGTTTGTTGTGCTTATTTCACAACAGTAAAATGTTATTTGACTCCTCCATTGTCCGTTCATTGCGCCCCCTGTTGTGGGTCCGGTTCCTACACTTTCCCAACAACATGCAGGGCAGGGTGTTAACCCCCAAAACGTGAATCAGCTGCAAATCGTGAATTATCCGCAAACCATTAATTGCAAAACGTGAATAATGAAAAAATATCTCCCAAAATGTGAACTCGGGTCTCACAAAATGTGAACGTGGGTCTCGCAAAACGTGAATATCATTATTAATAATATATATTTTTTTCATTTTAAGTAGTTTATGAATTTCAGTTTACGGATCAATTATTGCAGGAAATATTGATCACAAACCCTATGACACCAAAAATGATTTTTGTTTTTTTTTGGGGTTTTTGGTGGGGGTGGGGTCACCACAGCTGGTGAGGTGCAGAGGTGATCCGAGCAGCTGTCACTTCTGTTCTCAAGCGCCCGGCCCCGCTGGATGTGTCCCACTCTATGGACAGTGTGATCAGTTGAGGAGTTTGACTGGGACGGTCCACCTGTCAAAGTGCAGTAAACGGCCTCAATAATCTTAAGAGAAATATTGTAGAAAAACAAACAACACTAGTTTCCAACCTCAGGAAGGTAGACAACGAGCTACAACCTTATTTTTATCTATATAAGCCGTCCTCTGAGCTGAAAAAATAACAGAGAGTAACGGAAGTATAGGCACCATCTATGAAGTACAAACACAAGACACCAGAAAAATATTCAATAAATTCAGGTGTGGTGTCACCAAATTCACTGCACACATCAGTGGTGTCCCTCCGGTTATACTACAGCACTCAGTTTGGAAAAATGAAAAATTTAATTTTGGTGAATTAGTGAATTTTATTGCTCATTTTATGACTTATTTTAATGCATTACAAAATCACTAATATTCAGTTTTTCACATTTTCTGAACTGAGTGCTGCAGTATAATCAGCAGGACCCCACTGATGTGTGCTGTGGATTTTGTATGACTACACCTTTTATGGCCCCTTCACACATAGTGCGAAGTTTGGATGGCGTTTGGACAAAAACAGCGAAAAGAGCGCGAAACAGTTCGAAATTAGCACACAAACATCACGCTGATGGGCAGGCATGCACCAATTTGGTGCGAGAGTTTGTGCACGCCGCCAGTGTCTTTCAAGCAGGAACAGTGCCAGGTGCAGCACATGGCGCCGCTTATGTGGTATAAATAAAATCCGCCGGTACCTGTGGAACTACATCATGCCGCTTATGTGGTAAAATAAAAAAATTAAAACCAGCCCGGGTACCTGTGGAACCACATTGCGCCGCTTATGTGGGAATAATAAAAAATAAAAACCAGCCCGGTACATGTGGAACCACATCACGCGCTTATGTGGATAATTTTTTTTTTTTAAAAAGAGAAAAAATACACCACCCACTGGATGCGAACTCACAGCCTTTCAAAAGCTCTGATTTCCAGTCAACAACTTTACCACTGAGGCTACAGCGCTGTTCTTTTGAAAGCTGCGGAATCTCCTCATATCAGGAAGGACGTGGAAATATTACAAAAAAAATTTAATCACACACCATATAAAACACAGCATTTATTTAACTGAGTGCTGTAGTATAACTAGCAAGAAACCATTGATTTGTGCAGTGAATTTGGTGACACCACACCTAAATTTATTGAATATTTTTCAGGTGACTTGTTTTACACTTGTAGACAGTCCCTAAGCTTCCGTTTCTCCGCTGCATGCTCATTCAGATTATTGTTATTTTTCCAGTTGAGAGGATGGTTCATATGGATAAAAATAAAGTTGTAGCTCGTTGTCTACCTTCCTGAGGTTAGAAACTCGTGATTGTTTTTTTTACAACATTTCTCTTAAGATATTGAGCCGTTTACCGGAGGGGGTTTCTGTTGAGTTTGACAGGTGGACGTCCCAGTCAAAATCCTCACCTGATCACAATGTCCCCAGAGCGGGACACATCCAGCAGGGCCGGGCGGTTGAGAACAGAATCGAGAGCTGCTCATGGATCTCCTCCCCACCAGCTGTGGTGATCCCACCAAAAAAAAAAAAATCATTTTTGCTGTCATAGGGTTGGTTGCTATCAAGAGTACCCGCAATAATTGATCCGTAAACTATTATTCACATTTTGCAAGACCCGCATTCACATTTTGTGAGACCCACATTCACGTTTTGGGAAATATTTTTTCAGTGTTCACGTTTTGCAATTAATGGTTTGTGGATAATTCACAATTTGCAGCTGATTCACGTTTTGGGGGTGAACAGCAGGTGCCCTCCAGGAACAAGGCTGGTGACCCCTGATTTACACAGATTCTGCCTATGCTTTTGGTGTTGTGCATGATTGTAGCACCCTCAACCCTTTTGAATGCCATTTTGCTTGCTGCTTTTACCCTCATGTCTGCTTCTGCTCTTGCATCTTGTGTCATTCCAGGGGATGAGTGCTGTTGTGCAAAAATTTTGGTTTGCAAAAGGCTTTGTGGCCATGCAACTGATTTTTCAAAAGGTGTTAATCTGTGCACAAAACAACTTAGTCAAAACTATTCCATTGACCTCTGCAGGCACCCCCCCCACCCACCCACCCCAGGCCCTTTTCAACACCTTATGATGGATTTCATTGAAAAGACCCCTACAGGAGGAGAGAAATACTGCCTTGTGATAGTGGACATGTAAGCAGTGGCCTGGAGCGTGGAGACCCAGAGTGGGATGCTACTGAAACTGGAAGCCACAGTCCAAAGGAACCAGAGCCACGAAGCGAGGATGAGGTGTTGATGGTGAGCAGAGCCAGGTGGCCACCATGGAGATGACGAGGTGCAGGATCACTGTTGAGGAGTAGAAGGTACAGGTGAGTGGTGGAAACTCCCAAGAGAAAAAACAGGCGTAGGAACCCACAAACATTCAAAAAACACTCAGTAAGCTGTATAGGAATGCACTAAGCACAAAGCTGGAAAGAGTAGGAACGCACAAAACTCTATTTACACAAACAGAGGAGTCAGATACCATGGAGTGAAAACTGAGCTTCTGGCGGCAGATGGAACTGTTGAATCGGGGTTTAAATACAGCTGGTGATGTTGAGCATCAGGTGCAGTGATAAGCTCCGTGGCCCTTCTTCTTTGTCTTTCGGCTGTTCCCGTTAGAGGTCGCCACAGCAGATCAATCGTTTCCATCTCACCCTGTCCTCTGTATCTTCCTCTGTCACACCAACCACCTGCATGTCCTCTCTCAGCACATCCATGAACCTCCTCTTTGGTCTCCCTCTTCTCCTCCTGCCTGGAGGCTCCATCCTCAGCATCCTTCTCCCTATATACCCTGGGTCCCTCCTCTGCACATGTCCAAACCATCTCAATCTCGCCTCTCTGACTTTGTCTCCAAACCGTCCCACCTGAGCTGTCCCTCTGATATGTTCATTCCTAATCTTGTCCATTCTTGTCACTCCCAACGAGAATCTCAACATCTTCAGCTCTGCCACCTCCAGCTCTGCCTCCTGTCTTTTTGTTAGTGCCACTGTCTCTAAACCATACAACATAGCTGGTCTCACTACTGTTTTGTAAACTTTCCCCTTCACTCTTGCTGATATTCTTCGGTCACAAATCACTCCTGCCACCTTTCTCCACCCACTCCACCCTGCCTGCACTCTCTTCTTCACCTCTCTACCACACTCTCCATTACTTTGAACAGTTGACCCCAAATATTTAAACTCATCTACTTTCACAACTTCTACTCCTTGTAACTGCACTATTCCACTGGGCTCCCTCTCATTCACACACATGTACTCAGTCTTGCTTCTACTGACTTTCATTCCCCTTCTCTCCAAAGCATATCTCCACTTCTCCAGACTAGACTCAACTTCCTCTCTACTCTCACCTCAGATCACAATGTCATCTGCAAACATCTTAGTCCATGGGGACTCCTGTCTGATCTCATCTGTCAACCTGTCCATCACCACTGCAAACAAGAAAGGACTCAGAGCTGGTCCTTGGTGTAATCCCACCTCCACCTTGAATGAGTCTGTCATTCCGACTGCGCATCTCACCGCTGTCACACTATTCTTGTACATGTCCTGCACTACCCTAACATACTTCTCTGCCACTCCAGACTTCCTCATACAATGCCACAACTCTTCTCTTGGCACCCTATCATAAGCTTTTTCTAAGTCCACAAACACACAATGTAACACTTTCTGTCCTTCTCTGTACTTTTCCAACAGTATTCTCAGAGCAAACATTGCATCTGTAGTGCTCTTTCTCAGCATGAAACATATTGCTGCTCACAGATCTTCACCTGTTTTCTAAGCCTAGCTTCTACTACTCTTTCCCATAACTTCATGCTGTGGCTGATCAGCTTTATGCCTCTGTAGTTACTGCAGCTCTGCACATCACCCTTGTTCTTGAAAATAGGAACCAGCACACTTCGTCTCCACTCCTCAGGCATCCTCTCACTTTCCAAGATTTTATTAAACAATCTGGTTAGAAACTCTACTGCCATCTCTCCTAGACATTTCCATGCCTCCATTGGAAAGTCATTTGGACCAACTGCCTTTCAACTCTTCATCCTCTTCATAGCAGCCCTCACTTCTTCCTTGCTAAACTCTTTTACTTCCTGATTTACTTCCTGATTTATCATCCAGCCTTTTCTCTCGCTCATTTTCTTTATTCATCAACTCTTCAAAATATTCCCTCCACCTTCTCAGCACACACTCCTCACTTGTCAGCACATTACCATGTGCATCTTTTACCACCCTAACCTGCTGCACATCCTTTCCAGCTCTGTCCCTTTGTCTGGCCAATCGGTACAAGTCCTTTTCTCCTTCCTTACTATTCAACTTCTTGTACAGCTCGCAATATGCCTTTTCCTTTGCTTTTGCCACTTCTCTTCTTGCCTTACGCCGCATCTCCTTGTACTCCTTTCTACTTTCTTCATCTCTCCGACTATCCCAAAACGTTTTCGCCAACCTCTTTCTCCTTATGCTTTCCTGGACCTCTTCATTCCACCACCAAGTCTCCTTGTCTTCCTTCCCAGTACTGCCCTAGCTGTCTCCCTCACCACATCTGCAGTACTTTTCCAGTTGTCCAAAACTGCTTCCCCTCCAACTAGTGCTTCTCTCACCTGCTCGCTAAATTTCACACAACAGTCTTCCTCCTTCAGCTTCCACCATCCGATCCTTTGTTGAGCTCTCACTCTCTTCTTCTTCTTTACCTCTAAAGTCATCCTACAAACAACCATCCTATGCTGTCTAGTGACACTCTCTCCTGCTACCACCTTACAGTCTGTGATTTCTTTTAGCTTGCATCTCCTATAAAGAATGTAGTCCACCTGTGTGCACCTTCCTCCACTCTTATATGTTACCCTGTGCTCCTCCCTTTTCTTAAAGTAGGTATTCACCACAGCCATTTCCATCCTTTTTGCAAAATCAACTACCATCTGTCCTTCCCCATTCCTATCCTTGATACCATATCTACCCATTACTTCCTCATCACCTCTGTTCCCTTCACCAACATGCCCATTGAAGTCTGCTCCTATCACCACTCTTTCATGCTTGGGCACACTCTCCACCACCTCATCTAACACACTCCAGAAATCTTCTTTCACCTTCATCTCACAACCTACCTGTGGGGCATATGCACTGATGATATTCATCATCACCCCTTCAATTTCGAACTTCACACTCATCACCCTGTCAGACACTTGCTTAACCTCCAACACACTTTTAACATACTCTTCCTTTAAAATGACCCCAACACCATTTCTCTTCCTGCCCTCACCATGGTACAACAACTTGTACCCACCGCCGATGCTCCTGCTCTTACTTCTCTTCCACTTGGTCTCTTGCACACACAACATGTCTACCTTTCTCCTCTCCATCATATCAGCCAGCTCTCTCCCTTTACCAGTCATACTACCAACATTCAAAGTCCCCACTCTCATTTCCACCCTTCTAGTTTTCTTCTTCTCCCGCTGTTCATGGCAACGTTTTCCTCCTCTTCTTTGTCGTCTTCACCCAGCAGTAGCCCAATTTCCACCGGCACCCTGTTGGGCAATAGCACCGGTGGTGGACGTTGTTAACCCGGGCCGCGACCGATCCGGTATGGGAATTCGATTCTGAGTCTGCATAGTTGGGTTGGCTTGTTTTACCCCGGATGCCCTTCCTGACGCAACCCTCCTCATTTATCCGGGCTTGGGACCGGCACTCAGAATGTACTGGCTGCACACCCCATGTGGCTGAGTTGATAAGCTCCGTGGCCCGCCACCTGGAAACAAACAGAGGAAGAAAGGACCAGGCAGGGACCAAGGCAGCACACAACACAAACAATAAGTGAAACAGCATCCAATGCATAAAACTGTTGCAAAAACAAATGAAAGGCACTGAACAAATACAACTGTATAAGTATGAATCATGTATTAGAAAGCTGAACTATATCCTGAATAAAAATTAAAATACAGTGTGTCGTAATGCTTCAAGAAGAGAGCATTTTTAATCAAAGTTTCTGAAAGACAAACTGCAGCAGATCACAGGTAGTGAAAGTGTAGCTGTTGAGGTGATGGTCTAGTGGTTAAAGTGTTGGGCTTGAGACAAGAGGCTCCTCGGTTCAAATCCCAGCCTGACCGAAAATCACTAAGGGCCCTTGGGCAAAGTCCTTAATCCTCTAGTTGCTCCCGGTGTGTAGTGGGCGCCTTGCATGGCAGCAGCCTCACCTCTGGGTGGATGTGAGGCATGGATGTGTAAAGCGTTTTGAGCATCTGATGCAGACGGAAAAACGCTATATAAATGCAGTCCATTTACCATTTATTTACCATTTAGCTGCAATCCAGAGGAGTTTTCCTGCTGCTTTGCTTCGATGAGCAGACACGAGGCATTTGATCCTAACACAAACAACCTGTTTGGAAGCACACACTGCTGCAGTCGTTTGACCATTGTGAGTGAGACAGGTGAGACTGAACGACAACAGAAGGAAAAGTAAATGAATCATTGTTCTTGTAACTCACCTGAAAGTATGCAAACTGCTTTGGTGTCTGTTACGTCACACAGACAAAGGACAATGCCAGTGAAAGTCATCAGAGGGCTGATGCAAACCTGATACACTCTACGTACACACTGCAATATGAGTATATATATATATATATATATATATATATGCGTGTGTGTGTGTGTGTGTGTGTGTGTGTCTGTAAGGGTGTTTACTGACTTGCACATATTTGCCCTGCAGCTGGTCAGGATAATGTCTCCTCTCTCTTTTGACCTCTGGTTTCTGGTTGAAGCTGTTGGTGAAGGAGGCACTGCCTGCTGAACACTGCTGCCTCCATTAGTTCCTGTCCGAGGCCAGTGTTTCCAGATCAGCAGGTTTGATACTGCACTCCTTCAGGTTTACTTTCAATTGGTCTTGGAAGTGTTTTTGTTGTCCTCCAACAGTTCTTTTACCGTTGGACAATTCTCCATACAGTACCTGCCGCAGTAGACGATTGGGGGGCATACAGTTGGTGTGTCCAGCCCACCTGAGCTGTGTAGTAGTATGGTCTCAAGGGGCTCAATGCTGGCCCAGTGATGGATCTCCATATGAGGGACTTTGTGCCGACACTTGAGGCCCAATATGCACTGGAGGCAACGGGTATGAAAGTGCTCCAGAGTCCGAATGTGTCGTCTGTATGCTGTCCAAGTTTCACTGGCATACAGCAAGATTGAGTGGCAAACAGTCCTATAGATAGCAACCTTGGTCTTGACAGTCAGGTTCCTATTCAGGAAGACTCTGCTTGCAAGTTTACCGTAGGAAGCAGATGCTAGTCCTATTCACCGTTGAACCTCATCAGTTATGTCACAGTTTGCACACAAAGCTGAGCCGAGGTAGGTGAAGGAGGGCATGTTCTTTAATGTGGTGTTCTTGATCAGGAAGTTTGTTGGGGCTGCTTGGGACTCACTTTGGCTCATGACTTTAGTCTTCCCCGTGTTAATACTGAGCCCAGCCCGTGTGTAGGTGTTGTCCAAAATGTTGAGATTCCTCTGCAGTCCCTCAGCAGTGCAGCTGGCAACAGCAGCATCGGCTGCATACTGCAGTTCAAGGATAACCTCTTATTGACTATGTATTATTTAATCATGTGGGTTCCATGTGACTTCATTATGAAGTCATTCCTAGCAATCAATGACAAATATTTGGCTGATCTATGTATCCAGTGCATCCGGAAAGTATTCACGGTGCTTCACTTTTTCCATATTATGTCACATTAGTATTATTCCAAAATGGATGTTATGGTTGAAACCCAAACAGAATTGTGGACCCAAAATGAGGGAGGCTGAATGGACAAAATGAACAGGATTTATTATACAGACAATGTGCAAATGTGCAACAGAATTTGGAACTGCTGTGGAAGCCTGGAACATGGTGACCCAGACTGGGCTAGAACTGGGGATGATGACTGGAGAGAACCAGCTTGGCTGATGAATGCAGACTCCAGAACTGGTGAGCGAGGATACAGCAGTGATGAGGATGACGGGAGCCAGGTGGCAGGATCACTGAGGAACGAGGAACACACACAGGTGAGTACGAGTACCAGACTGCTCACTAAACAACAGGTGCAGCGTAGGAAAGCGGACTGTAGCACCAAGGCAAAAGACTAAGTAAGAACGCACTAAGCACAGAGGGAAAAAGGACTGTGTAGGAACGCACAAAAAAACATAAACTATATCTCAAAAAAAGCTGCTTGCCTGTTGTCCTGTAGCCCATCCCAGCCTTGTGCAGGTCTACAATTTTGTCCCTGGTGTCTTTAAACAGCTCTTTGGTCTTGGCCATGGTGGATAGGTTGGAGTGTGATTGATTGATTGTGTGTGGACAGGTGTCTTTTATACGATTATGACCGTAGGACCTTTGTGGCCGGGACGGCGGTGGGATCGAACCCGGACAGCTCGCACTAAAGACCTACCCTCTACCAGATCAGCCAAAGGGGAATTCCCCATTAGCCAAACTAGCGGGAACGTCTTTTCAATCAGGACTCGGGATCTTCATCCCGCTACATATCTCCCCACCATTTTTGACTTCGTCCCAAAGTCACAGGTGCATTTAAGCATGTTCTGTGACTACCCACATCCTGTTCGTGACGCCAGATTGTGACCGTAGGACCTTTGTGGCCGGGACGGTGGTGGGATCGAACCAAGCTTGCGGGAACGTCTTTTCAATCAGGACCTGGGACCTTTATCCCGCTACACAGGTAACAAGTTCAACCAAGTGCCATTAATACAGGTAAAGAGTGCAGAATAGGAGGGGTTCTTAAAGAAACACTAACAGGTCTGTGAGAGCCAGAATTCTTGCTGCTTGCTAGGCGATCAAATACTTATTTCATGCAATAAAAAGAAAATTAATTATTTAAAAATCATACAATATGTTTATCTGAATTTTTTCCCCTTTTTTTTTAGATTCTGTCTCTCACAGTTGAAGTGTACCTACAATAAACATTACAGACCTCTACATTCTTTGTGGTTGGGAAAACTTGCAAAATAGACAGTGGATCAAATACTTATTTGTCTCACTGTATATGCATGTGACACATGCAAACCTCTGCTTTGGCCTTCCTCTTCTCTGCTTGCCTGATGGCTCCATCCTACTGCCAATGCAGCCTGCGTTCCTCCGCAGCACATATCCAAGCCATGTTAGTCTCATCTCTCTCACTTTGACTTCACAGCAATGAGAATTAAGATGCATTTTTGGTGATTGCAGATTGTGTTTGATCACTTGAAAGTAAAACACATTGAGGACAGCTTTTGATCTGATCAGTCAAACCACTTCCAGAGGTGATCAGGCAGGAGTTCTAACCACAATCAACAGCAGTGCAAATGGAAATGCATTTGTAATCTACATACAACTACTGTATGTGGAGAGGGCAGTAGTCAGTGCACTTTTTTAAGGTCTCGTAGCTAAGGTTTTACACATCAATATAGTACTTAACAATTATTTTCTGGGTAATATTTACTGGCTTCAGTGCAGAGAATGTAACACTTCCTCCTTTTTATGTTTACATTCTTGGCCAGCGCCGCCGTTCGGCATAAGCAGACTACGCAGCCTGCGTGGGGCACCAACCATGTTGCACTAGTTTGCAGGGCCTCCAATTGACTGAAAAATGTGTTGAAATTATTACATTATTACATTTCAAAATCAATATGAATTATTTATGAATAGGCCCATCGTTTTTGTCTTTAAACATTATGTAGGCCCCTACCCCATTACTTAATTGGGGCAAATTAACAGTTTTTTTGCCTAATATAAAGCCCCCATCCACCCCCGCCCCGGTTCCCTGAAATGGTACAGCCCTGTTTGTGTCTTTTTCTGTTCACTGTGTCTCCTAACCAGGGTTGCCAGATGTGACGATTTCCAGTCCAATAAATGCTCAAAAATGCATGGAGGCACTAAATCCTGCGCAATTTGAACTGATTTTTAAAATGTGTGTGGCAATTCTATACAAAAAACTCGTCCAGTGCCATATTTTTACTCTAAACAAACCAGTTGGATGGGAAAACACCCAATCTGGCAACCCTGCGCCTAACTGAAGTAGCACTGCTAGCCCGCATTCGATTCTGACACGAGACAAGTTGCCACTATGCCACAATTAAACAATGAAGCGACAGCAGGAGTCTGGAGCTGAAAAACGGAGGAAAAAGAAACAAAAAGATGATGCCCATGCATCCCTTGCTGGTAAGTGCGTGTTAAAGGTTAAAATTGTTTTGATTACTTAATGTTCAGTGGTGCTGCTTAAGCTAGGTTGCATTGGCTTTGCTGATTTGATGTAGCTTTACACGCTAAACTAATCTGGATATTACAAGGCAATTTTGTGAGGCACTACAGAACTTCTGTGTGTGTGGGGGGGGGGGGGGGTTTCCTCTTGTATGGGGGTGGGGGGGCCTCCCTAACCAGTTATGCTTAGGGCCTCCAAAACCTTAGCAACGGCCCTGCTCTTGGCCTATCTGTACAAACATGTATAGTCCATGAGAGCTTTGCGTATCCACCTTTAATGCATGTGAACCCTGCTCTGTGAAATCATTGCCTCTCTCCATGTTCATAAACAGCAGCACTTACTAAATTGCTCCAAAGACCTCACTGAGAGGCAAAATATACAGTTGTACTCAAACGTTTACATACCCTGGCAGAATTTTAGATTTTTTTTTTTTTGAGCTATTTTTCAGAGAATATGAATGATAACACGAAAACCTTTTTTCACTCATAGTTAGTGGTTTTGTGAACTAAGTAAGTAAAGTGCCTTTATTGTTATTGTACATACAGATGTACATACAGACGTACAGTGAATTTTATCCTCTGCATTTAACTCATCCTAATTGCAGTTCGACACAATCCAACCACTAGGAGCAGTGGGCAGCCACACTCCGGCCCCCAGGGACCAACTCCAGATGTAGATGCTGCGTTGGTCACATGGGCGGCGCCAAAGGGGCGCTAGAGGGTGCTAAAGCTCCCCCTGGATTTGTCATAGCACCCCCAAGAAAATAATTTCTGATTTATTATTTATTATTATTTATTATAATTTTATCCCATGTTTTAAAGGAATTGTCCACACTGAAACTAAACTTCTGCTATACAATCTTTTTCTTAGTCATTTTCAAAAAGTGTTCCAATCAAGAAATATCTCCATTCTTGCAGATCCAGTGAAACCATGTGAAAATGCTGTAGTACATATGCCAGGCCTGTATGTGGTGCTGTAACGCTTCTACGACAAATGGGGAAGAAGACGAGGAGCTAACAACAAAAGCTATAAACTTTAGAAGCTGGTACACGGAGTAAATAAAGTCTTTTAACCTGATCTGTTGCAATGATTCATCATCACAGATGAAAACCGTTCTCCACATGACACCCTTGTTTTGGAATGGCCTGAAATGCATCCAGATGTAGATGCTGCCTTGGTCAGGGGCAGAGAAAGGAGCAGACCCTAAATAAGCATGTTTTTGACAGCCTAGTCTCACTTTTTTTTCATGCTCCTGTGACGAAATGAGTAAAATTTTCGTGACAGGGTTTTTTTAACTCACTAAGCCTACTCCTACCCCCAACCCTAACCTTAACCGTAACCTAACCCTACTCCTTCCCCCCACCCTAACCATAACCCCCCCGCTTCACTTTTAATTTTGTGCAGCCATCACGGAATGAATTAGAATAAATTTGTGCTGCCATGATGAAAATGAGGCGCTTTTCGTCACAATAGCACGAACCAGTAGATTAATGTATATTTTGTGCTGCTGAACAACTTGCCATGAAACTGGGCTGTTTTTTGACTGTGGGAGGAAACCGGAGTGCCCAGAGGAGACCCACGCAGACACGAGGAGAAAATGCAAACTCCACACAGAAAGGGTGGGAAGCAAACCTGGGACCTTCTTGCTGTGAGGCATCAGTGCTAAGCACTAAGTCACCGTGCCACCTGAGTCCAAAAAAATCCATTTACTGTCAAACAACTGTGTTTACTCTTTTTAAATCATGATGACAACAGAGACTAACCAAATGACCCTGATCAAACATTTACATATCTTGGTGATTTAGGCCTGATAACATGCACACAAGTTGACACAAATGGGTTTGAATGGCTTCAAAAGGTATCCGTCCTAAACTGTGATCTGTTTGCTTATAATCAGTGTGTGTGTGCATAAAAGGTCAGTGAGTTTCTGGGCTCCTGACAGACCCTTGCATCTTTCATCCAGTGCTGCACTGACATTTCTAGTTTCTGAGTCATAGGGAAAGCAAAAGAATTATCAAAGAAAAGGTAACTGAACTGTACAAAACAGGAAAGGGGTGTAAAAAGGTATTAAAGTGAATGAGAATGCTAATCAGCAGTGTCCATGTCATGGTCTGCTTTTTTCTGCTTCTTTCCTTTTTTAACCTTGTGTAGTTTTGTGAGTTTTTCACCCAGTTGGCGCACTCAGAGCCGAATCACACCTGCTGCGCATCACCGCTCATCATCGCAACACACCTACCGTGCATGAGAGGCTGATGAACAGCGGGTTATTTAATCCCCGGCTCCAGGGATTCTTGTGGATTTTCATGAAACCCCAGTGGTTTTCCTGTCCATGCCATGAAGCCAGATTGTCTGCATAAGAGTCCATGGCCTTTACCTTGTCTTTCCTGTCACTCCCTTGCGCTTTGATGATGAAGCTTCCCACAGCTAATAACCTGGACAGCTCTCTAATTCCCGTATTAGAGCGTATTGTCTTTCTTGGTGTTCCAGATGCTATCCTGCGTGTTGCAGGCATCCATTTCAAAATGAGCAAATATTTGCACAAAACAATGAAGTTTATCAGTTTGAACATTAAATATCTTGTCTTCACGGTATATTCAATTGAATATAGGTTGAAGAGGATTTGAAATCAAATCGTATTCTGCTTTTATTTAATGTTACACAATGTCCCAACTTCATTGGAATTGGGGTTGTAAATATCTTTTCGGTCACAATCCTGTTCTGTTCCTTGCTCCTAGTGTGTAAGTCCATCGCTAAGTACCGGTCCGGTCCCGTCCGGACCTCTAACCTCAAGAGAAGAATCCGGCCAGAAATATAGACTTAGTGGGAGTGGGTTCTGTTCAGCAGGCTCTCATCCTTCAAGGTAAATTCTTGAAAAAAATACAGCAATCCATGAATTCCTTTGAAGTCCAGGTTTATTGCACTGACACTCGTTTTACTCAGTTAGCAGCGCAATTCACTCACTCCTACACTCGCATCTCTCAGTTAGCTGAATAACTCCCTGATTCCTCCGCCACACCGGCTTCTGTGTCTCCATCTGCCATGAAAGTAGTTCCCTCGTCGCCGTCAGTTATTCCAGTTCCCGAGCCAAATATCTGAAATTCAGAACCTTTTATTGGTTGTGTAGAGACGTGTGCAGGTTTTTCCTTTTCTTTTTCTTTTTTTTTTTTGTGGAAGGGTCCCATGAATGGTAAGATTCTGCCATATAGCTCAGCATTCTCATTTTTCAACTCCAGCATGAGCACATAGACGGGATGATCATCAACATTACTGAAAAGGGCATTGTTTTATTTTCTATTGATTTTGCAAGCTTAGACAGCACGTCATAAAAAAAACTGTCTTACTGGGTGGGTTGGGGTAGGTCATATGGTATATTGCAGGACTCTTATCTGGTTTTGACATGTTGACATGAAACCCTGAAAATCCAGGTGAAGTCTGGTCTTCTGGCTTGGGTTCTTGGGCCCTGGCTAATGCATGGATTACACCACAGGTTCTTTGCACAAATATGTCAGGAGTAGGGTTGTGATCATGAGGTGGCTTCCTGATAGGGGGTTCTCCATGCTTCACTGTCTTGTAAGGGTCGACTTTTTGCATTTCACATACAAGCCCTTTGAGTGATGGTGCCAAGTTGGCATTGGCAGCTGGTCAATCTCCATGATTTTGAGCAGGATTTCCTTGACCAAATTCCTCAGGCTGCACAAACATGACATTAGTGCAATGTGACTGGCCAGCACCAGTCAATGTCTCACTCTTGAAGTCACCATTGTCTACTATAGCTATGACAGACTTACCCTCAGCTAGTTCAAAGGGGCAATCTGATGAGCGCTATAAAGTTAATTGACCACCCAAAAATCTTGTAACAGAAGTACAGCATTGTAACTGATGCCCAGGCCATCCTTGTGCATTATGTTGACAATTTCTCAACTCTTGGTCATTCCATATCAGGTGACAAAGAGATCTGTCTCAAATGCAGTGCATTTTCCAGTAATGTAGTCTGTGAGGATAGATGCAATCGACCAGACAGATGGGTTGTCTTCAATTCCAGACTTGCTTGGGTGTTTTAGCCATATGATCAGCTTCAGCAGGAGCTCAGTCAGGTCTTCCATTCTTTCCAACTAGTGAATATATGGGTGCCAAGGAATAAGGTTTGCCTTTTGACTTCCTCTCTGAGTCATGCTACAACATTCATCACCAACTGATTACTGGGAACACCCAATTAAGCTATGACAGCCTCAATGTATGTACCTGCAGCTGTTGAATCATACACTAGTTCACTCACATTCTTCTGAATACATTCATGAAATCCAATGCCTTTTTCAAATTTCTTGACAAGAATTTCCTTTAAGTAGCTGGCTGTCATGTCTGTGATTGGAAATAATGCACTTGCAGTCCTGAAGTAGCCCTTGCAGTGCTCAAATTTAATGGTCTCTGAAGATAACCTGCTGAACATGACAAAAGAAGAGAGCCTGTGCCTCACGAAGGTTTACACACTGCAGATGCTTTCATCTGAAAGACCTTCAGCGCTCATTCATGCACCAGCATTGGCCATGGTAGCAGATTTCCAACCCAAAAGTTGTTTCACTGTCTGAGATGGGCGCAATCAGTACAGTAGTGTTCAGAATAATAGTAGTGCTATGTGACTAAAAAGATTAATCCAGGTTTTGAGTATATTTCTTATTGTTACATGGGAAACAAGGTACCAGTAGATTCAGTAGATTCTCACAAATCCAACAAGACCAAGCATTCATGATATGCACACTCTTAAGGCTATGAAATTGGGCTATTAGTAAAAAAAAAAAGTAGAGAAGGGGGTGTTCACAATAATAGTAGTGTGGCATTCAGTCAGTGAGTTTGTCAATTTGTGGAACAAACAGGTGTGAATCAGGTGTCCCCTATTTAAGGATGAAGCCAGCACCTGTTGAACATGCTTTTCTCTTTGAAAGCCTGAGGAAAAATGGGACGTTCAAGACATTGTTCAGAAGAACAGCGTAGTTTGATTAAAAAGTTGATTGGAGAGGAGAAAACTTATACGCAGGTGCAAAACATTATAGGCTGTTCATCTACAATGATCTCCAATGCTTTGAAATGGACAAAAAAACAGAGACGTGTGGAAGAAAACGGAAAACAACCATCAAAATGGATAGAAGAATAACCAGAATGGCAAAGGCTCACCCACCTGTAAGTGCTGTGACAGTTAGAAGACACCTGTGTGAAGTGAATTTATTTCCAAGAATCCTCTGCAAAGTCCCTCTGTTAAATAAAAGACGTGCAGAAGAGGTTACAATTTGCCAAAGAACACATCAACTGGCCTAAAGAGAAATGGAGGAATATTTTGTGGACTGATGAGAGTAAAATTGTTCTTTTTGGGTCCAAGGAGCGCAGACAGTTTGTGAGACGACCCCCAAACTCTGAATTCAAGCCACAGTTCACAGTGAAGACAGTGAAGCATGGTGGTGCAAGCATCTCTGGTTGACAGAAGCAACATCTGTTTGGCATGGTCACTTCCCTTGTATTCCCCTTTTACACACCATGAACATAGTGTCTTATCGTGAAGAACACCTGTCCTGGAACGGAGCTTTTTAGGTGATCGTATATCTGAGGAAGGACCCTCTTGATCTGATGCTTCCTCTGGTTCAAGACACTCTTCAGATTTGTGTTTTTTCAGCTTGTGAGAGGCTTTGCTTACTGGATGAAGTTGTGTAGCAAGAACTGTGCATGTGGAGCCCATGTGGTCCTTTATTCCAATCTATATGTTCATGTCCATGTTGAAATTTGTCAGGAGAACACTGGCGGTTGTGCTTGGGCTGTGCTGCAAATACTCAGGCTGTATCCTATCATCATAACCTTCTTGGATTTTATGTCATCTACTCATCTGTTCTGTGATGGTTGTGCTACGACTGACCAACGTAACCAAAAAAGGTAGCAGGGACTCGCCTCTTCTCCGCAGAAGATTCACAGTGTGGGCCTGTTGGTCCTTTTGCTGTTGTTGTCTGGGGACATACAGCTCAATCGAGGGCCAGTAATCACTCAGACCGCATCGTGGGATATCGGTGCTGGACTCCCCTCGACTACAGTGGCGGCATTGTCCGGGGAGGTGAGTTTTTGCAAGGTTTTTGCCTTCGGCGGGCTAGCTAGCACAATGATGCCGCTAAAGGGGAAACACCAGCCTCCAGACTTTGCTATGTACGCTGTCAGGTGTTGTTAAAAAACAAATCCCAGTTAAGAGAGTTCAAACTGTCAATCACGCAAAGGTCGTCTGGGATCCTAGGCAGAAACCAAGAGGACTTCTCAGTGGTAACTTAAACATCAGAAGTACAGTATCATCTTAAAAACTGAACAGCTGACTCATTTACTAGCAAACTCTAACTTGGACTTTTTGTGCATATCTGAAACATGGTTACAACATTCTACTCCTGTCAATGTATTTACAGTGAGTGGATTCCAATGTTTCAGGCGAGACAGGACTGTGGGAAAAGGGGGTGGGGTATTTATGTATGTGAAAGATTCTATTAAGTGCGAACGCATGTTTTTCAAGCTGACAATTTCCTTGGAATATGTCGCACTAAAAGTTGTCTTGTCTCAGCAAATGTAATTTATTATTATAGGCTTTTATAGACCTCCAGCTGCTAGTGACATAATTTATGAAGAACTCACTGAAATCCTGAAAGAATGTGAACACAACAAAGAAGGCTTTTGACACAGTTATCCATACAGCTCTTATATACAAACTCTCCACCTTCAATGTTTCAGCTAATACACTTGCAAGGATATCATCATACCTGTCCAATAGGAGGCAGTGTGAAAATTAAAGATGCACGTTCCAGCTACTTGAAGTGCACAATGGGTGTACCACAAGGATCTGTGTTAGGCCCACTATTTTTTAGTCTTTACATTAATGACCTTGCACAGTTTTGTCATGACGTAGAGATGCAACTCTACAATGATGACACTGTTTTATATACCCATGCAAAGTCAGCTCAACAAGCAGCTGACAAATTAACCAATGCTTTGGTTGGAGTGACTGAGTGGTTAGACCGCTCCTGTCTCACTTTAAATGTAAGCAAGCTAAAGGTACGTTTTTCTCCAAAATGAAGCTGAGCATCCCAGATGTAAAAGTCTGCATTGGGGTGAACAGATTGAGATTGTCACTGAATTCAAATATCTTGGTGTGTTACCGGATCCAAATTTCAGCTATAAGAAACATATTTTAAAAAAATGACAAAAACTATTAAATATAACCTGGCTCTATTTAGACAAATTAGATCCTGTTTCTCCACAGAGGCTGCAAAGATATTTTTGCATGCTTTAATTTTTTTTCACATATCTCATATTGTATCGCTTGCTGGGTAGGCACTTAGAATCCCTGTACAAACAGGCTCTGAAAATTTTTGACAAAAAGTCACTGACGTATCACCAGCATAACATACTGCTTAAATACAGTCCATTAACTTTTGAAAATTTTAGGATATTTTCAAATCTATGTACTGTTTCCAAAATCTTAAAAGGCTTGGCTCCCGCCTGTTTGAGCAAGTTTGTCTATTATCATGGCTTTGTAAGGTCCATGAGAATAGTTTCCATGCATGACTGCATTCTACCCTCTCACTACTCAGCATTTGGGCAGACAGCCTTTTCTATTAAAGCGATCACACAATGGAACCCTATTCCAGACAACATAAAAACTGTGATTCGTTTGGATAGTTTAAAGCTAATATCAAAAAACATTTAAAACTCTCACAACAATGCACCCACTAATATGTTAGTGCTCATCTTTCTTTTTCTTTTTTAAGATGAGGAGTGTGTGTGAGTGGGTGTAGTGTTGTGTGCGATGCATGCTGCTACACCCTATGATTATGTAGTGTGTGTGTGTGTGTGTGTGTGTGTGTGTGTGTGTGTGTGTGTGTGTGTGTGTGTGTGTGTGTGTGTGTGTGCTTGTGAGGAGCATTTTATGTGCGATATACAGTGTTGCTATATGTTTTTATCTGCAGAGTGATATTTAATGCTTTGTGTGTGTGTTGTATTTATTTGTGATGTTTGGTGTTTTTATATGTATTATATTTATCTGTGTCGAGGGACAGCAGATGCAAAATAGCCTAAGGGCCCTGTCCCACTGGCGTTTAGGAGGATTTGCGCATGAAATGAGGAGACAAAAGCTGAGCGTCCGCAACAAAGGTGTGCGGAAATGACAAATGTCCCGGGGTGGATCAGCGAATACATGAGGAAGAAAAGCGGACATTACAGGGAACAGAAGCGAAGGCGACCGCGGAGGCGCCCCCATGAGGGGCACAGTGGCCGTGATGCACTCGCTCCATCCGTGCCCACTCTGTCTGCATGCGCGACATACCATTTGCGACTGTGATGTGGCCGTGCTGGGCACGTGTCATATCTGTTTTGCACGCTGTCCCGGTCCGCCGCCAAGCCGCGCCAACCCATCGGTTGCGGATATCAGCGGATGACAGGGGATATGCGGTGCGTTGGTTGTGTATGTCCTGCGTATGTCTTCAGTATGTGTTCAGGCAGTGATGCAGATCTCATCCGCAGCCAGAATTTTTGAGCCGCTCAAAAATCCTGGCTGCGGACATGCGTGCCTCTGCGGATGATCACGGACGTGTTCGGATGGCGGCAGACTCATACAGGAATGTTACACAGTTATCGCGGTTGTTTGGCGGATGTGGGCCACTTTTGTGCGCATTCCATCCGCAAATCCTCCAAAACGCCAGTGGGACAGGGCCCTAAGGTGCAATGCATCAAATGGTGACATTCATGTTTTAATTGCACATGGTCCATTTTAAATAAATGAAACTGAAATTGAAACTTCCCTGGTTTAATATTATCTGGACTTGTATTTGTATTACATTGCTCACCACATAGAATGCACACATGCTCACTCTTGCCTTGTAACTCTTTACCATCATTTCCTTTACCTTTCTCCATTATTACAGTCACCTTTAAATTCAGTAATATTCAGTATGTTGGCATGGATATATCTGAAAAAAAAGAATATAAAATTTAACATATGAATTTTGCCCTTTTAGGCTCATTTCCTTGAATTTGGGAGCATTATTGTCTTTGTTTTGTTTTTTGTTTTTTGTTTTTTTCATTTGTGTACCTGTGTTCTGTCACTTTCATTCTGTTCTTTAGATCATGGTTTTTTTTTTATCAGCTGATTTTCATTCTGAATAAATTCTGAAAAGTATTATCAAATATACATTTCATACAAATTATCTTTGCCATTTTACCTCAAACTTCTGCTGATATCCTACTTGAATGTGCAAGTCACTTCTTGATGGCCATCTTGCATTTAAAGGTCAGGATGACCTGGAAACACTAAACTAACCACTTCAGTGAATTTTTCATGCCAGAATTTGAGGGAAATGATTCTTCATTTCTGGCTTATCTGGTGCCAGAGATACTTGTACTTCTGTTTTGCAAGGTAGCGGTGAAGGCCATTTTGTGGCGATTACTAATATCTGTATTTTTTTAGGTTAATATTTCAGAACAAAAAGATAAGTTATATTGATGGAGACCAGAGAAAACTAGCATTTGGAAGCTTTTCAATTGCTTCTTTTAAAACTAAATGGGTCAACGACACATCACATTGAAATATGAATATCTGGTCCAATTCTAAATACTTCTAAATTCTACATTTTATACCTGTTATCCCAGAAATGGCAAAGCCACCTTGATCAATTCACCAATATATCTTTTAGCCACACTGCAAGCAAGAGTATTATGTTTTGGTCTTGAACTAGATGTTGAATTGTTGACATCAGAGGTTGGAATTTGTCACCATCAAGTCACTTTCAAGTCATCAATCAGCATGTCCAAAGTCAAGTCTCAAGTCAGTTTGCAAACAGTTGGTGGTCATTATGCCTTGAAACTTGACTTGGGACTTTGCTGATTGATGACTTGAGAGTGAATTGATGGTGACTTATTCCCACCTCTGGTTGACATGGTGAAAATTTGTTGATATGTCACATATTATGGCCAATAATCTGGCTTTAACCACATACATTTCATACTGAACAGGATCTGTTTCCTTCCTTCCTGGTATCTTGTGCAACACTGAGCAACTGCAATTCTGCTGCTTCTCTGAAAAACATGCATGACCATTCCAGTAAAGTAATCAATGGACACAAGTATGAAACTGTTAGCTGACCAGGAAGTCACGACTTGGAAACCAGATGACACAGTGCAACCTCATCATATCTAACAGCACTGTGTTTTTATTTTGTTTTTCTTCTCATGGCTAGCTTTCACTTTTATTACGAACAGTAATATTGTGTGTGTGTGTGTTAACTGGAGGATGTGAAGACAGCCACTGTTGGTATTAATGCTATTGAAAATGAGTGTCTAATTAGACAGTGATTTTTAGTATTGATTAGTATCTGGGTTTTTTTTTTTTTTTTTTTTGACAACCCAGTGGGAGGGAGACAAATTGTAATTCCAGGTCTAAATGGGGCTGTTGTCTTTCTAAACCATCCTGGCTGCATTGCCTTTCTGCTGACATGCTGATGTCTAATTTTGTCCTTTGTCATCACCCCCAAGAAAACTCAAAGCATCTTCAGCTCTGCCACCTCCAACTTGTGTCTTTTTCAACCCAGTCTCATGGATTGTCGTGATTCATCAGCAGGAAATATACATTAATCTATTGGTTTGTCATATTGTCACAAAAAGTGCAACATTTTTGTCATGGGAGCACAATTGTGAGTGCAAAAGTGCAGTGGGGGTGGGGGCGGTGGTTATGGTTAGGGGAAGGAGGAGGGTTAGGTTATGGTTAAGGTTAGGGTTGGGGGTAGGAGTACAGTTAGCAATAGTGAGTTAACACCCTCACCCCCCGGGTCACAAAAATTTGAATCATTTCATGATGGGAGCACGAAAAAAAAAAACTGTGAGACTGTGCATGTCTTTTTCTTTCACTGTTGCAGATACCATTTGCAATGGAAGATCCATGGTCATGGGGGGAGCATATAAAGACCTATGCTATCAAACTAGTGAAGTTGGTACTAAAAATATGCACCAGCATATAGAAAATGGCACCTAAATTTCAAAATTTCTGGGGTTCATGATTCATGTACTCCATCTTACTCTTACAAATGGCCCAGTCACACGGCATACAATGATTCCTGAAGGAAGGGAAAAAGTAAAATAAGTCACAACTCGTCAAGAAAAGGTGGACAAATGAGCTTTTGACTTGTCCCATCACCGAATAGCCTGCGAATCAAGACCGCAAAAGAAATGAAAAACGGAACCAAAGCTAATGTTGATCTCGACACTTTAAACAAAATGCGCCTGGAGCCACTGCTGAGCAGTGTGTGTCTGCATTCTGCTCTGCATTCCAGGATTTGCTGCTGGGACAGAGCTCTGCAGCGCCTGAGTCCTGGAGAAGCTGCAAAGAGAAGCACGCAAGCTGACCCACTGTGGAGATCTGTGTGCACGTTGGTGGATCCACCTGCTCTGGCTGCTCCAATTAAAAAAAAAAAAAAAACTGAAGCGCTTGCTCAACATTCATGACACCTTTTTACAAAACAAAAACAAACAAAAATACACCCCCACACTAACCACACATGCTAATATAATTGAATATATAATCAGAGCAGTAAACTGATCAGTCTGTGTGAATGCCACGCATTGACTCCCCATGTGTAGTTATTTCCACCAGCTGCAGCTGATCCACAACGTGAATTCTGCCTTCCAGAACACCTCTTACATAATCATTGAATCATGTACCTGTTGCCACATGTACATAAGGACTGGATTGTCATTCCTACACTCATATTGTTATATTTAATAAAAATAATGAGCGCACGCAGGAGGCAATTGCTTCTGCTGCTGCTGCATTCAAGTACCGTTGTAAATTACATGACCTTTTTGTTGTTTAAAATTCATCAGTTGCTTGTGGCAGGAGTGTGGTTTCCATTTTATTTTTGGTAAACTAACACAAAAGATTAATTCTGGCCTATATTAGGTGCAGAGCCCAGTGAAGCTGACCCCCACCCAGATAAAAAAAAACAGGCTGAGTTTGCCCTGTAAATGCAGCAGCAGCAGTGTTCACAAACTGGCTTCTCTGCTGTATGAAAACATTCAGCTGGTTGAACAAAGTCAAAACTAAAAGCTAACATTACAAAAACTAAGCAAACAATAAGAAACCATCAAGAACGACAGCAAAATGAAATACGGATGACTTGAGCTTTTCCGTGGCATTCATTCAAATTTTTCGACAGTTTAAAAATCCTGATGAAGTGTCAGCTGCAGGAACGAAGCTGTCCGAAGGTTAAACAATGCCAACAAAAGTCAACAAAAGTCCAGATTTCTTGTTTCGTTTGGGCTCGTTGGCATTCGTTAAGTGCTGTGTGACCGTGCCTTAACATTCATTCCCCTTCTCTACAATGCATACCTTCACCTCCCCATGCTTGGCTCAGTCTACTCACTGCTCTTACTACAGATCAGAATGTCATCTGCAAACATCATACTCCATGGAGGCTGCTGCCATAGAGACGACTACAACCTGTCTATCACTATTCTCTGACACATCTCTGATCTCTGTATCAAGAGCCATAATGTTGTTTTCTGTTATAATTTAATCCATCAGGAATGATGCACTCTGGCCATTCCCTTTTGAGCACTTTGTCAAGGGTCTGTTTGCTGATGACCCCATTCTGGATTGCATATATGTTCTTGTCTCTGCTCTTCTGGGGCCTGTTAACCCTCAAAATGTGAATCAGCTGCAAATTGTGAATTATCTGCAACCGTTATGTAACCGTAATGCACACGTGAATCCTGAAACAAAAAAAAACTCACAAAACGTGAATGCAGGTCTCACAAAATGTGAATATAATTTCTTATATATATATATATATATATATATATATAGCAGGGGTAGGCAACCTGTTCCAGAAAGAGCCATGAGGGTGCAGGTTTTCTTTGCAGCCACTGACTCCACCAGGTGATTTTACTGATTATCACTTTGAGCAGATGGAATCAGTTAATCAGTGAACTCACCTGGTGGAGTCAGTGGCTGCAAGAAAACCTGCACCCTCATGGCTCTTTCTGGAACAGGTTGCCTACCCCTGATATATAGGGTAGGCTGAAAAGTTCTAAGGCTCCCCATGAAGGAGTAATGCATTAACTGCATTATAGTGAGCCTTAGAACTTTTTCAGCCTACCCTCGTATATATAGCGTGTGTCCGACTCCGGGGATAGTGACGGGGCGGAGTTTGACTGGGGCAGTACAACTGTCAAACAGTAATGGAGGTGTCAAACTCAGGGAGGACAGAAACTCCTGTGAGGACTCTGGTGAAGTTAGAAAGATATTCACAGATTCAAAGCTCATGGTTCAATAATCTTACGAGAAATGTAGAAAAACAAACAACACTAGTTTCTAACCTCAGAAAGGTAGACAACAAGCTACACTTTATTTTTATCCATATGAGCTGACCTCTGAACTTAGATTTGCAGTTGATTCACATTTTGGGGTTTAACAGGCCTCATGTACAAAAGGCTTCATATGCACAAAAACAAAAATGACTGGAAATGTGCAATGCTCCGTGCAAAAATCACGGCTGGCATATGCACTTTTCTACAGTTATTGTTCCTCTGGTGAGGTAGGGGTGATACTGGGAAACTGTTAATAGTGTGAAAACAAGAAGTCAGAGTGATGTGCACATCAGTGACACATGAACAATTAACACACTCACGTGTTTGCAATTATATGGGGGGCTATGATTGAAAGCATGCGCAAAGTGATGCATAACATATGCATATTTAAATCAGAGTGAGGACAGGGAGGAGTTTGGTACTTCTGCATGTGCGCTCAGTTCCATGTTCAGTGGAATGTAGTGGAAACTGGGGCACAGTGGATCCGAAATGTTTTGTGGCAGCACAAACACATTATGCATAGGTTTAGGTCATTCTATTGTGGATTTAATACAGCATGTTATTGTTTAGAAGTCTGTTATTTATTTTTCCCCAAGTGAAATTTACAGGTGTTTAAAATCTATTTAAAATTTTTATTCACTGTGCCCCAGACACTAATTCACAGGCCACAGTGAATCAACTTAGAATATAATGAAAAAACACATGATTATAAAGATTTCTTCAAAATTATTAAATATTTGCTGATGCATATGCAAACTATAATCCAGCAAACCAGCTATGTAATGTGTGAGGTGTTTGTATAGTGACATAAGTCCCTTAGAATTATTATGAATAAAACTGTTATCATTTCTGTTCATACATGTAAACAGTTGTTATATGCACAAATTATAGAAATAATTCATGGAAATAAAAGTATAACCTTCAACAAGTCATATTTGTTATCCACGTGATACTGGGGCTTAGTAAATCACTTTCTAGACTGATTCACGGTGTCCTGGGTGCATGTGACACACATGACTCGTGTTATCAAATAGATGATAGTCTGGAGAAGCTGGAGAAGACATAACACATGCTCATCAGTTGGACAGGGTAGTCTTTTAACTAATAACAATTTTTTGGGCCACCTTTCCTCTGTTGTGAGACTAATACAAAACACTGACATCCACAAAAATTTACTTTGATAGGAAAAAACTGACTTCACTTGTCACTTAGTTTTACAACCCCAGTTCCAATGAAGTTGGGACATTGTGTGAAATGTAAATAAAAACAGAATACAATGATTTTCAAATCTTCTTCAACCTATATTCAATTGAATACACCACAAAGACAAGATATATAATGTTCAAATGGATAAACTTTATTGTTGTTGTCCAAATTTTTGCTCATTTAGAAATGGATGCCTGCAACACATTTCAAAAAAGGTGGGACAGTGGTATGTTTACCACTGTGTTACATCACCTTCCTTCAACAACACTTAATAAGCATTTGGGAACAGAGGACACTAATTGTGAGTGTCATGATTCGGTATAAAAGGAGCATCCCCAAAAGGTTCAGCCATGTGTGAAAACATACTCCAACAGTTTAAGAACAATGTTTCTCAACATTCAGTTGCATGGAATTTAGGGATTCAATCATCTACAGTCCATAATGTAATCAGAAGATTCAGTGAATCTGAAGAACTTTCAACACAGAAGCGGCAAGGCCAAAAACCAGCATTGAATGCCTGTGACCTTTGATCCCTCAGACAGCAATGCATTAAAAACCGACATCATTGTGTAAAGGATCTTACCATGTGGGCTCAGGAACACTTCAGAAAACCATTGTCAGTTAACACAGTTCGTCGCTACATCTACAAGTGCAAGTTAAAACTCTACCATGCAAAGCAAAAGCCATAACTTCAACAACATCCAGAAAACACCGCTTGTCTTCTCTGGGTCTGAACTCATTTGAAAGGGACAGACGCAAAGTGGAAAAGTGTGCTGTGGTCTGATGAGTCCACATTTCAAATTGTTGTTAGAAATCATGGATATCGGTCCTCTGGACAAAAGAGAAAAAAGACCATCCAGATTGAAAGTTCAACAGCCAGCATCTGTGATGGTATGGGGGTGTGATAGTGCCCATGGCATGGGCAACTTAACATCTGTGATGGCACCATCAATGCTGAAAGGTACATCCAGGTTTTGGAGCATCACATACTGCCATCCAAGCAACGTCTTTTTTCAGGGGCGTCCCTTCTTATTTCATCAAGACAATGCCAGCCACATTCTGCACTGTTACAACAGCGTGGCTTCGTAGTAAAGAGTGTGGGTACTAGACTGGCCTGCCTGCAGTCCAGACCTGTTGCCCATTGAAAATGTGTGGCTCATTTTGAAGCGCTAAATACAATACAGCAACCTACAAAGCTTTAACAATTAGTGCCCTTAGTTCCCAAACACTTATTGAGTGTTTGTTAGAAGGAAAGGTGATGTAACACAGTGGTAAACATACCACTGTCCCAGCTTTTTTGAAACATGTGCAGGCCTCCATTTCAAAATGAGCAAATATTTGCAATAAGTAATAGAGTTTATCAGTTTGAACATTAAATATCTTGTCTTTGTGGTATATTCAATTGAATATAGGTTGAAGAGGATTTGCAAATCATTGAATTCGTTTTTATTTACATTTGACACAATGTCCCCAACTTCCATTGGAATTGGGGTTGTAAGTTCCCCCATGAGTATGACTTTGAAAACATACACTGACACGTTGGTGTGTGCGCTGACCTGACAGGATGGTGTCGCCGCTGACAGAAGTAGCTGTGGGGATCTGTGGATCTGGACATCCCAGCTGGACAACATGTACTGTGGTTGGACAGACATAAACTAACAACTGCCCACTGTGACATAAATAAAACATATATTGCTGTGTCGACTATTTATAAGGGGGGGTGTCTTAATGCATAAAAATATGGCATAACTGCTGCAAATATATATGTACTTTTACAGATAGCAGTGTTGTGAAAGTGTAGTGACACGGACCCACAACAGGGGGCATTAATGAACGGACAATGGATAGGCCAAAAGTAACAATTTAATGTTGTGAATTGCACAACGAAATACAGACAATCACAGAATTTGTATGCAATCAATATACAAAGGTGACGTGTGGGCAGGCTCGAGGATAGAAGACGTCTGTCCAGAGAAGAGCCGGATCCCACACGGCTTCCACCGCCAGCGGATCTGAAGAACACCGGCGCCGCCAAGTCCGAGTCCCAGGTGGCCACCGTCTCCAGCTGTCAGACCAGGTACTGCTGGCAGAAACAGAAACAGTTAATGGTGGGTGTGAGAAGACACACCCAGTTAATCGACCCTTGATCAGTTCCTCCGGGAGGGAGAACCTCCACCTCCAGAAACAGAGTCACCCGTGCAACTCCTGTCAGTCACTTCCCTGGAAGAAGTGAGAGGCAAAGATGTCGCGCTCACAATTTCCACCAATCCAGCTTCTGACTGTAGCCACAGGAAAAAGGCTGCACACAGAACAACGTTTAGTCACAGGAATTTACCGCAGAGAAAGTTACCTCGAGTGGTAGATGATTTCTCGGCGAGGAGGTGGAGTTGCAGTCCGGCCTTTATAGTGATGGTGATGAATGACAGCTGGTGCTGATAAGTGACAGCTGTCATTCCCAGCGGCTCCGACGCCCTCTCGTGCTTGGAGCCCGCACTCCAAGCAGGGCGCCATCTGGTGGTGGTGGGCCAGCAGTACCTCCTCTTCAGCGGCCCACACAACGAGTACAGTATATCTCGTATAGCTACTGATTCACTGTGTCCCTTGATTCACAATGCCCGAGTTTCCCCTACAACAGGAACATGCTTGAATCACTGCAAATGCACACTTTAACACAACTGAATGTTTTTGTACTTCCGCTACTTCCTGGGATTTGGCGTATGACATGTTTCAGTAGGAAATCCACGCTGGTCTTTATTCATGAGGCCCCTGGAGCCCAGCTAACAAATTTATACTGTCATAAATTTGCTATCGTGTTAGGATACTGTTTTGAGAATAAGAGCTTAAGATGCTGCAATGTACCTTTGTATAGCTTACAGAGGTTTCCACAAGATTCTATTTTCATGTAATACAACATTCCCAGTAAACAGTTACCCTGCATGGCCATTTAAAAAAAGAATTATACATTGTACATTGTGTAAAATCTTTTTCATATACTACACCATGTTATATTACACTGTGTACACAGTTGATTCACATGAAAAAAGGTGTAAATTCACAAAACATTTGAAGAATTTGAAAAAAAAAAATCTCATTTCATATTTTCAGGAATAAAGCCAAATTATATCTCATACACAGTGGGCTAGAAAGCATACAGTTGTATATAAAAGATTGGCCACCCCTGATGATTTCCATGATTTTCCTTTATAAATCATTGGTTGTTTGGATCAGCAATTTCAGTTAAATATATCATATAGCAGACAAACACAGTGATATTTGAGAAGTGAAGTGAAGTTTATAGGATTTACAGGAAGTGTGCAATAATTCTTTAAATAAAATTAGGCAGGTGCATAAATTTGGGCACCCCAACAGAAAAATACATCAATATTTAGTAGATCCTCCTTTTTCAGAATAACAGGCTCTAAACACTTCCTATAGCTTCCAATGAGAGTCTGGATTCTGGTTGAAGGTATTTTGGACCATTATTCTTTACAAAACATCTCAGGTTTGGTAGTTTCTGAGCAAGGACAGCCCACTTAAAATCACATCACAGATTTTCAATAATATTCAGGTCTCGGGACTGCGATGGCCATTCCAGAACAATGTACTTATTCCTTTGCATGAATGCCTTAGTAGATTTTGAGCAGTGTTTATGTTCGTTGTCTTTTGAAAGATCCAGCCCCGGCGCAACTTTGACTTGTCACTGATTCATGAACATTGTTCTCAAGAAGCTGCTGGTATGGTAGATTCCCAGTACCTGCACTGGCCACACAGCCACACAGCATAATGGAACCACCTCCAAATTTTACTGTAGGTAGCAAGCATTTTTCTTGGAATGCTGTGTTCTTTTTCAGCCATACATACCACCCCTTGTTATGTCCAAATAACTCAATTTTAGTCTAATCAGTCCACAGCACCTTATTCCAAAATTAAACTGGCTTGTCCAAATGTGCTTTAACATACCTCAAGTGACTCTGTTTGTGGCATGTGCAGAAAAGGCTTCCTCTACATTACAGCATCATACAGCATCTCTGTGCAAAGTGTGCTGTGTTGTTGAACGATACACAGAGACACTATCTGCAGGAAGATCATGTTGTAGGTCTTTGGAACAGGTCTGTGGACTATGACTGTTCACACATCTTTCCCTTCAGCTTATCTGAGATTTTTCTTGGTCTGCCACTTCGGCCCTTCACTAGTACTGTGCCTACGATCTTCCATTTCCTCACTATGTTCCTCACAGTGGAAACTGACAACTGAAATCTCTGAGATAGCTTTTTATATCCTTCCCCTAAACCATGATGTTGAACAGTCTTTGGTTTCATGTCATTTGAGAGTTGTTTAGAGGCACCCATGTTGCCACTCATTAGAAGAGATGCAAAGAGGGGAAACATTTGCAAATGGCCACCTTAAATACCATTTCTCATGATTGGATTCACCTGTGTAAGGAGATCAAGGGTCAATGAGCTTACCAAACCAATTTTGTGTTCCAATAATTTGTGCTAAATGTATTCAAATCAATAAAATGACAAAGGTGCCCAAGTTTATGCACCAGCCTAATTTTGTTAATAATTATTGCACACTTTGTGTAAATACTAGAAACTTCATTCCATTTTCAAATATCAGTGTGTTCGCTGGCTATGTGATATATTTAACTGAAATTTCTGATCCAGACAACCAATGATTTATAAAGGAAAATCATGAAAATTATCAGGGGTGCCCAAACTTTTGCATACAACTATGTGTCACATTCAGAATAGTGAAATTGGTCTGAACATTTTGATAAGCAGCACATTGCTATTATACTATATACGTACATGGAACTTAAAATATGAATTTCTGAATGTATAGTAAAATGGCCAAGTCCCTGGACTCCAGAGAGTAAAAGGAATCATTTAGTTCTTTAATATCCTCACATTTTTCAATAAATAATAAATAGTACATATCAAGATTTTCTACCAAAAAAATGAGTTGTCCACTTGGCTTGTGCTACTGTGTGTTCTTGGTCACATGCCTTTGCAACCTTTGCAATCTATGACTTCCTGCAAATTAGTCAACTCTGGCTCTTGTCTGACTAATTCACCTTCACATGTGAGAGAGAAATGTTCTCTATTGAGATCAGCTAAGAGCCCCAGAATCTAAAAGACTCTGGCCGGCTGAATCTTCATTTTATATTTGACTGTCCACTCTTGGAGTATACTGCTTGCTGCTTGTAGTTGTGACCAGTGAAAGATGACTATCCTGATTATTTAATTCCGTATTTACCACATCCTTATTGACTGATCACACTTGTCAGAGTTAATGAGCTGTGGGCGGAGCAGGTGGAGCAGTGAAAAAGAAACATGCAGGGCAGGCATCTTCCAGTAGATTTGGGCAGCCCTGGTATAACTTAATTGCAACATGTCTGACTTTTTGCACAGCAGTTAGAAGATTGTAAATGAGAGTCTATGTTTGAAGTTGTAGCTCATCTTGGTCTTGCTCTGCCCATAAACACTGGGGCGCTAGGTCTTTTTCTCACCATCCAGCTGGAGGATGACTGTTCACACTGCTATTTTTTCACATAAGTTGACAAGCATATTTGCCATGGCTTGAGGTGAACTCTTAGCTTACAGACCTTCAAGTCTATAGGGAATTATGTCATTCTTAATTGTGCAAACATCTTGAAAATCCTTTAACAGCTAAACATCAAAGGCCAAAAAGGGTCTTTAGCTCTGAGTACAGAACCCTATTAGGACCAGGGCCTCATGTACAAAGACTTGCATGGATTTCCTACTAAAACATGGCATATGCCAAAACGCCGTAACTGGCATAAGCACAAAACAATTGAGATGTATCAAAGTGTGCATACACATGGATCCAAGCAGGTTCCTTTTGTACATCCCACTGAACATGGAATTGAGTGCCCATGCAGAAATACCAAACTCCTTCCTATCCACGTCCTATTTAAATATGCAAATGTTTTTAAATAGGCCATGGGACCTGGGGATTCCCCTCTCTGTCCGCAATGATCCCGGTAAGAAAAGGAATTTCAGTGAATGTGAGCTACAGATGAAGTGGAGTAAATGAAGTAAATGAAGTGGTGATATGCAGGGATATATTATTTGGAACCCTGTCATCCAGAATAAGCATGAAGTGGAAGCAGTGTGCACACACTGAGCATGACATCACAGCTATATGCATGCATTTATTGAGAAATACTGAACACAGTGAGATGATCGGGGACTTAAGAAGCTCTAGTTTCAACATCAAGAAACAACTAGGACTGCAAGAGGTCATATACGGGCCCTCATTCCACGCAACCGCCTACCCAGGCCAGTGGGTGCCCTTGTGAGCACATGTGAGCATGTGCATGCAGGGGCAACCACTCATCACATAGTTAAAATTTTAAACAAATCACACAGTGCATCAAGGAGTTATGACATGATTGTTCATCCACTAGGGGGCACTCAGTGTACAAACAGGGGGCCGGGTGTGTTCAGGGGCCAACCATCATACATGTGAAGTTTCAAGTCAATCAGACAAAGCATGAAGGAGTTATCATGACTTGATGTTCCATGGCAAAGGGTCAAAATGGCGGCACCATAGCGGCCACACCCTTCAACATAGAGAAAAGCTTACGATAACTTTTGGTCAGTATCAACTTTGGATGTTGTCAAAGAAATTTGAAGTGCACTGGGCAAAATCCCTAGGAGGAGTTCATTCAAATACAACGTGAGGAAATGATGGCAAAATGACAAGAAAATTAAAAATGGCCGACTTCCTGTTTGGAGTAGACAAATGGTGCATGAGACTTTTTTGTACGTCTATGCAAGTCAGACGTGTACCAATTTTCATCTCCCTAGTACAAAAAAACCCCTATGGGGAGGGGTTTTTGAAAGTTCAAGGGGGCGCTATTGAGGCATTTTGCCCTGCCCACGGGCAACGCCCCTATGAATTGTAAGAGGTTGTCATGCTTGACCTGTGTATCAATTTTCATGATGATATGACAAAATTAAAGCTGTCAAAAGGAAGAACATAATTTCATGGCGAAAGGGTGATATTCGGTACACCACCACACAGAAGCCGTTACTCGTAAGTTCATAGTGATCATGGCTTATGTTCACCAAGTTGTTCAGCATGTTTTAGAAGTGGAAGGAAGTTGATGGTGTTAAGTATGTGACATCAGGACCTGTTTAAGTATAATGTTCCATGGCGAAGGGTCAAAATGGCAGCGCCATACCGGCCACACCCTTTGACATAAAGAAAAGCTTTCGTTAACTTTTGGTCAGTATCGTCTGTGGGTGATGTGGAAGAAATTTGAAGTGCATTGAACAAAATCTCTAGGAGGAGTTCGTTCAAATACAACATGTGGAAATCACGCCAAAATGAGAAGAAAATTCAAAATGGCCAACTTCCTGTTTAGAGTAGATCCATGGTGCAAGAGACTTTTTTGTACGTCTATGCAAGTCACACATGTGTACCAATTTTCATCTCCCTACTCCAAAAAAACCCTATGGGGAGGGGTTTTGAAAGTTTCAAGGGGGCGCTATTGAGGCATTTGCCCCGCCCATGGGCGATGCCCCTATGAATTGTAAGGGTTGTCGTGCTCGACCTGTGTATCATTTCATGATAATGTGACAAAATTAACGGAGGAAAAAGAAACAAAAGATGATGCCCATGCATCCCTTGCTGGTAAGTGCGTGTTAAAGGTTAAAATTGTTTTGATTACTTAATGTTCAGTGGTGCTGCTTAAGCTAGGTTGCATTGGCTTTGCTGATTTGATGTAGCTTTACACGCTAACTAATCTGGATATTACAAGGCAATTTGTGAGGCACTACAGAACTTCTGTGTGTGTGGGGGGGGGGGTTTCCTCTTGTATGGGGGTGGGGGGGCCTCCCTAACCAGTTATGCTTAGGGCCTCCAAAACCTTAGCAACGGCCCTGCTCTTGGCCTATCTGTACAAACATGTATAGTCCATGAGAGCTTTGCGTATCCACCTTTAATGCATGTGAACCCTGCTCTGTGAAATCATTGCCTCTCTCCATGTTCATAAACAGCAGCACTTACTAAATTGCTCCAAAGACCTCACTGAGAGGCAAAATATACAGTTGTACTCAAACGTTTACATACCCTGGCAGAATTTTAGATTTTTTTTTTTTGAGCTATTTTTCAGAGAATATGAATGATAACACGAAAACCTTTTTTCACTCATAGTTAGTGGTTTTGTGAACTAAGTAAGTAAAGTGCCTTTATTGTTATTGTACATACAGATGTACATACAGACGTACAGTGAATTTTATCCTCTGCATTTAACTCATCCTAATTGCAGTTCGACACAATCCAACCACTAGGAGCAGTGGGCAGCCACACTCCGGCCCCCAGGGACCAACTCCAGATGTAGATGCTGCGTTGGTCACATGGGCGGCGCCAAAGGGGCGCTAGAGGGTGCTAAAGCTCCCCCTGGATTTGTCATAGCACCCCCAAGAAAATAATTTCTGATTTATTATTTATTATTATTTATTATAATTTTATCCCATGTTTTAAAGGAATTGTCCACACTGAAACTAAACTTCTGCTATATAATCTTTTTCTTAGTCATTTTCAAAAAGTGTTCCAATCAAGAAATATCTCCATTCTTGCAGATCCAGTGAAACCATGTGAAAATGCTGTAGTACATATGCCAGGCCTGTATGTGGTGCTGTAACGCTTCTACGACAAATGGGGAAGAAGACGAGGAGCTAACAACAAAAGCTATAAACTTTAGAAGCTGGTACACGGAGTAAATAAAGTCTTTTAACCTGATCTGTTGCAATGATTCATCATCACAGATGAAAACCGTTCTCCACATGACACCCTTGTTTTGGAATGGCCTGAAATGCATCCAGATGTAGATGCTGCCTTGGTCAGGGGCAGAGAAAGGAGCAGACCCTAAATAAGCATGTTTTTGACAGCCTAGTCTCACTTTTTTTTCATGCTCCTGTGACGAAATGAGTAAAATTTTCGTGACAGGGTTTTTTTAACTCACTAAGCCTACTCCTACCCCCAACCCTAACCTTAACCGTAACCTAACCCTACTCCTTCCCCCCACCCTAACCATAACCCCCCCGCTTCACTTTTAATTTTGTGCAGCCATCACGGAATGAATTAGAATAAATTTGTGCTGCCATGATGAAAATGAGGCGCTTTTCGTCACAATAGCACGAACCAGTAGATTAATGTATATTTTGTGCTGCTGAACAACTTGCCATGAAACTGGGCTGTTTTTTGACTGTGGGAGGAAACCGGAGTGCCCAGAGGAGACCCACGCAGACACGAGGAGAAAATGCAAACTCCACACAGAAAGGGTGGGAAGCAAACCTGGGACCTTCTTGCTGTGAGGCATCAGTGCTAAGCACTAAGTCACCGTGCCACCTGAGTCCAAAAAAATCCATTTACTGTCAAACAACTGTGTTTACTCTTTTTAAATCATGATGACAACGAGACTAACCAAATGACCCTGATCAAACATTTACATATCTTGGTGATTTAGGCCTGATAACATGCACACAAGTTGACACAAATGGGTTTGAATGGCTTCAAAAGGTATCCGTCCTAAACTGTGATCTGTTTGCTTATAATCAGTGTGTGTGTGCATAAAAGGTCAGTGAGTTTCTGGGCTCCTGACAGACCCTTGCATCTTTCATCCAGTGCTGCACTGACATTTCTAGTTTCTGAGTCATAGGGAAAGCAAAAGAATTATCAAAGAAAAGGTAACTGAACTGTACAAAACAGGAAAGGGGTGTAAAAAGGTATTAAAGTGAATGAGAATGCTAATCAGCAGTGTCCATGTCATGGTCTGCTTTTTTCTGCTTCTTTCCTTTTTTAACCTTGTGTAGTTTTGTGAGTTTTTCACCCAGTTGGCGCACTCAGAGCCGAATCACACCTGCTGCGCATCACCGCTCATCATCGCAACACACCTACCGTGCATGAGAGGCTGATGAACAGCGGGTTATTTAATCCCCCTCCAGGGATTCTTGTGGATTTTCATGAAACCCCAGTGGTTTTCCTGTCCATGCCATGAAGCCAGATTGTCTGCATAAGAGTCCATGGCCTTTACCTTGTCTTTCCTGTCACTCCCTTGCGCTTTGATGATGAAGCTTCCCACAGCTAATAACCTGGACAGCTCTCTAATTCCCGTATAGAGCGTATTGTCTTTCTTGGTGTTCCAGATGCTATCCTGCGTGTTGCAGGCATCCATTTCAAAATGAGCAAATATTTGCACAAAACAATGAAGTTTATCAGTTTGAACATTAAATATCTTGTCTTCACGGTATATTCAATTGAATATAGGTTGAAGAGGATTTGAAATCAAATCGTATTCTGCTTTATTTAATGTTACACAATGTCCCAACTTCATTGGAATTGGGGTTGTAAATATCTTTTCGGTCACAATCCTGTTCTGTTCCTTGCTCCTAGTGTGTAAGTCCATCGCTAAGTACCGGTCCGGTCCCGTCCGGACCTCTAACCTCAAGAGAAGAATCCGGCCAGAAATATAGACTTAGTGGGAGTGGGTTCTGTTCAGCAGGCTCTCATCCTTCAAGGTAAATTCTTGAAAAAAATACAGCAATCCATGAATTCCTTTGAAGTCCAGGTTTATTGCACTGACACTCGTTTTACTCAGTTAGCAGCGCAATTCACTCACTCCTACACTCGCATCTCTCAGTTAGCTGAATAACTCCCTGATTCCTCCGCCACACCGGCTTCTGTGTCTCCATCTGCCATGAAAGTAGTTCCCTCGTCGCCGTCAGTTATTCCAGTTCCCGAGCCAAATATCTGAAATTCAGAACCTTTTATTGGTTGTGTAGAGACGTGTGCAGGTTTTTCCTTTTCTTTTTCTTTTTTTTTTTGTGGAAGGGTCCCATGAATGGTAAGATTCTGCCATATAGCTCAGCATTCTCATTTTTCAACTCCAGCATGAGCACATAGACGGGATGATCATCAACATTACTGAAAAGGGCATTGTTTTATTTTCTATTGATTTTGCAAGCTTAGACAGCACGTCATAAAAAAAACTGTCTTACTGGGTGGGTTGGGGTAGGTCATATGGTATATTGCAGGACTCTTATCTGGTTTTGACATGTTGACATGAAACCTGAAAATCCAGGTGAAGTCTGGTCTTCTGGCTTGGGTTCTTGGGCCCTGGCTAATGCATGGATTACACCACAGGTTCTTTGCACAAATATGTCAGGAGTAGGGTTGTGATCATGAGGTGGCTTCCTGATAGGGGGTTCTCCATGCTTCACTGTCTTGTAAGGGTCGACTTTTTGCATTTCACATACAAGCCTTTGAGTGATGGTGCCAAGTTGGCATTGGCAGCTGGTCATCTCCATGATTTTGAGCAGGATTTCCTTGACCAAATTCCTCAGGCTGCACAAACATGACATTAGTGCAATGTGACTGGCCAGCACCAGTCAATGTCTCACTCTTGAAGTCACCATTGTCTACTATAGCTATGACAGACTTACCCTCAGCTAGTTCAAAGGGGCAATCTGATGAGCGCTATAAAGTTAATTGACCACCCAAAAATCTGTAACAGAAGTAAGCCATTGTAACTGATGCCCAGGCCATCCTTGTGCATTATGTTGACAATTTCTCAACTCTTGGTCATTCCATATCAGGTGACAAAGAGATCTGTCTCAAATGCAGTGCATTTTCCAGTAATGTAGTCTGTGAGGATAGATGCAATCGACCAGACAGATGGGTTGTCTTCAATTCCAGACTTGCTTGGGTGTTTTAGCCATATGATCAGCTTCAGCAGGAGCTCAGTCAGGTCTTCCATTCTTTCCAATAGTGAATTATATGGGTGCCAAGGAATAAGGTTTGCCTTTTTGACTTCCTCTCTGAGTCATGCTACAACATTCATCACCAACTGATTACTGGGAACACCCAATTAAGCTATGACAGCCTCAATGTATGTACCTGCAGCTGTTGAATCATACACTAGTTCACTCACATTCTTCTGAATACATTCATGAAATCCAATGCCTTTTTCAAATTTCTTGACAAGAATTTCCTTTAAGTAGCTGGCTGTCATGTCTGTGATTGGAAATAATGCACTTGCAGTCCTGAAGTAGCCCTTGCAGTGCTCAAATTTAATGGTCTCTGAAGATAACCTGCTGAACATGACAAAAGAAGAGAGCCTGTGCCTCACGAAGGTTTACACACTGCAGATGCTTTCATCTGAAAGACCTTCAGCGCTCATTCATGCACCAGCATTGGCCATGGTAGCAGATTTCCAACCCAAAGTTGTTTCACTGTCTGAGATGGGCGCAATCAGTACAGTAGTGTTCAGAATAATAGTAGTGCTATGTGACTAAAAAGATTAATCCAGGTTTTGAGTATATTTCTTATTGTTACATGGGAAACAAGGTACCAGTAGATTCAGTAGATTCTCACAAATCCAACAAGACCAAGCATTCATGATATGCACACTCTTAAGGCTATGAAATTGGGCTATTAGTAAAAAAAAAAGTAGAGAAGGGGGTGTTCACAATAATAGTAGTGTGGCATTCAGTCAGTGAGTTTGTCAATTTGTGGAACAAACAGGTGTGAATCAGGTGTCCCCTATTTAAGGATGAAGCCAGCACCTGTTGAACATGCTTTTCTCTTTGAAAGCCTGAGGAAAATGGGACGTTCAAGACATTGTTCAGAAGAACAGCGTAGTTTGATTAAAAAGTTGATTGGAGAGGAGAAAACTTATACGCAGGTGCAAAACATTATAGGCTGTTCATCTACAATGATCTCCAATGCTTTGAAATGGACAAAAAAACAGAGACGTGTGGAAGAAAACGGAAAACAACCATCAAAATGGATAGAAGAATAACCAGAATGGCAAAGGCTCACCCACCTGTAAGTGCTGTGACAGTTAGAAGACACCTGTGTGAAGTGAATTTATTTCCAAGAATCCTCTGCAAAGTCCCTCTGTTAAATAAAAGACGTGCAGAAGAGGTTACAATTTGCCAAAGAACACATCAACTGGCCTAAAGAGAATGGAGGAATATTTTGTGGACTGATGAGAGTAAAATTGTTCTTTTTGGGTCCAAGGAGCGCAGACAGTTTGTGAGACGACCCCCAAACTCTGAATTCAAGCCACAGTTCACAGTGAAGACAGTGAAGCATGGTGGTGCAAGCATCTCTGGTTGACAGAAGCAACATCTGTTTGGCATGGTCACTTCCCTTGTATTCCCCTTTTACACACCATGAACATAGTGTCTTATCGTGAAGAACACCTGTCCTGGAACGGAGCTTTTTAGGTGATCGTATATCTGAGGAAGGACCCTCTTGATCTGATGCTTCCTCTGGTTCAAGACACTCTTCAGATTTGTGTTTTTCAGCTTGTGAGAGGCTTTGCTTACTGGATGAAGTTGTGTAGCAAGAACTGTGCATGTGGAGCCCATGTGGTCCTTTATTCCAATCTATATGTTCATGTCCATGTTGAAATTTGTCAGGAGAACACTGGCGGTTGTGCTTGGGCTGTGCTGCAAATACTCAGGCTGTATCCTATCATCATAACCTTCTTGGATTTTATGTCATCTACTCATCTGTTCTGTGATGGTTGTGCTACGACTGACCAACGTAACCAAAAAAGGTAGCAGGGACTCGCCTCTTCTCCGCAGAAGATTCACAGTGTGGGCCTGTTGGTCCTTTTGCTGTTGTTGTCTGGGGACATACAGCTCAATCGAGGGCCAGTAATCACTCAGACCGCATCGTGGGATATCGGTGCTGGACTCCCCTCGACTACAGTGGCGGCATTGTCCGGGGAGGTGAGTTTTTGCAAGGTTTTTGCCTTCGGCGGGCTAGCTAGCACAATGATGCCGCTAAAGGGAAACACCAGCCTCCAGACTTTGCTATGTACGCTGTCAGGTGTTGTTAAAAAACAAATCCCAGTTAAGAGAGTTCAAACTGTCAATCACGCAAAGGTCGTCTGGGATCCTAGGCAGAAACCAAGAGGACTTCTCAGTGGTAACTTAAACATCAGAAGTACAGTATCATCTTAAAAACTGAACAGCTGACTCATTTACTAGCAAACTCTAACTTGGACTTTTTGTGCATATCTGAACATGGTTACAACATTCTACTCCTGTCAATGTATTACAGTGAGTGGATTCCAATGTTTCAGGCGAGACAGGACTGTGGGAAAAGGGGGTGGGGTATTTATGTATGTTGAAAGATTCTATTAAGTGCGAACGCATGTTTTTCAAGCTGACAATTTCCTTGGAATATGTCGCACTAAAGTTGTCTTGTCTCAGCAAATGTAATTATTATTATAGGCTTTTATAGACCTCCAGCTGCTAGTGACATAATTTATGAAGAACTCACTGAAATCCTGAAAGAATGTGAACACAACAAAGAAGGCTTTTGACACAGTTATCCATTACAGCTCTTATATACAAACTCTCCACCTTCAATGTTTCAGCTAATACACTTGCAAGGATATCATCATACCTGTCCAATAGGAGGCAGTGTGAAAATTAAAGATGCACGTTCCAGCTACTTGAAGTGCACAATGGGTGTACCACAAGGATCTGTGTTAGGCCCACTATTTTTTTAGTCTTTACATTAATGACCTTGCACAGTTTTGTCATGACGTAGAGATGCAACTCTACAATGATGACACTGTTTTATATACCCATGCAAAGTCAGCTCAACAAGCAGCTGACAAATTAACCAATGCTTTGGTTGGAGTGACTGAGTGGTTAGACCGCTCCTGTCTCACTTTAAATGTAAGCAAGCTAAAGGTACGTTTTTCTCCAAAATGAAGCTGAGCATCCCAGATGTAAAAGTCTGCATTGGGGTGAACAGATTGAGATTGTCACTGAATTCAAATATCTTGGTGTGTTACCGGATCCAAATTTCAGCTATAAGAAACATATTTTAAAAAATGACAAAAACTATTAAATATAACCTGGCTCTATTTAGACAAATTAGATCCTGTTTCTCCACAGAGGCTGCAAAGATATTTTTGCATGCTTTAATTTTTTTTCACATATCTCATATTGTATCGCTTGCTGGGTAGGCACTTAGAATCCCTGTACAAACAGGCTCTGAAAATTTTTGACAAAAAGTCACTGACGTATCACCAGCAATAACATACTGCTTAAATACAGTCCATTAACTTTTGAAAATTTAGGATATTTTCAAATCTATGTACTGTTTCCAAAATCTTAAAAGGCTTGGCTCCCGCCTGTTTGAGCAAGTTTGTCTATTATCATGGCTTTGTAAGGTCCATGAGAATAGTTTCCATGCATGACTGCATTCTACCCTCTCACTACTCAGCATTTGGGCAGACAGCCTTTTCTATTAAAGCGATCACACAATGGAACCCTATTCCAGACAACATAAAAACTGTGATTCATTTGGATAGTTTAAAGCTAATATCAAAAAAACATTTAAAACTCTCACAACAATGCACCCACTAATATGTTAGTGCTCATCTTTCTTTTTCTTTTTAAGATGAGGAGTGTGTGTGACTGGGTGTAGTGTTGTCACCCTATGATTATGTAGTGTGTGTGTGTGTGTGTGTGTGTGTGTGTGTGTGTGTGTGTGTGTGTGTGTGTGTGGTGTGTGTGTGTGTGTGCTTGTGAGGAGCATTTTATGTGCGATATACAGTGTTGCTATATGTTTTTATCTGCAGAGTGATATTTAATGCTTTGTGTGTGTGTTGTATTTATTTGTGATGTTTGGTGTTTTTATATGTATTATATTTATCTGTGTCGAGGGACAGCAGATGCAAAATAGCCTAAGGGCCCTGTCCCACTGGCGTTTAGGAGGATTTGCGCATGAAATGAGGAGACAAAAGCTGAGCGTCCGCAACAAAGGTGTGCGGAAATGACAAATGTCCCGGGGTGGATCAGCGAATACATGAGGAAGAAAAGCGGACATTACAGGGAACAGAAGCGAAGGCGACCGCGGAGGCGCCCCATGAGGGGCACAGTGGCCGTGATGCACTCGCTCCATCCGTGCCCACTCTGTCTGCATGCGCGACATACCATTGCGACTGTGATGTGGCCGTGCTGGGCACGTGTCATATCTGTTTTGCACGCTGTCCCGGTCCGCCGCCAAGCCGCGCCAACCCATCGGTTGCGGATATCAGCGGATGACAGGGGATATGCGGTGCGTTGGTTGTGTATGTCCTGCGTATGTCTTCAGTATGTGTTCAGGCAGTGATGCAGATCTCATCCGCAGCCAGGATTTTTGAGCGGCTCAAAAATCCTGGCTGCGGACATGCGTGCCTCTGCGGATGATCACGGACGTGTTCGGATGGCGGCAGACTCATACAGGAATGTTACACAGTTATCGCGGTTGTTTGGCGGATGTGGGCCACTTTTGTGCGCATTCCATCCGCAAATCCTCCAAAACGCCAGTGGGACAGGGCCCTAAGGTGCAATGCATCAAATGGTGACATTCATGTTTTAATTGCACATGGTCCATTTTAAATAAATGAAACTGAAATTGAAACTTCCCTGGTTTAATATTATCTGGACTTGTATTTGTATTACATTGCTCACCACATAGAATGCACACATGCTCACTCTTGCCTTGTAACTCTTTACCATCATTTCCTTTACCTTTCTCCATTATTACAGTCACCTTTAAATTCAGTAATATTCAGTATGTTGGCATGGATATATCTGAAAAAAAGAATATAAAATTTAACATATGAATTTTGCCCTTTTAGGCTCATTTCCTTGAATTTGGGAGCATTATTGTCTTTGTTTTGTTTTTGTTTTTGTTTTTTTCATTTGTGTACCTGTGTTCTGTCACTTTCATTCTGTTCTTTAGATCATGGTTTTTTTTTTATCAGCTGATTTTCATTCTGAATAAATTCTGAAAAGTATTATCAATATACATTTCATACAAATTATCTTTGCCATTTTACCTCAAACTTCTGCTGATATCCTACTTGAATGTGCAAGTCACTTCTTGATGGCCATCTTGCATTTAAAGGTCAGGATGACCTGGAAACACTAAACTAACCACTTCAGTGAATTTTTCATGCCAGAATTTGAGGGAAATGATTCTTCATTTCTGGCTTATCTGGTGCCAGAGATACTTGTACTTCTGTTTTGCAAGGTAGCGGTGAAGGCCATTTTGTGGCGATTACTAATATCTGTATTTTTTTAGGTTAATATTTCAGAACAAAAAGATAAGTTATATTGATGGAGACCAGAGGAAAACTAGCATTTGGAAGCTTTTCAATTGCTTCTTTTAAAACTAAATGGGTCAACGACACATCACATTGAAATATGAATATCTGGTCCAATTCTAAATACTTCTAAATTCTACATTTTATACCTGTTATCCCAGAAATGGCAAAGCCACCTTGATCAATTCACCAATATATCTTTTAGCCACACTGCAAGCAAGAGTATTATGTTTGGTCTTGAACTAGATGTTGAATTGTTGACATCAGAGGTTGGAATTGTCACCATCAAGTCACTTTCAAGTCATCAATCAGCATGTCCAAAGTCAAGTCTCAAGTCAGTTTGCAAACAGTTGGTGGTCATTATGCCTTGAAACTTGACTTGGGACTTTGCTGATTGATGACTTGAGAGTGAATTGATGGTGACTTATTCCCACCTCTGGTTGACATGGTGAAAATTGTTGATATGTCACATATTATGGCCAATAATCTGGCTTTAACCACATACATTTCATACTGAACAGGATCTGTTTCCTTCCTTCCTGGTATCTTGTGCAACACTGAGCAACTGCAATTCTGCTGCTTCTCTGAAAACATGCATGACCATTCCAGTAAAGTAATCAATGGACACAAGTATGAAACTGTTAGCTGACCAGGAAGTCACGACTTGGAAACCAGATGACACAGTGCAACCTCATCATATCTAACAGCACTGGTTTTTATTTTGTTTTTCTTCTCATGGCTAGCTTTCACTTTTATTACGAACAGTAATATTGTGTGTGTGTGTGTTAACTGGAGGATGTGAAGACAGCCACTGTTGGTATTAATGCTATTGAAAATGAGTGTCTAATTAGACAGTGATTTTTAGTATTGATTAGTATCTGGGTTTTTTTTTTTTTTTTTTTTTGACAACCCAGTGGGAGGGAGACAAATTGTAATTCCAGGTCTAAATGGGGCTGTTGTCTTTCTAAACCATCCTGGCTGCATTGCCTTTCTGCTGACATGCTGATGTCTAATTTTGTCCTTTGTCATCACCCCCAAGAAAACTCAAAGCATCTTCAGCTCTGCCACCTCCAACTTGTGTCTTTTTCAACCAGTCTCATGGATTGTCGTGATTCATCAGCAGGAAATATACATTAATTCTATTGGTTTGTCATATTGTCACAAAAAGTGCAACATTTTGTCATGGGAGCACAATTGTGAGTGCAAAAGTGCAGGGGGGGTGGGGGCGGTGGTTATGGTTAGGGGAAGGAGGAGGGTTAGGTTATGGTTAAGGTTAGGGTTGGGGGTAGGAGTACAGTTAGCAATAGTGAGTTAACACCCTCACCCCCCGGGTCACAAAAATTTGAATCATTTCATGATGGGAGCACGAAAAAAAAAAACTGTGAGACTGTGCATGTCTTTTTCTTTCACTGTTGCAGATACCATTTGCAATGGAAGATCCATGGTCATGGGGGGAGCATATAAAGACCTATGCTATCAAACTAGTGAAGTTGGTACTAAAAATATGCACCAGCATATAGAAAATGGCACCTAAATTTCAAAATTTCTGGGGTTCATGATTCATGTACTCCATCTTACTCTTACAAATGGCCCAGTCACACGGCATACAATGATTCCTGAAGGAAGGGAAAAAGTAAAATAAGTCACAACTCGTCAAGAAAAGGTGGACAAATGAGCTTTTGACTTGTCCCATCACCGAATAGCCTGCGAATCAAGACCGCAAAAGAAATGAAAAACGGAACCAAAGCTAATGTTGATCTCGACACTTTAAACAAAATGCGCCTGGAGCCACTGCTGAAGCAGTGTGTGTCTGCATTCTGCTCTGCATTCCAGGATTTGCTGCTGGGACAGAGCTCTGCAGCGCCTGAGTCCTGGAGAAGCTGCAAAGAGAAGCACGCAAGCTGACCCACTGTGGAGATCTGTGTGCACGTTGGTGGATCCACCTGCTCTGGCTGCTCCAATTAAAAAAAAAAAAAAACTGAAGCGCTTGCTCAACATTCATGACACCTTTTTACAAAACAAAAACAAACAAAAATACACCCCCACACTAACCACACATGCTAATATAATTGAATATATAATCAGAGCAGTAAACTGATCAGTCTGTGTGAATGCCACGCATTGACTCCCCATGTGTAGTTATTTCCACCAGCTGCAGCTGATCCACAACGTGAATTCTGCCTTCCAGAACACCTCTTACATAATCATTTGAATCATGTACCTGTTGCCACATGTACATAAGGACTGGATTGTCATTCCTACACTCATATTGTTATATTTAATAAAAATAATGAGCGCACGCAGGAGGCAATTGCTTCTGCTGCTGCTGCATTCAAGTACCGTTGTAAATTACATGACCTTTTTGTTGTTTAAAATTCATCAGTTGCTTGTGGCAGGAGTGTGGTTTCCATTTTATTTTTGGTAAACTAACACAAAGATTAATTCTGGCCTATATTAGGTGCAGAGCCCAGTGAAGCTGACCCCCACCCAGATAAAAAAAAACAGGCTGAGTTTGCCCTGTAAATGCAGCAGCAGCAGTGTTCACAAACTGGCTTCTCTGCTGTATGAAAACATTCAGCTGGTTGAACAAAGTCAAAACTAAAAGCTAACATTACAAAAACTAAGCAAACAATAAGAAACCATCAAGAACGACAGCAAAATGAAATACGGATGACTTGAGCTTTTCCGTGGCATTCATTCAAATTTTTCGACAGTTTAAAAATCCTGATGAAGTGTCAGCTGCAGGAACGAAGCTGTCCGAAGGTTAAACAATGCCAACAAAAGTCAACAAAAGTCCAGATTTCTTGTTTCGTTTGGGCTCGTTGGCATTCGTTAAGTGCTGTGTGACCGTGCCTTAACATTCATTCCCCTTCTCTACAATGCATACCTTCACCTCCCCATGCTTGGCTCAGTCTACTCACTGCTCTTACTACAGATCAGAATGTCATCTGCAAACATCATACTCCATGGAGGCTGCTGCCATAGAGACGACTACAACCTGTCTATCACTATTCTCTGACACATCTCTGATCTCTGTATCAAGAGCCATAATGTTGTTTTCTGTTATAATTTAATCCATCAGGAATGATGCACTCTGGCCATTCCCTTTTGAGCACTTTGTCAAGGGTCTGTTTGCTGATGACCCCATTCTGGATTGCATATATGTTCTTGTCTCTGCTCTTCTGGGGCCTGTTAACCCTCAAAATGTGAATCAGCTGCAAATTGTGAATTATCTGCAAACCGTTATGTAACCGTAAATGCACAACGTGAATCCTGAAACAAAAAAAAACTCACAAAACGTGAATGCAGGTCTCACAAAATGTGAATATAATTTCTTATATATATATATATATATATATATATATATAGCAGGGGTAGGCAACCTGTTCCAGAAAGAGCCATGAGGGTGCAGGTTTTCTTTGCAGCCACTGACTCCACCAGGTGATTTTACTGATTATCACTTTGAGCAGATGGAATCAGTTAATCAGTGAACTCACCTGGTGGAGTCAGTGGCTGCAAAGAAAACCTGCACCCTCATGGCTCTTTCTGGAACAGGTTGCCTACCCCTGATATATAGGGTAGGCTGAAAAGTTCTAAGGCTCCCCATGAAGGAGTAATGCATTAACTGCATTATAGTGAGCCTTAGAACTTTTCAGCCTACCCTCGTATATATATAGCGTGTGTCCGACTCCGGGGATAGTGACGGGTGCGGAGTTTGACTGGGGCAGTACAACTGTCAAACAGTAATGGAGGTGTCAAACTCAGGGAGGACAGAAACTCCTGTGGAGACTCTGGTGAAGTTAGAAAGATATTCACAGATTCAAAGCTCATGGTTCAATAATCTTACGAGAAATGTAGAAAAACAAACAACACTAGTTTCTAACCTCAGAAAGGTAGACAACAAGCTACACTTTATTTTTATCCATATGAGCTGACCTCTGAACTTAGATTTGCAGTTGATTCACATTTTGGGGTTTAACAGGCCTCATGTACAAAAGGCTTCATATGCACAAAAACAAAAATGACTGGAAATGTGCAATGCTCCGTGCAAAAATCACGGCTGGCATATGCACTTTTCTACAGTTATTGTTCCTCTGGTGAGGTAGGGGTGATACTGGAAACTGTTAATAGTGTGAAAACAAGAAGTCAGAGTGATGTGCACATCAGTGACACATGAACAATTAACACACTCACGTGTTTGCAATTATATGGGGGGCTATGATTGAAAGCATGCGCAAAGTGATGCATAACATATGCATATTTAAATCAGAGTGAGGACAGGGAGGAGTTTGGTACTTCTGCATGTGCGCTCAGTTCCATGTTCAGTGGAATGTAGTGGAAACTGGGGCACAGTGGATCCGAAATGTTTTGTGGCAGCACAAACACATTATGCATAGGTTTAGGTCATTCTATTGTGGATTTAATACAGCATGTTATTGTTTAGAAGTCTGTTATTTATTTTTCCCCAAGTGAAATTTACAGGTGTTTAAAATCTATTTAAAATTTTTATTCACTGTGCCCAGACACTATTCACAGGCCACAGTGAATCAACTTAGAATATAATGAAAAAACACATGATTATAAAGATTTCTTCAAAATTATTAAATATTTGCTGATGCATATGCAAACTATAATCCAGCAAACCAGCTATGTAATGTGTGAGTGTGTTGTATAGTGACATAAGTCCCTTAGAAATTATTATGAATAAAACTGTTATCATTTCTGTTCATACATGTAAACAGTTGTTTATATGCACAAATTATAGAAATAATTCATGGAAAATAAAAGTATAACCTTCAACAAGTCATATTTGTTATCCACGTGATACTGGGGCTTAGTAAATCACTTTCTAGACTGATTCACTGTGTCCTGGGTGCATGTGACACACATGACTCGTGTTATCAAATAGATGATAGTCTGGAGAAGCTGGAGAAGACATAACACATGCTCATCAGTTGGACAGGGTAGTCTTTTAACTAATAACAATTTTTTGGGCCACCTTTCCTCTGTTGTGAGACATAAATACAAAAACACTGACATCCACAAAATTTACTTTTGATAGGAAAAAACTGACTTCACTTGTCACTTAGTTTTACAACCCCAGTTCCAATGAAGTTGGGACATTGTGTGAAATGTAAATAAAAACAGAATACAATGATTTTCAAATCTTCTTCAACCTATATTCAATTGAATACACCACAAAGACAAGATATATAATGTTCAAATGGATAAACTTTATTGTTGTTGTCCAAATTTTTGCTCATTTAGAAATGGATGCCTGCAACACATTTCAAAAAAGGTGGGACAGTGGTATGTTTACCACTGTGTTACATCACCTTTCCTTCAACAACACTTAATAAGCATTTGGGAACAGAGGACACTAATTGTGAGTGTCATGATTCGGTATAAAAGGAGCATCCCCAAAAGGTTCAGCCATGTGTGAAAACATACTCCAACAGTTTAAGAACAATGTTTCTCAACATTCAGTTGCATGGAATTTAGGGATTCAATCATCTACAGTCCATAATGTAATCAGAAGATTCAGTGAATCTGAAGAACTTTCAACACAGAAGCGGCAAGGCCAAAAACCAGCATTGAATGCCTGTGACCTTTGATCCCTCAGACAGCAATGCATTAAAAACCGACATCATTGTGTAAAGGATCTTACCATGTGGGCTCAGGAACACTTCAGAAAACCATTGTCAGTTAACACAGTTCGTCGCTACATCTACAAGTGCAAGTTAAAACTCTACCATGCAAAGCAAAAGCCATACATCAACAACATCCAGAAACACCGCTGTCTTCTCTGGGTCTGAACTCATTTGAAATGGACAGACGCAAAGTGGAAAAGTGTGCTGTGGTCTGATGAGTCCACATTTCAAATTGTTGTTAGAAATCATGGATATCGTGTCCTCTGGACAAAAGAGAAAAAAGACCATCCAGATTGAAAGTTCAACAGCCAGCATCTGTGATGGTATGGGGGTGTGATAGTGCCCATGGCATGGGCAACTTACACATCTGTGATGGCACCATCAATGCTGAAAGGTACATCCAGGTTTTGGAGCATCACATACTGCCATCCAAGCAACGTCTTTTTCAGGGGCGTCCCTTCTTATTTCATCAAGACAATGCCAAGCCACATTCTGCACATGTTACAACAGCGTGGCTTCGTAGTAAAAGAGTGTGGGTACTAGACTGGCCTGCCTGCAGTCCAGACCTGTTGCCCATTGAAAATGTGTGGCTCATTTTGAAGCGCTAAATACAATACAGCAACCTACAAAGCTTTAACAATTAGTGCCCTTAGTTCCCAAACACTTATTGAGTGTTGTTAGAAGGAAAGGTGATGTAACACAGTGGTAAACATACCACTGTCCCAGCTTTTTTGAAACATGTTGCAGGCCTCCATTTCAAAATGAGCAAATATTTGCAATAAGTAATAGAGTTTATCAGTTTGAACATTAAATATCTTGTCTTTGTGGTATATTCAATTGAATATAGGTTGAAGAGGATTTGCAAATCATTGAATTCTGTTTTTATTTACATTTGACACAATGTCCCAACTTCATTGGAATTGGGGTTGTAAGTTCCCCATGAGTATGACTTTGAAAACATACACTGACACGTTGGTGTGTGCGCTGACCTGACAGGAGGTGTCGCCGCTGACAGAAGTAGCTGTGGGGATCTGTGGATCTGGACATCCCAGCTGGACAACATGTACTGTGGTTGGACAGACATAAACTAACAACTGCCCACTGTGACATAAATAAAACATATATTGCTGTGTCGACTAATTTATAAGGGGGGGTGTCTTAATGCATAAAAATATGGCATAACTGCTGCAAATATATATGTACTTTTACAGATAGCAGTGTTGTGAAAGTGTAGTGACACGGACCCACAACAGGGGGCATTAATGAACGGACAATGGATAGGCCAAAAAGTAACAATTTAATGTTGTGAATTGCACAACGAAATACAGACAATCACAGAATTTGTATGCAATCAATATACAAAGGTGACGTGTGGGCAGGCTCGAGGATAGAAGACGTCTGTCCAGAGAAGAGCCGGATCCCACACGGCTTCCACCGCCAGCGGATCTGAAGAACACCGGCGCCGCCAAGTCCCGAGTCCCAGGTGGCCACCGTCTCCAGCTGTCAGACCAGGTACTGCTGGCAGAAACAGAAACAGTTAATGGTGGGTGTGAGAAGACACACCCAGTAATCGACCCTTGATCAGTTCCTCCGGGAGGGAGAACCTCCACCTCCAGAAACAGAGTCACCCGTGCAACTCCTGTCAGTCACTTCCCTGGAAGAAGTGAGAGGCAAAGATGTCGCGCTCACAATTTCCACCAATCCAGCTTCTGACTGTAGCCACAGGAAAAAGGCTGCACACAGAACAACGTTTAGTCACAGGAATTTACCGCAGAGAAAGTTACCTCGAGTGGTAGATGATTTCTCGGCGAGGAGGTGGAGTTGCAGTCCGGCCTTTATAGTGATGGTGATGAATGACAGCTGGTGCTGATAAGTGACAGCTGTCATTCCCAGCGGCTCCGACGCCCTCTCGTGCTTGGAGCCCGCACTCCAAGCAGGGCGCCATCTGGTGGTGGTGGGCCAGCAGTACCTCCTCTTCAGCGGCCCACACAACGAGTACAGTATATCTCGTATAGCTACTGATTCACTGTGTCCCTTGATTCACAATGCCCGAGTTTCCCCTACAACAGGAACATGCTTGAATCACTGCAAATGCACACTTTAACACAACTGAATGTTTTTGTACTTCCGCTACTTCCTGGGATTTGGCGTATGACATGTTTCAGTAGGAAATCCACGCTGGTCTTTATTCATGAGGCCCCTGGAGCCCAGCTAACAAATTTATACTGTCATAAATTTGCTATCGTGTTAGGATACTGTTTTGAGAATAAGAGCTTAAGATGCTGCAATGTACCTTTGTATAGCTTACAGAGGTTTCCACAAGATTCTATTTTCATGTAATACAACATTCCCAGTAAACAGTTACCCTGCATGGCCATTTAAAAAAAGAATTATACATTGTACATTGTGTAAAATCTTTTTCATATACTACACCATGTTATATTACACTGTGTACACAGTTGATTCACATGAAAAAAGGTGTAAATTCACAAAACATTTGAAGAATTTGAAAAAAAAAAAAATCTCATTTCATATTTTCAGGAATAAAGCCAAATTATATCTCATACACAGTGGGCTAGAAAGCATACAGTTGTATATAAAAGATTGGCCACCCCTGATGATTTCCATGATTTTCCTTTATAAATCATTGGTTGTTTGGATCAGCAATTTCAGTTAAATATATCATATAGCAGACAAACACAGTGATATTTGAGAAGTGAAGTGAAGTTTATAGGATTTACAGGAAGTGTGCAATAATTCTTTAAATAAAATTAGGCAGGTGCATAAATTTGGGCACCCCAACAGAAAAATACATCAATATTTAGTAGATCCTCCTTTTTCAGAAATAACAGGCTCTAAACACTTCCTATAGCTTCCAATGAGAGTCTGGATTCTGGTTGAAGGTATTTTGGACCATTATTCTTTACAAAACATCTCAGGTTTGGTAGTTTCTGAGCAAGGACAGCCCACTTAAAATCACATCACAGATTTTCAATAATATTCAGGTCTCGGGACTGCGATGGCCATTCCAGAACAATGTACTTATTCCTTTGCATGAATGCCTTAGTAGATTTTGAGCAGTGTTTATGTTCGTTGTCTTTTTGAAAGATCCAGCCCCGGCGCAACTTTGACTTGTCACTGATTCATGAACATTGTTCTCAAGAAGCTGCTGGTATGGTAGATTCCCAGTACCTGCACTGGCCACACAGCCACACAGCATAATGGAACCACCTCCAAATTTTACTGTAGGTAGCAAGCATTTTTCTTGGAATGCTGTGTTCTTTTTCAGCCATACATACCACCCCTTGTTATGTCCAAATAACTCAATTTTAGTCTAATCAGTCCACAGCACCTTATTCCAAAATTAAACTGGCTTGTCCAAATGTGCTTTAACATACCTCAAGTGACTCTGTTTGTGGCATGTATGCAGAAAAGGCTTCCTCTACATTACAGCATCATACAGCATCTCTGTGCAAAGTGTGCTGTGTTGTTGAACGATACACAGAGACACTATCTGCAGGAAGATCATGTTGTAGGTCTTTGGAACAGGTCTGTAGGTTGACTATGACTGTTCACACATCTTTCCCTTCAGCTTATCTGAGATTTTTCTTGGTCTGCCACTTCGGCCCTTCACTAGTACTGTGCCTACGATCTTCCATTTCCTCACTATGTTCCTCACAGTGGAAACTGACAACTGAAATCTCTGAGATAGCTTTTTATATCCTTCCCCTAAACCATGATGTTGAACAGTCTTTGGTTTCATGTCATTTGAGAGTTGTTTAGAGGCACCCATGTTGCCACTCATTAGAAGAGATGCAAAGAGGGGAAACATTTGCAAATGGCCACCTTAAATACCATTTCTCATGATTGGATTCACCTGTGTAAGGAGATCAAGGGTCAATGAGCTTACCAAACCAATTTTGTGTTCCAATAATTTGTGCTAAATGTATTCAAATCAATAAAATGACAAAGGTGCCCAAGTTTATGCACCAGCCTAATTTTGTTAATAATTATTGCACACTTTGTGTAAATACTAGAAACTTCATTCCATTTTCAAATATCAGTGTGTTCGCTGGCTATGTGATATATTTAACTGAAATTTCTGATCCAGACAACCAATGATTTATAAAGGAAAATCATGAAAATTATCAGGGGTGCCCAAACTTTTGCATACAACTATGTGTCACATTCAGAATAGTGAAATTGGTCTGAACATTTTGATAAGCAGCACATTGCTATTATACTATATACGTACATGGAACTTAAAATATGAATTTCTGAATGTATAGTAAAATGGCCAAGTCCCTGGACTCCAGAGAGTAAAAGGAATCATTTAGTTCTTTAATATCCTCACATTTTTCAATAAATAATAAATAGTACATATCAAGATTTTCTACCAAAAAAATGAGTTGTCCACTTGGCTTGTGCTACTGTGTGTTCTTGGTCACATGCCTTTGCAACCTTTGCAATCTATGACTTCCTGCAAATTAGTCAACTCTGGCTCTTGTCTGACTAATTCACCTTCACATGTGAGAGAGAAATGTTCTCTATTGAGATCAGCTAAGAGCCCCAGAATCTAAAAGACTCTGGCCGGCTGAATCTTCATTTTATATTTGACTGTCCACTCTTGGAGTATACTGCTTGCTGCTTGTAGTTGTGACCAGTGAAGATGACTATCCTGATTATTTAATTCCGGTATTTACCACATCCTTATTGACTGATCACACTTGTCAGAGTTAATGAGCTGTGGGCGGAGCAGGTGGAGCAGTGAAAAAGAAACATGCAGGGCAGGCATCTTCCAGTAGATTTGGGCAGCCCTGGTATAACTTAATTGCAACATGTCTGACTTTTTGCACAGCAGTTAGAAGATTGTAAATGAGAGCGTCTATGTTTGAAGTTGTAGCTCATCTTGGTCTTGCTCTGCCCATAAACACTGGGGCGCTAGGTCTTTTTCTCACCATCCAGCTGGAGGATGACTGTTCACACTGCTATTTTTCACATAAGTTGACAAGCATATTTGCCATGGCTTGAGGTGAACTCTTAGCTTACAGACCTTCAAGTCTATAGGGAATTATGTCATTCTTAATTGTGCAAACATCTTGAAAATCCTTTAACAGCTAAACATCAAAGGCCAAAAAGGGTCTTTAGCTCTGAGTACAGAACCCTATTAGGACCAGGGCCTCATGTACAAAGACTTGCATGGATTTCCTACTAAAACATGGCATATGCCAAAACGCCGTAACTGGCATAAGCACAAAACAATTGAGATGTATCAAAGTGTGCATACACATGGATCCAAGCAGGTTCCTTTTGTACATCCCACTGAACATGGAATTGAGTGCCCATGCAGAAATACCAAACTCCTTCCTATCCACGTCCTATTTAAATATGCAAATGTTTTTAAATAGGCCATGGGACCTGGGGATTCCCCTCTCTGTCCGCAATGATCCCGGTAAGAAAAGGAATTTCAGTGAATGTGAGCTACAGATGAAGTGGAGTAAATGAAGTAAATGAAGTGGTGATATGCAGGGATATATTATTTGGAACCCTGTCATCCAGAATAAGCATGAAGTGGAAGCAGTGTGCACACACTGAGCATGACATCACAGCTATATGCATGCATTTATTGAGAAATACTGAACACAGTGAGATGATCGGGGACTTAAGAAGCTCTAGTTTCAACATCAAGAAACAACTAGGACTGCAAGAGGTCATATACGGGCCCTCATTCCACGCAACCGCCTACCCAGGCCAGTGGGTGCCCTTGTGAGCACATGTGAGCATGTGCATGCAGGGGCAACCACTCATCACATAGTTAAAATTTTAAACAAATCACACAGTGCATCAAGGAGTTATGACATGTTGATTGTTCATCCACTAGGGGGCACTCAGTGTACAAACAGGGGGGCCGGGTGTGTTCAGGGGCCAACCATCATCATACATGTGAAGTTTCAAGTCAATCAGACAAAGCATGAAGGAGTTATCATGACTTGATGTTCCATGGCAAAGGGTCAAAATGGCGGCACCATAGCGGCCACACCCTTCAACATAGAGAAAAGCTTACGATAACTTTTGGTCAGTATCAACTTTGGATGTTGTCAAAGAAATTTGAAGTGCACTGGGCAAAATCCCTAGGAGGAGTTCATTCAAATACAACGTGAGGAAATGATGGCAAAATGACAAGAAAATTAAAAATGGCCGACTTCCTGTTTGGAGTAGACAAATGGTGCATGAGACTTTTTTGTACGTCTATGCAAGTCAGACGTGTACCAATTTTCATCTCCCTAGTACAAAAAAAACCCCTATGGGGAGGGGTTTTTGAAAGTTCAAGGGGGCGCTATTGAGGCATTTTGCCCTGCCCACGGGCAACGCCCCTATGAATTGTAAGAGGTTGTCATGCTTGACCTGTGTATCAATTTTCATGATGATATGACAAAATTAAAGCTGTCAAAAGGAAGAACATAATTTCATGGCGAAAGGGTGATATTCGGTACACCACCACACAGAAGCCGTTACTCGTAAGTTCATAGTGATCATGGCTTATGTTCACCAAGTTGTTCAGCATGTTTTAGAAGTGGAAGGAAGTTGATGGTGTTAAGTATGTGACATCAGGACCTGTTTAAGTATAATGTTCCATGGCGAAGGGTCAAAATGGCAGCGCCATACCGGCCACACCCTTTGACATAAAGAAAAGCTTTCGTTAACTTTTGGTCAGTATCGTCTGTGGGTGATGTGGAAGAAATTTGAAGTGCATTGAACAAAATCTCTAGGAGGAGTTCGTTCAAATACAACATGTGGAAATCACGCCAAAATGAGAAGAAAATTCAAAATGGCCAACTTCCTGTTTAGAGTAGATCCATGGTGCAAGAGACTTTTTTGTACGTCTATGCAAGTCACACATGTGTACCAATTTTCATCTCCCTACTCCAAAAAAACCCCTATGGGGAGGGGTTTTTGAAAGTTTCAAGGGGGCGCTATTGAGGCATTTTGCCCCGCCCATGGGCGATGCCCCTATGAATTGTAAGAGGTTGTCGTGCTCGACCTGTGTATCAATTTTCATGATAATGTGACAAAATTAAAGCTGTCAAAAGTAAGAACGTAATTTCATGGCGAATGGGCAATATTCAGCACGCCGCCACACGGACGCCGTTACTCGTAACTTCACGGCGTTCATCACCTACATTCACCAATTTGTTCTGCATGTTTTAGAAGTGGAATGAAGTTGATTGGATTAAGCATGTGACATCAGGACCTCTTAAAGTAAAAATAGGACATTTCCCGCCACCACTGGGGGCGCTATGGCGCAGGTGGGGACTTAAGATATGTAGACGTTCAGGGCGGAGCCATCATCATGTTCAGCAAGATTGAAGGATCTATGATGAAGTATGTGGGCGTGACAGCCGTTCGAAGTGAAATGGCGTGCTCCGAAAAGCTCGCCAAAGTTTGACGACCCCTAGCAGCCACGCCTTTTGACTTAATTAGAATCTTTTGATAACTTTTGATCACCATTGTGTTGTGATGATTTTGACCAAATTTGAAGACAATCGAATGAAATCCCTAGGACGGGTTCGTTCAAATGTAAGTAGTGGAAATGGCCAAAAATGGCAAAAATTTGCTCAAAATCGAAATTTAAAATCAAAATGGCCGACGTCCTGTCGATATTTCACCATGACAGTAAGAGACTTTCGTGCATCCTGGCATGGTAAATATGTGTACCGAATTTCGTGAGGCTACGATGTAAAAAGCCCAATGAGGAGGGGTTTTTGAAAATTTCTAGGGGGCGCTATTTCACGATTTTTCTGCAACCATGTGCGACGCCCCCAAAATATCGAATTTCGGATCCGGCCGGACAACTTTGGAAAGTTTGGTGAGTTTTTGAGCATGGGAAGAGGCCGAGATTTCGATTTCAAAAGTGAGAATAATAATAATAATAACTAGGACTGCAAGCAGTCATATACGGGCCCTCGTTCAGCGCGACTGCCTACCCAGGCCAGTGGGTGCCCTTGTGACCACATGTGGGCATGTGCATGCAGGTGTAACCACTCATCACACAGTTAAAATTTTAAACAAATCACACAATGCATCAAGGAGTTATGACATGTTGATTGTTCATCCACTAGGGGGCGCTCAGTGTACAAAAAGAGGGGCTGGTTGTGTTCAGGAGCCAACCGTCATCATACATGTGAACTTTCAAGTCAATCAGGCAAAGCATGAAGGAGTTATCATGACTTGATGTTCTATGGCAAAGGGTCAAAATGGCGGCGCCATAGCGGCCACACCCTTCAACATAGAGAAAAGCTTTCAATAACTTTTGTTCAGTATCATCTTTGGATGCTGTCAAAGAAATTTGAAGTGCATTGGACAAAATTATCGAATTTCGGATCCGGCCGGATGACTTTGGAAAGTTTGATGAGTTTTTGAGCATGGGAAGAGGCCGAAATTTCGATTTCAAGAGTGAGAATAATAATAATAATAATAAATAACAATAATAATAATAAACAGCGCAATTACAATAGGGTCCTCGTAGGACGTTGCCTACTCGGGTGCTAATAAATAATAATAATAATAATAATAATAATAGTAATAATAAACAGCACAATTACAATAGGGTCCTCGTAAGACGTTGCCTACTCGGGCCCTAATAATAATAACAACAACAAAAAAAGCATTCAAAACAATTATGCAAATGAGTAAATACTCCTCATGCACATGCCAGATGAGCACGTATTGTGGAATGACACATGGGGGTCTGGGGGGGGTTATGGTTAAGGAGACAGTTCTGTTATGGTTATGATTAGGAGAAGGGGTTAGGGTTAGAAATCGTAAAATATAAAAACCGCATCATGGAAATGTCACTCATTTCGTGACGGGATCAAGAAAAAAGCATGAGACTGGGCTGCCCAACCACGCTGTTCGCCAGGATGAATGAGTCGTGCGTTTTATCAGGCCACCTTGCCATGATATTAGTTAGATGCATTTGCGCATCACGCATGATTTGAACATTGATCGAATGAAAATGTTTCCTATTCAAAAACAAATTCATCATGTGATGATGCCTTTATAGTAAAAATGTGTGCAGTCAATAGCTCTGACTACATTAGGGAAACCAGCTCTCGCTGCAAAATGCCCTTTAATGTTGGAATGTGATGTACCTGGATGACATGCGGATGATTGCGTTCCAAACAGCTGGCATGGCTTGGCTCAAGGTTGACTGGCACACATTTGACTGATCGGCCAGCTCCCGCTGGAATTCCCCTGTTGCCAGGAAGCCCAACGTGGTCAGTACCTGTGTGGGCACAGACAGCCCCTGGCTCCTCACCGTATTGCACTCTGGGCCGGCCGCAGTTCTGCATGCAACTCCAGTAATGGCCCCCTGACACGAACATGTCTTTGATTCACGCATTAGCACGCAAGTAGCCGTGATGATCCCACCCGCTGTGATCCCAGCTGTACACCATTCTTTGTTCTACTGGCTGCCACGCGCTCTGCGCTGGATGTTGTGTATATAAAATAATTATTTCATGTCAGATTAATAATTTTCTCTGCAAACCCTTGAAAACGGCTGTAATCACTTCCTGAATCACAGAGCACCACTCCAACTCTTGCTGTTTGCGTGTGTGCACATGCGCACCTAACAAGCTGCAGAAAGCATTTTGAGCCTTCTGAAAAGGTAATTATTTGTAATGTTCATATTGTCATGGCTTGGTAAAACAGCTGTTAAAGTATATTAAAACAGATTTAACTTCTTGTTATAATCGCTCAGACGAGCTGTGCAATGATGCAATCCACTGACATCACCACTCGCTCTGTTCACTTCTTTTTTACTTCACTTGATGAGATGCACATAGTGTTGGCATTTCTGTGTAGTTGTCCAGGTGGTTTCCATAGTAGAGAAGCTTGAATCTTCGACTGGACTGGGTTGCTTGACGTGAGGACGTTTCGCTTCAAATCACAGAAGCTTCCTCAGCTAAAATTCTTGCTCTGGTGGTCTTACTTCTGTCTTGCCTCTTGTAGAGAAGAATAATCAAGAAGTCACAAAAGCTGGAGTTTTAAACCTAACCAGACCCCTCCTACTGAGAGGCAGGCTGCTATAGGCTGGTGACTAAACAATAGCTCTAATTAGCACCTATTGTGCTCTAGTTAGCACCCTCCTAATGACAGGGCAGCTGTCCCTCTCCTGATGGCTCCCTTGACGACTCTGCTGATGACGTGAATGACTCATTACCATGAACAAAAGACTGAAACTGCTTTGACCTGAGTACCCCATTGTAAACAGGGGATAAACCCCTCTCTCAAACCATTTCTTCTCTCTGGCTAATATTTTAACTTCCTTGTCCTCAAACGTGTGGTTAGTGTCTTTAAGGTGGAGATGAACTGCAGACTGAGGTCCACTGGCGCCCTCTCTGCAGTGCTGGTATAGCCTTTTGTGTTAAGGTTGCTTAGTCTCACCTATGTAGTGTTCGTTACAATTTTCCTGGCATCTGATAGAATACACTACATTGCTACCCCCTTGAACACAAGCCTGGGGTGATCAGGACGCTTCAACACAGAGCCCTACAGGTGCCCACAACTGCAGAGGGAGGGGCTAAAGAACAACAACTTGTCTGGAAAGCCCTCACAATATGTGGGTACCCACGATGGTCCCTGGACAAAGTGCAGAAGTCCCAGAGAACAAAGAGACCAGATAGACAGGAGATGGAGACAAGAAGAAGAGGAGTGTCTCTCCCTTATTTAGCAGGAGTAGGGGAAAAACTACAGAGGATCTTCAGACAGCACAAAATCCCAGTTTACTTTAAACCGGTTAACACCTTGAGACAGAAATTAGTTCACTCTAAGGACAGGATCCCTAGTTACAAACAGAGCAATGTAGTGTCTGCAGCAGTCTGCCTCTCGGTAGGAGGGGTCTGGTTAGGTTTAAAACTCCAGCTTTTGTGACTTCTTGATTATTCTTCTCTACAAGAGGCAAGACAGAAGTCAGACCACCAGAGCAAGAATTTTAGCTGAGGAAGCTTCTGCGATTTGAAGTGAAACGTCCTCACGTCAAGCAACCCAGTCCAGTCGAAGATTCAAGCTTCTCTACTATAGTGTTGGCGATTACATCGCACCATGTAGCACGACATTTATGTGTGAATGATTTTTTTGAACATTTCAAAATTCTTTGTGCGCAATAGCATGCACCAGCATCCCTCTAGCGTCCTGTTTGCACCTGTTAAAGATGAGTTTACTCTCCAGCAGGACACAGGTCGTGCTAATGCATGAGTCAAAGGCATGCTCGTGTCAGGGAGCCTTAATAGTGTCCTTGGTAATCTAAATTGTCTATGAGCCAATTATCATCATTTGCAAGTAAATCCTCTCGTTCCCTGAATACTCACTCACCTCAGATTGCACCATTTGCAAGGGCCTCTAACAACAGTAACACAGCCATTGTTAATGTAATTTTCATCATCACTTTGTGCATGCTTTTATATCTACCCATTTAATTGCAAACACGTGGGAGTGTTAGGGTTGTGTCTTGGTAGGGTTGTTTTGGGGATTTCGCCCCTGTGTGATCCCCTTCTTGTCCTCTGCACTTCGTGTTCAGTCTGGTGTGACAGTGAGCATCTCTCTCTCTCTCTCTCTCTCTCTCTCTCTCTCTCTCTCTCTCTCTCTCTCTCTCTCTCTCTCTCTCTTCTGTTCATTCCATTCAGTTAATCCCAGCCTGTTTCTCTTGTGCCACACCCCGTCATTTCTTCTGTGTCTCATGTCTCTTCTTGTCTCTGCCTTTGTCTGTTCTTACTTCAGCCTTTGTCTCATTATCTATCTCCTCATTTTTCCCTCTGTCATCTTGTATGTGTGATCTGAATCTCTATCCCTCTCTGGTGATTCGTTATATTGCTGCATTTGTTCATCTCTGTCTTGACCCTCAAGCCCTTCTGATGTTTCGTTATATTCCTGCATGTCTTAGTTGATTGTATACACATGCTTGAATCTGCAGGTGTCTCTGATTGTGTGTGTTAAGGTGCACTGCATACTTTTACAGCTGCACATAAGAAGGAAAGAACATGAATTGTTTTAGCAAGCCATGACAATGTAAACATGACAAATAATTACCTTTTTTGATGGCTCCAAATGCTTTCACCAGCTCATTCAGAATGGCTGCTGCTGGAACAGTCCTCTGTGATTCAAGAAGTTGTTTTCAGCAGACTTGCAGAGAAAATGATTCATCTGCTACAAAATAATAATTTGATATATGCAGCGTCCAGCACAGAGTGTGTGGCAGGCGGTGGAACAAAGGACGGCATCCAGCTGGGAACACAGCATCAGGATCGTCATGACAACATGCATACATCAAGTGTCAGCACACCTTTACTTTGCTGTGTCTTAGTTGCGGGTCCATTGTTTGTTTAATGGTTGTTGGAGTCCTGTCCTCAGGTTTTCGTATGTGTGATTCAAGTTGTGAGTATTCAGTTGTGATTTTTGCAACTTTTTCATCCTTCTGTGTTTTTTTCTCCGCACTTCCTTGAACACCTACCTGGGGTGAGTGCATTGTATTCTCCTTTTTGATAGGAAAATATTTCCTCAGTGTTTCCCTATTAACTTTGTTTTGAACATTCCCTTTTGAGAAAGAGACTTTGTGGTTTGAACACTCCTTTTTGACAAAGAGACTTTGTGTTTGAACACTACCTTATGAGAAGGAAGTCTTGTGTTGGAACACCTGCTATTAGGAAAACGTTTGTGTTGTACTGTCCCTTTTTACATGAAGTCCACTCCTCATTTTGTTTTATTCCTTATTCAGAAGACTCTTCTGTTTATTCACCTGTTTATGAAACTTGACTCCTCAGCAAAAAGGCTACTCCTTGGTTGTACTCCCCCTGATTGAAGCAACCTACTCCTCAGTTGAATTCACCTTTTCTATGAAGACTACTCCTTGGTTGTACTCAGGTTTTTGTCAGGTTCCAGAACTTGTTGATTATGGCATTGTCACTGGAGTCACACTCCACAAAGAACTTATCCCAGGCCTCTTGAAAGTTCTTGTTTGCCAGTCTCTCATGTTTTTCAACAGTTTGGTTGAATTTCTCCATTCTTTCTCTGATGACATTGAGATTCAAATTCATCCTCTTGGCACTCACATAGCTCTGACTGGCACTGAGCTTCTCCTTCCAGGCTTTTGACACAAGGATCATCCATCCCATTCTTGTAATCGAATTTTGAGGTGTTAGAGTTGGAGATCTTCCCTCAAAGATTGAGATTAAGTTATGTCAATACTTGAGTCCACATCATCTTATCTTTCAGCAATGCAAGTAGATTCATGTGTGCTGAGAATACCTGCAGGCAGATTTTTGTATGCTTCTTCCAGTGCTTTGTTACTGGATTGGTGTCACTATAATACCATAGAGGTGACCTGGAGATATAATCACCTGCTATAACGATGCTTTCACCTCAGTGTAGATGTGGACTGCTTCCTTCTGTAGGGAATTACGTGCTACCGGGTAGATAGATGTGTATGAAGATACACTGTTCTTCTCTAATCTTGAAAATTACCATGAATGTTTCATCGCCATTGACAGTGCATGGAATTATGACCTGGCACCATTCTATTTCGTTCTTAATTATGATGAAACTTCTCTTGCTGTTTCCATCTTCCTCTGATGGTCTGGATAAAGCATTGTGATCAGCATAAGAGGGCGTGGTCCTTAGCTTGGTCTCTTGCAGTGAAACAATGTTTTTATGCTTGAAGAGCTTTTCTACTGTTTCACTTCTCTTTTTGTGGCTGTGGATGTTCCATACAGGAGGCGATGATCAAGGTGCTACTCTTTACTCATTGGCTTACACAGATCACCTCTGACACCACATTGTTTTGGACACCTTCTGCGTGACTTGGTGTCATACTTCTCATTATTTTCACAGCGCTGTTGTGATGATTTGGTTCAATCTACCTAATGCTATTTGGACAGTGGTGCATCATTGAATCATGTGCATGGGCACTTCTGCTCTCGATGACAAGGTATGTTTTGTTGCCAGTTTGACAAACAGGATTGCATCTAGCCTAAGGCACAGATGCACAGATATTAGTGATATTGGGTTGTCAGTGAGGAAACTTTTTCTAGCATGGTACATGTGTTGATTGGTGGGCTCAATATTGACTGCTTGTGGCAGGTTAAAATAAAATAAAATGAAATTCAATACATAGGAAAAATAAAAGCAACATAAAACCATAGACAAAAGCATGAAATCATGACCACTGACTCACAGGCCTGCAACAGGCAGTCCAGTACCCATATTCTCTCTTTCTGCAGCCATGCCTTTGTAAATGTGTGCAGAATGTGGTTTTGCATTGTGTTGTCAAAAAATACATGGGTGTCTGTCCATGGAAATTATGTATTGAAGGAACCACATCTTGGTCTAAAACTGGGCTGCCAAAATCCATTCCTGGAAGGTCGGCCACAATAAAAGGCCACTCTGAAATGTTCAGTTTTAGCACACAGCACAATGCCACAGATGTCACAAATTTTGAGGGAGTGTGCAATTGGCATGCTTACTGCAGGAATGTCCATCAGAGCTGTTGCTCGTGACGTGAATGTCCATTTCTCTACCATAAGCCATCTCCAAAGGTGTTTCAGAGAATTTGGCAGTACATCCAACCAGCCTCATAACCGCAGACCACGTGAAACCACATCAGCCCAGGACCTGCACATCCAGCATGTTCACAAAATGCCCACGCCTAATGAGTAAATCCAACCCCTTTGACCCTGGCTTTGTGCTCAATTAATGACCCATCTTGATAGCAAATAGAACTTGGACAAATGCCAAAAGTATTTACATCACTCTGCACCATCATTTTTTTTTTTTTTTACTCACTATCAAAATAGGGCCCTGGAACTGTGTGTATGCACAAAGGCAGAAATGTGTATCTGTGCCTTTCAGTTAAAAGCAGGAATTTTCTCACAATTGATAACACGGAAATGAAAAAAGTGCAGAAGCTCAATTACACTGAATGCAACATTGAGACAGACACTGAGAGGTGGAGAAAATGAAATATGTATAATTTGGTGGTTTCAATTCTGAAGTCTGAAGATAAACCACTGAATGGGAAAAATAACAGTGATCATGAAATGTACAGCTGCAGCTATCTGTGGCACCCACAGCCAACAAATAGGTGACTGTAGGTGCCATACATTGATCAATAAATCAATCAATAAACAATCTATTTATACAACTAAGGACATTATGCGCATAGCTCTGTATGTGTGTATGTGTCCATCCTCACAATGAAGGATGGAAAAAAGGCGCACACGCCTCTTAGATGATCTGTTAGGCCATTTAATCACACAACAAGCCACATTATTACAAATATCTGTAATAAAACTCTCACATAGGAGCCATTCAGTCATGCTAACATTTGCCTTTACCGTGACACTAGTGACATTTAAAAGATGGCGTTTTCAAGGCGTGAATGATTACATCCATCATGTATCGTTGCTTTAAGCCACTCACTTTAAAGCCTCGGTGAAGTCGTTAGCCACAGTTTGAAAATAAGCTTCTATTGAGTCTGTCACACTCCGTCTGTGAGGTTTTAGCAATGTGCTTAGCAACGCCAGCTGGCATAACCATAGACATTATATACGTAGACGCCTTATGGACTGTCACTGCCTATTGAAGCTGACGTATCAGCGCGGACGCCATCTTGGATGGGTCCCTATTGGGCCCCCAGTGCATTTATTTGTACTGCGGATGGTGTATCCCCAACTACAATAATCCGTAACTCACCAAATGTTTACACGATTTCCCCACTGTTTGGTTTGTTAGAAACAGCAGAGATTCAGTTACGATACAGGATGCTGTCACAAATTAAAAATACATACTTCCATGCTGAAAGACTTTGTTTTATGCTCTTCAACAAAGACATATGATATGGCATATAGACAAATGTATACAGTGGTCCCTCATTTATCACGGGAGTTATGTTCTAAAAAGAACCCGCAATAGGTGAAATCCGCGAAGTAGTCAGCATTATTTTTTACAATTATGATAGATGTTTTTTGGCTGTAAAACCCCTCACTACACACTTGATACACTTTTCTCAAACAGGCATTAACATTTTCTCACTTTTCTCTCCTGTGTAAACACTCTCAAAGTTCAAACCTTAGTAGCAAAATATGTCCAGTATTATAGAATGAAACCAAAGATCAAAACCTGTTTTCAGGCCCAAACATTTGTTTGAGAAATAAAAATAAAATGTTTTCCTATAAATAATTATGATGGCTTTTAGAACTAATGAATTTAATTTTAACGATCGACCTACGAGGTTGGACACATAAGAAATTATAAATAGTGACTGACCAGTATTTCACAGTTCCTCTGACCGCACCTCTGCGTCCTGGCACCGCTCCGCTGTCGCGCCTTTTTCCACTGAGTGACACCTCGCTGCAGGTGTCTTTTTCCGAGTGAAGAACACAGTTATGGGTAGTTGTTGCCGCTCTTTTTTCTTCTGGGCGAGAAGATTCTTGTAAACAGACACACGCAGAACACAATGCGCGTGCTCTCCCTTCGCGGTGATGCCGACCGGTGCCGCGACCGGCCTGCTTGATGAGGACGCAGAACACAATGCGCTGTATAAAAAAAGCAGGCAAAATTTGACTAAATAAAAATCCAAAAAACTGTGAGGCCACAAAAGGTGAACCGCGTTATAGTGAGGGACCACTGTAAATTAATTAATTTATAATTTAGTAAAGAAACAAGTTTAGATTGTTCATTTGAATGTATTTCTCTCTCACACACACACACACACACACACAGAGGACATCAGTTTAATTTCCTCTGCTTTGCTCGCCAGGATTTCTTACAAAGATGAACAGACAATCTGACCCGTCTTGTCAAAACTATCAGGCTTGAAGTGCTCAGTACAGAACTTTGACGACTCAGTCACAACAAAACCATCCCGTCTTAGAGCAACTTGCATTTGCTTCCTCAAGTGTGTATCACTGGGAAACCTTTACAAAAAAAAACCCAAAAAAAAAACAGTAAGAGTAGTAGCTGTGCTCCATCCACCTATTTTATTGCATTTGATTTTGCCGTGAAACAAAAGTGCATAACAAGTGGATGGAAATGCGCACAAATACACTCTTCCTTTTCCGACATTAATGAAAATTTGTTAGCTGTGATACTAGTTGGATGGAAACACAGCTAATGAGAGAGAGTACGCGTTCCAGCTGTAATAACGTTACACGTAAGTACCGTTTGTTACAATGACATAATATTACAAATGGTAAAATAACCAAAATTATTGTTTAATGTTATTTGTGAAATGTAATCCCACGTGATTTGGTTTCTAAAGTGTGCCGGCTATTGCAACCGTAAGCAGCACAAAATACTGGCATATTTGCTCACTCTCCAGGTGACTCTGGTGCTAGCCTATTGTGAAGAGACCCATCCAATATGGCGGCAATGGTGGATTACGTTGCAGCAAGTCATGAGACATCTCCGTATATCAGTGACTATGGGCGTAACAACAGTCGAGCTGGGTGGATTGTTTAAGTAGCAGAGAGATTAATTAGATGCAATTTTTTATATTTCAGCCAGTTTTTTTTTTTTAATGCCTGGGCAATGCAAGGCAGTTGACTGTACCAACAAAGCAAGAAAGAAAATTAAAATCCATCATGATATTAAAAATAAAACAGAATGTAAAATTTGGGCAGCATGGCCCTCCTCGGCACAGGCCAGTATTTCATAAAGCATAATGATGACACACCAAGAGGATTATGCATCACACCCATCAGTATCATGCCTTACTTTGGGGGTAACTAATCAGCCTGTACTGGGGAGACCAGCAATTCACTATGCATACATGACATGAATGATATAAAATACAAATTACTTTCAGAAATACCTGGTATGTCTATGGGGTAGGAATAAATTATCAGTATATTGAACATCTAGTCATTAGAATCATTGTTCTAATGCCTTGGGGCAACTGTTTGTTGTGATTTGGCGCTATACAAGAAAAAAGTTGATTGAAGTTGATTGATTGATTGTTCCATTGTCCAGCTTCAAGTTGGTACAGACAAGATGTCAGTCCTGCTGCTGCTAATTTTGTTTTATATCACTCCCGGGTGATATTATCCAAACCCCCTGAATAGTTAAAGGCCACACAAAGGCCACAACAACAGAAATATAACTACATCCAAACAAATAATTACTTCAACAGCAAATACCACTACCAAATATACACTGTATCTCTATGGTAAAACACGTTGCCAGCCACGTATTGCCACACCAGCAACTGACTTGACGCGGAAGCAAACCGGAAGTAACATTGCTGTGCCCCAACCAATTTAAATAAAAATAAAACTTCTTCTTGATATTTATTGATGGATCACAAACAAGCTTTAGAGGTGCATACTGCCACCTACTGTATTGGACTGTGTGGAATCATTGCAGGAATTATTCAAAATCAATATACAGTTGTGCTCAATAGTTTACATACTCTGGCAGAATTTTAGATTTTTTTTTTTTTTTGGGCCATTTTTCAGAGAATATGAATAATACAAAAATGTATCTTCCACTCTTGGTTAGTGGTTGGGTGAAGTCATTCATTGTCAAACGACTGTGTTTACTCTTTATAAATCACAATGACAACAGAAACTACCCAAATGACCATGATCAAAAGTTTACATACCCCAGTTCTTAATACCATGCATTGCCCACTTTAACATCAATGACAGCTTGGAGTCTTTTGGGGTAGTTGTGGAGCAGGCTCTTTATCTTCTCTGATGGTAAAGCTGTCCATTCGCCTTGGCAAAAAGCCAAGAAGAATGGACAGCCAGGTACCATTTGGTTCCTGTAAATTCCTGGGCTGTCTTGCATGAACTGCACGTTTGAGATCTCCCCAGAGTGGCTCAATGGTATTGAGGTCAGGAAACTGAGATGGTCACTCCAGAACCTTCACTTTATTCTGCTGCAGCCAATGACAGGTCGACTTGGCCTTGTGTTTTTGTTGTCATGTTGGAACGTTCCAAGTGCAGCCCATGCATCAGCTTCGGGCTGATGAGTGCGAATGTTCCTCCAGTATTTTCTGATAACATGCTGCATTCATCCTGCCATCAAGTTTGACCAAGTTTCCTGTGCCTTTGTAGCTCACACATCCCCAAAACATCAGTGATCCACCTCTGTCCTTCACAGCAGCAATGGTGTACCATTCATCATAGGCCTTGTTAACTCCTCTCCAAAAGTAACATTTATGGCTGTGGCCAAAAACATTTAATTTTGGTTTCATCACTCCAAATGACTTTGTTCTCTGTGTTGTTTTGTGCATTGCACGCAGGATACTTTGTGGCATTTGCATAGTAATGGCTTTCTTGTGAAGACTCAACCATGCAACCCATTTTTCTTCAAGTGGCTCCTTATTGTGAAACAGCCACAACACTTTTGTCCAGTCTTGTATTTCAGATGAAGTTATTTGTTGGTTTTTCTTTGCATCCCGAACAATTTTCCTTGCAGTTGTTGCTGAGATTCTTGTTGGTCTACCTGACTCTGGTTTGGTTGCTGTTATGGTTAGAGGTCCGGACAGAACTCGACCGTTACAAGGAGATGCACTCAAACACCAGGGAGCAAGAACCAGAACAGGTGGTGAACAAAAGGAGCTTTAATTACAAAAACAAATAACTGAGGTGCTGGAGGAAGCCTGCTGAGCTGAGACCGGGCCCACATGTTGTGGTGGAAGTTCAGGAGTCACAGAGCACACAGGGACAGACTTGGGAGTCTGAGAATGAGCTGGAGTCCTGGAGTATATGGAGCTGAAATCAGGCCAGGTGGGACGCAGAGAGCCAAGGAACTAAGAGGATGGTGGAGAACACAGGTGAGTGACTGCACTCATAACATTGGAAGCCTTAACCAACAAACAGTTCACTGAAGGCTTAAACAGGAATGACCATTGTTCTGGAAATGTTCACAGTCTAGGAAATAAGGTTTGCTGTTCAGGAATTGTTCACAGTTCATGAATTATCTTTAGAGATCAGGTGCTTCAGGTCAGCCTTGTGTGTGACAGTTCCAATTAAGCATGACTTGACTTTAGAAACCACTTGGAAAGTTCTTAGCTGTTCTGCATCAGAGCTCATATAGTTCTTGGTACTAGTTCTTGGAAGCAGTTCTTATTCATGCACATTCATAATCAGGAGCAGCATGGAGTACGGGATCTCACAGACATGCAAGAACTTAACTGAAACATAGCTGAGCACCACGCTCGGCAGCTGAGAGCTGTGGTGCAGATAGTCGTGGAGCCAGGAACATATGTGACATGGAAGCCATGCAGGAGAGTGCCTGGAATCACCAGAGAAAATAATGAGCTCTAATACAGAAATTAGAGTCAGCCAGGTTACTTTGGATTGAGCTGCGGAAAGCCCAGATGTCAGAGCGCAGGGAAACAGCAGGAATAATGACGTGTAGAATATGGCATGGTCAAGGTCACAGATTCCTCATGGAAGGCTCACGGAAGAGCCGAATCTGACCAGACAGGGTCACGGAGTAAGGGAAAACTCCCGCAGGTCAGGATGACAAAGACTCTGGCAAAGACTGAGCTCAGAGCCGGGGTTTAAGTAGCCAGCTCAGGAGCTCATAAACTTCAGGTGAGAGGAGATGATGAGCAGCGATGAGTTGCAGGTGTTCCTTGGCTCTGAAGTGTGCCATTTGGAGGGAAAACAGACAAACTACACACAAGGTTAAAAAGGGCAAAGGACTAGGGCAGACCATGGCAGTTCCAAGAGAATCCCCCATTTTCCACTTCTTAATTAGAGTTTGGACACTGCTGTTTGGCTTTCTCAGTCCCTTGGATACCTTTTTCTATCCCTTTCCTGTTTTATGCAGTTCAGAAACCAGAAATGTCAGTGCAGCACTGGATGAAAGATGCAAGGGTCCGTCAGGAGCCCAGAAACTCACTGACCTTATATACACACACACACACACACACACACTGATTCCAAGCAAACAGATCACAGGTAAGATGGTTACCTTTTGAATCCATTCAAACCTGTTTCTGTCAACTTGTGCACATGTAATTAGGTCAAAATCAGCAGGGTATGTAAACTTTTGATGAGGGTCATTTGGTTAGTTTGTGTTGTCATTCTGATTTAAAAAAGATTTAAACATTGTTTGACAATAAATGGCTTCACACAACACCTAACCATGAGTGAAAAAAAAAAAATATATATATATATATACACTCAACAAAAATATAAACGCAACACTTTTGGTTTTGCTCCCATTTTGTATGAGATGAACTCAAAGATCTAAAACTTTTTCCACATACACAATATCACCATTTCCCTCAAATATTGTTCACAAACCAGTCTAAATCTGTGATAGTGAGCACTTCTCCTTTGCTGAGATAATCCATCCCACCTCACAGGTGTGCCATATCAAGATGCTGATTAGACACCATGATTAGTGCACAGGTGTGCCTTAGACTGCCCACAATAAAAGGCCACTCTGAAATGTGCAATTTTATCACACAGCACAATGCCACAGATGTCGCAAGATTTGAGGGATGGTGCAATTGGCATGCTGACAGCAGGAATGTCAACCAGAGCTGTTGCTCGTGTATTGAATGTTCATTTCTCTACCATAAGCCGTCTCCAAAGGCGTTTCAGAGAATTTGGCAGTACATCCAACCAGCCTCACAACCGCAGACCACGTGTAACCACACCAGCCCAGGACCTCCACATCCAGCATGTTCACCTCCAAGATCATCTGAGACCAGCCACTTGGACAGCTGCTGAAACAATCGGTTTGCATAACCAAAGAATTTCTGCACAAACTGTCAGAAACCGTCTCAGGGAAGCTCATCTGCATGCTCGTCGTCCTCATCGTGTTCTCGATGTTGTGTGGGCCGTCAGAAGAGGAGGTACTGCTGGCTCACCACCAGAGGGTGCCTTGCCTGAAGTGCGGGCTTCAGGCAAGAGAGGGCGCTGCCGTCACGGACACAGCCGGGGGTGACAGCTGTCACTCATTATCTCATGACAGCTGTCACCCATCTACGCTTCATCATACTACTCCATAAAACCCGGACGTCATCTCCACCTCATTGCCGAGATATCATCTACCTGTGAAGGTAATTCTCTGCTAAACTGAAAACACTGACTAATAGTCTGAACTTCTTTGCAGCTGTTTTCCTGTAAGTGTTTCCTTATCTGTGGGATTGGCGTTTGGTGTGATCAGCGACGGCTTCGCTTCACACTCCAACCAGATAAGTGGTTAACAGGAGCTGCACGAGTGTGTGATTAGAGGTGGAGGTGACTTTCCACCTTTTAACTGTTTTTGTTACTGGGTGTGCACACACCCACATCTCACTGTTTGTGCTCCTCACCAGCAGTACCAGATCCGACAGTCGGGGACGGTGATCGCCTGGGAATTCGGGACTTGGCGGCTCCAGTATTCACCAGGTTCGGTGGCGGCGGAAATCGTGTGGTTCCGGCTCTTCTCAGGACAGACGTCTTCTATCCTCGAGCCTGCCCACACGTCACCTTTGTGTATTGACTGCTATCATATTCTGAGATTGTCTGTATAGTCGTTGTGCACATTCACAACATTAAATTGTTACCTTTTGGCTCATCTATTGACCGTTCATTTGCACCCCCTGTTGTGGGTCCGTGTCACTACACTTTCCCCAACACTCGACCTGACTCCAGTTCGTCGTCGTAACCGACTTGAGTGGGCAAATGCTCACATTCGCTGGTGTTTGGCACGTTGGAGAGGTGTTCTCTTCACGGATGAATCCCGGTTCACACTGTTCAGAGCAGATGGCAGACAGCGTGTGTGGTGTCGTGTGGGTGAGCGGTTTTCTGATGTCAATGTTGTGGATCGAGTGGCCCATGGTGGCGGTGGGGTTATGGTATAGCAGGCGTCTGTTATGGACGAAGAACACAGGTGCATTTTATTGATGGCATTTTGAATGCACAGAGATACCTTGACGAGATCCTGAGGCCCATTGTTGTGCCATACATCCAAGAACATCACCTCATGTTGCAGCAGGATAATGCACGGCCCCATGTTGCAAGGATCTGTACACAATTCTTGGAAGCTGAAAATGTCCCAGTTCTTGGACACTGGTTCTCTCCTGTGGAACCAGCTCCCAATTCGGATCAGGGAGACAGACACCCTCTCTACTTTTATGATTAGGCTTAAAACTTTCCTTTTTGCTAAAGCTTATAGTTAGGGCTGGATCAGGTGACCCTGAACCATCCCTTAGTTATGCTGCTATAGACTTAGACTGCTGGGGGGTTCCCATGATGCACTGAGTGTTTCTTTCTCTTTTTGCTCTGTATGCACCACTCTGCATTTAATCATTAATGATTGATCTCTGATCCCCTCCACAGCATGTCTTTTTCCTGGTTCTCTCCCTCAGCCCCAACCAGTCCCAGCAGAAGACTGCCCCTCCCTGAGCCTGGTTCTGCTGGAGGTTTCTTCCTGTTAAAAGGGAGTTTTGCCTTCCCACTGTCGCCAAGTGCTTGCTCACAGGGGGTCGTTTTGACCGTTGGGGTTTTTACGTGGTTGTTGTGTGGCCTTGCCTTACAATATAAAGCGCCTTGGGGCAACTGTTTGTTGTGATTTGGCGTTATATAAATAAAATTGATTAAATTGATTGATTGCATGGCCGGCATACTCACCGGACATGTCACCCATTGAGCATGTTTGGGATGCTCTGGACCGGCGTATACAACAGCGTGTATCAGTTCCTGCCAATATCCAGCAACTTTGCACAGCCATTGAAGAGGAGTGAACCAACATTCCACAGGCCACAATTGACAACCTGATCAACTCTATGCGAAGGACATGTGTTGCACTGCATGAGGCAAATGGTGGTCACACCAGATACTGACTGGTATCCCCCCCCCCCCCCCCCCCAATAAAACAAAACTGCAACTTTCAGAGTGGCCTTTTATTGTGGACAGTCTAAGGCACACCTGTGCACTAATCATGGTGTCTAATCAGCATCTTGGTATGGCACACCTGTGAGGTGGGATGGATTATCTCAGCAAAGGAGAAGTGCTCACTATCACAGATTTAGACTGGTTTGTGAACAATATTTGATGGAAATGGTGATATTGTGTATGTGGAAAAAGTTTTAGATCTTTGAGTTCATCTCATACAAAATGGGAGCAAAACCAAAAGTGTTGCGTTTATATTTTTGTTGAGTGTAGATAGTCCAAACTATACCTTTTTTGGAACCTTTATAATCACACAAGTAACATGATGCAGTTTTCAATTTTGATTGGAGCATTTTTTTTTATTTTGACCCCTGTGTAATTCTTCAATTGACCCCTACCTGGCCACCTATTGAAAATTCAAGTGGCCAGTCGTTTTTTTTTTTTTTAAGTGTAGTGTCTAAGCTCTATTTGTGCTGAATTTGATGCTTGTATCACCATTTGAAGGATTGTTTCAGTTATCTGCTGCACTTAATAAACCAACCGAGCATGAACCAGCTGCTGTCTGTTAGCTTAAACATGTGTATAAGGCAACTGGAATTAAAGGCGAAATGCTGCTTTTAACAACCTGGACCTCATTTCTGTCATAAAATATGAACGTTTATTCACCAATATAAGTTTGGTGTGATTAGAAGCCCATAGTTCAAACAACGTGTTCAGTTCAAATCTGAAGCAAACATTTTTTTTCATCTACTAAGGTGGATTCGAATTTTTTGTGGTACACAGCACCAACTACTGGACAGGAGGAACCTAGCAGTCAATGTGACTCACTAATATCAAAATGCAGCTCTTTTCAACCAGATGTGTGGTGCTGTGACATGTCAATCATCTGTGTCCAATCAGGTTTCAGGGGAGTCTAGTGAAACCCCAGCCTCCGCTCTAGCTCCACCCATGCCAGGAAGTGTTTGACATTTGAACATTTCCTGTTTCACTGGGACTGATAAATTGGCACTTTCTGTTTGATTGTGAGCTTGCCACTGAGTTCCCGCAAGATTCCATGGGATCTCGTCTGTCAATCCAGGAAGTGTTTGACATTTGACATTTCCTGTTTCACTGTGGATTAAGAATTTGGCTGTTTGGGCCACAGTGTACCATGATTGAGCTTCACGCCGCTGTGCGTTACTTTGCTCGTATAATTATATATACTAAATTTGATTTTCCCTCCTATTACTAGCAGCAGCAGCCATCTTGGACTGGATGAAAATTGATTTTAGCACTTTTCAATTAAAAAACTAATCAGTACATTAATATGGTGGTTTCAGATGAAAAATAAACTACAGAAGTGCTCTTCTGCAGTGTTTTGAAAGTGCTCTTTGACTATGCTAAAACTATCAAACTGTCAAACGTGTGCTGTTCTCCAATAATTTTTAGATATTTATTGTAGGCTTTGTTTTATTTTTCACTTTGTTGTTTTATGTTCTGTGTTACATACCCTGACAGAATTTCTGTTTTTCAGATAACTTAAAAGTTATCTTTGATAAAGATAAACCAATAAATCACCCAAAAATGTATCGGAAGTTACAGATAACCGATAACTGATAAATTCCAGTATCATCTCTGGTCCACTTGCAACTACTAACAAGCTGATTTTGAGTTGTAACACCACGATTCCTTTTGGAAGCATCAAAAAGGACGACAGACCCAAACAATGAGTCAGCATCCTGCCTTTGAACATCCTGCCCCCTGCTGGAAGCTCCTGTTTATTGCATGGCTTCCAACACAGATGCAAGCTGAGAGGCGCTATGAAGCTCAACTTTCTACTACACATTGATGCCGTCAGGCGGAGGAGGTCTTGGAAAATAAAGCAATGCTGAGTTATGGTTTGGTGTATAAATAAAATGAATACTGATACAATAACTGTCAATTCTGTCATTTGGACAAATTAAAATATAACATATATCTTTTAATGTTGAGTAATGCACTAATTCTGAAGTTTTGTAACAAACACAGACAGATCACAAAGGATTCTGGGTAAAATGTGCCTCGGCTAACACTGATTGGTTTGACTCATACATTATGTAAACCAACACGTTAATGTGAGGTGTGTTGTGTGTTGGTGTTTACAGATAAATGTGCTTTTGTAAAACATTCAATTTTTTATTTGTAAAAAAAGGCATTTTCAAAAATAAAAGCCAAGTTGTAATTAGATAACCGTCTGATATAACCTGTGTCAAAAATAAATAATAGAACATTGCCATGACCTAGTGCCAGACGTTCAGTACTTAAGCTGGATTTACACTGTGCGAGTTTTGGCCCTTTTTCAGATGATTTTTCATTCATGCGAGAATTTTTTAAATCGCACAGAGTTTCAGGTTAATCGCGCATCCTGCATCGTGTAGTATACATGGAGTAATGAGCTGTGTTTAACGTCTCACGACCACCTCCTGATTGGCGATCATATGGTCAGATGAAAATCACACCTGTTTGATATTCTGGTCGGCCGTCGTGAGGGTATCCCGCTGCTGAAGCGCTACAAGCATCCAAGCTCTCACACTGTGCCTATGCAAACACCGCAGACCTGTCTTGTAATGTTTTTTTGTTTTTGTTTTTAAACTTTGATGTCTCCCATCGAGAGATTTGTAAATTAACTTTGAAAAAAAAAGCTTCTGTTTACGTTGTGCTTCTGGAAACAAGAGTCCAACGTATGGTTTTTGAACATACAATGTGTGTGAGAACATAAATCATGAGCTCTGAACTTTTACACCGTGCGGTTCTGTGGTACAGTTTGAGCTTGAATCGAGTACAGTGATTAAAAGTATCATACAGTGTCTGCCCAGTTTCAGGATGAATACTGCCATGAACACTACTGGCCAGTAGATGGCAGTAGAGGCCGTGAAAACTTGCCAAAACAAAATTCCAGATAATCCCTGTCTGCTACATTTAAGATGCGTGGAATTTAACAAACGCAAACACAATAACGTCTATAAACCCAGAGAATATATTAACGAGAGTTTTAGGCACTAGAGTTTAATGCTGTTGTCTGTGGAGCCTAAACAGAGTGTCTGAAATGCATTTGTCCTGTCCTGAATGTACTGAAATTACCCTATCCTACCCATAATGCACTGCTGGGCACAGCATGTCCACACTAAAACCTTAAAAATTAGTGCATTACTTTAAAACTAAAACATATATCTGATATTTTCACTTTATAAAACTTCGGACGTGGCAGTAATTTTAAGTAAGTTAAGTAAGTTGTCCGAAATTAGTTTGGTTAAAATTTGAACCATAAGTTAAAAATGTATGCCTCTAGATGACTTGGGTGATATTCCAGTGTATCAGTATGGGGTTAAAAGAAATGAGTTTTTTTTTGTGGCCAGTTCTCTTTTGCCTGCAGAGGATAGAGCAGTTTCTTCTCAAAGCAGCTCTCTTCTGTTTGCAAAAGTTAGAACTACATACCTGCTATGAAACATTTAACAGGTAGGTGCTCAACTGATTTTAAATTTTAAAAATGTTGGTAGCTGTTCAGCTGTGTTTACTATGTTAACGGTCTAAAAATTATTGGACAGAAATTTACCAGAGGATATTTAGTCTGATAATGGTTTTTAAAGTTATCTGGAAAGATAATCTGATAATGAAAACATTATCTTCGATAATTATTGGTTATCGGAACTGTGCCCACCACTGTATGTATGGGTATATACGAGGTCTGTTAGAAAAGAATCCGACCTTTTTATTTTTTGCAAAAACTATATGGATTGTGAGAGACAGCCAGGTGGAAACCATTTGAAAAATTCAGATGGTTTTCGGTGAAGATCGGAATTCGCGCGTCGGGATGGAGCCACATGGCGCAGAACAAAAAGCAACGCCGTGATGAAGCCTCACAGGACATGTTGTGGCATGTCCAGCTCGTCCACACTTTCTAGGATAGTCCCACAACTGAAAAGCCACCGAAAGCCGTCTGAATCTTCCGGTGCAAGAGCTGGGCATGTTACAACATGTCCTGGTCATTTCAGCCTGTCGATGGCCGCTCAGAGCGCTGCGTGCCCTCAGCCGCTGTGGGCCGTCTTTAATCTGGTTGTAATGCTCCTTAATCTGTGTGATCCCCATAAGATCTTCACCGAAAGCCATCTGAATTTTTCAAATGGTTTCCACCTGGCTGTCTCTCACAGTTTCTGAAAAAAATTTGATGCAGTAAAGCGGCAGTCGCTCAGCCAATTTCCTGACAATGAAAATCCGCAGAGGAGGCTGGACCACTCCTCCCACAAGGCGTGCTCACAGGTGAATGACGCAACCGACAGGCGTGAAAAAACTTACGCATGCGCACGAAGGTTCAAGCTTGGCTGATGCAAGCACACATGATTCAAATCCATATAGTTTTTGCAAAAAATAAAAAGGTTGGATTCTTTTCTAACAGACCTCGTGTGTATATATATATCCATCCATCCATTTTCTACCGCTTTATCCGGAGTTGGGTCGCGGGGGCAGCAGCTCAAGCAAAGCCGCCCAGACCTCCCAATCCACACACACCTCCCCAGCTCCTCCGGGGGAACTCCAAGGCATTCCCAAGCCAGCAAAGAGACGTAGTCCCTCCAGCGTGTCCTGGGTCTTCCCCAGGGCCTCCTCCCGATGGGACATGCCCGGAACACCTCTCCAGCGAGGCGTCCAGGGGGCATCCGGAAAAGATGCCCGAGCCCCCTCAACTGGCTCCTTTCGACATGGAGGAGCAGCGGCTCGACTCCAAGCTCCTCCCGAGTGACTGAGCTCCTCACCCTATCTCTAAGGGAGCGCCCAGCCACCCTGCGGAGGAAACTCATCTCGGACGCTTGTACTCGCGATCTCGTTCTTTCGGTCATGAGCCAAATCTCATGACCATAGGTGAGGATTGGGACGTAGATCGATCGGTAAATTGAGAGCTTTGCCCCCCCCCCACTTAGCTCTCTCTTCACCATGACGGTCTGATACAGTGACCGCATCACTGCATACGCTGCACCGATGCGTCTATCGATCTCACGCTCCATCCATCACTCACTCGTGAACAAGACCCCAAGATACTTAAACTCCTCCACTTAAGGCAAGGACACTCCACCGACCTGTGTATATATATATATATATATATATATATATATATATATATATATATATATATATATACATTCAACAAAAATATAAACGCAACACTTTTGGTTTTGCTCCCATTTTGTATGAGATGAACTCAAAGATCTAAAACTTTTTCCACATACACAATATCACCATTTCCCTCAAATATTGTTCACAAACCAGTCTAAATCTGTGATAGTGAGCACTTCTCCTTTGCTGAGATAATCCATCCCACCTCACAGGTGTGCCATACCAAGATGCTGATTAGACACCATGATTAGTGCACAGGTGTGCCTTAGACTGTCCACAATAAAAGGCCACTCTGAAAGGTGCAGTTTTGTTTTATTGGGGGGGGGGGGGGGGATACCAGTCAGTATCTGGTGTGACCACCATTTGCCTCATGCAGTGCAACACATCTCCTTCGCATAGAGTTGATCAGGTTGTCAATTGTGGCCTGTGGAATGTTGGTTCACTCCTCTTCAATGGCTGTGCAAAGTTGCTGGATATTGGCAGGAACTGGTACACGCTGTCGTATACGCCGGTCCAGAGCATCCCAAACATGCTCAATGGGTGACATGTCCGGTGAGTATGCCGGCCATGCAATCAATCAATTTAATCAATTTTATTTATATAGCGCCAAATCACAACAAACAGTTGCCCCAAGGCGCTTTATATTGTAAGGCAAGGCCACACAACAACCACGTAAAAACCCCAACGGTCAAAATGACCCCCTGTGAGCAAGCACTTGGCGACAGTGGGAAGGAAAAACTCCCTTTTAACAGGAAGAAACCTCCAGCAGAACCAGGCTCAGGGAGGGGCAGTCTTCTGCTGGGACTGGTTGGGGCTGAGGGAGAGAACCAGGAAAAAGACATGCTGTGGAGGGGAGCAGAGATCAATCATTAATGATTAAATGCAGAGTGGTGCATACAGAGCAAAAAGAGAAAGAAACACTCAGTGCATCATGGGAACCCCCCAGCAGTCTAAGTCTATAGCAGCATAACTAAGGGATGGTTCAGGGTCACCTGATCCAGCCCTTAGTATAAGCTTTAGCAAAAAGGAAAGTTTTAAGCCTAATCTTAAAAGTAGAGAGGGTGTCTGTCTCCCTGATCCGAATTGGGAGCTGGTTCCACAGGAGAGAACCAGTGTCCAAGAACTGGGACATTTTCAGCTTCCAAGAATTGTGTACAGATCCTTGCAACATGGGGCCGTGCATTATCCTGCTGCAACATGAGGTGATGTTCTTGGATGTATGGCACAACAATGGGCCTCAGGATCTCGTCAAGGTATCTCTGTGCATTCAAAATGCCATCAATAAAATGCACCTGTGTTCTTCGTCCATAACAGACGCCTGCTATACCATAACCCCACCGCCACCATGGGCCACTCGATCCACAACATTGACATCAGAAAACCGCTCACCCACACGACACCACACGCTGTCTGCCATCTGCCCTGAACAGTGTGAACCGGGATTCATCCGTGAAGAGAACACCTCTCCAACGTGCCAAACACCAGCGAATGTGAGCATTTGCCCACTCAAGTCGGTTACGACGACGAACTGGAGTCAGGTCGAGTGTTGGGGAAAGTGTAGTGACACGGACCCACAACAGGGGGCGCAAATGAACGGTCAATAGATGAGCCAAAAGGTAACAATTTAATGTTGTGAATGTGCACAACGACTATACAGACAATCTCAGAATATGATAGCAGTCAATACACAAAGGTGACGTGTGGGCAGGCTCGAGGATAGAAGACGTCTGTCCTGAGAAGAGCCAGAACCACACGATTTCCGCCGCCACCGAACCTGGTGAATACTGGAGCCGCCAAGTCCCGAATTCCCAGGTGACCACCGTCCCCGACTGTCGGATCTGGTACTGCTGGTGAGGAGCACAAACAGTGAGATGTGGGTGTGTGCACACCCAGTAACAAAAACAGTTAGAAGGTGGAAAGTCACCTCCACCTCTAATCACACACTCGTGCAGCTCCTGTTAACCACTTATCTGGTTGGAGTGTGAAGCGAAGCCATCGCTGATCACACCAAACGCCAATCCCACAGATAAGGAAACACTTACAGGAAAACAGCTGCAAAGAAGTTCAGACTATTAGTCAGTGTTTTCAGTTTAGCAGAGAATTACCTTCACAGGTAGATGATATCTCGGCAATGAGGTGGAGATGACGTCCGGGTTTTATGGAGTAGTATGATGAAGCGTAGATGGGTGACAGCTGTCATGAGATAATGAGTGACAGCTGTCACCCCCGGCTGTGTCCGTGGCGGCAGCGCCCTCTGGTGCCTGAAGCCCGCACTTCAGGCAAGGCGCCCTCTGGTGGTGGGCCAGCAGTACCTCCTCTTCTGACGGCCCACACAACATCGAGAACATGATGAGGACGACGAGCATGCAGATGAGCTTCCCTGAGACGGTTTCTGACAGTTTATGCAGAAATTCTTTGGTTATGCAAACCGATTGTTTCAGCAGCTGTCCGAGTGGCTGGTCTCAGACGATCTTGGAGGTGAACATGCTGGATGTGGAGGTCCTGGGCTGGTGTGGTTACACGTGGTCTGCGGTTGTGAGGCTGGTTGGATGTACTGCCAAATTCTCTGAAACGCCTTTGGAGACGGCTTATGGTAGAGAAATGAACATTCAATACACGAGCAACAGCTCTGGTTGACATTCCTGCTGTCAGCATGCCAATTGCACGCTCCCTCAAATCTTGCGACATCTGTGGCATTGTGCTGTGTGATAAAATTGCACCTTTCAGAGTGGCCTTTTATTGTGGACAGTCTAAGGCACACCTGTGCACTAATCATGGTGTCTAATCAGCATCTTGATATGGCACACCTGTGAGGTGGGATGGATTATCTCAGCAAAGGAGAAGTGCTCACTATCACAGATTTAGACTGGTTTGTGAACAATATTTGAGGGAAATGGTGATATTGTGTATGTGGAAAAAGTTTTAGATCTTTGAGTTCATCTCATACAAAATGGGAGCAAAACCAAAAGTGTTGCATTTATATTTTTGTTGAGTGTATGACTGAATGTTATGGAGTTTTGGGGTAAAAAACGGCAAGAATGGTGACAAAGGTCAATTTCAGTTTGCACAGGGGTCAAAAGGAAAAGAGTTGCTCAAATTTTGGTAAACAGTGATGCAAATTATTGGCAGAGTTTATTGCATTGGAATAGTTTTGACAGTGCTGAATGCTTGGTCTCAAACGGAAAGGTCAAACAAGGTCAATGTCCATTGGATTCTATGACATGTGACATATGTTATCCTGTAAGATGAACTAAGCACGACACATGATGCAAACTGCTACTTTTTAAAACCCGATTAACTCAACCAATAATGGGCATCTTTTTTTTCCCAAAATTGGAGCAACTTTAACTTTTGACCCCTGTACAAACTGAAACTGACTTTTGTCACCATTCTTGCTGCTTTAACCTCATAACTCCATAACATTCAGTCACAGATTGTCCAAACTATACCTTTTTGGAATCTTTATGATCAAGCAAATAATGTGGTGCAGTTTTCTATATGATTGGAGCATCTTTTAATTTTGACCCCTGTGTAATTCTTCAATTGACCCCTACCTCACCATTGCATCACCATTTGTAGGATTCCACTCTAAATATTCTCTGATTTGCTGCACTATATATACTATGAGATGTAAGATGCTGCTCCTCAGTGTTTCTCAGATGCCCTCAAAAGTATTGGAACACTCTGTATTTCACAAATTTTAAATTGTTTATTCCATTTCAAATACATTTTTTTTCTAAAATTATCTTCCTTAACTCAAACTGAAAGCAAATCTCAACTTAATATAAATAAATTAAAAATAGCAAATACAGCTCCACCTCCTTGTGCGGGAGGTGAAGCAATACCACTAAGACCTGGTGGGCCTCGCCTCCATGCACACCCTTGGCTCCGGAACCACTCTCCTTGATAGGGGTTGGACCTTTTTCTTCTATGGAATTGCCCAGGGCGTGAGGCGGCGGGCGTGTGTGGGGATACTCACGAGTCCCCGCCTGAGCGCTGCTACGTTGGTGTTTACTCCAGTAGATGAGAAGGTTGCCTCCCTGCATCTTCGAGTGGCGGGGGGGGACTCTGGCTGTTGTTTGTGCATATGCACCGAACAGCATTTTGGAGTATTCGGCCTTCTTGGAGTCCCTGAATGGAGCCCTGTATGGGGCTCCGGTGGGGACTCCATTGTTCTGCTGGGGGACTTCAACGCACACGTGGGCAGTGACAAAGACACCTGGAGTGGTGCGATTGTGAGGAACAGCCTCCCTGATCTAAACTCGAATGGTCGTTTGTTATTGGACTTCTGTGCTTGTCACGGACTGTCCATAATGAACACAATGTTTGAATATAAGGATGCTCATAAGTGTACATGGTATTAAAGCACCCTAGGCCGAAGATCAATGATTGATTTTGTGATTGTATCATCTGATCTGAGGCCGTATATTCTGGACACTCGGGTGAAGAGAGGGGCAGAGCTGTCAACTGATCCCCATCTGGTGGTGAGTTGGATCAAAGGGTGGGGGAGGACTTTGAACAGACCTAGTAAGCCCAAATGGATAGTGCAGGTGAACTGGGAATGCCTGGAGGAGGCCACTGTCTGACAGATCTTCAACTCACACCTCCGGCAGAGCTTCTCGAGCAACCCTGTGGAGGTTGGGGGCATTTAACCAAAATGGGCAATGTTCAAAGCTTCCATTGCTGAAGCTGCAGTGGGGAGCTGTGGCCTGAAGGTCTTAGGTGCCTCAAGAGGCAGCAACCCTTGAACATCGTGGTGGACATCGGTGGTCAGGGAAGCCATCCGACTGAAGAAGGAATCCTTCCGGGATATGCTATCTCAGAGGACTCCAGAGGCAGTTGCAAGGTACCGACAGGCCCGAAGCACAGCAGCCTCTGCTGTGGGGGAGGCAAAGCAGTGGGTGTGGGAGGAGTTCGGAGCAACAATGGAAAAGGACTTTCGGTCGGCACCAAGGTGCTTCTGGCGGACCATGAGGCACGTCAGGAGGGGAAAAAGGGGAACCATCCAAGCTGTCTACAGTAAGGATGGGACTCTGTTGACCTCAACTGAGGATGTAATCCAGCACTGGAAGGAACACTTTGAGGAGCTCTTGCATCAGACTGGAGTGCCCTCTATAGTAGGGGCAGAGCTGGAAGCTGATGGAGGATTTTCATCAATTTCCCTGGTGGAAGTCACTGAGGTAGTCAAACAACTCCGCAGTGGCAAGGTCCTGGAGGTTGATGAGATCTGTACAGAAATGCTGAAGGCTCTGGGTGTGGAGGGATTGTCTTGGATGAGACATCTCTTCAACATTGCATTGAGGTCTGGGACAGTGCATAAGGAGTGTTAAACTGGGGTGATCCCCATATTTAAAAGGGGGGACACAGGGAGTGTGTGCCAACTACAGGGGCATCACACAACTCCGTCTCTCTGGTAAAGTCTACTCAAGGGTGCTGGAAAGGATGGTTCGGCCGATAGTCGAACCTCTGATTGAAGAGGAACAATGCGGGTTCCGTCCTGGTTGTGGAATAACCAATCAGCTCTTTATTCTCACAAGGATCCTGGAGGGTGCCTGGGAGTATGCCCACCCCGTCTACATGTGTTTTGTGGACTTTGAGAAGGAATATGATCAAGTACCCCAGGAGATACTGTGGGAGTTGCTGCGGGAGTATGGACTGAGGGGGTCCCTTCTCAGGGCCATCCGATCTCTGCACTTGCAAATTGAGACCTGTGTTCAAGTGCTCGGCAATGAGTCGGACTCGTTTCCGGTGGAGGTTGGCCCCCACCAGGGCTGTGCATTGTAACCAATCCTTTTTGTGATAGTTATGGACAGGATATCGAGGTGTAGCCGGGGGGAGGATGGTTTCCAGTTTGATGGGCTCAGAGTCTCATCACTGCTTTTTGCAGATGATGTGGTCCTGTTGGCTTCATCGGCCGGTTACCTCCAACACTCACTGGATCAGTTTGCAGCCGAGTGTGAAGTGGCTGGGATGAGGATCCGCACCTCTAAATCTGAGGCCATGGTTCTCAGCAGGAAACTGATGGATTGCCTACTCCTGGTAGGGAATGCGGCCTTGCCCCAAGTGAAGGAGTTCAAGTACCTCTGGGTCTTGTTCACGAGTGAGGGGATAATGCAGCATGAGCAGGGGCGGTATTGCATTCGCTCTGCCGTACTGTTGTGACCAAAAGGGAACTGACCCAAAAGGTGAAGCTCTCGATGTACTGGTCAATCTTCATTCCTACTCTCACCTGTGGTCATGAGTGTTGAGTCATGACCGAAAGAACTAGATCGCGGGTGCAAGCGGCCAAAATGGGGTTCCTCAGTAGGGTGGCTGGTGTCTCCCTTAGAGATAGGGTGAGAGGTTCGGTCATCTGTGGGGAGCTTGGAGTAGAGTCGCTGATCCTTCACGTTGAAAGGAGCCAGCTGAGGTGGTTCTTGGCATCTGGTAAGGATGCCTCCTGGGCGCCTCCCAAGGGAGGTGTTCTAGGCACGTCCATCTGGGAGGAGACCCGAGGGAAGACCCAGGACTAGGTGGAGAGATTATATCTCCACACTGCCCTGGGAACGCCTTGGGATCCCCCAGTCAGAGGTGGTCAATGTGGCACGGGAAAGGGAAGTTTGGGGTCCCCTGCTGGAGCTATTGCCCCCGCGACCCAAACCCGGAAAAGTGGTTGAAGATGAGTGATGAGTGAGTATAAAATCCAGCTTCCTGATGGAGTGGTGTAGAGGAGGAAGTTCAGAAAGTTCGGCTACAATTTGACAAAAAGTACATTTGAGATGAAAGCCAAGATTTGATGTTTTGGTGAAAGAAACTTTTGTATTTCTTCGTAATTGATGTAAATAAAGTCCAAGACATATTCAGTGACTTGGAAATGTTCATCTTTCCATCCCCTGACTTGTCTGAAGAAAACTGGCAATAAATCTGATTCTTATTGACAGGTATTATCAAGTTTTAGAGATTTGCTTTCAGTTTGAGTTTGAGAAAGATAATTTTAGATTTTTTTTTTTTTTTTTTTTTGTATTTCTTGTATATAAAATGGCATAAACAAATTAAAATGTGTGAAATTCTAAGTGTTCCAGTACTTTTGGAGGGCACTATAACCTAACCTTATGATGAGTGCAAAATGAGGGTGGTATTATTATTGTTTTGTTTAAGAATGTTTAATTTTCACTGTTGCTGCACTTTGTGTCAAATCATAGTCATATCGTACTAATATGAGGATATTGAGATACGATAATTTGGCTATATTGTAGGCCCCTACTGTCAACTATCTGAAAACTTTGAATATTAATTTACATCTAGATTTAAAAATTGCTTAAAGTGGCAGGGGTTAAGAAGGCTGTAATTAGGGGATCAGCTGAAAGGCAATAAAGAAAACTGCTTAAAAAGGCTGGGAGTCTGGGGGGCAGAGCCTCCTCCCAAAAGTTGAAAGGCAAAAAAAGGAAAATGCTTAAAAAGGCGGGGGGTTTGGGGGGCAGAGCCTCCTCCCAAAAGTTGAAAGGCAAAAAAAAGAAAATGCTAAAAAAGGCGGGGGGTCTGGGGGAGCAAATCCCCCCAGAAGCTGAAAGGTTTTAGCCATGCTAATGCTCCCCTGAAGCATTTTACTGAAAAAAGTCTGATGGACCTAAATCAGATTGTGAGATGGTGAGGAGCTTCCAGGCATGTGATTGAGTCCCAAAATGGTTTGGTCCTCAGAAAACTTAGTGGTGATGTTGGAGATGTACTTAACAGTATAGTAGTGAATGAACAAGGAGTACAAGAGGGGACTAAGTACACAGCCCTGTGGTACACCTGTGTTCAGTATTAGCATGCAGGAGGTCTGGCTGCCGACTCTCACTGCCTGTGGCCTGCCAGTCAGGAAGCTGAAAATCCATCTGCAGATGGACGCCTCCAGCCCTAGATCCTCCAGGTTGGGGATGTCTTCTGAGGGCATGATTGTGTTGAAAGCTGAGCTGTAATCGATGAAGAGCATTCTGACATATGTGTTCCATTTTTCCAGGTGGATGAGGCAGTGTGCATTGCCACAGCAATGGCGTCCTCCCTGGTCCTGATTGATCTGTAGCCAAACTGAAGTGGTTCTAAGGTGTCCAGGAGGGAGGAGCAGATGTAGGGTTTGACCAGTCGCTTGAAACACTTCATGAGGACTGATGTAAGTGTGTCAGGGTGATAGTCACTTAAACAGGTGAATGCAGGTTTTTTGGGGACATTGATGATGGTGGAAGACTTGAAGGTTGTGGGGACCACAGACTATCTCAGGGAGAGCTTGAAGATATCCATGAACACCTATGCCAGCTGGTCAGCACTCACTTTAATAGCACGACCTGGGATGTCATCTGGCCCCGAAGGTTTTTTTTTTTTTCGGGGGGGTTGACCTTCTTGAAGGCTCACTTCACATCAGTAGTTTTGATGACCAACCCAGTAGTGTCCCCGCTGACCCAAGAGCATGGTCGGTCACCTCAAAATGAAATTGTTTATCTCATCCAGGAGAGTTGCGGTGAAATGGACGCTTGCTTTGTTTTTCTTATTGTAGTCTGTGGTGCAGAAATCAAAACTGCTATTGCATTTATTTTGAAATGTTTACTGTAGAAAATTGCTTCACTGTAAGATTGCTTCTTTGTCACTATGAGTTTAACAGCCCACTCTCAAAATGAGTCACATTTTTATGATGCATTTTTTAACCTTACCCCTTCCCCTCACCCTCTCCCCTAACCCTAACCCTAAGTGTCACGAAAATGTGGTTCTTTGGCATCATGAACCAATAGTTGAATGTACTTTTTGTGATGCCATCCCAAATTGTCATGAGACAGGGTTGGAATACAAACACATTATGTACAGCCTCATTACTGATATGCACTGCCTCATTGCTATTGTGCTCAGCCTCACTTGCTTTGATCAGCGTCATTATGTTCAGCCATATTATTAATATGTATGTGTGGTGGACATGAAAAAACGAAGCTGTTCAGCATCTCACCATGTCATTTCCAGTTTGCGGCTTTGTCTACCATCGGTTTGTGGCTTTTTACGACAATGTTGTCTGGTTTTGGCTTTTTCCCACTGGGCAGATTTTTTTGTGCCATTTCCAGTTTGTGGCTTCATCTATTATCAGTTTGTGGCTTTTTACGGCTTTTTATAACAATATTGTCAGTTTGTGGCTTCTTCTCCACTGGGCAGATTTTTTGTGTCATTTCTGGATTGTTTTGTACCAGTTTGTGCCTTCGTGTTTTGTGCCATTTCCATTTTGTGCCACTGCACTTCACTCATAATAAACATTTGTATTTATTACAGTGTCTGTTTTTCTGGTTTGAAATGAGATATGACAATCTACCAGATTTAAAAATGTACATATTTCCATGTTATTTGTCTAAAATTAAATCTCCAAGGTTCCTTATGTTAAACAAGAAATCATCTAATCTGAAACAACAGGTAAGTTATGGTTTTAATTTACAGATGAAGAAAGGTTTCTAAAGAATCTTTTATTTTTTACAATTTTAATATAGGGCTGTTCATGTTATATAGTGAAAAAAATAAAGGTTGTGAGAGACTTTGGGCCACATGTTTTTGATCCACTTGGGGTTTTATAGGAGCAGACCAAATTTGAACTCAGATAAAATTTAGAGGTCCCCCAGAATGACACATTTTCCTCTCCGTCCACTGGCATGGCAATGTCACCCTAACGGGAGAAGACTCTGGTGCCATCATTTTTCTTTTACAGGTACATGTGATGGCTTCTAATCACAAAAAGTGGTGGTTGATTGGTCACCCAGAGGAGAACATTACTGGAATTACTGGATTACTACATTGTTTGTTTGGGGAAAATTGTTGCTTTGTGGGGGACCCCTAAACAATGTCCAATTACAATAAAATTTGGCACAGATCTTTTATTTTATTAGTGGAACAAGAACAACATGTGGCCCAAAAGATTTTGTAACATTTGACATTTTGAACTGGTCTATTATAAGCATTCTAATGTAAGAAGCTTTTTTTTTAACAGTAATCAAATTAATTTTGAGGTTAAAAAAACTAATCATTTGCAAGGATTTTCTTCAGAAAACTGCTGTGTATAAATGAGCAGTTCTGTGACACGTTTCTGCTGCTGATCTGTATATAACAGTGTTTTATACAGATCAGTGGTTTCTGCACTGCAGTCTTCCATGTTTTGGCCTGATGCCTGGTTTCTATTGGACAGTGCGAAGCTACGTCACAGCGCGCAGCAGCAAAAGTTGGTTTGGGTTGAACTTTGACCGCAGCAGCTTGACATCAAGTGGCAATGCATGCTCCCGGCAGAAGCATCACTTTAGCTCGGTTTTTGACGCGGCGCTTCTACTGCGTAAAAAACGCGAAGCATCTCATTAAAAATAATGATTTTTAGACCGATTTGCGACACTACTGCCGCATATGAAGCTTCCGGTGTGAAAGCCCCATTACGGCTTTTTATGACAACGCTGTCCGGTTTGTGGCTTTTTCTCCACTGGGCAGATTTTTGTGCCTTTTCCAGGTTGTTGATTTGTTTTTTTGTGCCATTTCTGGATTGTTTCTGCCTTCGTCTAACATAGCAGCAAGCTTCGCGGCGCTTCGCTTGTAATATTTTCAGCTCACTGCTGCTATATGCTTAGTGTCATTGTTGCTATGCTTAGTGTTGTTGCTGTGCTCAACCTCATTGCTGATATGCTCATCTTTACTTTTACTATGCACAGCCACATTGTTGTTAAGCTTAGCATCAGTATCACTATGCTCAGCCTAATTGCTGCAATGCTCAACCATATTGTTGATATGCTCAGATATTGCTATTATGCTTAGTGTCATTGTTGCTATGCTGCTCTTCATTGTTGCTGTGCTCAACCTCATTGCTGCTATGCACTGCCTCATTGCTGCTATGCTTAGTGTCATTGTTTGCTATGCTCATCTTTACTTTTACCACACACAGCTACATTGTTGCTGTGCCCAGCATCATTGCTACTAAGTAGTGAATTGACTGACCTGAAATTGTGCAGAATTATGTAAATTTACAGATTCCCCCCACCCCACAGCACACATTTGGCCATTTTTGTCTTTGCATTTACCAGACTTTTTAACAGTCATTGTGGACAACAGAATGTAAGTTAAAAATGCCTTTGGTAAACCAGATGTCATTTTTAAGTACTCAGGTGAAATACAGAGGCCAATCAGAGAGGGAATCAAACCATAAGGGTGCCGAGGTGGTTGGAGTCTGACATATTGTTGAAGCCTTGGTCATGCTCTTCACTCCCCCTCTGTAGTCCCTCTGTTCACTGACCCTTCCACTTCTGGAGCAGCTTTGGCTGACGTGTTCATCAGATCGCCACCGCTGCAGCCAAACAAGCTCACAATGAAAAATGGCAGCCCATTTCCTCATTTTCAAAAACAGCGTTTCAAACAAAAAGCCCTTATCGGACCTGTGTATTATTCACTGTGTTAATTGGATGGAAAATAAATGCATTGTGCATCTCGACAGTGCTGTTAAAACAAGATAAGAACCACATGACCAAGTCCAAGCCACTGGCTATTGAGTGAATTGTTTCATAGAAAAAGTGTGAACAAGTTGGAAAGTGATTCTCTCTCTCTCTCTCTCTCTCTCTCTCTCTCTCTCTCTCTCTCTCTCTCTCTCTCTCTCTCTCTCTCTCTCTCTCTTTCTGTTGGGCTGAGGCCAGGTGTGACCAATATGGTAATCCCCAAGCACAGCTGTCTTTTATTGATTGTGTCAGATAACAGTATGACCTATTGAAACTCCAAAGGTCAGATGTCAAACCAGAATCAGAATGGTGTTTACAACTTACATGTTCCAAAATAATATGCAGATCATAAAAATCTGAGTTCACTACTGGTTCCACACTGCATTGAATGATGTTAGATTGATAATCCACTGTGGTGACCTCAAATGAATGACAGCAGGTTGGAGGACACTTATTTTTAAAACATAAAAATAGAACAAATATAGTGCCTTGCTCCGGCTCATCATCCGGCTGATGAATGCGAAATTGAAAGAGTGATGATGAATATCATCAATGCATATGCCCCACAGGTAGGTTGCGAGACAAAGGAGAAAGATTTCCAGAGTGAGATAGATGAGGTGGTGGAGAGTGTGCCCAAGCATGAAAGAGTGGTGATAGGAGCAGACTTCAGTGGCCATGTTGGTGAAGGGAACAGAGGTGATGAGGAAGTCATGGGTAGATATGGTATCAAGGATAGGAATGTGGAAGGGAAGATGGTAGTTGATTTTGCAAAAAGGATGGAAATGGCTGTGGTGAATACCTACTTTTAGAAAAGGGAGGAGCACAGGGTGACACATAAAAGTGGAAGGTGCACCCAAGTGGACTATTCTTTGTAGGAGATGCAAGCTTAAAGAAATTGGAGACTATAAGGTGCTGGCAGGAGAGAGCGTAGCCAGACAGCATAGGATGGTGGTTTGTAGGATGACTTAAGAGGTAAAGAAGAAGAACAGAGTGAGAGCTCAACAAAAGATCAGATGGTGGAAACTGAAGGAGGAAGACTGGAAATTCAGTGAGAAGGTGAGAGAGGCACTGGGTGGAGGGGAAGCAGTTTTGGACAACTGGAACAGCACTGCAGATGTGGTGAGGAAGACAGCTATGAATGTACTGGGTGTGACATCTGGACAGTGGAAGGAAGACAAGGAAGATGTCCAGGAAAGCATAAGGAAAAAGAGGTTGGAGAAAAAAGAATTGGGATAGTCAGAGAGGTGAATAAAGTAGACAGGAGTACAAAGAGATGCAGCATAAGGTGAAAGGAAAAGTGGCAAAAGCTAAGGAAAGGGCATATAGCAAGCTGTACAAGAAGTTGAAATAGAAAGGAGGGAGAAAAGGACTTGTACCGATTGGCCAGACAAAGGGACAGAGCTGGAAAGGAAGTGCAGCAGGTTAGGGTGGTAAAAGATGCAGATGGTAATGTGCTGACGAGTGAGGAGAGTGTGTTGAGAAGGTGGAGGGAATATTTTGAGAGCTGATTAATGAAGAAAAAAAGAGAGAGAAAAGGCTGGATGATAAAGTTGATCAGCCAAAAAACAATAATAATAATAATAAAAATAAAGTTGATCAGCTACAGCATCAAGTTATGGGGAAGAGTAGTAGAAGCTATGCTTAGAAAACAGGTGAAAATCTGTGAGCAGAAATACTTTTCATTCAGAGAAAGAGCACTACAGATGCAATGTTTGCTCTCAGAATACTGATGGAGAAATATAGAGAAGACCAGAAAGAATTACACTGTGTATTTGTGGATTTAGAAAAAACTTAAGACAGGGTGCCAATAGAAGAGTTGTGGTATTGTATGATGAAGTCTGGTGTGGCAGAGAAGTATGTGAGGGTAGTGCAGGACATGTACAATGATAGTGTGACAGCGATGAGATAGGAATGCAGTAGGAATTAAAGACTCATTCTCGGTGGAGGTGGGATTGCACAAGGATCAACTCTGAGTGTTATGGTTAGAGGTTCGGGTGGAACCGAACCATTGCAGGCAATGGACCCAAATGCAGGGAGCTGGACATGGAGAACAATACAAAGGAAAATATATTTATTTATAATAAATAAAGTAAAGGTGCTGCGCTGGGGTGCCTGCAGTGTGGAGAAATGGCCCACTTCCTGGTGGTGAAATGAGGGAGCTGTAGGATCTTGAGCCAGTCTTGAAGGATAATATCAACTAAGGATTCAAGGTTCAGGACCAGGTGGAACACTTGCCTCAGAGACCAGGAACTACGGGGAATAAAGACACACACTCGTAATGCTAGAGCCTCAAAACAGTCACAGTTCATAAAAAGGTTTAACACAGGTTGTTTCAGAGGTCAGGAAATAAAGTTCTCTTCTTAAGAAATGTTCAGGAATTGTTCATAGATCGTAAGTTGTATCCAAAGGTAAGAGGTCCAGTGCTGTGTGTTAGGAAGAGTTCTTGGAACAGTTCTTCATCATAGCACAATCACAAACAGGAATGAGTGAAAACAGGATCTCACTGAGACAAGAAGGAACTTAACTGGCGAGTAGTCGAGACACACTCTGCACTAAGAGCTGAGGAGTTCCAAAGTGATGTGGCAGTGCAGGTAGTCAGACTTCGGATCCAGGACCGCTTGGGAGCCATACCGGAATCGTATGAAACATCAGGAAAAGACAATTCACTCTAGTATGGGAATTAGAGGGGAGGCCTGGTTACCTGAGCTTTTGCTGCGGGACGCTTCAGTGTCTTAAGCGCACAGCTGGGAGATGCAGTCAAGGTCACAGGGTGGCATTCAGATTTGATCCTCTTGGAGACTGCCTAGATCATTGAAGGTGGCTCTGGAAGCTGGCGAGGTAAAACGAGGCAAGCAAGGCAACAGAAAACATGGCACACAAGTATCTGGCAATACATGAACAGAAAGTCAGGGATTAAATAGTCTATCAATAATCAGTCACTCATCTGATCCAGGTGTGAAACATGGAGCTGTATATAAGAACTAGAAAGCGCAGTCCCATTGCTGCACACTAAACGAAAACGTCCCTTCATGGCCAGCGACATGACGCCTCCTAACCGGGCAAAATATTGATGAAGTACACGGATGTTAATGCATTTTCAATGGAGATTCGCGACTGAACACACTCAGAAAAATGCTCGCAAAATATGTGTTAAAATGCCATTTTGACCTGGATATCGAGCCAGTAAAATTAAATTACATTAAATTATGTCAGGAAAGTATTAAACTTACTCTGACACACACATATTCCCAAATACTAGTGTTGAAAGTTACACGGATCTGCACTGTTAAGCTACACTGCTCGGCTGAGCTGCTGCTGTATTCAACGCAGCGCGGCTCCTAAAACCATTACAATACATTTATATATATTATATTTTTACACAATTATCCTTTATTGACCGAGTGTCATTCATGAAGTCAGTGGTGTGTGTGCACATCTCTATGTGTGGGTGTGACTGTGCACAGCGCGGGTCATTATAATCTCATTATTTTAAGGTGCAAATAAATAAAAATCCCGTCTTGTCGAACAATTTTTAATCACTAATGACAAGAATTTTAACTAGACATTGGTCTAGCAGTGGAAAATATCAACTGGACATAAGTGAAATTAATGATCCGTGTCATCGGGCGACACAGGTACGACAGGAGACATACAGCTGTTTATCATCCAGATATCACAGATAAAGTGACAACAATAACCAAATCCACTTACTTATGGAAGGAAATATTGTCTCCCTTGTTCCTCCATTTGTGACTTTGCCAACATGCGCAGCTTTCCAGCATATTCCACCTGTTTCTTGACGAGACTAAGTGAACTTCTATGCATGCAAATCACTAACTTGCCCGGAATTAAAATGGCGATCATGTCAGCACACAGCTCAGCGCAACTGCGCTCTCTAGTTCTTATATACAGCTCCATGGTGTGAAACAAAACTCAGGGTGCCATCTAGTGGAGAAACTAACACATGACACTGGTAAAACAGTTCAAACCACGCTCTGATGGAAATCCTGACACTGAGTCCTTTCTTGTTTGCAATGGTGATGGACAGGCTGACAGATGAAATCAGACAGGAGTCTCCATGAACTATGTTTGCAGATGACACTGTGATCTGTAGTGAGAGTAGAAAGCAGATTGTAGTCTAGCCTGGAAAGGTGGAGATATGCTCTGGACAACAGGGGAATAAAAGTCAGTAGGAGCAAGATTGAGTACATGTGTGTGAATGACAGGGAGCCCAGTGGAATAGTGCAGTTATAAGCAGTAGAAGTGGTGAAAGTAGATGAGTTTAAATACTGTCCAAAGTCATCTGCCCAAATTAATGGGGAGTGTGATAAAGAGGTGAAGAAAACAGTGTAGGCAGGGTGGATAAGGTGGAGAAAGGTGGCAGGAGTGATTTGTGACGGAAGAATATCTGCAAGAGTAAAAGGGAATGTTTACAAGACAGTAGTGAGACCAGCTATGTTGTACGGCTTAGAGATGGTGGTACGAACAAAAAGACAAGAGGCAGAGCTGGAGATGGCAGAGCTGAAGATGTTGTGATTCTCTTTGGGAGTGACAACAAAGGACAGGATTAGGAATGAACATATCAGAGGTACAGCTCAGGTGGGACAGTTTGGAGACAAAATCTTATCTTGTAAATATTTGTTTTCAATCTGAAATTACAGTGCAATTTGCATAACCTTTGTAAAAAGAAGCCTGAAATTGGGAATACTTTGATTTGATATCATAGAATGTCATGTTATGTTACATATTATGTCATTTGTTCAAGGATCCATGCGTGTATGAACAAGCGTGCACTGAACCAACCAGAAACACTGACCTCATAGACCTAATCCAGCTCACAGGCCACATGTTAGAAACTCCAACTCCACAGAAACAAACTGATTGCCTGCTTCCGTAGTCATGTCCATAAAAATCATAGAGGGATATGCTTTCCAAAATTAATACCCATTACTATATTGGATGATGTTGAAACTGAGGATGGCCCAGTGGTTGTTCCAGCAATAGCAAAGATTTCATGTCTGCTACCTACAACACGCATGGAATGTCTCAAACCTAAATCTACTTCTAGGCATCTTATATATGCTACTCTGGAACCACCACTAAACCCAAACAGTTCAACTGTCAACCCCACTGAGGTCCTTAGACTGGGCCTCATTAACATAAGATCACTGTCCTCAAAATCATTGTTGATCAATGATTATTGATCATCACTTAGATATGATTGGGCTATGTGAAACCTGGCTTAAACCTACAGCTGTCCACTTAAATGAGGCCTGCCCACCTGCATATACATTTAGTCACGTCCCTCGTGATGCGAAGCAAGGCGGGGGTGTTGCTCTTATTTATAAATCTAGGTTTATCTTATTAGCTGTTGGGGTTACAAATATCACTCGTTTGAGCATCTGATTCTCTGCTCTGCTCAGGATATTACACATTGCCAAGGTCAGAAGAATAAAATCAGTCATATTACTTTGTCACTGTATATAGGCCTCCTGGCCCATATTCTGAATTCTTAGATGAATTTGGTGCATTCATCTCTAACTTGTCAACTAGTGTAGATAACATTCTGATCATTGGTGACTTTAACATTCATATAAATAAGCCTTCTGATCCCCTCTGCAAATCATTTATGAAATTGTGGATGCATTAGGATTTCGGCAATGCATTTGGGATTCGACTCACATTAGTGGAAATACCCTGGATCTGGTTCTCGCACGTAGTATTGCTGTCACAGATATTGACATCATGCCTCTTACATCAGTGGTGTCTGATCACTCACTTATTAAGTTTATAGTTTCGCTGCCGTGTTTGTGGAACAACAACCTTATATATCATTACAGCAATGCATAAACTCCTCAACTAAGACTGAACTCGAAGCTAGACTGCCTGATGTCTTAGCTTCATATTTGACAAATACCCAGTCAGTAGACAGACGTGTGGATAGTTTAAACTCAGTGCTCAAAACTACACTCGACATGATTGCACCACCTGTGTTAAAACCGCGCACCCGCAAATCACAGTCACCTTGGTTCAATGATTATCTGTGTGACCTCAAGCATAAAGCAAGAGGTCTAGAACGGAAATGGCGTCGTTCAAAATTAGAAGTATTTCACCTTGCGTGGTGTGATGCTATCCTAGACTATAAGCATGCATTATTGGCTACAAAGTGGACTTACTACTCTGATTTGATCAACAAAAACAAGCATAACTCAAAGTTCTTGTTCGACACGGTGGCAACACTTATGCATGGACAACCACCTGTAGTTCGCTCTCCTTTTACAGCACAATATTTCCTGGATTACTTTGGGAAGAAAATAGAAGACATCAGGTTAAACATATCCCGGCATGCCTTAATCCAGCCGCTACACCCTGCTATTGAGGTGGTCGTCACTACTGAGGTATTACCTAGATTTACAGAATTTGATATTATCTCACTAGGCATGCTGACAAAACTCGTAATGTCAACAAAAAGCACAACCTGTTTACTTGATCCTATACCAACAAAACTGTTTAAGGACCTGTAGCCCACTCTTGGGCCGACTGTGCTGGAAATTATTAATCTTTCTTTAACTTCTGGATCTGTTCCTAAATGTTTCAAATCTGCAGTGATTAAACCATTACTTAAGAAACCTAATCTTGACCCTAGTGTATTGAAAAACTATCGGCCGATATCAAATCTATCATTTTTCTCTAAAGTTCTGGAAAAAGTGGTGTCACGGCAGCTCGTAGACTGTCTTACTGAGAATAATCTCTTTGAGCCACTGCAGTCTGCTTTTAGAAAATATCATTCCACAGAGACAGCTTTCACTAAAGTGGTGAATGATCTTCTGCTTACAATGGATTCGGACACCACTACAGTTCTGTTGCTGTTAGATCTCAGTGCTGCATTTGATACAGTGGATCATCATATTCTACTTGATAGGCTGGAAAATCATTTTGGGATTACTGGGAGTGCCCTTGCATGGCTGACGTCATACTTGACCAGTCATTCTCACTGTGTTTTGTACAGTAACACTACCTCTAACCTTAGTGACATGAAATTTGGGGTTCCACAGGGGTCTGTCTTAGGCCCCCTGCTTTTCTCCCTTTATATAGCACCCCTTGGGCACATATTGTGGCGTTTTGGGATTACCTTTCACTGCTATGCAGATGATACTTAGTTATACATGCCAATAACTGCTGGTAATCTCATTCACATAAAATACTTAGAAGATTGCCTTGCAGCAGTGAGAAGTTGGATGTCTAGAAACGTCCTACTTTTAAACTCTGATAGGACTGAAATGATGGTTCTTGGTCCAGTGAGACATCGGCATCAATTTGACCAGTTAACGCTCAGCCTCGGCTTGTGTGTCATACATCACACTGACAAAGTGAGGAACCTCGGGGTAATTTTTGATCCTTTGTTGTCCCTTGGCCTCCACATTAGAAATATTACAAGGACTGCTTTCTTCCACCTGCGAAATATAGCGAAGATTCTTCTCATCCTGTCTATGGCTGATGCTGAGACCCTTGAGGTTTCTAACGCAGAGGGAGTTTTTCCTTACCACTGTTGCTCTGGGGGTTGGTAAGGTTAGAACTTACCTGTGTGAAGTGCTTTGAGGCAACTCTGTTGTGATTTGGGGCTATATAAATGAAAATAAATTGAAATTGAAAAATTGCCCCCTTTAAAAGGGGAAATAAATATGTCAGTAATTGTGGTTGTATGGTAAAGGAACAATCTCCCTGATATAATCAACAAGAACAGAATGTACATAATTCTGAAAAAGGTGAATCGGTGAATAGTTCATACAGGCTGGAACAATCGATCATCTCAATATTCACTGAAGGCTCTAATCCTGAGATATTCATTGAGCAGCTCATGAGCCACATGAGGCTCACCAAACTTTAATTGGTGGCTCACACGGTAGCTTATAACAATATGGTTATGTAAATGGCCTGAAAAGAGGATTAATGAGTGAGTTAATGCACAGATGCAAACTTTCCTCAGGCCGTCGATGTCATGACTGAAAGGAGCACGTCCAGTGCACTGTAAAAGCTGGCTCAACAGCACTACGTTTCCCCTGCTGTCTCCCTCTTGTAACTACAACTACTTATAATACTGTTTAAATTACGATATTTTGAACCTAAGGCATGAAGAAACACAAAAATACTATCCTCAAACTATCACACAGGAAGTAAATATTTTAACCTCAACTATGATCAAATGGAGATGTTTATACAATTTCAGACTATGAAAATATTCCATATGAGACCAGTGATGTTAATCTATTGCTGATTATTCAGTCCATCCCATTAACACAGCCAATACATTTTTTCATATGTGTTGGATGAACATACAGTTTATGCACTGCACTACAAAAAAAAAAGCAAACATCTGCATTATACTTTTCCCTTTGTTTTGATAATTAAGGTGAAGGGAGAAGTATTAATTAAGGATTAGTTACTGGTGTTCCTCAAAGGGGGCACAGTCAAACCTGGCAACGTAGCCAGCTTACGGCAATGTTTACAAGACCATCACACTTGACCGCTAGAGGTGGGCGATACTGGGAATTTTGGTATTGATCTGATACCAAGTAAATACAGGCCCAGTATTGCCGATATCAATACAGATACCGATACTTTTTCATATTTAAGCTTCATAGATCCAAAGGATCCAAAAGACTTAGGATAGAATTATTGTACGTGACAACAAAAATACTTTATTATCACAATCAACATTTTTGTTTAAAAAAATATCACTCACAACTTAAAACAAAATCTCCTGAGGTAGAGGGCTGACAAACCACAATACAAGGGTGTTGTGGGACACAGCGCAGCACTGCTCTTACAGAGAGCAGACTTTGATTAATCTGCGTGTGCAGCAGTCAGTGCGTGTGGGAGAGAAAAAAAGCTTGAGTATCGACCTTTTTACACAAGGATCATTCAATATCAATACCAGCGTTGGTATTATCGATATTAGGATCGATCCGCCTACCTCTATTGGCTGCAGTGCACGCTTGCAGCCAGGTTAGCTAGCTCCGCTAGCCAATGTGAGATGCATGCACAAAATGGATCGATTTCAAATTTAAAAAGGTCAAAAACCAGCACAAAAGCCAGATGGACAGACACACAGAGTTGCAATGAATAGTGAGGAAAATGAATCTGAGGAAGCAGCAAATGAAAATCAACATGAGGACGCAGGAGAGGGGACTAGCAGGTAAACGTCCACCCCAGTCTAACGGCATGTCGTGATTCAGCAGCACGAAAAATACATTAATCTATTGGTTTGTCATATTGTCACAAAAAGTGCAAAATTTTCATCATGGGAGCACAAATTTATTCTAATTAATTTGTGACAGGTGCATGTAATTAAAAGTGCAGTAGGGGGGTTGGGGTGGTTATGGTTAGGGTTGGGGATAGGAGTAGGGTTAGTAATAGTGAGTTAAAAAAAGTCACAAAAATTTGAAACATTTCAAAGATGAAAAAAAAATGTGAGACTGGTAGTAAAAAATGAAAGGTGCAAAGCATTCAGGTGAGCACAGGAAATTTCAAGAAAAGTGGACAGACGAATTCTTATTTGTTCTTCATGGCATGAACCCTCTGTGCTTAATCTGCAAACAAATCTGCACCTGTTTCATACAAAGCAACTTGAAGGACCAATTCAAAATGGTGCTTCCAAAATTCAATGAAAGTTATCTGCCTGGCAGTAAACTAAGAGCAAGAGGAAAATAGCACAGCTCACTGCAGAGCATTTAACAGAGGCATCTTTTGAGACAGAGCAGATTTTGGCGCGTGCCAAAAAAACGTTCTCATACTGTGAAGTAGTAAAAGACTGCTTTTTGGCTTCAGCAGAAATACTGTTCACAGACTTTGACAACAAGGATACGATCCTTAAACAAAGAACAGGATACAGTTGTCTGATTCAGCAATAATGAGGTGGATGGAAGACATCGGAAAGGACCTACGTGGCCAGTTGTCGGCTAACCTGCGCACCGCAGCTTGTTTCAGAATCGCAGTGGACGAAAGCAAAAACGTCACTGATGTTGCTCAGCTGTGCGTTTGGGTGAGGTTCCCAAAAGAAAACTCTTTTCGAGAGGAGTTGTACTTCCTACCACTCTATGACCAACCAAGAGGTGAGGATATTCTAAATGCACTTTTGGTATTTTTTGAGGAAAATCATCTCAGCTGGTCCAAACTTGCAAATGTGTGTGTACTGATGGTACCCTGAGCATGTGCGGCAAACAGAAGGGTCTTGTTGGCCTCATGAAATAAAGAGATGAAATGCCCAATTACATCAGCTTCCACTGCATTATCCATCAGGAGGCACTGGTATCAAAGCTCAGAAACAATAAATTCCAAAATGTGATGGAAAGGCTGTGCATGTGGTCAATTACATTGTTTCAAGAGCAATAAACCACAGACAGTACAGTGATTTAGTGTTGCACAGTGAAGTAAGATGGTTGTCCCGTGGAAATGTCCTGGAACAGTTCCTGAGCCTCCTTTCTGAAATCAGCTTTCTTGGACATCAAGGGGAAACACCAGCCAGAGTTGAAAGACCCACACTGGATCATACAGCTGGACCTCCTTACTGACATCACCTGTCACCTGAACGCTCTCAACCTGCAGCTCCCAGCACAAGACAAGCTTCCGAGTGACATGCTGAAGACAGTCAGAGCATTCCATAACAAAGTAACTGCTCTGTGGATACCTGACAGAGAACTCATCCACTTCCCAAAACTCAGAGCGACAACCACAAGTGACCCATCTGTGCAGCAGCACTTCAGCTACAGTGGATTTGTTGAAGTTCTGGAGGAGCTGAAGGATGAGTTTGAATCCAGATTATCCAGATTCAGTGATGTGACTGAACATGAGATTTTCAGTTTTATTGAAAACCCCTTCCATGCGGATGTGTCCGCTCTCACTCCAACCATCACACAGCTCTGCCCTGGTAATTGTGCCGCTCTGGAGAGTGAAATAGTTGAGCTGTAAACAAATACCATTCTCCAAGTTGAACTCAGAGTCGGTGTTGGCCACTTCTGGTGTTTGGTTTCTGAAGAAGACTTCCCCACTTTGAAACCACTTGCACAGAAAGTGATGTCTTTTTTCATGCGCATATACACAACCATTACCTTTGCACACACACACACACCCCCACACCCACCCAGGACTAAACCAAACCAACTGTTTTAGGTTCCTTAGATGACCGCAAAACACAATCAGGATGTTCCCAAAAATAAAAACTGGCCTCAAGCCAGTTATCCAAGATGGCCACCAAAATAGTTTTTTTTTTTTTTTCACTAAAACACCTTTATACAACATATAAACAACTTAAATATCATAGAGGTTCAATGGGAAGACGACTGCAGGTCACAGCAAACTCATTTGTGCCTAAACTAAATTCATTTATGGATTTAATATTCAAAATGGTATCCAAAATGGCTGCCAATAGACCCTTATCATTAAAATACATAGCCAGAACAAACAATAGACTTAATAATGACAGAAATCATTGGTGTTTATGTATATATATATATATATATACTCAACAAAAATATAAACGCAACACTTTTGGTTTTGCTCCCATTTTGTATGAGATGAACTCAAAGATCTAAAACTTTTTCCACATACACAATATCACCATTTCCCTCAAATATTGTTCACAAACCAGTCTAAATCTGTGATAGTGAGCACTTCTCCTTTGCTGAGATAATCCATCCCACCTCACAGGTGTGCCATATCAAGATGCTGATTAGACACCATGATTAGTGCACAGGTGTGCCTTAGACTGTCCACAATAAAAGGCCACTCTGAAAGGTGCAGTTTTGTTTTATTGGGGGGGATACCAGTCAGTATCTGGTGTGACCACCATTTGCCTCATGCAGTGCAACACATCTCCTTCGCATAGAGTTGATCAGGTTGTCAATTGTGGCCTGTGGAATGTTGGTCCACTCCTCTTCAATGGCTGTGCGAAGTTGCTGGATATTGGCAGGAACTGGTACACGCTATCGTATACACCGGTCCAGAGCATCCCAAACATGCTCAATGGGTGACATGTCCGGTGAGTATGCCGGCCATGCAAGAACTGGGAGTAAAAAGGCCACAGTAAAAGGCCACTCTGAAAGGTGCAGTTTTATCACACAGCACAATGCCACAATGTTGCAAGATTTGAGGGAGCGTGCAATTGGCATGCTGACAGCAGGAATGTCAACCAGAGCTGTTGCTCGTGTATTGAATGTTCATTTCTCTATCATAAGCCGTCTCCAAAGGCGTTTCCGAGAATTTGGCAGTACATCCAACCAGCCTCACAGCCGCAGACCACGTGTAACCACACCAGCCCAGGACCTCCACATCCAGCATCCGTCTGAGACCAGCCACTCGGACAGCTGCTGAAACAATCGGTTTGCATAACCAAAGAATTTCTGCACAAACTGTCAGAAACCGTCTCAGGGAAGCTCATCTGCATGCTCGTCATCCTCATCGGGGTCTCGACCTGACTCCAGTTCGTCGTCGTAACCGACTTGAGTGGGCAAATGCTCACATTTGCTGGCATTTGGCACATTGGAGAGGTGTTCTCTTCACGGATGAATCCCGATTCACACTGTCCAGGGCAGATGGCAGACAGCGTGTGTGGCGTCGTGTGGGTGAGCGGTTTTCTGATGTCAATGTTGTGGATCGAGTGGCCCATGGTGGCGGTGGGGTTATGGTATGGGCAGGCGTCTGTTATGGGCGAAGAACACAGGTGCATTTTATTGATGGCATTTTGAATGCACAGAGATACCGTGACGAGATCCTGAGGCCCGTTGTTGTGCCATACATCCAAGAACATCACCTCATGTTGCAGCAGGATAATGCACGGCCCCATGTTGCAAGGATCTGTACACAATTCTTGGAAGATGAAAATGTCCCAGTTCTTGCATGGCCGGCATACTCACCGGACATGTCACCCATTGATCTTGTTTGGGATGCTCTGGACCGGCGTATACGATAGCGTGTACCAGTTCCTGCCAATATCCAGCAACTTCGCACAGCCATTGAAGAGGAGTGGACCAACATTCCACAGGCCACAACTGACAACCTGATCAACTCTATGCGAAGGAGATGTGTTGCACTGCATGAGGCAAATGGTGGTCACAAAGATACTGACTGGTATCCCCCCCAATAAAACAAAACTGCACCTTTCAGAGTGGCCTTTTATTGTGGACAGTCTAAGGCACACCTGTGCACTAATCATGGTGTCTAATCAGCATCTTGATATGGCACACCTGTGAGGTGGGATGGATTATCTCAGCAAAGGAGAAGTGCTCACTATCACAGATTTAGACTGGTTTGTGAACAATATTTGAGGGAAATGGTGATATTGTGTATGTGGAAAAAGTTTTAGATCTTTGAGTTCATCTCATACAAAATGGGAGCAAAACCAAAAGTGTTGCATTTATATTTTTGTTGAGTATATATATATATATATATATAGTATATATATACATACATATATATATACATACTTCAATATCTCATCTATCAGTGTCCGCTGATTGTATTTATATATCCGGCTGGATGTAATAAGACATAATGAGAGCACACTGCTTCATTCATGTCATTTCATGACTGTACATCTGTGACCATGAGGCATATACAGAGGAGCCGACGGTTCATAATTGTATTGTCCGCTCGATAAGAGGGATTCAATAAAATGCGGTGGTTTTTGCATGTGTGGGTCTTTTTTTCTCCACAGCACAGGTGCAGTGTGGTGCAACACATTTCCAGCTACTTGCACTGTGTTCGTGCACGAGCATGAGCATGCAGGAAACCGTCGCCGGTGTGTTGTGCATACCTGTGCGACTGTGTGTCCCTCATGACAGCAGGTGGAATGTTTTGCAGTTGCCCATTTCGTGTTTGGTTTGTGGATTTTCTTCCGGTTTCTGCATCTTTCATGTTATGTATGAAGGGGCCCTAATGTGGAGGTCAAAGGACAACATAGGATCAAAAATTACCCCAAGGTTCCTCACTTTGTCGGTGTGATGTATCACACACAAGCCTAGGCTAAGCGGTTGCTGGTCAAATTGATGCCGATGTCTCACTGGACCAAGAATCATCATTTCAGTGTTATTAGAGTTTAAAAGTAGGAAATTGCTAGACATCCAGCTTCTCACTGATTCAAGACATGCCATGACATGCAGATTCATAAAGTAAAGGCTAAAGCCCCTCTCACACAGAAGGTATTTGCGTGGCATGCTCCTGATAATGATTGCCGTGCTATACTCGCCGGCACATGCACTAATATGTGCTGCTGGTGTGTGCACATTGTGTGTGTGGAGTTCAGTGCCCTTCAACATAGTGTGTCACCTGCTAATTCCTGGCATCTCTGGTTTTATTTATTTATTTTTATCTGGCATGGCTCGAAACGGGTGGACACAAATGCAAGCTCAGAGTTCAAACAGTTCAATGAATGCAACAGGCAGGGGTTTGGTACACGGGTGGTCCAGCAGTGAGGCAAAGGTAGCAAAAAGGTGAGAGGCTGAGACATGGTTCAATAAATAGGCACAGGTCAAAAACACGGTGTTAGGGCTATCAGAGGCAAGGCATAAACAAGGTCAAAACGAGGCAGAGTCAAAATACAGGCTGGCAAAGATGAAGCAAGGAACTAGGCTGGAAAGTGACAAGTAATCAACAATCTGGCAGTGAGCAGTGAGACTATGAGGGTTTAAATAGGGAGGAGACTAATCAAGCTGATGTGAAGCAGGTGTGTGGAAGGTTCTGGAAAGGGGTGTGGTTTTGTGACTCAAAGAAGAGGGAAGAAAGGCAAGAGAGTGCGAGAGGGCAAAACAAAGTGGTGCAAAGCAAGATAAGTAAATGACAGAAAAACTAACTGCGACAAACATGAAGTGCTCAAGAAAAAAAAATTAACGTGAGGAAAACAAAAGAGGAAAAACTAAGAAATACTGTGACTAGTCTAGAAAGGTGAAAAAGAAGAAACCTATAATATTAAACCAAACTAGGACGGAACTGATACTGACTGAGACATGAATGTGAAAACAATAAATGATGACAAAACAAACTACTGGTATAACAGAGAATAACAAACCCGGTGACTACAGAATAGTGCAATAAATAAAACAAGATAACTGATAAACAGAAAATGCAATAAATAACAAATGGAATGTAATCAGATAAGCAACACTGAAGATAAATAATAACAAAACCCTGTGACTAAAGCATAATATAATAAATGTGATCAACAGAAATAAACTAAGGCTAAAGCAACATAAGGGACCAAGAGTGAAAGCAAGCAATACATAATGCAGCAAAACTATATACGTGGCCAGCAAATGATAGAAGATAAATGAAACAAGACCAATAATAAACTGAGCCAGAATCATAACAGCTGGCCCAAAAGGGCCGGACCACAACAGTTTTTAGATTTTGTCATGGATTTGGAGTTTCTGAAGAACCTTTTACTTTTCAGACTGTCACACAGACAGTGTGTGTGTGTGAGATGTGTGCATGGTGAACATACAGTGAGTGAAGTTGAGTGGCGAGTGATTGAACATGAACAAAGCCTGAGCCACACCCTGGTGAGTGCTGGCAACCATGTGGTATTATTGTGTGACATGTTTGCGGTGGACAGTGACAAGTTGGGTACTCCACACACTTCAAAATGTCACAAACATGCCATATGAGTAGCTGCAGAGCTTGCAGGGCCTGACTCACTAACATCCCAGATAAAGAGTGCGAAACTGTGTGGGCAATACAAACTTTTGTGCATTGGGGTGAAGACAGTTTAGCAGGTGATTTACCAAGACTAAGTGAACATTTGTTAATGGGGTGATAATGTGACATAGACAGCAGTAAGTAAATGAGGATTTTCTATATGTTAAGCATGTAAGACCAAAATGAAATTAAATCAGCCACTTAAGTGTTCACGTTCACATGATGACAAACAAAACCAATCAATCAATCAACAACTTTATTAATCCCACAAGGGGCAATTTCATTTGAGCAGTCAATTTAATATATATATATATATATATATATATATAACAACAATAAAACTAATAAAAACAAATAAAACAGACTTAAGAAGTTAAAATGAATAGCAAGAATAAATAAATAAGAGCATGGCAGACCTATGGAGCATTTAAAAGTCAAATTCCGAAGGTATAAATGACTTTAAAAACCGTTTGGTTCTACACACCGGGGACGCATAACGGTGTCCTAAAGAAAGCAGAGAAAACTCTCCTAAAAGAACATGACGTGACACGGACAAGATGATTTCAGCCTTACGGAGGATCTGTTGATTACAAAAAGAGTGTAAGTCTCTTTGTTTCACAAGCAAAAAGATAAAAATGAAAATCCAATCTCTTCTTTCAGACATTTAATTATTCTTCCAGCTACGGTGGTTAACTAGAAGCACTCAGAGAGTGCAAACCTCCGCCAAGGCCATGGGGTCACTGACGCCATAACATCTACATGCCGTGGAATCACTGAACCTAAAAAAGTCTAATAATGATTGCTAGTAAAAAAGTTTCATCTGCTGTGACTGGATAGCATGTATCCTTAGCACTTGGCATCACAGTTTATTGCAACTTGCACCTTTCCCAGAAGCTACTGTCATCTGTGCACTGATATTGATATTGCATGTGCTTATAGACAAAAACAAATGAGACAAAATTCAATTTATTATTCAACTAAACTGCAAATATATGAATTTTTTAACATTTATGAAACACTTCTGTAAATAAATAACAGTAAATTCTGAAATAGAACTATTTTTTAAGTGTTGCATGTGCTACATAAGGCCATAGGGTCACTGATCCTAAAGAGATTCCCTCCTTGGCACAGTGATCTATTCAACAATTCAGTGTTACAACCAAAACTATTATACATACACTTTTCTTTCCTTTATATTTGACATCCTTGACCATGAAAACATACCACTAGAACTTGGAATCACTTTTGTCTTTATTAGTTCAAAAGTTATTGTATAAAAATGATTTTTCAGTAATGGTGGTTTTCTTCTGGATCTAGCTCCATAACATTTGAAGCTACATCAAATCTGATGACACCTTACTGAATCAGTACAGATTCAGCTACAATTTGGTGTTAGGTGTGCATCTCTAGCTTCATTTGTCACCTCACACTGACACATTTTCTATTTTCCCTATATTTTTGCATATTCTGGATCACCAGATTCGGAATCCGGATCCGATCATCACCAAACTTTGTTGTTTGATAGAACATTTGACTATGTTACACCCTAATTTTTTAAAAGCCTTTCTGCCTTGTTTTTGTGGAGTTAGAAACTAGAATGTCAAAATTCCCCCTATCCCACAATGGTGAAGAATCCTTTAAAAAATTCCTGGATCCGGATTGTGAGCCGGATCACCACTAAAATTGAATCACTTGTTCCTCTTGTCATTTCCAACCACTCCACAAAATGTCATCAAAATCCGTTCAAAACTTTTTGAGTTAAAAAAAAAGACAGACAAACAAACAAACTTGATCGAAAACATAACCTCCTTGGCGGAGGTAATAATTCTGCTGTGTTATACCAATGTAGCGCTCAGACAGACAGCTGTGCACACAGCATGAACAGACAGCTTTGCGTCCTCCCACAAAGACTCCAAGATGTGCATGTGGATTTATTTCTGTGACACACTGGGACATATCAATGACAGTAATCATAAGTTGCACCAAAATGTAGTGTGGTCTGCTTGCTATACATGAAGACATTTATACTTAAAGAAACAAGCACAAAGAAAATGATTAACTCTTTGAACATGCCTGACATTTGTAGTGAATGATTTTGTTTATATTCTGTGTAAGAGGAGGCGGTAGCTTCTTTGCTGCTAGAAACCACAATCTGTCAAGTACAGTAAGTTAATGCCAAGGTTTCAAATGTGCAACATATAAATTTCCTTTACATGTGGAAACCTCACCTATTTGCATTTTCCCTCCTACAATTTTGTGCACTCAGGTAGACAAACCGCCAAAGTGCATATTAATGAAGGTAAGCCCATTAAATGGACAATGTGTATTTTGCACATGTGAAAGATGCAGTCTTTAGTGAGCTGTTAGCAAATCAGTTTGTTTTCTTTTGTTTGTTTGTTTTTTTATGAGTGCTATAGTGTTTGGACAGGTTTTAACACACAAAACGTTTAGATAATCAGGCCCTTAATCTTCTAAGTTGCATTGTTCTTCAGGCACGCTATGAATATCCTGCCAGTCAGTGAGGCAGGAAACACATAGCCAGCGGGTTGTCTGGCTGGTTCTACCAGGCCTGCAGACGCCAGGCAGGTGAGGCAGACCGAGGAACAAAGAAACACTGTACTCTCCATCCAGTCTCCCTTCCGTTCCCCTCAGAACAATCACCACCAACAGGAAGCGGAAGTGAGGTACTGATCTAAGCGTGGCAGTTCCTCTGACCAGGTCAAAAGGGGGGAAAGAAGATAGGAAAGATGAATGTGAAAAGAGAGGAAACAGCCGTGTTTCACAGTGTGTGTGTATGTATAATACATTTATATTGGAATTTCAAGGATAACACAGAAAAGTCAAAAAGAATTATTACATCCACCAAGGACGTAATAAAATCAACCTTTATTTATTCTGTCTGTCTGCCTGTTAGCAGGATGACATCCAAATAACTGCACAAATTTTGATGAAATTTTCAACACAGATACATATTAGGCCATGGAAGAACTCATATTTTGGAGGTGAGAGATCCGAATTTAGATTCTGGATCAAGATTTCACTTTATGTAGGCTTTGAAGGATTACGTCAAAACATCTTCACGGATTCTCACCAAATTTGTAACAGATAGAAATTTGGGCATGGAAGATTCCAATGAATTTTGAAGGTGATCCGGATCCAGATTCTGGCTCAGCATTTGTTAGGAGTGATCCAGATCAATATGCAAGTTGTACAACAGAAAGATATGACATCACGATGTAAAACCAAGATCAGAAAGACACTGCAACAATTTGATCAGTCGGACCATTCTGGATCAGTATGCAATTATTGCATTGTGTTATGGAATCCAGATCCAGGTAAAGTCCTGGTCACAATGTGAATCACATATCTTTTATTCTGAGTCCTCGTTAACCCTTGACGGATGTCAGAAATCTCTGATTGCTCTTGTTTCCATATTGGTCCTTTACATAAAACAAATACAAAATAGACGGCAATGATTGGTATAAATAAGTAAACAAAAGAATAAATTATGAAAAAGAAAACCAAAAAAAAAAAAAAAACACTAACTAGACCAGAAAAAGCAGTTAAAATATAAGACAAATTTGAACAAAATGACTCGACTGGCTTTCTAATACGCAATTGATCAGAAAAGACCATTGTCTTAAAACAGTTAAAATTAAGATAAGTTTGAGCACCAGATGGCAGTTGAGTCCAACTAAAAGCACCAATATATTTAAAAGAATTTTTACCAATATTAGTGGCATATCTTGGAATGAATAATAAGTGACTAGATCTATTTGTTGTTGTGTACGTAACAAAAATAGTTCTGGAAATATTTGGGATAGTTACACTCTACAAAAGGAACTGTTGTCTCAATGAGAAAAATGTACGTAACAATTTGCATAGATTCTTTTAAGTTATTTCAACTTAGCTATTTCAACTGAGTTAACCCCACAAGACTTCTCCAGTTAAGTTGAAGTAACTTTAGTTAAGTTGAAAAAACTTTTAAAAAAATCGATGCAAATTGTTACATCACTTTTTCTTGTTGAGACAGCAGTTCATTTATTTAGAGTATACCATGAACAATTTGATAAATATTGTGTAGATTAAGCTGAGTTACATGTTTCTCTACAGGTAACCAATTAAGTTGAGCAAAGTGCAAGTAATCTAAACAAGTTCTGGCTGGAAGATGGAATACATTTCTGATTAGTTTGTTTTGACATACCTGAAGTTTGTTCTTGATGGTCTGTGTAACCCAGTAAAGAATTGGGTTCCAAAATGGTGATTTATTTCTGTAGTATTGATTTTGTTTCCTCAGTTGTATTTAAGTTGTTGGTGTTACCATTGGTCACGTAGGATGTCAATCACAGTCACCCACTCAGTTACTCCACCAGGTGACCGCTATCACGAACCGGAAGCCGAGAAAAGATGAGTCAAAATAAAGCTCTCCAGAGAGACACCAAAGCGAATGCTAATCGAATGAAATGTCGCGAAGGTTCAGTGTGATAACCGACATCTTGGTTAGTTTTTTTTTTTTTTTTTTTTTTACAAGTGCACTTAAACTTATTATTTAATTTTGACTAAACCGACTAAAGGACTTAAGACTGAGACTTATTTGATCTTCACAAGTGATGAATGAAACTGAACTGCGTTTATAAAGAAAAGAGCTGTAAAGGAACTGGGAAAAAAGAAAGAAATAGCTTTGTGTTATTTATTTCTTATTATTGGGTCATTCCGTGTGAAATCATCAGATTTTCCAAAATCTTCCTGGGTCACCGACTCAGATTCTCATGTTTTGTTTTGTGTTTTTTTTTTTTGTTTTTTTTTTAAAGTGCCCACATATGTCTGATGAACACGTGCAAAATATGTCTGCTTAATTCCAAGTAGGTTTTATATATATACTCAACAAAAATATAAACGCAACACTTTTGGTTTTGCTCCCATTTTGTATGAGATGAACTCAACGATCTAAAACTTTTTCCACATACACAATATCACCATTTCCCTCAAATACTGTGCACAAACCAGTCTAAATCTGTGATAGTGAGCACTTCTCCTTTGCTGAGATAATCCATCCCACCTCACAGGTGTGCCATACCAAGATGCTGATTAGACACCATGATTAGTGCACAGGTGTGCCTCAGACTGCCAACAATAAAAGGCCACTCTGAAAGGTGCAGTTTTGTTTTATTGGGGGGGATACCAGTCAGTATCTGGTGTGACCACCATTTGCCTCATGCAGTGCAACACATCTCCTTCGCATCATCTGTGAAGAGAACACCTCTCCAATGTGCCAAACGGCAGCGAATGTGAGCATTTGCCCACTCAAATTGGTTACGACGACGAACTGGAGTCAGGTCGAGACCCCGATGAGGACGACGAGCATGCAGATGAGCTTCCCTGAGACAGTTTCTGACAGTTTGTGCAGAAATTCTTTGGTTATGCAAACCGATTGTTCCAGCAGCTGTCCGAGTGGCTGGTCTCAGACGATCTTGGAGGTGAACATGCTGGATGTGGAGGTCCTGGGCTGGTGTGGTTACACGTGGTCTGCGGTTGTGAGGCTGGTTGGATGTACTGCCAAATTCTCTGAAACGCCTTTGGAGACGGCTTATGGTAGAGAAATGAACATTCAATACACGAGCAACAGTTCTGGTTGACATTCCTGCTGTCAGCATGCCAATTGCACGCTCCTTCAAATCTTGCGCCATCTGTGGCATTGTGCTGTGTGATTAAAACTGCACCTTTCAGAGTGGCCTTTTATTGTTGGCAGTCTGAGGCACACCTGTGCACTAATCATGGTGTCTAATCAGCATCTTGATATGGCACATCTGTGAGGTGGGATGGATTATCTCAGCAAAGGAGAAGTGCTCACTATCACAGATTTAGACTGGTTTGTGAACAATATTTGAGAGAAATGGTGATATTGTATATGTGGAAAAAGTTTTAGATCTTTGAGTTCATCTCATACAAAATGGGAGCAAAACCAAAAGTGTTGTGTTTATATTTTTGTTGAGTATATATATATATATATATATTATTTATTTTTTTAAATCAGGGTACCCACAATCCTATTTTACACTCGCAAATGCATTTTGAGCTATTTTTCATTTTTAAAAGGCATTATCTCAGCTAGAAATGCAGATATAAAGCTCAAATTCGGAATACAACCTATTTGGGTGACCCAGATACAGTAGTAAATTTCAAAAATGGGATACAGAGCTAATTCTTCATTCTGTAGCATCACAAAAGTGGCAGTTTGTCCATTCTCACAAAAAATTACAAAATTTCAAAGAGCTGTACTAAAGAAGGGATTCAATGCATACTCTTCATATTGTAGAATACACATATCTGGGGTACTAGTTATATGTGTGTAAAACATTGTGGTCATAACTTATAGGGTTTTTGAATTATTGACTCTTGAAAATCGAACATGATCGTAGAATGTCAAAAACAGGCCTCCAGTCTCTTTATGATTTGACCATCTGGGCAAGTGCTCAGCCACTTCATAATGTTTTTTTGTTTGTTTTTTGTGGAGAGCATATTGATATACCAACTTTATGTCAATTTTTTTAATCTAGCACAAATGCCTTCATAGTGAAGGGGAAAAAAAGCAAAGTAGGGCACCATAACATGGTGCAAACCAATTTTGAACCTGTATTTGCATATTCAGAAAGCAATATATCAGCTCTGAATGGAAACATAAAACTCAAATTTGGTATTTACAATATTTAGCACCCCCAAAATAATGGATCACCTTTGAAAGACAGATTACGGCGCTTATTTTTTCTTTCATGGCATCATAAAATTAGCAATTCAGTCATCAACGCAATTGTCAGGACTGGGCGGAGGCGAGACACAGACAGAGGATGGACACAAATGCAGGCTCACCACTGGGCGTATGCGTAAAGGATGGTTTAATTCAGACCAAGGTTCAGTAACAGGAAGGCAGTCCGCGGAGCAAAAGTACCGGGTAGGGACAAGACAGAGGACGTGGTCAAAAACAAGCTGGGTCAGTACACGAGCAAACAGAGTTGTCAGGGCTGAGGCAAATGGCAGGATCCAGTACACAGAGCAGAGTCAAAAAACAAGGCTTGGCAAAACAGGACTGAAACAAGGTGCTGGTGAGTGAAAGAATCAACGAATGAGCAGGGAGGAAGTGAACTGAAGCAGCTTAAATAAGGACAGGTGTTAATCAGATAATGAGGTGCACGTAGAGGAGGAAGGGCCTGGAAGGGGGCGTGGTCAGGTGACAACTAAGAGGCAAAAGAAATGCAGAAAGGCGGTGACAGATGGGCAAGTGAACGACAGATGAATGGGGCGTGGCCAACAGTGATGACAAAGTGCAGGTGCGGGACATGAGAGTGCAGTGATCAGACAGAGACTGTGAAAACAATGAGACGACATGACAACTTAGAGACCTGAGAGGAGTGCAGACAAAGAGAGAATGACAGGCAGGTGTAAGTGAGCGGAGAAGAGAAGAGACTGTGATCACAATGAACCTGGACCTGACAACTAAAGATCATACAAAGAAAAACATGAACACAAATCTAAACTTGATCAGGACTGAAAAGCATACCAGAACGTGATAAACAGAATCATGGGAAATAACACAGTGACAAAACCAAGTGGAACAGACAGACAAAACTATAAGAAAAACAGAAACTAAGTGATAACAAAACCTGGCATACCCATACTACATAACAGAAATGAGAACAGCAAAAACAATAGGCAAACAATAACAAAATGATGAACCATGAAAACAGACTGGTAGAACAAAACTAGAACGGAACTGGAACATGGCTGAAGTATAAAAATAACAAAGAAAGAAAGTGACAAAGCAAAAATAGAACATAGAATAAACACATGATGAAAAAGGCAATTAATAAAACAAGGCTGGGGCAAAAGGAACAGAACTAAATAAAGAGGAAAAATAAGGGCTGAAACCTGGAACTGGGCGGGTCATGACAGCAATTTTGTTACAAAGTTTTAAAGAGCTGTGTTCTGAGAGTAAATTGAGAGATAATTCTGATATATCAGAATTTACTTTTTCTAAGTAAAATATATTTATCAGGATGGGGGTTTCTCTCTCAAAGCAGGTGAACTCTTGCATGGTGCAGTAAAGTGTATACTTAGTCTAGTATTATATTAATAGTGCTTAGTTCAGTAGCTAAAACAACTAAGACAATATGAATTTTTCTTTGGTCATTTCATTAGAGGCATTAATAGGGCAAGGGAATCGTAATATGATGATGATGTAATCAGCTGCTGCACATAAAGAAACTGGAGTCACCTGTTCACCTGCCAGTGTATATATTGTATCACTGAGGAGTGCATGTATTGCTTTGTTTGGAGTAATTAATTACAGGTTGTGCAGTTCTTATGCATAAATATATTTTACTCAGAGAAAATAAATTTTGAAATATCAAAATTATCTCTCAATTTACTCTCGGAATACAGCTCTTCAAAACTGTCCGAGAGCTAGAAAAGTGTTACCAACCTTTACACAGACCCACTACAGACCCAAAGGTCATTCATCACATTCAAAACCTAACCAACGTCTACAGTAATGAGGTCAGAGCTTCTGGCGAGGAGCAGCATGTCATTTGAAGATATTCTGAAGGTAGAGTTGGCAAGGATAGGAGAGTCAGTGGGTAGAGATGTTGAAGCCAGTGTCACTGAACCTCCGACCAATGGAAAACCATTGCCCCTTTCAGATGAACCCCAAACTGTACTACCTACCTCAGTTGCCATTGAAAATGCAAGAGCATTGCCACACCTCAGCCTGTTGAAAGTGTCACTGAGGTTATTCTGACTCAAGATGAAAATATGCAATCTGCTCAATTATCACCAGCTCAACTGCACACACCTGAGGTGCAACAAGTAACTGTGGAGCACATTGTCAAAAGCAGTGAGATCACTTCTCAGTCCAGTTTGTCTTACAAAAGCTGAAATCTTTTTCAGGAAGAGTGCCACATCCATCTTTTTAATTTAACCTTTATTTAACCAGGTTAGTCCCATTGAGTTTGAGACCTCTTCTTGCAGGGAGACCTGGACAATTTTAAAGTTTCCAATTCACCACCTTTAAAATGTGGGAGGAAACCAGAGACTTGGAGGAAACCCACGCAAACACGGGGAGAACATGCAAACTCCACACAGAAATACCACAGGTGGGAATGGAACACATGACCTTCTTGCTGTGCGGCAATAGTGCTAACCACTATGCCACCGTGCTTTTGCAGTTGATTATGATGCTTGAGCCAGCAGTGTGGAGTTTTGCTTAAATGAACCTACCGGTTCAGATACTTAAGTTGCAGGGAAATTGTGGAGCGTCCTTCACCTGCTGCAGCAAATGTACTGAAGCCATTAGGTCCAACAGCTACATCTCATGCTTATGTGAAACTGCTTAAGCTTACGCCATAGTAGAGGATGGTGATGAGCTCTTTACTTGATTTTTGAACACCAACCAGAATGGTGGCGAAAAAGCTTCTGATTGCTTGAGGCTTAATTACTGCATGAGCTCAGTAATTAGCAAGAATGCGATAGTTCCTGGTGATGCTAATAAGCAACTTCTATCTTTGTTGAACTGCTTCTGCTACTACGCACTGAAGAGGGTAAGCAGACAAGCAAAAATAATGAAGCTGCACCTGGGGATAACCAAAGCAAGAGGTTTGTCACATTTACAGACTCCATGTATGCCTGACATGGAAGGCTTTTACCCAAGTTCAGATCCTGGTGATGCCCTTAAGGGCAACGATGTTCTCAGAGAACAGCTTGCAAATCTTAGTGCCCATGTAGCACAGCTCCAGGCCAGATGCAGAGATAAACCTGAAAAAAAAACTGCCTTAAAAGGCAGCAATAGACAACAACAAAAGACCAAAAGTGAACCAGAAATGAAAGAAATTTTAAAACAATCACAGAAAGGGTATCTAGAACCAAGCCATTGTATTGTTTTAGATGTGGGAGAGATGCTCACATTCCCTCCAGCTGCAGCAATGATCTTAATCTCTTCGTAGGTCAGAGAGAATCCATCAACCAGCATAGAGGCTTCAATATCCTGAGCTAGGAAACCCATTAATTACTGTAGTCAAGTCACTTGTTGCGGTCTGAAGCCAAACGGACTGAAAGAATCTAAAATGCAGGATGCTGGAATGAACCAAAAGTCACTTGTTGCGGTCTGAAGCCAAACAGACTGAAAGAATCCAAAATGCGGGATGCTGGAATGAACCAAAATGAATCGGATTTATTGAACAGCAAATGAATGTGCAACAAATTTGGAAATGTGTAAGGAGGCATGGAGAATGGAGACCCAGACTGGGCTGCAGTGGAAACAGGGAGCTGCTAGGATGGAGAATGGCAGCAGACCAGGATGGATGATGGTGTGGAAACTGGAGCCAGAGGTAGGAGTGGTAGTGGAAGTCTGATGCCAAGTGACAGCCCACATAACAGACAGGATGCGGAGTCACTGCGGGGGAGCAGAAGGAACACGTAAGTGGCGGCATGGAAACGTCCAAGCGCACACACACAGGAGTTAGCGTCGCAATGATATCGGGGATTGCTCAAACCCTTTGAGGTGATATCACCTATGGTAGGGTAGGAATGGGACTTGCATTATATTTAAAAGAGGAGGATGTAACCTCGTAAAGAATCGGGTTCCAAAATGTTGATTTACTCAGTCACTCACTCATCTTCAACCACAAATCTGGGATGGGGTCGCAGGGGCAACAGGTCTAGCAGGGGACCGTAGACTTCCCTTTCCCGGGCCACATTTACCACCTCTGACTGGGGGATCCCGAGGTATTCGGAGACCAGTGTGGAGATAAAATCTCTTCACCTAGTCCTGGTTCTTCCCTGGGGTCTCCTCCCAGATGGACGTGCGTGGAACACCTTCCTACGGAGGAGCTCAGTTGCATTCTTACTAGATGCCCAAACCACCTCAGCTGTCTCCTTTCAACGTGAAGGAACAGTGGCTCTACTCCGAGCTCCTCGCGGATGACCAAGCTTCTCACCCTATCTCAGACCTGGGCAAACTGCGGCCCGGGGGCCACATGCGGCCCTTTGCATGTCTCTGTCTGGCCCTCATGAGGTCTGTGATTATTATTACATATATTAAAAATCTCAAGCTTGTGTGTTGCAAATCATTAGAGAGGTTTATTTAGGTATATTTAAATATTTACATATTATTACAATAATAAAAATGACCTATAAAAGCTGTTAAATAGGTAATTTTTTGTAAAAATTTGTAATGGGAGACAGCCGAGTTATCAATGGTGTGACCCTTGGACATAATTCAGGTTCCCTATGTGGCCCCTTGTAAAAATTAATTGCCCACCCCTGCCCTATCTCTAAGTCTCTATGATTGATTTTGATTCCTCAGTGGTATTTAAGTTGTTGGTGTCTGTTACCATTGGTCATGTAGGATGTCAATCACAAGCACTCCACTAACTTAGTTGTTTTACTTGACCCCATCAGTTAACTGGGATGTTAAGCACAGTCACCCACCAGATTGGGTGACAGTTGTCAGATGGGAATATGTGCAATTTCCATTGGCCGGAGGGCAGAGGAAGTCCCTCCTGTTGAGCCTAAAAAAGTATCGCACATGAAGTGGGAAAGAGACAGCTACGTATTACAGACCCGAAGTCGAGAAAACACAAGTGAAATGAAAGTTCTCTAGAGAGAGACTATGAAGCAAACGCTAAATGAAGCACTCAGAGATAATTGCAGGACAGCTATATGGTCGCGGAGGACTGAGTGGATAGAGTTTCAGTGCGATAAACAACATCTTGAGACACTTGCAAGAGAATGATACGATCAAGAAGGACCGAGTGGATAAGAGTTCAGTGCAATAACTGATGTCTTGGTTAGTTTTGTTTAGATCCTGGAAATTAAATGAGAGTTATGGACTCAAAGTCCTCCTTGATGAGGGAGATGGTGAGCCACCCAAGGACCTTATTCCGCATTGACCCAAGGAGTTGGATCAAGATTCCCTTTCCTGGAGGAGGCCATTCATCTTTCCATCTGATTACTGAGTACTCCAGTGCGGTAGGAATGTCACACCACTGTTCCACTTACGTTTATCCTTACAAGTGCACTTAGACTTATTATTATTATTATATTTTGACTAAACTGACTAAAGGACTTAAGACTGAGACTTATTTGATCATCACAAGGAATGAATCAAACTGAAAAGAGCTGGAAAGGAACTGGAAAAAAGAAACAAATAAGTGTCATTTTTGCAGGGCCACTTTGTGTTATTCATTTTATTTCTTATTATTGTGAATAAGTTGTAATATACTATTTTGTTAAACACTCAGTGTGGCTCCAGTAGCTTATTGTGGCATCAGTTTCCTTCCCAATCACATGCAATCCCTCTATATGAACCTAGACATTGGTGTATACATATTAAATGTGGCAACCACTAGCTGGTTACACCTGTGACAAATTGGGATACCGTGAAGTACAAGCATAGTCTACATGACTCTGGACCAATGCTGCTGCAAGCAGTTTCATTATATCCATAGTCAAGTATATTCATATCAATATCCAAGTATTTGGATTTCCTAGCCAGAAATTTACTTCTGAACTGACCTTTTTTATTATCTTACAGGCCATAACCTCCCCAGACACAGTTTGGTCAATTTCAGCACCTCTAGATATTTTACAGATTTTTTTTTTTTTTTTTTTTGGTTTGTATGATGGTTCCATTACATTCAACCTTAAGCTCACTGACTTTGTTGATTTTACTTTTGACTCAAACAATATAGACTCAGTTTTCCTGAAATGAAATGATAATTTGTTATCCACCATCCAGTTATTTACATTTTGGAGTTCATTACTTAACCTTAACTCAATATTATAAGTATCTTTCCCAGTCACCAGTACTGCTAAATCATCACAATATAACAACAGTTTACACTTAACTGCTACCTCTATGTAATTTACATACAACATAAATAGTAGAGACCCCAAGATACTTCCCTGAGGGACTCCGTGCATTACCATAGCAGGTTCAGACATGACATCATTCACATAAAGCATTTGGTTTATACCTGACAGATAAGAGTTGAACCATTTAACAGTATCAGACATAAAACCCAAAGCATGTAATATGTCAATCAGAAATTAGAATGTCATGGTTAGCCATGCCAAGTAAGACCATTCCACAAAAATTGCCATGATCAATTTCACCTTTGATAACATTGGATTGGTACAACAAACATTATTCAGTCGAATGAAACTTTTGAAAGCATAGTAGTACAGTGTACAGTACAGTGGTCCCTCGTTTATCGCGGGAGTTACGTTCTAAAAATAACGCGCAATAGGCGAAATCCGCAAAGTAGTCAGCCTTATTTTTTATAATTATTATAGATGTTTTAAGGCTGTAAAACCCCTTGTGTAAACACTCTCAAAGTTCAAACCTTAGTAGAAAAATAAGTCCAGTATTATAGAATGAAACCAAAGATCAAAACCTGTTTTCAGGCCCAAACATTTGTTTGAGAAATAAAAATAGAACATTTTCCTATAAATAATTATGATGGCTTTTAGAACTAATGAATTTCATTTTAATGATCAACCTACAAGGTTGGACAAATAAGTAATTATTAATAGTGACTGACCAGTATTTCACAGTTCCTCTGACCGCACCTCTGCGTCCTGGCACCGCTCCGCTGTCGCGTCTTTTTCCACTGAGTGAGCCTTTCCAGTGAACTTTAATTTCTTTTTTCTTTTTGCTCACTTCAGAAGCACAACACAACTCTGTACACCGGGTTTAGGAACTGAGGACGCACTCATGATTGGGTATAAAAAGAGCATCTCCAAAAGTCTCAGCCGTTCACAAGCAAAGATGGGGCAAGGATCACCACTTTGTGAATAACTGCATGAAAAAATAGTCCAACAGTTTAAGAACAATGTTTCTCAACGTTCAACTGCAAGGAATTTAGGGATTCCATCATCTACAGTCCATAATATAATCAGAAAATTCAGATAATCTGGGGAACTGTCTACATGTAAGCGGCAAGGCCGAAAACAAACATCGGCCCCTCAGGTGGCACTGCATTAAAAACTGACATCATTGCATAAAGGATCTTACTGCGTGGGCTCAGGAACACTTCAGAAAACCATTGTCAGTTAACACAGTTCATCACTACATCTACAAGTGCAAGTTAAAAGTCTACCATGCAAAGCGAAAGCCGTACATCAACAACATCCAGACATGCTGCTGCCTTTTCTGGGCCCGAGCTCATTTAAAACATACAGACACAAAGTGTAAAAGTGTGCTGTGGTCTGATGAGTCCAGATTTCATATTGTTTTTGGAAATCATGGACGTCATGTCCTCTGGACAAAAGAGGAAAAAGACCATCCAGATTGCTACCAGCGCAAAGTTCAAAACCCAGCTTCTGTGATGGTATGGAGGTGTGTTAGTGCCCATGGCATGGGCAACGTACACATCTGTGATGTCACCATCAATGCTGAAAGGTACATCCAGGTTTTGGAGCAAACATGCTGCCATCCAAGCAACATCTTTTTCAGGGACGTCCCTGCTTATTTCAGCAAGACAATGCCAAGCCACATTCTGCACGTGTGACAACAGCGTGACGTCGTAGTAAAAGAGTGCGGGTACTAGACTGGCCTGCCACTCAGTCCGAAATCTCTCACTTTTTTGATATCTGCAAAGTCCCAGTTTGACCAACGGAGCTTAGTTCTGCAGCTTATCGAGGTGAGAATAATATAAAAATACAACGTGATGTTTACTGCACTGCTGTGAAGGTTTAATAATTGGCTAATGTGAGCTTAGCATTTTAGCACAGTTGATCAGATTGAACACTCTAATTTGTAAATGGTTCAGTCTTTTTTTATTTTTATCAAATAAAGCTACAGCTTTTTTCGGAGACCACAAAAACTCAACTTTAAATAACTTTTTTATTCCGTTTATATATATATATATATATATATATATATATATATATATATATATATATATATATATATATACAATGTCTGTTAGAAAAGTATCGGACCTTTTTATTTTTTTCAAAAACCATATGGATTTGAATCACGTGTGATTGCATCAGACAAGCTTGAACCTTCGTCTGCATGCGTGAGTTTTTCACGCCTGTCGGTTGCGTCATTCGCCTGTGAGCAGGCTTTGTGTGAGCACTGGTCCACCCTCTCGTCTTTTTTTTTATTGCGAATAAATGTCTGAATGATTTGGACCTGCTGCATCAATTTTTTTCCAGAAACTGTGAGAGACCTCCAGGTGGACACCGTTCGGAAAATTAATATGGCTTTCAGGGATGATTTTATGGGGATTATACAGATTAAGGAGTGTTACTGCTGCTTTAAGGACGGCCCACAACTGCTGAGAGCACGATGCGCTCTCAGCGCTGATCGACATGCTCAGACCCCGCTGAAACAACCAGATCATTTCCAACGTGAAAGCTTTGTTGATCCGGGACCTCGTCTGACTTTCACAAAAAGGCAGGAGACGTGGACATCAGCACTTTTTCGGCACATTCCACTGTTACAGGAGATTTTTTCATGGAAAGAAAAGCAGATGGACGCGCCACGGAGCCGTTCATTACGCGGCACAAAACCACCTCGGTGTTGGTCTCACAGGACGGCTTTCAGGTGGATTTCAGATGGATTCCGGTTGCTTTTCAGTCGTGTGATTATCCGATTGTAATTGTGCATGAGCTGGACATGCCCCAACATGTCCTGGAAGGCTTCATCACGGCGTTGCTTTGCGCCATGCGGCTCCACCGCACACTGCGGTGGAGCTGCTCCTCTTTCCATGACAAAAACTCCTGTAACAGTGGAATGTGCCGTTCATTTCTAAACTGGACGCTGTCTTGATCCGGTATGTCGTCTGACTAGCACATGAATTGTGAAAAGACGTGGACATCAGCACATTAAGACAGATGTGCAGAGGAGTTCAGCGCGTTTTGACATGCTGATGAAGTCTGGGGAGAACTGATTTTAATTCTATATGATTAAAATCATTTGCGATAATGTGCACTGCATCCAGATGTCAATTCAGCTGTAGGCTGGTGTTGCTGTGTACAAGTCAGAGCTAGGGTTAGCATCTGTTAGAATGTAAATAGCAGTTAGCAAGACTCCAGTAAACTCCAGAGGAAGGTAAAATGGTTGGCATTTAACAGTCAGATATTCCAGGTCTGGGAAACAGTGACTGGCTGCTGTTGTTACACCAGTTGTTGAGGATGTGTATACATAACCCTCCTCCTGTGTTCTTCCCAGAGTCACTGGTCCTGTCCTGCCACACTGAATAGCATGTTAACTCAATAGCCCAGTCTGGGATGGATGCATGTAGCCAAGTTTCTGTAAAGACTGGGACATGTCAGTCTCAGGTGAAGTTACAACCCCAATTCCAATTAAGTTGGGATGTTGTGTAAAATGAAAATAAAGACAGAATACAATGATTTGCAAATCCTCTTCAACCTATATTCAATTGAATACACCCCAAAGACAAGATATTTAATGTTCAAACTGATAAACTTTATTTTGTGCAAATATTTTCTCATTTTGAAATGGATGCCTGCAACACATTTCAAAAAAGCTGGGACAGCGGTATGTTTACCACTGTGGTACATCACCTTTCCTTCTGACAACACTCAATAAGTGTTTGGGAATTGAGGACACAAATGGGCCTTTCACACCGGATGCGTCAGAAGCGTCAAAGGCATCACAAATCACTCTAAAAAGCATTATTTTCAATGAGACGCATTGCTTTTTAGAGGTGTCAAAAGCCGAGCTAAAGTGACGCTTCCGACAGGAGCGCACATTGCTGCTTGTCGACAGGCTGATGCAGTCAAAGCTCAACCCAGTTCAGCTTTTGCCACTCTGAGCTGTGACGTAACTTCGCACTGTCCAATAGGAACAACGCGTCGGGCCAAAATACGGACTAGCGGCAGAAACCACTGATCTGTGCAAAACAGAAACATGTCACAGGACTGCTCATTTATAGAGCAGTTTTCTGAAGAAAAATCCTTGCAAATGTTTTTTGTTTTACCTCAAAATTTCTGATTACTGTTAAAAAAAATTTAGAACACTTGTAATTAAAATAGCTAAATAAATGGTTCTTTAGAAACCTTTCTTCATCTGTAAATTAAAACCACCTGTTATTTCAGATTACATAATTTCTTGTTTAACATAAGGAACCTTGGACATTTATTTTTAGACAAAATAACATTTTTTTTTAAGTCTGGTAGATTATTCATGACTCATTTCAACCAGAAAACAGACACTGTAAATAAATACAAATGTTTATTATAAATGCAACAGGAGATAATTTAAGAATGACTGCAGTGTGATTGTAAAGTAGGATTTCTGCGACATAAACCTCATGATGATTTTTTTTTTTTTTTGAGTCATTTCAACTTGTAATTACATCAAAATTTGTGATTGCCTTTAATGTTGTGATTAGGACAGAGTCATTTCTAAAATATGAATTTGACTAGTGATTGTGAATGTTTTAAAATTGTGCACAATAAGGGGAGAGCTTCTACCTGTGCAAATGTCTTTTGACTTTGATTTCATGGACATTTTTAATGATCCATTCATTTATTGTTAAAATATAAAATGAAACAGCTTTTGAGAAAAAAAATAGTTGCTGTTTAAAGAGCCTTTTATTTAGAAGCAGGTGATGTTATGCTGGATTCTCGGGACCAGATGAAGGTCTCTTCTGCAGCTTTGACCTCTGGTGTTGTTGTTGACACTTTTCTCCTATTTTGAAGAGCAGAGATGTTTTCTTTCAACTGGAGTTCATGATGTTCAGCCCATCAATGGAAGTTTTTGAAGTGCATCTGTATTTAGGTTGTCTGCACAGCAAATGTTCCTGATTGGGACAAATAAAAAATATATTTCTTAAAATATAAAGAAACACAAAACAGTTTATATATATATATATATATATATATATATATATATATATATATATATATATATATATATATATATATATATATATATATATATATACGAGGTCTGTGATTAAAAAAAAACGTTTCTTTTTATTTTTTTCAAAAAATAAATGGATTTGATTCATATGTTTTTACGTCAGACAAGCTTGAACCCTCGTGCGCCTGCGTGAGTTTTGTCATGCCTGTCGGTGACGTCATTCGCCTGTGGGCAGGCTTTGAGTGAGGTGTGGACTCCCCCTCCCGTCTGAATCAGGGAGACGGCGCGCGTTGCTTTATCAAATTTTTTCAGGACCGGTGAGGGATATCCGTGTGGACACTATTCGAGAAATTCAGCTGGTTTTCGGTGTAAAGTTTAACGGCTGATGAGAGATTGAGGAGTTTCTTTCGCTTTAAGCACAGCCCACAAAGCGGATTGGCGCGGCGCGGTCGGAGGTGGTGTCCGTCTGGCTGTTTCGAGCTGAAAACATCATAATTTAAAGCTCTGTTCACCCAGGACGTCGTCAGAGAACAGAGAAGTTTCAGAAGAAGCTGGCATCAGGAGTTTACCTGGACATTCCACTGTTAAAGGAGATTTTGTAATGAAAGAACGTGCGGACGAATTTGCCGAGTCGGATCCGTGACGACGTGGCAAATCCGTTTGCGCCGCGACATGAAAAACACCTCCGTGTTGAAAACCATTTGTAAAATTCAGGCGGCTTTTGATGGCTTTCAACAAGTGAGTATCTGACAAATTGTTTAACAGCTTGGGCATGTTCCAACTTGTCCGTTAAGGTTTCCAACGGAGGTGTTTTTCCTGTGGCGACCCCCCGCGGTCAGGTCCGGCCCGACATGCGAATCTGCCAGCACGTTCTTTCATTACAAAATCTCCTTTAACAGTGGAATGTCTGGATAAACTCCTGATCGCGAATTCTTCTGAAAGTTCTCTGTTATCTCACAACGTCTTGGGTCCACAGAGCCTGAAATTAGGAAGTTTTCAGCTTGAAACAGTGAGACGACGACGCCTCGGAGCGCAGATCGCCGTCAGGCGCCTTGGGCCGTCCTTACAGCGACAGTAAAACTCCAAAATCTCTCATCAGCCGTTAAATTTTTCACCGAAAACCAGCTGAATTTATCGAATGGTGTCCACTCAGTTGTGCCTTACAGGTTTTGAAAAAAATTTTATCAAACAAAGCAGCAGTCTCTGAGCCATTCCTAAACAATGAAAAAATCAACGAGAGGGTGGGCGACTCCTCACTCAAAGACTGCCCACAGGTGAATGACGTAACCAACAGGCGGGAAAAAACTCTCGCATGCCCACGAGGGTTCAAGCATGTCTGATGTAATCACACGTGATTCAAATCCATATAGTTTTTGAAAAAAATAAAAAGGTCCGTTACTTTTCTCACAGACCTCGTATATATATAGATAGATAGATAGATAGATAGATAGATAGATAGATAGATAGATAGATAGATAGATAGATAGATAGATAGATAGATAGATAGATAGATAGATAGATAGATAGATAGATAGATAGATAGATAGATAGGTATACGAGGTCTGTTAGAAAAGTATCGGACCTTTTTATTTTTTTCAAAAACCATATGGATTTGAATCACGTGTGATTGCATATATAAACTGTTTTGTGTTTATATATATATATATATATATATATATATATATATATATATATATATATATATATATATATATTATTTAAAGTAGAAATTTATTTTTTACATGATATTGAAATTATAACTGAAACAAAATTTCTTGGAGTCATCATTGATGATAAATAAACATATAAATTATGTTAAATTCAAAATGTCAATTGCAATTCTGTATAAAGCCCAAGATTTCCTCCCTCAGTATTCTCTAATCACTTTATATTATTCATTGATAGCTCCATCTATGACATATTATATTGAGGTTTGGGGAAACACTTATAAAAGAAACACTAATTCAATATTTTTATTGCAAAAGAAAGCCATAAGAATTATCAGCATTAAACCTTACCCTGAGCCAACAAACCCACTATTTATTTGTTTAAATATTCTGAAATTCAAGTGCTTAGTTGATGTATAAACCATGAAAGCATGTACAAACCATGTATAAAGCAAGCACATCACTGCCAGCAACCAGGAGAAACTTGGTGGGGCAGCACGAGGTGAGGCGCATGCTGAGGGGTGTCAACCCATGCATATCAACAGGCCCCAACGGCATTTCCGGACATGTGCTGAAAGACTGTGCAGGTTTGCTTGCTGGGATTTTCACCAGAATTATCAACTGGTCCCTGACACAGTCTGCTGTCCCATCAAGCCTGAAGACCTCCACCATAGTCTCTTTTCCCTAGAAAACCCCCATAACCAGCCTCAATAACAACCGGCCTGTTACCCTCACACCGGTGGTGATGAAGTGCTTTGAAAAACTAGTTAGAAATCACATCATGTCATTCATAACTCCACTCAAGACCCATACCAATTCACTTACATGGCCAAAAGATCAACAGAGGATGCCATAACCACTACACTCCACACCACGCTGACCCATCTGGAGCAACACAGTAACTGTGTCCATGTTCTCTTTGTGGATTATAGATCAGCATTCAACACCATATTCCCCTCATGAGGAAACTACTGAACCTCAGTCTCCCTCATTTCACATGTCTTTGGATTAAGGGCTTCATGTCAGATAGCTCACAGAAAGTCAAGATTGGCCCCCACATATCCACATCTCTCACACTCAGCACCGGTTCCCTTCAAGGTTGCATAGTGAGCCTGCTGCTCTTCACCCTCTACACCTCTGACTGCACCCCTAACCACATCAGCAACACCTTGATTAAGTATGCGAATGACACCACAGTGGTAGGTTGTATCACTAGAGGAGATGAGTCTGCCTACCGGGATGAGGTAGAACAGCTGACGAGGTACTGTAGAGGAAATAACCTGCTCCTGAACATATCCAAAACCAAGGAGCTAATCGTAGACTTCAGAAGAAACAAAACAGACATTCAGCCCATTATCATTGGGGGAACCTGTGTGGAAAGGGTCAGGGACTTCTATTTCCTGGGAGTCCACACAGATGAGAAAAAGACCTGGGACTGTAGCACCACACACTTGGTAAAGAAGGCACAGCAAAGACTCCAGTTTCTGAGAATTCTCAGGAAAAATGGGATAAACCAGAGATTCCTTGTGTCTTTTTACCACTCCACCATGGAGAGGGGCAAACAAGAAAGCACTCCAGAGGGTCACCAAAATGGCAGAGAAGATCATTGGGTGCCCTCTACCTACACTGGGTGACCTTCATGGCTCTTACTGTCTCAGAAGAGCCAACACCATCCTAATGGACTCATCCCACCCTGGCTACTCTCTGATTGAGCTACTGCCATCTGGCAAACAGTACAGGGACATTAAAGCAAGTACAAATAGATTGAAAAACAGCTTCTACCCAACTGCTGTTAGAGCTCTGAATGCCACTGGAACCCAACTGCCACATCACATGCCACACTTGAAATGAGTGCAATATTTGTTTGTGTGCAATATCCACTGCCACTGAAATATCCAGTTTTGTACATACTTTTCTCTTTTTATATGCAATCTATTTTTTGGTGCTACGTTCTTATAATTTTTTTTCTTTTTTAACTTACACTCTGGACATACGTCTTTCATTCAGTTACATTTTATGTTTATTTTTCTTTTCTTCTCAAGACCTTTTAAGTCTGTGCATAGTTTACTCAGGTTTATATTTGCACTGAAAGGCTTGCGTCTTACCTTTCATTGTACACATTACAATGACAATAAAGAATCTGTATCTGTAGAGGTAGTGGTGGTGTACAAGACACAATAACAACAAATGGTTAGGTATGATGTCAACAACGCAAGGGCATTCCCAGTTATCCCAAAATGATTCTCCAGCCTATCGAGTGGAATACAATCCCCCCATATCAGATGCAGCACTAAGATCTAACAGCACCAGAGCCGTAGTGGTGTTTGAATCCACTGCCAACAGAAGATCATTTACCACTTTAGTGAGAGCTGTCTCTGCAGAATGATATGTTCTAAATGCAAACTGCAGTGGGTCTGTTATGGTTTGAACCACTTTACACAATGATTGCACCTCAGGATGAACACAGCCAGACACAAAAGGTACGATGCAAAGATATCAGGCATTTAACAAGTCCAAACTTGGCAGTGATAACAAAAGTGACTTGAAAATCCAGTGACAAAAATCTGAAAACACTACATGAGTCTGTTATAAAAGTGATTTGAATAGCTAAAGTGAAAAAATCCAGAGAGTCTGTAATCAAAGTGACTGAAAAAATCCAAAGTGACAAAATCAAAAAGTACAACAAGATTCTTGGTGACCAACAACCGGTGAGAAGACAAAAGACAACTGTCAAAAAACGGACAGTGTGATGTGGAGTAGGATTTTCTTAAAAAGAAGACCTGAAAGTTCAACTACAATTTGACAGAAAGTACATTTCAGATGAAAGCCTAGATTTGATGTTTTGGTGAAAGAAATGTTTGTTTTTCTTCATAATTGATGTAAATAAAGTCCAAGACATAGTGTTCATGTTTCCATCCCCTGACTTGTCTAAAGAAAACTGGCAATAAAATTGATTATTATTTACAGGTTTTATCAAGTTTTAGAGATTTGCTTTCAGTTTGAGTTTGAGGAAGATAATTTTAGAAATTTTATTTTATTTATTTTTTTATTTTTTATTTTTTATTTTTTTGTATTTCTAGTATTTAGCACTTGAAAGGTTTTTGCCATGCTAATGCTCCCTTGAAGCATATTTGAATGTGCACATGTCCAAATGTGTCCTTCCTGATTTTTCATTCGGAACAATTAAATGGTAAATGGACTGCATTTATATAGCGCTTTTCCATCTGCATCAGACGCTCAAAGCACTTTACAGTTATGCCTCACATTCACCCCGATGTCAGGGTGCTGCCATACAAGGCGCTCACTACACACCGGGAGCAATAGGGGATTAAAGGCCTTGCCCAAGGGCCCTTAGTGATTTTCCAGTCAGGCGGGGATTTGAACCCATGATCTTCTGGACTCAAGCCCAACACCTTAACCACTAGATCATCACCTCCCCTCGCCAGCCGAGGCCCCCCGGCGGGTCACTTCGGCTGGCGCCTAGCAGCTGACTTAGAACTGGTGCGGACCAGGGGAATCCGACTGTTTAATTAAAACAAAGCATCACCCACGCAGCCATCCGTCGCACACCATGCCAGGCTCTAGCCTGTTCCTACCCCAACCCAATGCATTTGTACATCACATATGATTTGATGATTGATGGAATGAAATTGTTTCCTATTATCAAAAACAAATTCATCAAGTGACGGCGCCTTTATAACAATATGTATGCAGTCAACAGCTCCAGTTACATGAGGAAACTGGCTCTCGCTGCAAATTGCGCTTTAATGTTGGAATGTGATGTACCTGGATGTCATTCAGATGATTGCATTCCACACAGCTGGCATGGCTCGGCTCAAGGTTGACTGGCACACTCCTGACTGATCGGTTAGGGTTAGGGTTACGGTTAGGAAGCCAGGACGCCCAGCATGGTCAGCACCTGTGTGGGCTCAGACAACCCCTCGTTCCTCACCGTTGTGCGCTCTGGGCCAGCTGCAGTTCTGCGGCTGCGCACAACTCCAGTAACAGTGGCCTTGGTTACTGAAATCATCTTATGAGCCAATTATCATCATATGCAAGTAAATCCTTGCGTTCCCTGAATACACGCTCATGTTAGATTGCACCATTTGCAAGGTCCTCTAACAACACTAATGCAGCCATTGTTAATGCCATTTTCCTCATCATTAATACCCTCATAATACCATTTTGCTCATCACTTTGTGCATGCTTTTATGTCCACCCATGTAATTGCAAACATGTGGGTGTGTTAATTGTTCATAAGTGTGTCTCTGGTGTGCACATTACTCTGATGACTTCTCATTTTCACTCTATTAACAGTTTCCCAGCATCACCTCTACTTGTCAGGAGTGGAACAATAGCTGTAGAAATGCATACATCAACTAGGATTTTTGTGTGATGCACCGCACATTTCCACAGTCATTTCACTTTTGATACATCTGAACGTTAGCATGGAGACTGATGTATGCCACATTTTGTGCATACTCACACTTTGTACATGAGGCCCCAGGACTTTAAGGCCATTTCTTTTTTGTTGTTGTTTTTGTTAATGAGGAGGCCAGTGGAAGTTATATGGTGCTCAGTGGAACATTGCCATGTCATGGAGAAGAGGCTGTGTCTGGAACATACAGTCGTGTTCAGAATAATAGTAGTGCTATGTGACTAAAAAATTAATCCAGGTTTTGAGTATATTTCTTATTGTTACATGGGAAACAAGGCACCAGTAGATTCAGTAGATTCTCACAAATCCAACAAGACCAAGCATTCATAAAATGCACACTCTTAAGGCTATGAAATTGGGCTATTAGTAAAAAAAAAAGTAGAAAAGGGGGTGTTCACAATAATAGTAGCATCTGCTGCTGACGCTACAAACTCAAAACTATTATGTTCAAACTGCTTTTTTAGCAATCCTGTGAATCACTAAACTAGTATTTAGTTGTATAACCACAGTTTTTCACGATTTCTTCACATCTGCGAGGCATTAATTTTGTTGGTTTGGAACCAAGATTTTGCTCATTTACTAGTATGCTTGGGGTCATTGTCTTGTTGAAACACCCATTTCAAGGGCATGTCCTCTTCAGCATAAGGCAACATGACCTCTTCAAGTATTTTGACATATCCAAACTGATCCATGATACCTGGTATGCGATATATATAGGCGCAACACCATAGTAGGAGAAACATGCCCATATCATGATGCTTGCACCACCATGCTTCACTGTCTTCACTGTGAACTGTGGTTTGAATTCAGAGTTTGGGGGTCATCTCACAAACTGTCTGTGGCCCTTGGACCCAAAAAGAACAATTTTACTCTCATCAGTCCACAAAATATTCCTCCATTTCTCTTTAGGTCAGTTGATGTGTTCTTTGGCAAATTGTAACCTCTTCTGCACGTCTTTTATTTAACAGAGTGACTTTGCAGGGGATTCTTGCAAATAAATTAGCTTCACACAGGCGTCTTCTAACTGTCACACCACTTACAGGTAACTCCAGACTGTCTTTGATCATCCTGGAGCTGATCAATGGGTGAGCCTTTGCCATTCTGGTTATTCTTCTATCCATTTTGATGGTTGTTTTCCATTTTCTTCCACGCGTCTCTGGTTTTTTGTCCATTTTAAAGCATTGGAGATCATTGTAGATGAACAGCCTATAATTTTTTGCACCTGCGTAGAAGTTTTCCCCTCTCCAATCAACTTTTTAATCAAACTACGCTGTTCTTCTGAACAATGTCTTGAACATCCCATTTTCCTCAGGCTTTCAAAGAGAAAAGCATGTTCAACAGGTGCTGGCTTCATCCTTAAATAGGGGACACCTGATTCACACCTGTTTGTTCCACAAAATTGATGAACTCACTGACTGAATGCCACACTACTATTATTGTGAACACCCCCTTTTCTGTTTTTTTTTTTTAATAATAGCCCAATTTCATAGCCTTAAGAGTGTGCATATCATGAATGCTTGGTCTTGTTGGATTTGTGAGAATCTACTGAATCTACTGGTACCTTGTTTCCCATGTAACAATAAGAAATATACTCAAAACCTGGATTAATCTTTTTAGTCACATAGCACTACTATTATTCTGAACACTACTGTACACTGAAAAAAGAGCATGTTTGAACCGACTTAAAAAAGTGTTACGATTTGTAAAAACCTGAATGAATTAAGTTGTTTGAACTTAAGTTTGTAAGTTAGAGTTGATTTAACACTTTTACATTTGCTTTTTGTTCTAAGATTTGCTTTTGCTCAAATATTAGTTTAGTTTCTTAATAAGCTGTCATGACAGTATGTTACTTATATAATCATTTTCAAAAGTCTTGTAAATGTGATGTGTCCCTATTTCGGTGAGGCGTCAGAGAAGGAGACTAAAGTGTTTGTTAGGAGGTTGTGCAATTTTGAAATGTGCAAACATTCTTGTGGTATAACCGCGTAATGTGACTTGCTGACAGTTTTTCAGTTAGCAGTTGTTGCCCAAAATTTCTTATCAACGTAAGACCAGAAGACTTTACAGCACGTGTGGCAGGACCATGCCATGAAATAGAGGGATCAAGACCATCCAGATGAAAGACAATGCCCAGGATTAGCAGAGAAACGTTGTAGTAGCACAGGGTATAAATACAAAGCCAGCCCACTGTTTGGGGTTCCTCCTTGCTGTCAGCTTGCTGGAACACCAGATTGCTGGTTGGAAGCTTGCAGCTCCTGGGACCCTCAGAACGTCTGGGTATGTTTTTGTTTATCTCACTCATTCTGTAAAACTTAAATTCTGTCAAAAATTTGTGACATTTAAATCATGTTCAGTAAATCTCTGAGTGGTGGACTAGCCCTCAGAGTAATTGTGTTCAAATTTAAATGACTGGTTAATACCTTCTTTCAAATCAACGGACGCGTGGGATAAGAGAGGCAGGGGGAGATGAGGTCACTGGAGACCCCAGAATTATCCCAAGAAACCCGAGAATATAATTCACAATGATGAGTCAGGACTTCACGATTTGTTATAAATCTCAAGGCGGCATGGTAAGCTGTATCAATTCTGTGAAGACACTGAATCAGCAAGATCCCTGCACCTGAAAAAGCCTGCTTGACTTTTGTGGGAGTGCCATGCTCCATTTGAACGGCACTCACACCATATGTATGCGGACATTTTCACCGCGGGTTCATGCGATATTCAGGTGGCATTCGGTAGACGTGCTGATGTGTCACTGGTATCAATTCAGTGAGATATCAACTGTGAATTTAGCACTCATTTGCATGTTTTGGAGCAAATTCGTGTCTTCAGAGGCTCTCTAACAGTTGCAGCCCAGTGAGATACCACCCTAAGCAGGCCTGTTTAGGCACTGTGATCCTTCAGAAAAAAAACAAAGCAAAACAGCTTTTTCAATTTTCATGTTCTCTGGTGTGTAACAGACTAGATTTCTCTTTACAGACATGCTCTTATCTTACCTGTTGCCTTCACATGCTTTGCTTTTCTGTTGTTGTTTGTGCAGAACAGGTGACCTGAAGACCTCACAAACAAACAGGAAACAAACATGTCCTATCACACTGACTTTATATTTAATGTGTCACTGTATTTTTTAATCTGCATGATACAAAAGATGCACAGTAAGGGAGTACCAAGTTGGTTGGCTGATGAACATGATGACATGATTTTAGAGACAGTACCCATAATACAGTACGTCTGAACAGTTTGACGCAGAAATTTTATGTACATAAAACTGACGTGTAAACATTAAATGTGTCCTGTTGCCTTATTCATTGTCTTACAAATGCCTCTTCAATACACGAGATAAGCCCTGGAAAACTTGTTTTCCACAGCAAATAATGAAATATTTCCTGACATTTCCATTTGCAGTGTATTATTATAACCTGTGGTAATTTCTGTAGGTGCAGCAGACTGGCGTCCTGCCAGCATGCACCCTGCCTCTCGCCCTACGATTGCTGGAATAGGCCCCAGCACCTCCATGACCCTTGATTGGAATAAGCAGATATAGAAAATGAATAAATGAACGAATGAATGAATAGGTCATTTTACAGAAAGCAAATTTCATCTGATTTTTTACTGACACAGGAGCACGAAGTCTGTAAATATGACTCAGATGGTACATTCAGATGGGACTAAATTCACTAAGAAACTCTGGTAATAATAAAATTCGGCCACCTCCCCATGTGACACTAATCCTGTCTGAATAGGGCTTTAGAGGGGTTGGCATGAACAAAAAGACCCAAAATGGGCTCAAAATGCTGCAGTTGCTATGAGGACAAACAGATTTAGAATGAACATGTCCAGTGCATGTACAACCTCACTTCCAATGAAGTTGGGATGTTGTGTGAAATGTAAAAAAAAAAAAAAAAAAAACAGAACACAAAGATTTGCAAATCCTCTTCAACCTATATTCAATTGAATACACCACAAAGACAAGATATTTAATGTTCAAACTGATACACTTTTTTGTTTTTGTGCAAATATTTGCTCATTGTGAAATGGATGCCTGCAACACGTTTCAGAAAAGCTGGGACAGGGGCAACAAAAGACTGGGAAAGTTGATGAATGTTCAAAGAACACCTGTTTGGAACATTCCACAGGTGAACAGGTTAATTGGAAACAGGTGAGTGCCATGATTGGGTATAAAAGGAGCATCCCCAAAAGGCTCAGCAGTTCACAAGCAAAGATGGGACGAGGATCACCAATTCAGCACTTCCCCACTGGAGAACTTTCTACATGTACACGGCAAGGCTGAAAACCAACATTGAATGCCCATGACCTTTGTTTCTTCAGGCGGCACTGCATTAAAAACCAACATCATTGTGTAAAGTATTTTACCACGTGGGCTCAGGAACACTTCAGAAAACCATTGTCAGTTAACACAGTTCATCACTACATCTACAAGTGCAAGTTAAAACTCTACCATGCAAAGTGAAAGCCATACATCAAGAACATCCAGAAACGCTGCCACCTTCTCTGGGCCCGAGCTCATTTGAAATGGACAGACACAAAGTAGAAAAGTGTGCTGTGGTCTGATGAGTCCACATTTCAAATTGTTTTTGGAAATCATGGTCGTCGTGTCCTCTGGACAAAAGAGGAAAAAGACCATCCAGATTGTTACCAGCGCAAAGTTCAAAAGCCAGCATCTGTGATGGTATGGAGGTGTGTTAGTGCCCATGGCATGGACAACTTACACATCTGTGATGGCACCATCAATGCTGAAAGGTACATCCAGGTTTTGGAACAACACATGCTGCCATCCAAGCAATGTCTTTTTCAGGGACGTTCCTGCATATTTCAGTAAGACAGTGCCAAGCCACATTCTGCACATGTTACAACGGCGTGGCTTCATAGTAAAAGAGTGTGAGTACTAGACTGGTCTGCCTGCAGTCCCGACCTGTCACCCATTGAAAATGTGTGGCACATTATGAAGCGTAAAATACAACAACAGAGACCCCGGACTGTTGAACAACTGAAGTTGTACATCAAGCAAGAATGGGAAAGAATTCCACCTCAAAAGCTTCAACAGTTAGTGTCCTCAGTTCCCAAATGCTTCTTGAGTGTTGTTAGAACGAAAGGTGATGTAATACAGTGGTAAACATACCACTGTCCCAGCTTTTTTGAAAGATGTTGCAAGCATCCATTTCAAAATGAGCAAACATTTGCACAAAAAATAAAGTTTATCAGTTTGAACATTAAATGTCTTGTCTTTGTAGCTTATTCAATTGAATATAGGTTGAACAGGATTTTCAGATCATTGTATTCTGTTTTTATTTACATTTTACACAACGTCCCAACTTCATTGGAATTGGGGTTGTAGGACAGTTTGGAGACAAAGTCAGAGAGGTAGGACTGAGATTATTTGGGACAGAGGGTATATAGAGAGAATGATGCTGAAGATGGAGCCACCATGCAGGAGGAGAAAAGGGAGGCCGAAGAGGAGATTTATGGATGTGTTGAGGGAGGACATGCAGGTGGGCGGTGTGAATGAAGAAGCTCTAGAGGAAAGGGTGAAATGGAAACAATTGCTCAGCTGTGATGGCCCGTAACAACCAAAAGAACAAGAAGGACAATATGTGAATTGACATCAGCTCCATTTACTCCCTTTTGACAACTTTGTCGACTGATAAAAAAAAAATCACTTTTAAAAATTCTGTTGTTGGTCACAGTGTCGTCACATTCTGGTGTGTCCAGAGTTTTGAGGATTACAGTCTCAGTTAACAGGTTAACTATCAGCCACATTATTATTTCCAGGCATCTCTAAGAAGGCCTGAGGTTGAAGAACATGCATATAAATATTCATACAAATACTACAGCAGGGGTGTCAAACTACAGGCTCATGGACCAAATCAGACCAGTAAAATTATTTTGAAAGAATTCTCTCATGTAAAAAATAATGTCCATATTTTTCTTCATTTTGAGATTGCATTATGGCTAATCCTTTGTCCCAAAATGCAGTCAGGGGGCTTAACATCACTATGTGCAGGGAGTCAGTCAGTCAGTCAGTCAGCCAACCAGCCAGTCATTTCACTCTTGAGCAAGATTATTTCAGTTGTACTGGCCTAATTGTTACCAAACTTGGTATATGTATTACGCTTAGTGACCCCAAGAAGCCTACTGATATTGGGATAAAAAGATCAAAGGTCAAGGCCACTGGAGTGTACTTTGTAAATCTTTTGCGAGCACACTAACTTTTACTAACTACCCAGTTGTCACCAAGCTTGACGTGTGTTAAGTGGAGGTTTACTGCTAGAGAGTCAGTGTGGATTCCAGAAAGAGCGCAGAACAGACGACATGGTGTTCACTGCCAGGCAGCTGCAAGAGGAGTGTCAGGAACAGAACTCTGACCTATTCTCCACCTACGTTGACCTGACCAAGGCCTTCAATACTGTTAGGAGGGAAGGTCTGTGGAAGATCATGGCCAAGTACCGATGACCAAAGAAATTCAACCCATGGTGAGACAATTCCATGATGGAATGCAGGAAAGAGTCCATGACAACAGTGAGACATGTGAGCCATTTTCAGTCTCCAGTGGTGTCAAACAGGGATGAGAGATGTCAAAAGAGGTGTCAAAAGAGGATGAAGAGTGGAAAGGCCAGATGACATTCCAGTGGAGGCATGGAAATGTCTAGGAGAGATGGCAGTGGAGTTTCTAACCAGATTTTTTAAATAAAATCTTTGAAATTGAAATGATGCCTGAGGAGTGGAGACGAAGTGTTCTGGTTCCTATTTTCAAGAACAAGGGTGATGTACAGAGCTGCAGTAACTACAGAGGCTAAAGTTGATCAGCCACAGCATGAAGTTATGGGAAAGAGTAGTAGAAGCTAGGCTTAGAAAACAGGTGAAGATCTGTGCGCAGCAATATGGTTTCATGCCAAGAAAGAGCACTACAGATGCAACGTTTGCTCTGAGAATACTGTTGGAGAAGTTCAGACAAGGCCAGAAAGAGTTACATTGTGTGTTTGTGGACTTAGAAAAAGCTTATGATAGGGTGCCAAGAGAAGAGCTGTGGTATTGTATGCGGAAGTCTGGAATGGTAAAGAAGTATGTTAGGGTAGTGTAGGACATGTACAAGAATATTGTGACAGTGGTGAGATGCACAGTAGGAATGACAGACTCATTCAAGGTGGAGGTGGGATTACACCAAGGATCAGCTCTGAATCCTTTCTTGTTCACAATGGTGATGGACAGGTTGATGGATGAGATCAGACAGGAGTCCCCATGGACTATGATGTTTGCAGATGACATTGTGATCTGTAGTGAGAGTAGAGAGCAAGTTGAGTCTAGTCTGGAGAGGTGGAGATATGCCCTGAAGAGCAGGAGAATGAAAGTCAGTAGGAGCAATACTGAGTACATGTGTGTGAATGGGGGGGGAGCCCAGTGGAATAGTGCAGTTACAAGGAGTAGAAGTAGAGAAAGTAGATGAGTTGGTGTCAACTGTTCAAAGTAATGGAGAGTGTGGTAGAGAGGTGAAAAACAGAGTGCAGGCAGGGTGGAGTGGGTGGACAAAAGGTGGCAGGAGTGATTTGTGACCGAAGAATATTAGCAAGAGTAAACGGGAAACTTTACTAGACAGTAGTGAGACTAGTGAGACCAGCTATGTTGTACGGTTTAGAGACGGTGGCACTAACAAAAAGACAGGAAGCAGCCTAGAGGTGGCAGAGCTGAAGATGTTGAGATTCTCTTTGGGAGTGACAAGAATGGACAAGATTAGGAATGAACATATCAGAGGGACAGTTCAGGTGGAACAGTTTGGAGACAAAGTCAGAGAGGTGAGATTGAGATGGTTTGGACATGTGCAGAGGAAGGACCCAGGGTATATAAGGAGAGGATGGAGCCACCAGGCAGGAGGAGAAGAGGGAGGCCAAAGAGGAGGTTTATGGATGTGCTGAGGGAGGACATGCATTTGGTTGGTGTGACAGAAGAAGATACAAAGGACAGGGTGAGATGAAAACGATTGATCTGCTGTGGCGACCCCTAATGGGAACAGTCGAAAGAAAAAGAAAAAGAATGGTGTTAAACAGGGCTGTGTACTGGCACCATGACTCTTCAGCATGATGCTTTCTGCGATGCTGACAGATTTCTTCAGAGATGGTGATGTTGGAATTGGTTTCAAGTACTGCACAGATGGCAAGCTGTTCAATCTCAGGAGGCTTCAAGCCAAAACCAAGGTTTTGACAGACATCATCAGGTACTTTCTGTTTGCTGATGACTGTGCCCTCAATGTTGGCTCTGAAGTTGATATGCAAGACAGCTGGAAACAACTTTGGCCTCACCATCAGCTCAAAGAAGACTGAGGTTCTGCATCAGCCAACCCTTGGAAAACCCTAAGTCAAGCCCAACATCCCAGTCAATGGTCAGAAGCTCAATGTGAACAAGTTCACCTACCTTGGCAGCACATTATCCCAGACCGTCACCATTGACAATGAGGTGACTGCCAGAATCGCGAAGGCCAGTGCTACCTACCAGTGCTACCTACTAGTGCTACCTACCAGTGCTACCCCAAGAAGCCTGTTGGTTTTGGTGTCAAGAAGTCAAAGGTCAAGGTCACTGTATTCACACATATTTTGCACAAGTCTTGTGAGCACAATAATTTCTTTCCTAATTACTTGATTGTCATCAAACCTGGGATGTGCATTAGGCATGACGACCTCAAGAAGCCTATTGATTTTAGAGTCAAAAGGTCAAAATCACTGAACTGTACTTTGTCAAAGCCTTCTACAGAATACTGTCACTTATCAATGGTAAGCCTATCAGCGTTTGCCCAGGGTGCTGTAGGTCAGGGCAGAACAAAAATAATAAAGAACAAAAATAATTCTTTCAAATGGCATTGCTTTATCAAAGTGCTGAGTTGCCATAAAACAACACTGAAACATATAAATGTTATAAAATATATGGTGGAAAAAAAGAGGTATTTTGTTGCTGCAAATAATGAGCAATTAGCATAACCAGTTAACCATAAAACCTAAATCAAAAACTCTAGCCTGACTCATTATATGTGCAACATTCTCTGTATAACTTGTCAACTATGTGGTCATTTCACAATGACACATATGACTCATGTCGCTTTTTCTAAAATTGTATTGTAGCATTATTAGTTATTATTATGCTGCAATTATTACTAATGTATAAATAAAAATAAATTAAAAATATTATAATTTGTAATACATTTGGCTCTTTTACAACAACAAACGATGGACCATTAATTATTATACAGAAAACAAATGCATAAACATGCTAAAATGCCAGCAGCATAATGCTAACTTTAACATTGAAAATGCCATAGACATGCTAATGTGTTAGCATCTGCGTTAGCATAAAATACATCTATCAACTGTTTCAGAAGACCATAACAGGTCAGTTTAACATAAAAAAGGTAAATATTCCTCACAGACATATGCTCTTTAGGGTTTTAGAGGGGAAAAATTAAGATAAAGTGAAATAAAACAAATGAAATCAACGAAGCAGCAGCTCGAAGCACTCCTTCATTGGTTCAAGATTCAAAGCAAAGCTTTGTTGATTATATGGAAGAAACAAAACATTTGCGGTAAACAAAGTTATTTAGCAACTAATCTCTGAGTAAATTAATTGACAACTATTTTAATAATCAATTTTAATCGATTAACTTGATTAGTTGTTTCAGCTCTACTGTCAAATAAAGATAACATAGTGGAATGGGGCTGTGCAAGGTGTGCAGATGTACAGTGCCTTTCAGTGCAGGGATGACCAATCTGTACTTTGTGGAAGTGGGGGGAGGCAGGGTAAGTGGGGGTCTCTGGCATTATTTATTAGTCTAGCTGTGGATGGAAAGAAGTTGTGTTTATGTCTTGAGGTTTTAGTCCTGATGGATCTCAGCCGTCTGCCAGAGGGGAGGGGGGCAAAAAGTTTCTGTCCTGGGTGAGAGGGATCGGCCATTATCTTCCTTTCTCGCCTCAGGGATGGCAGATTGCAGTCAGTCACCTTCACTGCTATGTGGGTGATATGCTGCAGTCTTCTCCTGTCCTTAGCAGTGACAGCAGCGAACCACACTGTGATGGAAGAGGCGAATCTGAGTTTGGGAGGAGAGTGTGAGTGCTGATTACATACAAAAACTGTGTGCACACAAAAAGTGCATATGCATTCTTTTCCACAGAGTTAGAAAGTTGTGCATACCCTTTCTTATAAATCACAGTTGTGAAATTGTGCACAGGTGCATCATCCTGATTGCCACTCCCATCTTCAGCCATGAATGGATGCAGACATTCCCTCGAATAATTATTTGGATGTAAAAACTCTCTGTGTCTGGTGCTCTAAAGCTTTACTGGGTTCTTCGCGCAGCTCATGGAGAACAGCCTTTGGATGTCTGAAGCAGCACATGAGCCAACAATTCAGAAAATCAGAACGACGTCAAACTACTCATCCTTGGCTTGAAGTCACATAGGCAAGACCCTCAAACAGCGTCAGAGCAGCCATCCTTAGGAATGTCCATCATGCACGGCTGCAACTAAAAATAATAACTGGGCCAATTCATTTTAGTGCAGAGTGGTTTACACTGCATTCTTAATGGTAAACTGTTCATATTAATATAAATTTAAGCTGTGTGACATTGGCTGATTTGTTTTTCTCACCTTATTTTTCATTTCCCTTTCACCATGGCAGACTCGTGCTCTGAAAAGTGTCCATATGGTGTGAGAAGTAACATCTTCCTTCATAAATTCCACTTGGTATGTGGGGAAAAAGGAAGCCCCTGCTCTGTGTTTTGAAGTGTCCTTGAGCAAGACACCAGCTGGATTCCGGTGCAAAGCCGGGATTAAAAGGGAGGGGTTAAGCAGTAAAAGCACTTTGACAAAACCACAAGAAAAGAGGAATAAGTCGATTTTAATATGGCACCGATGTGATTCATCAGCAAAGAGAAAGTTGGTTTTCTCATGTAATGCAGCTTACAAAGTTTTATGTTGATCTATATGTCTGTAAAAGTGCATGTGACCACCGGCCTCCTGATTGTTATTTTGACTCCCGGCCAGCTGGAGAGTCTGCGGCATCTCCCTGCTCTTTCCTTGAGAACGTCAGCAGCCCATTCCTCTTATCACAGCACAAAGACAAGCATGTGGCACTTGACAGCGATGTCTGCTGAGCTCGGCATGCCACCGCAAGTCTCAGCAGCCCGGCCTTTTAAGATGCAGCCGAGGGGGTCTCTGCAGCGAAAGGGGACACCTCAGCTTTCGTCACCGAGTCTCCTTGCGTCTTTTCTTTCCCCCACTTGCGGACTCTTGTCTGTCCTCGGCTGCTAATTTTTGTCACACTTTCTCCGTGGAGCAGCCAGTCAAGCCTGTGTTGTATGTTATTAATACTATTGTTAACTGCAAACTCAAGGCTGACCTCCCTGACTTAGCTCATCATGTTACATCTATACTGTGCACAACAGAGAAATTGGCAATCGTGCTTTATATAATGCCAACTATAAATATCAGAGGGAATACTTTGGCCAGTTATGGTCAGATTCGGGGTAATTGTTATTAGGTTGATATCAATGCTTTCTAAATGTGCTTTTTTGACATAAAGTCAGACTTTTTTCTTTGTCTCAAAAAAAAAACAAAAAAACAAAAACACAACTCTGAAGCTTAATTTAGAAATAAGCCAAGATCAAATATCCAAAAGTCAAATGAAGTTGTGCACAGATCACCTCTAGTCTCCTGCTGGACATCTTTTGTTAATCCAGTTCAGAAATGATGCAAATACACAGCCAGTGCTGATGAGTTTGACATGCCACAGTGCCCTCTAGTGGGTCGTGTGAGCAAAATCATGTTCCAAGTAAATGTGGGAATGATAAAAGAAGTCTTTATGATATGTATAGATCTTTGTGATGTCATAATACATGAAAAAAGGTAAAATGTTTTGAATCAAATCCAGATCTGTAGTAAACTCTCTGATGCAAGGACCATTCGTCTATAAATGGAATGCATTTATATAGCGCTTTCCACTTGCATCAGACGCTCAAAGTGCTTTACAATAATGCGTCACATTCACCCCCACGTGAGGGTGCTGCCATACAAGGTGGTCACTACACACCAGGAGCAACTAGAGGATTAAGGACCTTGCCCAAGGGCTCTTAGTGATTTTCCAGTCAGGCTGGGATTTGAACTGAAGATCCTCTGGTCTCAAGCCCAGCGCTTAACCACTAGACCATCACCTCCCCAAAATGTATACAAAATGTTTTGCGTTGGTATTAGAAAGGTTTTGCTGCAAAATGCATTTTGAAAACATTGAAGTGTAGAATCTTTTTTTCTGTCTCGTCTGAAGGTGATTCTGAAGAAGTTGTGGGGACACAGCCTTAATGTTTTGAGCCTTATTTAGACCTCAATGAGGGAGAAGAAACCTTGGAGTAAGACCATCAGTCTGACAACAGTGACAATATTGGCAGAGTTCAGACTACAGAATGGTGATTATAAAATAAATAAATAAATAAATAATGCAGGTGATTTCAGCATCCAGGTGGAGATGATCAATTGTTGTTTTCTTTGCCAGCTCTTTGGTTGTAATCAAATGATAAAAAAAAAGTTTGTATTCCGTGAAATTAGAAAAGAAAAAGAAATGATAAGGAAGTGTGGATTTTTTATTTATGTTTTATTTTCTGAGAAACAGGTACATACATTTCAAATGGGAAGAATGACACAAGGGACTGAAACTATCACCTGTTTTTAAAATAAATCTTGTTTCCTTCCTATGCTGTGTTTACACATAGGCAAGACGCATTACGAATGTCATATTTGCGTCATTCATGGCACATTCCTGACATTCTTAATGTGACTTAACGCATCTGAATAGGTTTCTTAATAGTGCGTGTTGGTGCGTGATTATCATGATTTTCGTGAAGCATGTTTTTGGCTGTCAAAAAATCTTCCATGAATGTCACGCACCACCCTCATTTCGTCTCATGTTGTGGAGGTAGCAACTGAGCGTGTTGATCCGTCTTGATTAGTGGTGATCCTTAATAGAGTGTGACAGCATTCTTCTCTGACATGCACACAATTAAACCCTGTTGCACCGCATTCAGTTTCATTGCTGCAGTATGTTGAAGAAGGACAGTGATGCCACGTCAGCTAAATGTCTCGTTCCAGTGATCCTCAGCATGCTCTTGCAGGTGTTCCACCAGCTGCATGTACCTGATGTCTTGGAAAACAAGCGAGACGATAGCCGCATGGAGCCACATGTGTGGCTCTCAGTCTCCTCCTCCTTTCTGTGCCACTCCATGGCACAGAGCCCAACTAAGCATGCAATCACAAAGTTCTTCTGCTGTGGATTTTGAGGAGCAAACTGGAGCGATCTGAATTGTTCAGCAACTGACGGTTGGATGAATATGGGGGTGTGTGTGTGGAGACAATTCTCCTCATTCACAATGTGACAGAATTTAACGATGCGCTGTTATGCGCAATAGCACTGAACAGTGTGGAACATTATTCTTGATCGTGTGTAATGGTTCCTGATAATTCTCCAGCAACATGCGCCATTAATCACAATGCATGGTAACAGGTTGCAGCAGTTCCTGAGGACACCTGACGCCTCTGCCCCGAATCATCACATTCGTGATCAGCACCAAGAATGTATACTTTGTGGCATTTGTGATGTGCCATCATTTTGTGTAAACGCAGCATTAAATACAGTTATTGTACTGTACATTAGTAGGGTAACATGTTATTGTTCAATATTAAAACCATTCACACAAGGAGTAAATAATAGTTTTACCTTTCAGTGAGATCATCATCAGTCTGATGAAAACATATCCACATGAAGCCTGAATTTGGAAAACAACATCTGAAAAGAAAATCTGCCCTGGTTGAAGAAAAGTCCGTTTGTCACACCGCCAGTTTGGTGCCAGGTTACAGTGCTGGCACAGGTGTAATCTGTTAATTGTGTGTGCGCCTGCTGGTTCAAGTCTCTGCTGTACCGATCCGGGACCGGCACAGTCAGCTACAGGTGTAATTTGTTGATTGCATCTGCGGTTGATGGTTCAAGCCTCTGCTGTGAACAAATCCTCATCTTCCTCCAACCGGGCCACTTTGCCCTTCAAGTTGAAAGACTCGCAGCACCTCATCTGCTCATAACATCTCAGTCTGCACGTGATGAAATTATCCCATGATCCACAAAACACTTAAATAAAATAAAATAATGTGAAAATACTCAGTTTTACCTCTGTGTGGAGTGGAGACGATGTACGACACCATGCACGAGCACTCGTCAATATAAGTGTTCCACCTACCAATCAAAAGAATTCTGCTGGTTAGAATTAACCATTCTGACACCAAAAACACTGTGCAGCACTGACCCTCTGCTGCTCTGTAACTCATTGTCACGCAATTACGTGTGTGACAGTTTTAAAGTTCTCTGTAGCTGGTTTATGCTTTATTCTGTACTAATTTGACCCTCAACAAGCATTTCTTTCTACAGTCATCACCTCCAGTTTAAAGGTAAGATGAACAATTTCCTCTTTTTCCACTTGGTGTTGTTACATTACGGAGTTTTCTGATCCATTTGTAATTAGCATGCCTATTAAAATATGAAAGAGTGAAAGCAGAAAAGTGTCAAATCACAGCCTTTTGTGTCTGATTTAACAGGTGCATGTCCAGGCTGCAGGTCCGAGTCTGAGTACGGTGTAAAAAAATAAACGGTCGGCCTTTTAATCACAGAAATGACGCCGGTCCCACTTTTCTCAAATTGTGTCAGTGTTTTTCTTTTTAATTTTTGTAAATTTATTAAAAAACAAAAACCTAAGACACATAAAGTGAAGCAAATAAGTGTTTGGGCCACTGTTGATTTTGCAAGTTTTCCCACCTACAAAGAATGGAGAGTTCTGTATTTTTTATCGTAGGTAAACTTCAACTGTCAGAGACAGAAATAAATTTTCAGAAAATCACATTGTGTGATTTTTTTAAATAATGAATTTGCATTTTATTGCATGAAATAAGGATCTGATACAATAGAAAAACAGACCTTAATATTTGGTACAGAAACCGTTGTTTGCAATTACAGAGGTCAGATGTTTTCTGTAGTTCTTGATCAAGACTGCACACACTGCAGCAGGGATTTTGGTCTACTAATTCAAATAGATCTTCTCCAGATCTTTCAGGTTTTGAGTTTCAGCTGCCCTGACTGCGTGTTTTGTCATTACTAAGGGAAGGAGGTTGTTTGCCAAGGTCTCACGATATATGACCCCATCCATCCACCCTTCCCCTTTGCAGAAAAGCACCCCCAAAATGATGTTTCCACCCCCATGCTTCACGTTTGGGATGGTGTTCTTGGGGTTATTCTCATCCCCCAAACACAGCGAGTGGAGTTGATATCTAAAAGCTCTATTTTGGTCTCATCTGATCACATGAAATTTCAGTAAGGTATACACTGAAAAAAGTGAAACACAGTGCACTTCATTCAAAGTACTTATTTACATTGGTCTAATGGAAAATTGTGGTTTCCAGTTTAAATCTGCTGGAATCACTTTACAAAAATCATAAATATACATTGTGAGAAACTAACAAAAATTAGCTTTAACAAATTACATCAATTTTTTTAAGTTGTTCCAAAGCAGCATTTTTTTCAGTGTATCTTATATTCCAATTCTAAGGTGGAACTATGCCAGTATACAAAGGTATATCTAAATATCTAAAAGGGAAGAGTAAAATAGGAGAGTAGAAAAGAGTAGAGTAGAACCACTTAGGTGCCTGGTCTTGAGAACCACATGCCTTCTCTGCATCATCCAGATGATCACTGGTGAACCTCAAATGGGCCTGGACATGTGTTGGCCTTAGCAAGTCATTGACCAGGTCCTCCCATGTAGTTCTGGGCTTTCTCAGAATTATCTTTACCCCATGAGGCAAGATCTGGCATGGAGTCCCAGACCGAGGAAGATTGACAGTCATCTTGTATTTCTCCCATTTTCTAATAATTATGCCAGCAGTCGTTGCCTTCTGACCAAGTTGCTTGCCTGTTGTCCTGTAGTCCATCCCAGCCTTGTGCAGGTCTATAACTTTGTCTCTGGTGTCCTTAGACAGCTCTTTGATCTTGGTCATGGTGGATAGGCTGGAGTGTGATTGACTGAGTGTGTGGACAGGTGTCTTTTATACAGGTAACAAGTTCAAAGAGGTGCAATTAATACAGGTAAAGACTACAGAAAAGGAGGGCTTCTTAAAGAAAAACTAACAGGTCTGTGAGAGCCAGAATTCTTGCTGGTTGGTAGGTGATCAAGTACTTGCTTCATGCAATAAAATGCAAATTAATTCTTTAAAAATCAAGCAACGTGGTTTTGATTTTTTTCTTTAGATTCTGTTTCTCACAGTTGAAGTGTACCTATGATAAAAATTACAGCCCTCTCCGTTGTGTGTGAGTGTGAAAACTTGCAAAATTAACAGTGGATCAAATCCTTGCCTCACTGTAAGTATTCACATCTGTTGCTCAAACTTTGTTGATGCACCTTTGTCAGCAATTACAGCCTCAAGTCTTCTTGAATATGATACCACAAGCTTGGTACATCTATCTTTGGGCAGTTTTGCCCATTCATCTTAGTAGCACTTCTCAAGCTCCATCAGGCTGGACCACTCAAGGACATTCACAGAGTTGTCCTGAAGCCAATCCTTTGATATCTTGGCTGTGTGCTTAGGATCATTTTCCTGCTGAAAGATGATCTGTCACCCCAGTTTGAGGTCAAGAGCGCTCTGGAGCAGGTTTTCATCCAGGATGTCTCTGTACATTTCTGCATTCATCTTTCTCTCATCTCCCAGTTCCTGCCACTAAAAAACATCCCCACAGCATGATGCTGCCACCACCATGCTTCACTATAGGCATAGTGCCTGGTTTCCTCCAAACATGGTGCCAAAAACTTTAATATTTGTCTCATCAGACCAGAGAATTTTGTTTCTCATGGGCTAAGAGTCCTTCAGGTGCCTTTTTACTAATGAATGAATGGCTTCCGTCTGGCCACTCTACCATAAAGGCATGATTGGTGGATTGCTGTAGAGATGGTTGTCCTTCTGGAAGGCTCTCCTGTCTCCACAGCGGAATGCCATCAGGTTCTTGGTCACCTCCCTGACTTAGGTCCTTCTTCCGTGATCGTTCAGTTTCGACGGGTGGCCAGCTCTAGGAAGAGTCCTGGTGGATCCACACTTCTTCTATTTACAGATGATGGAGGCCACTGTGCTCCTTAGGACCTTCAAAGCAGCAGAAAGGTTTTTGTACCCTTTCCCAGATTTCTGCCTTGAGACACTCCTGTCTCTGAGGTCTACAGTCAATTCCTTTGGCTTCATGCTTGGTTTGTGCTCTGACATGCAATGTGAAGTGGGGGACGTTTTATGTATACAGGTCTTTGTTTAAAGTGGCTGTAAGTGGTGTGTATCCTGTACAGCTGATCCAGTATCAGCTTCTTGTGATGTTGGGCAGGAGACTTCCTTTTTTTTTCCCCCAGAAAGACTCTTTTACTTCTTACACAAGTGTTTTTCTTTTTTTTTCTTTTCTTTTCTTATTGTTTATGCACCAGTAACACCAGATCAAATTCCTTGTATGTGCAAACTTAATTGGCAATAAATTTAATTCTGATTTTACCCCGGGTTTAAGCTGTAGAAACATCTCAAGGATGATCATTGGAGACGGGATGCACCTGAGTTCAATTTTGAGATTCATGGAAAAGGCTGTGAATACGGGAAAAATTAATTACAACCATTTTTGAATACAGCTGTAACATAAAATGTCGAAAAAGTTAAGCTCTGTGAATACTTTCTGAAAGCACTGTACTTGTTATACACGTCGTGTAATAACATCTCCCTGCCTCTTGAGGCGCGAGAGTACACACGGACTGAACTTTAAACCGGTACTACTGCTGACGTCAATCCGCCCGCCATTGACTCAACGTGAGCCCTTTGTTTCGTGCACGTTACTATAAGTTTTTGTTGATCCATTTGTGGTACTGAGTTGGAAGGATGGCGTACAGAGGACAAGGACAGAAGGTTCAAAAGGTTATGGTCCAGCCCATCGTATCCTTTCTGTTGTAAAACCCGCTTTATAGTTCATAGTGTTAGTAAGGTTAGCGGATAGCTAGCTTCGCTCTTTGCTTGTGGGAGCCGAGAACAAAATTTCATCAACGGAGTTCGTGTTTTTATTTATTTTTTTCCTTCCTTACTGTGTGGATACAAATCGCGTTCATTTGTAGAAAAGCGCGTAACTGACGCGTGTGTATTTTTGTCAAAACAGTATGTTGAGAAGCGCACATTATAGTGACTTTGTAAGGTAATTTTTGCTAATTTTGCTGTAGTGTTCATCAGTAACTACACAAGAGGGCGGGGAAGTAAATTTTGGTTTTCTGTTCTGCGCGTTTCGGTGTTACGTACTGAGATTACCTCGTAGATTTGCTATCTGCGCATGCGCAAAAACAGGAAGTTTGGCGGAAATAAAAAGCTTTAGTGTTTTTTTTTTCATGAGCATACAAATAAGGCATGTTCACCATCTAAAAGGACACTGGCAGATCGAAGTGGAGTATTACGAATTTAAGCCTAGCTTTCAACAAGAATGCTATGATCAACAAGAAAAAAATTCATTATAAAAACAAACAGGTACATCTGAAATTAAATTAAACATACAGAATAAAGAAATGATCAAAACACTTAAGCAACTTGCTCAAGAGGTTTCGCTCATTCAGCTAGTTATTTATACATGTTTTAGTTTTAAAATACCGACAGAACAGGCGGTACGTTGGCTTAGTGGTAGGTGTGTGACAAACGTCGCATTCTGCATCAGCTGATTTGGGCTTTCAACAATGGTGGCATCATGAGCATTTGTGCAGCAATGCTCTCTAAAACAATTATCCACTGGTCTGTCAGCAGCAATAGTCATTTGGTTGGATATTCCAAAGTCTTTACAAGCAGAACTCTTAATTATACCAGTTTTTACCAAAATATCTATTTCCATGATGTCTAATTTTGACGGACTGTCAGAACTACAACCCCTGGCAAAAATTATGGAATCACCGGCCTCGGAGGATGTTCATTCAGTTGTTTAATTTTGTAGAAAAAAAGCAGATCACAGACATGACACAAAACTCACTCAATTCTGAGGAATAAATTATGGAATCACCCTGTAAATTTTCATCCCCAAAACTAACACCTGCATCAAATCACATCTGCTGGTTGACATTGACCCTATGTCATGACATTGACCCTATGTCATGACATTGACCCTATGTGTCTTTTTGTAAGGAATGTTTTCACAGTTTTTGCTTTATGGCAAGATGCATTATCATCTTGAAAAATGATTTCATCATCCCCAAACATCCTTTCACTTGTCCAAAATATCAACGTAAACTTGTGCATTTATTGATGATGTAATGACAGCCATCTCCCCAGTGCCTTTATCTGACATGCAGCCCCATATCATCAACGACTGTGAAAATTTACATGTTCTCTTCAGGCAGTCATCTTTATAAATCACCAAACAAAAGTTCCAGCATCGTCACCTTGCCCAATGCAGATCCGAGATTCATCACTGAATATGACTTTCATCCAGTCATCCACAGTCCACGATTGCTTTTCCTTAGCCCATTGTAACCTTGTTTTTTTTCTGTTTAAGTGTTAATGATGGCTTTTGTTTAGCTTTTCTGTATGTAAATCCCATTTCCTTTAGGCGGTATCGTACAGTCCGGTCACAGACGTTGATTCCAGTTTCCTGTCATTCGTTCCTCATTTGTTTTGTTGTGCATTTTCATATTTTGAGACATATTGCTTTAAGTTTTCTGTCTTGACGCTTTGATGTCTTCCTTGGTCTACCAGTATGTTTGCCTTTAACAACCTTCCCATGTTGTTTGTATTTGGTCCACAGTTTAGACACAGCTGACTGTGAACAACCAACATCTTTTGCAACATTGCGTGATGATTTACCCTCTTTTAAGAGTTTGATAATCCTCTCCTTTGTTTCAATTGACATCTCTCGCGTTGGAGCCATGATTCATGTCAGTCCACTTGGTGCAACAGCTCTCCAAGGTGTGATCACTCCTTTTTAGATGCAGACTAACGAGCAGATGTGATTTCATGCAGGTGTTAGTTTTGGGGATGAAAATTTACAGGGTGATTCCATAATTTATTCCTCAGAATTGAGTGAATCCATATTTTTTTCCTCTGCTTGGTCTAAAAAGTAACCGTTACTGACTGCCACAATCTTTTTTCTTGATTTCTTATAGTGTTTCTTAAAGCCAGAAAGTTGCCATTTGAAATTACTTTAGTTTTGTGTCATGTCTGTGATCTGCTTTTTTTCTACAAAATTAAACAACTGAATGAACATCCTCCAAGGCCGGTGATTCCATAATTTTTGCCAGGGGTTGTGTTATTTATTTCGTAGGTAACCACTAAATGGAATAATTTCCCTATCAAAGCCTACTGTATAACCATCTAACCCCCCCATTACCCAGTGGGAAAATTACTTGAAACAGGCATTCAAAAATAAAATGTCTGTCAAAAATGTGCTCTTTGGAAATAGAGTGCATTTCAAACTCAAGCATCAGTGTTACGTGAATAATAATTTTTGTTTGAAAGAGGTAATCATTATCTGTGATGCCACAAAAGAATGTGTACCTGATTCACTCAGATGTCTTTAATATTGGGGTGTAACTCTCCATCTGTCAAAAACTGTACTCTCCAGAAATGCTTGTAGTCCATCACTGTTTGAGAATTCAGAAACACAAGAGCAGCTGTATACTCGGAGTACATACTTATCAACTGTTTTTAGTAGATAGTACACTCAACAAAAATATAAACGCAACACTTTTGGTTTTGCTCCCATTTTGTATGAGATGAACTCAAAGATCTAAAACTTTTTCCACATACACAATATCACCATTTCCCTCAAATATTGTTCACAAACCAGTCCAAATCTGTGATAGTGAGCACTTCTCCTTTGCTGAGATAATCCATCCCACCTCACAGGTTTGCCATACCAAGATGCTGATTAGACACCATGATTAGTACACAGGTGTGCCTTAGACTGTCCACAATAAAAGGCCACTGTGAAAGGTGTAGTTTTGTTTTATTGGGGGGGATACCAGTCAGTGTCTGGTGTGACCACCATTTGCCTCATGCAGTGCAGCACATCTCCTTTGCATAGAGTTGATCAGGTTGTCAATTGTGGCCTGTGGAATGTTGGTCCACTCCTCTTCAATGGCTGTGTGAAGTTGCTGGATATTGGCAGGAACTGGTACACGCTGTCGTATACGCCGGTCCAGAGCATCCCAAACATGCTCAGTGGGTGACATGTCCGGTGAGTATGCCGGCCATGCAAGAACTGGGACATTTTCAGCTTCCAAGAATTGTGTACAGATCCTTGCAACATGGGGCCGTGCATTATCCTGCTGCAACATGAGGTGATGTTCTTGGATGTATGGCACAACAGTGGGCCTCAGGATCTTGTCACGGTATCTCTGTGCATTCAAAATGCCATCAATAAAATGCACCTGTGTTCTTCGTCCATAACAGACGCCTGCCCATAACATAACCCCACCGCCACCATGGGCCACTCGATCAGAAAACCGCTCACCGACACGACGCCACACAAGCTGTCTGCCATCTGCCCTGGACAGTGTGAACCGGGATTCATCCGTGAAGAGAACACCTCTCCAACGTGCCAAACGCCAGCGAATGTGAGCATTTGCCCACTCAAGTCGGTTACGACGACGAACTGGAGTCAGTTCGAGACCCTGATGAGGACGACGAGCATGCAGATGAGCTTCCCTGAGACGGTTTCTGACAGTTTGTGCAGAAATTCTTTGGTTATGCAAACCGATTGTTTCAGCAGCTGTCCAAGTGGCTGGTCACAGACGATCTTGGATGTGAACATGCTGGATGTGGAGGTCCTGGGCTGGTGTGGTTACACGTGGTCTGCGGTTGTGAGGCTGGTTGGATGTACTGCCACATTCTCTGAAACGCCTTTGGAGATGGCTTATGGTAGAGAAATGAACATTCAATACACGAGCAACAGCTCTGGTTGACATTCCTGCTGTCAGCATGCCATTTGCACGCTCCCTCAAATCTTGCAACATCTGTGGCATTGTGCTGTGTGATAAAACTGCACCTTTCAGAGTGGCCTTTTATTGTGGGCAGTCTAAGGCACACCTGTGCACTAATCATGGTGTCTAATCAGCATCTTGATATGGCACACCTGTGAGGTGGGATGGATTATCTCAGCAAAGGAGAAGTGCTCACTATCACAGATTTGGACTGGTTTGTGAACAATATTTGAGGGAAATGGGCATTTAAGTATCCCAATCAGCAGTTAGATATGGATGCATTACTTGACCAAATAACCACTTTGATTTTTTTTGTGCTGGTGACATATACTTGTATACCCTAACTGTGAAACAGCCCTTGTAAAGCAGGTACTGGAATTTTTGGAGGCGTGGGTAAGCATCTGGCCTGCCAGTATGTATACCTGGGTTTGCATCCCTCTCATGCCACCTGTCTGTGTTCTTCGACAAGATGCTTAATCTGCATTCTCATTCCACCCAGCTGTAAATGAGTACTTTGGACTGGTGACATCTCCAGGGGGATTTGTGGAAGTCTTGTTTTTTTTTTTGTTTTGATTTTTTTACTTTCCCTCGCAATAACCTAATATCATATTAAAGTTCATGCCTATCAGCGCGCACAGTGAGTGGAATCAGGTGGGGGGAGACTGAACGTATATACGCACACAGCAGACAACGGGATTTACGACAGATGAGGGAGTAAGTTGCTACACCTTGCACAGCTGTAAGACTCCGTATGAAATATAGTTTATTTATACAACAGTGTAAGTAGCAACACCTGTTATGAATGTTTGTTTTCTTTTTTACCATCCTCTCATGAATCATGTTGCTGTCTGCTGTGTGCGTGCGCATATGCATTCAGTCTCCCCCCACCTGATTTCACTCACTGTGCGCGCTGATAGGCATGAAAATGTAAATAATTTTTTTAAGACCCTTATGAATGCAGTAAAGTAAATCTGCAAGCCCAAATTTGTAATTCAGCGGAGAAATCATTTAAAAATGACAAATTTGCAGCTAAAATTTGGCCCTCGGCGAAAACTGTTTGTACATCCGGGACATTGCAGTGACGTCCGGCAGAAGACGGAGCGCTCGCGCCTTCAGTCCGATCCTGCATTGAAATTGATTTTATCTGTTACTAATGTTACTGTTATACACATCCTGGTTTCAGCATCCAAAAGTAAGCAATGAATGTGAGATACAGCTCTGCATGCTCAGATCAGCGGCGACATCGACAGCGGGCGACGTTCTTCCCCGACACCTCGTTCTCTGCCTACGATGCGCTTACTGAGTCTGCATGCTCGATAAACGCTGAAGCAGGCCACTCGCATCGCCCCCGAGTCTGCTGTGCAGCCGGCACCATCTCCCTGTCTACTGAATGGAGGTGCAGCCAACTTTTGATTTGATTTGATCATTTATTTCAACTTGGCAAAAGTCCAGAGACTACGCTCGCTGTTTTGATGCGGAGCGGCCGGTGACACCTGTTGCTGCAAGGACAGACTTTCTGCAGTGCCGCACATCTCGGTAATCGGAGCCGCAGAGCTCCGTGGCCGCTGAGAGAGGTTTATATCTTTTTAATGACTTGGATTCTTTGTGGGTCTCGCCTGCGTACCCCTCGACGGTAACACCGGAGGCGAAAGACAGTAGATTTTCAATGCGACACCACTCAATCAAATGGGCTTATGAAAAAGTCCCCCAAAATAATTTTCAAGCACAAATAAAAGAAATGTGTACTCACCAAACGTGCCGCAAGACATTATGAAGTTTTAAAAAAAGTACATCCTTCCGTATAAGACAAGAAAAAGGTGCAGATGCAAACTGACGTAAATCCACAAATTACAGTTGTCGCGCGCAATGCATGCTGGGATAGGGTCTTTTCCCTGACGTCTCGGCAGCGTCCCGGATGTGATGACAGTTTTGCGGAGGGCTAAGTTTTAGCTGTAAATTTGTAATTTTTAAATGAAGATTTCTCCGTTGAATGACAGATCTGGGCTTGCAGATTTACTTTACTACATTCAGAACGATCTTATGTGTAAATATGTCAGTTTTTGGTCCAAAGATCTGACTGCATTTATTTCAATGCAGGTCTACTTTAAAAAGAAAAAAACCTTCTGTTTACGTACGTTTTGCTTCTGGAAACACGAGCCCGGCATGTGGTTTTTGAATGTACAGTGTGAGCAGTCAGATCGCATCAGAGCATTGGGCCGTACAGTGTGAGAACATGAATCGTGCGCTCTGAACTTTTAAACCCTGCGGTTTTGTCGCACAGTTTGAGCTGTAGCCAAGTACAACGATTGAAAATATCGTGCAGTGTATGCCCAGTCTTACCCTAAATCATTTCCGGTAAAGTAATTTGCAATGTGCTGAGCACCCGAAGTCAGACTCGTTTCCGGTGGAGGTTGGCCTCCGCCAGGGCTGCGCCTTGTCACTGATCCTGTTTATGATATTCATGGACAGGATATCGAGGCGTAGTTGGGGGGAGGAGGGTTTCCGGTTTGATGGACTCAGGGTCTCATCACTGCTTTTTGCAGATGATGTGGTCCTGTTGGCTTCATCAGCCGGTGACCTCCAACACTCACTGGATCGGTTTGCAGCCGAGTTTGAATCAGCTGGGATGAGGATCAGCACCTCTAAATCTGAGGCAGTGGTTTCTAAGCAGGGAACCGATGGATTGCCTACTCCGGTTAGGGAATTTGGCCTTGCCCCAAGTGAAGGAGTTCAAATACCTCGGGGTCTTGTTCACGAGTGAGTGGACGATGGAGCATGAGATTGGCCGGAGAATCGGTGCAGCAGGGGCGGTATTGCATTCACTCTACCGTACTGTTATGACCAAAAGGGAGCTGAGCCAAAAGGCAAAGCTCTTGATCTACTGATCAATCTTCATTCCTACTCTCACCTATGGTCATGAGGGTTGGGTCATGACTGAAAGAACTAGATCGCGGATACAAGTGGCCGAAATGGGCTTCCTCAGGAGGATGGCTGGTGTCCCCCTTAGAGATAGTGTGAGACGTTCGGTCATCCGTGGGGAGCTCGGAGTAGAGTCGCTGCTCCTTCGCGTTGAAAGGAGCCAGCTGAGGTGGTTTGGGCATCTGGTAAGGATGCTTCCTGAGTGCCTCCCTAGGGAGGTGTTCCAGGCACGTCCATCTGACCCAGGACTAGGTGGAGAGATTATATCTCCACACTGGCCTGTGAATGCCTCGGGGTCCCCCAGTCAGAGGTGGTCATTGTGGCACGGGAAAGGGAAGTTTGAGGTCCCCTGCTGGAGCTGTTGCCCCCGTTACCCGAACCCAGAAAAGCGGCTGAAGATGAGATAATGATGATGAGTAATTTGCAAGGTTACTTGGCATCTGAGACATCAGATTTAGATTTTAGTTCTGTGGCATTAAGCATGCAGCATCCTCCTAGAAATTGTGGTCAGATTCACAAATGCAAAACAAACCTCAGAGCTTCGACCTATTCGCATGCTGCACTGAACGTACATATGCAGATGATTTGCTGCTCTGTGCCGTGTCCCCCAGACAGACAGACTGTGTGGTCATGATGTGGCTGTAATGAAGCCGTAAGGCAAATGTGCTGAAGGATATTTCTGGATCAGAAATGTACTCCAGTAAAAATAAAAATACAGGTTTATTTATACAAGGAATGTGGAAAAATGCTTAATGGTGGCCGGCACCCCTGCAGTTAACATTTATAAAATTGATTATTGACATTTGTGAATTGATGCAGAATTGTCCACATCTGCACTGCAATGGATCTAATAATCTGTCTAAGGTTTTAGAAAAGGTTGTCTTTTCACAGTTAGTCATTTTTAGAAGACAATCACATCCTTCAAAAATTCCAATCCGGGTTTAGATCGCGACACAGCACTGAGTCGACACTTTTTAAAAGTTCATAATGACATCACTTTGTCGGTGGATGCAAGGAATCCTGCTGTGCTGGTTCTGGTGGACCTCACAGCAGCCTTTGATACTGTGGATCACACAGTACTTGTTTCCCGGTTAAAACATTTTATTGGTATTCAGGGTACTGCACTTAAGTGGTTTAGATCATATTTAGCTGACAGAAGCTTTTCTGTTATGATTGGGGACCTCGCCTCATCAACTGCTCCTCTGTGTTGTGGAGTGCCACAGGGTTCTGTTCTTGGGTCTATTCTATTTTCTTTATACATTCTGCCACTGGGGTCAGTTATAACCCAGCACAACCTGTCCTTTCATTGCTATGTGGATGATCTGCAAATCTGTCTGCGTATGAGGACGAATGGGAGTGATTCACTGTCATCATTATTTAATTGTATTCGTGATGTAAAGCAGTGGCTGTCCCAAAACTTCCTTTACTTGAATGATGGTAAAACGGAGATCATGGTGTTTGAACGCTCTGGCATATCAAATGTGATAACACCAAATTTTGGTGTTCTGACTAATTATGTAAAACCACCTGTCAAGAACTTGGGTGTGATATTTGACAGCTGTTTGAGGTTCAATCAACAGATAAACTCTGTTGTCAAAGCAGGTTTTTTCCAGCTTCGTCTTTTGGCTAAAATAAAGCACTTCCTCAGTAGACCTGATCTTGAGACAGCCATTCATGCTTTCATGAGCTCCAGACTTGATTATTGTAATGCACTTTATTCTGGCATTAATCAGTCTTCTCTTGCATGTCTGCAACTGGTGCAGAATGCTGCTGCTCATCTTTTAACAAATACTTTTAGATGTGAGCATATTACGCCTGTCCTGTACTCACTCCTCTGGCTTTTCGTTCGTTTTAGAATTGATTTAAAAATTTTAATGTTTGTTTTTAAAGCTGTTTATGGCCTTGCACCTCCCTACTTGTCTGAAATATTAACTTTGCGCACTTACAGTAGGACATTACGGGCATCTGGCCAGCTTTACTTAGATGTTCCGAGGTCAAGATATAAACGCTGGGGTGATCATGCTTTCACGGTAGCTGGCCCCAGAATGTGGAACAAGCTACCTATTGAGTTATGTACTATTCCTGACTTAGCACTTTTTAAATCTAAGTTAAAGACTTGTTTATTTAAAAAAGGCTTTTAACACCTAGTGGCGAGGTGACATGTTCTGTTTTTTATGTGCTGTTTTAAAATTTTATTCTGTGTTTTATTTTTGTGAATTTGTTAAGCGCTCTGGACGCCAGTTGTGCTGTAAAACACTCTATAAATAGATGTTGATTGATTGAAAATTACCTCAAGTTACACGCCTTGTTTACAAGCAACTGGCAAAGTGCATCCAGCAGAGGTGCATGGTGACTTATCCTGTTGATTGTCCCAGTGACTCAAGTGCTTGTCAGTGAGACACTAATCCAGAATATGATCAAGAAAAATCATCAGTATCTGAAGATGCACTTGCAGGCATTCATTTTGTAAAAAATGTTTACATTTGATAAATTCAATTTCCTTGACCGTATACATCAGAACCTTATTTTCAGGTATCTGCAGAATGTAAGTATTCAGTCTTTTTATGTGTATGTGTGTGTACACACCTGATCTCTGAATACCCTGAATTTTTAATCGCTTCTGTTTTTAATTGATTGTAGCGCTCACGGATTCAGGTCTGGCTGTATGAACAGGTGAACATGCGGATAGAAGGCTGCATCATTGTAAGTTATTTGCTATGTTCTGGTGGGGAGGAGGCGTGTCATTTTCTCTTATTTCTCAGGCTGACCAAAATAAAAGATAATCTGTTATTTGAGAGTCACTGTGATGACCACACAGTGACTGCAAATGTCAAAATAGCTTCATAATTTTATTATTTTATTGAGTCAGTGTAACAAAAGAAATATGTTTCTTCAAAAGTTTATATGAACCTAATATTTGCCTCACATTTCATCTGTCAGGGTTTTGATGAATACATGAATCTGGTACTAGATGATGCTGAGGAAGTCCACATGAAGACCAAGAACAGAAAGCCCCTGGGTAAGAGCAACTTGGATTTTAATGCTGTATTAACACTTCTTTAGTTTCTATTTATTGTTTATATCAGAGTTTTTCAGTCTATTTGTTCAGTTCCACACCCAAACAGTTAGTGTGCTGTGTTGGTTTGCAAGCCACCAATGATCTCCAAAGAAGGGTTGTTTTGTTTTGGGTTTGGGAGTTTATTAAGTCATATCTGTGGGGACTGTGCAGTGGTTCTCCTAATGGTTTACTTTGTTGTGGACATTAAACGTTATGAGCTGCATTTTTCCTCCAGTAAACATACGTACATTAAGTGGAGCTAACAGGTGAAGCTCCCAGCTGCTAAAAATGCTAATGTCGTTAGCATACAGATGAGCGTGTAACTCTGTCTGCGAGTCATAATCGCAAGTAATTCAAAATAATACGTGACGGTGCTCTGCTGAATTTGATCAACTCCTGTTACCTTTTAGCTGCAGGAAGTTAAATCAATTTGTAAATTTGTATTTGTAAATTGTTCAACCTATTTTTGTTTTTAATAAATAAAGCTACAGTTTTTAATTGTGACTGCTGTAACTACAAGAAAATTCTCAACTTTAAATAACTTGTACACATTACTTTTTATGCTATTTTGTCTAAAAATAAATGCCCAAGGTTCCTTATAATGTTAATGAAGAAACTTATCTCAACAACAACAGATAAGTTATGGTTTTAATTTATAGATGAACATCAAAGATTTCTAAAGAATCTTTTTTTTTTTTTTTTTTTAAGTTCTTTGAATTGTCATTTCCTTTACTATGCACTCTTCTGATCACCAGTGTATGTTTTTTGGATTAAAGGCTGGTAGCACAATACAAATTCTGTGAAAAGACTGGGGTGGAAAACTTGACCTGACCCAACAAAAAGTTTTTGGAGAATTTTTTGGTGGATAAATAGACCTGAAAATGCATCAGAATGGATCTGAGATTTCAATTTTTTCTGAGGGAGAACCCCCAGACCTCCTGCCAGGGGCTCCCCCCCCCCCCCCCCCCCCCCAAAAAAAATAATTCCCCCATGGCCCACTTTCATCACTTTTAAAATGAGCTTCTGTGGGAGCCAGCCTCAAGTGGCCAGTCAAAGAACTGCACTTTGTGTTTTGGTCAAAATACAGCTGAAGTGTCTCCATTTGGGTACAACGTACCCCAAGTAAGGAAGATTTTGTTCACAGTTGTTGCAGCTAAAGACTGAGCGGTTAGGTTCAGCACAAAATGTCTATCAGATAAGTGATAGTGTATTTTTATTTTATATTGTTTTTGTAGTGTAGCATCTGATACAATATTTTTGGCAGATACACCAAAAATGAGTTAATTACATGATGGTGGTGGTGTGCTGGCCTTCTCCTGGTAATGTAAATGAGCTGTGGCTGTGCGCCTCTTTCCATTGTTACATGGGTAACTTGGGTTTCTCCATTTTTTTGTTTTTCTTTCTCTGTTCTCCCAGGGAGGGTCATGTTGAAAGGAGACAACATTACATTGCTGCAGAGTGTGTCCACCTAGACGACAGTGATGCTTCCAGCTACGCTTTTCTATGAAAATGTTTCCTCATGTTGTTTCATGCAGATGCTGTTAAGTGTGGTTGTTTTGATATAACATGGATATTGTAATAATCATTTTAGCAAGTGGGTCCTTTGCAAAATAAATTTTGTTTTTCCTCCCCATACCACTGGTGTCAATATATTGAGGGGGAATAAAACCTGCAGTTTGTGACACTGATCTCCACTGCCATCTAGTGGCAGACAGTGTGTAACAATGTTCACTGCAAATAGAAAATTTATCTATGCTGGCTAACAGTGGGGCACAGGTTGACATTTTTCTTTGGTCAGACAATAGTTGATTAAATTTTGAGAGATCTAGGTATCATTTCAAACATTCATTTTCTTGATTATTCTTCTCTACAAGAGTCAAGATAGAAGTCAGACCACCAGAGCAAGAATTTAGCTGAGGAAGCTTCTGCGATTTGAAGCGAAACGTCCTCGCGTCAAGCAACCCAGTCCAGTCGAAGATTCAAGCTTCTCTACTATGGAAACCACCTGGACAGCTGAGAGCCTACACAGAAATATCATTTCAAACCTTACTTTATTGCTACCATTGTAAACTAGGTTTTGTTTGTCTTCACAGGTATTTTCTGAACCTGTCGAGTATATCAAGAACATGTTCTGGCATCTGTTCAGTGTTTGCATGAATGTCCGTGACTTATGTACATCTGTTTCTTCTAAAGGTTTCACTGCCCTTAAAATAGTAGATGATGTCTTTTCAGAATCTTGATTCCGTGGTTGAGGCTCTCAAGAAGTTAAGGGGTTTGTAGTGTCTCAGCTTACAGGTGTCTCTAACCAAGACCAAGGTCCAGGCTTTCATTGACTTTGTGGACTTAACCTTCACCAATATGTATGAAAGTGGGACTTGAGTTTTAATTAGTGGTGACATTCATGCCTTTAGAATCTAAGCATATCAAAATTATAAACAACCTGGGAATATGGACTTGTGTTACTACCCAAAGGTGTACAGCAAGTCTTCAGGCTGGACCAGGGCCAGACCATGCAAAACCTGTCTACAGCGGAGTATTGGCACTGGAAGATGATTCTCGCATACCCTGGTTTCTACTTGTCCAGTGGGGAATTTAGTGTTGTTAAACACCAGGTGCTGCTGGTGAGATGACCTGTAAGCACAAAAGCTGCCTTGCCTGATGGATGTTTTTGAAGCTGAAGGGCCATGTTAAGAAAAAATACAAAGGACTTATTTTATAGCCTTGCATTTCAAGGATAAATTGAAATATCTTGAGAATAAAGTAGAAATGTCCACTTCTTCCAAGTTTAGTCTTCATAACAGACTACTTTTAGCACAATCTAATGTCATATTTATTACCACATTGTGTTTGTGCTAAAATAATTTCCTTGTTAATGAAACATCTGAAGTACTTATTTCATAGCTCATTTACACAATCCATGTGTCATTGTGCTTATGTTTTTAGATTTAAAAAGTGTCAATCTTGATATTTTGAATTCTTGACATTTCAACTTTGTTGAAATTTATATCATTTTTATTCTTGACATTTTGATTTGATTCTTCAGTTTAAACTTAAATCTTGACAGTTCAACTTCTTGAAATCCAAAATACCGGTAAATAAAATGAACAATGCCTTTGTGGCCACAGTACTCCATCGTAGTGACAAGAGTTTTGAGGCTGAATAATTTTGGGGTATCGAAAATATTGAACAGTGGCCCTCCATTGTGACGTCACTACGCGCTGCGAACGTGGTCGACGTGACGTAGTACGTAGCTTGTCCCTGTTGTGTTGACTGGGAAGCCCCTCGCTCCAAATTGACAACGCCCGGTGGAACGACAGAAATAGCTCACGGTACAGACGTTTATTTTAAATACATAGTTTATCTGTGCCACGCTTAGGTTGTGTTAGTAATACTGTTCGTGACGTAGCAGGCACTTTGCGTGATCGATAAATATCAAATTTGATATACAGCATCTGCTAAGGATAGCTTCGCTAGTTAGCATGCTAATAATTTAGCCGTAGTTTATTTCAGCCTGCCATGAAGACCAGGACTACGAGTATATATTTATGTGGGTTGTTTGTATTTGTCGTAGTGATTAACTGTACCCACGTTTGAAAGCGCTTGGCCTGTTAAATCCAGTGGGGAGAAGCACAAATATACACTAGCTAATTTGTTCAATAAAAACGTAAGGTGTGCAATTTAATATTTCATTACAGTGGTAATGACGTGCCATGATTATAGCCATAAAAGTACAGTGTCATGCTTGTATTGGGTGTATTTTCTACTAAAGATATGTAGTCGCCAAGAAATGATTGAGGCCGACTAGACCAGCTAATGTCATTTAATCCAAGTTAACACTACTGTAATTTCTCAGTTGTAGTTGGACAATAACTTCTACAGGTTGTTGATCACAACCTGCTCTGATTAGTCAAATCGTGTATTATAGTTTAGTTATATTACATCATACGTCTTGGATTATGGCACAGAATGATCTCAAACTGCAATGTTTATTTATCATAATGTGATTAGTCTGTCTTTAAGGTTTAAAAGAATCTGAGGAAATGTGGCTTAATCTGGTGTGATATTACACCCCCTGGCAATAATTATGGAATCACCAGCCTCAGAGGATGTTCATTCAGTTGTTTAATTTTGTAGAAAAAAAAAGCAGATCACAGACATGACACAAAACTAAAGTCATTTCAAATGGCAACTTTCTGGCTTTAAGAAACACTATAAGAAATCAGGAAAAATAATTGTGGCAGTCAGTAACAGTTACTTTTTTAGACCAAGCAGAGGGAAAAAATATGGACTCACTCAATTCTGAGGAATAAATTATGGAATCACCCTGTAAATTTTCATCCCCAAAACTAACACCTGCATCAAATCAGATCTGCTCGTTAGTCTGCATCTAAAAAGGAGTGATCACATCTTGGAGAGCTGTTGCACCAAGTGGACTGACATGAATCATGGCTCCAACGCGAGAGATGTCAATTGAAACAAAGGAGAGGATTATCAAACTCTTAAAAGAGGGTAAATCATCACGCAATGTTGCAAAAGATGTTGGTTGTTCAGTCAGCTGTGTCTAAACTCTGGACCAAATACAAACATGGGAAGGTTGTTAAAGGCAAACATACTGGTAGACCAAGGAAGACATCAAAGCGTCAAGACAGAAAACTTAAAGCAGTATACAGAAAAGCTAAACGAAAGCCATCATTAACACCTAAACAGAAAAAAACAAGGTTACAATGGGCTAAGAAAAAGCAGTCGTGGACTGTGGATGACTGGATGAAAGTCATATTCAGTGATGAATCTCGAATCTTCATTGGGCAAGATGATGATGCTGGAACTTTTGTTTGGTGCCGTTCCAATGAGATTTATAAAGATGACTGCCTGAAGAGAACATGTAAATGTCCACAGTCATTGATGATATGGGGCTGCATGTCAGGTAAAGGCACTGAAGTACTTATTTCATAGCTCATTTACACAATCCATGTGTCATTGTGCTTATGTTTTTAGATTTAAAAAGTGTCAATCTTGATATTTTGAATTCTTGACATTTCAACTTTGTTGAAATTTATATCATTTTTATTTTTGACATTTTGATTTGATTCTTCAGTTTAAACTTAAATCTTGACAGTTCAACTTCTTGAAATCCAAAATACCGGTAAATAAAATGAACAATGCCTTTGTGGCCACAGTACTCCATCGTAGTGACAAGAGTTTTGAGGCTGAATAATTTTGGGGTATTGAAAATATTGAACAGTGGCCCTCCATTGTGACGTCACTACGCGCTGTGAACGTGGTCGTCGAGGAGATGGCTGTCATTACATCAATAAATGCACAAGTTTATGTTGATATTTTGGACACTTTTCTTATCCCATCAATTGAAAGGATGTTTGGGGATGATGAAATCATTTTTCAAGATGATAATGCATCTTGCCATAGAGCAAAAACTGTGAAAACATTCCTTGCAAAAAGACACATAGTATCAATGTCATGGCCTGCAAATAGTCCGTATCTTAATCCAATTGAAAATCTTTGGTGGAAGTTGAAGAAAATGGTCCATGACAAGGCTCCAACCTGCAAAGCTGATCTGGCAACAGCAATCAGAGAAAGTTGGAGCCAGATTGATGAAGAGTACTGTTTGTCACTCATTAAGTCCATGCCTCAGAGACTGCAAGCTGTTATAAAAGCCAGAGGTGGTGCAACAAAATACTAGTGATGTGTTGGAGCGTTCTTTTGTTTTCATGATTCCATAATTTTTTCCTCAGAATTGAGTGATTCCATATTTTTTCCCCTCTGCTTGGTCTAAAAAAGTAACCGTTACTGACTGCCACAATTTTTTTTCCTGATTTCTTATAGTGTTTCTTAAAGCCAGAAAGTTGCCATTTGAAATGACTTTAGCTTTGTGTTATGTCTGTGATCTGCTTTTTTTTCTACAAAATTAAACAACTGAATGAACATCCTCCGAGGCTGGTGATTCCATAATTTTTGCCAGGGGTTGTACTATGCCTTGTAGCTGTGCTGCATTGTCACGTTTTGATTCTACGTCAGGACTGTTCTTTTTCATTACAAACATAGATTTGTGATTGGTCTACACAAGCCCTGTGCATTTTATACACAAATGTGGATGTAATCAAATAGAGCTGCACAGTTAATCACATTTTCATTGCTACTGTGATATGCACAACAAACACGTCACAAAAGACTGCCTAGGGTGCAGTGAATGAGAAAAAAGTTTGTTTGCACACCCCATGACATGCACAGTAAGATTTGACACAGAAGTGCTGAAGCTCTTTTCACACCAGGCCAACGTGGAGTTGCATAATGTGTACCGATTACACCGAGCTTATGCAGCCCTACATGGCAAAACACTGAGGGATGCAAAGCGGTCCGCCAAATGGATGGAAAAAAATTAAACGTTGAATTTTTTCGCGGTCATTCGGCGCAAGTCTATGCAACACTATGCTACTGTATGCAAGTCTACGTAACACTGTGTTGCATTGCTAGATTTTATGCATCCTGCAGGACTCTGCTGAACTTTGCTGGCTTTGAAGCCTCTAAACCACAGAAGAAGAGGAGGCTAGACAAGCTTCCTCCCCTGCGCGCAACATACGCAGCCATTTGTGCATATTAGATACTCAGCACAGTGCAGCGCTACACAGGCCGGTGTGAATGGGGCTTGACAGTTGATGTTTTTACAGTGAGTAGAGTAGGGAAACTGACAGAACAACATTTGTGCTTTTGTCAAACTGATGTCTGGGGATTCTGAATCGATCCAAAATGTCCAAGAATCGATTTTTAAAAAGCTTTTTTTTTACATTTTCTTGCTTACTTGCTGTGTGTACTGTTTGTCAGGCAACAGCTTCCATACTACAGCGCCCGCACGAGGGGGGTGGTCTGCCGTGCTTCAAACACTCGTGAGCTGCAGAGTTCAGTTTAGCATGGCGGATGAAGAGCTAATTCAGCCAGCACCGTCTTTGCTGAAGGCAAATGTTTGGGCGCATTTTGGATTTTATTATTTGCTGCGTAAGAAGGAGCTTGACATGACTTATGCAGTGTGCAAAATCTGCAAAATGAAAGTCAAGTACTTCGGAAACACCTCAAATCCGCAAGCCCACATGCTACGCTATCACCCGGAACTAAAAGAGCCGACTACTGGCCAGCGCTTCGCTAAACTGCCAGGCAACTCCGAACGAGCAAAGCAGATAAGTAAATTTACATCTAGAATCACTTGATTAACCTTGTAAAGCTGCATTTTCTTAAACATAAACAAGTAATATAACCATTTCTCAGAGCTCTTTGAATCGAAAATCTATTCTGAATCGAACCATCACACCAAGAATCGGAATCGAATTGAATCATGAGTTGTTGTACGATTCACATCCCTAGAGTCATCAGTGTTTGTTCTTTTATCGCAAGTCATATATTGAACACTGATAGCCCACATTGCAGGTCTAACTCATATCATGCAGGCTGGATTTGCTCCTTAAATTGCCTGTTAACCTACAAACACAAATGTGTGGATTAAAACTAGAGTTGTTATTGTGGCTGCACTCACCCTCTTTGATCTCTGAGCATTGTCTTAATGCATAGTTGAACTGTTGTATCAGCAGGGCTCAATATTAATGGTTGTCTGATTGCACAGGACAAGGAGAAAAGCTGTTCAGACAATACTCTAAAAAAGCAGGGGAAATTACACTGAACTGTATTCTCTTGAATAACCCTGATCAGTGCACACTCCACATATGGACAAATATACATTTCTTTGACCTAAAATTTCGTTTCCTCAGAGGAGCATGCACACGACTGTGGGAATGTGCGAAACAAAAACAAACATGGCGGACTTGCTAAAGTCTGATGAGATGGAGATGTGAAGAATGACTTAGACTTTGCTACTGAAAAAAAAATGTTAAAATAGTGGCCTGAGTGGGCCATCATTTTGTTATAAATTATAGTGGCCTGAAAGTGGGCCAAATCACCACCAGGACAATGGGCAAATGGCAATGTCGATCCCTGTAATTCATACAAAGCATCAATTTTTGTCATAAGTTGGTGGCGTTTTCTGTCTAAACTTGAAAGTGGACTGCAGTTCACCTTCACCTCCGGCTCAGGTGATCCTTCCGACATCCCCAACAAACTGGATCCTCCGCTCATGTTGCTCCCCAGACGAGGGGTGTTTTGTTTTTATACCTCAGAAAAGTACTGGATTTTTAAAAAAATATGTAAAACAAGATGATTCGTTTTCGAAAAGCCGGGGGTGAAGGGGATCCGTCCACCATCCCCAGTGAAGTAGATCCAGTCGTATTGCTCCCCACGCGAGGGGTGTTTTGTTTTTATACCTCATAGCAGTAGCCCTTGATGCCATGCACTGACTTCCTGTACGTCCAAAAAAATACGAAAAAAAACAACAACACAGAAAAACAACACAGACTGTGTACTTCCTCAGTGCAGCGAAAAAAATCTGATATTAGTCTCGCTTTTCATCCTAACAGCTGTTCATGCATCTAGATGGCTTACAGCGTAGTGGATTTGTTTTTGTGTGCCCAGGGTTTGAAATACATTTTTTACCCTACTTGCACTGATGATAGTAACAAAAAAAATACTTGCACCAAAAAAAAGTTACTTGCACAACCAAAAGTCAGTCTTATATTGACCTTAAAACTCCTCCTCTGATGTGTCAGGGGAGAGCAGCAGCAGCAGCGGCAGACAGTTTTTTTTTTCACGTGTGCGCATGAACGAATTGTCCGTGAAGATTATTTTATTTATTAACTACACAGATGTATAATAAAACAAATGGTGACTGGTTTATAACACAATGATGACAGAGTTTGAGGGGAGAGAGTGCGAGGAACCCGCAGCGGCAGCCAGTTTTTTTCTTTTCTTTTCTTTGTTTACATGTGCGCGTGCGAACGGGACAGGAGGTCCTCAAACTGGAGCTCCTGCAGCTCCAGTTATTTGTAGGGCTGCCACAAATGACTATTTTGATAATCGACTAGTCAACGATTATTTTTGCGATTAGTCGACTAGTTGGATCATACATAATTTCCTAAAGTAAGGCCTGCAGCATTTTCCGAGAAACATCTGGGGATGAAAACATGAACATTTCCAAATCAGTGACTATTTCTTAGACTTCATTTACATCAATCATTCAGAAATACAAACAGTGGTACTTCATAGTAAATCTGTGTCAGGTAGGCAGTTCTCAAAAACTAAACGTCCATGCTGGAAGGAGACAAGTGAGGGAACCCACCAAGACATAACTCAGGAAGAACGTTTGGCTTCTGTGAGTGGAGAAACTGGGAATAGTGCAACATTTTTATTTTCATCTTCATTTTACATATAGTCCCAACTTTTTCTGATTTGTGGTTGTTTCTGTTGCATTTCTGAAATTATAGAACTGCTATAAAGAAAAGTGTGAACATTTTATTGTGTTTTAAAACTTTGTGGAGCAAATGCAAACACCAAACTCTTATAAAGAAGGAAAAAACAGACATGTGCAGGAAAACTTTGATATAAACTGAACAAAACAATGCAGGCTGATTTGGCTCCCCATATTTTTTGTATAAATAAATCAGAATAAAATAAGAGGTAACTCACTTTGAAATTAATAAAACATATAGCTGCAGCTTATAATAACTTTGAAAAATAACAAAAATTAGCAGCTTGTATTTTTATTCTGACTCTAGTTCATTTTAGTGTGATGAAGTCATTTTTAAGTCATTTTTCTTTCTCCTCATCAGTCACGTTTTGTGCTTGAACACTACATTAAGCTTAAGATTGAATAAATACATACCTTTGGAAAATAACAGCTGTTAAAGTTCAGAGTTCTCAGCTTTTTGTGATCTGTGCCTCTGAACATCACTGCACAGCTTCTCCACATCAGGGTTTTTTTTAAACCTGTGTATGCGTAATTTTTGCTCAATTCATTTATATATTCTCATGTTTTAAGGATATTTGACCGTTTATTTCATCTCACGATCTCATAAATTCAATATACGACACGCACATGGTGTGAACAGGTCGGTGCCATCAGAACCGCGTGGGTAGAGAAAGTGGAAAGAGAAGTAAAGGCAGCTCCACGGTTTGGTTTTGTTGTGTGTGGGTTTTTTTTTTTTAACATGTTCTCTCGGGTTAAAGTCCTCTCTCTCTGCTCCGCTCTCACTGTCTCAAGTGCACTGATGGTTCTCAGCAGAATAACGTCTCATGCCTCCGTTCAAGAATCTCCCTCCCTCGCTCACAGTCTGCAGCCGGTTGACTCAGCACGTGTGTGCACACATACACACCGACAGCTCCGTCGGTAAACTGCGCATTTTAGGTGGCTTTGAACAAGATGGCCACTGTTTTAATCAGCCATCTTTCCCAAAATTTGAATGTCCAAATGACGGCAGGGCAGCTCACTGCCTAAAACTATGAGTTCAGAGAAAAACAAAGACTTAAATAAAATAAACGACTCGTCGACTAATAAATTTGTTGTTGACGGTTCCAGTAGTTGACGTAGTTGTGACAATTTCTAGTGTGTTGTCGTCATCTTCCCTGCGTTTTATGACTCTCAAACACGGAGCGAGTTGCTGTGACGATTCGTTTGCACGCGCACGTGAAAAAAAAAACTGTCTGGGTGCAGGCTGTTAGTTCCTCGCTCTCTGCTCAAACTGTGTTTAAAAAAAAAAAAAGGACATAAGTCCTGCTCACAGACTGATTGCCAGAGACAGGACATGTCCACATGAAGTATAACTCCAGACATCTCCACGTTTACTCACGGACGGTTCGTTTGCGCACACGCACGCGCATTTCGCGGTCACAGGAGGAAAGATAAACTATAACTGAACTCAGAGCGCAGACCTGCAGCTCAGCACAAGAATAAATATGAACTAGAAGACTTCTCTGTGCAGAGAACCTTCAGGCTGCGTTCTCACCTCCTCTCTGCCCCCTGCTGCAGGAACCTGACGCAGAAATTCCTGCGTCATCATGATGCCACATGAAGAAGCAACTTTTTTTTTTTTTTTTTTAATGAATTAAATGTACAAAACATCATGGCATTTAACAGTTTGAAACATTCTAGTGTAGGGATGGGTATTGATAAGATTTTATCTATCGATGCCATTATCGATTCTGCTTATCAATCCGATTCCTTATTGATTCCCTTATCGATACCTCTTTTGAATTTTGTACTAAAAGTAGGCTTTACAGGTTTTCTATGTATTTCATTGAGTCTTAAAGTAAATAAATATGGAATTGGTCACTGTATCCTTGATCTCTGGACATAAATAAAAATAAAACAGTGTTTCGCTTTGAAGTTATTAATTCTGACTGGACTCTATTTTTCTAACTTGACTCGGCAGAGAGCCGCGCAGCGTTTGGAGCTGTGTGAACAGAACGGAGGATGATTCTCGTTTCTTTCTCGCAACAAGACAGGAGTCCCAGTTAGTGACTTTAATCAGCACAAAAGTGACTCACGATTGACACATTCAGGGATGAAAGTGCTGAAAAACAAAAAAAGCTGAAACCCAAAATTACCCCCCAACACCACCCGCACGAAAATGCTTGAATTCTAGAAACTCTGAAATGCAATCTGGGACTATTCCAGACAATAAACTGCAGTGAGTGCAGCATCCATTTAGTGATAAAAAACCCAACTTTCCTTATTCAAATTAATTCCAGTAGTATTCTGCTCTTACAAGGATGCAGCAGTTTTCTAGCAAGGCAGATAGTTCTGGAGGAAACCACTGAAGAAATTAACACATTGAAAATATGGTTTGACCAAAACAAACTGTCATTAAAGTTAAATAGGATGGGGATGAAGTGGAGGTGTAAGAGTCACTGGGTGTTCACAGGAAACACTTATTTATTTCTGTATGTATATATGTATTTATTTATGTATGTTCATTGTTGGTTTTATATTTTCTGTTGTGTTTCTATTCAGGTTCTTTTTCTCTCTTTAAAATTATATATAGTAAGTATATATTGTATATAATAATCATTAGATTATTAATATATAAACAAAAATAAATTTAAAAAATATTACAATTTGAAAACAAATGCACCTGAACGTGATGACAGCTGCAACTGCTTAATGCTAACTTTTAACATTGAAAATGCCATAGACATGCTAATGTGTTAGCCTCGCTCCCCGTTTTTAAGTTATAAAATACATCTGTCAACTGTTTCAGAAGACCATAACAGGTCGGTTTAACATAAAAAAGGTAAATAATACTCAGACATATGCTCTTTAGGGTTTTAGCGGGGGGAAATTAAGCGAAAGAAATGAAGCAATGATTGAAGCACTGCTTCAATCTGCGAATCACTGTTTCGATTGGTTCAAGGTTCAAAGCAAAGCCGCGCTGCAGAAAAGTTGATTACAGACCCGCTGCAGGGTCTGTAATCAATGTAGAGAAATGATGATTTCCTGACAAACACCCCCCCAAAACAACGGCCACTCTGAAGGACCGATAACAGAATCGTTAAGCAAAAAGCTTGATGTTGGTGGATTGAATCATTTCTTAATGATACCCGAAACGAACCGGTTCTCGATACCCATCCCTATTCTAGTGCGGTTTACAAGGCACTGGTAACTTAACAAAAGAAGAAAAAAAGAGAGAGACAGGAAAAAAGGGAGGATACATCCTTCGCACACACAGAGACACGCACACACACACAAAAAAAAGATATGCATCCATATACAAACAGAGGTCAGCAAAAGTTGTAGATCTTCTATGGCTTCCATCAGAGAGTGCATTTTTACATGTCATCTGTTTCAGGGATTTAACATAGTTATCTTGCATTTGTTTTTTAAAAAATGTGAAAATGGGCTTTACTTTCTTACATTTACATGTATGTATAAAATATTTTGCTAACAGTAAGGTATTGTTCAGCACAATTCTTGTTTCAGTGTCTCTTGAAGAGATAGCAAAAACAGTATAATTTCAGAAGCAACTCGAAGTGGGTCCGGTGTGAAAGTGACTAAAGTAACTTTTGGTTGTGCAAGTAATTTTTTTTTTCTAGCACCAGTGCAAGTAGGTTAAAAAATGTATTTCGACCCCTGTGGTGTGGGGCTGCTGTACAGCTGTTGTTACGCCTGGCCGGCCAGGAAGAATTTGTCAAGCTGCACCGCCAGCGTACAGCAGTCCGTGATCACGGTGTTGTTCCAGCGCTGTGCACACCTGAGGAGAGAGTTGCTGCACAAAACGTCCGGCCGGTGTGCAGCATTCTGTCCATGAACTCTGAAGGGCTTGCTGTCCTCCAGCCCAGAAGAGCCTGCTGGCCCTGTCAGCGTCTGACAGTTCAAAAGTTTTGAGGAGGTGATCCTTGATCGCTGTGTATTTGTTCGCAGCGGTGGGGCTTTGCTGGAGAGAGATCAGCCTTGTTGCAGAGGATGTAATATTTCGTGTCGTCTGCGAACTGCGCCTTGGTTTGTGCAAACTGAACCCACGCGTGTGCGTGTCACTGACTGCTTGATCACACAGCCGCAGCACCCAGTCCTAAGAAACACCAGGTTTTTGGGGAAAAAAAAGGCAACGAGACAGCTCTCTCTCTCTCTCTCTCTCTCTCTCTCTCTCTCTCTCTCTCTCTCTCTCTCTCTCTCTCTCTCTCTCTCTGTCCCGTGCTCAACGCTGAAACAAGAGACGGAAAGTTTTAAGTTTGCTTGTGACTTTAAGTGGCAATATTTTCTAGTTCTTTGGGGGGGGGGGGGGGGGGGGGCAGAATGACTGAAGTTGATGTCTGATGTCCCCAGTCCTGACAAGGAAGCAGTGCATCCTGCTGTCCATCTGGAAACCTTCCTGCTGTCCATCTGGAAACCTGAGTACCGTTTTCTTTACCATTTTGAGAATGGAGCACGTTTCTGTAATGCAAAAAAAAAAAAAAAAATGATGATGAATGAGATGATAACTGCTTTGTTCTGGACGAGCAACCAGAGCAGGTGGATCCACCGAAGTGCACACAGATCTCCACAGTGGGTCGGATTGCACGCTTCTCTTTGCAGGTTCTCCAGGACTCAGGCGCTACAGAGCTCCATCCCAGTGCTGAGTCCTGGAACGCAGGATGCAGACACACACTGCTTCAGCAGTGGCTCCAGGCGCGTTTCATTTAAAGTGTCGAGATCAACTTAGTTTCAGTTTCATTTTGTTCCTCTTTCATTCCTTTTGCGCTCTTGATTTGCAGGCTATTCGGTGATTGGGAAAGTCAAAAGCTCATTTGTCCACATTTTCTCCTCCTTGTGTAAATCCTTGTGAGAATGCTGCTAGAGGAGTGATTTTGAATAAGAAACTTTTTTTTTTTCTCACCAAAATGGGTACTGCACTCACTACAATTTATTGTGTAGTAGGGCTGCAGCTATCGATTATTTTAGTAATCGAGTATTCTATTGATTATTCTGGCGATTAATCGAGTAATCGAATAAAAAGTACTTTTGCGTTTTTAACAACATCAACAGTCCAGGCTCTCCCTAAGCAATGGCACAGTGTCGCTGCCTCATCACGGAGATTGTCAAATTTAGTGTATCCCTTTGTGTTTTCCTAGGTAATCATTTATTTTTTCACATCTTTACAAGTTTTGGATGTTTCCTGGTGTCAGGAGCCCAGCCAAAGTCTTGACATTTTGCTGAAATGGTGATGGGATGTAGCTTTCTGTTTTTTCTTTACCTTAACTTGTAAAATTGAACCATTTTAAGTGTTTTTTTTTTAAGGTTGGTGAACTGGGTCCCTGCGTGACTTTTTTTTTTAATCCCTTTTGCTCTGTGATTCAGTCAATGCATTTCAGTTGGAGGTTGAACATGCAAGCCTCGCAGTCAGGTTTTTTTAATTAAATTGTTGTTATTATTATTTTATTTGAGTTACCGTTTGTGAAGTGTTGTGTGTTGCCCAAAAAAAGCGAAAACTAAAAAGTGAAACACTCAGTGCGCGTCTGAGCAAAATACAGAAGGAAGAGTGGACTTCTTCCAGAGACTGTTTGCCAGTGTGGCCGGGACAGAGCTGTGAGGGCAGTGCTGAGCCGCTCACACCGGGCAGAGAGAGGCAGCCACCGGCCGCCATGGAAATAGCCACTCCCCACGTAGAGCGGAGAGCAGGCAGCGGACGAAACGGTGTTTTGTTTTAGAAACAAACACACTGCTTCACTTTAAATGCGCAGTAAACTATTTCAGATGATCAGCATGGACTGTTTTTCTTCTAAATGGCTTTATTCTGTTCTGATTAGCACTTACACGGCTCATGCATGTTCTAGTCTTCTTCTGTTTGTTTTTCTGGGGACGTTACAGCACCACTCACAGGCATGGCATATGTACTACAACGTTAAACGAAGCTTCGAGGCACAGAATTTGCCTCGAACATTTTTTGTAATCGAATTATTCAAGTTACTCGACTAATTGTTTCAGCCCTGTTGTGTAGAATAACCCCAGATTGCATCTCAGAGCTTCTAGAATTCAAAGTTTCTGGGGGGGGGGGGTGGACCATGTCCCCAGACCCCCCTAATAATTTTGTGTTTCACCTTTTTTTTGTTTTTCACCACTTTGATTACTGCTTTCAAAAACTTTTTCCCAGGAAAGGTCCCCCCACCCCCGACCTGTGGGAGGGTAATCCCTGCCCACAGCCTCCCCAACATTGGTACTCACATTCCAGCAGTTTCAAATTTTTTTTACCTCACTCTACTTAGATGTCTGGAATAAGAGAAAACAGGTCACTTTTACCTGAGGCCAAAACATATCCATTGGGTATCACTTTCAATTTATTTAATTTATATCGTGCCAAATCACAACAAAGATGCTTCAAGACGCTTCACATGAGTAAGGTCTAACCTTACCCAACCTTTAGAGCAAGCACACAGGCCACAGTAGTAAGGAAAAACTCCCTCTGATATTGAGGAAGAAACCTAAAGCAAACCAGACTCAGAGGGGTGACCCACTGCTTAGGTTATTCTCACAGTAGAATAAATAGAAAACAGGAAACCAAAGCAACATCTAAACAAAGTGCTATTATTGAGATGACCATGCAACCATTTGCGCTGCAGGCAGGTGGTCTTCCAACACCCTGCGGTGCAGGGTTGGTGTTCCTCCATCATGCTGTCAATGGGCCTGTCACCGCGGTAAAATTAATTCCAAATGCAGACTGCAGTGCGCTGCATCTGTGTCAGGCATGGCATCTTGTGGTTAGTCCAGTGTCCTGTGGTGTGAAGCTGTCAACATTGTGAGACGTCATCAGTACCTTGGACAGTGGGACAAAGAGCACAATCAGTAGGCTGGAAAAACTACACCTAAAGTATGAATTCACCAGCAGTAAATTGACAGGAAAGTGGAGAGAATACTAAATGGTAAATGGACTGCCTTTATATAGTGCTTTTACATTTGCATCAGATGCTCATATAATAACTGAGGTGGTCGCCAGCTGCTAGCCTAAGCTTCACAAAGACACCCCGAATTCAGATGAAGTGAGGCCAACACTCACTTCGGGTATTGCAAAGACTTTGTACCCGTCTGTCCGTCTGTCCCTCTGTGTGTGCTCAGCATATGTCCAGTCCTATTGCTGCCAGGGTCTTCAAATTCACTGGGAGCATTCTTGGGACACAGACCTTGGACAAGTTCAAAGACGGGTAACTTTTTTTTATTTAACCTTTGTTTGACCAGGTTAGTCCCATTGAGATCGAAATCTCTTTTGCAAGGGAGGCCTGGACAATTATAAAGTTTCCAATTCACCTAACCTACATGCCTTTAACCTTGACATATTCTAAGGGGTCAAAAGGTCACATTCTTTTTTACAAATTCCTTCATTGATTACATGCTCATACAGCCTAGGGTATTTTAGCATTGCATTATTTTTATTTTTTCCATTTACCAGTGGGTTTTTTATTAGCCTATTCTAAATATGAAGAGAAAATCAATTCATTTTTGGAATTTGTGCTTATCCTTTTTTGACCAGGAAAAGAAACATCGCTTGTATTTAATCTTTTGTAATTTAAAAGATTGCTGTTTATTCTGATTGTTGTTTTAGCTGTTTCCACCTTGTTTTACTTTAAATCCTAGGATGTGATCGCAAAGGGTTTCTATAAAGGGAGATAGTGAACACTTTATGATTTGGCTGTAAAAGTCACAAGATTTATTCATTTATTTATTTTTTGCTTTAATCCCTTGTACCACCATGCCTGGAAAAAAATTCTCAGAAGCTCTGGGGTTGTATTCAATTATACATTGCATTTGAACATAAGAATTGTTTGATTTATTTATTTTACCCCAGGGATTTCCAAGGACTCCAAATTCCCAAACCCTAAATTGAACCCTGAAATGAAGAAATCGCCTTCACACACTGCACTGAGTCTGTGTGCTATGGTCCAACTGCGTAGCACCATTAAAACGCAGACTTTTCCTCTTAATGAGTTGCTATGGGCTTTCTATACATTAGGTGAAGAATAGTAAACATCTCGGTGTAGAGTTACAGGTTTTTTTATTATTACAATGAAGGGATTAATGCTCATGACTTTTTTTTTCTTTCTCCTGTTCGCTGCATGAGTGAGTTATTAAATGCTTGTAGTTTCCTTTTCTTTTGCATACAACTGGCTATGAAATCATTTTAATATGAAAACAAAGTTAGTTTTCTAAGAGGTCATACTTCTGTCAACAGTGGACCTTTGCTCTATGGCTAGTATCTTGGAGCTGCGAATGTAGACAAGCGCTGCAAAAATCAGGGTTTGCCTCAGTCATTAGCGATGTTTAGCCTCAATTCGCAACATCAGCACAAAAGTTTGGGAAAGTGTTGGCCAATAACAATGGGTGAACACTTGCGACAATTAGCATATGTTAAGCCCCTTTCACACTGGGCCCACTTCAAGTTGCGTCATGCGGCGTCATGACGACGCCACATGGATGCAACCAAGTGCTGGGACGATGTAGCTCAATGCCACAACAACGCGAGGGACCCAAAGGACAAAACGAATCGGACGCCAGAAATTAAACATGTTTAATTTACCCAACGCCAGTTTATGTTTCCTGCTGTGTTCCATTGTTCCCGAAATATAAATCATGCAGGATTGTTTTTATACCGTGTACACAATGCAGCAAAAACTATACGCTCAAAAAGATCACAGAAAAAAAATGCTGATTGCAGCCTGACTGCAGCTGCACCTACTCGCTCTTTTCTCAAAAATGTGTTTAAATAAAGTCCATAAAAGTCCTGCTCACAGACTGATTGCCAGAGACAGTACATGTCCACATCCAGTAAAAAGACCAGACATCTCCAGTCCACTCACGGACGATTCATTTGCGTGTGCACATGTGAACCATTAAAAGAAAAAAAAAAAACTGTGGCTGTTGCAGTTCCTCACTCTCCCCTCAAACTCTCTCATCACTATGTTTGATAAAGGACAAGAAAGGACATAAGTCCTGCTCACAGACTGATTGCCAGAGACAGGACATCTCCACATCAAGTATAACTCTAGGCATCTCCACATTCACTCACAGATGGTTCGTGCACATGCACAGAGCTTGCGGTCAAAAGAAGAACAATAAACTATAACAGAACTCAGTGCGCAGACCAGCACAAGAACAAATATCAACGAGAAGAGAAATCAGAGTGCACAGTCTGGCTGCAGCCAAAATGTGCACTCTGATTTCTCTGTGCAGAGGACCTGCAGGCTGCATCCTCACCTCCTCTCTGCCCCCCTGCTGTGCACACCTGACGCAGACATTACTGCATCGTCATGACACCACATGAAGCAACTCGAAGCAGCCCTGGTGTGAAAGGGGCTTTAGCAACATTGTTTGAAACTTTTGGGTACATTTATGGTGTTTTGCCAATTCCTGGTAAAATATCAGGTGAATGTCAGGTAGGGCTGAAACGGTTAGGCACACAGGGTGAAATAAAGCCTTTTAGGAAAAAGACGGTCCACGCTGATCATCTGAAATAGTTTACTGCGCATTTAAAGCAAAGCAGTGTGTTTTTCTGTTTGAAAAAAAAAAACACTGTTTCATCCGCTGCCTGCTCTCCGCTCTATGTGGGGAGTGGCTGTTCGCCCGGCGGCCGGCTGCTGTCTCTCTCTGCTCGGTGTGAAGGGCTCTCAACACTCCCCTCACGAGTCAAAGCTCCGTCCCTGGCCACACTGACAAACAGTTTCTGAAAGATCCTCTCAGCAAAAGTCCACTCTTTCTTCTGTGTCTTGTTCAGACTCGCACTGAGTGTTTCGTTTTTTAATTTTTGCTTTTTTGGGCAACACACAACGCTTCACAAACACGGTAATTTAAATGAAATAATAATAATAAAAAAAGTGACTGTGAAGCTTGCATGTTCAACCCCCAGCCGAAATGCACCTGCTGAAGAGCAGAGAAAGGGCTAAAAAAAAAAACTTAAAAATGGTTCATTTTTACAAGTTAGGGAAAACAAAAACAAAGCAACATCCCATCGCCCTTTCAGCAAAATGTCAAGACTTTGGCCTGACTTTGGATGAGCTCCTGACACTGGGAAAGATCCAGAACTTGTAAAGAAGTGACAAAATAATTACCCAGGAAAACAGAAAGGGATACACTAAATTTGACAATCTGTGTGATGGCGCAGCGACATTGTGCCATTGCTTAGGAAGAGCCCTGGACAGTTGATGTTGTTTAAAAACGCAAAAGTACTTTTTATCTGATTACTCAATTAATCACCAGAACAATCGATAGAATACTCGATTACTAAAATAATCGATAGCTGCAGCCCTAATGTCAGGTGAATCAAACCCTCTCCAGCATTTAGATTTCTCTTGACCACTGTGGAAGGCAGAGCTCAGAAGACTTTGCCTGTACAAACTATATAGAAGATGGATTTCCAGAATATGGAACTGAATTTATGTCAGGAATAAGATCAGCATGAGGAAGAATTGCATTTGTCTGGCTGCTGCTGCAGCTATCCTGCTGCAGAAGAGAAGGAAAAAATTAAGGAAAAAGGAGGAGAAAAGGTACACTGTTTTGGTTAGAGAGAATAGAATAGAGCCTTTATTGTCATTGTACAAACATACATACAACAAAATTTGTCCTCTGTATTTAACCCATCCTAATCACAGTTGCACACAATCCAACCACTTGGAGCAGAGGAGAGCCGCACTCCGGCACCTGGGGACCTAAATAAGCATGTATTTTGGTTGTGGGAAGAAACTGGAGTGCCCGGAGGAAACCCACACAGACTACGTTTACATGCCGTTAATATTCGGTTTAAGGTCAATATTCCAGTTTCTGAATCATTAGGAATAACCTGTTTACATGCTTAAGCAGACAGAGTTACTCCTGTATACATGGTCACTGGTATCATTTGGAATATCCCCATCTAAACAGCGACGCACGTCTTCCACCGGTGCTTGATTTAGTCTGGCGTTCGTGCAGATCCTGCTTTGCGTAACTTTTCGGCCACCTTCTTGTAAATGTCACTATCTCGGTACTTTCTACTGTCAATAAAAGACATTATATTCATGTACACTCAACAAAAATATAAACGCAACACTTTTGGTTTTGCTCCCATTTTGTATGAGATGAACTCAAAGATCTAAAACCTTTTCCACATACACAATATCACCATTTCCCTGAAATATTGTTCACAAACCAGTCTAAATCTGTGATAGTGAGCACTTCTCCTTTGCTGAGATAATCCATCCCACCTCACAGGTGTGCCATATCAAGATGCTGATTAGACACCATGATTAGTGCACAGGTGAGGTGGGATGGATTATCTCAGCAAAGGAGAAGTGCTCACTATCACAGATTTCGACTGGTTTGTGAACAATATTTGAGGGAAATGGTGATATTGTGTATGTGGAAAAAGTTTTAGATCTTTGAGTTCATCTCATACAAAATGGGAGCAAAATCAAAAGTGTTGCGTTTATATTTTTGTTGAGTGTATTTCACGATACTAATGAAGTACAGTGGTCCCTCTTTTATCGCGGGAGTTACGTTCTAAAGGTAACCCGCAATAGGCGAAATCCGCAAAGTAGTCAGTGTTAGTTTTTACAATTATAATAGATGTTTTAAGGCTGTAAAACCCCTCACTACACACTTTATACACTTTTCTGAAACAGGCATTAACATTTTCTCACTTTTCTCTCCTTTTCTCTTCTGTGCAAGAAGATTATAGACAGACACACGCAGAACACAATGGGCGTGCTCTCCCTTCACTCACTGCCTCTGGGGGTACGGCTGCGGAACCCGCAAAGAATCCAAGTCATGGCCACGGAGCTCTGCGGCTGCGGTATACCGAGACCCTGCGGCGCTGTGGATTTTTCAACAAGAAATCTATCCTTGCGGGCTGCCAGAGCGCTCCGCAGCAAAACAGCGAGTGTAGTCTTTGGACCTGTTGCCAGAGTTGGCGCAGCTCCACACAGCAGAGAGGGGGGCGGTGTGAGTGGTCCGCTGCGGCGTTTACCAAGCCCGCAGACTCAGTAAGCGCATCGGAGGCAGCGAGAGCAATCGCAGTGATGCCAACCGGTGCAGTGACCGGCCCGCCTGATAAGGACGCAGAACACAATGCGCTGTTTACCTCTGCTTCTGTGGTGTCCGGTGGGTTGCACACGCCGCATACAAGTAGTTGCCGTTCTCAAAAGACCAAGATTTTTAGCGGATAGGACATGCGCAGAACACAAAATAATGTTCCTTTCTATGGGGTTATCCCGATGCGCGTTTATATGACCTGATATTCGGGTTAGAAAAGGAGTAACCCAGGGGTCTTATTTGGGTTTTTAAAAACTGGAATATGAGCATATTTGGGTTTTTGCGGGTGTTTACATGGTCGTGCGCAACCGGGTTATTGCTAATATTCTGGTTATGAAAGGGTTATTGGCTGCATGTAAACGTAGTCACAGACACTGGGAGAACATGCAACCTCCACACAGAAAGGGCAGGAAGCAATCCCACGACCTTCTTGCTGTGAGGTACTAGTGCTAATTTACAGCCATTTACAAATGCTTAAAACAGTTTTACAAATGTTTGCAAAAAAAAAAAAATAGGTTCACAAACAAGAAATGCTGTTTGCAGCCCTAAAAATGTTTTTGCAGTGTTTTGCAACCATTTACAAACCCTGACGAAACCTAAAATTTGCTACTTTTGTCAGCATTGGCTGCTCCTGTTTAATCACCAGAGCACATTAACGAGCTTCAGCATACAACCATGTTTGTTAGGTCAATAAAAATAGAAAAATTAAGATTCAGGAAGTTTTTAATCAAGGTTTTAAGTTTCAAAGAGCAGAGTTGGGGGAAAAAAGTATAAAGTTAGTTTTATCTACCTTTTATGTTTTCATGTGTTTAAGGTTTAATGTTAAATATCGCAAATGAGCTATGGGTGTTTTCAGACATTCTCCTGCCATAATCACTTAGTACTTACACAGTTGTTTTAGACCCCTGTGGCATTTGCAACAGAAATACCTTCAAATGCTTTAATCAGGCATGTGGGAATTTCATGGAGTTCCACCAGTCTAGTGACCAAAATGTCCATCTCTATGATTGACGCAAATATGTTGATGTCAGGTTGCCATACATCAACACAGGTGATGTATGGCAGGTTGCATACTGATGTATACATGCCATACATGGCAGGTTGCATTGGAGGAAGCGGGTATAGATGATGAATGGTATGACTTCAAACAAAAGTCACACAAAAGTCCTATGATGAAGTCATACACAGTCAAAAAAATAAATAAATAAACAAAACGTGTGTAAAGCGTGCAGGGTGTTCATTGGCCCTCTGATGGCTTTCATTACCATTCACTCCAGAATTGCAATTTTAATCTGTTCAATTTGTTGTAGTGTTTAGAAGGCAAGTACTTTATATTTGCCACATAATTGTGTTTGTGCTAATGCTGTGAATTTACATATTCAGATACCAGTCAACATGCTCAATGATTGACATTGTTCTTATTCCTTGTTTTTCTACTTGTGCTCCAGATCTTGAATGAATAGTGAGGACTGTAAAAGACAGCTATGCAGACCATCAAGTGTGTTGTAGTTGGAGATGGTGCAGTCGGTAAAACCTGTCTGCTCATCTCTTACACCACAAACAAGTTTCCCTCTGAGTACGTACCTACGGTAAGTGTGGACGTGTGTGTGTTTGTTAGACATGACTTAAAAGACCATACTTAAGGGGTGAACCCAACTACCATGATCCGCATGATGAAAGTAATTAGTACGCAGTTTGCAACACAAAACATCTCTGATGTTTCAGAATCCAGCATTTGTTGGGCAGTTGGTTTGTCTGTCACAGTCTGACATACCACCACCACCCCCCACCCCTTGGTGTTGATTCACTGTGTGTGCGCATCGGGGCAGAACTCCGCCATACACGATGCAGAAAGCAGAGGAGAATTGCAAACATGCAACCATGTAGTGACAGTAATGACATGCTGTTTTGTAAATAAGTTAAATAACATCAGGCTATTTAGTTTGTTTAATAAAAGGACAAGGTATAGACCTGTTCTACATGAAAGGTAACCTTCAATGACTTCTGTTGTGATCTGGCACTATATAGAAAATAAAATTAACTTGACCTTCAAGGGAGGAGGGGGACACTGTAATATTATGGCAGGGGTAACACTGGAGTAAACGTGCACTTTTTTAGTGAACAGTGTTTAATTTGTCCCATACTGATCAGTTTAAAAGAAATAAAAATGCCTTTAATAGATTTGGTCATATGGGATGTACCTCGTTTAATTATATACCCAGTTTTGATCTATGTATCAACAGATTGCCCAGCAGATTTAATAATGCCTGTTTTGAGGAAATCCAGGTGGAAAATCTGCACTCCACGCCCTCCGGGAACATCACTGTTTTGTGTTGCCAAAATGCATACAGTACATTATAGAAAGGTTGATTTCAGCGATAACCGTTGTTCTTGGTTGTGTGTTACAGGTGTTTGATAACTATGCTGTAACTGTAATGATTGGTGGTGAGCCCTACACTTTGGGTCTCTTTGATACAGCAGGTATGTTTAATTCTGACCTCTGTTTATTAGGTTGTCTTGCATTCAGTCACTTGACATTGCAAGTAATTGTCAATGTCAAATATCAATTATAAATAAAACCCAATTTGGCCTTTTCTAGTCAAGTCCAGGAACATGCACTGTTCCTGCATTTTTCTGCATCCACAATACAGAACCCCCTTGGGTCCTGGAGGGCAACCGCCCTGATAGACAACTAGTCTTTTCCAACATCTCAAGAGTAACAATCTGTCTGCCACGGCCCAGTGACATGTGGGTGTCCTCTTGACCGCTTCCATCCGCCCAGGTCCTCAACACTGGGGCAGCTGTGTACTGGATCAACCATCCATGTTCTAAACCCACTTATTCCAGTTCAGGGTCGCTGGTGGGCTGGAGAGCCTATCCCATCGATCACTGGGCAAGGCTACACCCTGGACAGGGCACCACTCTATCAAACTGGTAGCACATAGGCAGACAAACACATTCACACTCTCTCACACACCTACAGTCAATTTGGAGTCATCAATTAACCTATTGTGCATGTCTGTGGAAGTGGGAAAAAGCCAGAGCATCTGGAGGGAACCCACTCAAATACAGGGAAAACATGCAAACGCCAAACATAAAGGACCAGTTCAGAAGCAAACCTCTGACCTTTTTGTTGCGAGGCAGTAGTGCTAACCACTAATCCACTGTGCTGCCTGTGTGCATGATCATGCCCACAGTGTTCCACCACATGGCATTCCAGTGGTATCCCAGGATTTTCCAAAAAGACCTTGTGCCAAAGACATCCAGTCATCGCCTTCGATTACTCAAGAGAGTCCAAGTCTCACAACCACATAGTAAGCCAGGGGGCACCAGGAACCTCAAGCCTTTAACCTGTGTTCTGCTGCAAAGATATTGACATTGCTGAACACCTCTGTCCAGTGACCTCAGTTCACCATCAGCTCAGTTCTCATGACTTCTTCCCAGATGTCTCCTGATCTCAAAAGTCAAGGAACCAGAGACATGAATGTCACCGCAAAGAGAAGTGAATGTCTATACAAGTTGACAAATTTTGCTGCTTGCAGATACTTTTGATGCCCGATATCAGGAAGTCATTGAAAGCCTGGATCTTCATCTTGATCCAGGACAATTGCAAACAAAAAATAAATGTTTGTAATCTCATCTCCTGAAAAGAAGAAATAATGGGAGGACACCAAGGGTCTGCGATGTGACCATCCACTGCATGGTGGTGCCCAGGTCCAAACCTGAGGTGGCTCATGTGGCTGGCCACCTGGAACATGCTTTTCCTGACGGTAATTGCACAATCAGGTGTACCACTAGTGTTTCACTTTTGGCGAAAAATGAAATTCATTATAATGCTTAATAGTTTGTTTCACAATGATAACATCCCAAGGGATCTTCATGCAGAATTTCATGAGCAAATACCATTTAGATTTTCTTCGGTGACAGACCGAGTGCTTGATCCTTGTGAACAAAAACAGGTACTACGGGGACTACATTAGGTTTGTGAAGAACTCTTTTATTCCAAAAAGTTACACACCAAAGCATTGGAAATGGTGTTATTTCTGTGTCCTATAATGTGAGTCAAAAGACTGGACCAAAATTTCTGATGTAAAACCTCCATCATAGTTTTACAAGTGATTCTAGTATAGAGCTACTACTACGGAGACTACAAGGCTCTATGGAGACTACATTTGGCACAAATTGTCATTCTTGAGGTACTAAAAATAAATATATCGCTTCCAATTTCTAGATCATAGTTGAGACAATGACACTCTAGTGAAATATATTGGTATCATTCCTGCACCTAGTGTTGCCTCTCTGTGAGTATGCTACTACGGAGACTACAATATTTTGGGGGACATCCACATCCCTGATTATGTGAATTTCCCAGAAGTTCCGGCAATAAAACTGAAACAAATTACTAGCACTGTTTTGTAGGGGATCCATTTAGGTGTCAAATCTAATAAACAGGAATTATGAAATCAAAGGATTTATGTTTAGAACATAGTGTTTTCTCAAATGAATTGACAAATTTGGATTCTGGTTACAAACCTATTATTTTACTCAAATGACTGCTGCTTGGCTCCAAGTGAAGATATTTTGATTCCGTTACTTGTGTCATGACCAGAGAAATACTGGGAATGTCACTGATTGGTGTAGTTCTTTGAAAGGTTCGAGAGGATAAATATCAGCTTTTACATAATGAGCAAATTTCACATGAAACGAGGTAACATGCAAAAAAGTGCATTTTTTTCACCATATATTCACCATTTTTGAGGTTTTTTTATGCATTTCCAAACTGTAAAAACAGGGCACAGATAAAGGTATGCCCAAGGGTCCTTAGCAATAGCTTTTAATGTCCCTAATGGCATTGTTTTATGAGATATAGGTTGGTAACATTGCATTATTAAAATGGTAACACCTGATTGTGCACTTACCGTGAGCAATTGTCCTACCTTGTCAGTGTTGTTGTATTTTTACTTTGTAAAATGGGGATCAGTCGAGTAAGATGCATCTGAGTAAATTGCACTTTTTTTAAAAGACATTGAATGAGACTTTTTAAACAAAAGGAACTAAGTGTATTGCGCACTTCCACTTCAAGGTGAAAATAACAAGGATCTCCAACTCCTGGAAGGTACCACTCCTGCTTGTTTTCCCAACTCTTCTTGCTTCACCCACAGTTAATTAACTGTACTGTAGTTAAGTGTGCTCAGTCAATCAAGAGCTGGGAAGTAGTCTTAATTTATCAGGTATTCATTAGCGGTATTTTGGCTTGAGAAATATCCTGTATTTTCAGGACTGTTGACTCCAGTTGATTATTGATGAAAGAATCAACTGGAAAGATCACATTCAAGATAGTCAAAAGAAAGTATCAAAAAGTATTGCAGTTTTAAATAAGGCTAAACACATTCTTGATGGCAAATCCCTGCATACTCTGTTTTGCACATTGATTGCACCTTACCTGACTTATTGTGCAGACGTCTGGGACAATAACTATAAAGCTACAGTGCAACCATTATTCATCCTTCAAAAAAGAGCATTAAGAATAATTCACAATGCAGGGTATCATGTTCATACCAACCCATTGTTCATTAAATCGAAAATATTAAAACTCTATGATCTGATAATGTTCAAGACTGTTCAATTGATGTACAAAGAGAAAAATATGCAATTGCCATTTCAAATTCAAGATTTCTTTGCACCAAGAGAAGGAATATGTAATTTAAGGAGTTTGTATCATTTCAAAATTGTGGGTGCTTGGATGACCAGGAAATGCTTCTGTGTCTCCATTTGTGGCCCCCCAAAAATGGAATGATCTACATGAGGAACTCAAACGATGTCCAAATATTAACCGGTTCAAATATTTATATAAAGATATGATGTTCTTTGGATATGTATCTGATGGAACAGGATGAGTTTGTGTGTTGTATGAAGAAACTGCTACGCTTGAATCCTTACAACTGAAAATGTATGGCGGTAACTAGCCCGTAATAGGAGCTGTTTGGGAAATATGTGACTTCACATCACATTTTGTTTGGAAATGATCGTTCATGATCAGGCACATAGCCTGGTTTAATTTGACTGTACGGAGGGCTGTAGGTGTTGATAACCGTTGCTTCTGCCTACACCTTTTGGGCACTTTGTACATTGTTTTTGTTTTTTTCTTTTTTCTTTTAACTACTTTGTCTATGAGTTTTGTTTGTTTGTGTACAAGGTATTTTTGTTAAGTGTGTGTGTGAGAGAGAGAGAGAGAGACTGTTGCCCTTTATGACATTGATTACACTGACCATTGTTCCAGTGGCATTAAATTGATGAAATTGTGGGTTAATTATGTGGTTTGTGTTTTTGACAGGTCAGGAAGACTACGACAGGTTACGACCTCTGAGTTATCCACAGACAGACGTCTTCCTAGTTTGTTTCTCAGTCGTGTCCCCCTCTTCCTTTGAAAATGTTAAGGAAAAGGTAACTTACTTTGTTCCCATTTATTTAATTTTTGCTGTATCCTGTCACAATGAAACCCATTTTAGTTTTTCTTGTCTTTTAGGATTTTAGTTAAATCACAGGCCCTAACTACCTCGTTGTGTATAGTGATGACAGTTTTCCCTAAATTCCCGGAAATCCGGGTTTTTACTAATAAATGTTTCCGTGTTATTTTTGATATACGTCAGAATCCATTCATTCAGTTCCACACCCAAAGTGTTGGTGGCAGTAGTGTGCCGTGTTGGTTTGCAAGCTGCCAATAATCTCGAAAGAAGGGTTATTTTGGGTGTGGGGGTGGGGAGTCAGGTGTTTATTAAAGCATATTTTTGGGGACTGCACAGTGATTCTCCTAACGATTTACTTTGTTGTGGACTTTAAAGTTATGAGCTGCGTTTTTTTTACCAATAATTTCATACATTAAGTGGAACTAACGAGTGAAACTGCCCACAGCTGCTAACGATGCTTATGCTGTTAGCATACAGATGAAAGTTTAACTCTCAGGAGAACAAACAGGGAGGTAAGAAGATATTTTTATTTGATTATCACTAACATTTAAAGACAGACAGGTTAGGTAAATTGGAAAGTTTGTAATTGTCCAAGTCTCCATTGCAAAAGAGGTCTCAACCTCAATGGGACTAACCTGGTTAAATACAGATTAAATTATGCATAAGAAAAAAAATGTTGGCATTAATGTACTTTTTAAAATATTTAAGTCAGGGTCTAGCCAGATAAGCAATTATTTTCCTGGAGCCCTCATCTTTGTTTTTACATGAAACAAAAAGGGAATAAATATAAGCAATATTTGTATTTTAAAAAAGATTTTGGCAAAAGCCAATGAACAGAAAGATGAACACAGACAGGAACTGGGGTTTTCGCAGGGAAAACTGAAAACCCAGACATCTGTACATAAGGTGGCCAAGAATTTCAAAAGAAATATTATCAATAGCTCCAAAGCTCCTGCCAAAACTAGGGAAACTCAGAAGTGAGAGACGGTTTAACAAAGTGATGCATTAATGTGCCATAAATACTTCTTGTGTTCTATTTGAGTACTGAGAATGATTATTTTTGAGATCTTTGAATTGTCATTTCCTTTTTTGAGCCACAGTGTTTTTTTTTTTTGTTTTTGTTTTTTTGTTGTTGTTAAAGGCTGGTAGCACAATACAAGTTGTGTGAAAAGACTGTGGTGGAAAAAAATGACATGAACCAACAAAAAATATTTTTTTTTTTTTTTGGTGGGTAAGTAGACCTGAAAATGCACCAGAATGCATCTGAGATTTCAAATTTTTCTGGGGAAGAACCCCCAGATCCCCTGCCAGGGGCTTCGTGCCTCTGGCCCTTGCCAAACATTTTTAGGTTTTTTTCCATGGCCCTCTTTCATCACTGTTGTAATATCCAACAGAAATACCCATCAGAAATACAGCCTTGTACAACAAATGGTTTTGGTTTCAAAAGCTAGTTTCCTCCACCATGACAACTGTACAGGGGATGAATATTTTTAATAATGCAAAAGTTTAAGAAGTTTTAATAAATACTGAATAAAACTATGCATAATTACGGACATGGCCACTTTGAGTGACAGGTTGGTGATAGTTGTTATGGATTACTGTGTGTCCTTTCTGAGCATCTTATTACAAATATGTGTAATTATGGCTAGCTGTGTTGTTAATTGTCACCCTGCTCAGAGTGCCGCACTCATTGGAGCGACATCTCTGCTATTTTAGCATTGTGGGATAGCTCGCGCCCACTGATTGAGCTCACCGGACTACTTTCGCCACCCTGTTCAGTGTGATGCTCTCATTGGAGCGACAACACACAGAATGTGTCTCTTCCCAGAATGTGTCTCTTCTTGTTCTGACTTTAACACGAAGTTAACACCCAAGTCATTCATCGCCAACTGTAAATGATAATCAAAACATTCCAATAATTTTTCTGAACTCTTCCGCATCAAACTCCATCGTGTCAATGTTTACATTGTTCTTCGGCAATAACAGGTGAAGTTGCTCATAAACTTTGACTTTCTTAAATATTTATTACAGCCATTCTTAAAACTTCAGTTATCTTTATGATTTTATTACTGGTAAATTTTAGAATTGATTTAGATGAGATATACTCATTATCTCACAGGAATATATCACAATTATCTGGGAACTACTTTTTGCGCAGGAATTCATCAAGTATGTCAACCGCGCACTAACACAGAATACCCAGAAACTGGACAGTTGTTCGTCCAAAAATGAGTGCGTCCACTTTTAGCTTGTCATAAGCTAAGCTAGTGGCGCTCATGAGAGTGTGGTTAATTGTCTGAGTGGCTCATCTAAGAAGTTTCTGTTCCAGTTGTTCCATCAAATGTGTTGCTTAATTTAACTTTGACTGCCGTGAGGCAGTCGGAGTCCTTGGACAGTTTTAAGTCAAGACTTAAAACCAATTTTTACTCTCTTTCTTATGAATCTTTTATTTTTTTATCTGTTTTATTCTTTTACTTGTGCTTTTAATTATGTATTTGAATTTTTTAATTTTTCCTTATTTATTTTAAATTTTATGCTGAACTGTTCGGTGTAAGGTGCCTTGAGGCAGCTTTAGTTGTGATTAAGCTGATAAAATTGAATTCATTTTTGTTAGAGGCAGAGTGGTTCGGGTCTGTGTATGAATACAGTCTGTGGTAATATCACAACTATCTAAATTGCTTTATAGGAAAGGTTTTTTAACTTTGTTTGATCCTGAACATTCTGACTGTGGCTAAAAAGATCATTTAAAAACACAGCTAACCTGCAGCTAGGGCTGGGCAATATGGACTAAAAATAAAATCTGATTTTCTCAGAAAAAATTTGACTTTCGATTTTTTTCCCCCCTTCTTTTTAAAGAAAACAACTGGTACAAATTGGTTGGTAAGGTTGGACCTTACTTGTGTGACTCGCCTTGAGGCAACTTTGTTGTGATTTGGTGCTATATAAATGAAAATAAATTGAAATTGTACAAATGAGAGAGAGAACTCAAAACAAGTTTTGCTTTTATTTTAGCAAAAACTTAAAAGTAACCCCTACTTTTGTTTTAAAAAATACACTTGGGTAAATGATTCCACCACAGTAAAGGGGCATTTACACAAGCATGCCTTTGCTTCACGACACATCACAACCTGTGTCGTGCTGTGTCATGCTGGAGGGTAAACAAATGTCGTGCTATTTGGTGCGATCTAATCTGCAACACTACGTGCAGCTTGTCAAGTGGAGTAAACAAGCAGTGAACAGAGCGAGTGGTGATGTCAGCGGATTGCATCAGAGCGCAGCTCATCTAAAGGATTATAACAAGAAGTTAAATTTGTTATAAACATAAAAATAAATACTTTAACAGCTGCAGACAAGAAGGAAAGAACATGCAACTGTTTTATGAAGCCGTGACAATGTAAACAAGAAAAATTATTACCTTTTTAGACGGCTCAAAATGCTTTCTGCAGCTTCCTAGGTGCGCGTGTGCACGTGAACAGCCCTGACTGCAGCCTCCTTTGTGATTCAGGAAGTGATTAGAGCCTTTTTCAGCTGCCAATTTGCAGAAAAAAATGATTATTCTGCCACAAAATAATTTTATATACAGCGTCCAGCGCATAGCACGTGGCAGCCGGTAGAACAAAGAACGGCATCCAGCTGTGAACACAGTGGGTGGGGTCATCACAACATAGTTTGTGCTATTGCGTGAAGCAAAGGCATACTCATGTAAATGGGCCATAAGCTGCTTTTTAGCAGAAGTTTGTTTGATACAATACCTCTCACTGCGGTATTGTATCACTTCCTGTTCCGGAGCACAGCGGTGTTTTTCTGTATCTGTTAGCTGTTTAATCTGCGCAGTTAGATTGATCTAGTTATCTAGATTACGATTTGTTTCCCAGTGTAATCTTTACGTGCCTTAACTAAAGCACTCCTTCTGCTGAATCACCTCTAAATTATTTACACATTATTCACTTTGCATGTTTTTAGGAATCCGCTAGCTTAGCGTAGCTACTAGCTCTTAGCCGATTTAGCATGGCGGCTTCTCCTGTCGCTCCCGCACTTTTCTGCTCTGGGTGTGAAATGTTTAGTTATTCTTCGGCCTCCTTTAGCAGTAACGGTACTTGTAATAAGTGTAGCTTATTCGTAGCTTTGGAGGCCAGGCTGGGCGAATTGGAGACTCGGCTCCGCACCGTGGAAAATTCTACAGCTAGCCAGGCCCCTGTAGTCGGTGCGGACCAAGGTAGCTTAGCCGCCGTTAGTTACCCCCTGGCAGATCCCGAGCAGCCGGGAAAGCAGGCTGACTGGGTGACTGTGAGGAGGAAGCGTAGCCCTAAACAGAAGCCCCGTGTACACCGCCAACCCGTTCACATCTCTAACCGTTTTTCCCCACTTGACGACACACCCGCCGAGGATCAAACTCTGGTTATTGGCGACTCTGTTTTGCGAAATGTGAAGTTAGCGACACCAGCAACCATAGTCAGTTGTCTTCCGGGGGCCAGAGCAGGCGACATTGAAGTAAATTTGAAACTGCTGGCTAAGGCTAAGCGTAAATTTGGTAAGATTGTAATTCACGTCGGCAGTAATGACACCCGGTTACGCCAATCGGAGGTCACTAAAATTAACATTAAATCGGTGTGTAACTTTGCAAAAACAATGTCGGACTCTGTAGTTTTCTCTGGGCCCCTCCCCAATCAGACCGGGAGTGACATGTTTAGCCGCATGTTCTCCTTGAATTGCTGGCTGTCTGAGTGGTGTCCAAAAATGAGGTGGGCTTCATAGATAATTGGCAAAGCTTCTGGGGAAAACCTGGTCTTGTAGGAGAGATGGCATCCATCCCACTTTGGATGGAGCAGCTCTCATTTCTAGAAATCTGGCCAATTTTCTTAAATCCTCCAAACCGTGACTATCCAGGGTTGGGACCAGGAAGCAGAGTTGTAGTCTTACACACCTCTCTGCAGCTTCTCTCCCCCTGCCATCCCCTCATTACCCCATCCCCGTAGAGACGGTGCCTGCTTCCAGACTACCAATAACCAGCAAAATCTATTTAAGCATAAAAATTCAAAAAGAAAAATAATATAGCACCTTCAACTGCACCACAGACTAAAACAGTTAAATGTGGTCTATTAAACATTAGGTCTCTCTCTTCTAAGTCCCTGTTGGTAAATGATATAATAATTGATCAACATATTGATTTATTCTGCCTTACAGAAACTGGTTACAGCAGGATGAATATGTTAGTTTAAATGAGTCAACACCCCCGAGTCACACTAACTGTCAGAATGCTCGTAGCACGGGCCGGGGCGGAGGATTAGCAGCAATCTTCCATTCCAGCTTATTAATTAATCAAAAACCCAGACAGAGCTTTAATTCATTTGAAAGCTTGACTCTTAGTCTTGTCCATCCAAATTGGAAGTCCCAAAAACCAGTTTTATTTGTTATTATCTATCGTCCACCTGGTCGTTACTGTGAGTTTCTCTGTGAATTTTCAGACCTTTTGTCTGACTTAGTGCTTAGCTCAGATAAGATAATTATAGTGGGCGATTTTAACATCCACACAGATGCTGAGAATGACAGCCTCAACACTGCATTTAATCTATTATTAGACCTCTATTGGCTTTGCTCAAAAAGTAAATGAGTCCACCCACCACTTTAATCATATCTTAGATCTTGTTCTGACTTATGGTATGGAAATAGAAGACTTAACAGTATTCCCTGAAAACTCCCTTCTGTCTGATCATTTCTTAATAACATTTACATTTACTCTGATGGACTACCAGCAGTGGGGAATAAGTTTCATTACACTAGACGTCTTTCAGAAAGCGCTGTAACTAGGTTTAAGGATATGATTCCTTCTTTATGTTCTCTAATGCCATATACCAACACAGTGCAGAGTAGCTACCTAAACTCTGTAAGTGAGATAGAGTATCTCGTCAATAGTTTTACATCCTCATTGAAGACAACTTTGGATGCTGTAGCTCCTCTAAAAAAGAGAGCTTTAAATCAGAAGTGCCTGACTCCGTGGTATAACTCACAAACTCGTAGCTTAAAGCAGATAACCCGTAAGTTGGAGAGGAAAGGGCGTCTCACTAATTTAGAAGATCTTCACTTAGCCTGGAAAAGAGTCTGTTGCTCTATAAAAAAGCCCTCCGTAAAGCTAGGACATCTTTGTACTCATCACTAATTGAAGAAAATAAGAACAACCCCAGGTTTCTTTTCAGCACTGTAGCCAGGCTGACAGAGTCAGAGCTCTATTGAGCTGAGTATTCCATTAACTTTAACTAGTAATGACTTCATGACTTTCTTTGCTAACAAAATTTTAACTATTAGAGAAAAAATTACTCATAACCATCCCAAAGACGTATCGTTATCTTTGGCTGCTTTCAGTGATGCCGGTATTTGGTTAGACTCTTTCTCTCCGATTGTTCTGTCTGAGTTATTTTCATTAGTTACTTCATCCAAACCATCAACATGTTTATTAGACCCCATTCCTACCAGGCTGCTCAAGGAAGCCCTACCATTATTTAATGCTTCCATCTTAAATATGATCAATCTATCTTTGTTAGTTGGCTATGTACCACAGGCTTTTAAGGTGGCAGTAATTAAACCATTACGTAAAAAGCCATCACTTGACCCAGCTATCTTAGCTAATTATAGGCCAATCTCCAACCTTCCTTTTCTCTCAAAAATTCTTGAAAGGGTAGTTGTAAAACAGCTAACTGATCATCTGCAGAGGAATGGTCTATTTGAAGAGTTTCAGTCAGGTTTTAGAATTCATCATAGTACAGAAACAGCATTAGTGAAGGTTACAAATGATCTTCTTATGGCCTCGGACAGTGGACTCATCTCTGTGCTTGTTCTGTTTAGACCTCAGTGCTGCTTTTGATACTGTTGACCATAAAATTTTATTACAGAGATTAGAGCATGCCATAGGTATTAAAGGCACTGCGCTGCGGTGGTTTGAATCATATTTGTCTAATAGATTACAATTTGTTCATGTAAATGGGGAATCTTCTTCACAGACTAAAGTTAATTATGGAGTTCCACAAGGTTCTGTGCTAGGACCAATTTTATTCACTTTATACATGCTTCCCTTAGGCAGTATTATTAGACGGTATTGCTTAAATTTTCATTCTTACGCAGATGATACCCAGCTTTATCTTTCCATGAAGCCAGAGGACACACACCAATTAGCTAAACTGCAGGACTGTCTTACAGACATAAAGACATGGATGACCTCTAATTTCCTGCTTTTAAACTCAGATAAAACTGAAGTTATTGTACCTTGGCCCCACAAATCTTAGAAACATGGTGTCTAACCAGATCCTTACTCTGGATGGCATTACCCTGACCTCTAGTAATACTGTGAGAAATCTTGGAGTCATTTTTGATCAGGATATGTCATTCAAAGGGCATATTAAACAAATATGTAGGACTGCTTTTTTGCATTTACGCAATATCTCTAAAATCAGAAAGGTCTTGCCTCAGAGTGATGCTGAAAAACTAATTCATGCATTTATTTCCTCTAGGCTGGACTATTGTAATTCATTATTATCAGGTTGTCCTAAAAGTTCCCTAAAAAGCCTTCAGTTAATTCAAATGCTGCAGCTAGAGTACTGACGGGGACTAGAAGGAGAGAGCATATCTCACCCATATTGGCCTCTCTTCATTGGCTTCCTGTTAATTCTAGAATAGAATTTAAAATTCTTCTTCTTACTTATAAGGTTTTGAATAATCAGGTCCCATCTTATCTTAGGGACCTCGTAGTACCATATCACCCCAATAGAGCGCTTCGCTCTCAGACTGCAGGCTTACTTGTAGTTCCTAGGGTTTGTAAGATTAGAATGGGAGGCAGAGCCTTCAGCTTTCAGGCTCCTCTCCTGTGGAACCAGCTCCCAATTCAGATCAGGGAGACAGACACCCTCTCTACTTTTAAGATTAGGCTTAAAACTTTCCTTTTTGCTAAAGCTTATAGTTAGGGCTGGATCAGGTGACCCTGAACCATCCCTTAGTTATGCTGCTATAGACGTAGACTGCTGTGGCGTTCCCATGATGCACTGTTTCTTTCTCTTTTTGCTCTGTATGCACCACTCTGCATTTAATCATTAGTGATCGATCTCTGCTCCCCTCCACAGTATGTCTTTTTCCTGGTTCTCTCCCTCAGCCCCAACCAGTCCCAGCAGAAGACTGCCCCTCCCTGAGCCTGGTTCTGGTGGAGGTTTCTTCCTGTTAAAAGGGAGTTTTTCCTTCCCACTGTAGCCAAGTGCTTGCTCACAGGGGGTCGTTTTAACCGTTGGGGTTTTACATAATTATTGTATGGCCTTGCCTTACAATATAAAGCGCCTTGGGGCAACTGTTTGTTGTGATTTGGCGCTATATAAAAAAATTGATTGATTGATTGATTATGCTCCCCTTGTAAAGAGCAGCATTTCTCCCACTCGACTGGATGCCTCTGTTTTAGATGCTGGAATAAGTTTGTTGTGCTGCTGCCTTTTGCTGCAATGGGCATTAGACAAACTTTGCAGCGTGCAGTCACTTGTCGCAGCAATCCCAAACCACTGACGATACTGTTACTTTCTTGGGAACAAACTCGCTCTTCGTTAGCGATGGCCATGTTGTTGTGTGAAGGAAACGGGACCAGGGTGAAGCTACAGAAGCTCCTGGGGACCAAAAGTGTGTTGTAGCAAGAGGAGGGGGAAATTTTTTTTTTTTTTTTGAAATCGTCCACAGCAAAAAACTAAAATTAATCGATAAAACTGATATATCGCCCAGGCCTACATTTAGCTGCTTTAGAAAGAAACAGTTTTGAGCTTACAACAGACAGCATGTTGATTTTGTGTGCGTGCAGTGGGTTCCAGAGATCACCCACCACTGTCCAAAGACACCTTTCCTACTAGTTGGGACTCAGATTGACCTTCGGGACGACCCATCCACTATAGAGAAACTGGCCAAGAACAAGCAGAAACCCATCACTCCTGAGGCGGCTGAGAAGCTGGCACGAGAGCTTAAGGCTGTGAAGTATGTGGAGTGTTCAGCTCTCACACAGGTAAAACATAAATACACGACGTGTTTAGAGATACAAAATGACTACGGTTTAATGCACACAACTGAAGAAAGATGAAAATGCTAACAGAAGTTACTTGTTTAAGAAAGTTTCAAGCTGTGCAAATTGATTGAGTAGTAAAATAGAATATGATTCTGTCTTCACAGTTGCTGCTGTTTAAAGTGTTTGTTAATTCTATGTGGTGAGCTCAAACAACAGAACGCTGTGTGCCTCATAATGTGCTCACTACATGTTTGCAGTGGTGTGACTTTGTTAAACCTGGCTTACACTGAGTTTATTTTAAATTAATTAATAATTATTATTTTTAAGACCATTTCAGTAGTGATTTAATGATGCATATTCCTAAAACTTTACTGAGTCTGGGCTATTCCATGTTAGTTGAAGGTAGTCTCATTTAGGAATGGTATCAGTAATATCTCCGTGTATGGCTTTTGGGGGGGCAAATCTAACTTTTTCTCATTTTGCTTTGTCACAACTCTTGGAAACGTGTTAATTTATTGGGCTAAGTATTCGTGTAGGCAGCATGTGTGTGTATGAAAGATGCGTACACATAACATTTAATAGGCAATGCAAAACACAGACAAGCAGCAGGAATCTGAAGTAAAGATATTATGTATTGCAGAATAAAGATTGACAGCTACACATTTTCACCTGTGAATGTGGCTGAAATGACTCAAACCCCATCTTCAGCAGCATAAACTGCATCTTCAGTTTGACTCCTTTTTATCTACAGACCCTACACTGACTGCAGTCTTTAAATATGGAGTTCATAATTTTACTGAACCGTCCAGCAGGTGTCAGTGTTCCGTAAGAGGCAGTACAACACATAACACGTTCTCTTTCATGTGGACTCCTGAACATTGTTCGAAATGGGTTTCAAAGGATTCAAAATGAATGTTGAATAGAGGCAGGAAACAATGATGAACTGAGAGCTTAAAATAGATCTACTGGGAGAAAGAGGAATGGAAATGGATAGTTATGTGACAGTTTGCCTTAAAGATTCTATGTTAATAAGAAGTTTAAGTGTTAGGCTTCAAACTAGAGGATCCTTGGTTCAAAATGGCGGATTTATTGGAAAATGCAGTGAACTTTATTTTGTATTGCTGTTGATGATATTGTGGTGGAAGATATTTTGTGATCTACGAATGAACTATAACACCAGTGCACTTGGTAATGAAAGAGCTGTGTGAAACCTGGGTAACATGTCTGAACTATTCAATGTTTGTTAGTATAATATCTGCAGAATTGTAAATATTGTAAATATATTCTTGCACTCTCAATAATAATAATTGGCCTATCAGTTCTATTAAATTTTTCCATTTCCTGTTTCCCCTGTAGCATTATATAATCATATCTGCTACATAAGAGAAAACGTAGCGATTAGCCAGCCAGGAGGTTGATTGCAGTGAAGTAAATTGTGGTTACATTCAGGCTCACCAATTTTTAAACATGGACTTGTTGGAGTCTCTAGGTATAAAAATACCAAATGCAGTGTTGGTCAGCGGCGTTCCAAAATATGATGCTGATGAAGTTGAAGTTTTTCTCCTTCAGTTTGGTGCCATTGAGCGTTCTTTACCGATAAACTCACCAGATTCTGAATTTCATAATATGATGATTGTTGAGTTTAAAACTGGTTCAGCTTTTGAATCACTGGGTCCTATTCTGCCATATAAATTTAAGCCTAAAGATAATGAATATTGCATTAAAAATTTGTCTAAAATTTATGCTGCTATTGGGTGCTCAAAGACTAAGACTTATTTAGCTGACTTAAAGCAAGTAGCAAAATTGTCTGGTCAAGGTTTTTCAGAAGTTTTACAAGTACTGATGACCCAAATCAATGAAGCTGTGGCTGAGCTCCACACTGGAAAAGCTGAAGACGCCAAAGATAAAGATCTCACTTCACTGGAAAACAAAATGGCTGCTGCTTCTTCCGCACCTTTACCTCCAACATATTTGGGTACAAGTGCAACAGAAAGACATGCAATAAATCTAACCTCTGCTGATTTGACTCTGCCACAAATTCAAAAATATGTTGTGGAGCATGTAATGAAAAGTGATGATATTAACATCCGTGCATCTCAGACTGCGTATGTTTTCTGGAAGAGTTCCTAGACCGCCGCATGAGGTGGATTATGACACGTGGCGCTCCGGTGTGGATCTGAGTTTAAAGGATCCAGCCATTTCTGAACTTCAAAGAGCCAGGCTCATCCTTGACAGCCTTTTGCCACCAGCAGCTGATATTGTAAAGCACCTCAGTCAGGACTTGCCTGCAGAGATGTACATACAACATCTTGATTCAGCCTATGGGACTGTACAGGATGGAGAGGAGCTTTTTGTGAAGTTTATGGACACACTGCAAGATTTAGGTGAAAAATCATCTGTTTATTTACAATGACTGCAAGTAGCCCTGAATCTGGCTGTCAAGCAAGGAGGTGTGAAGCCCAGTGAGGTGAACAAGAATTTGCTTAGTCAATTTTGCAGGGGATGCTGGGATAACGGTCTTATCTCTGAGCTCCAGCTCAAGCAGAAAAGAACAAACCCGCCTTCATTTGCTGACCTGCTGCTCCTGTTAAGAACTGAGGAAGACCGTGAAGCAAATAAAGCTCTCAGGATGAAGCAACACCTGGGAACATCTAAGCAGAGAGTGACTGCTCAGGCCCAGTTCGCAGTTGAAGAGGAGAAAGGAGTTTCTGCAACTCTGTTGTCCCTCACAAAGCAAATGGCTGACATACAAAAACAACTTGCTGCTCTAACCGCTTCCCAGCCTCACCATTCCCGTGCTTCAGTTGAAAAGCCACAATATAAACAAAGAACTGCTCCAAATAAAAATGCTTCACCCTCCAGCCCAAAGCCTGGGTTCTGTTTCCGTTGTGGAGAAGATGGACATATTAGACCTCAGTGTGAAAACAGTCCTAATCCAGCACATGAAAAATGAAAACAGTTCAGTGAAAAGAAACAGAAGTGGCAGAAACACAATCCAAACTCCACTGAACATTTAAACTAAATCCAGTTCCTGTAGTGGGACATACAGGAGCTGTGCTGGACCCATATCGTCCCGCAAAGATTATTCACTGTGCAGACCAACAAATCCATCCTGGATCAACTATAAAGTTGCCTCGTGGGTTAGTTTGGTCAAGGTGCACAGCAGAAGTGGAGATTGCAGGTCATACTCACCGATGCCTGCTTGACACAGGTTCACAAGTCACTACTGTACCTGTGTCATTTTATAATGAACATCTTTATGAGCAACCGATTCAGCCTCTTCAAGATCTCCTACAAATTGAAGGCGCTGCAGGTCAAACAGTCCCATATCTTGGCTTTGTTGAAATTCCTGTTAAATTTCCCAAAGACTTTGTTGGTGATGAATTTGAAATAGCCACACTAGCATTAGTGGTTCCAGACACACATCCTAATTGTCCCAACAGCATTCTCGTTGGCATGAATACTTTGGAGCCACTGTATGAGCAGTATCTTAATAAACATTTAGCATTCCAGCCAAGTGCTCATGGTTATGGAGCTGTGTTGAAGATACTCCAGCTGTTGCAGCAGAAGGACAATGGCGACGTGGGAGTTGTGAGGCTCCAAAGCAAAGTCCCGGTGTGTGTTCTGGCCGGCCGCACTGTTGTCATCGAAGGCTCTGCAAAGGTCCCTCCCTCATTGTCCAGCTTAAGTGTCCTCCTACAACATCCTGCCTCTGCCCTGCCTGGCAGTATGTTCGTCAGCAGTTGTCTCATTACTCTCCCAGCTCTATCGCCGCACAAGGTTCCAGTGGTTATTTCCAACAAGTCTGAGCAAGACACCTACATTCCACCGCACAGTGTCATCACAGATCTTACAACTCATTATTGTATTTTATCTGAACAGCGTGTGACCCATTCATCGGTTACAAAAACACCATCTAGTTAGAATTTTAATTTTGGTGAATCCCCATTGCCGTTTGAATGGAAGAAGAGGGTCACGGAAAAGTTGAATGATATTTCGGAGGTCTTTTCCCATCATGACCTGGACTTTGGCTGCACAACGGCTGTTAAACACCGTATCCCACTTCATGACAATACACCATTCAAACAACGCGCCCGGCCAATCCATCCACAAGACATTGAAGCTGTCCGACGTCATTTGCGTGAGCTTCTGGAAGCTGGAGTAATAAGGGAATCATCGTCTCCCTTTGCTTCTCCTCTTGTGGTGGTGAGAAAGAAAAATGGTGACGTCCGACTGTGCATCGATTATCGCAAGTTAAATCTTCAGACAATTAAAGACGCCTACTCGTTACCTAACTTGGAAGAATCATTTTCAGCTCTAACTGGTTCAAAGTGGTTTTCGGTACTTGACCTGAAGTCTGGCTATTACCAGAGCCAGATGGAAGAGGAAGATAAGCCAAAGACCGCTTTTGTCACTCCCCTTGTCTTCTGGGAGTTTAACCAGATGCCCCAGGGTGTTACCAATGCACCAAGTACATTTCAGCGTTTGATGGAACGGTGTATGGGGGATCTCCATCTGAAGGAAGTACTGGTGTTCCTCGATGATTTAATAATTTTTTCTGAGACACTGGAGGAGCATGAGCAAAGGCTGTTGAGAGTCCTCAACCGCTTGAGAGAGTATGGGCTGAAGTTGTCCCCAGCGAAATGCTGTTTCTTTCAAACATCTGTTCGTTATTTGGGCCACATTGTTTCGGAAAAAGGAGTGAAAACAGATCCAGAGAAAATAAATACCATCAAAACCTGCCCAATTCCACAAACATTGAATCAACTCCGATCATTCTTGGGATTTGCAGGATATTATCGTCGACTATTCCATTACAGCTAAACCATTGAATGATTTGACTCGTGGTTATCCATCTGTTCGCAAGTCAAAAAATCGGAAGCTTCACAAATTATCTACTTACAGTTTGAATCAGCCGTTTGGTGAGAGATGGACTCAAACTTGTTAAAATGCATTTGAAACGTTAATCGGAAAGCTTATCACTGCCCCAGTTCTTGGTTTTGCAGACCCCTCTCGCCCATATATTCTCCATACGGATGCTAGTGTGATGGGACTTGGTGCTGCCTTGTATCAGGAGCAAGAAGGGAATTTGAGGGTTATAGCCTACGCTAGCCGTGGACTATCGCAGAGTGAGAGTCATTACCCAGCCCATAAACTGGAATTTCTCGCCCTTAAATGGAGTGTCACCGAGAAATTCCAGGATTATTTGTACAGAGCTGAGTTTGCGGTAGTGACTGACAGCAATCCGCTGACGTACATTCTCACAACAGCTAAACTGGATGCGACTGGACATCGCTGGTTGGCTGCTTTATCCACATACTCCTTCAAGCTGCTTTATCAGGCTGGTAAACAAAACTATGACAAAGATGCTCTCTCTCGACGCCCTCACCCGTGTTCCTCTGATCAATCTTTACAAGACCATGAATTCATCAACCAATTTGTTTCCCGCCACACAGCGGATTCCACTGCTGTCTCACAAGAGATCGTAAGTGCCATCTGCCAGAGTCACCTTGTTCGGGCTGTTTGTCCAGATGACCAAGATCAACCAGGTCTCACTCTTTTTGAATCCCAGTCAACGACAACTGATATCATTTCTGACTATTTCGGTTCTGAAGACCTCCACTAGCTCCCACTCATTCCAGCACTTGACATCAATTGTACCGGCGGAGACGAGACAATGACAATCTCTTATATCAACTCATTCTCCCAAAAGAACTGCGAGCCTTGGTCTTGAAAAGTCTCCACAATGACATGGGCCATATGGGAATTGAATGTACACTTGATCTTGTGCGTACAAGAGTCTTTTGGCCCAAAACGGCAAAGGATGTGGAGAGGAAAATTAAGACTTGTGGCCGATGTGTTTGCCGAAAGGCTTTGCCGGAGAGAGCTGCACCACTTGTTACTATTAAAACATCACGACCACTTCAGCTCCTGTGTATGGATTTCCTTAGCCTTGAACCTGATTCCAGCAGCACTCGAGATATCTTACTCCTTACTGACCACTTTACAAAATTTGCCATTGCCATACCCACACCCAATCAAAAAGCAAGAACTGTTGCAAAATGTCTGTGGGAAAATTACATCGTTTACAATGGCATCCCGGAGCGGATCTATACCGACCAAGGACAAGATTTTGAGTCAAAATTAATCAAAGAACTTTGTGAAGTTGCAGGAATTCAGAAAAGTAGGACGACGTCATATCATCCTCAAGGGAATCCAGTGGAGCGTTTTAATCACACACTGCTGGCAATGTTGGGAACATTGGAACAGAAACAGAAGAGCACATGGAAAGATCATGTAAAACCGCTGGTCCACGCATATAACTGTACTAAGAACGAGGTTACGGGATACACCCAGTATGAACTAATGTTTGGTAGAACACCTCGGTTGTCTGTGGACATAGCTTTTAACCTTCCTGTGCATGAAGCCAGACAAAATCATTCTCAGTATGTCAAGTCTCTGAAATTAAGATTGGAATCAAGCTTCAAAATTGCTGCTAGCAATGCTGCGAAATTTGCTGACCGGCATAAAGCTCGTTTTGATAAACATGTGATACCATCACTGGAACCAGGAGATCGTGTGTTGGTGCGAAATGTCCGCCTTCACGGGAAACATAAGTTGTTCGATAAATGGGAAGAAGTGGTTTATATCGTGGTCCATCGAGCTGGAGATTTGCCAGTTTATAAAGTAAAACCCGAAAGTGGTAATGGACCTATGCAGACTTTGCACCGTGACCTCCTCCTTCCATGTGAATTTTTTACAGACAGTAGTGAGAACCTGTCATCTTCTGAATATTTAACTGTCCGTTGACCGGGAACTCATCGGGAAAGAAGTAATCAAGAGCCTTCTACAGACCCTCCTGCTGAGGATGAGGATTCAGAGAATTTTGTCACATTCAACTTTGGTTCACCCACCTTGCATTTTGAAGTAGAAAAACTTCATAATTCTGATCCATCTATTGAAGGTGCGAACCAAAGTACGCTATCTAAGTCTCAAATTGAAAACTGAAGAACAGAGAGAACAAAAATCCATCATGTCTGATGCTCTACCTTCTTTTTACGTCTTTTCACAATTCCTGTGCTAGTCAGACGACGTCCCGGATAAAACACAGCGTCCAGTTTGGAAATGAACGGCACATTCCACTGTTACAGGAGTTTTTGTCATGGAAAGAGGAGCAAAGGCTTCGCGCGTCGCGGCGGTGCCGCATGGCCCACAGCAGCGCCGTGATGAAGCCTGACAGGACATGTTCTGGCATGTCCAGGCACATCCACAATTTCTCAGATAATCACTCGATGGACAAACCACCGACAGCTGTCTGAACACCATCTCAAAGCCGTCCTGTGAGAGCAAAACGGAGGTGGTTTTGTCTCGATCCAGTAGCGAATCCATCGTGATGCGCAAAGCCTCCGCTCAGCTTTCCATGACAAAATCTCTTGTTAAAAGTGAAATCTGCTGGAAAATGGTTGATGTCCAGCTCTTGTGATAACCAGAGAAATGGCACACGATGGTCACGGATCCAGACAGCCATCCGTTTAGAAATTAAATGGTCGTTCAGCCTGTCGATGGCAGTTTCGGAGCGCGGCGCGCCCCTCAGCCACTGGGGGCCTTCCTTAAAGCGACAGTAACACTCCTTATTCTCTCCCAAGCCCGTAACATTTTCACCGAAAGCCAGATAAATTTTTATAATGGTTTCCAGCTGCCAGTCTCTAACAGTTTCTGAAAAAATTCTGATGGGGAAAAAAAGCCCAAATCATTCCGCCATTTCCTGGCAATGAAACAACGACGAGGGGGCTGGACCACTCCTCACTCAAAGCCTGCTCACAGGCGAATGACGCAACCGACAGGCGTGGAAAAACTCACGCATGCGCACGAGGGTTCAAGCTTGTCTGACGCAATCACACGTGATTCAAATCCATATGGTTTTTGAAAAAAATAATAAGGTCGGATACTTTTCTAATAGACCTCCTATGTCTTGAAACCGGGAAAATCATTCTCTTGAGCTCTCTGTGTTACCAGTGGAAACGTGACATTATCTGTCCATCAGAGCTCCAGTTCCACCAGAGACCGACGGTGAGAGCGGTATTTGTTACCATACAAATTATTTTGGTTCGTTCCTAATCAGTTTACTCAGTTTGGTACTGTGTGACAACACCTTTAACACCTCTTAGCTGATGCTAAGGTGAGGGGCAGAACAGACATGTCTATAGACAAAGCTTTTACTGTGCTTGTTTTGAGAGAGGAAAGTTCCCAGTTCAGGTCCATCCTTGCCCGTTCTTCATGTAGTGTGGAGTTGTGTTGTGAGTTACAGTGGTGATCACAACAGGAAAAGGGGAGAAGCCGAAAGAATTTTTTTAAAACGAAGAATTAGAAGACGATAATTCACAACTCTTTCTGAAAATTCACCTGCCAGTGTCGTGTTGGTGTCATAATATTGTCAGGAGTTCTTCTCCCGATGACATGCAGTTGCATGTGTCTGTTCTTCATCATACATTTGTATTCCTCCAAAACAGCAGCTATGTGTGCGTACAACAGAGACTGAAAATTTCCTCAGATTCAGTCAGTGAATACGTACTGTTAGTTGTTTGTAGTCATTCATGGTGAGGTGTGCAGCATTTATTGTGAGGTGGAAGATGAGAAGGGAGTAAAGAAATGTGAACCAACTCCTGCTGAACATTGAAGCAAGTCTCACTCAGAACAATAGTGTTGATGGAGGTGACGTGCACCCCTGTGAACCCTGTTGTTCTTCTTCCTTCCTGCTTCACAGCTGCTGATGTAATTTCCTGTTTCCTCCACCCACGGTTGAACAGCTGTTCTTGCCAGCAACAGTTTGCTAAGCTCTGTATGGCCCAGTGTTGTCATATTTAATTTTTTCCCCTGAGTGATGGCATCTTCTTTCAGTTTCTCGACATGAGAATGGAGTGTATGCAGCTGCCTCCAGGAAGAAAAAAAGCCCGCCACACTCAGCAAAATGTTTTCAGAGCACGTTGCATTTTTTTCTTGCTGCTGCACCAACTACTTTTTTGTTTTTAAAAGCCGATTTTTTTATTGATTAATTGATTGATTGATTGATTTGATTTTGCTACTGCCTGACTGAGGGCTTTAAGTTGAAAAATCCCTGAACTTTTCTGAAAGGCATTGTGACATCAGTGCAGCACCTTTTCAGGCAACCAGTCAGATTGAGCCAAATGTGTTGTTCACAGAATGACAAGCTTGTTGTTGTCACTGCTGGTATGTCACACAAACAGGCCTCAAAATTAATGATGTCCCATTGTCTCGGGGACCATAAAAATGGCTCCTGAGACATGACAACATGGTATCTGAGACCATTTCAATTTTGAAATTTGTCAACATAGGTATTTGCAGAAACTGATCACATATGGGAATCAGTGTCAGTTACATCTGTCAGCGAAGTTGGAGGAGATGATGTTTTTGTGCCCGTTTGTTTGTATGTATGTCTGTTTGTGAATGGTCTGAAGCCCACAGTGTTTTATACGATATCATTATGAAATTTTGAATGAAGATTCATATCCTGATAGGCAAGAACTGATCAAAGGTCAAAGTCAGGAAAAATCTTGGAAAATTGGAAAAAAAAAATCCCTGTATTTAACATTGAACAAATTTTTTCAAAAATTCATAACTGTGAAAAACTGAAGAACCTTGTTGGTTCTTCAGTTAGCGTTAAAGCTGGAGCAGCTTTTTTTTTTTTTTTTTTGAGGGTGTGTATTGGAAAAATGATCATTTCTCTACGTTGATTGTGGGTTCACTGTTTTTGAGAAGCTGTGAACTGCTTCACTTCCCTTCCGTCGTGCACTGGCTTGAACATTGGAATGCTTCTCTGACTTCTTGACATAATGAGACGTTGCCTCTGTTTGCATATACTTTAGTGGGTGACCTGTTCCCAAGCACTTCTTTAGGAACATGGTTGATAGCTTCTTGGCTCTCAAAGAGATTCCTGGCCCAGCGGAAGCTCTCGTGTTATCATATCATCTTGAAGTGAATCTTGCTGTTCACCTATGTGACCTTTCAAATTTGCGCTCTGACTGTGGGTGATGTGCTCTGCTTCTGATGACTTTTATGCCCCTCCGTTGAAGAAGTCTGGCCACTTTTCCTTTGAACTCAGAGCCATGGTCACACTGAACAATCTTTGGTACTCCATGCTCTGCAAAAACCCTTTTCACAGTTTTGGTGACATTGGGGCTCGTTTTTCTTGCAAGAGATCACAGCAAAAGAAAGCACGAGAAAGTGTCAGTGGTGGACAAAATATCTATCTGCGGCTATTTGATATAAAGCACTTTATCACACTGCATGTCAGGTAAGTCTGTCTGCAAGCGTTCATTGATGACACTGGCCAAAACCCGTTCAAGAGGAACCTTATTTTAAACAAAAGATGATGCTTTTGGTAAAGATGGCTCTTGCTGAGTATGTGTTTTACTGTTGCAAAAGACACACCAGCTTTTCATCCTCTTGTCTGCTCGCTTGGATCCATATTGAATCTGCAGCTGAGGACAGACACAAAGGACTGTTAAAATTCACGTACCTCTATTCTTGCATTACCTTCGCTAACCATTCCCAGCGATACAAGAGATAAGTGACAAGTGAACACGGATGCTACTTAAATTCTACATTATTTGATTATTGGGTTTGTACATCCTTACTAAACCGCACGTTCATTATCACAGATGATAGCCAAAATACAGTAGTGTTCAGAATAATAGTAGTGCTATGTGACTAAAAAGATTAATCCAGGTTTTGAGTATATTTCTTATTGTTACATGGGAAACAAGGTACCATTAGATTCAGTAGATTATCACAAATCCAATAAGACCAAGCATTCATGATATGCACACTCTTAAGGCTATGAAATTGGGCTATTAGTAAAAAAAAAAGTAGAAAAGGGAGTGTTCACAATAATAGTAGCATCTGCTGTTGATGCTACAAACTCAAAACTATTATGTCCAAACTGCTTTTTTAGCAATCCTGTGAATCACTAAACTAGTATTTAGTTGTATAACCACAGTTTTTCATGATTTCTTCACATTTGCGAGGCATTAATTTTGTTGGTTTCGAACCAAGATTTTGCTCGTTTACTAGTATGCTTGGGGTCATTGTCTTGTTGAAACACCCATTTCAAGGGTATGTCCTCTTCAGCATAAGGCAACATGACCTCTTCAAGTATTTTGACATATCCAAACTGATCCATGATACCTGGTATGCGATATATAGGCCCAACACCATAGTAGGAGAAACATGCCCATATCATGATGCTTGCACCACCATGCTTCACTGTCTTCACTGTGAACTGTGGCTTGAATTCAGAGTTTGGGGTCATCTCACAAACTGTCTGCGGCCCTTGGACCCAAAAAGAACAATTTTACCCTCATCAGTCCACAAAATATTCCTTCATTTCTCTTTAGGCCAGTTGATGTGTTCTTTGGCAAATTGTAACCTCTTCTGCACGTCTTTTATTTAACAGCGGGACTTTGCGGGGGATTCTTGCAAATAAATTAGCTTCACACAAGCATCTTCTAACTGTCACAGCACTTACAGGTAACTCCAGACTGTCTTTGATCATCCTGGAGCTGATCAGTGCGTGAGCCTTTGCCATTCTGGTTATTCTTCTATCCATTTTGATGGTTGTTTTCCGTTTTCTTCCACACGTCTGGTTTTTTGTCCATTTTAAAGCATTGGAGATCATTGTAGATGAACAGCCTATAATTTTTTGCACCAGCGTATACGTTTTCCCCTCTCCAGTTAACGTTTTAATCAAACTACGCTGTTCTTCTGAACAATGTCTTGAACATCCCATTTTCCTCAGGCTTTCAAAGAGAAAAGCATGTTCAACAGGTGCTGGCTTCATCCTTAAATAGGGGACACCTGATTCACACCTGTTTGTTCCATAAAATTAACAAACTCAGACTGAATGCCACACTACTATTATTGTGAACACCCCCTTTTCTACTTTTTTTTTACTAATAGCCCAATTTCATAGCCTTAAGAGTGTGCATATCATGAATGCTTGGTCTGTTGGATTTGTGAGAATCTACTGAATCTACTGGTACCTTGTTTCCCATGTAACAATAAGAAATATACTCAAAACCTGGATTAATCTTTTTAGTCACATAGCACTACTATTATTCTAGACACTACTGTACAAACTAGAGCACCATGCTAGAACGCAAACCTCCATCACCACTACTTTCCAGTTCCACAAATTTTTATCTTGGAAAAAAATTGTTAGAAGCGGCTAAAATATAATACAAAATATAGATCAAAAGGGCTTTTAAATGTTAAAAAAAATCAAATATCCACTGAGTGAGTGAGCAAGTGAGTATGTGTGTGAGAGAGAGAGAGGAAAAAACAATTCAAAGTTAAACATCACAACAAATCATGTCCTTCATTATTTGGGGGAATACAGATAAATAAATAAATGCCATTGATTTTATTGCATCCTTGGTGGACGTAGAGTGGGTGGGTGGGTGGGTGGGAGGGAAAAAACAAGTCAAAGTTAAGACCTGATCACACGGCACACATAGCTGAACGAAGGAAAAAAGTGTGACCTTTTTCGAGTCACAATGGTCGAGAAAAAATGTATGAATGAGCTGGCACTTCTCCCATCACTGAAAGCCTGTGAGTCTAGAGTGCATAAAAGACTGAAACAAAACCAAAACTAACAAAAACGAAGTGAATGACAACTTTGATGCTTTATCACAAACTCAAAATGAAACATTCATGATGATGTGACTTGACAGCAGATATGAGACAGGTCCTCCATTATTTATTTGGGGGAGTACAAATAAATAAATCAATAAATGCAGACGATTTTATTACATGCTTGACGGATGTAATGAGAGAGAGAGAGAGAGAGAGAGGATTCATAGTTAAACACCATGACCTTCATCCTTTATTTGGGGGAATACAGACCATTGGGGGAGGTGATGGTTAAAGCGTTGGGCTTGAGACCAGAGGATCCTCAGTTCGAATCCCAGCCTGATCAGAAAATCACTAAGGGCCCTTGGGCAAGGTCCTTAATGCCCTAGTTGCTCCCGGTGTGTAGGGGATGCCTTGCATGGCAGCAGCCTGACATCAGCGTGAATGTGAGACATTATTATAAAGCGCTTTGAGCATCTGATCCAGATGGAAAAGTGCTATATAAATGCAGTCCATTTATAATTAAATAAATGCTGATGATTTTATTGAGTCCTTGGTGGATGTAATGAGAGCGAGCGTGTGTGTGTGTGTGTGTGCGTGTCCCTCATTATTTATTTGGGAAATACAGACAAATAAATTGATAAATGCCAACAATTTTATTATGTCCTTGATGGAAGTAATGAGAGCGAGCAAGTGTGTGTGTGTGTGTCCCTCATTATTTATTTGGGGAACACAGATAAATAAATTGATAAATGCTGACAATTTTATTATGTCCTTGATGGAAGTAATGAGAGTGAGTAAGTGTGTGTGGGTGGGTGTCCCTCATTATTTATTTGGGGGAATACAAATAAATAAATAAATAAATGCCTGCGATTTTATTACATCCTTAGCGGATGTAGTGTGTGTGTGTGTGTGTGTGTGAGAGAGAGAGAGCGAGAGAGTGAGAAAAAAACAATTCATAGTTACACATCACGACAAATCAGGTCCTTCATTATTTATTTGGGTGAATAAAGATGTTAAATAGTCTGAATGATGATAACCCATTAAATTCATTTGGGGGAGGGGGTGAAAGGGTTTGACTTTGAGTAGTATATACGAGTATGATCACCATGATGATCAATATCATAATCATCATAATCTTTACGTTTTACTTCTTGCTCTGACAGCCAGCGACGATATTTGCCTTAATTGTCGGTATATATTGGCGCTGGGGACGATATGTGCTGGCGACATTATGTGCTGGTGCCATGAATGTTGGCAGATATCGTTGCGGCGACAATTTATGCCATAACAGAGATTTGAGCATGCAAATTTTTCCACAGTAAAATTTTTGTGGAATTAGAAACTAGTGTTGACTGAAGTTTGCGCTGTAGTTTATTTATTTACTCACTTGAATTAAAAAAGAACTTACATTGTTGGGTCACAGATTGTGACGGCCATCACATACGGTATGTCTCGTTCTTCATGCAAACAAACACTGCAGATCACACAATCTAATGGGTTACCACCGAATGAGTTGCAAGGATGGAGTGTTTGTTGGTGCCCTCACAGTGCTTTTCTGCCAGGGGGCGTGCTTTTGTACATTTTCAACTATCATCATAACCCTGTTCTCTGGTGACTGGTCCAAAAAGTACTGAAGACATCCAGTTGTTGCCTTTGGTCACTGTTTAGCATCCAAGTCTCACAACCACACAGTAAGACAGGAAGCACCATGACCTGAAAGACATGCAGTGGTATCAATCCAGCAACCTCATGACTCCATATGCTCTTGCTCGTGTCTGTCAATCTCAAAGGCCAAATATTGTAGATTAGTTAGTGAAACAAATATTTCAAAACAATCCCATCTGGTGTTGAAAGTGCAACGCAAAGGAAGTAGGATTGCTGTGTTTTGATTGATAAACAACACTTGGGTTACAGTGGGGAGAAGTAGAAGTTGCATTATTTATGGGTTCCTTGTTTGTTTTCCTTTGATCTTCTGGATTGCTTACTAACTGATGTTTAAAGGGTAGTTAATGACAAGGAACTGATTCGATGATGGTTAACGTGTAGCAGTTACTTTATACTATAGACCTGTCTGCCACCTGCTGGACAGTTCTGGGAAGTACAACTACGTCAGATTAAGAAGTTAATATTTAAAGGTTACAGCAAAGGAGCCAGCGCCTGTACGTGCACTAGCAGCTCAAGTTGTTTGGTTTGTTGTTGTTGCTGTCCAAAAAAACCTAACTTGGACTGTGATTGTTAACCACCTGTAGAACACAACACTGTTATTTTCAGTTTGCACCTCATGTTTTGTGTCGTTAGTGAGTTTGTCTGTCACCTTGTTCCTGTCATTGAATGTGTTTGTTTGTTTGTTTTCACAGAAAGGTCTAAAGAACGTCTTCGACGAGGCGATCTTGGCTGCATTGGAGCCCCCAGAGCCCAAGAAGAAACGCAAATGCATGTTGCTATGAGAGGCTCCGCCCTTTTTCAAAGCACACACTTTTACACATCTACACACATAAATCCACACATTTCCCGACCCTTTTCATCTACCCTTTCCCTTACTCTGCTAAGGGTGGTGATGGCGTAGTCCCCCATAGGGGGCAATGAGACAGAAGACAGCCTACCAAGTTTCACACAATTCTCTGCAATAAGTAAGAAGCGTCATTGCTTTGGGACAGAATAAACGGGCAAGGTTGCACCTGCTCAGACAGGGAGCCACATACCAGACTAACACACAGGTAGAATTGATATTACATCACATCCACTTTAATCTAGTCATGGTTTAGGCCGGTTTTAACTTTCAGACGTCCGGGTCAGTTAGCTTACCCCAGCCAGTGTCAAGTGGTTCTGATCCCTCTGCAGATGAGCACACCGGTTGCCTGTTTTCCCAGCACTACCAGAAGAAATGCTAACAGAGTAGTGTTTAGTTTTTGTTTGCCAGCAACCCTTTGCTTCTCAAACTCACGTCTGGGATATTTATTCCACATTCCACAAAGACTCGCTCTCAACCACTGAGGAAAATGTCGAGGTCTGAACACACAATTTCACAGCAACACAGCCCAACGCAGGGGAAATGATAAATCCACCTTGTCGCGAATTGTTTGATGAAGACGTTCATGACTTGAGGAGCTGAAGCATCCAGTAGTGCTAGGTCAGGAATCGGCCTTGTAAACGCAGGGAACTTAAACAGTGTTAGCAAAACAAGCCAGGTATTGTTCATGGATTGTCAGGGACCAAGGGAGGCTAAAGGAGGACCCAGTTTGAGCTCATGGTTGGAACAGCTGCAGCACAGACATCTCCTGAAAGCTGATGTTGGTGTGCACTGGCGGCTCTATTTGTAGTTACGTGTTTTGGCTCCACCAGAATTCTGTGAGTTGTTGGGTCTTCATCCTGTTCAGTCTATCCTGTCGTTTCAGGCCGTGGGCACACAAGCCTTGGTCTCTGTTCTGAGTGATAACCCATGAAACTCTGATCTCAGCTGAAACACAACTTGGATGTATGCTCCTGAGGTTTTTACCAAAATCTTTTCCCCATTTTTTTGTGCTCTTTGTTTCTTTTTTTGTTGTTGTTGTTGTTGTTATATATAAAAATATATTAAAAAATATATAGTTGAACTCATTTCATGTCGCAAAGTCGGAATTCATCTGAACTCTGACCATCCAGTTCCACCAAGAAAAATCTGTTTGATTTTGTTGAATTGGTGACAAAAACACATGACCTCCAATGGCATTTAGACTGTTTGGTGAAGATGGTACAACCCCTGGCAAAAATTATGGACTCACCAGCCTCGGAGGATGTTCATTCAGTTGTTTAATTTTGTAGAAAAAAAGCAGATCACAGACATGACACAAAACTAAAGTCATTACAAATGGTAACTTTCTGGCTTTAAGAAACACTGTAAGAAATCAAGAAAAAAAGATTGTGGCAGTTAGTAATGGTTACTTTTTTTAGACCAATCAGAGGAAAAAAATATGGAATCACTCAATTCTGAGGAATAAATTATGGAATCACCCTGTAAATTTTCATCCCCAAAACTAACACCTGCATCAAATCAGATCTGCTCGTTGACATTGACCCTATGCGATGAAATTGACCCTATGTGTCTTTTTGCAAGGAATGTTTTCACAGTTTTTGTTCTATGGCAAGATGCATTATCATCTTGAAAAATGATTTCATCATCCCCAAACATCCTTTCAATTGTCCAAAATATCAACGTAAACTTGTGCATTTATTGATGATGTAATGACAGCCATCTCCCCAGTGCCTTAACCTGACATGCAGCCCCATATCATCAATGACTGTGGAAATTTACATGTTCTCTTCAGGCAGTCATCTTTATAAATCCCATTGGAACGGCACCAAACAAAAGTTCCAGCATCATCACCTTGCCCAATGCAGATTCGAGATTCATCACTGAATATGACTTTCATCCAGTCATCCACAGTCCACGATTGCTTTTCCTTAGCCCATTGTAACCTTGTTTTTTTCTGTTTAGGTGTTAATGATGGCTTTCGTTTAGCTTTTCTGTATGTAAATCCCATTTCCTTTAGGCGGTTTCTTACAGTTCGGTCACAGACGTTGACTCCAGTTTCCTCCCATTCGTTTCTCATTTGTTTTGTTGTGCATTTTTCAATTTTTGAGACATATTGCTTTATGTTTTCTGTCTTGACGCTTTGATGTCTTCCTTGGTCTACCAGTATGTTTGCCTTTAACAACCTTCCCATGTTTGTATTTGGTCCAGAGTTTAGACATAGCTGGCTGTGAACAACCAACATCTTTTGCAACATTGCGTGATGATTTACCCTCTTTTAAGAGTTTGATAATCCTCTCCTTTGTTTCAATTGACATCTCTCGTGTTGGAGCCATGATTCATGTCAGTCCACTTGGTGCAACAGCTCTCCAAGGTGTGATCACTCCTTTTTAGATGCAGACTAATGAGCAGATCTAGTTTGATGCAGATGTTAGTTTTGGGGATGAAAATTTACAGGCCGATTCCATAATTTATTCCTCAGAATTGACTGAGTCCATATTTGTTTCCTCTGCTTGGTCTAAAAAAGTAACCGTTACTGATTGCCACAATCTTTTTTTCTTGATTTCTTATAGTGTTTCTTAAAGCCAGAAAGTTGCCATTTGAAATGACTTTAGTTTTGTGTCATGTCTGTGATCTGATTTTTTTTCTACAAAATTAAACAACTGAATGAACATCCTCTTGAGTCCGGTGATTCCATAATTATCGCCAGGGGTTGTACGTGATTGGCTGGTTCTGTTTTTATTTACTGGCGGCTTAGTTGGGTTGAAGTCCAGCCCAAGTCAGTATAATTATTATAACCTGTTGTTGTTTTGGTGAAAAACAAAATGCTTTGTTCTAAAGTCTTTGTTCTTTGTATATGCATTCTTAAAAAAATTAAATAAACTTAATACCATAATTGCCTTTGATGTCTTCTCATGATTATGATTTGGTTCCAGTGTTTAACAGAATAATTGGACACAAAACTGTCACAACTGTGAGTTCTTAAATAGTTATGAAATGTTATGAAATAGTGAAAGAAAGATATGAAAGTTATGAAAGATCTTGTTCTGACTTATGGTATGGAAATTGAAGACTTAACAGTATTCCCTGAAAACTCCCTAGTGTCTTATCATTTCTTAATAACATTTAAATTTACTCTGATGGACTACCCAACAGTGGGGAATAAGTTACATTACACTAGAAGTCTTTCGGAAAGCGCTGTAACTAGGTTTAAGGATATGATTCCGTCTTTATGTTCTCTAATGCCATATACCAACACAGTGCAGAGTAGCTACCTAAACTCTGTGAGATAGAGTATCTCGTCAGTAGTTTTACATCCGTATTGAAGACAACTTTGGATGCTGTAGCTCCTCTGAAAAAGAGCATTAAATCAGAAGTGCCTGACTCCGTGGTATAACACAAACTCGCAGCTTAAAGCAGATAACCCGTAAGTTGGAGAGGAAATGGCGTCTCACTAATTTAGAAGATCTTCACTTAGCCTGGAAAAAGAGTCTGTTGCTCTATAAAAAAGCCCTCCGTAAAGCTAGGACATCTTACTACTCATCACTAATTGAAGAAAATAAGAACAACCCCAGGTTTCTTTTCAGCACTGTAGCCAGGCTGACAAAGAGTCAGAGCTCTATTGAGCTGAGTATTCCATTAACTTTAACTAGTAATGACTTCATGACTTTCTTTGCTAATAAAATTGTAACTATTTGAGAAAAAATTACTCATAACCATCCCAAAAATGTATCGTTATCTTTGGCTGCTTTCAGTGATGCCGGTATTTGGTTAGACTCTTTCTCTCCGATTGTTCTGAGTTATTTTCATTAGTTACTTCCTCCAAACCATCAACATGTCTGTTAGACCCCATTCCTACCAGGCTGCTCAAGGAAGCCCTACCATTAATTAATGCTTCGATCTTGAATATGATCAATCTATCTTTTTTAGTTGACTATGTACCACAGGCTTATAAGGTGGCAGTAATTAAACCATTACTTAAAAAGCCATCACTTAACCCAGCTATCTTAGCTAATTATAGGCCAATCTCCAACCTACCTTTTCTCTCAAATTCTTGAAAGGGTAGTTGTAAAACAGCTAACTGATCATCTGCAGAGAAATGGTCTATTTGAAGAGTTTGTCAGGTTTTAGAATTCATCATAGTACAGAAACAGCATTAGTGAAGGTTACAAATGATCTTCTTATGGCCTCAGACAGTGGACTCATCTCTGTGCTTGTTCTGTTAGACCTCAGTGCTGCTTTTGATACTGTTGACCATAAAATTTTATTACAGAGATTAGAGCATGCCATCGGTATTAAAGGCACTGCACTGCAGTGGTTTGAATCATATTTATCTAATAGATTACAATTTGTTCATGTAAATGGGGAATCTTCTTCACAGACTAAGGTTAATTATGGAGTTCCACAAGGTTCTGTGCTAGGACCAATTTTATTCACTTTATACATGTTTCCCTTAAGCAGTGTTATTAGACGGCATTGCTTAAATTTTCATTGTTACGCAGATGATACCCAGCTTTATCTATCCATGAAGCCAGAGGACACACACCAATTAGCTAAACTGCAGGATTGTCTTACAGACATAAAGACATGGATGACCTCTAATTTCCTGCTTTTAAACTCAGATAAAACTGAAGTTATTGTGCTTGGCCCCACAAATCTTAGAAACATGGTGTCTAACCAGATCCTTACTGTGGATGGCATTACCCTGACCTCTAGTAATACTGTGAGAAATCTTGGAGTCATTTTTGATCAGGATATGTCATTCAATGCGCATATTAAACAAATATGTAGGACTGCTTTTTTGCATTTGCGCAATATCTCTAAAATTAGAAAGGTCTCAGAGATGCTGAAAAACTAATTCATGCATTTATTTCCTCTAGGCTGGACTATTGTAATTCATTATTATCAGGTCCTAAAAGTTCCCTGAAAAGCCTTCAGTTAATTCAAAATGCTGCAGCTAGAGTGCTAACAGGGACTAGAAGGAGAGCATATCTCACCCATATTGGCCTCTCTTCATTGGCTTCCTGTTAATTCTAGAATAGAATTTAAAATTCTTCTTCTTACTTATAAGGTTTTGAATAATCAGGTCCCATCTTATGTTAGGGACCTCATAGTACCATATCACCCCAATAGAGCGCTTTGCTCTCAGACTGCAGGCTTACTTGTAGTTCCTAGGGTTTGTAAGTAGAATGGGAGGCAGAGCCTTCAGCTTTCAGGCTCCTCTCCTGTGGAACCAGCTCCCAATTCAGATCAGGGAGACAGACACCCTCTCTACTTTTAAGATTAGGCTTAAAACTTTCCTTTTTGCTAAAGCTTATAGTTAGGGCTGGATCAGGTGACCCTGAACCATCCCTTAGTTATGCTGCTATAGACGTAGACTGCTGTGGCGTTCCCATGATGCACTGTTTCTTTCTCTTTTTGCTCTGTATGCACCACTCTGCATTTAATCATTAGTGATTGATCTCTGCTCCCCTCCACAGCATGTCTTTTTCCTGGTTCTCTCCCTCAGCCCCAACCAGTCCCAGCAGAAGACTGCCCCTCCCTGAGCCTGGTTCTGCTGGAGGTTTCTTCCTGTTAAAAGGGAGTTTTTCCTTCCCACTGTTGCCAAGTGCTTGCTCACAGGGGGTCGTTTTGACCATTGGGGTTTTTCCGTAATTATTGCATGGCCTTGCCTTATAATATAAGGTGCGTTGGGGCAACTGTTGTGATTTGGCGCTATATAAATAAAATTGATTTGATGTGGCAGCGTTCTCTGCGAGCGAGTTGGGTGTTTCTTCAACTTTCATTATAACACTGGTGGGTGTTTCACATTTTAGCAGATGGTACCCGTCATGAGATATGGAGCCAGCAGGGGGCAGCATCTGTCCAAATATGAGGTCCTGTTTGTGTCGTTACTTTGTGGAACAGTGAAGCTGCTACACAAAAATAGAGGCAGATGTCTATGGAGCTAAATCAAGGCCAAAAGTTTTGTAATCTGAAAATAAAGATTGAAAAAATAAATTTTGAAACTGAAAATTCAATGTTCTTGAATTTTACAATCATTTAAAAAGTATTATCAAAATAAAAATGTGTAAGATATATATTTTTCAGTTTAAATACATTTTTGATTCAGCTCTCTTTTTTTATCATTTTTTTTCATTCATATTTCTTTTTTTCACCTTCAGATCTTTTTTTTTTCACTTTCAGATCTTATTTTTTCAGTTTCAAACTTTTGGCCCCGTTCTGGCATGGGAGGGCGTGGCTTTGATTGAGAGGGGCGTGGAATTGTGAGTGACAGGAGAGCAATCAGTCCTCACATGATGTTGCTTTCAGGAAACTTGGGTACTTTAATAGATAATGACTGCTGTCTCCATCGTTTATTTACTACGCGGGTGGCGCGTGAAAGAAAATAGAATGAAAGCTTATTACGAGGCTTTAAACCCTCGAGATGAAGCTGTTTGTTGTGATCGATGTGTAGCAGTTGGTTCAGGGGATCCGTATGTTGTACCGGATAGCGAATTTAATGACAATGTAACAAAGTTGACCGCCCTTAAATCTAAATCCAAAGCCGCTCGGAAGAGAGCTCTGGCTACCGGCGGTGTGAAGAAACCCCACCGTTACAGGCGCGGCACCGTGGCTCAGAAATCCGCCACTACCAGAAATCCACCGAGCTGCTGATCCGCAAGCTGACCAGGTCCAATGTGCCACGGGAAAGGGAAGTCTGGGATCCCCCGCTGGAGCTGTTGCCCCACGACCCGAACCCGGAAAACCAGTTGAAGATGAGTGAGTGTCAACAATCGCATAAGTTCTCTACAACGTATGTCCTGCATATGCGGGAGGTATGAGTCATACACTGGCATATGTTGAAAATAAATAAGGTGGGCACTGAGATTGAGAAGTTTTGAGCATGACCCAGAAAAAGTTGGGTGTGGTTCTCCATATTTTGCATTCTGAAGACATCTCTTGAGAATGTTAAGTTTTGATTCACTGGGTGCAATGTTGAGAAATGTTGGTCAAGCCCAAAATTGCCACTTGGAATTACGTGTACAGCAAGACCACAGACGCAACCTCAGTGGCTGATCCAGTCACTTGCAGAGGTGTTGAATCACTGATTTACAAAATAATTATATTTGGCATTATTTTTACTGGAGCTATTAAAAAAAAAAAAATTCTGCATGGTACTGATTTTTACAAAACGACCATGGACAAGATAATGATCTGGGGCCTCATGTACAAAGACTTGCATAGATTTCCTACTGAAATATGGCTTATGCCAAAACCCAGTAACTGGCTTAAGGACCAAGAAATTCAGATGTATCAAAGTGTGCGTACGCATGGATCCAAGCACACTCCATTTGTACACCCCAATCAACGTGGAATTGAGCGCACATGCATGTGCACCAAGTTCCTCCCTTTCCACACCCCTATTTTAATATGCAAATGCATCAAAGTAGGCTTTGGGAGCTGGGAATCCCCATTCAGTCATATCAGTCAAGATGAGCACACAAAAGAATGTATACCAAGTGTAAGCACAGATGACTGGACATGACGTGGAGACACGCAGGGATAGTTTATTTGGTACTCTTGCAAATGGAATAAACATGAAATGTGAAAATGTGTGTGAAAGAGGCCGTAGCCATTGTGAGCTCAAAGCAGCGCACACACATGTAAGTTAAACTAAATGAGTTGTGCCGTGGCCATCTGTGGCATTCACAACTTTACATGTTTATTGACAAATACTGAACAAGGGAAACAATCAGGAGTCTGTTAAGAATCTGCAGCTCTAATTTCAACATCAACAAAAAGAAAACACATTAATAGTAACGAAAAACATGTTTGAATGTGCACATGCCCAAATGTGCCCGTGCTGGTTTTTTGTTCAGAACAATTACATGAATAAACATTTTACCCACACAGCCACCCATCAACCAAAACAAACTGATCATGTGATGGCCCCTTTATACTAATATGTAGCTCCAATTACATTAGGGAAACCAGTGTTGCCAACCGAACTGCTCTCCCTAAAAATCGGTCCACCCTGCCTTCACTGCACATGCATCGTTAGCTGCGGTTCACCGCTTATCACCTCATTTCTGTCTAAAAGTGCATTCCAGTCATCATCTATCTCAGCAACAGATATCTGAAACTTTTGTACAACAATCATTTCCATATAAATTCAGCATTATTTCATCATAAAAAAATCGGAGGAAGCAGAGCGCCACAGATACACGAGCTGCTAGCTGATGCATTCACTGCATTTTGGTCATTTCAAAGCATCATCAAGTATCGCCTCGTTTCTGCTTAAAATTGACTTTAGAATGATTTAAGGGGTTTAACTTTGTCATCTGATGGTTAACAATCCCATTAATCCATTTGATCACTTTGGGTGAAGAGACTGTCTCAGATGAGCTGCTGAGCTCCGAAATGACGCATGCGCAGTGGAGGCATGGCGGACCAATTTTTAGGGGCGGACCGTTCAGTCTGCAACACCGGCTCTCACTGCAAATTGCGCTTTAATGTTGGAATGTGATGTACCTGGATGACATTTGGATGATTGCGTTCCACACAGCTGGTATGGCTCGGTGCAAGATTGACTGGCACAGTCCTGACCAATCGCCAGCTACCACTGGATTGCCCCTGTGGCCAGGAAGTGCAGCATGGTCAGCACTTGTGTGGGCACAGACAACCCCTGGCTCCTCGTCGTGTTGCGCTCTGGGCCGGCCGCAGTTCTGCACGCAATTTCAGTAACACTGGCCTTAGTAATCAGAATCAGCTTATGTGAGTCAATTATCATCATTTGCAAGTAAATCCTTGTGTTCCCTGAATATACGCTCACGTCGGATTGCACCATTTGCAATGTCCTATAACAACGCTAACACATTGTTAATACCATTTTCCTCATCACTTAGCGCGTGCTTTTATGTCCTCCCACATAACTGCAAACACGTGGGTGTGTTAATTGCTTATAAGTGTGTTGCTGATGTGCACATCAGTCTGATAACTTATTGTTTTCACACTATTAACAGTTTCTCAGCATCAACTGTATGTAGGTTTGCCACCCGTCCCTTAAAATACACAATTGTCCTTTATTTGACAGTTAATTGTTGCATTCCGTATTGAATCAATATGGGATGTAAATTGTTCCGTATTTTCATAAATGTCCCTCACACACTCATCAAAACTGAATAATGAACAAAATAAAACACAGGAAATATTAAGGGCTGCCAATGTATCTCCATACCTCGTGTCAGGTCCTGTAGTGAGGGCCCGACGTGAGATACTGTCTGTCACGTGTGCATCTCCGTGTGCCCACCTTTCTGGTCCTGTCATGGGTTGCCGGGTTGCTTGGCATGTCTACACCAGAAACTCCACCACATCCAAAGAAACAAAAACATTTGCAAATGTACAGATGTGAGTGGGAGGTGTCGGACCCCTGGCTTGACAGTGTTAGTGGCAATGGGTACAAGGCAAACTGCAGGCAAACAAGTATTTTTTTTTTAATTCCTCTTAAAGTAAAAATGTCCTCACTTTAAAGATTAAAATTATTGGCCTGTTTACCTCAATATCTATGTTTATTATTGCACACTTAAGTGACTGCACAGTTTAACATTAGGAGTTTCGTGTTAATAAAGCACTTAAAACTTTAAGTATGACTACATGCTTTTTTCAAAACTAAATATACCACTCCTTGGGTTGTGGTACAGCCCTGAGGAGCTGTGGTGGGCGTCCTTTATTTTCATTTCTGAAAGGTGGCAACCGTACCTGTATGTGTCGGCTGTGGACTGATAGCTGTCCGTATGCCAGCTAGGATTTTTGCATGGTGCACCGCATATTTCTACGGTCATTTCACATCATACCCCTGGTGAAAGTGGGGAGAATATAATGTACGGTGCATCCAGGAAGTATTCACAGTGCTTCACTTTTTCCACATTTTGTTATGTTACAGCCTTATTCCAAAATAAAGTAAATTCATTTTGTTCCCCTCAAAAATTTACTCACAGAACCCCATAATAACATTTTTTAATATATTTTTTGCAAATTTCTTAAAATAAATTAAAAAAAACCCTAAGAAATCACGTGTGCATAAGTATTCACACCCTTTGCTCAATGCTTTGTTGATGCACCTTTGTCAGCAATTACAGCTTCAAAGTCTTCTTGTATATGGCGCCACAAGCATCAAGGGGGAGGGATGTGGTCCCCCACAACACCCCGAGATCAAAGGTCCACTTTTGAAGACATTTTTTGATACAAGTACTACTACTACTTATAATAATAATTTGAACAACTAAAATATTTAGAAAGAATTTAAATGTTGGAAAAATGGCAGAAAGAATGTATTTGTTACATTCATAAATAATGTAGTAAATCGTACGTTTTGCCATTATAGTGCTGACAACAGTTAAATATGAGGTTAAGAAAGACTGTCTTTTACTTTTTCTAAAACAAGTATTTATGTTCATTGAAGTCAATAAAGACTGACTTTATTTCATGTTTCACAAAAACTTTTTTTTTCAGGAAATAGTATTAAAGTTCCAATTAAAATGTCAGGACATACATTGTTTACATTACTGTTAAAAATGCACTTCCAATAAAGTGAGTATTGGCAAAACTGGTTATCATTTTTCATGGTGAGGTGGCAGGGGGGTTGTCGACAGCTTCTTAAAGTTAATAAAGTAACAAGTCATCTGTTACTTTTAAAATTGAATAATCAAAAAAGAAACTAACTTTTTCAAGGCATAATCAGTAATTGGATTACTTTTTCAAACCAACTGTGGCAACACTGCCTGGCTGTGGTGTTTCGGGGTCACTGGCCTGCTGAAAGACAAACCATCACCCCAGTCTCAGGTCAAGAGCGCTCTGGAGCAGGTTTTCATCCAGGATGTCTCTGTACATTGCTGCATTAATCTTTCCCTCATCCTTAGTGTCCCAGTTCCTGCCACTGAAAAACATCCCCACAGCATGATGCTGCCACCACCATGCCTCACTGTAGGGATGGTGCCTGGTTTCCTCATAACATGATGCCTGGCATTCACGCCAAAGAGTTCAATCTTTGTCTCATCAGACTAGAGAATTTTGTTTCTCATAGTCTGAGAGTCCTTCAGGTGCCTTTTCGCAAACTCCAGGTGGGCAGCCATGTGCCTTTTACTAAGGAGTGGTGTCCGTCTGGCTTTTCTACCATACAGGCCTGATTGTTGGATTTCTGAAGAAATGGTTGCCCTTCTGGAAGGTCCTCTCTCCATACAGGAATGCTGGAATGCTGACAGAGTGACCATCAGGTTCTTGGTCATGGCCCTGACTATAGCTTTCTCCCCCGGATGCTCACTTTAGAGCGCAGCCAGATGTAGGAAGAGTGGTGGATCTGAGCTTCTTCCATTTATGGATGATGGAGGTCACTATTCTCATTGGGACCTTCAAAGCAGCACAAATGTTTCTGTACCCTTCCCCAGCTTTGTGCCTTGAGACAATCCTGGCAAGCCACAGAAATTAAGCAGTCAACACCAAACTTGGTATGGTGACTGGGAGCACCAAGGGGGAGGTCACGGGAATCCTTAGGTTGAAAGCGCACATGTGCGAATACACATACACACGGTCAGCCTTATATCTATGCACAGCCACAGTAATTAAGTAATCAATACCAAACTTGGTATAGTGACTGGGGCACCAAAGGGGATGTCACTGGGGCCCTTAGGTTGAAAGTGCACCTGCACGAACACACATACACACGGTCAACCTTATATGATAGAAGCAACACACAGCAGCGTGAAGCTCACTCATGGTACAGGGAGTCCCAAACATGAAGGGATAAATTTTGAGTCCATGGTGAAACAGGAAATGTCAAACACTTGCTGGATTGACAGACATCTAGTGGAATCTCCTGGGAATTTGGTGGCAAGTTCAGAATGAAACAGGAAGTGCCAAATTTTGACCCCACAGTGAAACAGGAAATGTCAAACACTTCCTGGCATGGGTGGAGCTATAGGCCAAGGTTGCATATTGGACGCCCCTGAAATCTGATTGGACACAGATGGTTGAGATGTCACAGCACCACACGTCTGGTTGAAAAGAGCTGCATTTTGAAATCAGTGACACATATTGACTGCTAGCCCCCTCCTGTACAGTAGTTGGTGCTGTGTACCACAAAAAAGTTCTAACCTACCTTAGAAGAAGAAGAAAAATGTTTGCCTCAGATTTGAAATTGAACACATCGATCATCTGAACTTCCTGATGAAGTGGTGTTGAGGAGAATTTTCTTAAAAAGAAGACTGATAGTTCAGCTACAATTTGCCAGAAAGTACTGTGACTGGGGGCACCAAGGGGGGAGGTCAGTGGGGCCCTTAGGGTGAAAATGCATGTGCACGAACACACACACAGTCAGCATTATATATTAGAATCATGACCTGCTGACTGGAGCCCTTATTTTACAGGTCACGTGCTACTCAGGTTAGGTAGCAAGCATCACACTTTACTTGCTATGTAGTAGCGGCTGGCACTTTAATTAGAGTCTGAACAGGCCAGTGCATTCCGCCTGTATGTTAAGGTCCACATTTTTTTACTTAAAATGTCCCTGTTAGGTTTCAATCTTATGTAAAACTATTGTGTTTTATATGTTGGACTTTTGAATGTAATAAAGTGGTGAAACATTAAAAAAAGTTTGAACATGTATTTTTTTTTTTTATGAAAAACGAGTGAATTATCCTAATTGAACCATTACCTGCAATGCTGTGTTTACACATAAGGGTTAACCCTAACCCTAACCCAACAAAACAATGCCTCGCAGATGTGAAGAAATCATGAAAAACTGTGGTTATACAACTCAATACTAGTTTAGTGATTCACAGGATTGCTAAAAAAGTAGTTTGAACATAATAGTTTTGAGTTTGCAGCGTCAACAGCAGATGCTACTATTATTGTGAACACCCCCTTTTCTACTTTTTTTTTTATTAATAGCCCAATTTCATAGCCTTAAGAGTGTGCATATCATAAATGCTTGGTCTTGTTAGATTTGTGAGAACCTACTGAATCGACTGGTACCTTGTTTCCCATGTAACAATAAGAAATATACTCAAAACCTGGATTAATCTTTTTAGTCACATAGCACTACTATTATTCTGAACACTACTGTATATATATACATATATTTGTAATATACAACCCCAATTCCAATGAAGTTGGGATGTTGTATAAAATGTAAATAAAAACAGAATACAATGATTTGCAAATCCTCTTCAACCTATATTCAATTGAATATACCACAAAGACGATATTTAATGTTATATATATATATATAAATCTGCCCTATACTTGTAAACCAACCCTCGTGAGATACAAGAATATATATGTAGAGAGAGAGAGTGTGTATGCTATTATGTTTGATGAATAATAATCAGATATCTGTGTAACTTTAACACATCGTTCACACAGGAATTTGTGAAATGGCATCAAATGCGGGTGATATCGCAAATTTGATGACCTGGATCACTGAGTGACAGACACCCACCGCCTTCCTCCACCCTCATCCATCCTGTGAGGCATTCACATTCCCAGTGTTTCTACAGCGCTGTCAGCACCTTCTTCTGCTAAAGAGACGCTGATAGTCATTAATTATCACACAGGCTGAACTGAGGGCATTCCTCTCTGCTTGTGTGTGTGTGTGTGCGCACACAGATATTTACAGAGACACCACCTGGCTGCCATTGGTCTTCATCATGTAGAACAAATTAGTCTCAGTTTTTTGTCCTCTGATTTAATCACCCTCTAGCCTCCCTAAACATCTTCAGTGGGCTGCATTACTTTTTTTTTTTCAATTTCACTTTGTGATATTCTTTACACTCTTTTTACTTGCAGTTCTGCAAACACATTGAGCATCAAATCTTCAACAATGTCTGAAAGCCCTAGCTTGAGGATCTGGAGTTGTTGTCCATTTGGCTGCTCCTGTTTTGTGTTCGGGGTCGTCAGCCAGATCCACATGGATAGCTGGCACTAGTTTTACCCCGGATGCCCTTCCTGACGCAACTCCAGTTTTACCTGGAGAAACACACACAGCCGCTGGTGTTCCAAAGAGGTCTTCCATCCAAGTACTAACCAGGTCCCACACTGTCCTCCATCTGGAGAGCTGGGTCTAAAATTCAAAGTGGCTTTGTAACGTTTCTGGCTCATTTTCACGATTTGCATGTGAGGGCAAACTCGAGCACAAACTGATTGTACTGATCCTCTCAATTAGTCAAGGGCATGTTTGGCCAAACACAAAATAAACCAATCAGACTCTTGCAATGCCTCACACTCCATCTTGCACCCACAGACCACATGGTTGTGTCCCGTGGAGCACACAGCCGCTGTGTCAGACAGGTCATACCTGTGACTTCACCCATACGTTTTCTATAGAGACCCAGAAGAGCAGTTTTGAAGCCCAAACGTTGCTGGTTTGGGTGTTGCCATATTGGCAGTGCTGACTCTGTCTTGGTCATCCCCAACCCTTATCTGGATAAAGACGTGAAGCATGGGTGACACCGTGTATGAGCTGGGTGGGTCAAATGAAGGTCAAGCAAGCTATCTTCGAGTCTGAACTAGCTAAGCTAACAGGCTAACCTCAGTTTGGCTCTTTATTAAATCACATTTTTGGGGACGCGGCGATTCTCATAATGGTTTGCTTTGGTGTGGGCATTACAAATTAATTATGACCCATTTATTTCCTGAGTAATCATGGATTAATGGGGCCAGATCGAGCCAGTTAAAAATGCTAAAAAGGCTGATGCCATTAGCGTCCAAAGCTAAATCACATGATCATTTTACTTACTACAGCACAGATGTCTTAGATAAGTCACTTGGACATTTAACCACAAGCCATATTATTACAGATATTTGTAATAAAATTCTCGAAATGACAAACAATCGACACGGCGACGTGATGACACATGAGTTGTCACTCAATCCAACCACATCATCAATTATAAATCACTTCATGGCTTAAAGAGTCTTAAACTAAGGAGTTATTAATAAATTCACTCCCCAGTGTCCAGAAGAACTAGTCACAGAGACCTAAACTGTTTTTGTACCTGGCGGTAAACTTATGTTTCTCCTCTGTCACATCAGTGACACCCACTTTTTCAGTGACAGCCAAAAGAATGTGGCTGAAATGGACCCCTGCATAGGCAAAAATTTGTATTTCAGTGAATGTAGTTTAGATTTTACTCGTTAATGATTCAGCCTCAGGGTGTATGGTTTTCTGAAGGGTGTAAAAAGCCATATTCATTTGGTGAACAACTTGATAACGATTTTATCATATACCTATAAATGATAAATGCACGCAGAACACAATGCGCGTGCTCTCCCTTCGCTCACTGCCTCCGGGGGTACGGATGCGGGACCCACAAAGAATCCAAGCCATGGCCAAGGAGCTCTGCGGCTGCGGTTACCAAGACCATGCAGCGGGCGCTGCGCATCAAAACAATGAGCGTAGTCTCTGGACCTATTGCTGGAGTTGGATGCAGCTCGGCACAGCAGACAGGGGGGCTGTGTGAGTGACCCGCTGCGGCGCTTACCGAGCCCGCAGACTCAGTAAGCGTATCGCAGGCAGCAAGAATCTTATTCTTGACCATCCTTATTCTTGACCATGCATAATGGTTCCTGATAATTTGCCAACAACACGTGCCATTAATCGTAATCATTATGCGTGGTAACAGGTTGCAGCAGTTCCTGAGGACACCTGACGCCTCTTCCTCAAATCATCATATTCATGATCAGTGGCCAAGAATGTGTACTTCATGGCATTCGTGACTTGTCATTGTTATGTGTAAACACAGCATAAACAGCCCACTCTGTCATATTGAAACCAACAACACAGCTATGTTGTTCTGTTTGCTGCCTTTTGTCCTGTCTGTCTATGTCTCTTCAGAATAATGTAATGTACATTTTCCACTCATCCATTTTTGGTTTGAAGTTGCTGCCATGTTACTCCTGTGTTATGGCTCTGCCACCCTCTTGCTACATCTCTTGACACAGTTAATAGCATAATATTAACACTTCCACTAGATGACTGTTACGCTAATAAGAAGGGTGGACCTATCTGTGTAGAACACTACGCACTGCAGCGTATTTCTGCCAATCTCTTTGTGAAGGGAGACTGGTCAGAGATTTTAATTGTTCATGATCGAAATTCTTCATATTGCACGCCCCTAAGCCCACAGACACCAGGATTAGTTAAAATTGTCGTTGGATGCATATATCATTCATCATAGTGATGAAGCTAAAAATCTCAGCGCAGTTTTTTATCCCACATCATCATTTGAGTTTCACATGAAAGAGATGACAAGAATACCTTTGTTTTGGCCTATTCTGTCCTTGGCTGATATAGAGACAATTAATCAAAATCTATCCACATGTTCCCGCTAATGTGAGGTAGCTGTGTGTTTTAGGTGCTTCCACTGTGTATTTGACAGTCTAAGCTTCCATCATGTGACACCACCACTGGTCACTGGGAGGATTGTTTGGACACGGCAGGTTGCTTTATCCAAGAGATACATGTAACACACACACACGTTCACCACTTTCACCCGCATGCACACATGTATCCAGGTGGGAAGGGAAAGTTCTCTGCAGTTCATCTCAGATCTCCATGATGATAGACACAGCTGTAATAAGCAGCTGCAGCCCCTAAAGCCCCCATCAACAATGTGTACTTTCACTCCTTCTTAATGTCCCCCTCCCTGGTCTGTCCACATCTCAGATGTGTTTAACCAAATACAAGGTTTTACTTGAATGTCCACCCTGTTATTACATTTTAAATATCTGCAAAAGCATGTTTATGAGTCATGTGACAACTCAGCATCATACATTATTCTATTGGTGACTGTCTCACTGCTAAAAATTCCGACATTTAAAACACATTTACAAGTCAGAATTCAGGCAGCACGGTGGGTTAGTGGTTAACACTGTTGCCTCACAGCAAGAAGGTCATGGAATCGATTCCCACCTGTGGCCCTTCTGTGTGAAGTTTGCATGTTTTCCCTGTGTTTGTGTGTGGGTTTCCTCCAGGTGCTCCGGCTTGCTCCCACATCCAAAGACATGTACGAGGTCTGTTAGAAAAGTATCCAACCTTATTATTTTTTTTAAAAAACCATATGGATTTGAATCACGTGTGATTGCATCAGACAAGCTTGAACCCTCGTGCGCATGCGTGAGTTCTTTCATGCCTGTCGGTTGCGTCATTCGCCTGTGAGCAGGCTTTGAGTGAGGTGTGATCCACCCCTCTCGTCTATTTTTTTGCAAATAAATGTCTGAACGATTTGGATCTTTGCTGCATCAATTTTTTCCCAGAAACTGTGAGAGACCTCCAGGTGGACACCGTTCGAAAAATTAATATGGCTTTCAGGGACGATTTTATGGGGATTAAACAGATTACGGGGTATTACTGCCGCTTTAAGGACGGCCCACAACTGCTGAGAGCGCGGGGTGCTCCCAGCCCCCATCGACAGGCTGACACCCCGCTGGAACAACCAGATCATTTCCAACGTGAAAGCTTTGTTGATCTGGGACCTCGTCTGACTTTCACAAAAAGGCAGAAGATGTGGACATCAGCACTTTTTCCGGCACATTCCACCGTTACAGGAGTTTTTTCATGGAAAGAAAAGCGGAGGGACGTGCCACGGAGCCGTTTATTACGCAGGACAAAACCACCTCGGTGTTGGTCTCTCAGGACAGCTTTCAGGTGGATTTCAGACAGATTCCGGTTGCTTTCCAGTCGTGTGAATATCCGATTGTGATTGTGCATGAGCTGGACATGCCAGAACATGTCCCTCTGCTTTTCTTTCCATGAAAAAAACTCCTGTAATGGTGGAATGTGCCGGAAAAAGTGCTGATGTCCACGTCTTTTCACAATTCCTGTGCTAGTCAGATGACATACCGGATCAAGACAGTGTCCAGTTTAAAAATGAACGGCACATTTCACTGTTACAGGAGTTTTTGTAGAGAAGCTGCTCCACTGCGTGTCGCGGTGCAGCCGCTCGGCGCAAAGCAACGCCGTGATGAAGCCTCACAGGACATGTTCTGGCATGTCCAGCTCATGCACAATCACAATCGGCTATTCACACGACTGGAAAGCAACCGGAATCCGTCTGAAATCCACCTGAAAGCTGTCCTGAGAGACCAACACCGAGGTGGTTTTGTCCCGCGTAATGAATGGCTCCATGGCGTGTCCCTCTGCTTTTCTTTCCATGAAATAACTCCTGTAATGGTGGAATGTGCCAGAAAAAGTGCTGATGTCCACATCTTCTGCCTTTTTGTGAAAGTCAGACGAGGTCCCGGATCAACAAAACTTTCACGTTGGAAATGATCTGGTTGTTCCAGCGGGGTGTCAGCCTGTTGATGGGGGCTGGGAGTGCGCTGCGCTCTCAGCAGTTGTGGGCCGTCCTTAAAGCGGCAGTAACACCCAGTAATCTGTTTAATCCCCATAAAATCGTCCCTGAAAGCCATATTAATTTTTCGAACTGTGTCCACCTGGAGGTCTCTCACAGTTTCTGGAAAAAAATTGATGCAGCAAAGCTCCAAATCGTTCAGACATTTATTCGCAATAAAAAATAGATGAGAGAGGTGGACCACACCTCACTCAAAGCCTGCTCACAGGCGAATGACGTAACCGACAGGCATGAAAAAACTCACGCATGCGCACGAGGGTTCAAGCTTGTCTGACGCAATCACACGTGATTCAAATTCATATGGTTTTTAAAAATAATAATAAGGTCGGATACTTTTCTAACAGAACTCGTAGGTTAGATGGATCGGAAACTTTAAATTGTTCGTAGGTGTGCGTGCGGGTGTGAATGTATTTGTCTGTATGTGGCCATGTGACAGACTGGTGTCCTGTCCAGGGTGTACCCCGCCTTGCACCCTATGACTGCTGGGATAGGCTCCAGCTACCCCCCCGTGACCCTTAATTTGAGTAAGTGATTGAAGATATGTGAGTGAAGTAAGAATTCTGTTTGGAGTTGGACCTGCGCATGCTTATGTGACTGGCGGCAGGGTATGTCTGTCTCTGTTCACTCATCTGTTTCATCTAAATTTTTTCTTTTTGCCTAGTAGCTTGTTCATTTTGCTTATTTTACTGAATGTGACAACTTGAGAGTTCAACATATGAGAAGTTCCTTGAGGCTTTTTTTAAGGATACATTTTCACCCTAACACCCCTGTCACACCTTAACGCTTGCTTACGTCTAATAAGATATGGGTAAGTTGTGTAAAAGTTAAGAGCACATTGAGGCACGCCAATACACGGCGTAATACGCAGAGTACCTCAAAAATTTTGGGCATGCACAATGTTTTCGATGCATGCCAGCGTATGTCTCATAAGTTGTAGGTAAGTTATGTGATTGTTGACACACGCTTCTTGTAAGTTACTCATAAGTCAAAATATGTCCATTAATGCTGTCCATTGGTTGGCTGTCAACCCCAGAGATGGTTGTGTATGAAAATCCCAGTAGATCCGCAGCTTCTGAAATACTCAGACCAGCTTGCCTGGCACCAACAACCACGCCACGTTCAGCATCACTTAAATCCCATTTCTTTCTCATTCTGATGCTCCGTTTGAACTTCAGCAAGTCGTCCTCTTCATGTCTAGATGCCTAAATGCATTAAGTTGCTCCCATGTGATTGACTATCTATTTACTAGCTATTTATGTTAACAAGCAAACAGGTGTACCTCATAAAGTGGCCAGTGAGTGTTTATATATACACACTTACACACACACACACACACACACACACACACACACACACACACACACACACACACACACACACACACACACACCACACACACACACACACACCACACACACACACACACACACACACACACACACACATATATATACAGTGGTGGGCACAGTTAACCAAAATGTTCACTGTGATAACCGCTAATCCACTAACTGAAAAGTTAACTTTTATAAAGCTAAACCAATAAACCACTTAAAACTTTAGCTGACATTACAGCTAACCGCTAACTGCTAAGTTTGAGTATTGTCTCCGGTACACTCTCAGCTCCTGACAAGCTGGTTTTGAGTTTAAGCACCACCAACGCTTCTGTTTAGAATTAAAGATGATCACAAACCCAACACCAAAACCAATGAGTCACCGTCTCTGTCTTTGTGCACCCTGCCCACTGCTGTAAGGAAGAGTCATACAATGGTCCAGATGTGACGCAGAATTCCTGAAAAGGAAAGCAGGTTTGACTTATGGTTTTGATTTATAAACCAAATTAATCCAGATAGTTTAACTGCATTAATGTCAACTCTGTCATTTTTACAAAGTGAAAATATAACACATATCTTTTAATTTTAAAATAATGCACTAATTCTGAAGGTTTGAATATTAACACACACTGGTGCCAAAAGTCATTAAGGGATAATGAGCCTCCGCTTATCACTGATTGGTTGATTCATTATATGTAAAACCAACACACAAGTTACTGTAATGTGTGTGATGGTTTTTACAAATAAATGTGTATTTGTAAAATATGTATTTTTTTCATTTGTAAAAAAAAAGGCATTTGCAAAGCAGAAAATTCTGTTTGATAAGTTGTGATTCAGCGCTATTCATACTGCCATCTAGTAGATGGCAGTTGACCCATCTATAGTCTTGTTAGAGATGCTGTAGCTTCCTCATATAGAGGATTAAAACAAAACACAAAACATTGTAAATGGTGGGCTTTTATAAAGAGTTAATGGTTTACCTTGTGCTTGTATCTTTAGGAATAAATGTCTCCATGCTTAACAGAGACGCACATATTGGGATCTGTTGGGGCATCACGGCTGAGCACAAAGGACGTACAGCCCATGAATATGCTCATGCTGGCTATTACAACAAACAACAAAAGCCCCAGTCTCTGATTTCAGACATTTAATTATTGCTCCACGATGTCTCATTGTTGCAGAATTTCTTTAATGATGTCAGCAGAAAATGAGACAGGTGAATCAAGGAGCACTCAAGATTCAATCATATGATGCAGAGAGATTTATTTATGGCTGAAGCGGAAAACAAGTGCACCTGGATCAGCTCATGTGCGCATGAGGAACACAGCACTCCAGTCCCGTGTTTGCCATCCAGATGTTTGGACATTAGGTCATCTACCTGTTGTCTACATGCGCTTTGGATGCTATCATGTAGGTGTGGACAAGGTGATCCAGATGCGTTGTGACACTGCTAACCATGCCTTTTTTCCTCCAGATTGTGTCAGATTATGGCAATATTTGCCTTGTCAGGCTGGTTCCTGCACATTCTTGCAGTGGTCACTGTCAGAACTTACAGAACCACATCATCCGCAAAGAACAGAATGTAATTTTGAGTTCACCAAACTGGACACCCTCCAATCCCCTCCTGTGCCTTGAAATCCTGTCCATGAATCTCATCCAACACCCACTGAGAGCAGGTGTGAAGCAAATGGCCACTCTGTCAGAGCTCCAGCATTCCTTTCTGGAGAGGAGAACCTTCAAGAAGGACTACCATCTCTACACCAATGAATCAGGCCTGTATGGTAGAGTAGCCAGACAGACACCACTCCTTAGTAAAAGGCACATGGCAGCACATCTGGACTTTGCCAAAAGGCACCTGAAGGACTCTCAGACCATGAGCAACAAAATTCTCTGGTCTGATAAGACAAAGATTAAACTCTTTGGTGTGAATTCCAGGCATCATGTTTGGAGGAAACCAGGCACCATCCCTACAGTGAGGCATGGTGGTGGCAGCATCATGCTGTGGGGATATTTTTCAGTGGCAGGAACTGGGAGACTAGTCAGGATTGAGGGAAAGATGAATGCAGAGACATTGTGGATGAAACCTGCTCCGGAGCGCTCTTGCCCTCAGACTGGGGCGACTGTTCATCTTTCAGAAGGACAATGACCCTAAACCATTGGTGTCCAAAGACAGCAGGTGATTTCACTAATGAACTCATCATATCTCAAGTGATGTTCATCAGTGAAATCAATTGCTGGAGTCAGTGATGCAGAGAAAACCTGCACCCTCTTGGAAACCACTGCCCTAATCACACAGGCAAGGTATCAAAAGAGTGGCTTCAGGACAATGCTGCAAATGTCCTTGAGTGGCCCAGCCAGAGCCCAGACCTGAATCTGACTGAACATCCCTGGAAAGATCTGTAAATGGTTGTGCACTGACGCTCCCCATCCAACTAATGGAGCTTGAGAGGTGCTGCAAAGAGGAATGGACAAAACTGCCCAAAGATAGGTGGCCAAACTTGTGGCATCATATTCAAGAAGACTTGAGGCTGCCAAAGGTGTATCAACAAAGTATTAAGCAAAGGGTGCAAATTCTTATGCAATTTCTTAGGTATTTTTATTTTTAAAAATTTTTTTTTGCAAAAATTAAATAAAAAAACTTTTTCATGTTGTCATTGTGGGGTGTTGTGAGTAGAATTTTGAGGGGAACAATTAATTGACTCCATTTTGGAATAAGGTATAACAAAATGTGGAAAAAGTGAAGTGCTGTGAATGGTTTTTGCATGGACTGTATATGTGCATGTGGATTTCTTGGTATTTCTTGGTCTTTGACCTGCACCAAGGCAGTCTGCACAGGTACCAGTGGATCAGAACATGAAGCAACAACTGGCTGATGACATCACACATCAAGCTACAGCTACAAGTTAAATTCAGGCCATAGTGATGGCATTTAAAGGTTTTTGTTTCTCTTGAAAACACACACCCTCTGGCCCCTTCATGTGCCTTTTATTGGACCATCTGTTCATGGACAGGGTCCCCCACAGTGGTCACTGCCCATCAGACAAGTGATCTTTTAAAAACTCAAATGAGTGTGCCAGTCCACTTTGGTTGTTAACAATACGAGGGTCTATTAGAAAAGTACTCCGACCTTATTATTTGACCCGCACGCGGGGGGTCGCGGCAGGAAAAACACCTCCGTTGGAAATCTTAACGGGCAAGTTGGAACATGCCCAAGCTGTTAACAATTTCTCAGTTACTCACTTGTTGAAAAGCCATTAAAGCTGCCTGAATTCTACAAATGGTTTTCAACACGGAGGTGTTTTTCCTGTCGCGGCGCACACAGATTTGCCGAGTCGTCACGGAAACAACTCGGCGAATTGGCGTGCACGTCTTTCATTAAAAAAATGTCCTTAAACAGTGGAATGTCCGCATAAATTCCTCATGCCGGCCTCTTCTGAATCTTCTCTGTTCTCTCACGATGTCCTGGGTGAATTAAGCCTTAAATTAGGATGTTTTCAGCTCGAAACAGGCCAACGACAGCGCCTGGAAGCGCTGCAGGACGTCCCGCTCCGTGGAAGTCCTTACACCGACAGAAACACCCCATAATCTCTCATCAGCCGTTAAACTTTTCACAGAAAACCAGCTTAATTTCTCGAATAGTGTCCACTCGGATATTCCTCACAGGTCCAGAAAAAATTTTGATAAAGCAACGCGCGCCGTCTCGAGCAGCGTGTGAAACAAAGGAATTCAGCCGAGAGGGCGGGACCACATCTCACTCAAGGCCTGCCCACAGGGAATGACGTCACCGACACGCGTGAAAAAACTCACGCATGCGCACGAGGGTTCAAGCATGATTGGTGTAATCGCATGTCATTCAAATCCATATAGTTAAAAAAAAAATAAAAGGGTCGGTTTATTATCTAAGAGACCTCGTATGTGTCCAATCAATCAATCAATTTTTTTTTATATAGCGCCAAATCACAACAAACAGTTGCCCCAAGGCGCTTTATATTGTAAGGCAAGGCCATACAATAATTATGTAAAACCCCAACGGTCAAAACGACCCCCTGTGAGCAAGCACTTGGCTACAGTGGGAAGGAAAAACTCCCTTTAACAGGAAGAAACCTCCAGCAGAACCAGGCTTCAGGGAGGGGCAGTCTTCTGCTGGGACTGGTTGGGGCTGAGGGAGAGAACCAGGAAAAAGACATGCTGTGGAGGGGAGCAGAGATCGATCACTAATGATTAAATGCAGAGTGGTGCATACAGAGCAAAAAGAGAAAGAAACAGTGCATCATGGGAACCCCCCAGCAGTCTACGTTCTATAGCAGCATAAATAAGGGATGGTTCGGGTCACCTGATCCAGCCCCTAAACTATAAGCTTTAGCAAAAGGAAAGTTTTAAGACTAATCTTAAAAGTAGAGAGGGTGTCTGTCTCCCTGATCTGAATTGGGAGCTGGTTCCACAGGAGAGGAGCCTGAAAGCTGAAGGCTCTGCCTCCCATTCTACTCTTAAAACCCTAGGAACTACAAAGTAAGCCTGCAGTCTGAGAGCGAAGCGCTCTATTGGGGGTGATATGGTACTACGAGGTCCATAAGATAAGATGGACTGATTATTCAAAACCTTATAAGTAAGAAGAAGAATTTTAAATTATTCTAGAATTAACAGGAAGCCAACGAAGAGAGGCCAAGAGGGGTGAGATATGCTCTCTCCTTCTAGTCCCCGTCAGTACTCTAGCTGCAGCATTTGAATTAACTGAAGGCTTTTTTAGGGAACTTTTAGGACAACCTGATAATAATGATTACAATAGTCCAGCCTAGAGGAAATAAATGCATGAATTAGTTTTTCAGCATCACTCTGAGACAAGACCTTTCTGATTTTAGAAATATTGCGTAAATGCAAAAAAAGCAGTCCTACATATTTGTTTAATATGCGCTTTGAGTGACATATCCTGATCAAAAATGACTCCAAGATTTCTCACAGTATTACTAGAGGTCAGGGTAATGCCATCCAGAGTAAGGATCTGGTTAGACACCATGTTTCTAAGATTTGTGGGGCCAAGTACAATAACTTCAGTTTTATCTGAGTTTAAAAGCAGGAAATTAGAGGTCATCCATGTCTTTATGTCTGTAAGACAATCCTGCAGTTTAGCTAATTGGTGTGTGTCCTCTGGCTTCATGGATAGATAAAGCTGGGTATCATCTGCGTAACAATGAAATTTAAGCAATACCGTCTAATAATACTGCCTAAGGGAAGCATGTATAAAGTGAATAAAATTGGTCCTAGCACAGAACCTTGTGGAACTCCATAATTAACTTTAGTCTTTGAAGAAGATTCCCCATTTACATGAACAAATTGTAATCTATTAGACAAATATGATTCAAACCACCGCAGCGCAGTGCCTTTAATACCTATGGCATGCTCTAATCTCTGTAATAAAATTTTATGGTCAACAGTATCAAAAGCAGCACTGAGGTCTAACAGAACAAGCACAGAGATGAGTCCACTGTCCGAGGCCATAAGAAGATCATTTGTAACCTTCACTAATGCTGTTTCTGTACTATGATGAATTCTAAAACCTGACTGAAACTCTTCAAATAGACCATTCCTCTGCAGATGATCAGTTAGCTGTTTTACAACTACCCTTTCAAGAATTTTTGAGAGAAAAGGAAGGTTGGAGATTGGCCTATAATTAGCTAAGATAGCTGGGTCAAGTGATGACTTTTTAAGTAATGGTTTAATTACTGCCACCTTAAAAGCCTGTGGTACATAGCCAACTAACAAAGATAGATTGATCATATTTAAGATCGAAGCATTAAATAATGGTAGGGCTTCCTTGAGCAGCCTGGTAGGAATGGGGTCTAATAAACATGTTGATGGTTTGGATGAAATAACTAATGAAATTAACTCAGACAGAACAATCGGAGAGAAAGAGTCTAACCAAATACCGGCATCACTGAAAGCAGCCAAAGATAATGATATGTCTTTGGGATGGTTATGAGTAATTTTTTCTCTAATAGTTAAAATTTTATTAGCAAAGAAAGTCATGAAGTCATTACTAGTTAAAGTTAAAGGAATACTCGGCTCAATAGAGCTCTGACTCTTTGTCAGCCTGGCTACAGTGCTGAAAAGAAACCTGGGGTTGTTCTTATTTTCTTCAATTAGTGATGAGTAGAAAGATGTCCTAGCTTTACGGAGGGCTTTTTTATAGAGCAACAGACTCTTTTTCCAGGCTAAGTGAAGATCTTCTAAATTAGTGAGACGCCATTTCCTCTCCAACTTACAGGTTATCTGCTTTAAGCTACGAGTTTGTGAGTTATACCACGGAGTCAGGCACTTCTGATTTAAAGCTCTCTGTTTTAGAGGAGCTACAGCATCCAAAGTTGTCTTCAATGAGGATGTAAACTATTGACGAGATACTCTATCTCACTTACAGAGTTTAGGTAGCTACTCTGCACTGTGTTGGTATATGGCATTAGAGAACATAAAGAAGGAATCATATCCTTAAACCTAGTTACAGCGCTTTCTGAAAGACTTCTAGTGTAATGAAACTTATTCCCCACTGCTGGGTAGTCCATCAGAGTAAATGTAAATGTTATTAAGAAATGATCAGACAGAAGGGAGTTTTCAGGGAATACTGTTAAGTCTTCTATTTCCATACCATAAGTCAGAACAAGATCTAAGATATGATTAAAGTGGTGGGTGGACTCATTTACTTTTTGAGCAAAGCCAATAGAGGTCTAATAATAGATTAATGCAGTGTTGAGGCTGTCATTCTCAGCATCTGTGTGGATGTTAAAATCGCCCACTATAATTATCTTATCTGAGCTAAGCACTAAGTCAGACAAAAGGTCTGAAAATTCACAGAGAAACTCACAGTAACGACCAGGTGGACGATAGATAATAACAAATAAAACTGGTTTTTGGGACTTCCAATTTGGATGGACAAGACTAAGAGTCAAGCTTTCAAATGAATTAAATCTCTGTCTGGGTTTTTGATTAATTAATAAGCTGGAATGGAAGATTGCTGCTAATCCTCCGCCCCGGCCCGTGCTACGAGCATTCTGACAGTTAGTGTGACTTGGGGGTGTTGACTCATTTAAACTAACATATTCATCCTGCTGTAACCAGGTTTCTGTAAGGCAGAATAAATCAATATGTTGATCAATTATTATATCATTTACCAACAGGGACTTAGAAGAGAGAGACCTAATGTTTAATAGACCACATTTAACTGTTTTAGTCTGTGGTGCAGTTGAAGGTGCTATATTATTTTTTCTTTTTGAATTTTTATGCTTAAATAGATTTTTGCTGGTTATTGGTAGTCTGGGAGCAGGCACCGTCTCTATGGGGATGGGGTAATGAGGGGATGGCAGGGGGAGAGAAGCTGCAGAGAGGTGTGTAAGACTACAACTCTGCTTCCTGGTCCCAACCCTGGATAGTCACGGTTTGGAGGATTTAAGAAAATTGGCCAGATTTCTAGAAATGAGAGCTGCTCCATCCAAGTGGGATGGATGCCGTCTCTCCTAACAAGACCAGGTTTTCCCCAGAAGCTTGCCAATTATCTATGAAGCCCACCTCATTTTTTGGACACCACTCAGACAGCCAGCAATTCAAGGAGAACATGCGGCTAAACATGTCACTCCCGGTCTGATTGGGGAGGGGCCCAGAGAAAACTACAGAGTCTGACATTGTTTTTGCAAAGTTACACACCGATTTAATGTTAATTTTAGTGACCTCCGACTGGCGTAACCGGGTGTCATTACTGCCGACGTGAATTACAATCTTACCAAATTTACGCTTAGCCTTAGCCAGCAGATTCAAATTTCCTTCAGTGTCGCCTGCTCTGGCCCCCGGAAGACAATTGACTATGGTTGCTGGTGTCGCTAACTTCACATTTCGCAAAACAGAGTCGCCAATACCAGAGTTTGATCTTCGCGGGGTGTGTCGTCGAGTGGGGAAAAACGGTTAGAGATGTGAACGGGTTGGTGGTGTACACGGGGGCTTCTGTTTAGGGCTACGCTTCCTCCTCACAGTCACCCAGTCAGCCTGCTTTCCCCGGCTGCTCGGGATCTGCCAGGGGGTAACTAACGGCGGCTAAGCTACCTTGGTCCGCACCGACTACAGGGGCCTGGCTAGCTGTAGAATTTTCCACGGTGCGGAGCCGAGTCTCCAATTCGCCCAGCCTGGCCTCCAAGCTACGAATAAGCTACACTTATTACAAGTACCGTTACTGCTAAAGGAGGCCGAGGAATAACTAACATTTCACACCCAGAGCAGAAAAGTGCGGGAGAGACAGGAGAAGCCGCCATGTTAAATCGGCTAAGAGCTAGTAGCTACGCTAAGCTAGCGGATTCCTAAAAACACGCAAAGTGAATAATGTGTAAATAATTTAGAGGTGATTCAGCAGAAGGAGTGCTTTAGTTAAGGCACGTAAAGATTACACTGGGAAACAAATCGTAATCTAGATAACTAGATCAATCTAACTGCGCAGATTAAACAGCTAACAGATACAGAAAAACACCGCTGTGCTCCGGAACAGGAAGTGATGCAATACCGCAGTGAGAGCCAACCACCAGTAGTCCACGTGGATGAACAGCTGTTTCTCAAGGGCAGTACAACTTTTGGCTGATGTTCGAACCTGATTCTAAGGTTTGTCCCAATTCAGCAGCAGCACACTTCTCAGACTGCACTGCTGGCTGCGCTGGTGGGCCTGGCTGTTGGGGGGCCTTGTGCTCTTCCTGGCCCCGGGGTCGGGCCTTGCCTCTTGTCTGGGGACTGGGCCCCACCCTTGTGTGGCTCGGTGTTCCATACCTTGTGCTTTGGATTCGGTTGCGGTGGCTCCTTTGCTCCCTGTCCTTGCCGCCGCTCGGTCCCGCCCTCGGGTGCCGTGGCCCAGGTGGCATGGATCTGGGGCTCCCCCTATTGGTGGGCCCATGCCGGCGCCCTGTGTGCTTCTCTCGGGTTTGGGGCAGCGCCCTGTGACCCCGTGGGGGGGGGTTGTTGGGGGCTGCGTTCCGGTGCCGTCGGGCCACTCCCCTGTTGGTTTGCTGTGCTGTCTGGTGGCTACGGGGGCTGCCTTTCCTGGCCCCCGTGTCCTACCGCTGCCCCTTTTCTCCTGGTTCCCCCGGGGCCCTGCATCCTGGACCCACTTCCGTCGGTGCTCGCGGCCGGCCGCGTGGCTTCTGATGTGCCGGAGTGGTCCATGTCATATAGTAAGGTCCTGTACTCTTGTCTTGGCCCAACACACCAGCCACAGTAGTGATCGGATATTTAGCTGTGATCTGGGTCTCTGTGTGTGAATGGTCGTGTGTTTGTGGCTGTCACCACAATTAGGTTTTTGGGTGCTCTTAAAAGGATTAACACTACGGTATTCTGGATTAGGGTATGGATGCTCACTAATTAGACAACAGACTGTTGCTGTCACTGTTTGTTCATGTGTGGTTGTTTGTCATGGTATGTCATATGGTTGGGGCCCCGTCTCCTCAGTGTCTCACGTCACAGTTATTGTCTTCACCACTTGTCTCTCGTTCTTGTCTGTCTTTGTGTTGTTTTGGTGGTCAGCCCTTCCTGATAGAAGCTGTCGGTTGGCTTTGAGTAGGATGTTGTAGGCTGATCGGGAAGGGTGGATGGGGGTCACACACACACCACATTCACTCACGCACTACATACCTTCTGTCTTGCAAGATTAAATTGCATATATGGGTATTAATGTTCATAAATGGTTCTGCCAGTGTGGCACTTACCATTACTATATATGCAGACAGGGAAAAAAAAAACGTACTGAAAAACATTTGCCAAACTTCAAGTTACACCCGCTAAGCAAGCCTGTAATGTGCAGCTGTCAAGGTTGCGAGGCAACGGGGGTAGGGGCTACAAAATGAATTATGCAAAACAAAAAGATCCATAGATTGTTTAATTTCAGAGCAGTTGGTTTGGCCTCCTCTGTCTCTGGAAGTCTGAAGCCTGAAGAGTTTTGTGGGACACAGTCTTTAGGTTTATGCTGACTCTGAATTGGGACACAGCTGGAGAAGTGCTGCCCATGTTTTCTGCATCACTTTGACCCATCATCTTCTGCTGTGACTCACAACTCCACCTACTGGTGTGGAAGACCAGACCCCCAGTTGTAGTGGCTACAGTAACAGTTCTGAATTTAAATTTGAATTGTCAGAAGGTCCTTTGGTTTTATATGTACTCACGTGAGATATGGAGCTCCGGGGTCCAGCTTTCAGCACCCATAAGCTTGAACCACATCTGCTCTGCTCCTGTTACCCAGTGTGGACCTTCAGCGGAAAAGAACAGCAGATACACCAGAGGAAAGCTGAGAGAGGAGATGAGGGGAGGAGGGCTGGAGGAGAAAGAATTGCAACTGTCATCATAAACAAGAACCATCTGTCTCATTTGTGTAACTTGTTTTCTTTTAATATGAGAAGTATGCTGAAGAGATCTGGGAGTTTGAGAGAAGCCTGGGAGGGCCGGTCTCTGGGTTAAAGACAGCCTTCTACTGGGTTCTGTAAGAGAGTGGCATTAATATCAGCCGACCTGCACCATTAACCCTTCACACACACTGCCACACAGGGAGCCGAGTGCCCAAATACCTGTAACCTGATGTACATGTGTAGATGTGTCAATGTGAAGGTAGACCACACCAGCATTCATCAACTACTTTTCTGAAAGGATAAGTTTGGTCATATTAAGACACTGTTAGCAACCAAACCTCTCAGTGCTCCACTCAGCTTTGATGATTGCTTCAATTACAAGAAATCATTTAAATGCAAACTTAGTGTAGGAAGCGATGAATGAGAGGGAACAGAGCAGCTGCCACAAGAGTTTCAACAATCGTGATGTTGAAAAGAACGCTTAAATAAATTTTCCTTGGGAAACCATGGCCAAGTCCTTCACTCAATTCTTCTTCTTACTAACAAATACATACCAACACTTTCTCTGGAAACCTCTGGCTTTCATTCACTTACTGTGGATTCCAATTGTAGCGCAGTTGTCTGTTTCTATAAGTGATCTTTTAATGGCAGTGGATTAACTCCCTCATCCTGGAACGTTGCTTAGCTGCTCAACTTTGCTGCTGTTCATTCTCTGGCATTGGGCAAAAAGTTGACATAGGTCTCCATATCTCTGTTGGAGTCACATCTTACTGTTCTTGGTTGGCTGCTCAATGGTGCAATCAGACCTGCTGAGGTAGGTGTTGTAGTCCTCTTTCTCTTTGGCCAACATCTACATATTCATACCAGACCTCATCTGTCCAGGTAGCACCAGGATCTCAAACACCCAGACTTTTCTTTTCCAGAAAAGAGACATGAATGTCATTGCTGAGAAAAGTGAGTCTCTTGACAATTTTGACACACTCCGGTATATTTCTGATTGGCTGAGATACAAGACAATTACAGAACTCGATGTTCAAACTACTCATGCAGCTTATCAAGTGTACATATTGACCCCACAAAGATCACACCATTGTCTGCCAAGTCAAGGTTCAATAAACAGTTTACCTTACCAAGAAAGGGTCACTACATCAGTGAAGTGGCAACAACCCTATGGAAGACCCACACCTACCCATCACTGAACAGAGTACAAGCCCAAAGTTAACCTTGATTAATACAAGAATTAAATGGGAATTTTGAGAAAATCATCAAGGGCTGTAAAATAAAAAAAGCACCACAAATATTCATTCTTGCTTTCAATGAGGACTAGCAAAGCTCCAAGAAGGAGAGGATGAAGAAGACCAACTTTACCACAATCCAAACACTGCAAGTACTGGGCAGCCACAATCCACCGCTAGGGACCAACTCCACATGTGGAGATGCTGCCTTGGTCAAGGGCAGAGAAGGGTGTAGACTATTATGTGCATGTTTTTTTTTTGATAGTTGGAGGAAACTGGAGTGCCCACAGGAAATCTGAGCTGCATTCGTACGGGACAGACATATGTACAGTCGTGTACAAATACCCAGAACATGGTACAGAGCCAGCACCAATGATTCTTGCAATTAGGGGTCCCCCACAAAACAAAATAAAAACAGAATAAATGAAAACAAAAACAACAAAGCACGAAACCCCCCAATGCTGGCACCCGAGGTCTGGGTGGAAAGCAACCGGGTTGAGGGAGGCACTGTGGCAGGCCAAGTGCTGTGAATAGACAATTCCTGGATTGGATTCCGCCCCCGCGCATGCACCTTCCTCTTTTACCCCTTTCTCTCACTCTCTGGAAATGAGCTGATTCTTATGGTTGAATGTTTCGATGCCCTGGCCTGTATGTCTTTTGGCACACTGGTCAGGAATAGCGCAAACTATTTGGATCTTTACATTTAGTTTAAAGACAAGCTCATGTGACCGGAGAACATGCATTGACTGACCTGTCACATGAGACTGTGAATGCAGCATCTCCCTGCAAGCTCCCTCTCTCTGTCTCTGTCTGTGCACCCACTGTCTCTGGATCAGTGGTGGGCCCATTCCGCTAATCCACTAATTAGCAAAGATAAGTTTTTTTGTTAGCAGATTAGCTTTTCACCAAAAACCATCAGTGGACCAATTAGCTTCCGCTAAATTTAGTTCCGCTAATTTAGTTGGCTAACGTTTTTTGCTGGCATAGTTAGTAACGGTCAAAAACATTTATAAACCCTAAAATTATACATGTTGGTTGCTGTCTGCTATGTATTTTGCAGCAGTCAGGCAGCTGTGAGGAAGTGAGCTCAACTCTACCCCAGTAGAAGGAACCTAGCTGCCAGGCTGCAACAAAAAAACAAATGTCATTTAAATTCAACATACAATGGTCCAGATGTGAGACAGAAGTCATGAGAAGCAAAGCAAGTTTGACTTATGGTTTTGGTTTATAGAGCAAATGTATCCAGATAGTTTATCTAGATTAATATCAACTCTGTCATTTTTACAAAGTGAAAATATAACACATATATTTTAATTTGAAAATAATGCACTAATTCTGAAAGTTTGAACATTAATACACAGATGCCAAAAGGCATTATGGGAAAATTAGCCACCGCTCATTACTAATTGGCTGATTTGTTATATGTAAACACCAACACACAAGTTACTGGAATGTGTGTGTGTTGGTTTTTTGTGCCCTAGTGTGACAGGGGTATTACAGATACAACTCGTACATTTATAGAATTGATTGGATATGTTATGAACATGCATTTCATTCTGATCAAATGAAGATGAAGACAATTGCATATCTGAAGGAAAACATGCTCAGAACACCAGTTGCTGATATGTTATATGTATTTGCACATGTATATGATCAGAATGGGTTAGCTGAAACCATTATGCAGGCACAGAGAGCAATGTATAGTATTTGAAATCCAGGTTATCACCATTTTCTTTAGAGAGAGGTGATAACAAATAATTAATCACAGCCAGACTGGATAATGCCTGTCTCCCAATGGAAATAATGATGGCTTGCAGCTCTAGGAGAACAGCATCTCCACTCACTATAGGAGTGTGTGCTGCAATAACACTGGAACATTCTCTACCCTGAGCTGTTTTGGTCATTCATACAGTGCCTCTGCAAAGTATTCACACCACTTTACTTTTTCCACATTTTGTTATGTTACAGCCTTATTCCAAGATGGAGTAAATTTATTTTTCACTCAAAATTCCACAAACAGTTCCCCATAATGACAAAATGAAAAAAGTTTTTTTTTTTCATTTTGCAAAATAAATATTCACACCCTTTGCTCAGTAATTTGTTATGCACCTTTGGCAACAATTACAGCCTCACGTTTTCTTGAATATGATGCCACAAGCTGGTGCAGCCTATCTTTGGGCAGTGTTGTCCATTTCTCTTTGCAGCACCTCTCAATCTCCATTAGATTGGATTCAGAGTGTCAGTGCACAGCCATTTTCAGATCTCTCCAGAGATGTTCAATCAGATTCAGGTCTGGGCTCTGGCTCAGCCACTCAAGGACATTCACAGAGTTGTCATGAAGCCACTCCTTTGATATCTTGGTTGTGTGCTTAGGGTCATTGTTCTGCTGAAAGATGAACCATCGCACCAGTATGAGATCAAGAGTGCTCTGAAGCAGGTTTTCATCCCTCAAATGTGCACAGTGCAAGCTTTGCATTTTGTATCACCAGTTATACAGCTTCATGATGAAGTGGTAGAGAGGAGGATTTTCATAAAAGAAGATCTGAAAGCTAAGCTACAACTTGCCAGAAGGTAAATCTGAGGTGCTAGCCTAGATGTGATCTGTTGTGGTGAAAGAATATCCTTCTCCGCTCTACACTAAGAGTGGTGATGCAAAATGCTAAAGTTTCAATGTGCACAATTTCTCTATTCACAGCCACGTAAGCCTATAACTTCTTCTGGGTTGTCTTGGTGGCTTTCCTCACTCTTCTCCTTCTTGCACAGTCACGCAGTTTTTGAGAACTGTCTGCTCCATGCAGAGTTACCACAGAGTGCCATGCTGTTCGTATTTCTTCATAATTTTCAATTTCAGTTTCAATTTATTTTCATTTCTATAGCGCCATATCACAACAGAGTTGCCTCAAAGCGCTTCACACAGGTAAGGTCTAACCTTACCAACCCCAGAGCAACAGTGGAAAGGAAAAACTCCCGCTGAGGAAGAAACCTCAAGCAGACCAGACTCAAAGGGGTGACCCTGTGCTTGGGCCATGCTACAAAACATAAATTACAGAACAATTTACAGAACAATTCACACGAATATACAAGAAATGCTATTGGCGCACAGGACAGGAAGATCGCCAACACGAACACAACTCCCATCTCTGGATGGAGCTGCACCTTAAACAGAGAGAAAAAACAGAATCAGGCATCAGAAAGACAAGAAATACTGTATAATTTGTCAGCATTAAACAACAAGAAAAACAGAGAAATACTAAGGTGATCGCCGGCCACTAGCCCTAAACTTCACTAAACGACCCAGAACTTAGGTAAAGTTATGGCCGCGACCCGCTCCAATTACTAATAAGATGAATTAAAAGAGTAAAAAGCGTAAAACAAAACTGTACCAGTATGCTAGCCATATGAAAGGGGAAATAAGTGTGTCTTAAGTCTGGACTTGAAAGTCTCCACAGAATCTGACTGTTTTATTGATGCAGGGAGATCATTCCACAGAACAGGGGCATGATAAGAGAAAGTTCTGTGACCCGCAGACTTCTTATTCACCTTAGGGACACAAAGTAGTCCTGCACCCTGAGAACGTAAAGCCCGGGCCAGTACGTAAGGTTTAATTAGGTTAGCTAGGTAGGAGGGTGCCAGTCCATGAATAATTTTATAGGTTAGTAGCAGAACCTTAAAATCTGATCTCACTGGGACAGGAAGCCAGTGAAGGGATGCCAAAATGGGTGTAATGTGGTTGAACTTTCTGCTTCGTGTCAAAAGTCTGGCTGCTAGCATTTTGAACCAATGGAGGGCCCCTAATGCTAGACTGCAGTAAACCAGAAAATAGAACATTGCAGTAGTCCAATAGAAGAGATGAATGCAGGGATCAGGGTCTCAGCATCAGCCATAGACAGGATGGGACAAATCTTCCCTATATTTCACAGGTGGAAGAAAGCAGTCTTAGTAATATTTCTAATGCGGAGGCCAAAGGACAACGAAGGATCAAAAATTACCCCAAGGTCCCTCACTTTGTCAGTGTGATGTATGACACACGAGCCAAGGCTGAGCGTTAACTGGTCAAATTGATGCTGATGTCTCACTGGACCAAGAACCATCATTTCAGTCTTATCAGAGTTTAAAAGTAGGAAGTTTCTGGACATCCAACTTCTCACTGCTGCAAGGCAATCTTCTAAAGGATTTTATGTGAACGAGATTACCAGCAGTTATTGGCATGTATAACTGAGTATCATCTGCATAGCAGTGAAAGATAATCTCAAAACGCCGCAATATGTGCCCAAGGGTTGCTATATAAGCGAGAAAAGCAGGGAGCCTAAGACAGCCCCTGTGGAACCCCAAATTTCATGTCACTATGGTTAGAGGTAGTGTTACTGTACAAAACACAGTGAGAACGACTGGTCAAGTATGACGTCAGCCATGCAAGGGCACTCCCAGTAATCCCAAAATTATTTTCTAGCCTATCAAGTGTTGTGAAAGTGTAGGAACACGGACCCACAACAGGGGCGTAAAAGAACGGGCAATGGATAAGCCAAACAGTAACAATTTAATGTTGTAAATTGTGCACAACGGAATACAGACAACAACCAGTTTGGAACTACAGTCAATTACGTTGGGTGACGTGTGGGCAGGCTTGAGGATAGGAGATGCCCGTCCAGAACCGAGCCGGATCCCACACGGCCCTCACCGCCAACGGATCTGAAGAACACCAGAGCCGCCAAGTCCTGGGTCCCCAGGTGGTCACCGTCTCCAGCTGTCAGACCTGGCACTGCTGGCAGAGAACAGAAACAGTACAGGTGAGTGTGAGTACGCACACTCAGTAATCCCACAGTCTGTGTTCTTTTGGGAGGGAGCACCTCCACCTCCAGTCACACAGCTCCTGTCTAACCACTTATCTGGTTGGGGTGTGAAGCGAAGCCGTCGCTGATCACACCAAACGCCAATCCCACAGATAAGGCAACACCCACAGGAAAACGGCTGCAAAGAAGTTCAGACTATTAGTCAGTGTTTTCGGTTTAGCAGAGAATTACCTCCAAGGTAGCTGATTTCTCGGCGAGGAGGTGGAATTGCAGTCCGGCCTTTATGGTGATGGTGATGAGTTGAATGAGTGACAGCTGGTGCTGATGATGAGTGACAGCTGTAACTCCCAGTGGCTCCGGCGCCCTCTCACGCTTGAAGCCCGCACTCCAAGCAGGTCTGGTGGTGGTGGGCCAGCAGTACCTCCTCTTCAGCGGCCCACACAACAGGACCCCCCCCCCCCTCAACAGGCGCCTCCTGGCACCCGACCAGGCTTGTCCGGGTGCCGCCGGTAGAAGTCGGCCAGGAGGGCCGGGTCCAGGATGAAGCTCCTCTTCACCCAGGAGCGTTCTTCGGGTCCATACCCCTCCCAGTCCACCAAATACTGGAACCCCCGGCCCTTCCGACAGACGTCCAGGAGCCGGCGCACGGTCCAAGCCGGCTCCCCGTCGATGATCCGGGCAGGAGGCGGCGCCGGTCCGGGGGTACAGAGGGGTGAAATGTGGTGAGGTTTGATGCATGACACATGGAAAACCAGGTGGATCCGCAGCAAAGCTGGCAGCTTCAGCTTCACTGCGGCTGGACTGAGGATCTTGAGTATGGTGAATGGTCCAATGTATCTGTCCTTTAATTTCTGGGATTCCACTTGCAGGGGAATGTCTTTTGTGGAAAGCCAAACCTCCTGCCCAGGCTGATACGTAGGGGCCGGGCCATGCCGGTGGTCTGCATGGTTCTTGGCCCTCGTCCGGGCTTTGAGCAGGGCAGAACGGGTGGTACGCCACACCCGACGGCACCTTCTCAGATGGGCCTGGACCGAGGGCACCCCGACCTCTCCCTCCACTGGCGGGAACAATGGGGGCTGGTATCCCAAACATACCTCAAACGGGGAGAGGCTGGTAGCAGACGATACTTGGCTATTATGAGCGTACTCGATCCAGGCCAGATGGTTGCTCCAGGCCGTCGGGTGCGCGGAGGTCACGCAGCAGAGGGCCTGCTCCAATTCCTGGTTTGCCCGCTCTGCCTGTCCATTCGTCTGAGGATGGTACCCGGACGAGAGACTCACGGTGGCCCCCAGTTCCCTGCAGAAACTCCTCCAGACCTGAGAGGAGAACTGAGGACCACAGTCTGAGACAATATCAGATGGAATCCCATGCAGACGCACGACATGGTGGACCAGGAGGTCTGCAGTCTCCTGGGCCGTCGGGAGCTTCAGGAGGGCCACAAAGTGGGCCGCCTTGGAGAACCGGTCCACTATCATGAGGACGGTAGTCATGCCCTGGGACAGCGGGAGGCCCGTGACAAAGTCCAGGCCGATGTGAGACCAGGGGCGATGAGGCACGGGCAGAGGCTGGAGGAGGCCTTGGGCCTTGTGGTGGTTGGCTTTGCCCCTGGCACAGGTGGTGCAGGCCTGGACATACTCCTGGACGTCGGCTTCCATAGACGCCCACCAGAAGCGCTGCCGGACCACTGCCACGGTCCTTCGCACCCCTGCATGACAGGAGAGCTTGGAACAGTGACAGAAGTCTAGGACCGCAGCCCTGGCCTCTGGTGGGACGTACAATTTGTCCTTCGGACCTGTCCCCGGGTCCGGGCTCCGTGTCAGGGCCTCCCGGACGGTCTTCTCCACATCCCAGGTGAGGGTGGATGATGGTTTCCGTCGGGTCTGACAGCTCGGTCTTGACCTCCTCTTCATGCACCCGGGACAGGGTGTCAGATCGTTGGTTCTTTGTCCCGGGGTGGTAAGTGATCCGAAAGTCAAAACGCCTGAAGAACAGTGACCAGCGGGCTTGCCTGGGGTTCAGACGCCTGGCGGTCCGAATGTACTCCAGGTTCCGATGGTCCGTGAAAACCGTAAATGGTACCGATGCTCCCTCCAACAGGTGTCTCCACTCCTCAAGAGCCTCCTTCACCGCAAGAAGTTCCCGATTGCCGACGTCATAGTTCCTTTCAGCCGGGGTCAACCTGCGGGAAAAGTAGGCACATGGATGGAGAACCTTGTCAGACTCCCCGCTCTGGGATAGCACGGCTCCTATCCCTGAGTCAGAGGCATCCACTTCAACTATAAACTGACGATTGGGATCGGGCTGCACCAGAACCGGTGCAGTCGAGAACCGGCGTTTCAACTCCCTAAACGCGGCTTCGCACCGATCCGACCAGGTGAAGGGGACTTTTGTGGAGGTCAGGGCTGTCAGGGGGCTAACTACCTGACTGTAGCCCTTGATGAACCTCTGGTAGAAATTTGCAAAACCGAGGAACTGTTGCAGTTTCCTACGGTTTGTTGGTTGGGGCCAATCTCTCACCGCCGCAACCTTGGCCGGATCAGGGGCGACGGAGTTGGAGGAGATTATGAACCCCAGGAAGGACAAAGAAGTGCGGTGGAACTCGCACTTCTCGCCCTTCACAAACAGCCGGTTCTCCAACAACCGCTGTAGGACCTGACGTACATGCTTGACATGGGTCTCAGGATCCGGAGAAAAGATGAGTATATCGTCTAGATATACAAGTGACAAGTGACAAAGTGACAAAGTTTTTTTATTTGGCACACAAAATATTCAAATAGAAAAAAATGAACAATTCCACAAACAAACACAGACAAAACTAGTGAGTCCGAAAGGGTGTGGGCTGAAGCAAAGCTTATTAGCGCCCACCCCTGCTAGTACAAGTCCAACAATTCTAATCAGTCATATTTACATAAATACAAATTCACTACTACATGTCGACACAGACATACACATCAATATACTATTCACTTATAATTATATTTATATAGTACCAGATCACAAGAAAGTCGAATCAAGGCTCTTTACGCCAGTAAGGACTAACCTTACCAACCCCCAGAGCAAGCACTAGGCAACTGTGGTGAGGAAAAACTCCCTATAAGGAAGAAACCTCAAGCAGACCAGGCTCTTGGGGGTGACCCTCTGCTTGGGCTGTGCCATATATACCTATATACATACGTATAAAACATACAAACATAAATATATACATACATATACACAGTCACTTATATACATATACATATACACCTACCCATATCTATATATCTACATACGCATATACATACCCACACATTCAAATATACAATAAGTCCCACTTATAAATTGAAAATTCCATATAAATCAAATTATATTTGCTTCTTTATGATACTTAGACATAATGTTCTTTTTGAGTAGTTTCTTAAATCTTACTAAAATACTACTCATTCTAACCTCTGTTGAACATTTGTTCCATTTCCTCACCCCAACCACAGACACACAAAAACCGTTTACATTTGTTCTTACTGGTGGTTTCATAAAAATTGCACAACCTCTTAAACTATATCTGGATTCCCTCAATCGGAACAGACTCTGGACATGTCTCGGTAAGGCTTGGTTTTTCGCTCGAAATAAAGTTTGAATTGTAATGTAATCGACCAAATCTATGAATTTTAATAAATTTAAAGACACAAATAGAGAATGAGTTGGTTCACGATATTGTTTATTGCAGATGATTCGTATGGCTCGTTTTTGCAAAAGGAATATTGGATTGGTATTTGATTTGTAAGTGTTTCCCCATGACTCAACACAATATGTCATATATGGTACCATCAGAGAATGATATAAAGTAACCCTTCTTGCGGCAGTAGGTCTTTGGCTTTATACAAAATGGGTATAGTTTTTGACAATTTTGATTTCACATAATTTATATGTGGTTTCCAGCTAAGTTTATTATCAATTATAACACCTAAAAATTTATTCTCTGTTACTAACTCAATTTCCTTATTGTTTATAGTTAAAGTTTTACATTTGGGTGCCTGTTTATTTCCAAATATAATACATTTAGTTTTCCCAAGGTTGAGTGACAACTTATTAGCATCAAACCAAACCTTAAATTTTTCCAGTTCTTTCTCCACTATGTCCAGAAGCTGTTCAAGATTTTCACCGCTACAGAACACAGTTGTATCATCCGCAAAAAGGACACATCTCAGTGAACTCGACACCCAACTTATATCATTTATATAGATTATAAACAACAAAGGACCCAGCACTGAGCCCTGCGGCACCCCACATGTGACATCCCTGAGTTCAGAATTTGTATTATTGAATTGAACATACTGAAATCTGCCTTGTAAATAACTAGCTATCCATTCATATGCCAGACCTCTGATTCCATATTTCTGCAGTTTAATTAATAGTATTCCATGGTTAATTGTGTCAAACGCTTTCTGTAAATCAAAAAAACAAAACAAAACACCTATTGTGTATTGTTTATTGTCAATTGCAGTTGCTATACTTTCCACAAAGTCCATCAAAGCATGTGATGTAGTTTGAGACCTTCTGAATCCATATTGTTCTTCACAAATGATGTTATGTTTCAGTAAATAATCATTTAATCTTTTAGCAAATATTTTTTCCAAACTTTTGGAGTGATATAGGTCTATAATTAGAAAATGTGTGTTTGTCACCAGTTTTAAACAGAGGAATTACTTTGGCTATTTTCATTTGAGAAGGAAATTTACCAGTACTTAGTGACATATTGCAAATATAATTGAACGGTTTTACTATACAATCAATAACTTTTTTTTAATAAAGCCATACCTAAATTATTAAAATCAGTCGATTTCTTACTTTTTGAACCATGAACCAGATCAAGTATTTCCCTTTCATGAGTACCACCAATGAACATTGAAACAGATTTGTTAAACGTTGAATTATTTACCCAGAAGTTATTAGTTGATGAGTCAATTTTACTGGCAAGATTTTTACCCACATTAACGAAGTATTCATTAAAGTGTTCAGCAATAGACTCGTCGTTATCAATCGTGATGTAGTTGTTACTCTGAAAAAATGAAGGATAATCTCTAGTTACTCTATTCTTTTTTACTATTTCATTTAATATGTTCCATGTGTTTTTGATGTTATTTCTATTTTTGACAAGTAACTCATTATAATATATTTTTTTACTGAGTCTCATGATATTGATTAACTTATTCTTATATGTTTTATACTTACTTTCAGCTTCCTTAGTTCGTAGTTTTATGAATTGTTTATATAGTACGTTTTTCTTTTTACATGCCCTCTGAAGCCCCTTAGTTATCCATGGTTTGTTGCTATATTGATTTCTATATATTTTGTCAACAAATGGACAGTGTTTATTATACAAACTGGAAAAAATGGAAATGAAAGCATCACATGACCTGTCAACATCATCAACAAAAACATCTGACCAATTCTGACTTGATAAATCCTCCCTATACGAAGACAAACCGATGCAGGAAGTCCCGCAAGACGTCATTAACCAACGCTTGGAACGTCGCGGGAGCATTGGTGAGGCCGAACAGCATGACCAGGTACTCAAAGTGACCTAACGGGGTGTTAAATGCCGTCTTCCACTCGGAGTCCGCCGTCCTTCTTGCCCACAAAAAAGAAACAGCACCCATCGGGGAGGTGGAGTTCCGGATCAACCCGGCAGCTAACGAGTCCCGGATGTAGGTCTCCATTGATTCGCGTTCCGGACGTGAGAGGTTGTACAGCCTGCTGGACGGGTACTCAGCGCCCGGTATCAAATCAATGGCACAATCGTACGGATGGTGCGGGGGCAGCGTGAGTGCCAGATCTTTGCTGAAGACGTCAGCAAGGTCATGGTACTCGGCTGGCACCGCCGCCAGATTGAGGGAACTAAAGCTTCCTCCTTAGCTGTCACACCGGGTGGAACCGAGGATCCTAAACACTCCCGGTGGCAGGTTTCGCTCCACTGAACCACAACCCCAGACGGCCAATCAATCCGGGGATTGTGTTTTAACACCCATGGAAAACCCAAAATCACTCTGGAGGTAGAAGGTGTTACATAAAACACAATCTCCTCCCTGTGATTTCTAGATGCAACCAATGTCACTGGCTGTGTCTGGTGTGTGATTAGTGGAAGAAGGGTGCCATCTAGTGCCCACACTGACAATGGTGACGGTAAGGCCACTAGAGGGAGCCCAACCTCCTTTGCCCATCTGCTATCCAGCAGATTCCCTTCCGACCCCGTGTCCACCAGTGCTGGGGCGTGAAGGGTTAGATCCCCACTCAGGATCGTGACTGGGATACGTGCAGATTTTCGGGGTCTCCCCGCGTGGGTATTGTGACCCACCCTTAGCCCAGTCTCTAAGGACGAGTGCTGCTGTTTTGACCGTTTGGGGCATTCTCTCTGTGTGTGCTCGGTTGAGCTGCAGAGAAAACACTCCCCACAGATCAGCCTCCTTTGTCTCTGATCTGATTGCCTTTTGGCCCTGCTCATTTCCATAGCAACGTCAGCAGGGGGAGCTGTTGTCACATGGAGTGCCCTGGCTGTGGAGCGTGGGGAAGACGGCTCCCTTTCGGACCCAGGAGGAAGAGGGACGGCTTGTGCCTGACCACGCCCTTCATCTCGCTCCCATCGGTGTTCTGTTAATCGGTTGTCTAACCGTATAACCAGGTCGATAAGTCCGTCTAAATCCTGCGGCTCGTCCTTCGCCACCAGGTGCTCCTTAAGGACCAGAGACAGTCCGTTTACAAAGGCGGCACGGAGAGCAACAGCATTCCAGCCGGCTCGCGCTGCCGCGATGCGGAAGTCAACTGCATACTTTGCTGCGCTCCGACACCCCTGTCTTATCGACAGCAGCACGCTTGAAGCGGTCTCGCCTCTATGAGGGTGGTCAAACACCTGTCGGAACTCCCTCACAAACTCAGTGTAAATCATTAGGAGCTGTGAATTCTGCTCCCAGAGTGCCGTAGCCCAGGCGCGTGCCTCTCCTCGAAGCAAATTTATAACGTAAGCCACCCGGCTAACGTCTGACGCGTACATGACGGTACGCTGTGAAAAGACGAGCGAGCACTGCATCAAGAAGTCCGTGCACATCTCCACACAGCCTCCGTATGGCTCTGGAGGGCTTATGTATGCTTCAGGGGAAGGTGGGGGGGTTCGTTGAACGACCAGTGGAATGTCTGTTTCTGGCATTCGGTCAGCAGGAGGAGGTGCTGCAGCAGCGCCCTGAGCATGCGCTTCCACCTGGGCGGTGAGAGCATCCATCCTTCGATTGAGAACAACGCTCTGCTCGGTAACTAAGTCCAACCGAGCAGTAAAAGCGGTTAAGATGTGCTGCAGCTCACCTAACACGGCCTCCTGCTGGCGCCTGTGCACCTCGCTCTTCCATTGGCTGTTCAAGCGATGGTTGACGCCCCTCGGGATCCATGACGCTGGCTGAGAAATCCTGTTGTGAAAGTGTAGGAACACGGACCCACAACAGGGGGCGTGAAAGAACGGGCAATGGATAAGCCAAACAGTAACAATTTAATGTTGTAAATTGTGCACAACGGAATACAGACAACAACCAGTTTGGAACTACAGTCAATTACATTGGGTGACGTGTGGGCAGGCTTGAGGATAGTAGACACCCGTCCAGAACCGAGCCAGATCCCACACGGCCCTCACCGCCAACGGATCTGAAGAACACCGGAGCCGCCAAGTCCTGGGTCCCCAGGTGGTCACCGTCTCCAGCTGTCAGACCTGGCACTGCTGGCAGAGAACAGAAACAGTACAAGTGAGTGTGAGTACGCACACTCAGTAATCCCACAGTCTGTGTTCTTTTGGGAAGGAGCACCTCCACCTCCAGTCACACACTCGTGCAGCTCCTGTCTAACCACTTATCTGGTTGGGGTGTGAAGTGAAGCCGTCGCTGATCACACCAAACGCCAATCCCACAGATAAGGCAACACCCACAGGAAAACGGCTGCAAAGAAGTTCAGACTATTAGTCAGTGTTTTCGGTTTAGCAGAGAATTACCTCCAAGGTAGCTGATTTCTCGGCGAGGAGGTGGAGTTGCAGTCCGGCCTTTATGGTGATGGTGATGAGTTGAATGAGTGACAGCTGGTGCTGATGATGAGTGACAGCTGTCACTCCCAGTGGCTCCGGCGCCCTCTCGTGCTTGAAGCCCGCACTCCAAGCAGGGCACCATCTGGTGGTGGTGGGCCAGCAGTACCTCCTCTTCAGCGGCCCACACAACATCAAGTACAATATGATGATCAACTGTATCAAATGCAGCACTGAGATCTAACAGCAACAGAACCGTAGTGGTGTCCAAATCCATTGTAAGCAGAAGATCATTCATCACTTTAGTGAGAGCCGTCTCTGTGGAATATTTTCTAAAAGCAGACTGCAGTGGCTCATAGAGATTATTCTCAGTAAGATAGTCTACGAGCTGCCGTGACACCACTTTTTCCAGAATTTTAGAGAAAAATGATAGATTTGATATCGGCCGATAGTTTGTCAATACACTAGGGTCAAGATTAGGTTTCTTAAGTAATGGTTTAATCACTGCAGATTTGAAACATTTAGGAACAGATCCAGAAGTTAAAGAAAGATTAATCATTTCCAGCACAGTCGGCCCAAGAGTGGGCCACAGGTCCTTAAACAGTTTTGCTGGTATAGGATCAAATAAACAGGTTGTGCTTTTGTTGACATAACGAGTTTTGTCAGCATGCCTAGTGAGATACTGTCAAATTCTGTAAATCTAGGTAATACCTCAGTAGTGGCACCCACATCAATAGCAGGGTGTAGTGGCTGGATTAAGGCATGCCGGGATATGTTTAACCTGATGTCTTCTATTTTCTTTCCAAAGTAATCCAGGAAATCTTGTGCTGTAAAAGGAGAGTGAACTACAGGTGGTTGCCACCATTTCGAACAAAACCTTTGAGTTATGCTTGTTTTTTTTGATCAAATCAGAGTAGTAAGTCCGCTTTGTAGCCAGTAATGCATGCTTATAGTCTAAGATAGCATCACGCCACGCAAGGTGAAATACTTCTAATTTTGAACGACGCCATTTCCGTTCTAGACCTCTTGCTTTATGCTTGAGGTCACGCAGATAATCATTGAACCAAGGTGACTGTGATTTGGGGGAAGCACGGTTTTAACACAGGTGGTGCAATCATGTCGAGTGTAGTTTTGAGCACTGAGTTTAAACTATCCACAAGTCTGTCTACTGACTGGGTATTTGTCAAATGTGAAGCTAAGACATCAGGCCGTCTAGCTTCGAGTTCAGTCTTAGTTGAGGAGTTGATCCATCGCCATAGTGATATATAAGGTTGTTGTTCCACTAAACACGGCAGCGAAACTGTAAACTTGGCGAAATCCTAATGCATCCACAATTTTCATAAATGATTTGCAGAGGGGATCAGAAGGCTTATTTATATGAATGTGAAAGTCACCAACGATCAGAATGTTATCTACACTTGCTGACAAGTTAGAGATGAATGCACCAAAGGCCTATATACAGTGACAAAGTAATACGACTGATTTTTATTCTTCTGACCTTGGCAATGTGTAATATCCTGAGCAGAGCAGAGAATCAGATGCTCAGATGAGTGATATCTGTAACCCCCAACAGCTAATAAGCTAAACCTAGATTTATAATAAGATCAACACCCCCGCCTTGCTTCGCATCACGAGGGACGTGACTAAATGTATATGCTGGTGGGCAGGCCTCATTTAAGGGGAGGACAGCTGTAGGTTTAAGCCAGGTTTCACATAGCCCAATCATATCTAAGTGATGATCAATAATTAGATCATTGATCAACAATGATTTTGAGGACAGTGATCTTATGTTAATGAGACCCAGTCTAAGGACCTCAGTGGGGTTGACAGTTGAACTGTTTGGGTTTAGGGGTGGTTCCAGAGTAGCATATATAAGATGCCTAGAAGTAGGTTTGGGTTTAAGACATTCCACGCGCGTTGTAGGTAGCAGACACGAAATCTTTGCTATTGCTGGAACAACCACTGGGCCATCCTCAATTTCAACATCATCCAATATAGTAATGGTATTAAGTTTGGAAAGCATATCCCTCTATGATTTTTATGGACACGACTATGGAAGCAGGCCACAGTCTCAACTTGTTGAAATTCCCTCCCTGGCAAATAAACTGCACTATCACCATAGTGGATTTTCTGCACTAAATTTCCCGCTAAGCAAATGGATTCCACACCCACATTTGTCATAAGCCTTGCAGGGTCTCCAATCACCTGCTCCGTGGCCTGCTGTAGATTCCTAATGTTACCCTCCCTGTAGAGCTCTATCTATGTTCGCAGACAAGATGGCGGCACCTTCCCCAGTAGGGTGGAGGCCATCTGGCATCAGCAAGCCATGGTGGCCCCAGAACGAAGGCCAGTTATCAATAAAGCTGAAGCCTTGCTGTCTACAAAACTGCGCCAGCCACTGCGTCAGCCTGCTAAATGCCTCATCAGTACCCAGGGAGGGGAGCGGACCAGAGACCATTAATTAATGCCGACACATCTTTCTGGCAAGGTCACAAGTCCTCTCTATGCCCATTTTGTGACCTCTGAGTGCTTCATCCTGATATCATTGGTGCCAACGTGAATAACTATGTGACTGCACACATAGTTAAACACAACCGGGCACCAAGCCCTACGGGGCTTCCTCCGCCTAGTCACAGTCCGAAAGCCGTCCTCCACAGCCGGCGTTTCTAAGCTGATGCTAATGAGCTCGCTAGCCGGCCCAACACTAACCTCATCTGGAGTGCCTGTAACATCTAACTCCACTGCGCTAAGAAGCATAATAAGCTAAGAAGTATAATAAGTAGTATACTTTGTGCACTAAGAAATTCAAAAATGTAGCCAAGCAAACATGAGCTAACCAATAATGGATAAGCTAACCACTCCTAAGGCTCACACAGATGCAGATAAATTAATTAAATTTCACAGCAGTTACACTGAAAAACTAACAGAAGTATTAAACAGGTAAAAAAAAGCAGCAGCTATAAAATACACTAAACAGTTAATTAACAGGAGTGTAAAAAATGATGAGAAGGGTCACAAACGCAAGGGTCACAAACGCAAGGGTCAATAACGCAAGCTAACCGCTAGCAAAAATGCTATCCACTAGCGAAAATGCTAGCCGCTCCTAAGATTTTACACAGAAGTAAAAATTACTTAAAATTCACAGCAGTTCAACTGAAAAACAAACTATTAAATGGGTAGAAAAGAAACAGCTATAAAAAGTAACAATGGAGAGGGGAGGTGTCAACCTAGCTAGCGAAAGTTAACTGCTAGCGAATGCTAACTGCTAGCAAATGCTAACTGCTAGCGATTCACAACTGGACTGTTGTTAAATAACGTTCAGAGTAGATACAATTAATAACCAGAAGAGTGCTAAACAGAAATAAAAGAAGCGTATACAACTGTGTGAAGTTCAGAGTGGCGTCACAGCAACAAACAATCCGTCATAATTGATGTAAATAAAATCCAAGTCATATTCAGTGGCAGTTTTACCATCAGAGAGCCTCGTCCACAACTACCATAAAAGACTCCAAGCTGTCATTGATGTTAAAGTGGGAAACACACGATATTATGAACAGGGGTATGTAAATCATTTGGGTAGTTTCTGTTGTCATTATGATTTAAAAAGAGTAAACAGTTGTTTGATAATCAGTGGCTTCACTCAACCACTACCCATTTGCCCTACTGAGGTTTAAAATCCTGCAAAATCTTGTAAAACTTCAGAGAGTTTGCCGCTCTGCGTGATACATTGTTGCCAGATATGAAATATGAAACTATCGTACCAAAACCTCAAAATTATTGTATTTTGGGAGAAATTATCGCACACAAACAAAAAGCATACAACGTAGCTATTTTAGCGTTTTTTTTTAATTTCCAAAGAATTTTATGTCGCATTTTTAAGCAGTAATTCACAACATCTCTTTTTATGTTGCTCTTCAGATTCTGCCTTTCTCTTCTCTCCTCCACTTTCACCCTCCTCTTCGTTTTCTGAACTCATTTAGGAACTTAACTTTTTTATCGTGTTGACGGTTTCTCTCTTCACTTAGCTGCTATGCTCAAAACTTTATTTCAACAAATGCAATAACAAACAGTAAACGAACAAAAAGCAAGGCCACAATAACGTTCTCACTCAGTATTATCATGAGAAATAGATAAAAAAAAAAACAAAACACACACACACGCATTTTTACATTTTTACTATTGGCCGAATCTAAAGCCCCCTTAGTAAGCCTCACTCTGATTGGATTGTTCTCGAGAGCGGCATTCTGATTGGTTGTAACTGAAGTTGGGCGCTTTTTTCCCTTTCCTTTCCTTTTCCAACAGGATTAAATGTACAAACCATCTTGGCATTTAACAATTTGAAACATTCTAGTGTGGTTTACAAGGCACTGGTAACTTAACAAAAGAAGAAAAGAAGAGAGACACTCACATACACACACACACACAAGAAGATACATCTATATACAAACATTAGAGGTCAGCAAAAAGTTGTAGATCTTCTATGGCTTCCATCAGAGATAGTGTATTTTTACATGGGCTCAAAAGTTGTGTGTGTGTGTGTAGTGATCAGTGTTGCCAAGGAAATATGCAACTATCATACCAAAACTTGGGAAAAAATTGGGAGAAATTGGGAGAAATTATCGTACACAAACAAAACGCATACAACGTAGCTATTTTAGCGTTTTATTTTTTTTTCCAAAGAATTTTATGTCACATTTTTGAACAGTAATTTACAGTATCCCTGTCGCAATGGGAAAACTATGGCACAAAAAGAACGCAAATGTACAAGCAAATCCACTACCAGTAGAAAGATTTTTTTTTTTTTCTGTGAAGGGACACAAACATGTTAATTATCAGACTAGAAAGAGTCAAATTCAACCTCGAGTTCGCTGTTGTCGTCTAGTGCCATGGCCACTTGTGCAGATGTTGTTGGTTGGGGAATATTTCTGTCACGGTAGAGATTGGATGCAGTCATGGACCGCAGCATAGTGTTCATAGGTTGAAAGGCGTGACACCCACCAGCATTCCTCACACACTCTGAATCAATCAATCAATTTCAATCAATTTTATTTATATAGCGCCAAATCACAACAAACAGTTGCCCCAAGGCGCTTTATATTGTAAGGCAAGGCCATACAATAATTACGGAAAAACCCCAACGGTCAAAACGACCCCCTGTGAGCAAACACTTGGCGACAGTGGGAAGGAAAAACTCCCTTTTAACAGGAAGAAACCTCCAGCAGAACCAGGCTCAGGGAGGGGCAGTCTTCTGCTGGGACTGGTTGGGGCTGAGGGAGAGAACCAGGAAAAAGACATGTGGAGGGGAGCAGAGATCAATCACTAATGATTAAATGCAGAGTGGTGCATACAGAGCAAAAAGAGAAAGAAACATTTTGTGGTTTTGTTTTGATTTGATTCACTTTGGTAAAAACTCGTTCGCATGATGCATTGGAGTGGGGAAAGACGAGCACATCCAGGGCAAACTTTCCCAGTTCACTGAATATGGCAACCCCCTGTAAATCCTCCACCTTAGAGACGTGATTCCAAAATTCATCCACATCCATTGCTTTCGTATCTTCACTCAAACCCACGAGGGGCAATCTTCTCCACTGGTCATCAATGGCTTGAAGACGATCAGTTTCTGAAGTGTCAATCAAGTGTGGCACCTGTTACATGAGGGGGAGCAGAGACGGATGCTGAGTGCGTGCGTTTGCATCATTTGCAGTGGCAGGAGACAGGCATGCAAGGTGGGTTAAGAGGGCATCATCAAAATCGAATCTTTTCTTGATTTCCCCACAGGCAATCTGAAGGAAATTCTGGCAGCACACAAAGGAGTCTGTCAGGTTGGCTGGGGAAATGTTTCCCTGCTGCATATGCTGCATTACTTTAATGCCCAGGTACATTGAGCTAAGTGTGACCTTTGGGCCATTTTTGATATGGCTTTCAGTGGAGTGCGCATCACATAGTCCCTGTCCATGAAAGTCAGCAACAGATCTTTGTAAGTCTCACAGACTTTGCTCATCAATGAAGTGATTACCACTTTTTCACTCTGAAAGTGCTGATTGAGGTCTGTGAATTTTGGTAGCACCCACTCGAGGAAATAATAGAAAAGGTGCAGAGACGGGTCATTTAGGGAATTGAAGATTGCCTCTACAGAGGTAAGTCTGGCCTCAAGCCACTGATCTGTGAAGAACAGGCGGAGAGCATCCCATTGCGAAGACACATGTTTCACCACGTCATTCAGTGACAGCCATCGAGTCTGTGCGGGCTTGAGCATTTTGTGGGGCTGAATTTGGCAGAAGTCTTGAAACTCTCGTAGCTGTGTGATGCGTTTTGCGCTGTTTCTGAAGTACCCATAAATGTCTCTAGCTAAATCCTCACACCTGCGAGGGAGCTGTTTGCATGCCTCATTTGCACAAAGGTGCAGCGAATGGCACACACAACGCTGCACTGTGATGCCTGGAAAATCACTCCTGAGGCGGCTAGAGACAGAGTTATGTTTCCCCATCATTGTGTTGCAGCCATCCGACCCGAAGCCCACAATGTTTTCGAGTGGTACACCTGCATCCGTGAATGACTTGATCATCTCTGTGTATAGTCGTTCTGCAGTGGCTCCGTCTCTTGCGAGTCTGTGGTCGTCTGTGTTGGATAAGAGCTGTACCAGTTTCCAAAACCTTGTCTGTATTCTCTGTGGTCCCTCATCAAAAAAACGCACCACGACACACAGTGTTTTCACATTGCCAATGTCAGTTGACTCATCAATCAAAACGCTAAATTTCTTCATTTTCAGAGTTTCAGCAAGGCTCTCGGCATAACAATCGCCAATCACATGGTTTGTTATGGCAGTCGCTTTCGTGCATCCAAGGTTCATGTTTTGGGCAATTTGTGAGTCTTTGAAAATGTCCTTCAAGACTAAGACCAAATGGTCGGAATTTCTCATAGCCACATTGTGCTCTGCCATGAAGCCTGCAAGTTTGATCTCGGCACTCTTCACAGCCTCATCTAATTTTGGTTTTGCAGGTGGTTTTTGTAGGCAGCATGCTATCGACTTCTGAGACGGTGCAAGATGTTTCTTTTTTTCTGAATGCTTCTTTGACTTTTCGTGGTTTTTCAAAACTGTGCTCTCTGCTACCATTTGAAGGTTGCAACAGCGGCAATATGCCTTAGCATCATTTCCTGGGACAGGTTTCAGCCATCCAGAAAATTTGGGATCTTTCTCCCACTCTGTCCGATATGTCTGTGGCCTATGCTTACTTTGACGTTGCTCTTCAGATTCTGCCTTTCTCTTCTCTCCTCCACTTTCACCCTCCTCTTCATTTTCTGAACTCATTTCGGAACTTTTCTTTGTGTTGACAGTTTCTCTCTTCTCGCTTAGCTGCAAAAGTTTTGTGTGTAGTGATGTGATGGTAACGGGGGTGGGCGTGGGCTAAGCTACGTATGTGCGCGTGTGCAGCCAAAACAGTCAACATTACAGGCCAGTTGTCTCGGGCCCAGGGAGGGGCAGGGCCCGGGGGCAGGGCCGAGAATTGGGAACTCATTACTTTGTATGGAGAGGGGGTGGGCTTTCAAATGACTTTGTCCCGCCATGGCCGGGCCGGCCAGCAGCAGCGGCTGTGTGTGGTGTGTCTTTGATGCCGCCTGAGTGCAACGCTTGCAAAATGATTCCTGGGTGTCAGAGAGAGATGCGTGTTTGGGCAACCAACTGAAATTATCGTACATTTTGGATTTTTTCCCATTATTGATCGTACATCGTACAGAGCGCAAAATTATCGTACAAATACGATAATTATCGTACATCTGGCAACACTGGCGTGATATCAGTAACTGAGTAATTGAGATGCTCTGATCAGGCTGCACTTTAACTGCTGCACACGGACAACAGCATTAACATCACAACATAAAACTCTTTGTATTTTGTGCCTAAAATTCTCATGAATATATTATATGGGTTTTTTAGACCTTGTTACTGTGTTTGTTTTATGTAAACATTCGAGAAGCTCAGGTTGTTTCTCTGTTATTTTCAGTGGGATTTGTCGTGAGCCACGATCACTTCTTGTTCATGTCGTTCTGGGGGAAAGCGAAGTTGAAGTGTACCTACGATAAAAAATTACAGACCTCTCCATTCTTTGTAGGTGGGAAAACCTGCAAAACTGACAGGGGGTCAAATACTTATTTTCCCCACTGTATATATAAGATGTCTGAAATTCAGTTTGCGTTTATATTAAATTCCACTCAAATTAAACATAGCAGACACGGAATATTTGCTAAAGCAAATTTTCAGGGTCTTATGCAGCAATCACATGATGAAAACCATAAAAAAATGTACATTTTGGTACTATAATGTTCATTTGCGATTGTCTTCATGTGGATTCTCTATGTTGTTTAGACTGCAGCAACTCTCTGGCATGCAAGGGATTATGGGATATCTCAATAGGGCGAATGGGTGGAAAAATGGTTTTGTGTTATCATTCATATTCTCTGAAAAATGGCCACAATAAATGGATAAATAAATAAATAAACTTCTGCAACTGTATGTACATGTGATTTCTTACATTTTTTTAGTTTTAATAAATTTGCAAACATTTCAAAAAGCATTTCACATTGTAATTTTGGGGTCCCATCAGTGAGGAAAAAAATAAAAAAGAATTTAATTCATTTCGGAATAAGGCTGTAACATAACAATACAACCCCTGGCAAAAATTATGGAATCACCGGCCTCGGAGGATGTTCATTCAGTTGTTGGTCTAAAAAGTGCTTGGTCTAAAAAAGTAACCGTTACTGACTGCCACAGTTTTTTTTTTTTCCTGATTTCTTATAGTGTTTCTTAAAGCCAGAAAGTTGCCATTTGAAATGACTTTTGTTTTGTGTCATGTCTGTGATCTGCTTTTTTTCTACAAAATTAAACAACTCAATGAACATCCTCTCAGGCCGGTGATTCCATAATTTTTGCCAGGGGTTGTATGTGGCAAAAGTGCAGCGCTATGAATACTTTCTGGATTCACAGTAAGTACCTGGCATCCTCCAGCAGAATCCAGACACTGGAAATGTCCAACATTGTGGGAGGAGGATCAGCCTGTGGACGTTGGTTACTCCAGTGCAATCCCTGACACCTGTCAGGGTCTGATCAGAAAAGAATCTCACATTCCTTTCAGATCATGTCTGCAAGTCCTCCATACAGACTGCATGCAAGTGAGCAAATGGCAGCTTGCAAGACATGGATTGAATTCTTCGGGACATTATAACACATCTGTGCCAGAATTTATATTACATCTACATTTACTCATTTAGCACACACTTGTATCAAAAGCGACTTGAAAATGCAGAACAAAAAATTCAGCGACAGTACTGTCAATGCCCTGTTGAATAGAAAATATGCATTGTGAGGCTCTCTGCCCCTGCACCGACTGATCAAAACTTTTTTCTGAATTCTGAAATGAGAAGAAACTATGAACTGAATAATGGAGATTGCTTTTCCCACATTGTGGTAATCCAGGCTAAGCTCTCTCCTCAAAACAAGCTGGTAAGGCAAGATATTTTATTTTTATCCGAGGAATGGGCGAGAAGACAAATGAGCATTATAAAAATGATGAGCAAGTGTTTAGGTTCACTGGTTGATATTTTGACCTCATAACCATACAATACAATGGATAAAATAAGTATTATGCATGTCGACATTTTTCTCAGTAAATACATTTATAAACATGTTATTGACATGAAATTTTCACTAGATGTTAGTAACAACCCAAGTGATCCACATATACAAAGAAATCAAACCATAGATATTCACAAAGTATGTGTAATAATTTGAAATGACACAGGAAAAAAGCATTGAACACCTGAAGAAAGGGAGGTGCAAAAAAGCATGGAAAGCCAAGACACCAGATGAAATCTGTCAGGAATTAGAAAGCAATCCTGCCCCTTGTCAGTGCAAATTAACATCAGCTAGTTCAGTCCCAACTGCTGGCCTGTAAAAAGGTGTATCATGACCAAGATGTCACACAGGAAACAATCTCATGATGAGTAAAATCAAAGGGCTCTCTCAAGATCTTTGCAACCTTATTGTTGCAAAACGTATTGATGACATTGGTTACAGAATGATTTCTAAACTTCTGAATGTTCCAGTGACACTGTTGCGGCCATAATCTGACAGTGGAAAGAACATCATTTCAACATAAACCAGCCAGTACCAGAGGACTGAAAAGAATGATCAGAAGAGTTATCCAAATTTTCACTAGATGTTAGTAACAACCTAAGTGATACACATATACAAAGAAATCAAACCATAGATATTCACAAAGTATGTGTAATAATTTGAAATGACACAGGAAAAAATTATTGAACACCTGAAGAAAGGGAGGTGCAAAAAAGCATGGAAAGCCAAGACACCAGATGAAATCTATCAGAAATTAGAAAGCAATCCTGCCCCTTGTCAGTGCAAATTAATATCAGCTAGTTCAGTCCCAACTGCTGGCCTGTAAAAAGGTGTGTCATGACCAAGATGTCACACAGGAAACAATCTCATGATGAGTAAAATCAAAGGGCTCTCTCTGTTAGGAAAGTGAATGAACGGACCCACGTTAGGGGGGGGGGCGTAAAATGAATGGTCAATAGAATATCCAACAAATAATTTATTATGAAAGGAGCAACACAGAACCAAATTATGCTGAGTCCAATCAAACACAAAGTGACACGTGGGCAGGCCCGAGCGTAGGAGACGCCTATCCAGAGAAGAGCCGGGACCCACGAGGTTCCACCACCAGCCAGAGGTCTGCAGCACCCCAGAACTGCCAAGTCCTGGTTCCCCTGGTGGCCACCGCACAAAGCTGTCGCACCGGTACTGCTGGCAGTAACAGAAGAAGGTTAAATGTGGGTGTGGGTACACCCAGCAAACAGTCAGCAACTCACAGTTATCCTCTTGGAGGAATAGTCCAGATACTCCCAGAGTGCAGAGGAAAAACTGGAGGACGTGCAGTGTCAAATGTTATACTCAGTAGTTAGAAGTGAGGAGTGGAGACCCCAACTCCTCCAAACTTCCCACAAACTCAGCTACAAGTTGCAAGTATAAGTCACAACTGCAAAGACTTCAGTAACAATGAATGTGCGTACGGCACAAAACGGCTGAGTAGGTTTACTTGTCAGGTAAGCTGATAACTCGGCAGAGTTATGGTGTTCTTCCCAGGCTTTTATGGTATGAGTGATGATGATGGACCACAGCTGATGACAGCCTCCAGGTGTGCCTCCAGGAGTGCCAGCAAAAGGCCAGTGCGCCCTCCAGAGGCCCAAAGGAGCCAGTATGGCAGGGCGCCATCTGGTGGTGGGCCAGCAGTACCTCCTCTTCGGCAGCCCACATAACAGGACCCCCCCCTCAATGGGTGCCTCCTGGCGCCCACCCCGGCTTGTCAGGGTGCTCCCGGTAGAAGTCCGCCACGAGGGTGGGGTCCAGAATGTAGCTCCACTTCACCCAGGAGCATTCTTCTGGGCCATATCCCTCCCAGTCTACCAGATATTGGTAACCCCGACCCCTCAGTCGAACATCGAGGAGCTTCTTCACAGTCCAGGCTGGTTCTCCGTGGATGATCCGGGCAGGAGACGGCACCGGCCCAGGGGAGCAAAGGGCTGAGATGTGATACGGCTTGATGCGAGAGACGTGGAATACTGGGTGAATCCGCAGTGAAGCAGGGAGTTTGAGCTTCACCGCGGGAAAAGGCTGATCACCTTGATGATCCTGTAAGGTCCAATGAAACGGTCAGTCAGTTTTGGGGAGTCCATGTGTAGAGGGATGTTCTCTTCCAACAAATTTCCATGTAGGCTCTCAGTTGTCCAGGTGGTTTCCATAGTAGAGAAGCTTGAATCTTTGACTGGACTGGGTTGCTTGATGCGAGGACGTTTCGCTTCAAATCGCAGAAGCTTCCTCAGCTAAAATTCTTGCTCTGGTAGTCTGACTTCTGTCTTGACTCTTGTAGAGAAGAAAAAACAGAAGAAGCCAAGCTGGAGTTTTTTTTAAACCTAACCAGACCCCTCCTACTGAGAGGCTGACTGCTATAGGCTAGTGACTAAACAATAGCTCTAATTAGCACCTATTGTGCTCTAGTTAGCACCCTCCTAATGACAGGGCAGCTGTCCATCCTAATGATGGGACGGAAGCCTCTCCTGATGGCTCCCTTGATGACTCTCCTGATGACGTGAATGACTCATTACCATGAACAAAAGACTGAAACTGCTTTGACCTGAGTACCCCATTGTAAACAGGGGACAAAGCGTGTCTCAGACCCCCTCCCCGGTTAAGGTTGGGTTTCAACTGTTTCACAAAGAATGCTTCCTTGACACCTCTCTCAAACCATTTCTTCTCTCTGGCTAAGATTTTAACTTCCTTGTCCTCAAACCTGTGGTTAGTGTCTTTCAGGTGGAGATGAACTGCAGACTGAGGTCCATTTGTGCCCTCTCTGCAGTGCTGGTATAGCCTTTTGTGTAAAGGTTGCTTAGTCTCACCTATGTAGTGTTCATTACAGTTTTCCTGACATCTGATAGAATACACTACATTGCTCTGTTTGTAACTAGGGATCCTGTCCTTAGGGTGAACTAATTTCTGTCTCAAGGTGTTAACCGGTTTAAAGTAAACTGGGATTTTGTGCTGTCTGAAGATCCTCTGTAGTTTTTCCCCTACTGTTATAGTTTGGACGCGGATTGAGGAGCGATCCAGCGTCTGACTGAACCCAGCGTCAAATAACCAGAAACAGTTCCAAAAGAAACAAGTTTTATTTTTTTCCCCTAGAGCTGTACATGAAATACTAAACAAAACTGGTGAGGTGAAGAGGCGGTGCACTTTCTCAGTGTCTCAGTAGATCAGAGCCTGAACGTTTTGGACTCAGGAATTCCGCCGACACCCCCCCAGGTGGCTTTTCCCAGGACTGTACTCTGTGAAGGAGGAACAGAGATGAGGTTATTCAACACTGTTACCACAAAATATTATTTAGAGGCACACTTATCAGCTACACATTCAGCTCTGCTTTCGGATTTAGTTCAAAAGGGCTGCTGCTCACAGCTAGTGGAGGATAATCAATCCACGCGCCACAGCCTTGAGGAGCAAAGCAGACAATTTTCACCAATATTTAATTATAGCTACGCAAAACGCCAAATTACAATTACAGATAAGCCTTGCAGAATAATCACCTCTGATGTGTGCTGACCGCGTTTGCCTCTCACCCTCGTCCTCCTTCACAGGCGCAATGTCAGAATCTGGAGCGGCCCTCAGCGTCCCCAAACGATCGTCACATGGTCGTATTCTCCGGCAATTCAGCCCTGATCACTGCTGGCTTAAATGCAGCTCTTCATTTCTTCATTGGCACCAGCTGAGAGTCCTTAGATCTGCACGTGAATGCCACAGGTGTCGTAGATCGTCCTGATAGAGAGCCGCACGTGAGTGCAACAGGTGCAGCAGATCACTGTAACAGAGGTGAGAGACTCTTCTGCAGCACACTCTCCCCAGAGATCAGCCCCAAACCACCTGGGAGGAAAATAAACACAAAAACAGCAAAACAATGCCCAGCCAAGCCCCCCATCACACAACAGTACCCCCCCCGTCAACGGGAAGCCTCCCGGCGACCGCACAGACCTGACCCAAAAACAGCCCCTCTCATCGGGGTCCAAAGCAGGAGGCGGACAGCAACGACGCCCCCAGAGTCCACAGCAGGCAACAGGGCCGGGAGATGCGGCTGGAAGGCCGGCTGGCATCAAAACAAAAACACCCCCCAAACAACTCCAAAAGAGTCCCAACACAACCAAACATAAAAACAAAAACATAGAAAAAAAACCCCCATCATTCCCCCCCCCCCACCCCCCCAGAGAACACCACAAACCACCCCAGGAAGCACACCGGGGAAAACACAAAGAAAAACACAACACCCACCCCAACACCTCCCCAGGGGACCGTCCCATCAAACCCCAGGAAGAAACGAAAAACATACAACCCCAAAAACCCAACAAAGCCCCACAACACAATATAACACAAGCTACAGTAAAAAAAAAAAAAAAGCAACACCCTCCCTCCAACATGTAGAGGTCAACTCCCCCCAGAGGACATTCTCATCAACTCCGGGAGTAACAACCATGGCTGGGGCCATCCAGAAATCCCCAGACATATACGGGAGCCTAAACGCCCCCCAGAGGCCCGTCCCATCAAACCCCAGGAGACACCCCCACGACCCAGAAACCCCCACCCCAGCCAAACACGGCCAGTTGGCCCCACAGTCAAACTCCCTCCCAGAGGACCATTCCATCAAACCCCAGAGGTGGAAAACAGGAGGAAACATAAACAACATAAAAATCCCAAACCCCAGGGGACCCCAAAAAACCACCCCAGGGGCAAATAAAAACAACGGGAAGCCCCGTTGACCTCCCCAGCACCCCGAAAGACCCCGGAACAGCCCCAGAGTCTGTCGGCAGACACGTCGTGGCAATCGGCTCAGGACTACTGAGCCGGGGAAGACAACAGGAAAAATGTAACCCAGCCCCACCCCCAAAGGCAGGGGAAAACCGGCAATACGGCCGGTGTCGTCCCTCCGACTATACTCCAGTCTACCGGGAGGGGTGGACAGCGGAAAAGGCGTACGGCTCTGATCGGCCCCACCGCTCTGACTGAAGTATATGCCCACTGCCCCACACCCCAGTGACGCCAATGGCGAATGGTCAGAGGCTCACCGAGGCTGGGGTGGAACTGGGAATTAACCAAACCTAAATAAGGGCCCTGAAAACCCCCCCCCAGGTGCAGAGGTTTTCTTGGGGATGCCCAGCATAACCAACCTGCACCACCCCACAACACTAAAGACGAACGGTCAGAAGTGTGTGAGGTTGGGGTTAGGGGACAGGGAAATAAAAACCAACAAAACAAAATGACCCACACCACTAACAAAAATTAAACAACTATAAATAATAAAAACCCACGCTTACCTGAGCCCAAGCGAACTCCGATCAGCCAGCCTGTTCACTCCACCAGAACTGCCTCAAGTGCTGTACACAAAAATCAGTTCACAAAAACTTCCCCTATTATATCCAAAATAATTCTCAAAAAACACCTGGAGCCATATTACTGTAATGTCTCCTGACACTCGTTTGACCGGGGCAATATGGCTGTTCTAACCCTTCCGAGTTGCATTGGCTCATCCACTAGAGGAGCTAGAGGTCCCGTCAGAGGAGTCTCAGTGGAGCGAAGAAGAGGCGGTCCAGACCTGTGTCGGGGAAAGCCCCGAGACACAAAACCCCGCTCGGACGTTCGCCCTCTCTCCTGTCCACGCTCCTTAATCCGATCATCTAGATGAATAACCAAGGATATCAACTCGTTTAAATCCTTCGGTTCGTCACAGACTACTAGCTCGTCTTTCAGGGAATCATTCAACCCGTCTACAAACACCCCCCTCAAAGCGGCAGCGTTCCAACCGGATTGTGCAGAAACAATTCGAAAATCTGCAGAATAAGCAGCTGCGCTTCGCCGCCCCTGTCGGAGGTTCAGCAATCGTTGAACCACGGTATTTGTCTTTACCGGATGATCAAAAACCAAACGGAACTCACGGGAAAATTCATCAAAAGATTCTAGCAGTGATGATTTATTGCTCCACAACGCAGTGACCCACGCCAGGGCGTCCCCTCACAGCAGATTTGTAACATATGACACACGGCTGCTCTCAGAAGAGAAAGATGCCGGTCGCTGAGCAAAAACTAAAAAACACTGCATCAAAAACGGAGCACAAGTCTCCACATCTCCCGAATAAGGTTCCAGAAGACATATAACCGGTTCAGGAGCCGAATCTCTGGACGGCGAACTTATCTGTACCGGGCTCGATGGAACCGGAGCTGCAACCGCAGGAAGCGGAACTGCCTGCGCTACTAGCTCCGTAACACGGGCATCTGTCTGCTGAATTTGGATCAAAAGGTGCTTTACTTGCTCCCAAATCATTTCCAGGTGTTTCTGGACTTTTTCCTGAAAAGGAACTGCCTCTGCCGCTGGGTCCATACTGGAATGGCTGGAGAATTCTGTTATGGTTTGGACGCGGATTGAGGAGCGATCCAGCGTCTGACTGAACCCAGCGTCAAATAACCAGAAGCAGTTCCAAAAGAAACAAGTTTTATTTTTTTCCCCTAGTGCTGTACATGAAATACTAAACAAAACAGGTGAGGTGAAGAGGTGGCGCGCTTTCTCAGCATCTCAATAGATCGGAGCCCAAACGTTTTGGACTCAGGAATTCCGCCGACACCCCCCCAGGTGGCTTTTCCCAGGACTGTACTCTGTGAAGGAGGAACAGAGGTGAGGTTATTCAACACTGTTACCACGAAATATTATTTAGAGGCACACTTATCAGCTACACGTTCAGGTCTGCTTTCAGATTTAGTTCAAAAGGGCTGCTGCTCACAGCTAGTGGAGGATAATCAATTCACGCACCACAGCCGTGAGGAGCAAACCAGACAATTTTCACCAATATTTAATTATAGCTGCGCAAAAACGCCAAATTACAATTATAGATAAGCCTTGCAGAATAATCACCTCTGATGTGTGCTGACCGCGTTTGCCTCTCACCCTCGTCCTCCTTCACAGGCGCAATGTCAGAATCTGGAGCGGCCCTCAGCGTCCCCAAACGATCGTCACATGGTCGTATTCTCCGGCAATTCAGCCCTGATCACTGCTGGCTTAAATACAGCTCTTCATTTCTTCATTGGCACCAGCTGAGAGTCCTTAGATCTGCACGTGAATGCCACAGGTGTCGTAAATCGTCCTGAATTGTTTTTGAAACTCATGGACGTCATGTCCTCTGGACAAAAGAGGAAAACAACAGCGTGGCTTCTAGTAAAAGCGTGTGAGTACTAGACTGGTCTGCCTGCAGTCCAGACCTGTCACCCATTGAAAATGTGTGACGCATTATGAAGCGCAAAATACAACAACGGAGACCCCGGACTGTTGCACAACTGAAGTCATACATCAAGCAAGAATGGGAAAGAATTCCACCTCCAAAGCTTCAACAGTTAGTGTCCTCAGTTCCCAAATGCTTCTTGAGTGTTGTTAGAAGGAAAGGTGATGTAACACAGTGGTAAACATACCACTGTCCCAGCTTTTTTGAAACGTGTTGCAGGCATCCATTCCAAAATGAGCAAATATTTGCACAAAACAATAAAGTTTATCAGTTTGAACATTAAATATCTTGTCTTTGTGGTGTATTCAATTGAATATAGGTTGAAGAGGATTTGCAAATCATTTTATTGTTTTTATTTACATTTTTCACAACGTCCCAACTTTATTGGAATTGGGGTTGTAAACAAAATGGGAACATAGACGAAAGAACAACAGCACAGACTCAGACGTTTGGTTGTGGAGTTTTTAGTATATGAATCATTTCCTGAAGTGGTCCAGCAATAAGGCTGAGTCCAGTGTAAACCCCGCCCACTCTGACATTTATCCTTTATGTTTGGTTTCTCTGCTGTGCGCTGCAGCACCGCGCTGGAGCAGACGTCCATTTAGGCAGTTGTTTGTGTCATTCGTCAGCACGCTTTGCTGTTTGACAAAGATATTTATTCATATTTTCTTCAAATGAGCATGACTGTGAATTGGAGCCAGATGGTCACCAAAGATATGAGTAAAAGCTCAAAGTATTGACAGCATTACGATCACTCATATAATGATCATTTTAAATGTGACCCAACTTGGTTTTAAATGCATGCTGAACATAATTGATTACAAATTTTCTCCCTCTCAAATATAAATTCAAATTGCTTCATTGACATGACAAATATATACTTGTATTTCCAGAGCAGTCATGGATAAACACTTAACATCAAAAGATTAAAAATGGACAAATAGAAGGGTTTTGTGTATGTGTGTGTGTGTGTGTGTGTGTGTGTGTGTGTGCTTCACTGTCCCTCAGGTTATGGCATATTGATACATATTAGGCTGCAAGATCTACCTGGTCTCCTTCTCCGAGGAATATTTTTAAATTTTTGAGAGGTCAGTTAGCTCTTCATAATTAGAACTTTTGGAGCCAAACTTGTAAAAATTTCACTGAATGCTCTACATTTTAAGAGGAAGTGCATCTCTGTCTCCACCTCGCCTGTCAAACATTGACCACATACTGTTTTCTTTTGGTTGCTATGATTCTTTTTTGTGTCATCCTCTTTTGATTGGTAATTTGTGGTCACTCAACCTGTACTTGGTTAGAATTTGTCTCTGCTTTCCATCTCTGACAGTAAACATATATGCTACCAGTTCATACTCTTTTTTAGGGCCAGATAACATTTTAATCTACTTTGACTTTGGGTTTCTTTCTTCCCGTGCTCCGAATAGGTTTCTTTACATTGAGTTATCATTTGATTGACTCTGATCAGGTCTTTGACAGCAATGTTGTTGTTGTTGTTGAAAGTGTTTGTGGAGGAACCGTTAGTCTCAACACCATCTGATACAGGGGACTCTTTTCTAAGCTCAATTTTTGGGTTTTCAGGACTTTGGCATGGAGAGGGTCCTGGGGCCTGGATTTAAGGTGAGTGAAAAATATGATGGCTTTTTTAATGTTAACAAGCCAATACTTGGCTGAGGTCTGGCACCTATTATGCTGATACACCATGGTGGCAAATTAAAAAAATAAGCACAGACCGACACATGGAGTCCATTTCAATGCTCCCCCTATTTCAGGGCAGTGGACAGTGAAAAATGAGTGGAAAAAGGCCAAATAATAAAGGAAGGATCAGTTTTCCATTCGTTGTCATGAGTGACCTCGACACTAAGGTTCTAGATCAAATGCAGTTGGCTCAAGGGAGCTGGAATGAGTGATTTGTTATCGGTGTTCAATGCAAATTAAGGCTTTAGAAGAGAAATTTGGTGCTGAGAAGGCAAAAGATATCCAAAAAGTATTTTTTTTAAATACATTTGCATGGTTGACCTTGACCATGGGGTTCAAGTTCAAATGTAGTGTGCCAAAGGCAGTCAAGATACATGATTTGCTATCAGAGTGAAGCTCTGAAATTTGATCAGTATGGAGTGGATTCAAGTGCTGGAATACACAAAACACAAGACCGTTTTCAAAATGCAACACCATGAAAGAATGCAGCATAATATATATGACTGAAAGCAACAGGTTTATAGGTGTGTCCCACAGCAGCTTGCACTCAAGGTTCTTGAAATGGAGAAATATCTCCACCTGGTGGGCATTTAGCTTTAATGCAGTTACAATAGAATGTCTTTATTGGTTTCATTTCATCACTAAATGGGTTTTAAATTATGTTCCAGAGTTATATCATTAAAGAATATTCTGTGAATGACTCTGAACATGGCAAACAGAAACAGCATCGCCACACAGGCCCACAGTAAGATCACAGCTGTCATAGGCACAGGGAGTTTGTGTAATTGAACAACTCACAGCCTACTGCAGCTTATGGGTTCATTTTGACGATAAAAATATAAAACAAAGAAAACCAGTTCAGCTATTTTCACTAAAATAATGGAAAAAAAAATTGATTCATATAATTTTAAATCTCTATTTCTATTCATCCTAATGATGGCGACTTGATTTAGGATGGAAAGATGCTTCACAAACCTCCACTGATACACTAACAGATATTAAATTGACAACAAACACGGCATAGCTGATAGATCATAATTTATACTTTATACAGTTTGTTTCATGTTAGTTTTACGACACTGTCTGCCAAAGTAAGATAATTTAATGATGTGTAGGTGACTGAGTTTAATAGCACAGTGGCAGGTGCCAACTTAAAAAAAAAAAATAATTTTTTACATGGAGTTTAAGTAGCCACACATCCAGCAGCAAACCCACAGCCAGTGTAAGCTTGATGGGTTCTTTCAAGTGCAACAGAAAGGAGACAGCAATAACAAACCAATATTGGTCAAATATCATGGGTATACTAGAAAAAATATAGAGTAAATGCAGAATAATATGAAATGATCAACATTCTTTTTCTTGACCCCTGCATGATCGTATGATATGTTGATGCACTGAATGTGCACTGTGGCAAATATATATATATTTTTTTAAATGATGTGAAAGAAGCCAGTGCACACGGCCTCAGTAGCTGGAAATCCTGCCACCAACTGGTATAATTTGAAAGACCTGTATGTGGACAGATGAAAGGCAACTGACTATCATTCAGATGGCTTATGCTGTTTGCTGTGGGAGAGTGCAGAACATTTTGAATAAGGATTTGGAATGTAAACAGTTTCTTCTCAGTGGTCACTGCATGTTCTGATCTTTAATCATGTCAAGGGAGAACTTAGAACATCAAGCTACTGTGCATCGAGAAAGTATTCACAGCACGTCACTTTTTCCACATTTTGTTACGTTACAGCCTTATTCCAAAATGGATGAAATTCATTTTTCTTCCACTTCAAAATTTGACACACATCACACACCATAATGACAATGTGAAAAGGCTGTTTTTTTGTTCTTGTTTTGTTTTTTTGCAAATTTATTAAAAAAAACAAACAAACAAAAAAAAAAAAACTAAGGAATTACATGTAGATAAGTATTCACAGCCTTGGCCATGAAGTTAAAATTGAGCTCAGGTGCATCGTGTTTCCACTGATTAACCTTGAGATGTTTCTACAGCTTAATTGGAGTCCACCTCGGGTAAATTCAGGGTAGACATGATTTGGAAAGGTACATGGCATGCTTGTCTACATATAAGGTCCCACAGTTATCAGTGCTTGTCAGAGCACAAACCAAACATGTAGTAAAAATAATTGTCTGTAGACCTCTGAGACAGGATTGTGTTGAGGCACAAATCTGGGGAAGGGTACAGAAACATTTCTGCTACTTTGAAGGTCCCTATGAGCACAGTGGCATCCATCATCCTTTAAAAGAGAGAAGTTCGGATCCACCAGGACTCTTCCTAGAGCTGGACGCCCATCTAAACTGAGCGATCAGGGAAGAAAGGCCTTAGTCAGGGAGGTGACCAAGAAACTGAAGGTCACTCTGTCAGAGCTCCAGCATTCCTCTGTGGAAAGAAGAGAACCTTCCAGAAGGACAACCATCTCTTCAGCAATCGACCAATCAGGCCTGTATGGTAGCGTGTCCAGACTGAAGCCACTCCTTAGTAAAAGGCACATGGCAGCCTACCTGGAGTTTGCCAAAAGGCACCTGAAGGATTCTCAGACCATGAGAAACAAACATGTTTGGAGGAAACCAGACACCATCCATACAGTGAAGCATGGTGGAGGCAGCATCATGCTGTGGGTATGTTTTTCAGCAGCAGGAACTGGAGACTAGTCAGGATTGAGGGAAAGATGAATGCAGCAATGTACAGAGACATCCTGGTTGAAAACTGCTCCAGAGCGCTCTTGACCTCAGACTGGGGTGACAGTTAATCTTTCAGCAGGACAATGGCCCTAAACACACAGCCAAAATATCAAAGGAGTGGCTTCAGGACAACTCTGTGAATGTCCTTGAGTGGCCCAGCCAGAGCCCAGACGTGAATCTGATTGAACATCTCTGGAGAGATCTGAAAATGGCTGTGCACTGACACTCCCCATCTAAACTGATGGAGCTTGAGAGGTGCTGCAAATAGGAATCTGCAAAACTGCCCAAAGATAGGTGCACCAAGCTTGTGGCATCATGTTCAAGAAGATGTGAGGCTGTAATTGCTGCCAAAGGTGCACCAACAAAGTGTTGAACAAAGGGTGTGAATGCCTATGCACATTTTATTTTATTTTTTAAAATAAATTTGCGAAAAAAAAAAAAATCTTTTATCATGTTGTCATTATGCAGTGTTATGAGTAGAGTTTTTAGGGAAAAATTAATTTCATCCATTTTGGAATAAGGCTGTAACGTAACAAAATGTGGAAAAAGTGACGTGATGTGAATACTTTCTAGGTGCACAGTAGCTTAATGTTCTAAGTTCTCCCTTGACATGATTAAAGATCAGAACATGCAGTGACCACTGAGAAGAAACTATTTACTTTCCAAATCCATATGCACACTGTTCTCCACTCTCCCACAGCAGCAGCATAAGCCATCAATTTATATAGTTTTAAATCTCTATTTCTGTTCATTCTAATGATGGCAACTCGATTTAGGACGGAAAGATGCTTCACAAAACTCCACTGATAATTTAACAGATGTTAAATTGACAACAAACGCGATGTAGCCAATAGATCGTAATTTACAGTTTGTTTCATGTTAGTTTTACAACACTGTCTGCCAAAGTAAGATAATTTAATGATGTGTAAGTGACTGAGTTTAATAGCACAGTGGCAGGTGCCAACTTAAAAAAAAAGTTTTTTACAAGGGGGTTTAAGTAGCCACACATCCAGCAGCAAACCCACAGCCAGTGTAAGCTTGATGGGTTCTTTCAAGTGCAACATATATATATATATATATATATATATATATATATATATATATATATATATATATATATATATATATATATATATATATATATATGTGTGTGTGTGTGTATGAAACTAAAATTGAGTTCTTTGGACATAATATACATGGCTGAAAAAGAACACAGTATTCCAAGAAAAAACACTTGCTACCTGCAGTAAAATTTGGAGGTGGTTGCATCATGCTGTGGGGCTGTGTGGCCAGTGCAGGTACTGGGAATCTTGTTAAAGTTGAGGGTCACATGGATTCCAGTCAATATCAGCAGTTTCTTGAGAACAATGTTGAAGAATCAGTGACAAAGTTGAAATTGCGCCGGGGCTGGATCTTACAACAAGACAACAACCCTAAACACTGCTCAAAATCTACTAAGGCATTCATGCAGAGGAACAAGTACAATGTTCTGGAATGGCCATTTCAGTCCCCAGACCTGAATATTATTGAAAATCTGTGGTGTGATTTTAAGCGGGATGTCCATGCTCGGAAACCAACAAACCTGAGATGTTTTGTAAAGAAGAATGGTCCAAAATACCTTCAACCAGAATCCAGACTCTCAATGGAAGCTATAGGAAGCATATAGGGGCTGTTATTTCTGCAAAAAGAGGATCTACTAAATACTGATGTATTTTTTTCTGTTGGGGTGCCCAAATTTATGCACTTGCCTAATTTTGTTTAAAGAATTATTGCACACTTTCTGTAAATCCTATAAACTTCATTTCACTTCTCAAATATCACTGTTTTTCTGCTATATGATATATTTAACTAAAGTTGCTCATCCAAACAACCAATGATTTATAAAAAAATCATGAAAATCATCAGGGGTGCCCAAATGTTTGCATACAACTGTACATGCAGATAGGTTTTATTCTGAATCTGACCGGTGCCATTTGGATTAAGATGGATTATTTTCTGTCCACCTCTCGGAGGTGGGTTAAGTCAGATCTGAGCTTGATTCGCCGAGGTCTGAACATAAATGTGGTGTTGTGTGGGCCGCTGAAGAGGAGGTACTGCTGGCCCACCACCACCAGAGGGCGCCCTGCCTGGAGTGCGGGCTCCAGGCACCAGAGGGCGCCGCCGCCGTACGAGAGCAGTCAGGGTGACAGCTGTCACCCATTACTGGACACAGCTGACTCCACTCAGCCCGGGGGTATATCATCAGGACGGCGTCTCCACCTCAGTGCCGAGATATCGCCTTAAGACTGAGGTAACGTTCTCTGCATTCATATACTGAATAACCAGCTAAAACTTGTTAAACCTTTTCAGGACTGCTGACTACTGATAGCTAAATTGCTTGGATAAGTACTCACCTTCCTGCTATATATTGACAAGAGGTGGAGGCGGCTCTTCCCCTCTCCGTTACTGGGTGCTGTCGCATCCACACCTGTGTGTTGTTGCTCTCTCCCGCCAGCAGTACCGGATCCGACGAGCGGAGGCAGTGGCCACCTGGGAATTCGGGACTTGGCGGTTCCAGTATTTCCAGGGTTCGGTGGCAGAGGAGATCTGGGTGGTTCCGGTTCGACTGAGACGGACGTCTCCTACCTTCGAGCCCGCCCACACGACACCAGCGGATTCGACCCCAAATTGTTAATTGTTGTATTCGTTGTGCTCGTTTCACAACAGTAAAACTTGTTATTCACCTTTCTCCATTGTCCGTTCATTACGCCCCCTGTTGTGGGTCCGTGTACCTACACTTTCACAACATGTGGCTAGCCAATGTGGTGGCAGTCAGTGCAGCTGCAACAGCAAGGACAGCAAAAAACCTTTCTCTACAACGCCTTCTGCCAAGAAAAACTGGCGGCCAAATCCCTTCCACGTGTCACTCACACCAGGGCTCCCATGTTTTGATCTATACACACATACGTACACACACACTCACTTTCCGACACATCTCTTTTGGCTTGAAACAGATTGAGTTTGGATGTGCGTGTAGGATAAGCCAGATAAGAAAAACAGGTATAAATGCTATCTGGCTAGAAAGTAGTTCAGGTTGAATCTGGCTTGAGCCAGATTGCCAACCCAAGTCTAAGCAGAGTCTAAACTGTGACCATGACAGATAACCTACAATCCTGTTGACTGAAAGGGAGCGAGTTGTGGTGGGGTTTGGGTTAGGGTTTAGTTGGTCTCTGGGGGAGCGGGTTATGTATGTGTGGGTGGATAGGGTTTGTGGTGGGTTTGTGGAAGTGTATGTGTGTGTGAGTGTGTGAGGTGGGGGGGGCAGGTTCCGTGAGGAACATAGGGGGGTTTGTGTACCTACATTCATATCCACACACCCAAATACATCTGACTTTTATATATAAGAAGATATGACTCAACTTCAGTACTCATTAATATGGAGTATTGATTAAATGCAATGCACACGTAGCAGTGGGTATCATCTCACGTCTGTCAATGATGGCTGCCCATCATCAGGTAGGATATAAGCAGAACTTCTTTTTCAACACTGATATTTCATCACTCACACAAGCGACATCTTCACTTTAGTCAGTCTGTACATGTTTTGTAAATGTGCTTCGTCTTTAGGGGGCGCTGTGCCCTGGAAATATCCCTACTACTGATGGTAATTATCGGTGATTTAGTGTCAGTCATAAAGCATTTCTATCAGCGACCCAAATCCAATATTTGTTGCGTTTTAATTACAGGCTCCCACATACAGTAAGTTTTTAAACCTGACTGTCAGCCTCTTGTCTTAACCACAACCCAGTCAAACCACAAGAGGCATAAAGTGCTCTCTGACAGACTGACTATACATCTGGCTGACTGACAGACTGAGCCCACGAGCCCACAGACATTCCCAATCAGCGTGGCCACCGGCACCCTCCTCATCTCGGCCCTCATAGTCGCTTAATGAAGGACAGATCCCTGCCATTGCAAGCAGAGAGTGGTTAGAGTTACACTTTATGCTGAGGGGGAGTACAGTGGAACCAGCTAAGTCCAAGTTATTGCATGAAGAGCTAGAAAGCTGGGAGGTATGGGGTGGGGGTAGGGGGTGAGTTTAAGATATTGATGGAGACAGAATGAGGGGAAAAAGCTTGTGCCATGTGGTCTGCATTTTGCTATAATCCCAGTTCTAGCCCGGTGTTCCTGCCTCTGTTCCCTCTTCACCCCAAACTCACTCAGGCACTTGGTGAAACCCGAGCAGCCTCTCTGGATCTTCGCAAAACCAGACTACCTAGTTCCTATTGCTGCAAGAAGTAGAAACGTCTATCTCTGGGTGATTTACTGTTCATGGAGATATATGGTGCATAAATTGTGTTTAAAGGATGATGAAAAAGACCTCAGCACGTACTTTACCTTACACAAACTGCACACTCACACACAGTGCATGCTGGCTACATAAAAATGCAGCTGAAAGACATAGAAAATGGGAGATTTTACTGAAATCTGTTGATGTCTCTCAGCAGGGCTATATAGATGACACGGGCATTGGTCGTGGAGGACTTTACTGATCATTTTGTATGTCTCAGTTGAATATTCCATTAGTGCAGCGAAAAATTTAAACCTATCCTGATTACTATCATTTGAATGTGTATCTCATTGTCTAAATTTAGTTTAGGTTTAATTTAAATTATTTAAAGTAAATTTAACATAAAACAAAGACAAGCTGACTAAATATAAAAATGTAATTTTTAAATTACATATTTATTTTTACAAGCAAAAATATCTTACAAGCTCAAATGTGGTCAAAGGTTTCATGTTGGAACACATGAGGTTAAGGCCAAAAGAAATTCCAGATGAGATGAAGGGATTTATTATTCAATCATGTTGCATGCTGACAAGATTTTATGGAGGCAGCAGATGATGAGGAAATACTTTGTGGCTGTGCTTGCTGACCACGATTTACATTCATCAATACCATTACCGAACTGTTGTTGAATGAATTTGAAGACTGTATTATCCAAGTAGTAACAATCATATTAAATTGTGTAATATTACACATGTGGCTGCGTCCAGTTGTAATGCACCCTAGACCACTGCAAGTCAGTGTTGTGTGTTGGGGGGTGTGGCTGGATATTTTGGTGTTCTTTTCTTTTCTTTGCTCTCCAGGTGGCATGAGAACTGATTTGTCTGTGGAGAAGGTGCTGGCTGAAAAATCCTTCACCCTCATCAACATCATGTGCAGCACCTGTGAATGGTGCTCACATACAACCTTAAAGACTTTCAGCTGAAGCAGATAATTGGATGGCGTTCTGCATTTAAGTCATGTGTGATTCAAGCAGAACTGCCGGGAACTCGACCTTGTGATGTTCGTTTGTGAGACGCTGAGGACCGCGCCTGGGTTTGACACATCGAGCCCGTGAAGCAAGGAAGGGTGAGGGACACATGCTGTCAGCACACATCAAAGGTGATTAATGGTTTGACTAATTGTTGATAGTAACTTGGTATTTTGTTACGCAGTATACTTGAATTTGAGATGAGAATTGTGCAGCTTGCTTCTCACTGCTGTGGCGTGCGGACGAGTGATCCTCCACCTGTTGTGAGAAGCTGCTCATTTGCATAAAGTTAAAAAAATACAGACCTGAATGTGTTGCTGATAGTGTGTGTCTTTTGAAGGATATTAGTTGTAACTGCTGACTTACCTCACCTCTTCTATGCTTAGCAGAGAGTTCGGTTTGTCGTGTCCACCTGGGGGGTGTTGGCGGTGGTAGTGGGTCCAGGAGCGCCGGCTTCGATCCTTTGGGCGCTGGAGAGCGTGCCAGCCTTCACTCCACCAGAAGGACGCTATTTCAGTTTTTACACTTTGTTGTGCACTAGCGGGTGAAATAAATCAATTGTTTTTGTTATTGGAACCGCTTTCTGGTTATTTTTAGCGCTGGGTTCCATCTGACGCAGGTCCGCTCCTCAACCCGCGTCGACACATAACAGTAGTTCCCGGTCATTCCATAATGGAGCCAGCGGCAGAGGCGGTTTCCTTTTGCCGAAAAAGTTCAGAACACTTGGAGAAATATGGGAGCAATTACAGCATCTCGCAAACCAAATTAAACAAACAGACGCCCGTGTTACGGAGCTTGCAGCGCAAGCCGTTCCGATTCCTGCTGCTCCAGCTGCGGCATCATCGATACCGGTGCAGATAACTCCGTCACCCAGAGATTCGGCGTCCGAACCGATTATTTGTCATCCGGAGCCTTATGCGGGAGACGTCGAAGCCTGTGCTTCGTTTTTGATGCAATGTTCTCTGGTTTTTGCTCAGCGACCGGCTTCCTTCTCTTCTGATGGGAGTCGTGTGTCATATGTGACAAATTTGCTCCGAGGTGACGCCTTAGCTTGGGTCACAGCATTGTGGAGTAACAACTCGCCATTGTTAGGATCCTTTAAGGCTTTCTCCCGGGAGTTCCGACTGGTTTTTGACCATCCGGTGAAAACGAATACCGTTGCTCAACGGTTGCTGAATCTCAGGCAGGGGAGGTGGAGTGCGGCGGAGTATTCCGTGGACTTCCGGATTTTTTCTGCTCAGTCAGGTTGGAATGCCGCAGCTTTACGGGGCGTGTTTGTAGATGGGTTTAAATGAGTCATTAAAAAGACGAGCTGGCAGTCCGTGACGAGCCAGACGATTTAGATGAGCTAATATCGTGGTGATTCGTCTAGATGATCGGATGAGGGAGCGTGGACGCGAGAGAGGACGCCCATCAGAGCGGGTTTTTTCATCTCGGGGCTTTCCCGACACAGATCTGGCCGCCTCTTCTTCGCCCCACTGAGGCTCCTCCGATGGGACCTCTGGCTCCTCTTGCTGACGAGCCCATGCAGCTCGGACAAACGAGATCACTGTATTGCCCGACATATAAGCGTCAAGAAAATAATGGTGACGTATCTCCAGGTGTTCGGGACAGGCAAAATAAACACACATAAAAAAAAAAAAAAAAGATCTAGTACGGGTTAATGTTTTGTTTTCTTTAAATAGGGTTATAATTGTTTGGGGAGGTCAAAGGCGTGTCTGGTGGAGTGAATGTTAGGCGGTTAGAAGCCCGTCTGGGGCTCACTTAATTGTTAATTTTATGTGTTTTTAGGTATTTTCTGTTTGGGTTGTTGGGTCGTTTTATTTTGTTGTTTTTATTTCCCTACATCCCTAACCCCAACCTCACTTGCCCCAAGACCGTTTGTCTTGTGGGTTGTGGGGTGGTGCAGGTTGGTCACGCTGAGCGTTCTCAGAAGACCTCTGCACCTGGGGGGGGGGGGGGGGGGGGTGTTAGGGGCGTTTTTCTTGGTTTGGTTAGGGCCCGGTTCCACTCCAGCCTCGTTGAGCCTTTGTACCGTTCGTCATTGGTGTTGCCGGGGTGTGGTGCAGCGGAGACATACCTCAGTCGGAGGGGTGGGCCGATCTGTTGCCGTTCGCCATTTAGGTAGTTCCACCCCTCCCGGAAGGCTGGGGTATGGTCGAGTTGGGGCACCGGACGTATTTCCGGTTCTCCGCTGCGCCTTGGGGTTGGGGCTGGGTTGGTTTTTTCCTGTTCCCTTCCCCGGCTTAATGTTTTGAGCCGTTCGCCAAAATTGAGCCACCGAAGGGCTCTGGGAGGGACCTGGGGTCTTTCGGGGTGCCGGGGAGGGTAACAGGGTTTATGGTCGTTTTATATCCCCCCGGGGTTGTTTTTGGTAGTCCTCCGGGGGTTGAATTTTGATTTTGTTCTGTTTCCTTCCGGGTTCCACCTCCAGGGTTGATGGGACGGTCCTCTGGAGGGGAATTGGCTTGGGGCCAACTAGCCAAGTGTGGCCGGGTCTGGGGTTCCGGGGTTGTGGGGTGGGTACCTCCTGGGGTTGATGGTACGGTCCTCTGGGGGGCGCCGTTTGCTCTATGTATACCTGGGGACCTTTGTGGGATTCTGGTTCTGGCTGTTCCTCCTGGAACTGGCGGTAAAGGCCTTCTGGGGGGGGGGTTGGGCCTCTGTAGGTCATTCTGGGGGGGTTGTTTGTTATTTTTCTTTTATGCATTTATGTTTGTATTGTGTTTGTGGGGCTGTGTTGGGTTTTTGTGTTTGGGAGTTTTTCTTTTCTTCCCGGGGTTTGATGGGACGGTCCCCTGGGGAGGTTTTGGGTGGGTTTTGTGTTTTTTCCTGTGTGTTGGATTGTACTGGGGAATGTCTTGGGGCTTTTGTTGATGCCAGCCGGCCTTCCAGCTGCGGTGCCCTGTCCTGCTGTCTGTGGTGGACCTTGGGAGCGTGGTGCTGTCTGCTTCCTGACGAGGACCCCGGAGGGAGGTGCTGTTCTCGGGCCTGGTCTGTTCGGTCGCCGGGAGGCTTCCCGTTAAAGGGGGGGTACTGTTGTGTGTTGGGGGGTGTGGCTGGATATTTTGGTGTTCTTTTCTTTTCTTTGCTCTCCAGGTGGCATGAGAACTGATTTGTCTGTGGAGAAAGGTGCTGGCTGAAGAATCCTTCACCTCATCAACATCATGTGCAGCACCTGTGAATGGTGCTCACATGCAACCTAAAGACTTTCAGCTGAAGCAGATAATTGGATGGCGTTCTGCATTTAAGTCATGTGTGATTCAAGCAGAACTGCCGGGAACTCGACCTTGTGATGTTTGTTTGTGAGACGCTGAGGACCGCGCCTGGGTTTGACACATCGAGCCCGTGAAGCAAGGAAGGGTGAGGGACACATGCTGTCAGCACACATCAAAGGTGATTAAGTGTTTGACTAATTGTTGATAGTAACTTGGTATTTTGTTACGCAGTATACTTGAATTTGAGATGAGAATTGTGCAGCTTGCTTCTCACTGCTGTGGCGTGCGGACGAGTGATCCTCCACCTGTTGTGAGAAGCTGCTCATTTGCATAAAGTTAAAAAAATACAGACCTGAATGTGTTGCTGATAGTGTGTGTCTTTTGAAGGATATTAGTTGTAACTGCTGACTTACCTCACCTCTTCTATGCTTCGCAGAGAGTCGGTTTGTCATGTCCACCTGGGGGGTGTTTGGCGGTGGTAGTGGGTCCAGGAGCGCCGGGCTTCGATCCTTTTGGGCGCTGGAGAGCGTGCCAGCCTTCACTCCACCAGAAGGACGCTATTTCAGTTTTTACACTTTGTTGTGCACTAGCGGGTGAAATAAATCAATTGTTTTTGTTATTGGAACCGCTTTCTGGTTATTTTTAGCGCTGGGTTCCGTCTGACGCAGGTCCGCTCCTCAACCCGCATCGACACATAACAGTCAGGCCAGAACTGAGCTAACAGTGGTCAAATGAAGTGTGGTCCAGAGTGCCTAGTGTGTGAGTGCACCCTTGACATTTTGCCCCATGCCTCTGTCAATTACACACAAACTCAGATCAGAAATTCATTAGAAAGAAACATGACAACACTTGTTTTGTACACAGCATATATTCTGTATTAACATACATTCATAGGCAGTATAGTATTCTTCAGTGTATAAATCTTTACAGATCTATGTCTCTATAATGGCAGCATGTTATTATAGACAAGCTTGTTTTTTTGGTGATGGAACAACTTGGCCCAGACAACAGTACAGTCTCTACATCCTTACAGTGGTATGATGGGTAAGCTGTATGAGTGCATGCATGTGTCTTTATGTTGGAGATATGGGGAGAAATGAGAATGTTCAGATCAAGGGCTCTATGTGCGCTTGGAGAGAAAGTGCTTCAGTCATCATGCAGGGTGAACATACTCGGCGGCCCTCTGCCACGCCCGTTTATGTGTATTTGCTTCTGCATGCATTTCTCTGTATGTTTACTTTTGTTTGCATAGACCCAAGAAGCGTTTGGCAGATGGCAACATGCAGGATAAGGCCAAGTTTTACATCATAGCCAAATGAGGAGAGATTTTCTGAATACAATGTTCTGCAATGATAGTAATTCTTGTTCAGTCAGATAGGAGGTGAAGCTACGCTGTTTCTACTCTGATGGAAAAAAAAATAAATAAAATTATATATATATATATATATATATATATATATATATATATATATATATATATATATATATATATATATATATAGTGAGATACAATCTGTCCTCACCCATCGTCTCCCTCAGACTGACAGCTGACTTTAATTTCAACCTCTTCCAATAAATTTGTGGCAGCTTGTATTACACTCGAAGGTTAATATCATACAGGATGCTGCTTTTGTAACATTTCACGTAGCCTATTTATTATTTTTCTTTACCGGTAGTTTAATACTGATTCTAATCTTGACAACTACTAAGGACTTTGTTGTTGCCCACATGCAGTGGTGCACACAGTTCCGCTAATCTGCTAAGCAAACATTTTTGTTAGCAGATTAGTTTTTCAGCTAACTTTGAAAACCATCAGCGGACCAATTGATTTCTGCTAAATTTAGTTCCAGTAACTTTCAGTAAAAGTAAGTCCCTTCAGCTGCTCCCTTGTTTGCACTCGGGGTCGCCACAGCAAATCCAAGGTGGATCTGCATGTTGAATTGGCACAGGTTTTACGCCGGATGCCCTTCCTGACGCAACTCCTCATCACATGGAGAAATGTGGCAGGGGTGGAATTTGAACCCGGCACCTTCTGAACTGAAACCAAGTGCTTTAACCACTTGGCCACCACCCCTGCACCCCTTCCAATAACTTTCAGTCCATTAACATTTTTTTGCTGGTATAGTAAGTAAAGCTGAAAAGTCAGAAGAACCATCTGTAAAACCTAAAATCCTACATGTTAATTTCTGTTGTGTGCTTTGCAATAAACAGACCACTGTGAGAAGTTCAGTCCTCCCCCAGTAAAAGTGGACAGACCAACTACTATTGCAAAGAAAGAAAAAGAAAAAAAAAAACAATTTGTTTTCAACATGCCAATAGTCAGTGGGCAGGAGACATGAAGCGCAAAGCACCTTTCACTTATGGTTTCATTTAAAACCAACTAATTCCAGACAGTTTAGCAAAATTAACAGCAACTCTGTCATTTTTTTCAAAGTGTAAATATGATATTGCTCATATTTTTTAAAAGTAATGCACTAATTCCTGAAGGTTTGAGCATTAAACAGACACGTGCTGAAAGGCATAATGGGAAAATTCAAATGAGCGCCTCTCATCACTTCCTCCCCATCAAAATGCAGAGAACACTGCCATCTACTGGATGGGAGTGTAGACCAACATATTCAGAACATCTAATATAAGTGGATCACCGATCACACGCATTGTAAAAACCAACACACAAGTTACAGTAACTTACAGGGGATGTCAAAATTGGCATGTTTTTTGTTTATTTCAGTTTCACAACAGTATATTTATATATATATATATATATATATATATATATATATATATATATATATGAATTTGTATATTTAAAATACCACAATTCACCCCATAGGGATATCCCATAATCTCTTGCACACTAGAGAGTTGCTGCACTCAAACTACATGACGACAATTTCAAATGGACATTATATAACTAAAATGTAACTTTATGCCCTTCATAACATTTGTAACAGCCTGCTGCATGAGACCCTGAAAACCTGCTAAATTTTTTTTCCAAATATTCAGTTTCTTCCAGAATGACATGAACATGAAGCGAACACAGCTCACAGTGATTCCCCGCCCACTGTAAATAACGATGAAACTAGCTGAGCTTCTTGCAGGTTACATAAACAAACACAATAACATCTATTAACCCAGATCATATATTCACGTGAGTTTTAGAGACACGTCTCTGTTTAACACTCAAACCTTCAGAATTTGTGCATTACTTTAAAACCAAAACATATAGCTGATATTTTCACTTTGTAAAAATGACAGAGATGACATTAATTTTGATAACTTGTCCAGAATTAGTTTATTTAAAATTTTAACCATAAGTCAAACCTGCCTTGCTGTGCATATCTCCCGTGACACATCTATAAGACTGTATGGCTGTGAAAGTAAATGATCTTTTGTTTTCACTTCACTTTTTTCCCCCCTTTCTCTTGTCATCAGGTCTGTTTTGTTGAGAAAAGGTTGATCTTAGACAGAAGTGCTGGCTTGCTGTTTTTTTTGTGATTGCCTTTGATTTATTCAAAATTAACAGTAGCTGCATGTGTACTGGAGTCAGTACTAAAAGTTATCGGTTTAGCTTTTAGCTGTAACTTACGCTTTATTTTTTAGGGGTTTATCGGCACCCTCCTCAGAGTGCCGCTCTCACTGGACCAACATCTCTGCTATTTTGGCATTGTGGGATAACTCGCCCACAGTTTGAGCTCACCGGACTACTTTTACGAAACTACTCAGCGGGCCTCTCTTGTTGGAGCGACATCACACAGAATGTGTCTCTCCCCAGATAGATCTCTTTCAGTGTAGCTTCTTGTTCTGACTTTAACATGAAGTTAACACCCAAGTCTTTCATTGCCAACTGTAAATGGTAATCAAACCATTCCAATCATATCTTTCTGAACTCTTCCGCATCAATCTCCATCATGTCAATGTTTACAATGCTCATAAACTCTTAAGTTTCTTAAATATTTATTATGGCCACTCTTAAAACTTCAGTTCTCTTTATAATTTTATTACTGGTAAGTTTTAGAATTGATTTAGATGAGATATACTCATTATCTCACGGGAATATATCACAATTATCTGGGAACTACTTTTTGCACAGGAATTCATCAAGCACATTGGCACGTACTAACACAGAATCCCCAGAAGGGATTGTTCGGCCATAACGAGAGTGTCCACCTTTTAGCTTGTCATAAGCTAAGCTAGTGGCGCTAGTGAGAGTGTGGTTTATCGGTTTAGCTTTATAAAAGCTAAGCTTTCAATTAGCGGATTAATGGGCAGCTTGGTTAGCTGTGCCCACCACTGCCCACCTGTTTATTGATGTGTTAGCAGGACTATACAAACAATACTATCAATAATAATAATAATAATAATAATACATCCATTTTCAGAACCCACTTATTCCAGTTAAAAGTCATGGTGGGGGTTGGAGGGGAGCGGTCAATGGAGCCTATCCCAGTGGTCATTGGGTGACAGGCAGGGAAGATCCTTGACAGGCCACCAGTCTATCGCAGGAGGAACTGGAAGAAACCAGAGCACCCAGTTGCAATCCATGCAAACCTGGGCAAAACATACAAACTCCATGCAGTCTTTTGGTTGAAAGTGAATCTGGCAATGGCAGTAGAGCAAGCATCTCAGCCCACACTCCCTATCCTCAGCCAAGTCCTCTAACTCTCCTGGAGGATTCCGAGGCATTCCTAAGCTAGTTGAGAAAAATAATCTCTCCAGCATATCCTGGGCCTTTCCTGGGGCCTCCTCCCAGTTGGACATGCTTGGAAGTCCTCCCGAGTAATGATGACCAGGGGGCATCATTACTAGACACCGGAACCTCTTCAGCTGATTCTTTTCGATGTGAAAAAGCAGTCCCTCCTGGATATTCGAGTTTCACACGCAATCCCGGAGACAACTGACAGAGGAACCTCATATTGTATCCACAACCTTATTCTTTTGGTCATTATCCAAAGCTCATGACCATAGGTGAGAATAGGACCATAAATTTACTGATAGAGAGCTTCGCCTTCTGGATCAACTCTTTCTTCACAATGAAGGTCCAGACGAAAGACCAGCATCAATCAACCAATCCCAATCTGTCTGTTGATCTCATTACTATTATTATTATTGATGCCACTGTGGAATAGTGGTTAGCACTGTTGCCCGACAGTGAGAAGGTGCCAGGTAGATAATAGCGTTAACAGAACTGTATCTTCAGAGAAAACTTTCAGTGGGGTAATTTGGTTCTTTGCAGTGCATAAAAAAGTGAAAGTCTGGTAAAATAATCCATCAAGAGAAGAAGGAATATCATACAAGAAAAGAGATTAAATTAAATCTCAAATCTCCCATGTGCCTTCTGGGAAACTGTAGCTGAAACTTCGTGTCTTGTTTTTAAGAAAATCATTCGCTGTTCCAACTGTGTAACTCGTGTGGAAAAGGGAAAAGTTAGGCTATGCAGTTTCTTCCGAGCCCAGACAAAGAAGCCTATATACAGTAACTTGTTTAGAAGTGTTGTGGATGTCTTGGTGGCTATCCTCACTACTCTATTCCCTGCACTCTTTACAGATTCAACACATTGTACCATACTGTTTGTATTTCTTAATGCTTGATGTAAATGAAGCCAAAAGACATATTTAGCAACTTGGAGATGTTCATGTATCCATCCCCGACATGTCTAAAGCTTACTGTGAGACATCAGAAGGAAGATTTACTGTAAATTCAACAAATATACCTATAACTGTGTCACACCGATATTCTAACTGCATTTTTATTTCATTATCTCCAAGCAGTTCTTTTTTGTTGTTGTTGAAGTTTTGGCCATTTGCCAACACCTCGATCTCTGTTTCACAAAAGTTTATTTTCTTCTGGCTTTTTGCCATTATTCCAGTGAGGAACACAAGCAACATGTGGTTTTTAAAAAGATGTTTTGTTACCATATGTGGTTAATTGAGGGTAAATGACCATGAACACACACGAGCGTGGTGAGATTTATCAGCGTCTGGTACTGATGTGTGTACAGCCAGCATGCGCTTGTTTGATGAACATGGATTTTTTTTTTTTTACTTACTAAATTTTGTTTGTGTAGCAGCATGTAGAACCTTTCCTATGCAGTTTGGTAAAGGAGGCCCCTGCAGTTCTCCTTTAATACATCTTAAAAATGTCATGATTTGTGATTTCTGAATGCACCTCATACTTGGTATTTATGTGCCCACTGATGAAATATTTTTGAGTGAACCTTAATGACTTGAGTGAGTTGTAGGGACAATATACAAAGAGTTTTATGTTGGGATGATGTTAATGCTGTTGTTCGTGTGCAGTGCAGCAGTTAAATTGCAGCCTGATCAGACAGTCTCAATGCAAACGCTGAAATTTTGCGACATTTTGTGGGATTTGAAACCTCAATACCACACACAAATTACAGTTGGTCTATTTACACTTTCATTCAGTAAATGGCAGTGTTCTCTGCATTTTGACAGAGGGGGGAGGAGGAAGTGATGAGAGCAGCTCATTTGAATTTTCCCATAATGCCTTTTGACACATGTGTCTGTTTAATGCTCAGACCTTCAGAATGTGTGCATTACTTTAAAACCAAAACATATAGCTGATATTTTCACTTTGTAAAAATGACAGAGATGACATTAATTTTGATAACTTGTCTGGAACTAGTTTATTTAAAATTTTAACCATAAGTCAAAACTGCCTTGCTGTGTATTATCTCCTGTGACACATCTGTAACAGTGTATGGCTGTAAAAGTAAATGATTTTTTTTTTCCTCCACTTTTTTCCCCTTTCTCTTGTCATCAGGTCTGTCTTGCAGAGAGAAGGCTCATCTTAGACAGAAGTGCTGGCTTGCTGTTTTTTGTGATTGCCTTTGAATTTACTCAAAAATATCAGTAGCTGCATGTGTACTGGAATTTTCCCATAATGCCCTTTGACACGTGTCTGTTTACATTCAGCGTGCGCTTGTTTGATGAACATGGATTTTTTTCTTTTTACTTATTAAATTTTGTTTGCGTACCAGCATGTAGAACCTGTCCTACGCAGTTTGGTAAAGGAGGCCCTTGCAGTTCCCTTTTAATGCATCTTAAAATGTCATGATTTGTGATTTTTGAATGCACCTCATTCTTGGTATTTATGTGCCCACTGATTAAACATTTTTGAGTAACCCAATCCCTACACAGTTCGCACTATCAGAGCTAAAATCATGTGGCTTCACCTCCTGTCTACTTCAGTGAAAGTGTTGTTTGTTTTGTTCAGCATCCTGGTGAGTTGGTGCTTTACTGTTTTCAACAGTTTGTGTTCAGTCAGCGGTCTGCTGATGCCCATCAGATTCAGGGACTACAAGTCAGGAAGAAACTGAGTGGTTTTCGTCTGTCCATCGTCATCCTCCCTCTAATGCAAAGAGAGAGAGTGTGTGTGTGCCTGATTGTGTGACGGTGGAGCAGCATCAGGGCAATGCATTGGGCAAAAACAGCAACTGAACCCCAGCTTGTACACAATTGGGAAGCAGATCACAGATTGTCCTTCTGTGAGTACCATATGTTGTTCAGGTCAGCCTCCAGACAGACCCGGTGTCTCCTTTTTTGACATCCAGCACTCCAATTGAGTCCCAAAGCAGCAGCAATGACAGAGGGCAGAGGTCCCTCTTCTTAACCCCCACCCTAACCCCTGTAACCCACCCAAAAGTCATATATGTTTCTTATTATATCCATGAGTCCACCTCCATGTAGATCCAGTCCTCACCCAGCTCCAGATTCAACAAATAAGTTAAACATTACAACAATAAATGGGAATCAACGCCCAACAAAACATGCAAGTGAGGGATCGGATGGAAACCAAGCGAAAGATGTTCTCTGCTTAAGAAGAGAAATATCTCTGTTGCTTTGTCGGGAATCCCATGCAGGTAATGTTATAATGTCCATAATCATGGCATAAAATGAATCACATGACCTTGGACTTCTCAGTCACTCCTGCTTGCCAGTAGTTGCAAAGGTGGGGTGACTCAAGCGGGAAAAGAACCTTCACGAGTCTCTTTATGCTCCTTCTTGACTGCGGGTGCAGGGCATTTCCTTTGTCTAAAGGCGGCTCCTGTGGTTGCGGTCCTGATATCATCGGCAAGTGTGTATCTCCACCATCTTGCGGCACTGTTTACATTTAACATAACAGCACCAGTGGAACTTACAGCTGCACCTGTCCACCACCTCCACCTCCTGCGTCTGGAAGCCACGGCCACAGCACATCAGCTCGCAGCCGTCGATGGCCTTGGATGTTCTGTTACACTGGCGCCCCACTGTGCCCAGCATGCCTGGTGTGCGTGGGTCATAGTCGCAGAAATCTGGACTGGGCTCTAGATAGACCAGATCTTCATCTGTGTGAGGTTTGAACTGAGAGTTACGGGGCACGAGGATTTTCGTGGTGCCCACTTTGCGTTGCTCTACTTCAGTGGCACCATCAAACCTCTCCTTGATGAGGTTGCCCACCTTGCGGAATGGCGGCATTGCTCTCCAGCATGTCTTCACCTCACAGGAGCCCGACACACCGTGACATTTACACTCCACACGCATGTGGGACAGAATGGCCTGCAGAGAAATCAAAATGTTAGCTGACAAAAGTTCTGATTTTGCACTGATACATCTACACAGATGGAGAGATGATGGCCACATTACATCGTCCGTATCCCATCCAAAGATACTGTGTATACTGTATCAAACACACTAATAAATGCATTTTTTTTTTTTGGTGTTGAAAGTCAATTTTTTATTTTTTTTTATTTTTCTATGTCAAAATATTTTTATGTCCAGGACAATCAGCAAAACAAAGGTCTTGAAAAATTCAGGGAACAGGCCTGAGATACAAAATCAATGTGTGGATACTGACCTTAACCCTCTGGGGTCTGAGGGCATTTTTTGGACAGTTCACTCGCCTGGCATAAATGTTTTATTATTGCTGTTAACAGCTCTCCCTGCATCGCACAATCAAGTTTTATGTCTCTCTTTTTTCAGGACAACCTATGCTTTCAGAATATATATGTTTTTGTTGTGTTTTATAAGTGTAGTAAAGGTTTATAATCAAAATAGGCAAGGAAAAAATAAAGCGAAAAATAATTTTCCACACACATTTATTCAAAACACACAGCAAACTAAAATAAACAACTGTTTTGACATTTTATAAAGGTAATCTGAGGTCTTGTGTGAAAGACTGCACAACAAAAAGGTTCAAACAATAAACACAAATGCACATTTTGAACAATATACACAAAATGGTCTATGCGTTTTGTTGTCCATTGATATGGTAAACAGTGCTTTATGCAGAGAAAGCAACAGAGTTACCTAGTAACATTCACATGCAAACTAGTGGAGCAATCCTAATAGTTACACACTCTTTGTTTGAGCATGTGAGATTGTCATCAGAGGCTCTCCGTCTGCTCCTGCTTTCACTGATCGCTGTGCATAATGGTGCAGGGCGCACTGAGTATGTACTAATAGTATGTACTCATTGGAGCACCCAGGGAGCTATTCAAACGGGCCATCTAGTAACATATCAGTCCTGGAAATGAGGTAAATCTGCCCTATGATTGGATTTTGGAAAACTATGTGACGGTGAACCAATTCCGATTGGACACTCACATTGCGCACATCATCACCATGATGATGTGCACCATGATGCACTGAGTGTTTCTTTCTCTTTTTGCTCTGTATGCACCACTCTGCATTTAATCATTAGTGATTGATCTCTGCTCCCCTCCACAGTATGTCTTTTTCCTAGTTCTCTCCCTCAGCCCCAACCAGTCCCAGCAGAAGACTGCCCCTCCCTGAGCCTGGTTCTGCTGGAGGTTTCTTCCTGTTAAAAGGGAGTTTTTCTTTCCCACTGTCGCCAAGTGCTTGCTCACAGGGGGTCGTTTTGACAGTTGGGGTTTTTCTGTAATTATTGTATGGCTTTGCCTTGCAATATGAAGCACCTTGGGGCAACTGTTCGTTGTGATTTGGCGCTATATACAACCCCTGGCAATAATTATGGAATCACCGGCCGTGGAGGATGTTCATTCAGTTGTTTAATTTCGTAGAAAAAAAGCAGATCACAGACATGACACAAAACTAAAGTCATTTCAAATGGCAACTTCCTGGCTTTAAGAAACACTATAAGATATCAGGAAAAATAATTGTGGCAGTCAGTAATGGTTACTTTTTTAGACCAAGCAGAGGGAAAAAAATATGGACTCACTCAATTCTGAGGAATAAATTATGGAATCACCCTGTAAATTTTCATTCCCAAAACTAACACCTGCATCAAATCAGATCTGCTCGTTAGTCTGCATCTAAAAAGGAGTGATCACACCTTGGAGAGCTGTTGCACCAAGTGGACTGACATGAATCATGGCTCCAACATGAGAGATGTCAATTGAAACAAAGGAGAGGATTATCAAACTCTTAAAACAGGGTAAATCATCATGCAATGTTGCAAAAGATGTTGGTTGTTCACAGTCAGCTGTGTCTAAACTCTGGACCAAATACAAACAACATGGGAAGGTTGTTAAAGGCAAACATACTGGTAGACCAAGGAAGACATCAAAGCGTCAAGACAGAAAACTTAAAGCAATATGTCTCAAAAATCGAAAATGTACAACAAAACAAATGAGGAACGAATGGGAGGAAACTGGAGTCAACGTCTGTGACCAAACTGTAAGAAACCACCTAAAGGAAATGGGATTTGCATACAGAAAAGCTAAACAAAAGCCACCATTAACACCTAAACAGAAAAAAACAAGGTTACAATGGGCTAAGGAAAAGCAATCGTGGACTGTGGATGACTGGATGAAAGTCATATTCAGTGATGAATCTCAAATCTGCATTGGGCAAGGTGATGATGCTGGATCTTTTGTTTGGTGCCATTCCAATGAGATTTATAAAGATGACTGCCTGAAGAGAACATGTAAATTTCCACAGTCATTGATGATATGGGGCTGCATGTCAGGTAAAGGCACTGGGGAGATGGCTGTCATTACATCGTCAATAAATGCACAAGTTTACGTTGATATTTTGGACACTTTTCTTATCCCATCAATTGAAAGGATGTTTGGGGATGATGAAATCATTTTCCAAGATGATAATGCATCTTGCCATAGAGCAAAAACTGTGAAAACATTCCTTGCAAAAAGACACATAGGGTCAATGTCATGGCCTGCAAATAGTCCGGATTTTAATCCAATTGAAAATCTTTGGTGGAAGTTGAAGAAAATGGTCCATGACAAGGCTCCAACCTGCAAAGCTGATCTGGCAACAGCAATCAGAGAAAGTTGGAGCCAGATTGATGAAGAGTACTGTTTGTCACTCATTACGTCCATGCCTCAGAGACTGCAAGCTGTTATAAAAGCCAGAGGTGGTGCAACAAAATACTAGTGATGTGTTGGAGCGTTCTTTTGTTTTTCATGATTCCATAATTTTTTCGTCAGAATTGAGTGATTCCATATTTTTTTTCCCTCTGCGTGGTCTAAAAAAGTAACTGTTATTGACTGCCACAATTTTTTTTCCTGATTTCTTATAGTGTTTCTTAAAGCCAGAAAGTTGCCATTTGAAATGACTTTAGTTTTGTGTCATGTCTGTGATCTGCTTTTTTTCTACAAAATTAAACAACTGAATGAACATCCTCCGAGGCCGGTGATTCCATAATTTTTGCCAGGGGTTGTAAATGAAATTGATTTGATTTGATTTGATCACACAGCTTCTATGAGGAGTACAAATATGGCTGGCTGGCTCGAAAGTCCGTGGAGTTAACTTTTCAGCAAAAAAAACTTTCTATAATTTAGTAAAACTTGGTCTTAGCCGTCATATACCCCAGAGGGTTAATTTGTAGATCCACACTCAACTGCTGAGATGAACCCTGCCTTTGTTTAAAAGGGAACTCCACTGTTTTTCAACCAGGGTCCCATTTTTAGATGTTTTTGAGTTCATCTTTTCACTTGTGACAAAATCAAAAATTCGGTCCCCCTGCCTTCACGGTGCATGTGTCATTCTGGAGTGTCAGCAGCGATTCACAGATTATCACCAATTTCTGCTTCAAACTGCCACATTTCTACTTATCTGATGGTTAATAATCACATTATTCACTTTGATCACTTTGGGTGTAGAGAGTCAGACTCAGACATGCTACTGTTGCGCTGTGATTGCTCTGCCATCTTTTATGATGAAATAATGCTGAATTTATGTGGAAATGATTGTTGTACAAAAGCTTCAGATATCTGTTGCTGAGACAGATGATGACTGGAGTGCAGTTTTAAGCAGAAACAAGGCGATTATCCGTGAATTGCTGTTGATAGTGCAGCAGATAAGAGAATATTTAGAGTGGAATCCTGCAAATGGTGATAAAAGCATCAAATTCGTCAGAAATAGTCCTCAGACAATCCTCTTTTGATTAACTGATTGGCCACTTGAATTTTCAGTTGGCGTTCAGGTAGAGGTCAATTGAAGAATTGCACAGGAGTCAAAATTAAAAGATGCTCCAATCATACTGAAACCTATTCCACATCATGCCTGATCATAAAGATTCCAAAAAGGTATGAGTTGGACGGTCTGTGACTAAATTCTATGGAGTTATGGGATAAAAACAGCAAGAATGGTGACAAAGGTTTGTACAGGGGTCAAAAGTTAAAGATGCTTCAATTTTGGTAAAAAGTGATGCAAATTACTAGTTGAGTTAACATGGTTTTAAAAAGGAATAGTTTGGACCATGTATCATCCTTACTTATCACGTTATGGGGTAACATATGTCACATGTCATAGAATCCAATAGACTTGTTTGACCTTTACTTTGGAGACCAAGCATTCAACACTGTCAAAACTATTCCGTTTCTTAATCCTATTAGTTCAACCAATAACTTGCATCACTTTTTACCAAAATTGGAGGAACTTTAACTTTTGACCCCTGTACAGAATGAAACTGAGCTTTGTCACCATTCTTGCTGTTTTTATCCCATAACTCCATAGCATTCAGTCACAGATAGTCCAAACTATACCTTTTTGGAATCTTTATAATCAGGCAAATAATGTGGAATATTTTTCAATATGATTGGAGCATCTTTTAATTTTGACCTCTGTGTAATTCTTCAATTGACCCCTACCTATCCACTGATTGAAAAGTCAAGTGGTCAATCTGTTTTTTCAAAAGAGGAGTGTCTAAGAGTATTTCTGCTGAATTTGATGCTTTTATCACCATTTGCATCATTGTTTCAATTATCTGCTGCACTATGACGCTCATAAATGACGCATGTGCAGTGAAGGCAGTGGGACCGATTTTTAGGAGGGAATGTTCAGTCTGCGACACCAGCATTGGCTAGGAATGCAAACACCATCACGGGATAAAGCGCCTTGTAATTGTTCAGGGCAAGTTGAAAATCTCACAGTAAATTGCTTCTTATTGCCAATGCAAGTATCTGGTAGCATGGACAGAATCCTTACAGACATAAAAATGCATGTCTACCTCAGTAAATGTAAATACAGGTTTAACCATCTGGAGTCCTGGCTATTTTTTGGTGTTTTTGACTACTTTTGGTTTTACCTTCATAATTTACCTTAAAAAAAAAAAATTTACCTGGCCTTCTTTGGTGCCATTTTTTCAGCATAACTTCACCTTGTGTGACTTTACAGTTTTTCTTTCATTTTGACATACTGCATTAAAACAGTGACCCTATATTCACCGTAAAACATAAAATTCTGTCATGTTTTGGTCCTGTCATATGTCACATGTCATAGAATCCAATGGACAGTGACCTTGTTTGACCTTTACTTTGGAGACCAAACATTCAGCACAGTCAAAACTATTCCATTTATTAATCCTTTTATTACAATCAATAATTTGCATCATTTACTGAAATTGGAGCAACTTTAACTTTTGACCCCTGTACAAATTGAAACTGACCTTTGTTACAATTTTTTACATTTTAAATTTTCAATTTATTTTCAATTATATAGTGCCAAATCAACACAACTAAGGTCTAACCTTTCCAACCCCCAAAGCAAGCACACAGGCGACAGTGGTAAGGAAAAACTCCCTCTGATGATTTGAGGAAGAAACCTCAAGCAGACCAGACTCAAAGGGGTGACCCTCTGCTTGGGCCATGCTACAAACATAAATTACAGAACAATTCACAGAACAATTCACAGACGAATATACAAGAAATGCTATTGGCGCACAGGACAGGAGGGTCACCAATACGAATACAACTCCCATCTCTGGATGGAGCTGCACCTGCAAAAAACAGAATCAGGCATCAGAAAGACAAAAAATACTATATAATATGCCAGCATTAAACAACAAGAAAAACAGAGAAATACTAAGGTGATCTCCGGCCACTAGCCTTAATCTTCACTAAAAGACCCAGAATTTAGGTAAAGTTGAGGCCGCAGCCCGCTCCAATTACTAATAAATTAATTAAAAGAGTAAAACACCAGTACCAGTATGCTAGGGAAAATAAGTGAGTCTTAAGTCTGGACTTGAAAATCTCCACAGAATCTGACTGTTTTATTGACGCAGGGAGATCATTCCACAGAACAGGGGCACGATAAGAGAAAGCTCTGTGACCCGCAGACTTCTTATTCACCTTAGAGACACAAAGTAGTCCTGCACCCTGAGAACGTAAAGCCCGGGCCGGTACGTAAGGTTTAATTAGGTCAGCTAAGTAGGGAGGTGCCAGTCCATGAATAATTTTATAGGTTAGTAGCAGAACCTTAAAATCTGATCTCACTGGGACAGGAAGCCAGTGAAGGGATGCCAAAATGTGTGTAATGTGGTCAAACTTTCTGCTTCGTGTCAAAAGTCTGGCTGCAGCATTTTGAACCAATTAGAGACCCCTAATGCTAGACTGTGGTAAACCAGAAAACAGAACATTGCAGTAGTCCAATCTAGAAGAGAAAAAAGCATGGATCAGGGTCTCAGCATCAGCCACAGACAGGATGGGATGAATCTTCGCTATATTTCACAGGTGAAAGAAAGCAGTCCTAGTAATATTTCTAATGTGGAGGCCAAAGGACAATGAAGGATCAAAAATTACCCCAAGGTTCCTCACTTTGTCAGTGTGATGTATGACACACGAGCTGAGGCTGAGCATTAACTGGTCAAATTGATGCCGTTGTCTCACTGGACCAAGAACCATCATTTCAGTCAATGTCTCTACAAGTTCAACCCTTTAACGACATACAGATACACAACTGATGACCCAGTCCAGGGCACCATTTAAAGGGTGTATGTACATTGTCACTGTTCCTGGACAATCACAAACTAGACACGTCATTTCCTCATGCAGCTTCTCCAGTACTACAATCCAGGTATCCACTGATTCCACAAAGATCACAGAGATGTTCTTCATCTCCCACTCACACACCATGCTCAGGGTGCCTGTGGATAGGCTGGGTATGATGTCTATCCATGTGTCCGGGATCCTGTGATCTTTCTGGATGTCCACGAGAGCAGCCTGGTCAACCAAGTCAAACGTTTTGTCAAAGTCAACATAGGTTGCAAAGAAATGCTGCTGATATTGACGCTTGCATTGATTGAATGAGCACTCAAAGTACTAAGATGGTCCAAAGAAGAACCCATGAAATATTGAAGTAGATTCAATTCTCATAGTGGATTTAGATTTTTTTTTTTTTACATTTTCTTCAATTTATCAACACAAATAGGTCTTGAATCTCCGTAATGAGAATTTAACATGTTGTGAACTGCTGGGTATTTCTCTGATAGTGTGAAAAAAAACATATTGACACATTTTCGATGCATTGTGTCACAGATGTACATGGTGGGAGCCGTGGTGGAGGTTTGCACTCCAACTCAACTGTCAGGCCCGGCGCCAGAAAAAAATATTAAGGGGGCGATGAGTTTATCACAGGGGGCGGGGTCGCCCCCCCCCCAAAAAAAGAGGGTACCTGCCTCTGAGCGTGGGTAATGAATTGGGTGCGCTCCTAGAAAGCTTGTGTATTTAGGCTACACTGTTGTAAGAGACTGAGTGAGTAAGAGTAAAGAGTGATGACAGTATTTTTTTAATTATTATTGAACGTATAGACCCTCGGTCAAGTGATCTCCTGCATACCACAAAACCAAATCAACAACTGATCTGAGAAACGACACGAGACAGTAGATTAACCCCACATACAGCCCTCCATCACAAGCGCAAACACAGCGCAATTGGGCACGACAGTCACACAACAGGTCAAAGATAAACCTTTCATGTAGATATACAGTGGTCCCTCGTTTATCGTGGGAGTTACGTTCTAAAAATAGCCCGCACTAGGCGAAATCCGTGAAGTAGTCAGTGTTATTTTTTACAATGATTATAGACGTTTTAAGGCTGTAAACCCCTCACTACACACTTTATACACTTTTCTCAAACAGGCATTAACATGTTCTGACTTTTCCCTCCTGTGTAAACACTCTCAAAGTTCAAACCTTAGTAGAAAAATAAGACCAACCTGTTTTCAGGCCCAAACATTTGTTTGAGAAATAAAAATAGAACGTTTTTCCTATAAATAATTATGATGGCTTTTAGAACTAACAAATTTAATTTTAACGATCAACCTACGAGGGTTAGGGACACATAAGAAATTATTAATAGTGACTGACCAGTATTTCACAGTTCCTCTGATCGCGCCTCTTCGTCCTGGCGCCGCACCACTGTCGTGCCTTTTTCCACTCACACCTCACTGCAGGTGTCTTTTTCCGAGTGAAGAACACAGTTATGGGTAGTTGTTGGCGCTCTTTTTTCTTCTGGGCGAGAAGATTCTTACACTCAACAAAAATATAAATGCAACACTTTTGGTTTTGCTCCCATTTTGTATGAGATGAACTCGAAGATCTAAAACTTTTTCCACATACACAATATCACCATTTCCCTCAAATATTGTTCACAAACCAGTCTAAATCTGTGATAGTGAGCACTTTTCCTTTGCTGAGATAATCCATCCCACCTCACAGGTGTGCCATATCAAGATGGTGATTAGACATCATGATTAGTGCACAGGTGTGCCTTAGACTGCCCACAATAAAAAGCCACTCTTAAAGGTGCAGTTGTGTTTTATTGGGGGGGGGATACCAGTCAGTATCTGGTGTGACCACCATTTGCCTCATGCAGTGCAACACATCTCCTTCGCATAGAGTTGATCAGGTTGTCAATTGCGGCCTGTGGAATGTTGGTCCACTCCTCTTCAATGGCTGTGCGAAGTTGCTGGATATTGGCAGGAACTGGTACACGCTGTCGTATACGCCGGTCCAGAGCATCCCAAACATGCTCAATGGGTGACATGTCCGGTGAGTATGCCGGCCATGCAAGAACTGGGACATTTTCAGCTTCCAAGAATTGTGTACAGATCCTTGCAACATGGGGCCGTGCATTATCCTACTGCAACATGAGGTGATGTTCTTGGATGTATGGCACAACAATGGGCCTCAGGATCTCGTCACTGTATCTCTGTGCATTCAAAATGCCATCAATAAAATGCACCTGTGTTCTTCGTCCATAACAGACGCCTGCCCATGCCATAACCCCACCGCCACCATGGGCCGCTCGATCCACAACATTGACATCAGAAAACCGCTCACCCACACAACACCACACACGCTGTCTGCCATCTGCCCTGAACAGTGTGAACCGGGATTCATCCGTGAAGAGAACACCTCTCCAACGTGTCAAACGCCAGCGAATGTGAGCATTTGCCCACTCAAGTCGGTTACGACGACAAACTGGAGTCAGGTCGAGACCCCGATGAGGACGACGAGCATGCAGATGAGCTTCCCTGAGATGGTTTCTGACAGTTTGTGCAGAAATTCTTTGGTTATGCAAACCGATTGTTTCAGCAGCTGTCCGAGTGGCTGGTCTCAGACGATCTTGGAGGTGAACATGCTGGATGTGGAGGTCCTGGGCTGGTGTGGTTACACGTGGTCTGCGGTTGTGAGGCTGGTTGGATGTACTGCCAAATTCTCTGGAACTCCTTTGGAGACGGCTTATGGTAGAGAAATGAACATTCAATACACGAGCAACAGCTCTGGTTGACATTCCTGCTGTCAGCATGCCAACTGCACGCTCCCTCAAATCTTGCAACATCTGTGGCATTGTGCTGTGTGATAAAACTGCACCTTTCAGAGTGGCCTTTTATTGTGGGCAGTCTAAGGCACACCTGTGCACTAATCATGGTGTCTAATCAGCATCTTGATATGGCACACCTGTGAGGTGGGATGGATTATCTCAGCAAAGGAGAAGTGCTCACTATCACAGATTTAGACTGGTTTGTGAACAATATTTGAGGGAAATGGTGATATTGTGTATGTGGAAAAAGTTTTAGATCTTTGAGTTCATCTCATACAAATTGGGAGCAAAACCAAAAGTGTTGCATTTATATTTTTGTTGAGTGTATAAACAGACACACAGAACACAATGCGCGTGCTCTCCCTTTGCGGTGCCGCAACAGGTGTCCCGTCATCTCGACAGAACACTGGCCTGCTTGATGAGGACGCAGAGCACAATGTGCTGTAAAAAAAAAAAAAAAAAAGCATGCAAAATTGGACTAAAAAATCTGCGAAACTGTGAGGCGCTGTATTTTCCAGTATTTCTTTTTCTTTCTTTTTTATTTTTATTTTTGATAACGAGGCGAGGTTGATGACGTGAGGGGACGTCGCCCCCAAACGCCCCCTCGTGGCGCAGGGTCCGTCAACTGTGATCACGAGTTGATTCACTGAGCAGGAAAGAACCCCTCATATTCTGTTCTTGTAGGAAAATAAATGCTTAGATGCTTGAAATTGGATTTTCTGTTGACCCACTGATGATGTGGGAGGAAGCAAACACTACCTTACTTAAAAAAAACTGAATTTTAGGGAGCTTATAACCTTTGCACAGCTGCACTTACCTCTTAACCAACTGTAGTGTTCTACAAGTACACTAATTCACATTTCACAGCATGTCTCTTTAAAAAATGCAGAAGAAAAAGCTGAAAATAACATTAAGTATTTGGAGGATATGGGGTGGTTTTATTGACATTTTTGTGGTTTGTGACTCAGTTGAAATTACCTTCCTGCCAGCCTCGTTGTTGTGCAGGTTCATGAGTGCTCGGCTGGAGGACTGGCCTTTACCTCTCTCCCTCACATCCACAAAGGACTGAGAAAAGGCCACTCCGTACGCAATGTTATCACTGCAGCCAGACCACTGGAACCCTGTGACAGCATATGAATCATATAATATTGTTCATTAAATGATGCTATTTTACTGACATGTTAATTGACTCTTCTCAAACCAGCTGAACACACTTTCCTATACAGTCTTCAATACTTATCCTATTTTTGTTGCACCTTTAATTCTTTGATTTCTTCCACACATCCATCTGAGCATTATTCTTTTCCTGCACTCCCTTCATTGCCCATGTCTCAGCATCATTAGCACATCCATAATAATCTGTCCTCCTGCAGCCTAATAGTGTCTAGATTCCTGTTTTGCCACAAAAATGGCCCTGAACATTTGAGGAACTAGACATTTTTACATTCCAACATTAACCTTTTCAGCAAATTGAGCCAAAGTAGCTTTTCTGTTGGATTAGACCACACAGACCAGCCTTCACTCCTCCATGTGCATCATCAGTAAGCCTGGATTAGGACCCTGTCACCAGATTATCAGTCTTAATTCTTTTGACCACTTTTGTTAGATACTGACCACGACAAAATGAGAACATTCCCCAAGACGTGTAGATTTGGAGATGCCCTGGCCCAGCGATCCAGCCATGACAAGTTGGCCCTTGTAAAAGTCACTTAAATCTTTATGCACCCCCATTTTTTCCTCCTTCAAACAACATCATCTTTAAGGACAAAATGTGAACTTATTGCCTAATATATCCCGCCCACTTACAAGTAGCTGGAGAAGGCCAAGGGGACGCCCCCGTTTCACCTGGCTGCGGCAGCTAAATGGTTATTTTAGAGATGTTGGAATGGACCAGTCGTCTGCCAGGATGGTTGGCATCCAGGCCCCAAGGTGGTTCGGTGGTGTTGTGAATGGAGTGAAGCCCAATGCATGTTCCCAGACTTGAATCAAAAGGTATCATTTTCAACTGTCAGTCCCAGCTATCCCAGTAGTCAGTGGGTGAGAGGGAAGTACACCCTGGACAAGTCGCCAATGTTGTGGTTGATGTGTCTATATCATTGTTGGTCTTACTATTTTTTTTTTTATAAACATGACCTTTAAGCCTTTAACCCAATTCCTTTGGTCACACAACACACCTGATACACTTTTACAGTTGTTCCATCCCAACAAGTCAGTCATTTCTGTACCCAATTCTCCATCTTATTCTACCACTGATTCTATTTAAACTTATTCACTCTTTGGAATTGTTTGCTAGACAACTGCTAGCTAAATTCTGAATCTGATCTTTATTAATGGCCCCTTCACACATAACACGAAGTTGGGTGAAAGAGGCAGAAAATGTCAGATAAAGACTGAAGAAAAAAAACAAAGCGGTGAACCTCGAAAAAATTAACAGATGGTTGGACAGCCATGTACGATCCTGCAGCAACAGTTTTGTGCACGCTTGTGTGCACATGCATGAACAAAATGTAACCACGTGAGAGTTGTGATACCATATCGCACTCACACAGCAGCGGAAGCAATCACATGTTGTACAAATGTACACAAATCAATGAAAATGTGTGAGGACAAAATAATGAGAGGGCACAGAATATTATAAAAACAGTGAATGTACTGTTTAAATATAAGACAATCATGTTTCTGGTAATGATTTGTAATTGATGCCTGATGACAGTCTGTGTTGGAAAGAATTACAATACAAGAATTATTGTCCTGCTGTTCCTTTTTGTTCATGAATCATGGCCATGGACGTAAACAAGGAATTAATGAACTGCCATGAATGAACTGAGACGCTCATATCATGAACACATCAGCTGGCTCTGCACGCCCAAGCTGTCTAGAGTGTGGCGCGCAGAAGGACACCATGTCATGTCATGTCATGACATTTGGATCGCCAGCTGACCATTTGCATGATCACACGGATATTTTCACATGGGGCAGCCTGGGTGATGGAGTCTGTAGTGCGCATTGAGGCATTGCAGAATGTGTAGCAAAGGTGATATGTGGTTTTATTTTTTACCATGTCAGGAGAGCTTGCTGATATGTGCATTGTGATGGTGTGTTGAGAGGTGATGCTCTTCGTGGCATGATATGTGTTCTCCAGCTGTGAGTAGTGATGACACAGTGGTCAGGTGCAGCTGTGACTGAATGGTCATTGCCGTGCATGCTGAGCCATCATCAGAGGCGATCCAAAGTTGATCTAGTGAATTTTTATTTTTTCCCCATGTCGTTATCATTTGCAGACATGTGTGCACCACCGTGCCTTGCACATGGGTGATTGGAGCATATGTGACAATATGTGTTTCCCAGCAGCTGCGATGTGGAGCTGCGCAAGCTGCAGGAACGCAGTCACTGTCAGCTCCCTTCCTGCTTGACTCTGAATGACATCCAACCCATGATGTGATTACATGTCAACCACGGCTCCCTGAACAAATGTATAACTGTAGTGGGTGTGAGTGCATATGATCATGTCTACACGAACATCACATCAACGATGAGCAAAACGTCCACCTGTCCGGAGTAGCAATGCGCTCACATGAATGGGCTCAAGGCTCAGTCAGGCTGTCACATGACGGACAGACTGTGTGGACATTGCAATCCTGTGTCACGTGATGTGCCTGTCCAGTCAGTTGGCACACTGGCGCCGTGACACGCAGCTGGAGTGGCAGGGTTTTTATTTTATCTCTGTTGTGGTGGTGTGGGAATGCTGCTGGCCCGACTGACAAAAATATGCATTGATTAACAGGGGAGCTTTAAGTGGGAGACAGTAAATGGGGTGTTTCTCAGTGACACTACATTGGAGTAAGCAGGTTTATGGAAATGAATGAATGAATGTTTGTGTGGGATCAAAGTTGCCTAAAATGTTGGGGTTCAGTCCCTTGCTCAAAGGCACTTTGACGTTCAGCTGCAATCGGGGATCAGATGGTGTTTTCAGTTAGTGGCAATCTCACACTAACACTTGAGTGGACTTACAATCCACTGAGCTGCTGGTGGTCCCTTGTGGCATCAAGGTGAGCACGGGTTGCACAAAAGACAGAGAGTAGATGATGAATGGAATAACACTGAGCTAACTCACAAATACAAAACCATACCAGAATTTAGTACAAAGGTGTGAAACCATGTTTTTTAGCAGTTGAATCAGTGAATGCAGTCATTTTATTTGCAACAAATGCAAATATTTACAATTATTTACAGAGCATCACCCTCAAAAAAAATGGCAAAGTGAAATACTGATTGAATACAGGACAGCTTGCTCTGGATCCAGTGCTACAGAGTTGATGAGAAGAGGGAGAACAACAGTAACACAGGTACTCATTATGTTTCTAATCCGATGTAATGATATCGATTATTTCACACAGCTGCAGAGGTAGAGAATGAACAATCATCATTTAACTGCTGCTTACATTTACTCATAAGAGAAATGTGAGAATTCTGTCACTTTGTCGTGTGTTGAGATAACATCCAGAAAATTCCATGAACAGTGTTATTAACACATTACAAATATTTAACCTGAATTATTCACTTCTGACATTTTCACATTTAAAATGCAAAATCTGCATTTTTTTTTTCCCCTCCGTCCCCCCTTGTGTTTATGTTGACTTTATGTGTGGGACAGAGTGAGAGTCTTACCCTCTGGACTGACTCCATGCACCGTGTGGTCACAGCCACATTTTTCCAGCTCTCCACTGCTGCAGGCCCGTGTTACCGCAAATGCCACACTGGCTGCTGAGATGGCATACACAAAGGCTGCCTCACGGGTGCCTAAAACACACACACACCAAAAGCCTTTTCAAACACTGAAGATGGAACACTGCAGGCATCATATTGCTGTAAACTAACAGTATGTCAGCCTTCAAACATGCATCTGCTCCTGTGTGTAGCCGTCAAATCACCAGGATGCTGGTCACATTCTTTACTGTCTCACAGGGACCATTTGAACAGTCAAACATATTTTCACTGGCCCTATAAACCGTATTAGAGGCACTTGTTTACTTGTCTTAGTGCTTGTATTGTTACACTTTTTCAACATTTCTAACAGGTTTTGTCAAAATTGGTTCATTCATTCCTGGGGAAGAAACTCCTAAAAATCCAGATGCTCTTTGTCAAATCATAACTTCTCTGGTCAACCCAATAATGTGTGTGCAGGCTATAATCAGAACTGCACACCAGTCCAGGTCACTGCTCTCCTACAACACTCTGCCCCATCATCAGGAGGAGGAGGTAACATTATGCTCTCTTCTTTCACATCTTCTCCCACTGCTGTGTGGGGTTGATGCGCTTTAAGAGTTTTAAAGCTGTAATCTGTTGAGACTCTTTCCCTGATTTCTTTTGGTTCCTGGGCAAAGTACAGCCGGGCATTCATTGTCTTCCTCTATGACAAGGGCCAATGTGGGACTGAACCACCAACAATTTGGTATCATTGTCTGAACATGGACCAAGGAAGCCTGTCATGATAACTACATTATAAACATCACTCATTACTCACTCATCTTCATCTGGTTGGATCGGGTCACGGGGGTAAGAACTCCAGCAGGGGACTCCAAACTTCCCTTTACCGGGCCACATTAACCACCTCTGACTGGGGGATACTGAGATGTTCCCAGGCCAGTGTGGAGATATAATCTCTCCACCTTGTCCTGGGTCTTCCACGGGGTCTCCTCCCAGAATTACGTGCCTGTAACACCTCCCTGAGAAGGCACTTAGTGGGTAGCCTTACCAGACGCCCGAACCACCTCAGGCGGCTCCTTTCAAAGCAAAGGAGCAGTGGCTCTACTCTGAGATCCTCATGGATGACCGAGCTTCTCACCTTATCTCTAATAAAGACACCAGCCACCCTTCTGAGGAAGCCCATTTCAGCTGCTTGTACCCGCAATCTAGTTCTTTTAGATATGACCCAACCCTCATGACCATAGGTGAGAGTAGGAACAAAGATTGAGCAGTAGATCGATCCCTTTTCATTACAACAGTATGGTAAAGTGACTGCAATATCGTCTCTGCTGTGTAGATTCTCAGGCCAATCTCATGCTCCATTGTCCTCTCACTCGTGAACAAGAACCTGAGGTACTTGAACTCCTTCACTTGGGGCAAGACCTCATTCCATAGCCGAAGTAGGCCATCCATGGGTTACCTGGTGAGAACCATGGCCTCATATTTAGAGGTGCTGATCCTCCTCCTATCTGCTTCACATTCGGCAGTGTACCGATCCAGTGAGTGCTGGAGGTCACAGGCTGATGAAGCCAATAGGACCACATCATCTGCAAAAAGCAGTGATGAGACCCTTAGCCCACCAAACTGAAGACCCTCCTCCCCCAACTATGCCTCAATATCCTGTCTATGAATATCACAAACAGGATTGGTAACAAGGCACCACCGTGGCGGTGGCCAGCCTCCACTGGAAAAGATTCCAGTTTACTGCCGAGAACCTAAACAGAACTCTCATTTTGTGAGTACAGAGATTGAATGGCCCTGAGAAGGACCCCCTCACTCCATACCCCTGCAGCACCTCCTATCTCCCGAGGTACCCAATCATACACCTTCTTCAAGTCCACAAAACACATGTAGATTGGATGGGCATACTCCCAGGCACCCTCCAGGATCCTTGTGAGACGAGCTTGTTGGTTGTTCCACGGCCAAGACGGAACCCGCATTTTTCCTCTTCAATCCCAGGTTTGACTCTCAGCCGAACCCGCCTTTCCAGCATCCTGGAGCAGACTTTACCAGGGAGGCTGAGCAGTCTGATGCCCCTGAAATTGGAACACACTCTGATCCTTGTTTTAAAATATGGGTCCAGACCTCAACACAACGTTGAAGAGACGTCTCATCCACGACAGTCCCTCCACACCCTGAGCCTTTAGCATTTCAGGATGTATCTCATCAACCCTCAGGGCTTGGCCACTACGGAGTTGTTTGACTACCAACAGGAAAGCCACCAAGGCACCCAGACAACCCAGAAGAAGTTATAGGCTTATGTGGCTGTGATTGAAGATATTGCGCACAGTGCAGATTTTGCATTTTGCATCACCTCTCTTAGCTTCATAATGGAATAAAGTGGAGAAAGATATTCCTTCACCAAAACATATCAAATCCAGGCTTGCATCTCAGATGTACCTTCTGGCAATTTGTAGCTAAACTTTCAGGTCTTTTTAAGAAAATCCTCCTCTATACCATGTCATCATGAAACTGTATTACTGGTGATACAAAATACAAAGCTGTTCAAATAAAGTCCAAGACATATTCAGTGACAGATTCACCATCAGAGAGCCTCATGCACAATGACCACAAAAGACTCCAAGCTGTCGTTGATGTTAAAGGGGGCAATACACATTATTAAGAACAGGGATATGTAAACTTTTGATCAGGGTCATATGGGTAGTTTCTGTTGTCCTTATGATTTAAAAAAGAGTCAGCACAGTTGTTTGACAATAAATGGCTTCACCCAACCAAAAGCCATGAGTGAAAAAAGTTTTTGTGTTATTCATATTCTCTGAAAAATGGCCAAAAAAAAAAAACAAAAAACTTTTGAGCACAACTCTAAATGCTATGTATATTCTTAACAGTTAATCAGCAATGTCTAACCCTAACCCAGGGTAAATTTGTGTTATGGAATCCGCACATACCTCCGGGCCTAGCCATATGACAAAATTTTCATGTAACTAAACTAGTTCATATAAATGAAGAATAACACATAATTTAAATCCCATGTCTTTCTTTTATTTCCTCTATTATTATTGTTATTTAATGGATAATTTTAACTTTATTATAATGATTGAAAATCACAGACCTTTAAAAATATATTTTTAATGACCGCTCAGGGATCAACTGCAGTACTTTGATGCTCCAGCAGGGGGCCATGGCCCTCCATCTTGGGAATCTGTCCTGAGTTGATGAGGCCAGCACGCATTTGACATTTAAATTCAGAATGTGCTAAAGTTCAACACAATAATTTTTTAATGCCGTCCTTGTGTATTTTTTAGTTATTTGTTGCTGAGATCCAGATTTGACATGCAGAACTTGTTTTCCAGTTTTGATGTGTGTAATGAGTGGCCTATAAAGCAGCGTCTCTCTTACCCTGGGTGACCACTTTGCCAAACACAGGCATGGTTTCCAGAGTGGAGCAGTTCCACCGACGGTTACGAAACTGAAACTGACACTCGTCTATCGCCAGCTGGGCTCCACGCCGCACTGCATCCATTACCTCCACACTCCGCTTACAGATCTGAACCTGGAGCACACAACACAAATCAGAATTGTTGCCACGCTACAAGACAGTGAAATGAAAAGTATATTGTGCTCATTTGCAAACTGTCCTGTGTTCAAGTGCTGTGCTTCATGTTTTTGTGCTGCTGTAGGTGCCTGATGAGCAGGGACTCATTTGGTAAATCACCTGCTGGGGTGATCCACTGGACAGAATACTCACAGGCTTCCACCTGATTTGGAGTAGTTAGGTTGGTTTGAGTGATCTCAGGTGATCATATTTCCCAGAGAATGTGCACATGCTCATACAAAGGCATGGTTAAAACTAGAGCCCTTCATTATAATCCTTCCAAGAATATGTTGGTATCAGCATTATTTTTGCCAATATGATAACTGCTGTCAAGCGTGGCAGGGACCCCATCACCCCTTGGTCACATTAGATACAAGAGACAATTGCAAAGCAACCAGCTACCACGCATTTTCATTCAGAATTGGCATTTTAGAGCAATAAGAGACAAGTGGTTGCTATGCTGCCAGCCAAAAATAGTAGTCTACATTGTGCAAATGCTGAGAGATGGAACCCAGCAAGTGCCATTCCAAGTGAAGGCAGAATAATGGTTTGGTAAACAAATTTTAGGAATCATTACCATTTTTTAAAGAAGACAGACATATTGATATCAGAAAATTTTGACTCTGTCATATCAGTATCATATCAAAAATTCATATCAGTTGGGCTCTAGTTATAACATCTTTAGAGTTGTGGGGTGAGGCGAATACCTGTCTCTGGATCAGACCTCGTAACCTCTCGCATGTTTCTTCATCCCTGATGCTTCCCACCGATGACAGTTTGGCTAAGTACCTGGCAAAAAAAGGACAAGACAAACATTTATGATTCACGATGAAAAGAACAGAGGAAAATTTAGTGTACAAGAAATGTGAAAACATGGACACTTGAATCACTTATAAGAAGTGACTGTGACTGTAGTTCAGAGGCTGCTCGATGTGGCTGGTAACTGTTGTTGAGGCTGTGTTTGGAGTATTTTATTGCAAAGACCTGGAATAATCTGCCTTGTTGAGTGGTGAAACATCCTAACGCATCATCTAAGACATCTCCAGTGCAATAATCGTACTGAGTATAGTTTATTTACATACCGCAGGGGTGGTGGCCAAGTGGTTAATGTGTTTGGTTTCAGTTCAGAAGGTTCTGGGTCCAAATCCCACCCCTGCCACATTTCTCCATGTAATGTGGAGTTGCGTCAGGAAGGGCATCCGGCGTAAAACTTGTGCCAATTCAACATGCAGATCCACCTTGGATTTGCTGTGGCGTGTTGTGCAAACAAGGGAGCAGCCGAAGGAACTTACTTACTACCAACTTAAAGTGCAGAAAGTATTAACAGTGCTTCACTTTTACCCACATTTTGTTATGTTACAGCCTTATTCCAATATAGAGTAAATAAATTTTTTCCCCTCAAAATTCTACTCACCCATAATGACAACATGAAAACAGATATATATTTTTTAAATTCTTGAAAATTGATTTAAAATAAAAATCTAGGAAATCACATGTACATAAGTATTCACACTATTTGCTTAATATTTGTTGATGGAGCAGTTACAGCCTTGAGTCTTCATGAATATAATGCCACAAGCTTGGTGCCCCTATCTTTGGGCAATTTGTCCATTCTTTTTTTGCAGAACCTCTCAAGCTCCATCAGGTTGGATGGGGAGTGTCGGTGCACAGCCATTTTCAGATCTCTCCAAAGATGTTCAATCAGATTCAGGTCTGGGCTCTGGCTGGGCCACTCAAGGACATTCACAGAGTTTTCCTGAAGCCACTCCTTTGATATCTTAGTTGTGTGTTTAGGGTTGTTGTCCTGCTGAAAGATGAACCATCACCCCAGTCTGAGGTCAAGAGCGGTCTGGAGCAGGTATTCATCCAAGCTGTCTCTGTACATTGCTGCATTCATCTTCCCTCAATCCTAACTAGTCTCCCAGTTCCTGCTGCTGAAAAACATCCACACAGCATGATGATGCCATGACCATGCTTCACTGTAGGGATGGTGCCTGTTTCCTCCATACATTACTCCTGGCATTCAAAGAGTTCAATCTTTGTCTCATCAGACCAGAGAATTTTGTTTCTCATGGTCTGAGAGTCCTTCAGGTGCTTTTTGGAAAACTCCAGGTGGGCTGCCATGTGCCTTTTACTAAGGAATGGATTCCGTCTGGACACTCTTGCAGGCCTGATTCGTGGATTACTGCAGAGACGATTGTCCTTCTGGAAGGCTCTCCTCTGTGGAGAGAGAAGAATCTTCCAGGATGCAAACAGGATGCACCTGAGCTCAGTTCTGACCTTCATTTCAAAGGCTGTGAATACTTATGTACATGTGGTTTTTTTATGTATTTATTTTATAAATTTGCAAAAATAAAAAACAACTAAACAAACAACAACAGCCAAAACAAAACAAACAAACAAAAAAAAAACTTTTTTCACATTGGGGTATTATGAGGTATTGTGTGTTTAGAATCTTGAGGAAAAAAATGAATTTCATCCATTTTTGAAAAAGGCTGTAACATAAAAACAACGTGGAAAAAGTGAAGCACTGTGAATACTTGCCGGATGCACTTTATTTATGTGTGTGTGTGTGTGTGTGAGAGAGAGAGAGAGAGAGAGAGAAAATACACTGAAAATGTGTTAGTACTTTTAGCAGCTGTTGACTGCTTCATCTGTTAGGTCCACTTAATGTGCGATTACTGAGGAAATAAGCGGCCCATAACTTTTAATTAATGTAAATTGTTTAGATTGTTGTTATTATATACACACTGTTATTATTATGATCAGTATTATTATTATATTTTATTATGACTTATTTTTTGTCATTTGCTTTTTAAATAGACCCCAAAGAAAATAAGTGTTTTCACTTTTTTGTTATCCATGTATTTTTAACACATTTACAATCATATTATGTACTTGCATTGAACTTACAAAATAAAATCATGCATGCATGTGTGCACACACGCATGCAAGCCAGAATGTAATTAGCAACGTTAGCTAATATGCAGTTTCTCCAAAAATATTAGTCCGAACAACGTTCCGGTTTGGCGCCGTCTATCCTTGACCCAAAATACACTAGTATTCCAAACAGCAAATGTCAGCTGTCCCCAGTCACATGCATGCAGAGCTTTTTGTTTTTTCTGCATTCTATTGCAAGCAGGTGCTTTTAATTTTTACACACACACACACACACACACACACACACACACACACACACACACACACACACACACACACACACACACACACACACACACACACACACACACACACACACACACACACACACACACACAAACAGAGACGGTGGTGGAAAAAAGCAATACTCTTCAGTCATGGTTATGACAACATGACACTTAACTAAAATGACTAAACCAATTGACAAAAAACACAATAAATCAGTAACACGAACAACACTGTTAAACTAACATGAACCACAATAACAACATTTGAAATCCCAAAACTCAGAACCCCCATGGTGCATTGCAGCACGATGTCCATTGTGTACTGGTTTGCTAAAATTGCTAATTTCTCCAAAAATATTGGTCCTATCAACTTTACATTTTCATAGCGTTCATCCTTGACCCAAAATATATAAGCATACCAAACGGCAAATGTCAGCTCTACCTGGTTTCTGCGTAATTGAAGCTACACACGCGTACACACAGAGGTCACTTGGCTCTATATATATATATATATATATCCTGCTAAATTAATTAAAATTGTCTTAATGAAAATTCTAAAAACAGTGCAAACAATCAGTAAACACAATAGCATTAATTATACATAAATAACACTACTACTACTACTACTACTGCTGCTACTACTACTCCTGCTTCTACTACTACTCATAATAATAATATATGGAGTGTGAGCTCGGTAGATGGATTGGGGCAGCATCTGATGTTTTTTTCTGGATGCTGTACCGGACCATCATGATGTAGACGGAGCTGAGCCAATTTACCAGTTGATTTACACTCCTATCCTCACCTATGGTCCTGAACTTTGCCTAAAGACCGACAGAATAAATTCGCTGATGCAAAGAACGGAAATGAGATTCCTCCATCATGTATCTGGACTTACACTCTAGGAGGTACTCAGAGTACAGCCGCTACTTCTTTGCATTGAAATGAACCAGCTGAGGTGGCTCAGGCATCCGGTGTGGATGCCCCCCGGTGGTCTCCCTCGAGATGTCTTCCAGGCACATCCAAATGGGAGGAGGTGTAAGGAAGACCCAAGATATGCTGGAGGGATTATATTTCTCATCTGTCTTGGAAACTCCTTGGGATACCCCAGGAAAAGTTGGAGGACTTGGCTGAGAATAGGGAAGTGTGGGATGAACTGCTTAGTCTACTGCCACCACAACCCAGACCCAGGTAAGTGGCAAAAAATTAATGATGAATAACAATCTGCATAATTCTTGCTAAATTATCAATACAAGCCACAAATACAATATAAGCAATCTGACAGGACAAATTTCAAAATGTTTTTGGACAATTATAAAATCATTTCATGACATCTTTTTGTCATTATTATGTACGTGACGTGTCCCCGCGGTGAACACAGCTTTTCTATGGTTTTCATGTCAACCTATAGTCTGTACATTATACGGATTTTTCCGAGTTTCAGAGTCATACGGACGTACAAATAAAGTTGGATATTCAGGGTTTGGTCTGTAATCAACCGTTTCTGCAGCACGACTTCACTTTGAAGCCGTGAACCATTGAAGCAATGCTTCGATCCACTAGCTCGTTGGTTCTTTGATTCGCTGCTCTTCAGAAACGGTAAGTCCGCTTCTTAACCCCTCTCAAAGCCATTAAAATACCTTGAGTCACTTTTGTGTGGATTAAAGTCACTAACTGGGACTCTTGTCTTGTTGCAGTCAAGAAACGAGAATCGTCCTCCGTTCCGTTGACACAGCTTCAAACGCTACGTGTCTCTCTGCTGAGACAGAGTCCGCTCGGAATAACTTCAAAACGAATTGCCGCTTTAAATAAAATGACACCTCTTTCCAAATGTTGTAATAGAGACAAGAAACAACAATCAAATAAAAAATTTTTTTCCTCCCAAAATGAGACATGCTGTATTTCTTTATAAATTACATCCTGACGTGCAGCACAGCAGCTGCAAGAGCTCAGCTCAGATATATGGAAAGACATTCATGCCAATAATGTCTGAAAGGAAATGCTTTTGACAAAAACTACAGATTTTGTTTATTCCTATTTATGTCCAGAGATCAAGGATCCACCATGCAGAGTTTATTATGTCCAAAGTTTAAGGATCCAATGACCAATTTCATATTTATTTACTTTAAGACTCAATAAAATGTTCAATTTCAAATCAATTTCAATTTAATGGGCTTATAAAGTGCCAAATCACAACAAAATCTAAATATACTAAAACAAATACATCACAATTGTACACATATCACAATTGTGGTATGTGCACTCAACAAAAATATAAACGCAACACTTTTGGTTTTGCTCCCATTTTGTATGAGATGAACTCAAAGATCTAAAACTTTTTCCACATACACAATATCACCATTTCCCTCAAATATTGTTCACAAACCAGTCTAAATCTGTGATACTGAGCACTTCTCCTTTGCTGAGATAATCCATCCCACCTCACAGGTGTGCCATATCAAGATGCTGATTAGACACCATGATTAGTGCACAGGTGTGCCTTAGACTGCCCACAATAAAAGGCCACTCTGAAAGGTGCAGTTTTATCACACAGCACAATGCCACAGATGTCGCAAGATTTGAGGGAGCGTGCAATTGGCATGCTGACAGCAGGAATGTCATCCAGAGCTGTTGCTCATGTATTGAATGTTCATTTCTCTACCATAAGCCGTCTCCAAAGGCGTTTCAGAGAATTTGGCAGTACATCCAACCAGCCTCACAACCGCAGACCACGTGTAACCACACCAGCCCAGGACCTCCACATCCAGCATGTTCACCTCCAAGATCATCTGAGACCAGCCACTCGGACAGCTGCTGAAACAATCGGTTTGCATAACCAAAGAATTTCTGCACAAACTGTCAGAAACCGTCTCAGGGAAGTTAAGCTGCATGGTCGTCTTCCTCATCGGGGTCTCGACCTGACTCCAGTTCGTCGTCGTAACCGAATTGAGTGGGCAAATGCTCACATTCGCTGGTGTTTGGCACGTTGGAGAGGTGTTCTCTTCACGGATGAATCCTGGTTCACACTGTCCAGGGCAGATGGCAGACAGCGTGTGTGGCATCGTGTGGGTGAGCGGTTTTCTGATGTCAGTGTTGTGGATCTAGTGGCCCATGGTGGCGGTGGGGTTATGGTATGGGCAGACATCTGTTACGGACAAAGAATACAGGTCCATTTTATTGATGGCATTTTGAATGCACAGAGATACCGTGACGAGATCCTGAGGCCCGTTGTTGTGCCATACATCCAAGAACATCACCTCATGTTGCAGCAGGATAATGCATGGCCCCATGTTGCAAGGATCTGTACACAATTCTTGGAAGCTGAAAATGTCCCAGTTCTTGAATGGCCGGCATACTCACCGGACATGTCACCCATTGAGCATGTTTTGGATGCGCTGGACCGGCGTATACAACAGCGTGTACCAGTTCCTGCCAATATCCAGCAACTTCGCACAGCCATTGAAGAGGAGTGGACCAACATTCCACAGGCCACAATTGACAACCTGATCAACTCTATGCGAAGGAGATGTGTTGCACTGCATGAGCCAAATGGTGGTCACACCATATACTGACTGGTATCCCCCCCCAATAAAACAAAACTGCACCTTTCAGAGTGGCCTTTTATTGTGGGCAGTCTAAGGCACACCTGTGCACTAATCATGGTGTCCAATCAGCATCTTGATATGGCACACCTGTGAGGTGGGATGGATTATCTCAGCAAAGGACAAGTGCTCACTATCACAGATTTAGACTGGTTTGTGAACAATATTTGAGGGAAATGGTGATATTGTGTATGTGGAAAAAGTTTTAGATCTTTGAGTTCATCTCATACAAAATGGGAGCAAAACCAAAAGTGTTGCATTTATATTTTTGTTGAGTGTATGTATATTTAGTCATGGACATGATGAATATTGTTACCTGCTGGACTGTTTCTAATTTTGATTGGTATCAATGGAAAATGTCTTCTGTGAACTGTCTGTATCTCAATATATTATTATTAAGAATATATGCAGTCATATTTTTATTGATTTTATCAACTGAAAAAAAAAAATCATATATAGATTCAGGTATAATTGAAAGATTTTGGCAATAAATTTGATCCTGTTTACAGTGAATTTTTGTTATAGTGTTGTTTTTTTAGGACATCATATTTATACAATAAGAAGTGTTCACTATGGTCCATGAAGTATAATAAATATATTAAAAAAATGCATCTGTCAGATTTTCACTCTGGATCCAGCCCTGATCACTCATGCTGTTTGATTACCGTTTGATATCACTAACCTTCGGATCTCCTCCTGCACAATATGTGACCCTTAACAGGACTAAGCGGGTTCAGAAAATGAATGAATGAATGAATAAGTAATGTACACATTTATTAACCTCACATGCACACATGCTTGTGAAAGTAAATCAAAACTATTCCATTAACTTAAAAAGTCTGATCAATGGTTAGTCGTCCCAATTTAATCAGATTCAATTCAAATTTTTGACACTGTTTTGCTGGAGCAGCTCTTCAAAGCATGCTGGGTAAAACTTACACAGCAGTTAGTGATGCATAATTAGCAAACATGTTGGACTTTAACCCTTAAAAAATGAAGCAAGGCTACATTCCCATGAGGCTGTGGGAATGTTTTGGTTAAATGTCTGGTTGTGAGGACACTGAGAGGAGGGAAAGTGGCTTATCGTGCACGCCACCTCCAGGCCAGACGGGTCACAGAGATACAGTGCGCACACTCCAGCGTCATATCTGCAGCTGCACCTGACAGAAATAGGCTGCTCATCACTGTAGCGTCTACACTCTCAGCACGGCGGCTAATCACATGTTGAGTCTGAAAAATGTATTTTTCTTCAAACAAGCATCACGTTTTCCATGTTTGAGGCATTTCCTCCTTTTCGTCGCTCAGGATTAACATGTTCGTATGTTTAAGTTTAGAAACAAATTCTGCCACCTTCAAAGAAGAAACATGGATCAGGGATCACGCACGCACACACACCTACGGTCAATTTAGTGTCACCGAGCTAATGTGCCTGCTTTGATGGTGGGAGGAAACAGGCCCCCTGAAGAAGCCACACCGAAATTTTGCAATATAACATTTGTTCGCAGTCCAAACAGAGTTAAATACACTCTATTATAGAGTGAAATCAGCTCTACCGTCTTGTCAAATCACATTTTTCAACTCCAATAAGAGTTGTTCACAACATGATAGAGTTGATTTTACCCTGTGATAGAGTTGATTTAGCACTGTGATCGAGTATATTTAACTCTATCTGAACTGGGACCAAATGTTATGTATATTTTATTCTGCAGCAGTCATGTTTATAATAAGGCACATTGTAATCTCAATAACAAGTCACATCAGGTCCCGATTTGAGAAATAAGTGCTGTATAGGTCCCAAGGCCCATTGATGCCGCTGGAGTTTGGAGTCGGAGAAGAAAGTTTGATCATATTAGCCTAATGTCAGGCTGCCTTCACTGGCTTCCCGTCAGTGTGAGATCACAGTTTAAGGTTTTGTTCTTAACATACAAATTCCTTCATGGACGAGCACTTCTTTATCTGGCTGAGTTAACCCTCTGGGGTCCGAGGGCATTTTTTGGACAGTTCACTAGCCTGGCATAAATGTTTTATTATGGCTGTTAACAGCTCTCCCTGCATCCCACAATCAAGTTTTATGTCTCTTTTTTCAGGACAACCTGTTCTTTCATAATATATATGCTTTTGTTGTGTTTTATAAGTGTAATAAAGGTTTACAATCCAAAATAACAACGGAAAAAGTAAAGTGAAAAATAATTTTCCACACACATTTATTCAAAACACACAGCAAACTATAATAAACAACTATTTTGACACTTTATAAAGGTAATTTGAGGTCTTGTGTGAAAGACTGTACAACAAAAAGTTCAAACAATAAACACAGATGCACATTTTGAACAATATATACAAAATGGTCTATGTGTTTATGCTCCAGTCTGAGGAGCGGCCCCTCTCCCTCACCTCATTGATGTGGTAAACCGTGCTTTACACCAGAGGGAGAGAGCCACAGAGTAATCCAGTAACATTCAAATGCAAACTAGTGGAGCAATCCTGATAGTTACACACTCTTTGTTTGAGCACTTGAGATTGTCATGTGAGGCTCTCTGTCTGCTTTCACTTTTGCTGTGCATAATGGCGCAGGGCGCATTGGAGCTGTTAGGGGGCTATTCAAATGGGCCAACTTGTAAGATATCACTCTTGAAAATGATCTTTGGTTTATCACGTGAGGTAAATCTGCCCTACGATTGGATTTTGGAAAACCATGTAATGGTGAACCAATTCCGATTGGACACTCACATTGCACATGTCATCACACAGCTTCTATGAGGAGTACAAAGATGGCCGACGGTGGATCGAAAGTCTGGGGAGTTAACTTTTCAGCAAAAAAAGTAAGTTTCTATCTCATATCATTAAAAAAAGTTATAATTTAGTAAAGCTTGGTCCCAGCCATCGTATACGACGGCGTCGGCCCCAGAGGGTTAAACCTTATGTGCCAGCCCGTGCTTTTTCTCATCATATGCCTGTTCTGAGGAATATTCTGCCTGCTTAAGTAAAACAGTCTGATTCCACTGATTCATTCAAATCCACATTAAAGGCTAATCTGTTTTCTCTTTTGCATGATTAATATTATCCTGCAGCCGGTTTGCTCGGTGTAAGCATGATCGTGTTAGATGTCAGAGGCTAAGCTGTGTGGGACCTGGTTAGTACTTCGATGGGAGATGTCTTTGGAACACCAGGAGCGGTATGCATTTCTCCAGGTAAAACTGGAGTTGCATCAGGAAGGGCATTCGGCGTAACACTTGCAACAGATACCAATGCAGATCTGTTTCTATTTGCTGTGGTAACCTCGGACAAAATGGGAGCAGCCAAAGGGACAACAACAACAACAACATTATCCTAATTTTTATGTTTGTGCTCTGGCATGCACTGTCAACTGTGGGACCTTATATGCAGACAGGTGTGTGTCTTTCCAAATCATGTCTAATCAACTGAATTTACCCCAGGTGGACTCCAATTAAGTTGTAGAAACATCTCAAGGATGATCAATGGAAACAGGAGGCACCTAAGCTTAATTTTAAGCTCAAGGCCCTGAATACTTATGCCAGGGGTGGGCAATCATGTGCCATGAAGGGCCGAGACACTGCAGGTTTTCCTTGCTACCATCTTAGCAGGTGATTTCATTAATATTCGGGTGTCTCAGTAGTTGATTTCATTGATGACCAAGTGTTTATGTTCAGGGGAGAAGCTCATCAGCAACCCACCTGCTGAGGTGATTGGTTGCAAGGAAAACCTGCAGTGTCTCAGCCCTTGTTGCCCACCCCTGACTTATGCACATGTGATTTCTTAGTGTTTTTTTATTTTTAAAAATTAGCAAAAATCTCAATTTTTTTTTACATTGTCATTATGGGGTATTGTGTGTATAATTTTGAGTGGAAAAAAATATTTCAACCATTTTCGAATAAGGCGGACAAATTGTGGAAAAAGTGAAGTTCCTGATTGCTGTTCATTGGAGGATCACTCCAGTGCTTATCTCCGGATTTTATGTCTATGACTCCCATTGGATAGGACCAGTCCAACACAGTTTACTTCCTCTGCCAAGACCACTAACCATTTCCAGCTGAGTGGGCTGAGACAATGCAGATGAAGTGTCTTTGTCAAGGACATAGACAGGCAGCATAAATGGATTCAAACCCATGTCTACATATTGGCAGGCTAGCTCCTGATCCACTCAGCAACCATGTGTGAAAACTCTACTTTAAAATGAAACAGATTCACAGAGTATGGTGATTGTTCACATTAGTTGAGATATGATGGATTTAAATAGTTGACCAGGAGTCTTTGAGATTTTGTCCTCTTCTGAGATCATGTGGATTCGACCAATTTTAAAGATTTACTATCATAATGAAATTTTCATAATCCTGAAGTTAAAAAAAGACCCCACACTAAAATCTACATAAAATCAAAAAGCAATCTGGATGGGCTCAAAGGAGTTGATCAGAAGGTCCACAATCCTTGTTTGCTCTGATTTGTATGGCTGCTTGCAAACATTTGACTGTTCTTCCAGTAAAATTATTAGCAGGTCAGTGTTTTAGTCACATTCAGTCAAACACAACACTATCTTTTTGTCCCCACAAACATCTGCTGAAGACAGTGTCTTAATGTCAAAATGTCTCTTATTAAAGGCAAATGCCAACAAAATGAACTTGAAGGTTATTATTATTATTCCGCAGAAATCAACTTTTCCCTCCCTTTAAGATTTCTGAAGCTTCTTTTATGAGTCTTGGGTTATGAGTTCTTGAGACCACACATACCTCGTTAAGCCCTTTTTGCCCGTCTTGGTCAACCTGCTGCATGTTTGCAGACTGCACACAAATCAGCAGAAACAAGACTGACTTATAAAACTTTCAAATGCATCACAGGGATGTGCTGAAAGCAGAGATAAACCCAGCTTTATGACATCAGAAAGTTAATTTCCTTTATCTTGGCTATGTCAGCTACAAGTCACAACAGAACTATCAGTTTTGTAAACAAATATGCAGTATTTGTCTTGCCATGGGAGTAATGATGGCAGCAATACTAATACTGAATTATACCGAAAGGGTCAGCTAATATACTGATTTGAATGTTTATTACAGAGGCCCTTTTTTTGAATAGTATAAAAACCTCATTACTTCCACAGATATAATATATTGAGATGTTTCATGCCTTATAGCATGTCAGAATTTAAATTAAAAATGTCAAAGCCAAAATGATAGAATGCACATGTGTGGGCACCCTTTAATAAAGTAAGTCCTACAGTATGTAGGCCCTGAGGCCCACTGGTGCAGGTGCTTATCTCTGGATTCTATGGCTCCCCCCTGGCTGGGGTGACAGGTTATATTACCAGCCAGTAGTGGGAGTATTTACTTAAAATAACCTAGGGAAGTTTTTTCATTCACAAATTCCAAGTAAATTTTACAAGAGGGATTCTTAAGTAAATTTTAGTTGCATATATTAGTTTTTCTAAAATAATAACTCAAGTAACATTTACTAGCAATTATCAATTGAATATTTTCATTGAATTTTGCTTTGTCTTTATTCATAAAAAGTAAAACTTTTCAGCTGTTCCCCTTGTTTTTACTCAAGCGTGCAATTTAGAACTAGAAATTAGGCGGGGGGTGGGGGGGTGGGGGGGGGACGAAGTGCGAGGCCTGCAGGGCTGAAGCCCATAGGCTGGGGGTCTGGGGGCTGCTTTAGGCCCTCAGAAGCCAACGGTTTCTAGAAGATAAGCTCAGATGCATTCTGAGCATCCAGAACAGTAATTTTAATGTTTTGAGAAAACCATAAAGTGCACACCATTTGACTTATGCAATTTGAAACTGTGGATATAAGTACTTTATTCTGAGAATAGCCAGCATTGATTTTATTAACATCCTGGTGTAAATAAGGTATCACCACATGTGTAGAACTCAAAAAGAATGATAGGTTGAGTTTTCATTAAAAAAAAAAAAAAACAACTGCAATGTGGTAAAATGTATTCATAAATATGAAAGAACAGGCGCTTAATTAATAATTATTAACTATCGCATGCTGTATTTTTTTTCTCAAGATTTGTTTTTGCATAAGTTTGAAAAAAAAAAAAAACAGATCATAAGTTTAGGATAAATTACTTATCATGAATTAAATTTTCAAAGTGGCACTAATGACAACACTTATACTGAACATAATTTCACTTGCATAGACTGATTTTGGAGATCAAGCAATAATTGCAAATGGGCTTTCTGAGGTCCCAGATAGCTTTTCTGATTTCCTTTTCTAACTTTCAGAATTTAGTAAATTAGCATATGGTCCATTGATACTTATGTGTAGACACTAGTCCCTAGAGGCAACTATTTTTGGTTTCAAATCTGGGCAAATGCAGTTCCAGAAAATTCAGAATGTGACAAACAAGAAACAGGTGTTGTAAACAAGTCAATGCTGCTAAAAATACAAACTTGCAGAAACAAAGATACTATTCTGACATGGTTTTGCATATAAGACTGACATGGTTTGCACATAAGACTGGCATAGCATGTTTCAAGTACACACATATATGTCAGAAGGTGGGGGGACATAACATATTCTGTCCCCCCTGGTTGAAAAGATGGGGGGGACATGTCCCCCCTATCCCCCACCAAATTGCGCCCATGTTTTCACTCAAGGTTGCCATAGCAGATCCATTTTGGATCTGCATGTTGATTTGGCACAAATTCTACACTGGATGCCCTTCCTGACGCACCTCCACATTACATTGTTTTCACTCAGAGTCACCACAGCAGATCTTGGATCATTAGTTCATGAATGTGTTCATTATAAAACAACCATCGATGCATCTTGATGCATCTTGATGCATCTTTTTTCGAAACAGAATTCCTTTTGTTTCACTGTCTGACAAATTTTAATACTTTTAAATAATTAAGTATAAGTATATTATATATTATATATAGTATATTATTAAAAATAACTATTTTTAATATTCCATGGTTGGCAGAGGTGTTGCCAAGTGGTTAATGCACTTGGTTTCAGTGCAAAAGGTTCCCGGTTCAAACCCCACCCCTGCCGCATTTCTCCATGTTATGTGTAGGTCCATCAGGAAGGACATCCAGTGTAGAATTTGTGCCACATCAACATGCAGATGCAAATTGGATCTGCTGTGAAAACCAGGGGAACAGCTGATAAGTTTTACTTTTTATGAATAAAGACAGAGTAAAATTGAATGAAAATATTCAGTTGATAATTGCTTGTAAATGTTACTTGAGTTATTCTTTTAGAAAAAACTAATATATGCAAGTAAAATTTACTTAAGAATTCTCCTTGTAAAATTTACTTCGAATTTCTGAGTGAAAAAACTTTCCTAGGTTTTTTCAAGTGGATATCGCTCCAAATTTTTTTCAGTGTAGTCGAACCCCTTATCCCACTGATGTACCTGCTCCACAGGTATGATGTAGAGCTACTATTTAATATAGCACAATAAAATCATCACTTTTATATCCAGTTTTGTTTTGACAAGCCCAGGGATGGATACGGGAACATTTCCAAGTCAAAATCTTTTTTTTTTTAAGAAACTGCTCCACTTCACCAAGAAAACTGGGTTTTTAATCAGATTTATATCATCATTTTAATATTGAGTGATCGCTGAAGCTGTGTTTATGTTGTCATGTACACTCTCTAAAAATGAACCACTGTCTCAACAAGAAAACGTGATGCAGAAATTTGCATAGGCTTTTTTTTTTAAAGTTATTTCAACTTACCTGAAGTTATTTCAACTTAAATAGAGATGTCTTGTGGCATTAACTCAGTTAAAAGTTGAAATAACTAAGTTGAAATAACTTTAAAAAATCTATGCAAATTGTTACATCAATTTTTAAAATGTATAAAATGTGTGCAATGTTCCTCTAAAAATATCAAAAATATCAAAGTTTTTAAATACATATAACTTGATTATACTCTTTAATTAAAAAGAAAAAGTTTCTCAAATTATTTTTTTCTATTTTTTATTATGTCTAACTATCTACACTCTAAAAAGGAACTGCTGTCTCTGAAAAAAACTGTAAGAATTTGCATAGATTTTTAAAAGTTATTTCAACTCAAATATTTCAACTTTCAACTAAATTAATGCCACAAGACTTCTCTAGTTAAGTTGAAATAACTTTTTTAAAAATCTATGCAAATAGTGTCATCACTTTTTTCTTTTTAATACAGCGGTTCATTTTTAGAGTGTATTGTTTATATATTCTATAAGAAAATAAAGGCCACTGACACAATTGTTTTTCTTATTTGACCCTTGAATACAAATTGTTATTGAGATATTAAAAAATAAAACATATGGTTCTTCCAGAGGTCTGATAGGTCAAACACCTCTCCACATCTTCATTCACCCTCTCATCTCCTCGTCACAGTGGTCTGATAATCTCTCTGTTTGATGGCCTTCTTCTTCTTCTCTTCCCTTCCAGACAGCCTCATTATTTACCACTCATCACCGTGATAATCCCACTCCCTGCCACTCCACCACATCTGAGCCACGTCCACTCATATCCACTCTCACATGTGACCTCACCCTCAAACGGTTGACTTTGCTTCCTCAGAAATGACACCGTGGCCTTGAAGCCAAATAGATATTCAGTGTCTTCTAAGTTTAATTGTTACATCCCCTAATGTGCGCTTTTCAGCGATGTTCTGTGACATGCTTTTTAGTCCTCATGGTGTAAAAGTTAGCACTGGTACCAGCCAAAAAACAGGTGCATTTAGTCAACAATCAATTAAAACTTCTCAATTGAACACAGCTGATCTCTCTCTTTAAAAAAAAAAATATGAATGAATCTACTCCAGAGTAGCTAAATTTAATATTAGGCATTTTACAAAGTAATAAATCAATCAAACTTGTTGCAGTCCAAATAGGCATACCATTACATACAATACATAAAACAAACATATAGCGTAAAAAGGCATTATATCAGCTAATATTAAAAAAAAAAAAAAAAAAAAAATGTGGGGCGTCCCAATGTTTTCCTCACTATAAATTGCTTTTCTATCAATTACAATTCACAAATCATTTTTAAGACAAATCGTTTCAAGACATTTTTTTAAATTTTATTTTATTTATACAGTGGTCCCTCGTTTATCTCGGGAGTTACGTTCTAAAAAGAAGCTGCGATAAGCAAAATTCACGAAGTAGTCAACTCTATTTTTTGCAATTATTATAGATGTTTTAAGGCTGTAAACCCCTCACTACACACTTTATACACTTTTCTCAAACAGGCATTAACATTTTCTCACTTTTCTCTCCTGTGTAAACGCTCTCTTTTTTCTTCTGGGCGAGAAGATTATAAACAGACATAAGCAGAACTCTCCCTTCGCTCACTGCCTCCGGAGGTATAGTTGCGGGACCCGCAAAGAATCCAAGTCCTCTCTCAGTGGCCACGGAGCTCTGCGGCTGCGGTCAACATCCGCATCAAAACAGTGAGCGTAGTCTCTGGACCTGTTGCCAGATTTGGCACAGCTCCGCACAGCAGACAGGAGGGCGGTGTGAGTGGCCCGCTGCTGCGTTTACTGAGCCCGCAGACTCAGTAAGCGCATCGGAGGCAGTGAGAGCAATCGTGGTGATGCCGACCGGTGCCACGACCGGCCCGCCTGATAAGGACACAGAACACAATGCGCTGTTAAAAAAAAAACATGGAAAATTGCACCAAAAAAAAAAATCCGCGAAACTGCGAGGCCGTGAAAGGTGAACCGCGTTATAGCGAGGGACCACTGTATTACCTTCATCTCTCAATATTATTCGATGTACTGTTGCACGCATCATCAGCCCTACACATGGACCTGTCGTGCTACTTTCAGACATGCAGCTAGGACAGTTTACCAAAGTGTCTGACACTGAAATAATTCAAGATTCAGCCACGGGTTGTAAGGTGTCCACCAGTCCTTCCAGCCTGCCACCTGACAATGCACAGCAACATATGGCCATTTCATCTTCATTTGAACGATGTTAAAAAACACAGGTTTTCATGGTGCATTGTAATGTTTTATGTGACTGCAGCTGAAAATTCACAGAATTAAACCACAAATAAAAAAAAATGTAATGCAATGCTAAAATGACCTTGGTTGTATAAGCATTGTGTTCTTTATAATTTGCAGTTGTTTAATTAATTATTATGATCCAATTATCTTACATACAATTTGTAGATGTTCAGTAAAGCCCCTCTATCAATCACTTAATCAAAAACAATATTTACGTATTAACAGCGTCTGAAGGAGGCCTGTGCGTGTGTGTGTGTGTACATGAGCTTTTGACAAAAGCGGAAGTTGTGCAAATCAAGGAGTATATGTAGATCACCCTCTGTGCATTTGCAGGTATTAATGACACAAATTTAACTCCACAGGAAGTTAACTTTGAGTTAGCTTCAAAATGTCTTGTAAATGACTCCAGAGGTATTACCAGGTTACAAAAGCAGCGTTTTCAGTTTTAGAAGTGTTTATTTCTCACTATCTTTTACATAATATATGACAAAGAGGATATATTTACACATAAACAAAACTGAGTTTTGCAGCTAGCTACCAACCTGTGACATCACCATGCTAACATTCAAGAAATGTCTTGTAAATAAGTTCAGAGGTGTTATTAGGTTCCAAAAATGGTGTTTTCAGTTTTAGAAGTGTTTATTTCTCACTAGGTTTTACATAATATATGAGAAACATGTACATAAACCAACCCAGTCTCACGGATTGTCATGATTCAGCAGCATGGGATATATATTAATCTATTTGTTCATCATTGTCATGGTTCGGTCCTGTTCAAGACTTTGATTCCTTCTTTCTTTTCCTCCTCTTCAGCTCCTGCTTTGTTTTATTAGTGGATTATTTTCATCATGTGTTTATTCTGTGTTCCATTTTGCTTTGTCACTTTGTTTCTTTGTCACTTTGTATTCCTTTGTCATGATTCAGTTCCATTCTAGTTTTGTCTTGCCAGTTTGTGTTTTCATTTTTATCATGAATTTATCACATTTACTGTATATGCTTAGTCACATGTTCTGATTATTTTTTTTATCATTGGTGTTGCTCATTAGATTTGCAGTTCAATCCATAGTCATTTTGCCTTCGTCAGTTATTGTATTCTCTTGTCTCAGCCAGTAAGTGTTTCATCCTAGCTTTGTTTAATTTAATGTTCCTTGTTTTTCTCTCTTTAGACTTGTCACCGTATTTCTTAGTTCTGCCCCTTTTTGTTTCGCTCACACATTATTGATTGTCTAGAACGCGTCACGTTATTCAATTAGTTTTTCTGTCACCTACTTATCTTGCTTTGCACTGCTTTGTTTTGCCCTCCTGCACTTTCTTGCCTTTCTTCCCTCTTCTTTGTTCACTAAACCCCACCTCCTTCCAGAACCTTCCACACCTGCTCCATATCACCCTGATTAGTCTGCTCCTATTAAAACCCACACAGTTCCACAGCTCACTTGATTGTTGACTTTGACCACTTTCTCGCCTCTCATCTTGTCCAGTTTGCACTCTAGTATTTTTGACCTTGCTTGTGTACTCCGTCCTCCGCCTCGTCGTAGCCCTGAACTCTGCCTGTTTTTGACTCTGCCTTTGCTCTGCCTGCTATACTCCTTGACGCCGTTGGTATGAACCCTGCTCATTTCTTGACCAAGACCCTGCCTGTTCCATGTCTGGTACCTCTGCCTGTATGTCTGACTTCATGTGTACCAAACCCACTGCCTGGTCATCAGGTAAAGCTACTTATTCTCCACAACCAACCATGTCTGCAAGTTTGCACAGGTCTCCTGCTGCTTCTTGCATCAAACCATCACCAGCCCTGATATTGTCATATTGTCACAAAAAGTGCCAAATTTTCATCATGGGAGCACAAATTCATTCTAATTCATTCTGTGATGGCTGCACGTAATTAAAAGTGCAGCGGGGGGGGGGGGGGGGTCAGGGGTGGTTCAGGTTAGGGTTGGGGGTAGGGTTAGTAATAGTGAGTTAAAAAAAACCCTGTCATGAAAATTTTAATCATTTTGTGACAGGAGGACGATAAACAAAATGTGAGACTGGGCTGACATAAACACACAAAACAAAGCGGTTTTGGAGAGAGCAGCCACTGACGTCATGGTGCAGCTCTACTCTGACTGGCTTTCACCCCTGCCACTCAAAAACAAAACAGAACAGATTGAAACAGAATGTGACATTTTATTAACCTCTTAAAAGATATCAAGGTTAGCCATCTTTGAACTTGTCCAAGGTCTGTGCCCCAAGAAGGTTCCCTGTGAATTTGAAGACTGTGGCCGTGATAGGACTGGACTTATGCTGAGCACAGACAGACAGACAGACAGACAAACAGATAAACAGTTGGACAGATGGACGCAAAGCCTTTGCAATACCTGATGGCCATATTTGATGGCCCTCGGGTAAAAACTGATATTAAAAATTTGTAAAGCCACTCTGACAGCTGGCATTTGTAGCGTTTAAAAAACAGAGACAAAGCTGAAAAAACACTGTCCAGGAAGCAGCCACATGACCTGCAAGGGTTAAACACCACAGAACCCATGTGAACCCATGTGTGAACCCATGCAGTGGCCACCAGTAGTGGCGCTGAGGCCTGGTGAGTACAGCACGCCAGTCGCTGCCATGAACACTCCAGCCACATGCCTTCTGTGTGACAGTGGTGACAGTACCTTCTTAAAGCGGAAAGATAACGGTGCTGAGATCAAGACTGGATGATAAAATCATTTGCAGTATTCTCTGACTGGGGAAAGTTTTTGTGAAGTGCCAGGGAATCCTGGACCTCACAATGTGAACCGCTGTCCTCGAGCTGTCTGAGGTTATTTGTGTTCCCACGTCTTCCCTGACCAATGCAGAGCGAGTCCAGTTCATCTCTGCCCAGCTCCAGTCTGGTCGACTGCAGTTGTGATCCTCCCATCAAAGCCACGTGTGATGTCTGATACCTTTTTTGTTGGGGAGCAGAACCTTGGACGGGGTTCTGAGTGTGGGTCAGAACATCCAGCTGGGAGACCGTCAGAAAGAAAGAACACCGAAAACCAACAATGACAGCAGGACGCTGCCCTCTGATGGGCAGCAAAATCCCCCAAAAGACATAAAAAGCTGGACATGGTCCTGCTGGCCTGACACTGACCCTGGAAACGTTTCATAAACATTCAGTTGTGTTTCAGGCCTCTGAGGCTTTATCTGTTCGTTCTGCTGCATACAGCCTTCACTCTCAGCCAAGGTTAACAAAACACCCCAAGAAGGAGACAGAGGAGTCCACCCATGGAAGGACAGACACACACACCTTCATCCCCCGTCTCATCATTCCTCTCCTTGTGTCTCTCTGCTCTGTGCCAATCGCGTGCCTCCATTCCAGGGGCCTAAAGCCCAGTGGAGCCAGTGGTGTTGTAAAGGCTGCCATGTGTAATGCAACACAAACACACAGCGTCCTGCGAACACACCACAGGCCAGGTGGAATGCTGCTTAACACACACACACACACACACACACACACACACACACACACACACACACACACACACACACACACACACACACACACACACACACAGAGCCTCAAGGGAGGCCAGACATCAGACAGCAGGAAACACATCTGATGAACAGGGAATGTCAGCTAACACTAAAATAGTAGATACCACACAATGTGCATGTGATCTGATACCAACTCACATGAAGCGCCGTCGACTGAAAACAAGAAAGAAAAGTGACTGAGAGCATATGACCATCGCAGAGCCACTGTCAGGTTTGCTTGACGTCATCATGTGACCTCAATGATGACAGAGGACTCATCAGAGAATCTCTCTCTCTCTCTCTCTCTCTCTCTCTCTCTCTATATATATATATATATGAGGTCTGTTAGAAAAGTATCTGACCTTTTTATTTTTTGCAAAAACCTGATGGATTTGAATCACGTGTGCTTGCATGAGCCAACCTGGGCATCATTTTTCGGAGTCCAGCATGTCCTATGAGGCTTCAACACAGAGTTGCTTTTGTTCCGCCGTCAGCAGCTTCGGCATGAATTTCGCTGCAACTCTTTTCATGGCCAAATCTTCTGTCACAGTGGAATGTACTGAAAAAGTGCTGATGTCCACCTCTTCCGCAATTTCTCGGACAGTCACACAACGGTCCCACATCACCACAGCGTTCACTTTGGAAATGATCTGGTCATTTCAGCATGTTGATGGCTGACCGGAGTGCGGCTCGCTCTCCACCGTTGTGCGGACGTATTTAAACCGGTTGTACCGCTCCTTAATCTGTGTGATGCCCATAACATTGTCACCGAAAGCTGTCTGAATCTTCCGAATGGTTTCCATCTGGCTGTCGCCCAGTTTCTGGCAAAATTTGATGCGGCGCTGCTCCAGTCGTTCCGCCATTTTCCTTGCAATGAAAATCCGACAAGAGACTACACACGTCCTCACACAAAGGCTGCTTGCCAGCAAATGACGCAATCGACAGGCGTGAAAAAATTCACGCATGCACACAAAGGTTCAAGGTTGGCTCATGCAAGCACGCGTGATTCAAATCCATCAGGTTTTTGAAAAAAATAAAAAGGTCTGATACTTTTCTAACAGACCTCGTATGTATATATACGAGGGTAGGCTGAAAAGTTCTAAGGCTCCCCATGAAGGAGTAATGCATTAACTGCATTATAGTGAGCCTTAGACCTTTTCAGCCTACCCTCGTGTGTGTATATATATATATATATATATATATATATATATATATATATATATATATATATATATATATATATATATATACAAGGTCTGTCAATAAAAACAGTCCTTTTTATTTTTTAAAAAAATTATATGGATTTGAATCACGTGCGATTACATCAGCCAAGGTTGAACCCTCGTGCGCATGCTTGAGTTTTTCCACGCCTGTCGATGACGTCATTCGCCTGTGAGCACGGCTTGTGGGAGGAGTGCTCCACCCCCCTCGTCGGATTTTTTTCTTGTGAGAAAATGGCCGAACGCTTGGAGCAGCGCTGCTACATTAAATTCTGCCAGAAACTTGGCGACAGCCAGGCAGAAATGATTCGAAAAAATCCAAACGGCTTTCGGAGATGAAGCCATGAGCAGCACACGGATTAAGGAGTGGTACAACCAGTTTAAAGACGGGCGCGTAACGGTGGAGAGCGAGCCGCGCTCCGGTCGGCCATCAACGAGCCAAAATGACGAGATCGTTTCCAAAGTGCACGCTGTGGTATGCGGGATTGTCGTGTGACTGTCCGAGAAATTGTGGAGGAAGTCGCCATCAACAGGACTTCGGCACATTCCATCGTGACGGAAAATTTGGGCATGAAACGAGTGGCGGCGAAGTTCGTGCCAAAGTTGCTGATGGCGGAGCAAAAGCAACATTGTGTCGAAGTCTCACAGGACATGCTGGACTCCATTCGCACTGATCCCAGCTTTATGGACACCATAATCACCGGTGATGAGTCCTGGGTGTACGGGTACGACCCGGAAACCAAATTCCAGTCGTCAGAGTGGAAGCATTCTATACTCAACAAAAATATAAACGCAACACTTTTGGTTTTGCTCCCATTTTGTATGAGATGAACTCAAAGATCTAAAACTTTTTCCACATACACAATATCACCATTTCCCTCAAATATTGTTCACAAACCAGTCTAAATCTGTGATAGTGAGCACTACTCCTTTGCTGAGATAAACCATCCCACCTCACAGGTGTGCCATATCAAGATGCTGATTAGACACCATGATTAGTGCACAGGTGTGCCTTAGACTGCCCACAATAAAAGGCCACTCTGAAAGGTGCAGTTTTGTTTTATTGGGGGGATACCAGTCAGTATCTGGTGTGACCACCATTTGCCTCATGCAGTGCAACACATCTCCTTCGCATCATCCGTGAAGGAGAACACCTCTCCAACGGGCCAAACGGCAGCGGATGTGAGCATTTGCCCACTCAATTGGTTACGACGACGAACTGGAGTCAGGTCGAGACCCCGATGAGGACGTCGAGCATGCAGATGAGCTTCCCTGAGACAGTTTCTGACAGTTTGTGCAGAAATTCTTTGGTTATGCAAACCAATTGTTTCAGCAGCTGTCCGAGTGGCTGGTCTCAGACGATCTTGGAGGTGAACATGCTGGATGTGGAGGTCCTGGGCTGGTGTGGTTACACATGGTCTACGGTTGTGAGGCCGGTTGGATGTACTGCCAAATTCTCTGAAACGCCTTTGGAGACGGCTTATGTAGAGAATGAACCTTCAATACACGAGCAACAGCTCTGGTTGACATTCCTGCTGTCAGCATGCCAAATTGCACGCTCCTTCAATCTTGCGACATCTGTGCATTGTGCTGTGTGATAAAACTGCACCTTTCAGAGTGGCCTTTTATTGTGGGCAGTCTAAGGCACACCTGTGCACTAATCATGGTGTCTAATCAGCATCTTGATATGGCACACCTGTGAGGTGGGATGGATTATCTCAGCAAAGGAGAAGTGCTCACTATCACAGATTTAGACTGGTTGTGAACAATATTTGAGAAAATGGTGATATTGTGTATGTGGAAAAAGTTTTAGATCTTTGAGTTCATCTCATACAAAATGGAAGCAAAACCAAAAGTGTTGCGTTTATACTTTTGTTGAGTACATCGCCAAGACCGAAGAAGGCGCGCCAAGTGCGCAGCAACATCAAGGTAATGCTGACTGTTTTTTTTACTCCCGTGGTGTGGTACCACCACAAGTACGCACCCACAGGTCAAAAACATAACAAAGGAGTATTACAGGGATATCCTCTGTCGTTTACGTGATGGTGTGCGGCGCAAGAGACCAGAGTTGTGGGCCAGAGGAAATCGGTGCCTCCACCACAACAACGCGCCAGCTCATTCCTCTCATTTAATTCATACTTATTTGACCAAAAACCAGGACTCCGGTGGTTCAACAGGCGCCTTACTCTCCTGACATGGCCCCTTGCGACTTCTGGCTCTTCCCAAAACTTAAAATACCATTAAAAGGAACGCGATTTGAGACAAGAGAGGACATCATGGCTGCGACGATGGCGGAGCTGCGCGCCATCCCGAAAAAGGCTTTCTTGGAATGCTTCCAACAGTGGCGACACCGCTGGGAGAAGTGTGTGGAGTCCCAAGGAGAGTACTTCGAGGGTGATTAGGTTTCCAACCCTCCAGGTAAGCCAGTTTTTTTCCCAGCCAATGGTCCGATACTTTATTGACAGACCTCGTATATATATATATATATATATATATATATACGAGGGCTGTCAATAAAGTAACGGTCCTTTTTATTTTTTTCAAAAACTATATGGATTTCATTCATATGTTTTTATGTCAGACATGCTGAACCCTCGTGCGCATGTGTGAGTTTTTCCACGCCTGTCGGTGACGTCATTCGCCTGTGAGCACTCCTTGTGGGAGGAGTCGTCCAGCCCCTCGTCGGAATTCCTTTGTCTGAGAAGTTGCTGAGAGACTGGCGCGTTGTTTGATCAAAATTTTTTCTAAACCTGTGAGACACATCGAAGTGGACACGGTTCGAAAAATTAAGCTGGTTTTCAGTGAAAATTTTAACGGCTGATGAGAGATTTTGAGGTGATTCTGTCGCTTTAAGGACTTCCCACGGTGAGAGACGTCGCTCAGCGCTCTCAGCCGCCGTCGTCAGCCTGTTCAAGCTGAAAACCTCCACATTTCAGGCTCTATTGATCCAGGACGTCGTGAGAGAACAGAGAAGTTTCAGAAGAAGTCGGTTTCAGCATTTTATCCGGATATTCCACTGTTAAAGGAGATTTTTTTAATGAAAGACGTGCGGACGGGTCCGCGCGTCGAGACGCAGCCGACGCGGTGCGGCGGCACAGGAAAAACACCTCCGTGTTGATAACCATTTGTAAAATCCAGGCGGCTTTTGATGGCTTTCAGTGGAGTGAGTATATGAGAAATTGTTTAACAGCAGGACATGTTCCAACTTGTCCTTAAGGCTTCCAACAGAGGTGTTTTTCCTGTGGCGGAGCGTCGCGGCGGCTGCGTCCCGACACGCGGACCCATCCGCACGTCTTTCATTAAAAAAATCTCCTTTAACAGTGGAATATCCGGATAAAATGCTGAAACCGACTTCTTCTGAAACTTCTCTGTTCTCTCACGACGTCCTGGATCAATAGAACCTGAAATGTGGAGGTTTTCAGCTTGAACAGGCTGATGACGCCGCCTGAGAGCGCTGCGCGACGTCTCGCACCGTGGGAAGTCCTTAAAGCGACAGAGTCACCTCAAAATCTCTCATCAGCCATTAAAATTTTCACTGAAAACCAGCTTAATTTTTCGAACCGTGTCCACTTCGATGTGTCTCACAGGTTTAGAAAAAATTTTGATCAAACAAAGCGCCAGTCTCTCAGCAACTTCTCAGACAAAGGAATTCCGACGAGGGGCTGGACGACTCCTCCCACAAGGAGTGCTCACAGGCGAATGACGTCACCGACAGGCGTGGAAAAACTCACGCATGCGCACGAGGGTTCAAGCATGTCTGACGTAAAAACATATGAATGAAATCCATATAGTTTTTGAAAAAAATAAAAAGGACCGTTACTTTATTGACAGCCCTCGTATATATATATATATATATATATATATATATATATATATATATATATATATATATATATATATATATATATATCCTGTGCTTTTATTTTGATGTGTTTTGTTGCGTGTGTGTTGGTTTCCTGTTTTGCATCCTCCCAAATGGCTACACCTGGAGCGGGCTTGGGCTTGTTTTGGCCAATGACTGTAGGCGTGGTGGTGGAAGTCAGGGGATCGGGGACACTTTATAGGATGGGAGTGTTTGTAGGCGGGGAGAGGCAACAGTGAGAAGACGCGAGCACTGGAGAGAACAACGAGAACGGCACGGTGGAGGAGAGCTCGGGTTGGAGCAGCAGTAGCAGCAGCAATCGTGGTGGCAGTGGCAGTGACGACGACGAATGGTGGTGTGGAGCCAAGTACAACGTGTAACATGGCAGGTGGGCAGAGTTACTCTCCCCCTGCACGTAAGTGATTGTTTGGTACTCTGGCGTGGGGGGAACCTGACGGTTGTTATTAGCCTGTGTTGCCATGTGAATGAGTGACTGCCTTGAGTTTTATGTCGCAGCTTTGGCTCTGTCGGTTGGAGGACTTCCAGAGGGAGAATTAACAGGTTGGAAAACCAGAGCACGACGCGCATCACGGCAGCTGGGCAGAGTCTCTCTGCCCCTGTGTGTAAGTTTCATTTAGTGCTCTGGGAGGATTTCAGCTCTGTGCTTTTGGAAGGGTTGTTTACTGCTCCGAGCTCCCTGTGTTTCAGGCGTCCTGGAGAGGCAAAGCTCGTGTTATACAGCCGGACTCCACAACTAGCTCCCCCCCTCCGCTTCCTCGTGCTTGGACTGATTTTTTTTTTCCTTTTAGTATATTTTTGTATATTTTACTTCTATCTTGTAATAAATTATTAATATTAATGGTTCACTGTTTGGTATTTTGGTTGGTTGCACTGCTTGCCTCATTTTAAAAGAACCTCTTTGGTATTTTACTATCTGAGGTCCTAGTACTCACCAAACACTAGGTGGCGTTGTCTGGCTGTTTTATTTATCCGTCTCGGCCATGATAGAAATTTTGGCATTGTCAGCAGGATCTGACCAAAGACCATTAAGTTCTGTTTTATTGTAAGTATTGTTTTGAAAATGATGATAATGCTAGTTTTTCCCAGTGCGCCTTGGTTGCCGAAGTTTCATGGGCCAAACAGCGACATTAAGTATGGGGAGTGGAAAGAACACATGTCCGGTATTATTAATTCACAAAGTTGAATTTTTATTGGGAGCCTTGGCTGGAGAGGCCAGATTACAAATTAATGTGTCAGATGTTGGAGAGCGAGACACGAGTGCTAAAATCTTTACGTGTCTTGATTCACTTTATGGTGAAAACGTTCCTGTTGCAGTACTCAGGTCCCGTTTTTTTCGTCTGTGTTCAAAAACCCAATGAGTTGGTTGAGTCTTTTACTCTTCATTGGAGAGCACTTTATTGTAGGCTGCAGCAACACAGCCCTGATGATGTACCTACCGAGAGTAATCTGCGGGATCAAATGCTGCTGGGACTTCGAGAGGGACCTTTGTCACAAACCCTTCGAACATATGTACGTCGTAACCCAGACCTTGATTTTTCCACTGTGCACCGGGAAGCTTTGCTCCTGGAGGAGGAACAGCGTGGACGAGTGGGTATTGATACTGCATGCTCAGCTGCTGTTGGTGAGTCACAATCTTATACACCACCTGGAGTATCTTATACATCTTATACACTAGCTGGAGAGAGGCTCTGAAACAAGAAATTATGAATGACATTAAAGACCAGATGAAAGGGCTTACCCAAGGAATAATGAACAAAATAAAACTGCTTCTACAGCATTCCGTAGCAGATCTCCCTTCCGTGCGCTATCCACCAATATCGAGGCAAAGATTTCATAATTCCAATGAACAGACCAGAGACAGTCAGCCAATATGTAAGCAGTGTAGACAAGCCGGTCATATGGCAGGGGTCCTGGTACACCGCCTTTAAACTAGCTACCCCTGCTGCTGAGGTCCAAGCAGTAGGGACAGCCTCTGAGGCTGATTATCAGGGGGCCAAAACTCAGTTTGTGGAAAAATGCCCAACTATTGAAGTTTGTGTTGGCGGTGTCTGGAATATTGGACACTAGTTCACAAGTAACCATAATTCAACAAAGTGTAATCAGGGGTCGAAATACATTTTTTAATCTACTTGCACTGGTGCTAGTAACCAAAAAAAAAAAAAAGAAGACCCACCAAAAAAAAAAAAAAAAAAAAAAAGTTACTTGCACAACTAAAAGTCAGTCTGATATCAACCTTAAAACTCCTCCTCTGATGTGTCAGACTCTTCCTCTCTGGGGAGAGTTCGAGGGGAGAGCAGGAGCAACAGACAGTTTTTATTCACGTGCGCACGTGAATTAATCGTCCGTGAAGATTATTTTGTTTATTAACTACACCGATATATAATAAAACAAATTGTAACTGGTTTATAACACAATTATGACAGTTTGAGGGGAGAGAGAGCGAGGAACCGCAGCAGCAGCCAGTTTTTTTTTCACGTGCGCGTGCGAAATTATCGTTCGTGTAGATAATTTTATTAACTATACAGATGTATAATAAAACAAATGGTGACTGGTTTAGAACACAATGATGACAGAGTTTGAGGGGAGAGAGAGTGAGGAACTGCAGCGGCAGCCAGTTTTTTTTTCTTTTCTTTGTTTACATGTGCGCACGAATGAGACAGGAGGTCCTCAAACTGGAGCTCCTGCATCTCCAGTTATTTGCTACAGCTCCTGCAGCAAATAATGAAACTCCCCGAATTGGGAACATCTTATGAGGATGTTGTGAACCCAGGGACGGCGCCGCTGGTGACGTTTGTCAGCTTTCCACAACAAATAGACCACAGCAATTCGCTCCATGTGTGAGAGTCATAAAACGCAGGGAAGATGAAGACAACACACTGGAAATTGTTTTTTTCCATATTTATTCCTTTACTGGTTCATTCTACTGGTGCTTATAGTTGATAAAACTTGGATATAGTTACTGTGTAGGCTCTCAGTTGTCCAGGTGGTTTCCATAGGAGAGAAGCTTGAATCTTCGGCTGGACTGATAATGCAGACTGAGGTCCACTGGTGCCCTCTCTGCGGTGCTGGTATAGCCTTTTGTGTAAAGGTTGCTTAGTCTCACCTATGTAGTGTTCGTTACAGTTTTCCTGACATCTGATAGAATACACTACATTGCTCTGTTTGTAACTAGGGATCCTGTCCTTAGGGTGAACTAATTTCTGTCTCAAGGTGTTAACCGGTTTAAAGTTAAACTGGATTTGTGCTGTCTGAAGATCCTCTGTAGTTTTTCCCCTACTCCTGCTAATAAGGGAGAGACACTCCTCTTCTTCTTGTCTCCGTCTCTTGTCTATCTGGTCTGTTTGTTCAGTCCAGTTGAAGATTCAAGCTTCTTTCCTTGGATAAAGTTACTTGCACCAGTGCTAGTGCAGTATAAAATTATGTGCACCGCTCAAATAATACATGCACAAACTAGCACATGCACGTACTAATTCAACCCCTGGTCATGGAACAATATTTCCCCCAGATTGAAAGAGATACAACTCCCCTGGTGTTCGCTGTGAAAGCCGCAAATGGTCTTAGTATACCATATTCTGGGTATGCAATTATGGACTTTGAAATTAAAGGAGTAAAAATCCCAGACAAAGGCGTTGTTATTTTTAAGGACAACTGTTCTACTCATCCACTGCTTATTGGAATGAATGTGATTGGTGCATGTTGGGATGTTGTCTTTAAGCATGAGAAGTCTGCTCTTTTCGCTCAGAAATTGAAACCCTGGAAAGTGTGACAGAAAGCGTTTGCTGTATGCTAGAGGGCCACCACAAAGGCAAATAATGGGTTTATGTGTTATGTTCGACCAGCTCGTCGGCACATGGTTCAGGTACCACCCAAAAGTGAAATCATTGTGTGGGGAAGGCTTGTACAGGGCCTAGTAGTTCTGATTATTCTGCAGTACTGGAGGCTATGCCTAATGCGGAAGCATGGGGAGTTGCCAGAACCATGTTGGTCGTGCGAGGTGGGAGGGTACCTGTCAGTGTCTGTTAAAGATAAAAAAGTGCTTTGACACTATATGACCCCTTCATTATTTTATTGGATCCAAGATGATTTCATTTTTCAACCTGCCCATGGAATATTAAAATCTGGATGAAAAGCATCATGAATCAAATCTTTTCAGTCTTAACCCTGAACGAACTCCAAGTGGTTGCTAATTATTGATCATTCATGACTAATCAGCATTTGACTGCAGTGCATCAGTTTACGTACAAAAGCACCATATTTGAGATACGGTGAGGAAAATAAGTATTTGAACACCCTGCTATTTTACAAGTTCTCCCACTTAGAAATCATGGAGGGGTCTGAAATTTTCATTTTAGGTGCATGTCCACTGTGAGAGACATAATCCCAAAAAAAATAAATAAAAAATCAGAATATCACAATGTATGATTTTTTAAAATAATTTATTTGTATGTTACTGCTGCAAATAAGTATTTGATCCCCTACCAACCAGCAAGAATTCTGGCTCACACATACCTGTTAGTTTTTCTTTAAGAAGCCCTCTTATTCTGCACTCTTTACCTGTATTAATTGCACCTGTTTGAACTTGTTACCTGTATAAAAGACATCTGTTCACACACTCAATCAATCACACTCCAACCTGTCCACCATAGCCAAGACCAAAGAGCTGTCTAAAGACACCAGGGACAAAACTGTAGACCTACACAAGGTTGGGATGGACTACAGGACAACAGGCAAGCAGCTTGGTAGAAGACAACAACTGTTATGATTATTTATTAGAAAGTGGAAGAAACACAAGAGATTGTCAATCCCCTCGGTCTGGGATACCATGCAAGATCTCACTTTGTGGGTAAGGATGATTCTGAGAAAGCTCAGAACTACACAGGAGGACCTGGTCAATGACCTGAAGAGAGCTGGGACCACAGTCGCAAAGATACATTAGTAACACATGATGCTGTCTGGTTTAAAATCCTGCAGGGCAGCAAGGTCCCCCTGCTCAAGCCAGCCATGTTCAGGCCGTTTGAAGTTCACCAGTGACCATCTGGATAATCCAGAGGAGGCATGGGAGAAGGTCATGTGGTCAGATGAGACCAGAATAGAGCTTTTTGGAATCAACTCCACTTATTATGTTTAGAGGATGAGAACAACCCCAAGAAAACCATCCCAACCATGAAGCATGGGGGTGGAAACATCATCCTCTGGGGGTGCTCTTCTGCAAAGGGGACAGGACGACTGCACCGTATTGAAGGGAGGACGGATGGGGTCATGTATTGCGAGATTTTGGCAAACAACCTCCTTCCCTCAGTAAGAGCATTGAAGATGGGTCATGGCAGGGTCTTCCAGCATGACAATGACCCCAAACACACAGCCAGGGCAACTAAGGAGGGGCTCCATAAGAAGCATTTCAAGGTCCTGGAGTGGCCTGGCCAGTCTCCAGACCTGAACTCAATAGAAAATCTTTGGAGGGAGCTGAAATTCCAAACCTGAAAGATCTAGAGAAGATCTGTATGGAGGAGTGGACCAAAATCCCTGCTGCAGTGTGTGCAAACCTGGTGAAATACTACAGGAAACCTTTGACCTCTGTAATTGCAAAACAAAGTGTAACTGTACCAAATATTAACATTGATTTTCACAGGTGTTGAAATACTTATTTGCAGCAGTAACATACAAATAAATTATTAAAAAAAATCATACATTGTGATTTCCGGATTTTTTTTTTAGATTATGTCTCTCACAGTGGACATGCACCTAAGATGAAATTTCAGACCCCTCCATGATTTCTAAGTGGGAGAACTTGCAAAACCGCAGGGTGTTCAAATACTTAATTTCCTCACTGTATAAAAATGACAGTTATTAAATCAAGTTACTTTGTTATGAAAAGTATTTAAAAGGAAGTTGACCTACATGTGCTGCTGAGCAGCAGGAAACTAACGAGGTTTTTTTTTTTTATTGCTCATATCAGAGAACAACAAAAGACAATCTGTGCATTGTGGATGTAATGATAGTGTGATTTTTCCTTGGCGCTATTAAAAAAATACTTATGGTCTACTGCTGTTGTTTAAACTGTGCAAAGAAGTGCTTGGCCTGGACATCCAAACCAGTTATTGCTCCCTAAAACACATTGTTTATTTACTGATTAAGTCAGTGACGTGATATCGCCACAGCTGTATCCGCCATGGCAATCCCGGACAAATGGGAGCAGCTGAATGGGTAAAAACAACAACATTATTTATTGTTTATTTATTTATATTTTATGTTATTATTATTTACAGGGCTGTGCCTTCCTGGCTACAGTCAGGGAATTTCCAAAGCCTCTTTTCACATAATACCAGAATTTTACCAGCCCACAGACATCCTGAACACTTTGTTTGCAAACATGTCATCATTTCAGCAGCATTTGACATTTGATATCCGTGAGAGTGTTGTGCGACATTCAAGCAGCACTCATGCAATATGAATGCAGACATTTTCGCTGTGAATCTGTGCGATATTTGTCCACATTCAGGTGGCATGTGCTGATGTGTCATTAGTATCAATTCAGTGAGATACCAACTGAGAATGTGTCACTAATACCCGTGTTTTATTGCAACTTTGTGTCTCCAGCTACTCTCCAACAGTCGCAGGCAGCTCAATAAGATACTGCCTTAAGGGGACTGGCGTTGCTCCACATATGGCAGCCACACATGCAGGAGCTGTGGTCTGTCCCTATCTCACAAGTGTAACCATGTAGCTGCTGCAGCCAAGTGATACATGGGCATTCCTTTGCCATTTTCCAGTCACTCTGGTTCTCAGCACCTTCATGCTGGAACATGTTCAGGAAAATGTGTCACATTACCACAGTTTTGCAGTTGATGATCCCCCATAATGCAAGTAGTACAGCTTAAGGCCCCTTCACACATAACACGAAATTGGGTGAAAGAAGCCGAAACCGTCTGAAAATCTGTGAACAAAAATCAAAATGGGGAACCACGAAACATTCCACCTGCTGTCGGGAGGGACACATGATCGGACAGGCGTGCACTATACCGTGGCAACAGTTTCATGCACACACACGAGCCTGCACAAAGTGCACAGTGCAAGCACCTGGAATGAGTGGCACCACATTGCACCACTGCTGTAGGGGTAAAAAACACACAAACCAAAAAAACAAACACTGCAATTTTTAATATTTAATGCCTCTTATCGAGCAGACAAAACAAGTATGATCCTTCTGTTCCTCTGTGTATGACCCATGGTCATAGACGTACAGTCATGAAATGACATTAATGAAGCAGTGCGCTCTTATCATGTCCACATCTGCTGGTGCCACGTGTCCAGCCAGCCCCGTGCGTGTGTCCAGCCGGCCCTGTGTGTCCAGCGAGCGGCATGCCAAAAGACACCGTGTCATGTGGACCATAGCTTACATGGTGGATGTGACATTCAGATCACCAGCTGAGTGTACACATGATCAGACGGCCCTTTTCTCCTGGCACAGCCTGCCGATGTGCACGCTCTGTGGTCCCTGCAGCCCGTTGCAAAGGTGATATATGTTTTAATGCATTTCCACGTGAGGACAGCATGCACACCCACGCACCTCACAGTGGAGAGTTGTAGGGTAATGTCCTTCATAACACAGTACGTGTTCTCCAGCTGTGACTTGTAGGTCCACAGATCTCAACAGCAGCGGCTCGCGCGGACACACCCACCTTTTCGATCAGGTCACAGAACAAGGTGTCACTCTCTGTTCCTTTTTTCTGTGATTATTTTATTATGGGTTTGTTATGTAATTATGTATGTAGTTATTGTTGTATGTATTTATTTAATTGTCCTATTCTCTGTGTTTTTAATTTAACACATCATGTGCACTTGAACTGTGCTGTCTGCTGGAACGGACGAGAGCATGAGAGCCTGCCCACACATGTGCATTGCTGGAGTGTTGTTCTTGTTGTTGATGGCAAGACATATGTCCTCCAGCTGAGTTGCAAGTACACAGTGGTCAGCTGTTCCACCTGTGCACTGCACTGGACAGCGATCACACTCCTGGACCCTCAGCCACAGCTGACAATGCTGGATCATGGTATGTGTGTGTGTGGGGGGGGGGATGACACTCTACATGCCATTTGTGTGTGTGTGTGTGTGTGGGGGGGGGGGATTGAGCACATCACACCATATGTGTTACTTGGTAAAGGCACACTCGTGTAGCACTTTCATTTTAAAGCTCGAATGTTGCCATCTGCACTCCACTATCATGCTGGGAGCATGAAAAGCCCTGCCTTTTCTAATTTGGCTGACATCTACTGAGAGGGGGTCGAATGGGCACTCACAGGGCACTCGCTGTCTTTCAGCCAGTGGTGTGCGCAAATGGTGTGGCCACGGCTGTACGAGGCATTTGAGGCAGCTCCGATTTTCGATGAGTGGCATACATTTCCTCCTTCGTGTGCCAGTTGGCTTCACTCGTGTTATGTGTGAAGGGGCCCTTATTTGGGTTCCCCCATGTGACCACTTTATTGACATAAACTCATTGCAGCAGCACCCAAGGATTCTCCAAAGAAACATGGTACAAATGAAAGGGATCAGAAGGCTGATGGAAACCCTGTATGCTCTGAACAAACCTGACTTCCTTTTATGACATTTTTGTGACTTCATCGTAACAACATTTAACACCAATAAATCACAAATATTTTTATGAACAATATAAACTTTAGATCATCTCTAGTCCTATTGGTTGCGGAAATATAGCAGACAGTATTTTTTTTGTTTGCTATTTTTATTGACTTTGACCTTTTTTTAGTCATCTCTAAAGTTAATCATCTTCAAATATTTGCCCAAGTAATATTCCCAACAAGTTTTAAAAAAAAAAAAATCCAGTCATTTTTTAGTTATGTTGTAGACATTTAACACATTTAACACCAATAAATCACAAATATTTTTATGAACAATATAAACTTTAGATCATCTCTAGTCCTATTGGTTGCGGAATATAGCAGACAGTATTTTTTTGTTTGCTATTTTTATTGACTTTGACCTTTTTTTAGTCATCTCTAAAGTTAATCATCTTCAAATATTTGCCCAAGTAATATTCCCAACAAGTTTTTAAAAAAAAAAATCCAGTCATTTTTTAGTTATGTTGTAGACAGACAAACAGATGCACACACACACACACACACACACACACACACACACACACACACACACACACACACACAACACAGCACACACACACACACACACACACCACACACACACACACACACACACACACACACACACACACACCTGTGTCCATTTACAATGCTGTGCTTTGCCTGTGTGCAGGGTAAAAATATTCACTTCTTCTCTTGGCTCATTGGTTGGTATGCAGTTATCACAAGCATACAGTGAAGCACCAGGACCCTCAAGACTTGGATGATTGTCCTCCTGAAAAGCATTGCCGTATAACTCTGACCAGAGACTTTGTGACTTCATAAACTCTTCTCAGACCTCACAGGTCGAGTTCCTAGAGACATGAATGTCACTGCCAAGGTAAGTAAATCTCTCAACAAGTTCAAAACTCTGAGCACGTACAGAAACACTGCTGACAGCTGAGTCCTGAAAGTTGTTAAAAGGCTCATTGTTAATCTTGAGCCAGGACGATTGGAAACCAAGACGCACTGACTCCCCACTCAGCTTCTCAATTGCTGCAACCAGGTCATCTGTTGATTCCACAAAGATCATGGCAAGTCCAATCTGGGAGCATGTGCTGGTGCTGTGCTTTTCCGCATCCACGACACCATGGAACCACTTTGGGTCCTGGATGGCCATCACCAAGGCAGACAACCGGTCCATTCCCACATTTGTAAAATAGCCATATATGTGCCGCAGCCAGGTGAAATGTGGGCAACCCCTTGGCTTTCTCCAGCTACTGGGGTCCTCAACACCCAGGCAATTGTGTGCTGGATCATGCACAGAGAAATGGGCCACACGACCAAAGTGTGAACGCTGACACTCCTTCACAATGCAGATGACTATGGCATCAGATCAGTGACAAAACCCCACTTGCGCAAATAATCACTCAGCACGCGCAATTTATGTCTGCGCATGCGCGCAAAGGACCTCACTGGAGAAATGAGTTTAAACTTAATATTAAATCTCTATTATTGATTGAATCCAATAATGTTTTAAAAGTAGTTTCTTTTCTAGACAAATTTGATTTGTAAATGTTTGCTTGCCCTATATTTTCTTTTCTTTTATTATTTGTAAACAATATTCAATAACCCCCTTGTGTTCTTGTATTCATATTTTTTATGTATACAGTTATTTCAGGATTTTGTTTGGATTTGATTCATGAATAAATAATTTTATTTTTTTTAAGGAGACACTGTTGTCTCCTTCAGGGAGGTGGTGGCGTCATGGTTTGCACGTGATTCAAGAGGTTTTAATTTGTCATCTGATGGTTAATAATCACATTATTCCTTTTGTTCGTTGGGTGAGTCAGTCTGCAGATGAGTGTCAGAAGGTGTTTTTTAGGACTTTCTGTAATTTGTTATGAAACAATGCTGAATTTATGTTGAAAAGATTGTTGTACAAAGCTTCAGAGATCTGTCGCTGAGATAGACGATGACTGGAGTCAAGTTTTAAGCAGAAACAAGGTGATAATCGCTTAATGCCGTTGTCTCCAACTGACTTCCGTGTCAGAGGAGGGCTGTCAATCAAACCTCGCTCTCCAGACATGGCCAATCACAGCTGAGCCAGTGCCGACCTGGTTCCCTCCCCCCATAGTGCCATAAGTTTCAAGCGAGTGAGCAGGAATTCTCTGTGCGCGAGCAGAAATAAACTTCACGCGAGCAGAAATAAACTTTGCAAATGCAGAGATCAAATTCGAGCGGCTGGGGAGAGTGCTAGTCCTCGTGCAATTAATATATACGCATGAATGCATTTTTACGCGAGTGTGGGGTTTTGTCACTGATCTGACACCATAGGTGACACTCCTCATCTTAGTCTCTCTTAGTAACATTTGATCCACAAAGCTGAGTGAATTGTTCCTTTCTACTAAATGTAACTATGTCACTTGGCTTCACAACCAACATCGAATCCAAGTAAACACTGAGCAGAATAGGGCCCATAACCTATCCCTGATGGACCCCAGTCTTGTGATGGAGACCTTCCCACTGTCGCCAAGTGCTTGCTCATAGGGGGTCGTTTTGACCGTTGGGGTTTTTCTGTAATTATTGTATGGCTTTTGCCTTATAATATAAAGCGCCTTGGGGCGACTGTTTGTTGTGATTTGGCGCTATATAAATAAAATTGATTTGATTTGATGTCAGCATGATGTGGTATGAGGGTGGTTTTGGTGCTAAGCTTTGTTTTTTTATCTCTGAATATTTTGTTAAGCTCATTTCATGTCGAGCGGAACTTATCACTATTTTCAATATTACACGCTAATGCAAAGAAAACTACTACTCACCAGTTCTTTCCCTGGCATGAACATTTTTGGGATCTGCACAGACATGTTGCTGACTTTCATATCCAGATAAATACATCATCTCATGATGCAAACAGATGGAGTTTATCTCATCCAGTTATACTCCAGACCACCAAACCAATCCCACCTTGTCCTCACTGGTAAGATCATGTAAAGTATGTAAAGTATTCCAATTTTTCTAGCCCAAGTGGTTTTGTGGCATTTATTATGTAAAGTGCTCCCCAGATCACATGGAAGTAAATCCTGGCACTCCATGTCTCTATCCGACTTGAAGCAGCTATGACAACCCAACTTACCTTCACCTTTTTATACTTACCTGACGTGCACAATAATTTTCCAAAGCCGGTCCAGACAAATTTTAACTATGTCATCATGATCAAATTATGATGTCTATTTAAGGAAAGAGACAGACATGTCAGAATCACAAAATCAATGGAATAACTTTAAAAGGTGATATATATATATATATATATATATATATATATATATATATATATATATATATATATATATATATATACATAGGGGGTCGTTTTGACCGTTGGGGTTGACCATTGACCGTTTGACCATTGGGGTTTTTATGTAATTATTGTATGGCTTTTGCCTTACAATATAAAGTGCCTTGGGGCAACTGTTTGTTGTGATTTGGCGCTATATAACTAAAATTGATTTGATTTTTGATTTAAAGAGGTGAGTGACTTTGCCTACAGACAGCAATTGCATATAGGCTAATGATGATGTTCAACAACTTATTGGAGCACCTGTGAATTTTCAGGATGCCTGACTGCAGTATAATAACCCTGGAGCCATTGCAACTTTGGCCATCGTCTTTTGCTTTTCAGAAAAGGACAAGCAGGTCTTTCTTCCGGTCTGTATAGAACACCTGCTCCCAGATGGAAGCCAAGATGCAATCTTGCCAGGAGAGATTCAAGCAGTTGGAGAACAACATCTCCACGTGCCTGAAGATTTTTTCAGCACAGCAACCACAGACTCCTGCAGCACTTCCTGCCTTTTTCCCTACTTTTATTTTCATTGGGATTTGGTAGTTCACAGATGACTGTAGTATCATCCACAAGAACTGTGGCAGCGGGGCTGTCCACCAGACGAGCAGGAAGTAGCCAACCCAGTGCATCAGAGGTAGAGTCCTCTGTAAGGACCATGCTGTCACCTGTGATGACTGTGGGAGCATGAGCTGAGCGTTTGGATGAACTTAATACTTTCTTTTCTCTGCGAACAAGATGAGGGTGACCAGACCACAGCTCATGTGTCACTTCCTCACAGGTTCCTGTAATAAATGTCTCTTTGTCAAACCAAAATGCCTTCACAGATATTTTCTGTGTTACCTCTACAACCTCTATTTGCCACAGTTGGCTTTGTCTCTTGTGGGTGAAATACAATGTGTCCTCGGACAGGAAACATTAGTTACTCAAAGGTAATTCCTGAAGGTTTATCTTTCAAGGATTAAGAGATCTACTGTTTCACAGAATCTGCATTGCTCCTTCACATCCTGAGGTTTGACGATTGGTCAGACACGATATAGCAGTGATTTTTAAGAGGGTGCACCTTCAGTTCTTCATGAGAGGTGATTTGCCGCGGGGCTATGCTACAGTTCATAAAGGTGTCCCTAAAACTGCCAACTGTATGTTTGGAGCCAAATACGATGACCTCTCTCTCTGTCACACACGTACGCATGCAAACACCACCAGTGTTGCCACATTAAATTTGACAATTACTTTATATTAGTTACTATAAACAGTCACATTATGCAATTACTTTACACAGTTACTTCATTAGCAGCTGCGTACAACTTGTTGGAAGCTGCTGAATGTAACTAATAAAGCAACTAGTAATCTAACTTGGTTATTTTTAAGATTGAGTACTCAGAAAAGCAACTACTACTTACTTTGCTAATTACTTACTTTCCTGATTACTCAACCTTAAGAGTAACCAAGTTAGATTACTAGTTACTTTATTAGTTACATTACTTATTAGTTACAAGTTGTCAGCACCTCCTAATAAAGTAACTGACACTGTCATAGCATGACAATCATTGATGTATTTAAGGATCATGAAGTAGAACTGCTATCAACTGTTCATGTGGACTTTAAACAAAATATTATTACTCTGTTAGGCTTTATAGGAGAATGTCAAATGTATTTGGTCCTTTGAAATACTTTAAAACCAGTTGATGAGTTGCTGCATGCTACACACCCTAATTCCAATGAAGTTGGGAAGTTGTGTAAATGTAAATGATTGTGATTTATACAATGATTTGCAAATCTTCTTCAACGTACATTTAGTTGAATACATCACAAAGACAAGATATTTAATGTTCAAACTGCTAAACTTTATTGTTTTGTGCAAATATTTGCTCATTTTGAAATGGATGCCTGCAACACGTTTCAAAAAAGCTGGGACAGTGATATGTTTACCACTGTGTTACATCACCTTTTCTTCTAACAATACTCAGTAAGTGTTTGGGAACTGAGGACACTAATTGTTGAAGTTTGTAGGTGGAATTATTTCCCATTCTTGCTTGATATACAGCTTCAGTTGTTCAACAGTCCGGGATCTCCGTTGTCGTATTTTGCGCTTCATAATGCGTCACACATTTTCAATGGGTGACAGGTCTGGACTGCAGGCAGGTCAGTCTCGTACCCTCACTCTTTTACTACGAAACCACGCTGTTGTAACATGCAGAATGTGGCTTGGCATTGTCTTGCTGAAATAAGCAGGGACGTCCCTGAAAAAGACTCTGCTTGGATGGCAGCATGTGTTGCTCCAAAACCTGGATGTACCTTTCAGCATTGATGGTGCCATCACAGATGTGTAAGTTGCCCATGCCATGGACACTAACACACTGTTGAACTTTGCGCTGGTAAATTTTGTGCTGGTAAAAATCTGCATGGTCTTTTTCCTCTTTTGTCTGGAGGACACGACGTCCATAATTTCCAAAAAACAATTTGAAATGTGGACTCATCACACCACAGCATACTTTTCCACCTTGTGTCTGTCCATTTCAAATTAGCTTGGGCCCAGAGAAGGCGGCAGCATTTCTGGATGTTGTTGATGTATGGCTTTTGCTTTGCATGATAGAGTTTTACCTTGCACTCGTGGATGTAGCGATGAACTATGTTAACTGCCAATGGTTTTCTGAAGTGTTCCTGAGCCCACGCGGTAAGATCCTTTACACAATGATTTGGTTTTTAATGCAGTGTCGCCTGAGGGATCGAAGGTCATAGGCATTCAATGTTGGTTTTTCAACCTTGCCGCTTACGTGTAGAGAAGTTCTCCAGATTCCTCTGAATCTTTTGATTATATTAGGGACTGTAGATGATGGAATCCCTAAATTCCTTGCAACTAAATGTTGAGAAACATTGTTCTTAAACTGTTGGACTATTTTTTCACACAATTGTTCACAAAGTGGTGATCCTCGCCCCATCTTTGCTTGTGAATGGCTGAGCCTTTTGGGGATGCTCTTTTATACCCAGTCATGACACTTACAATTAGTGTCCTCAGTTCCCAAACGCTTATTGAGTGTTGTTAGAAGGAAAGGTGATGTAACACAGTGGTAAACATACCCCTGCCCCAGCTTTTTTGAAGCATGTTGCAAGCATCTGTTTCAAAATTAGCAAATATTTACATAAAAATAAAGTCTATCAGTTTGAACATTAAATACGTATCTTGTCTTTGTGGTGTATTCAACTGACTATTGGTTGAAGAGGATTTGCAATTCACTTTATTCTGTTTTTATTTATATTTTACACAACATCCCAACTTCATTGGAATTGGGGTTGTACTAACCACGAGCTTGTTGTTTTGAATTCAGCCTGTGAGAGTAGCTTTGATTCAAAGCTTTAATTGAAAGCTCAAAAAAGTACTTCAGTTACCGTCTTTGCATTGAATTATGTGATATCCTAACATGACATCAAACATTATCAATCAATAAAGAGGTATCATAGCTTAGTTAGTCCACAGTCAGCTTGTTTTGAATTTAGACTGTGAGAGTAGCTTCTATTTGAAGCTTTGATTCAAAGCTCATAAACTTCAGAGTGCTTCAGTTGCAGACATTGTGTTGAATTATGTGATATCCTAACTTGATATCAAACATAAAATATTATCAATCAATAAAGAGGTATCATAGCTTAGTTAGTCCGCAGTCGGCTTGTTGTTTGGAATTTAGCCTGTGAGATGAGCTTCGATTCAAAGCTTTGATTCGAGCTTTGATTCAAACCTTTGATTCAAACCTTTGATTCACAGATCAAAAATTCCAGAGTGCATTAGTTGCAGTGTTTGCATTGAATTATGTGATGTCCTACCTTGATATGAAACATTATTGCTAAAGAGTTAGCATAGCTTAGTTAGTCCACAGTCAGCTTTTTGTTTGAATTAAGCCAGCAAAACATTCAAGTCAAAGGTTTGAAGCACGCCTTTAGATTCCAAATAGTGCTTCATGCCGATCTTTGCTTCTGATTATGTGAAGTGTAACGATCGCAAAAGCATCCAAATGAAATTAGACAAAAGTAGCTGGAAGCTAAACTGGAAACAAGTCTGTGGCGGTTGTTGTGTACCAATAATTTATCAGAGTATTACAGCCACAGTGGCGGCAGGTGAGTGAAACTCGTGCACAGCCCATGAGTGATTTCTCCATTGTCCATTAAAATGAGATAAAACAACATGAAAAAACAATTGCATTTCCGAGGGGAAAGTTTGTTGCTTAAATTAAAACTTCATCCTCAGGTCACATGATTGTGAAAGGTTTTTAACATTCCACAGAGTTTCATATGACTCAGCCAGGAAGTGGGCTTTACTCTCAATAACTGAAATTAAATGAAAAAAACTGAAATGAAGTGTTGGAACACATTTCAGTACACACTGACACTGACAGGTAGTTGCATACTCTGACTCTGAACAAACCATACTTAGTGCCCTGTCCCACTGGCGTTTAGGAGGATTTGCGGATGGAATGCACAGAAAAGTGGCCCACATCCGCCAAAAAACCGCAATAACCGTGTAACATTCCTGTATGAGTCGGCCGCCATCTGAACATGTCCGTGATCATCCGCAGAGGCACACATGTCCACAGCCAGGATTTTTGAGCGGCTCAAAAATCCTGCTGCGGATGAGATCTGCATCACTGCCTGAACACATACTGAAGACATACGCAGGACATACACAACCAACGCACCGCATATCAATCAATCAATCAATTTTTTTTTTTATATAGCGCCAAATCACAACAAACAGTTGCCCCAAGGTGCTTTATATTGTAAGGCAAGGCCATACAATAATTATGTAAAACCCCAACGGTCAAAACGACCCCCTGTGAGCAAGCACTTGGCTACAGTGGGAAGGAAAAACTCCCTTTTAACAGGAAGAAACCTCCAGCAGAACCAGGCTCAGGGAGGGGCAGTCTTCTGCTGGGACTGGTTGGGGCTGAGGGAGAGAACCAGGAAAAAGACATGCTGTGGAGGGGTCACCTGATCCAGCCCTAACTATAAGCTTTAGCAAAAAGGAAAGTTTTAAGCCTAATCTTAAAAGTAGAGAGGGTGTCTGTCTCCCTGATCTGAATTGGGAGCTGGTTCCACAGGAGAGGAGCCTGAAAGCTGAAGGCTCTGCCTCCCATTCTACTCTTACAAACCCTAGGAACTACAAGTAAGCCTGCAGTCTGAGAGCGAAGCGCTCTATTGGGGTGATATGGTACTACGAGGTCCCTAAGATAAGATGGGACCTGATTATTCAAAACCTTATAAGTAAGAAGAAGAATTTTAAATTCTATTCTAGAATTAACAGGAAGCCAATGAAGAGAGGCCAATATGGGTGAGATATGCTCTCTCCTTCTAGTCCCCGTTAGTACTCTAGCTGCAGCATTTTGAATTAACTGAAGGCTTTTCAGGGAACTTTTAGGACAACCTGATAATAATGAATTACAATAGTCCAGCCTAGAGGAAATAAATGCATGAATTAGTTTTTCAGCATCACTCTGAGACAAGACCTTTCTAATTTTAGAGATATTGCGTAAATGCAAAAAAGCAGTCCTACATATTTGTTTAATATGAGCTTTGAATGACATATCCTGATCAAAAATGACTCCAAGATTTCTCACAGTATTACTAGAGGTCAGGGTAATGCCATCCAGAGTAAGGATCTGGTTAGACACCATGTTTCTAAGATTTGTGGGGCCAAGTACAATAACTTCAGTTTTATCTGAGTTTAAAAGCAGGAAATTAGAGGTCATCCATGTCTTTATGTCTGTAAGACAATCCTGCAGTTTAGCTAATTGGTGTGTGTCCTCTGGCTTCATGGATAGATAAAGCTGGGTATCATCTGCGTAACAATGAAAATTTAAGCAATACCGTCTAATAATACTGCCTAAGGGAAGCATGTATAAAGTGAATAAAATTGGTCCTAGCACAGAACCTTGTGGAACTCCATAATTAACCTTAGTCTGTGAAGAAGATTCCCCATTTACATGAACAAATTGTAATCTATTAGACAAATATGATTCAAACCACCGCAGCGCAGTGCCTTTAATACCTATGGCATGCTCTAATCTCTGTAATAAAATTTTATGGTCAACAGTATCAAAAGCAGCACTGAGGTGTAACAGAACAAGCACAGAGATGAGTCCACTGTCCGAGGCCATAAGAAGATCATTTGTAACCTTCACTAATGCTGTTTCTGTACTATGATGAATTCTAAAACCTGACTGAAACTCTCCAATAGACCATTCCTCTGCAGATTGATCAGTTAGCGGTTTTACAACTACCCTTTCAGAATTTTGAGAGAAAGGAAGGTTGGAGATTGGCCTATAATTAGCTAAGATGCTGGGTCAAGTGAGTGATGGCATATCCCCTGTCATCCGCTGATATCCGCAACCGACGGGTTGGCGTGGCTTGGTGGCGGCCCGGGACAGCGTGCAAAACAGATATGACGCGTGCCCAGCACGGCCACATCACGGTCGCAAATGGTATGTCGCGCATGCAGACAGAGTGGGCACAGATGGAGCGAGTGCATCCCGGCCCACTTGCCCCTCATGGGGCGCCTCCGCGGGATCGCCTTCGCTTCTGTTCCCTGTTATATCCGCTTTTCCTCCTCATGTATTCGCTGATCACCCCGGGACATTTGTCATTTTCCGCCCACCTTTGTTGCAGACGCTCAGCTTTTTGTCTCTCAATTTCATGCGCAAATCCTCCTAAACGCCAGTGGGACAGGGCCCTTAGTTATTATCATGTTTGAGTGTATTTTGTTTCTCAATACTTTGAGGTGGCAGCACCCTAACACCCTCAAGTGACCAGGCACCCCTGCAATAATAGACTGATGGCAATACATTCCAAAATGACATGTATAATGCAAATTATTATTTGGGTTAATATGGTTCTATAAAGGGATCATTTGGACCATCTGTCATGCTTACTTATCATGTTACAGGGTAACATGTCACATGTCATAGAATCCAGTGGACAACGACTTTGTTTGACCTTTACTTTGGAGACCAAACATTCAGCACAGTCAAACTATTCCATTTATTAATCCTTTTATTTCAATCAATAATTTGCATCGTTTACTGAAATTGGAGCAACTTGAACTTTTGACCCCTGTACAAACTGAAACTGACCTTTGTTACAATTTTTTATGTTTTAAATTTTCAATTTTCAATTTATTTTCAATTATGTAGTGCCAAATCACAACAAAGTTGCCTCACGGTGCTTCACACAACTAAGGTCTAACCTTTCCAACCCCCAAAGCAAGCACACAGGCGACAGTGGTAAGGAAAAACTCCCTCTGATGATTTGAGGAAGAAACCTCAAGCAGACCAGACTCAAAGGGGTGACCCTCTGCTTGGGCCATGCTACCAACACAATTTACAAAACAAAACAATTCTGTTTTTACCACATAACTCCAGAGCATTCACTCATAGATAGTCCAAACTATACCTTTTTGGAATCATTATGATCAGACAAATAATGTGGTATAGTTTTCAACATAATTGAAGCATTTTTACATTTTGACCTCTGTGTAATTCTTCATTGACCCCTACCTTGCTACAGCTGCCACCCTGGGATGGCTGTACTAGATTTTTGTGGAGGCCATGATAAACTGAGGCTGCATTCTAAGTGCTGTTTCGTCACCTTAAGTTGTACCGATTAGGTCAAAATTGATGACTGGCTCATGGACTAATACTCTGGACGTGATGGTCCTGCTGAGCCATTGCAGTTGTCTGACTTAAGCATCTACACACTGGTTAAGGGTGCATGTGTTGTGTCTTCAGCATTGCTTTGTAGCTCATGATAATCTGACACTGATGCACAGCAGTGATAAAAATGTCTGCTGCTTGCATAAACCTATAGCATCCATAAAACAGGACCAAAATCCTGTCAAACCTGGCATTCTCTCAACACCTCCATCATGTCTAATGTGTATTTATATGAAAATATCCTTCTGTTTGCTTTTCTAGCACTGAGTACACAGCAGACAGACAAATATAGCATGGATGGGAAGCATGGGCCAGAGCTGCAAGAAAGAATCTAAGAAATATATTTTTCATGTGGAGCTCACAGACCTGCAGGCAGCACTCCAACCCATCACTGCAGGGCACGATGAAACACTGGCAATATTTCTTCTGCAGTTTTAGACCAATGAAACACACTAGTTGCAGTGAAATGTTGAGTTTCACAAACACAACAGAATAGTAAACTCTTACTTACTGATCCAACAGACAGCAAAGGTAATAAAGTGTGTCCGTAAAGACAAGAGACAAGTGACAAGAGAGACTCTGACATGACCTCGTTTAATCCTTCCCACCCCTTTACTCACAGTGGACACCGACAAGATGTAGCACATCTAACTGCAGGCCCAAATCTGGAGTGGACAGGTTTGTGAACTGGTGTGATGCCCATCAACTGCAGATTAATACTAATAAAACATGGAAATGTTGGTGGACCCCAGGGCTGTTGGGGACCGTAGTGTGGTCACCATACATGGACGTAAAATTGAGCAGGTGCATTCATATAAATATCTGGGGGTTTACATCGAGAATAACTTAAGCTGGCACACGCAAGTGTCAAGTGTTTGTGCCCGTATCCACCAGCACATGCACTTTCTTCGTCGATCTACTATGTTGTTGTTTTTGATGTATGGGTGGTATGTATCATATATGTTGTTGTGTAGCAGACTCCTCTGTCCAAGGCAAATTTCTCCTTAGGGAGACAAATAAAGACACTTTGACTTTGACACATACCTGTAGAGGGCAGTATTATTTGCTTTTGATGCACTTGTTGCTTCCTTGGTTTCATAGAGCCTATGCAATGTCAGTGGACAGGAGCATTATGTATTTTTGCTAAAGATTTGATTTAGCATATATAAACAAAGCTGGCAGCCAATATGGCAGCCAAAATCCTTTGTCGTTTCTCATATTTCAGTCGAAACAAAAAAATACTCTTTTCATAAAAGTTTGTTAAATGTGAGAATTTTCTATGTAAGTCATTGTAACAAATACCTTTGTGGCTATTAATTCATGTCTATGCACAATTTAGATGGCAGTGTTAGTGATAAATTTAGTTTAAAGGAGTGAATGTCAGCAGACAACCAGGGCACACTGGTGCGAAACTCAGCGTGGGGTTCAGTGTCAGCTAATCCTGCTTTACTAATGTTCCCTAGCTTTACTAACTCCAATATGGTAGAATAGGACTAGTTTTAGTGTAGTTTAGCTTAGTTTAGTGTCCCAAATGCTGTCTAATAGCTCCATATCAATTAGCTGGTAGAAAGTACTTGGTAGATTTAGTTATTGTACTGAAATTGGTACAATCGGTGGCCATCTTGAAAAATGGTGGCCATATTGAAATTTTGTGTGGCTATCCAAATTTTTCAAAAGAGTTAGTCTTAATGAGCAATTGTATTTTTCTGCTTATCTGCTGCACCACTAATAATGCAGAATATAATGTCTGACACCCTTCACCTTAATGCTTCATCATGTATTTTCTGTAAACTGCTGTGTAGCTTTACAAGATTAACAGGTTGATAAACAGTTTATTCCAATCCACTCATGCTTCATCAAAAATTAACACTGCTGTGTCTGCAATTTCACAATCCGAAAATATTTAGGTCATTTTTTTTAATATGTGCTTCTTGTGTGTGTGTGCATCTGTGTGTGTGTGTGCATGTGTGTGTGTGTGTGTGTGTGTCTGTGTGTGTGTGTGCATGTGTGTGTGTGATGGGAATCTGTGTCGAGAACGGTCATAGTCCATTTTTGTCAAATGGATTATTTGCTAAAGCTGAGTCAAGGGTATTTATTCTGCCTAATTCTGGCTCTCGATGACAGTTTCCTTGCATCTGTGGAGTGACAGCACCACATCACATTGTGGCTGTCTAGAAGGAGGAGAGATGTGTCAGGCAAGTCAAGGAATACAAACACAACACATTCTGATTAAATGCAGATGGGACACAGGTGGATGAAATAAATCATGGATTAAATTATTTCATTATTATGTTCCCAATATTTTGTTCCAGCATGGTGGATCATGAGTATACCACCTGCAGTTTGTTATTACAGTCACATCGCACCTCACACATGATCATGTTCTCACTGAATCCGCCCTGACACTGTCAGTGCTGCACAACACACTGTGCTTTTTCATTCTTTCTACAAGTTTTCATGTGTCCACATGTAGGTTCAACCATAAACTACAGCCAGAAAAAGCAGCTGTCCAGCCACAAGTGTCCATCTTTTTGAGGAGGTGGGGCGGAATTTATTCTTTTTTTTTTTTTTTTTTCCTGTGGCTGCATTTCAGAACCATGGACAGCTTCTGGCCTACAGTTTGTAGAATCACCCACTGAGGATTAGAATAACTGTAATGGTGATCAGGTTGATGGCAGGTGGATGATTTATGAGTAGTAGTGGGTTTGGATGATGTTAGTGTTGATCTGTGCATCACTCATGTATGTATATATATGTTTGCGATGGTATATGTTTGTGATGGTTTGCACGCTGATGCCAATTGATTGCAATGTGTGGACAATGTGTCTACATTTATAAATTAGCCAGTGATTGTTTGCAACCTTCTCCATTCTGTCTGAGAGTGATCACACTCAGTTTGAGTTGGACTGCCATTGTTTATAGACAAGGGGTGTCCCACCAGGCAATTGCCTTGTGATCTAAAGTGGTTGCATTGAGGTTCAGGGTGCTGCACACTTAATCTCCACGCGACCATTTGGTCACTGCAACACCTTGCGACATGATTCACTGTATTCACTGGATGACCACCAGCTTTTCCTACTTGTAAGGAAGTTTCTGTCCTCTTTTTACGCTGAAGTGACTGGGGTATAACTAGTAATACAGGTCCACTGTGCACAGTTTTTCCCATTGCAGCCACAGGGGCCTATAACTCCTTCAATATTCTCATGGGTGTCTTACTGGCTTCCCTCACTGGTCTCCCTATATGGAAACTTAGTTTTTGAGAATTTTGTACTCTACGCAGAATTAAAATACAGTACCATAGTGTTTGTTTTTCTTTATAAATGATGTAAATAAAATTCAATACATATTAATTGACTTGGAGATGTGGATGTAACATCCCTTTTCAGAGAGGAGTCAGAGAGGAGGATGTTGAGAAAACTGCTCACCATCCGGGATAACACCTCCCACCCCCTGCATGCCATACTGATGTCCTGTCACAGCACCTTCAGCCAAAGACTGAAGCCACCAAGGTGCACCACAGAACACCACACGAGGTCTTTCCTACCTGTGGCATTCAGACTGTATAACTTCTCCCCTTCTGCAGAATGAATACATAACGATCAGAGTTTTTCAGTTACTCAGAGCTATGTGCAATACTGTCAACATCTTGTGTAAGTGTCTTCAGTCATTTTGCATAAACATGTTGTATTCACTGTTATTGTAAAAAAGAAAGAAAGAAAAAACAATGTTTACTGTTTACTGTTTTGGCACTCTAGAAAAACAATTTCCTTTGAGATTAATAAAGTTCTTCTTCTTCTTATTCTTGAGTTGTCTAACAACAACTTGTCCAAGGTTAAAAGATAAACCTTTATATATAACCTTTATATGAAGAGTTCAGGCGCAAAACCCCGTAAACGCCACGCCCACAGAAAATGAGATAACCATTGCAAGTGAAAGCTTACTGAGGCTTGTATCCAATAACAAAATCAATTCTGCTGCAACACCCCATAAATCCTGTGGTAAAGATGCAAGTCAAGATGCGGTTTGTATGCAGAACCTCATAAGCGCCATCCCAGTTTGTGCGCAAAACCACATAGTGAACAGTGCACCACTCACTGGCATGTATCTCGGTCACGTGACGCAAAGATTGCAGCGCCCACAAGAGCTTCTCTGATGCTGTGTTTACACATAACAATGACGCGTCACGAATGCCACAAAGTATACATTCTTGGCTGTTGATCACAAATGTGATGATTTGAGGCAGAGGCGTCAGGTGTCCTCAGGAACTGCTGCAACCTGTTACCACGTAACAGCGCATTGTTAAGTTCTGTCACTTTGTGAATGAGGTGAATTGTCTCCACAAACACACCCATATTCATCCATCTGCTGATGAACAATTCAGATCGCTCCAGTTTGCTCCTTTAAATCCACACCAGAAGAACTTTGTGACTGCATGCTTAGTTGGGCTCTATGCCATGGAGTGGTGCAGAGAGGAGGAGGAGATGGAGAGACCCAGATGTGTGGCTACACGTGGCTCTTGTCTCGCTCATTTTCCCAAACATCAGATGCAGCAGCAGGTGGAACACCTGCAGGAGCACGCTGAGGAGCATTGGAATGAAACTTTTTGCCGACTTGGCATCTCTGTCCTAGTGTACGTTAAAGTGATGGACTTACTGAGTTTTGTAAACAAACTGAAGGTGTAAAATATCAGGTTTTGCAGCCAAATATATTAAAGGTTGCTAATTAACCATCTGGGGTCTGAGCGCATTTTTTGGACAGTTCACTCGCCTGGCATAAATGTTTTATTTTTGCTGTTAACAGCTCTCCCTGCATCCCACAATCAAGTTTTATGTCTCTTTTTTCAAGACAACCTGTACTTTCAGAATATATATGCTATAGTTGTGTTTTATAAGTGTAATAAAGGTTTACAATCAGATGTAAGAAAGGAAAAAGTAAAGCGGAAAATAATTTTCCACACACATTTATTCAAAACACACAGTAAACTATAATAAAAAACTGTTTTGAAACTTTATAAAGGTAATTTGGGCTCTTGTGTGAAAGACTGTACAACAAAAAGGTTCAAACAATAAACACAAATGCACATTTTGAACATATTGAATTTTGAACAACATGAATATATATAAAATGGTCTATGTGTTTTGTTTGTCTTCATCTCAAAGCAATTTCTGTCTGCTATTACACAAAGGTCACATCACAAACGTCTACTGTGTTTTTGAGTGTTCTGTCCTGCTCTGAAAGCAGCTTTGACACTTTGGCCCATTTACACTCTGAGGAGCGCCCCCCCCCCCCCCCCTGCTCCACTGATATGGTAACAGTGCTTTATGCTGGAGCGAGAGAGCTTGCCACAGGCTTATTCAATAACATTCACAGGTAATGAAGAGTGGAGCATCTCTAAAACTCACACACTCTGTGTTTGAGCATGTGAGATTGTCATCAGAGGCCCTCTGTCTGCTCACTTTCACTGATCACTGTGCGTAATGGTGCAGGGTGCATTGGAGAAAGCAGCCAGATGGCTATTCAAATGAGCCAACTAGTAACACATCACTACTAAAAACAATCTTTGGTTTATCACGTGAGGTAAATCTACCCTACGATTGGACTTTTGAAAACCATGTGATAGTGAACCAATTCTGATTGGACACTCACATTGCATACGTCATCACACAGCTTCTATGAGGAGTACAAAGATGGCCGATGGCTAGCTTGAAAGTCCGTGGAGTTAACTTTTCCGCAAAAAACTAAGTTTGTATCTCATATCATTAAAAAGTTATTTATAATTTAGTAAAGCTTGGTCTCAGCCATCGTATACAACAACATTGGCCCCAGAGGGTTAACATATTTCTGAATAAAGGTTGATTTTTGAGATTCTGCTATTTTGTTCAGTGCACCATAACCATTTCATAACAAGAAAGAATGATTCAAGGAGAAGTATAACTTCCATCAGGTAAATATCCTTATTTAAAACAAGTGTGGTCTGGTAGAGATACAGGGTTTTGCGCCTGAACTCTTCATATATAACAACACAATCTCTTTGTGAATTTATACATCCGCTATTATGGAGCCTATGGATCCCTTGTTTGCATGTTGGGCCTCCAAGAATTTATTTACAGCACAGAGCTCCTTTTTCATCATAGGAAAGAGGTAAGAGTCTGATGGTGCCACATCAGCTTGAATAGGATGGTTGATCAAGAAGTTGGAATCCAAACTTAGTGATAGGAGCCCTTTTCCCAACATCCCATAGGACTTTTTCTTGCAGCTGCCTCGAGAGATCAGAGTAGCAAGTTCTGGAGACATTCTAACCCCTAGTTTGTGTACCTGTAGCATGCATCCAAAAAGGAGGACATCACATTGCCTGCAGACATCACTGAATTGGCCTTCTTTGGAATGGGATAATCTAGATAATTGATTGGAAGTGGAGTTTCATGTCACAGAATTAAAAAAAAAAAAAATTCAAATGCATGAAAGCCCAAAGGTCTCTAAATGTCTTCATGCCACTGTTTACTTCTGATGTTGTGCAATCTGATTTATACTTGTTCTCGAACAGCAAGAATTACTGAGCTCAAAAGCACTTCAGATATGATGATGACACCACGCCCACCACTCAGGAGCTGTCCTGATGAGTAAGAGCAAACTAATAAATGCAACAGGCACTCAGGTACTGCAGTACTGCTACCCAAAGTGTTTGGACCGGCAAAAGCACTAAAGCGGAAATGACTACCAAAGAAAGTCATTCTACAGTAGTATGATATCATAGTATCTTCATCCAACAGACAAAAACTTTGTGTGCCTCCAGAAAAAACAAGGTCAGTCTTCATTGTATGAGAGAGAGAGAGAGATGATCCAATGGGAGAGAGAATGCAGTACGAGGAAAAAGTGTTAAAAAGAGAACCAAAAAACGATAATACAGGATGGAGTACAATTAACAAGGTTACTGCAAAACTACCGGCATGCGCTACTGTAGTACTCTGTGTGTTTTGGTGTATTTATATGCTGCTGGCTCCACTGAAGCTCATTTCCCACTAAAAATAACACACTGTGCCAACACCACAACCCTCACACACAAACACACTTTCACACACATTTCATAAAGGCGCAGTAAATGCCATGAAATTAACCTTCTGCCTGCTGTTAGTGCCTTGGCCCTGAAAACTTCAGAGCCAACTGCAGTCTGAGACTGTTGGGTTGCTGCTACAATTCTTGCAAACGTCATAAAAGCTCAGAACTTCTCATCCTTTTTCCTGTTCTGTATAATCATCTTTTTCTTAAAACATGGTGGTCAGTGTGTCTGATGGACTTGACCCAAACAGCCCTGCCCTGCGCCTCCTCCCCAACTCAGCCTCATTTCCTTCAGGTCTTCCTTTACTGTTCAGTGTTTGCATGGACAGGGTAATGGGGACGTTTATGGAGCCATATCTATTATTTTAAAATCAATTTTTGATTTATCTTGATAATTATTTTAATGGATTTAGGGCAGTTGATAGTTATCTCCTTTTCCAAATGCTTTCTTTCAGGGACTCCTCATGCAGCAGTCACTCCTCTTTAATATCTTTTGGATTTGTGACATTGGAGGGAGACATTGAAGGGAGACATTGGAGAGGAAAAGGCAGGGTGGGATATTTATAACCATTCGAATTCTTACTCTTGGTAATTTCTGCAAAATGATCCACCCTATAAACTCATCCTCACTTCATATTTTTAAGCCTCCAATGACCATACGCAGACTTGACGGGCCGGGAGGACAGATTTAAATTTGAAATGTGGGTGAGCAGACATAAGTACAAAGCTTAGAAATACATGTTACATTGATTTTCACAGTGCATCACTTTTTCCACATTTTATGTCACAGCTTTATTCCAAAATGGAGGAAATGAATTTTTTTTCCCTCAAAATTCTACTCACGACACCCCATAATGACAACATGAAATATATATATATATATATATATATATATATATATATATATATATATATATATATATATACACATAACTAAGAAATCACATATGCAGTGGTCCCTCGTTTATCGCGGGAGTTATGTTCTAAAAATAGCCCGCAAAAGGTGAAACCCGCGAAGTAGTCAGCGTTATTTTTATAGACATTTTAAGGCTGTAAAACCCCTCACTACACACTTTATACACTTTTCTCAAACAGGCATTAACATTTTCTCACTTTTCTCTCGAGTGTAAACACTCTGAAAGTTCAAATCTTAGTAGAAAAATAAGACCAATCTATTTTCAGGCCCAAACGTTTTTTGAGAAATAAAAATAGAACATTTTCCTATAAATAATTATTATTTATTATTATTATTATTATTATTAATTATTATTAAATAATTATGATGGCTTTTAGAACTAACAAATTTAATTTTAACGATCAACCTACGAGGTTGGGCACATAAGAAATTATTAATAGTGACTGACCAGTGTTTCACAGGTCCTCTGATCGTGCCTCTTTGTCCTGGCGGTGCGCCGCAGTCGTGCCTTTTTCCACTGAGTCACACCTCGGTGTTGTTTACCGAGTGAAGAACACAGTTATGGGTAGTTGTTGGCGCTCTTTTTTCTTCTGGGCGAGAAGATTCTTATAAACAGACACGCAGAACACAATGCGCGTACTCTCCCTTCACGGTTCCACAAACGACCTGCTTGATGAGGATGCAGAACACAATGCACTGTAAAAAAAAAAAAGCATGCAAAGTTGGGCTAAAAAATCCGCGAAACTGCGAGGCCGCGAAAGGTGAACTGTGTTATAGCGAGGGACCACTGTACATAAGTACATCTTGGTGCACCTATCTTTGGGCAGTTTTGCTCATTCCTCTTTGCAGCACTTCTCACATGCCATCATGTTAGATGGGGAGCGTCGGTGCACAGCCATTTTCAGATCTCTCCAGAGATTTTCAATCGTATTCAGATCTGGGCTCTGGCTGGACCACTCAAGGACATTCACAGAGTTGTCCTGAAGCCACTCCTTTGATATCTTGGCTGTGTGCGTCGGGTCATTGAATGTCTGAGGTCAAGAGCGCTCTGGAGAAGGTTTCATCCAGGATGTCTCTGTAGATTGATGTAATCATCTTTCCCTCAATCCTGACTAGTCTCCCAGTTCCTGCTGCTGAAAAACATCCTCACTGCATGAAGCTGCCACCACTATGCTTCCATGGTTGCCATGCACCTTTTGCTAAAGAGTGGCTTCTGTCTGGCCACTCCACCATACAGGCCTGATGTGTGGATTTTGTGTGGTTATCCTTCTGGAAGGTTTTCTTCTCTCCAAAGAGGAATGCTGGAGCTCTGACAGAGTGACCATCGGGTTCTCAATCACTCAGTTTAGATGGGCAACCAGCTGTAGGAAGAGTCCTGGAGGATCCAAACTTCTTCCATTTACAGATGATGTAGGCCATTGTGCTCAATGAGACCTTCTAAGCAGCAACAATGTTTCTGTACCCTTCCCCAGATTTGTGCCTTGAGACTATCCTGTGTCAGAGGTGTACAAGCAATTCATTTGACTTCATGTTTGGTTTGTACTCTGACATGCACTGTCAACTGTGGGACCTTATATGTAGACAGGTGTGTGCCTTTCTAAATCATGTTCAATCAACTGAATTTACCCCACATGGACTCCAGTTAAGCTGTAGAAACATCTCAAGGATGATCAGTGGAAATAAGTTGCACCTGAGCTCATTTTTGAGCTTCATGGCAAAATCTCACTCACTTTCTCGCTTATCTGGGACCAGGTTGCAGGGGCAACAGCTCCAGCAGGGGACCCCAGAAGTCCCTTTCCCGGGCCACATTGACCACCTCTAAGTGGAGGATCCTGAAGCATTCCCAGGCCAGTGTGGAGATATAATATCTCCACCTAGTCCCGGGTTTTCCTCTGGATCTCCTCCTAGAGGGATGTGTCTGGAACACCTCTCTAGGGAGGCACCCAGGGAGCATCCTTACCAAATGCCAAACCGCCTCAGTTACCTACTGGAAAGAGCTTCATGGCAAAGGCTGTGAATACTTTTGTACATGTGATTTCTTAGGTTTTATATATATATATATATATATATATATATATATATATATATATATATATATATATATATATATATATCTATATATATATATATATATATATATATATATATATATATATATATATATATTTGCAAAATCTCCAAAATACCTTTTTTTGCATTGTCATTATGGGGTATTGTGTGTAGATCTTTGAGGGGAAAAATGAATTTCATCCATTTTGGAAAAAGGCTGTAGCATTAAAAAAAGGTGAAAAATGTGAAGTGTTGTGTATACTTTCCAGAAGCACTGTAAAACTAAAGCTGGCACACCACGTTTCCGGTGCCAGATAATGATCAAGAGTAATAACTATAAGTATAAACATAAGTTAATGTTATTGTTGCAATGAGCTGCTTTATCTTTAAAACTGAGTGGGATCACAATGCCTGTAGGTATAGATTTTCTATTGGAGTCTGTTATGGCATATATTAACTCCCTGAATGTGTAATGGACAGCATGGTGACTTATTGGTTAGCATTGCTGCCTCACAGCAAGGAGGTCATGGGATCACTTCCCACCTTTCTGTGTGGAGTTTGCATGTTCTCCTTGTGTTTGCGTGGATTCCCTCCAGGTGGTTCCTCCCACTTCCAAAGACAAAGACATGCAGGTTAGATGAAATGATGTCTCTAAATTGACAGTAGGTGTGTATGTCTGTGAATATGTTTGTTTGTCAATATGTGGCCCTGTGTGTATTCATATATATATATATACAGTGAGGAAAATACACTCAACAAAAATATAAATGCAACACTTTTGGTTTTGCTCCCATTTTGTATGAGATGAACTCAAAGATCTAAAACTTTTTCCACATACACAATATCACCATTTCCCTTAAATATTGTTCACAAACCAGTCTAAATCTGTGATAGTGAGCACTTCTCCTTTGCTGAGATAATCCATCCCACCTCACAGGTGTGCCATACCAAGATGCTGATTAGACACCATGATTAGTGCACAGGTGTGCCTTAGACTGCCCACAATAAAAGGCCACTCTGAAAGGTGCAGTTTTATCACACAGCACAATGCCACAGATGTCGCAAGATTTGAAGGAGCGTGCAGTTGGCATGCTGACAGCAGGAATGTCAACCAGAGCTGTTGCTCGTGTATTGAATGTTCATTTCTCTACCATAAGCCGTCTCCAAAGGCGTTTCAGAGAATTTGGCAGTACATCCAACCAGCCTCACAACCGCAGACCACATGTAACCACACCAGCCCAGGACCTCCACATCCAGCATGTTCACCTCCAAGATCGTCTGAGACCAGCCACTCGGACAGCTGCTGAAACAATCGGTTTGCATAACCAAAGAATTTCTGCACAAACTGTCAGAAACCGTCTCAGGGAAGCTCATCTGCATGCTCGTCGTCCTCATCGGGGTCTCGACCTGACTCCAGTTCGTCGTCGTAACCGACTTGAGTGGGCAAATGCTCACATTCGCTGGTGTTTGGCACGTTGGAGAGGTGTTCTCTTCATGGATGAATCCCGGTTCACACTGTTCAGGGCAGATGGCAGACAGCGTGTGTTGGCATCGTGTGGGTGAGTGGTTTTCTGATGTCAGTGTTGTGGATCGAGTGGCCCATGGTGGCGGTGGGGTTATGGTATGGGCAGGCGTCTGTTATGGACGAAGAACACAGGTGCATTTTATTGATGGCATTTTGAATGCACAGAGATACCGTGACGAGATCCTGAGGCCCATTGTTGTGCCAACATCCAAGAACATCACCTCATGTTGCAGCATGATAATGCACGGCCCCATGTTGCAAGGATCTGTACACAATTCTTGGAAGCTGAAAATGTCCCAGTTCTTGCATGGCCGGCATACTCACCGGACATGTCACCCATTGAGTATGTTTGGGATGCTCTGGACCGGCGTATACGACAGCGTGTACCAGTTCCTGCCAATATCCAGCAACTTCGCACAGCCATTGAAGAGGAGTGGACCAACATTCCACAGGCCACAATTGACAACCTGATCAACTCTATGCGAAGGAGATGTGTTGCACTGCATGAGGCAAATGGTGGTCACAAAGATACTGACTGGTATCCCCCCCCCCCAATAAAACAAAACTGCACCTTTCAGAGTGGCCTTTTATTGTGGGCAGTCTACGGCACACCTGTGCACTAATCATGGTGTCTAATCAGCATCTTGATATGGCACACCTGTGAGGTGGGATGGATTATCTCAGCAAAGGAGAAGTGCTCACTATCACAGATTTAGACTGGTTTGTGAACAATATTTAAGGGAAATGGTGATATTGTGTATGTGGAAAAAGTTTTAGATCTTTGAGTTCATCTCATACAAAATGGGAGCAAAACCAAAAGTGTTGCGTTTATATTTTTGTTGAGTGTAAGTATTTGAACACCCTGTGGTTTTGCAAGTTCTCCCACTTAGAAATCATGGAGGGGTCTGAAATTTTCATCTTAGGTGCATGTCCACTGTGAGAGACATAATCTGAAAAATAATTTAAAAAATCATAATCTAAAATATAATCTATCATCATCTATAATCATCTATAATCAATCATAATCTAAAAAAAATCCTAATCTAAAAAAAAAATCTGGAAATCACAATGTATGATTTTTTTTTCATAATTTATTTGTATGTTACTGCTGCAAATAAGTATTTGAACACCTACCAACCAGCAAGAATTCTGGCTCACACAGACCTGTTCATTTTTCTTTAAGAAGCCCTCTTATTCTGCACTCTTTACCTGTATTAATTGCACCTGTTTGAACTTGTTACGTGTATAAAAGACACCTGTTCACACACTCAATCAATCACACTCCAACCTGTCCACCATAGCCAAGACCTTGGTAGAAGACAACAACTGTTATGATTATTTATTAGAAAGTGAAAGAAACACAAGATGACTGTCAATCTCCCTCGGTCTGGGATTCCATGCAAGATCTCACTTTGTGGGGTAAGGATGATTCTGAGAAAGCACAGAACTACACAGGAGGACCTGGTCAATGACCTGAAGAGAGCTGGGACCACAGTCACAAAGATTACATTAGTAACACATGATGCTGTCATGGTTTAAAATCCTGCAGGGCAGCAAGGTCCCCCTGCTCAAGCCAGCACATGTCCAGGCCCGTTTGAAGTTCACCAGTGACCATCTGGATGATCCAGAGGAGGCATGGGAGAAGTTCATGTGGTCAGAAGAGACCAGAATACAGCTTTATGGAATCAACTCCACTTACCATGTTTAGAGGATGAGAACAACCCAAGAAAACCATTCCAACTGTGAAGCAAGGGGGGTGGGAAACATCATCCTCTGGGGGTGCTCTTCTGCAAAGGGGACAGGACGACTGCACTATATTGAAGGGAGGATGGATGGGGTCATGTATTGCGAGATTTTGGCAAACAACCTCCTTTCCTCAGTAAGAGCATTGAGGATGGGTCATGGCTGGGTCTTCCAGCATGACAATGACCCCAAACACACAGCCAGGGCAACTAAGGAGGGGCTCCGTAAGAAGCATTTCAAGGTCCTGGAGTGGCCTGGCCAGTCTCCAGACCTGAACTCAATAGAAAATCTTTGGAGGGAGCTGAAACTCCAAACCTGAAAGATCTAGAGAAGATCTGTATGGAGGAGTGGACCAAAATCCCTGCTGCAGTGTGTGCAAACCTGTTGAAAAACTACAGAAAACATTTGACCTCTGTAATTGCAAACAAAGACTACTGTACCAAATATTAACATTGATTTTCACAGGTGTTGAAATACTTATTTCCAGCAGTAACATACAAATAAATTATTAAAAAATCATACATTGTGATTTCCGGATTTGTTTTTTTTTTTAGATTATGCCTCTCACAGTGGACATGCACCTAAGATGAAATTTTCAGACCCCTCCATGATTTCTAAGTGGGAGAACTTGCAAAATTGCAGGGTGTTCAAATACTTATTTTCCTCACTGTATACAACCCCTGGCAAAAATTATGGAATCACCGGCTTCGGAGGATGTTCATTCAGTTGTTTAATTTTGTAGAAAAAAAGCATATCACAGACATGACACAAAACTAAAGTCATTTTTCAATTTCTCTCAATTCTGAGGAAAAAATTATGGAATCATGAAAAACAAAAAGAACGCTCCAACACATCACTAGTATTTTGTTGCACCACCTCTGGCTTTTATAACAGCTTGCAGTCTCTGAGGCATGGACTTAATGAGTGACAAACAGTACTCTTCATCAATCTGGCTCCAACGTTCTCTGATTGCTGTTGCCAGATCAGCTTTGCAGGTTGGAGCCTTGTCATGGATCATTGTCTTCAAATTCCACCAAAGATTTTCAATTGGATTAAGATCCGGACTATTTGCAGGCCATGACATTGACCCTATGTGTCTTTTTGCAAGGAATGTTTTCACAGTTTTTGCTCTATGGCAAGATGCATTATCATCTTGAAAAATGATTTCATCATCCCCAAACATCCTTTCAATTGATGGGATAAGAAAAGTGTCCAAAATGTCAAGGTAAACTTGTGTATTTATTGATGATGTAATGACAGCCATCTCCCCAGTGCCTTTACCTGACATGCAGCCCCATATCATCAATGACTGTGGAAATGTACATGTTCTCTTCAGGCAGTCATCTTTATAAATCTCATTGGAACGGCACCAAACAAAAGTTCCAGCATCATCACCTTGCCCAATGCAGATTCGAGATTCATCACTGAATATGACTTTCATCCAGTCATCCACAGTCCACGATTGCTTTTCCTTAGCCCATTGTAACCTTGTTTTTTTTTTCTGTTTAGGTGTTAATGATGGCTTTCGTTTAGCTTTTCTGTATGTAAATCCCATTTCCTTTAGGCGGTTTCTTACAGTTCGGTCACAGACGTTGACTCCAGTTGCCTCCCATTCGTTCCTCATTTGTTTTGTTGTGCATTTTCGATTTTTGAGACATATTGCTTTAAGTTTTCTGTCTGATGCTTTGATGTCTTCCTTGTCTACCAGTATGTTTGCCTTTAACAACCTTCCCATGTTGTTTGTATTTGGTCCAGAGTTTAGACACAGCTGACTGTGAAAAACCAACATCTTTTGCAACATTGCATGATGATTTACCCTCTTTTAAGAGTTTGATAATCCTCTCCTTTGTTTCAATTGACATCTCGTCGCGGCTGCCTTTCTCTGGCGTTCAGCTGAGAGGCGCCTGTTTAGGCCTCTACTGGTGGTTGGCTCTCACTGCGGTATAGTATCACTTCCTGTTCCGGAGCACAGCGGTGTTTTTCTGTATCTGTTAGCTGTTTACTCTGCGCAGTTAGATTGATCTAGTTATCTAGATTACGATTTGTTTCCCAGTGTAATCTTTACGTGCCTTAACTAAAGCACTCCTTCTGCTGAATCACCTCTAAATTATTTACACATTATTCACTTTGCGTGTTTTTAGGAATCCGCTAGCTTAGCGTAGCTATTAGCTCTTAGCCGATTTAGCATGGCGGCTTCTCCTGTCTCTCCCGCACTTTTCTGCTCTGGGTGTGAAATGTTTAGTTATTCCTCGGCCTCCTTTAGCAGTAACGGTACTTGTAATAAGTGTAGCTTATTCGTAGCTTTGGAGGCCAGGCTGGGCGAATTGGAGACTCGGCTCCGCACCGTGGAAAATTCTACAGTTAGCCAGGCCCCTGTAGTCGGTGCGGACCAAGGTAGCTTAGCCGCCGTTAGTTCCCCTCTGGCAGATCCCGAGCAGCCGGGAAAGCAGGCCGACTGGGTGACTGTGAGGAGGAAGCGTAGCCCTAAACAGAAGCCCCGTGTACACCGCCAACCCGTTCACATCTCTAACCGTTTTTCCCCACTCGACGACACACCCGCCGAGGATCAAACTCTGGTTATTGGCGACTCTGTTTTGAGAAATGTGAAGTTAGCGACACCAGCAACCATAGTCAATTGTCTTCCGGGGGCCAGAGCAGGCGACATTGAAGGAAATTTGAAACTGCTGGCTAAGGCTAAGCGTAAATTTGGTAAGATTGTAATTCACGTCGGCAGTAATGACACCCGGTTACGCCAATCGGAGGTCACTAAAATTAACATTAAATCGGTGTGTAACTTTGCAAAAACAATGTCGGACTCTGTAGTTTTCTCTGGGCCCCTCTCCAATCAGACCGGGAGTGACATGTTTAGCCGCATGTTCTCCTTGAATTGCTGTCTGTCTGAGTGGTGTCCAAAAAATGAGGTGGGCTTCATAGATAATTGGCAAAGCTTCTGGGGAAAACCTGGTCTTGTTAGGAGAGACGGCATCCATCCCACTTTGGATGGAGCAGCTCTCATTTCTAGAAATCTGGCCAATTTTCTTAAATCCTCCAAACCGTGACTATCCAGGGTTGGGACCAGGAAGCAGAGTTGTAGTCTTACACACCTCTCTGCAGCTTCTCTCCCCCTGCCATCCCCTCATTACCCCATCCCCGTAGAGACGGTGCCTGCTCCCAGACTACCAATAACCAGCAAAAATCTATTTAAGCATAAAAATTCAAAAAGAAAAAATAATATAGCACCTTCAACTGCACCACAGACTAAATCAGTTAAATGTGGTCTATTAAACATTAGGTCTCTCTCTTCTAAGTCCCTGTTGGTAAATGATATAATAATTGATCAACATATTGATTTATTCTGCCTAACAGAAACCTGGTTACAGCAGGATGAATATGTTAGTTTAAATGAGTCAACACCCCCGAGTCACACTAACTGTCAGAATGCTCGTAGCACGGGCCGGGGCGGAGGATTAGCAGCAATCTTCCATTCCAGCTTATTAATTAATCCAAAACCCAGACAGAGCTTTAATTCATTTGAAAGCTTGTCTCTTAGTCTTGTCCATCCAAATTGGAAGTCCCAAAAACCAGTTTTATTTGTTATTATCTATCGTCCACCTGGTCGTTACTGTGAGTTTCTCTGTGAATTTTCAGACCTTTTGTCTGACTTAGTGCTTAGCTCAGATAAGATAATTATAGTGGGCGATTTTAACATCCACACAGATGCTGAGAATGACAGCCTCAACACTGCATTTAATCTATTATTAGACTCTATTGGCTTTGCTCAAAAAGTAAATGAGTCCACCCACCACTTTAATCATATCTTAGATCTTGTTCTGACTTATGGTATGGAAATAGAAGACTTAACAGTATTCCCTGAAAACTCCCTTCTGTCTGATCATTTCTTAATAACATTTACATTTACTCTGATGGACTACCCAGCAGCAGGGAATAAGTTTCATTACACTAGAAGTCTTTCAGAAAGCGCTGTAACTAGGTTTAAGGATATGATTCCTTCTTTATGTTCTCTAATGCCATATAACAACACAGTGCAGAGTAGCTACCTAAACTCTGTAAGGGAGATAGAGTATCTCGTCAATAGTTTTACATCCTCATTGAAGACAACTTTGGATGCTGTAGCTCCTCTGAAAAAGAGAGCTTTAAATCAGAAGTGTCTGACTCCGTGGTATAACTCACAAACTCGTAGCTTAAAGCAGATAACCCGTAAGTTGGAGAGGAAATGGCGTCTCACTAATTTAGAAGATCTTCACTTAGCCTGGAAAAAGAGTCTGTTGCTCTATAAAAAAGCCCTCCGTAAAGCTAGGACATCTTTCTACTCATCACTAATTGAAGAAAATAAGAACAACCCCAGGTTTCTTTTCAGCACTGTAGCCAGGCTGACAAAGAGTCAGAGCTCTATTGAGCTGAGTATTCCATTAACTTTAACTAGTAATGACTTCATGACTTTCTTTGCTAACAAAATTTTAACTATTAGAGAAAAAATACTCATAACCATCCCAAAGACGTATCGTTATCTTTGGCTGCTTTCAGTGATGCCGGTATTTGGTTAGACTCTTTCTCTCCGATTGTTCTGTCTGAGTTATTTTCATTAGTTACTTCATCCAAACCATCAACATGTTTATTAGACCCCATTCCTACCAGGCTGCTCAAGGAAGCCCTACCATTATTTAATGCTTCGATCTTAAATATGATCAATCTATCTTTGTTAGTTGGCTATGTACCACAGGCTTTTAAGGTGGCAGTAATTAAACCATTACTTAAAAAGCCATCACTTGACCCAGCTATCTTAGCTAATTATAGGCCAATCTCCAACCTTCCTTTTCTCTCAAAAATTCTTGAAAGGGTAGTTGTAAAACAGCTAACTGAGCATCTGCAGAGGAATGGTCTATTTGAAGAGTTTCAGTCAGGTTTTAGAATTCATCATAGTACAGAAACAACATTAGTGAAGGTTACAAATGATCTTCTTATGGCCTCGGACAGTGGACTCATCTCTGTGCTTGTTCTGTTAGACCTCAGTGCTGCTTTTGATACTGTTGACCATAAAATTTTATTACAGAGATTAGAGCATGCCATAGGTATTAAAGGCACTGCGCTGCGGTGGTTTGAATCATATTTGTCTAATAGATTACAATTTGTTCATGTAAATGGGGAATCTTCTTCACAGACTAAAGTTAATTATGGAGTTCCACAAGGTTCTGTGCTAGGACCAATTTTATTCACTTTATATATGCTTCCCTTAGGCAGTATTATTAGACGGTATTGCTTAAATTTTCATTGTTACGCAGATGATACCCAGCTTTATCTATCCATGAAGCCAGAGGACACACACCAATTAGCTAAACTGCAGGATTGTCTTACAGACATAAAGACATGGATGACCTCTAATTTCCTGCTTTTAAACTCAGATAAAACTGAAGTTATTGTACTTGGCCCCACAAATCTTAGAAACATGGTGTCTAACCAGATCCTTACTCTGGATGGCATTACCCTGACCTCTAGTAATACTGTGAGAAATCTTGGAGTCATTTTTGATCAGGATATGTCATTCAAAGCGCATATTAAACAAATATGTAGGACTGCTTTTTGCATTTACGCAATATCTCTAAAATCAGAAAGGTCTTGTCTCAGAGTGATGCTGAAAAACTAATTCATGCATTTATTTCCTCTAGGCTGGACTATTGTAATTCATTATTATCAGGTTGTCCTAAAAGTTCCCTAAAAAGCCTTCAGTTAATTCAAAATGCTGCAGCTAGAGTACTGACGGGGACTAGAAGGAGAGAGCATATCTCACCTATATTGGCCTCTCTTCATTGGCTTCCTGTTAATTCTAGAATAGAATTTAAAATTCTTCTTCTTACTTATAAGGTTTTGAATAATCAGGTCCCATCTTATCTTAGGGACCTCGTAGTACCATATCACCCCAATAGAGCGCTTCGCTCTCAGACTGCAGGCTTACTTGTAGTTCCTAGGGTTTATAAGAGTAGAATGGGAGGCAGAGCCTTCAGCTTTCAGGCTCCTCTCCTGTGGAACCAGCTCCCAATTCAGATCAGGGAGACAGGACACCCTCTCTACTTTTAAGATTAGGCTTAAAACTTTCCTTTTTGCTAAAGCTTATAGTTAGGGCTGGATCAGGTGACCCTGAACCATCCCTTAGTTATGCTGCTATAGACGTAGACTGCTGGGGGGTTCCCATGATGCACTGTTTCTTTCTCTTTTTGCTCTGTATGCACCACTCTGCATTTAATCATTAGTGATCGATCTCTGCTCCCCTCCACAGCATGTCTTTTTCCTGGTTCTCTCCCTCAGCCCCAACCAGTCCCAGCAGAAGACTGCCCCTCCCTGAGCCTGGTTCTGCTGGAGGTTTCTTCCTGTTAAAAGGGAGTTTTTCCTTCCCACTGTAGCCAAGTGCTTGCTCACAGGGGGTCGTTTTGACCGTTGGGGTTTTACATAATTATTGTATGGCCTTGCCTTACAATATAAAGCGCCTTGGGGCAACTGTTTGTTGTGATTTGGCGCTATATAAAAAAAATTGATTGATTGATTGATCTCTCGTGTTGGAGCCATGATTCATGTCAGTCCACTTGATGCAACAGCTCTCCAAGGTGTGATCACTCCTTTTTAGATGCAGACTAACGAGCAGATCTGATTTGATGCAGGTGTTAGTTTTGGGGATGAAAATTTACTGGGTGATTCCATAATTTATTCCTCAGACTTAAGTGAGTCCATATTTTTTTCCCTCTGCTTGGTCTAAAAAAGTAACCGTTACTGACTGCCACAATTTTTTTTCTTGATTTCTTACAGTGTTTCTTAAAGCCAGAAAGATGCCATTTGAAATGACTTTAGTTTTGTGTCATGTCTGTGATCTGCTTTTTTTTCTACAAAATTAAACAACTGAATGAACATCCTCTGAGGCCGGTGATTCCATAATTATTGCCAGGGGTTGTATATATATATATATATATATATATATTTAAACTCAGCCACATGGGGTGTGCAGCCAGTACATTCTGAGTGCCGGTCCCAAGCCCGGATAAATGAGGAGGGTTGCGTCAGGAAGGGCATCCGGCGTAAAACAAGCCAAGCCAACTATGCAGACTCAGAATCGAATTCCCATACCGGATCGGTCGCGGCCCGGGTTAACAACGTCCGCCACCGGTGCTATTGCCCAACAGGGTGCTGGTGGAAAATTGGGCTACTGCTGGGCGAAGACGACGAAGAAGAGGATGAAAACGTTGCCACGAACAGCGGGAGAAGAAGAAAACTAGAAGGGTGGAAATGAGAGTGGGGACTTTGAATGTTGGTAGTATGACTGGTAAAGGGAGAGAGCTGGCTGATATGATGGAGAGGAGAAAGGTAGACATATTGTGTGTGCAAGAGACCAAGTGGACGGGAAGTAAGAGCAGGAGCATCGGCGGTGGGTACAAGTTGTTGTACCATGGTGAGGACAGGAAGAGAAATGGTGTTGGGGTCATTTTAAAGGAAGAGTATGTTAAAAGTGTGTTGGAGATTAAGCGAGTGTCTGACAGGGTGATGAGTATGAAGTTGGAAATTGAAGGGGTGATGATGAATATCATCAGTGCATATGCCCCACAGGTAGGTTGTGAGATGAAGGAGAAAGAAGATTTCTGGAGGGTGTTAGATGAGGTGGTGGAGAGTGTGCCCAAGCATGAAAGAGTGGTGATAGGAGCAGACTTCAATGGGCATGTTGGTGAAGGGAACAGAGGTGATGAGGAAGTAATGGGTAGATATGGTATCAAGGATAGGAATGGCGAAGGACAGATGGTAGTTGATTTTGCAAAATGGATGGAAATGGCTGTGGTAAATACCTACTTTAAGAAAAGGGAGGAGCACAGGGTAACATATAAGAGTGGAGGAAGGTGCACACAGGTGGACTACATTCTTTATAGGAGATGCAAGCTAAAATAAATCACAGACTGTAAGGTGGTAGCAGGAGAGAGTGTCACTAGACAGCATAGGATGGTTGTTTGTAGGATGACTTTAGAGGTAAAGAAGAAGAAGAGAGTGAGAGCTCAACAAAGGATCAGATGGTGGAAGCTGAAGGAGGAAGACTGTTGTGTGAAATTTAGCGAGCAGGTGAGAGAAGCACTAGTTGGAGGGGAAGCAATTTTGGACAACTGGAAAAGTACTGCAGATGTGGTGAGGGAGACAGCTAGGACAGTACTGGGTATGACATCTGGACAGTGGAAGGAAGACAAGGAGACTTGGTGGTGGAATGAAGAGGTCCAGGAAAGCATAAGGAGAAAGAGGTTGGCGAAAAAGTTTTGGGATAGTCGGAGAGATGAAGAAAGTAGACAGGAGTACAAGGAGATGCGGCGTAAGGCGAGAAGAGAAGTGGCAAAAGCAAAGGAAAAGTCATATTGCGAGCTGTACAAGAAGTTGAATAGTAAGGAAGGAGAAAAGGACTTGTACCGATTGGCCAGACAAAGGGACAGAGGTGGAAAGGATGTGCAGCAGGTTAGGGTGGTAAAAGATGCACATGGTAATGTGCTGACAAGTGAGGAGTGTGTGCTGAGAAGGTGGAGGGAATATTTTGAAGAGTTGATGAATAAAGAAAATGAGCGAGAGAAAAGGCTGGATGATGTGGTGAGAGTAAATCAGGAAGTAAAAGAGATTAGCAAGGAAGAAGTGAGGGCTGCTATGAAGAGGATGAAGAGTGGAAAGGCAGTTGGTCCAGATGACATTCCCATGGAGGCATGGAAATGTCTAGGAGAGATGGCAGTAGAGTTTCTAACCAGATTGTTTAATAAAATCTTGGAAAGTGAGAGGATGCTTGAGGAGTGGAGACGAAGTGTGCTGGTTCCTATTTTCAAGAACAAGGGTGATGTGCAGAGCTGCAGTAACTACAGAGGCATAAAGCTGATCAGCCATAGCATGAAGTTATGGGAAAGAGTAGTAGAAGCTAGGCTTAGAAAACAGGTGAAGATCTGTGAGCAACAATATGGTTTCATGCTGAGAAAGAGCACTACAGATGCAATGTTTGCTCTGAGAATACTGTTGGAAAAGTACAGAGAAGGACAGAAAGAGTTACATTGTGTGTTTGTGGACTTAGAAAAAGCTTATGATAGGGTGCCAAGAGAAGAGTTGTGGCATTGTATGAGGAAGTCTGTAGTGGCAGAGAAGTACGTTAGGGTAGTGCAGGACATGTACAAGAATAGTGTGACAGCGGTGAGATGCACAGTTGGAATGACAGACTCATTCAAGGTGGAGGTGGGATTACACCAAGGATCAGCTCTGAGTCCTTTCTTGTTTGCAGTGGTGATGGACAGGTTGACAGATGAGATCAGACAGGAGTCCCCATGGACTAAGATGTTTGCAGATGACATTGTGATCTGTAGTGAGAGTAGAGAGCAAGTTGAGTCTAGTCTGGAGAAGTGGAGATATGCTTTGGAGAGAAGGGGAATGAAAGTCAGTAGAAGCAAGACTGAGTACATGTGTGTGAATGAGAGGGAGCCCAGTGGAATAGTGCAGTTACAAGGAGTAGAAGTGGTGAAAGTCGATGAGTTTAAATATTTGGGGTCAACTGTTCAAAGTAATGGAGAGTGTGGTAGAGAGGTGAAGAGGAGAGTGCAGGCAGGGTGGAGTGGGTGGAGAAAGGTGGCAGGAGTGATTTATGACCAAAGAATATCAGCAAGAGTGAAGGGGAAAGTTTACAAAACAGTAGTGAGACCAGCTATACTGTATGGTTTAGAGACAGTGGCACTAACAAAAAGACAGGAGGCAGAGCTGGAGGTGGCAGAGCTGAAGATGTTGAGATTCTCTTTGGGAGTGACAAGAATGGACAAGATTAGGAATGAACATATCAGAGGGACAGTTCAGGTGGGACGGTTTGGCGACAAAGTCAGAGAGGCGAGATTGAGATGGTTTGGACATGTGCAGAGGAGGGACCCAGTGTATATAGGGAGAAGGATGCTGAGGATGGAAACACCAGGCAGGAGGAGAAGAGGGAGACCAAAGAGGAGGTTCATGGATGTGCTGAGAGAGGACATGCAGGTGGTTGGTGTGACAGAGGAAGATACAGAGGACAGGGTGAGATGGAAACGATTGATCTGCTGTGGCGACCCCTAACGGGAACAGCCGAAAGACAAAGAAGAAGATATATATATATATATTTAAAAAAGATAGTGCTGAATGGAGTGAGGTATGCCCTTTAAGTGTTCCAGCATAATGGTAAAGTATTATTGTTTGCATGTCTTGTAGTGTTATAATCAAATGTGCAACTTATTTTTCCCAGAAAAAATGTGTTTTAATATGTGAACTTTATAATCAAAAGAATAGAAATTGACTTTGTGAGTTGTCAATTGAAAATTCCTCTCTTCAGACTTCGTCCCATGGCTGATTAGCACCTAAAGTGAAGCTTGCAGGTTTGACTAATTTACCAAAACTGAGCGGTGGAACTCCCCCCCCCCTACCCTTTCACACAGGCGAGGGGGCTTTTTTGAAAGATACTGCTGTATTGTTGCGCAGTAGTGATGGTAAAACCTCATTAACACCAATTCTGAGGCACTGAGGCAGCCACCAATTGAATGCGGTGTGAAGAATGTTGTCATTCTTTATTTTATTGTTTACATGGTTCAATTTCACCCATCCAAGAGGTGTTAATGTGCCCATATGTGTGATGCCCAGACTGACTTTTTCCATATTACTGATAGTGTTCACAAAAGGATCTCGTCCACCCTAAAGGCTTCCCTTTGGAGTGGACAAGATTTAGAACATTCACCCGAACATGCTGAATGTCCTTCAGCTGCTGTTGATGAGGACGTCTCCACCAGCAGTATTATGTCTGCTGAAAGCTTTGTTTTCTTCTCTGTGGTCCTGCCAGAACTGCCTCTTGTCTTTCAGCATTCCTGGTGTTTCCTCGACAGCACAAGCTGCCACCACGCTAATCCGGTCATCCAGAGCGATTCCCCACGGCTGCGAATGTGTCAAGATTACTGCACACAATGCGCTGATGCGAGGGCTTTAAATAACACGTCGCAGTTCTACCTCATTCATGTGTTTGTGTGTGAACGACATATGAGGCGCCAGCCTGGACCTTAATGCCAAGGTCTGTGATTTCTCTGGTTACCCATCAGCTGCCATGTATTTAGCGCTGCACCGTGGTTAGCCAGGACATGTGCACGTATGTTCACACTAAAAAGAAGACATAACAAGACAGTGGTGTGGCAGGTGGTACTGCTTCCTCAGAGTCAAATGGTCAGGGGCTTCACCCAATGCCTGCTGGGATAGACTCCAGCCCCTCCATGACACCTAACTGGAATGAGTGGGTATAGAAAATTAGATTAGATTAGATAGAACTTCATTAATCCCTTGGGAAGACTCCCTCAGGGAAATTGAGGTTGCAGCAGCATTGTATAGCAGCACACAGAGCATCAAAAGTGAAAGTAAAAAACATATATAAATATTAATACACAAAAATACCACACATACTGATCGCTACTGGTTTACTGGCGACTGCTATTCCTCTCCTTCCTGTCCTCTGTCTTCCTGTTACTCCTCCCTCCCTCTTGAGTGATACAGTCTGATGGCTTGAATGAATGAATTATCAGAACTGCAAATTTGAAATAAGTTGTATCAGTTATTTTCAACACAAGTTGATTTGTTACATAACTTCAAATGTGAACACAGTGTTTTCCCCCTGCTATGATCCATCAGGTGTAACTTAAAAAATAATCTCAGTATAATTTGAGGATGAATTCAAATCTGACTTGAAGTGCAAGTCCACATGAAACCGACACAAGCTTCATGAAGCAGTTCATTTTAATTAACATGATCAAAATAAGATATAATCCATTATTAGTCCCATACAGGGAAATTTTCAATGCCACAGCAGCAGTGGGAATAATAAATGTGAGTACAGCATAACAGATCTGCAAATAGAAGGCAACATAAACACGTAGAGGTGTCACCCCAAGAGAATAAAAAAATAGAGAAATATTCTATACATTGTAAGCAGGATATAAATACTATATATAGTGAGTAGAGTAAGAAATTTATACCACAACATGGAAGATCCTGCATCCAGGTTGACCAGGCGCATGAGTCAGTTCACGAGGAAAGATCGTAAGAGAATCGGGAACACCACCAGAGGGTCACGACACCAGCTACCAGTTTGTACGAGCAAACAACCAGGATTCTAAAACCAGCCCGACCAACCCGAGCACAGGCTGGACTGACTGCAAGAAAGCTGATGACTCAAGACCCCACGTGTGTATATGGCAGTGCTTGGATTTTTATCAGAGTCAACATGGCACTGATAGGCTTCCTCAGGAAGTCAATGTGACTGTGGACAACAACTGTAGGTAAACTCATAAGTGACAGTCAGCTGTGGCACATAAACCAGGCTGACGCACTGCACAGGGCTGAACCCCCTCAGCCAGATCACTGCAACGACTGGATATGAGAACAGATTCAGGACTGGGGTGACCATCCATCACCTTCTCTTATTGGCAGGGTGCAAGATGTCTTTCTGGAGAGGCCTTTCAAAGCTGTAAATCACTCTCTATAAAGCACTCATCCCATTTAGTGTTCATTGTGTTAATCAATTAGTTCACACGCTTCAAGGCATCAGAAACTTATTTCTGCTGTCATTATGTGTGAGATATATTGTAACAAAATACTTGGCACATCAGGAGTATTGTGAGGTTCGGAGGAGCCTCAGGGGGTTAAAGGACGTTTCCACCTAAAGTTAAGCGTCAATCTGAACTGAACTTTTCTGGTGGGACTCATTTAATTGTTTTTGCTCCTGTTTGTTTATTTGTCTGTGAACAGAATGTAACCCACAATTTTTCATATATCGTGATAAGATTTTTTTTTTTTAGTGAAGATTCATATCCTGATAGGCAAGAAGTGATTAAATTTTCAGGGTCATAGGTCAAAAGTCAAAGTTTGGAAAAACCTTTGAAAAATCCATTGAAGGAATTTTCAAAAAATCATAACTCTGTCAAATAAGATCACATTTCTTTCATATTTGAGAGTTTTATGTAGGACTGTGTTCTTTATCAATTGACAACATTTGATCCGGATCTGATTTGGATTACAGATTTTATGGCCATTTAAATGTAACATTGAAAACCCCATTTGTTGTAGATTTTACATTATATCATAATCAAACATGCCCCAATCACTCTCATGTTTGAAAGTGAGGTGCAGACTGACACTCACTATCACCTGACAAAGTATGATCTGGATCTGATCTGAATTGAGGATTTTGTGGAAATTTGTATTTAATATTGAAAAGCCCATTTGGTGTATATTTTGCATTCTAATCCAGTTACATTTTTTTGCAGCTGATCTGCTCTGTGTCAGCCTGATCCCGTCAGATCTCAGAAGCTAAGCAGTGCGGGACCTGGTTAGTAGTTGGATGGGAGACCTCTTTGGGACACCAGCGGCTGTGTGTGTTTCTCCAGGTAACATTGGAGTCGCATCAGGAAGGGCATCCGGCATAAAACCTGTGCCAAATATCAATGCGGATCTGGTTATATCCACTGTGGCGACCCCGAACACAAAACGGGAGCAGCCGAATGGACAACAATCCAATTACATTTTTTTCTGCAAATCTGATTGGTTGATCGTGTGAGATTTGAGACCGTATAATATCAAGGTAACGGTGGGAAAAAATTCGCCCGACAAGATGTCATTCCTGTTGAATGTCATGCGCAATATTGTCGGGACGCGGAACTGACGATTTATGCGATGAGACACACAATTCAACAGAACACCGGCCGGGCGTGCTGCTAGCTGTTAGCACTGTTAGCTGAGAGTGAGAGAAAGTCACGTACCGCCATCGAAATCGGTGAATTTAAGCTACCATATGAAAGTACTGATGTGGATTCTGATACAGAATTAACTTTTCACATTTGGTGGATTTGATGGATTTTCACATTTGATGGATTACTGCACACCCTAACCACTGTTGGAGCGACACTGCCTCACGGTAAGCCTCGCCGACCAAATTACCTACAGCAAAATAAACTGTGCAAACGATGGCATTAGATTAGAATGGGAATAACATCTGTTTTACCCACTCTGCGTTGCCCGTAAAACTCAATTTGCAACTGTATAACCAGCATGAACGTCCGCAAATCATCAGACACAACAGGGTTATTCTGTAAGCATATCTCAAACAAAAGTGCCTCAATCACTCTCATTTTTCTGTTATGGATTTACCTACACCACCAAAACTGGATGGAGGTTCCAATTTTATGCCTGTTTGTCTATCTTCCAGTTATAAGTCAATAATCAAGTGCCAAAAAGCAAAGACAAATGTTCTGTGAAAACTATCTGAAAAAGAATTCAGAAACTGAAAAAGTTGAAAAACTAGAAGTACTCAGAGAGCGCAAACCTCCACCAAGGCCATAGGGTCACTGACGTCACATGGAATACCCTTTGGCAAAGAGACTTATTCCACGTCGTTTCACACATCTACCGTCATGTTTCAGATTCAGTGGTTAACCCTTTGGGGTCCGAGGGCATTTTTTGGACAGTTCACTCGCCTGGCATAAATGTTTTATTTTTGCTGTTAACAGCTCTCCCTGCATCCCACAATCAGGTTTTATGTCTTTTTTTTTCAGGACAACCTGTACTTTCAAAATATATATGCTATAGTTGTGTTTTATAAGTGTAATAAAGGTTTACAATCAGAAATAAGAAAGGAAAAAGTAAAGCGGCAAATAATTTTCCACACACATTTATTCAAAACACACAGCAAACTATAATAAACAACTGTTTTGACACTTTATAAAGGTAATTTGGGCTCTTGTGTGAAAGTGTGTACAACAAAAAGGTTCAAACAATAAACACAAATGCACATATTGAACAATATATACAAAATGGTCTATGCGTTTTGCTTGTCTTCATCTCAAAGCAATTTCTGTCTGCTATTACACAAAGGTCACATCACAAACTTCTACTATGAAGTTGACTGTGTGTTTGTTCTCTCCTGTTCTGAAAGCAACATTCACACTTCAAGGCTCATTCAGTTTGAGGAGTGGCCCCTCCCCCATCGCTCCATTGATATGGTAAACAGTGCTTTAGGCTGGAGCGAGAGAGCTTGCCGCAGGCTTATCCAGTAACATTCACAGGAAAACTAGTCGACTGTCGACTAGTCGACACACTGTTTGAGCACGTGAGATTGTATGAGAGGCTCTCCATCTGCTCTGTCTGTTCACTTTCACTTTTGCTGTGTGTAATGGCGCAGGGCGCATTGGAGCAGCCAGGGGGCTATTCAAATGGGCCAGTTACTAACACATTACCCCTAAAAACAATCTTTGGTGTGTCAAGTGCGGTGAATCTGCCCTACGATTGGATTTTGGAAAACCATGTGACGGTGAACCAATTCCGAATGGACACTCACATTGCTCACAACATCACACAGCTTCTATGAGGAGTACAAAGATGGTGGACAGTGGCTCGAAAGTCCACGGAGTTAACTTTTCCAGAAAAAAAAGTAAGTTTCTATCTCATATCATTAAAAAGTTATTTAGAATTTAGTAAAGCTTGGTCTCAGCCGTCGTATACGACGGCATTGGCTCCAGAGGGTTAAACTCTTAAATCTTCAACAAATGTATGTATAAAGAGAAACTGCATGAACTACACAAGTTTTTTTTTTTTTCTAATAACAAGTTTATTCAGTGAGGAGAAACAAATGCTAAATTATTGTTGTGTTGTAACTTAATTTTTGTTGAGCCTTTGTGACCCGTCTTCATGAAGTTAAATGCAAAAATGTTGAAATTGGCCCTATCCTGCAATGATAAAGAATCCTTAAAAAATTACTGGATCCAGATCGTGACAGATCATTACAAAAATTTAATGACTTCTAGGTTAGGCCAAGATACAACCCTGGTAAAAAATTTCATTGAAATCTGTTGAGGATTTTTTGAGTAATCCTGCTAACAAACCAACCAACTAACCAACCAATCAAGGGTGCAATTTAGAACTAGAAATTGGGGGGGGGGGGATAAAGTGCGAGGCCCGCAGGGCCGAAGCTCATAGGCCAGGGGTGTGGGGGCTGCCTTAGGCCCCCAGAAGCCAACGGTTTCTAGAAGATAAGCTCAGATGTATTTGAGCATCCAGAACAGTAATTTTAATGTTTTGAGTAGACCATAAATTGGACACCATTTGGCTTATGCAATTTGAAACTGTGGATATAAGTACTTTCTGAGAATAGCCAGCATTGATTTTATTAACATCCTGGTGTAAATAAGGTATCACCACATGTGTAGAACTCAAAAAGAATGATAGGTTGAGTTTTCATTAAAAAAACAACTGCAATGTGGTAAAATGTATTCATAAATATGAAAGAACAGGCTCTTAATAATTATTAACTATCGCATACTGTATTTTTTTCCTCAAGATTTGTTTTTGCATAAGTTTGAAAAAACAACAGATCAGAAGTTTAGGATAAATTACTTATCATGAATTTAATTTATGAAGTGGAACTAATTTCAACACTCATACTGAACATAATTTCGCTTGCATAGACTGATTTTGGAGATCAAGCAATAATTGCAGATGGGCTTTCTGAGGTCCCAGATAGGTTTTCTGATTTCCTTTTCTAACTTTCAGAATTTAGTAAATTAGCATATGGTCCATTGATACTTATGTGTACACACTAGTCCCTGGAGGCAGCTATTTTTGGTTTCAAATCTGGGCAAATGCAGTCCCAGAAAATTCCAAATGTGACAAACAAGAAACAGGTGTTGTAAACAAGTCAATGCTGCTAAAAATACAAACTTGCAGAAACAAAGATACTATTCTGACATGGTTTGCACATAAGACTGACATAGCATGTTTCAAGTACACACATATATGTCAGAAGGTGGGGGGGGGGGGCATACCATATTCTGTCCCCCCTGGTTGAAAAGGTGGGGGGACATGTCCCCCCTATCCCCCACCAAATTGTGCCCATGCAATCAATCAATCAACCAACCAACCAACCAACAAACAAATGGACGCGACCAAAAACATAACCTCCTAATACATACTCCTGACATTTGATCACATGTGATTTAGCTTATGATCACCCACTTCTAACAGGACTTTGACCTTGAAAATTTTTTACAAGGTAAAATTTTGTGAAATTGGAAACTAGTGTTGGCGGAGATTTGCGCTCTATGAGCACAGTGCTCTAGTTTAATAGTGAAGGAGCGGCCTTTGACATATACTCATTCAGCTAAATCAGCAGTCATTGTTTTTCTGTGGTGGTGGTAGGCACTCTTTGAGTGCTACTTATTTTATACTGTTTAACCACCATGTGTTTAATTTTTTCTTTACCTTGCAGTTACCAGCTTTTAAGCATTTTTTTTGAAAGAATTTTAAGTGTACCATTAGAATCAGTAGATCAGTGCAGTGGTATTAAGCTACAAATAAACTGCAGCACTCACAGAGTGCATACCTCAGCCAAGGAAAAACAAAGATAACTCCAGAAGTGAAAATTTCAGCAGACTGTTGGAATCAGTCAACACAACCAATTCAGGCAATGAATAAACTACAACGCTTTTATATCATTATCCGTTGATCAAATTTCTCCCTTTCCTCCAAAAATGTGTAAGAACTTACTGAATTAGTTGGAACATTTTGTACTTCTTTTTATTTATCTTTATCTATCTATCTATCTATATATATACGAGGTCTGTCCATAAAGTATCATACCTTTTTATTTTTTTTAAACTATATGGATTTCATTCATATGTTTTTACGTCAGACAAGCTTGAACCCTTGTGCGCATGCATGAGTTTTTCCACGCCTGTCGGTGACGTCATTCGCCTGTGAGCACGCCTTGTGGAAGGAGTGGTCCCGCCCCGTCGTGTCCAGCTCTCCACAATTTCACTGATACTTACTGGACTGGTAAGCATTGAAAGCCGAGATAGACATGTCCAAACTTGTCCTCTGACAGGCCGAAACGGAGGTGTTCCTTTGTCTCGCTTCCAAAGCAAATCCGTTGTGACGCGCGAAGCCTCCGCGCGGCTTTCCATGACAAAATCTCTTGTTAAAAGTGAAATCTGCCAGAAAATGGCTGATGTCCAGCTCTTGTGATAACCAGAGAAAGAACACACGACGGTCTCATATCCACAGAGCCATCAGCTCAGAAATGGTCCGGTGGCTTGTGCCGCGTCGTCGCAGCTCGGAGCGCGGCGCGCTGAGCGTCCTTAAAGGGGTCCTTAAAGCTGTACTAACAGACCTTATTCTCTGTGAAGCCCGTAAAATTTTCAACGAAAGCCAGATAAATTTTTCCAATAGTTTCCAGGTGCCAGTCTCTAACAGCTTCTGAAAACATTCTGATGGAAAAAAAACCCCAAATCATTCTGCAATTTCCAGACAATGAAAATCCGACGACGGGGCGGGACCACTCCTTCCACAAGGCGTGCTCACAGGCGAATGACGTCACCGACAGGCGTGGAAAAACTCACGCATGCGCACAAGGGTTCAAGCTTGTCTGACGTGAAAACATATGAATCAAATCCATATAGTTAAAAAAAATAAATAAAAAGGTACGATACTTTATGGACAGACCTCGTATATATATATATATATATATATATATATATATATATATATTTTTTTTTTTTTTTAACCCATGGAATCATGTTGTCATTGTTTGTATACTGTGCATATGTGTTGGATATTTCTTCAAATTATATTGTTCATGTTCTTTCTTTTACCTCCGCCAAGGAGGTTATGTTTTCGGTCGCATTTGTTTGTCTGTCTGTCTGTTTGTCAGCAGGATAACTCAAAAGGTTTTGAACGGATTTTGATGAAATTTTGTGGAGTGGTTGGAAATGATGAGGAACAAGTGATTAAATTTTAGCAATCCGGATCCCGATGCTAACACGTTAGCATGTCTATGGTATTTTCAGTGTTAAAAGTTAGCATTAAGAAGTTGCAGCTGTCATCACGTTCGGGTGCATTTGTTTTCAAATTGTAATATTTCTTAAATTTATTTTTGTTTATATATTAATAATCTAATGATTATTATATGCAATTTTAGAGAAAGAGACAAAAAAATTTTTTTTGTCTGTCTGTTTGTCAGCAGGATAACTCAAAAACTTTTGAATGGATTTTGATGAAATTTTGTGGCGTGGTGGAACAAGAGGAACAAGCGATTAAATTTTAGTGGTGATCCGGATCATGATCCGGATCCAGGAACTTTTTAAAGGATTCTTCACCATTGTAGGATAGGGGGAATTTTGACATTCTAGTTTCTAACTCCACAAAAACAAGGCAGAAAGGCTTGAAAAAAAATTAGGTTGTAACATAGTCAAATTCAGTAAGGTGTCATCTCATTTGATGTAGCTTCAAATGTTATGGAGCTAGATCCAGAAGAAAACCGCCACTGCAAAGAGGAAATCCCTCATGACAAACTATACAGGGCTGGGGAGCACAATGAATTTATTAGATGAGGGACTATCATTTGGCATTATTATATTTTAGTGGCAATGAATATCACTATCCAGATTACTTCACTTAGCAAAAGCAAAGTGATGAGTCAGCAGTATACTCAGCAGTGGTTAAGTTCTGGTTCACTGCACATCACTGAACAAAGTACACAAGGTGCAAAACCCACTCCCAGGTGTTGATGAATCATGCCTAGGATCCAGAAAACCCAGAGGCTGACATCAGCACCTTACTGTCGCATATATTCTGCTTCGGTGGTTATGTTTTCGGTCGCGTTTGTTTGTTTGTCTGTTTGTCAGCAGGATAACTCAAAACGTTTTGAACGGATTTTGATGAAATTTTGTGGAGTGGTTGGATATGACAAGAGGAACAAGTGATTACATTTTAGTGGTGATCCGGATCACGATCCGGATCCCGATGCTAACACATTAGCATGTCTACGGCATTTTCAATGTTAAAAGTTAGCATTAAGCAATTGCAGCTGTCATCACATTTGGGTGCATTTGTTTTCAAATTGTAATATTTCTTAAATTTATTTTTGTTTATATATTAATAATCTAATGATTATTATATACAATTTTAGAGAAAGAGACAAAAAGAAATAGATCACTGTGCCAAGGAGGGAATCTCTTTAGGGTCAGTGATCCTGTGGCCTTGTTTAGAGAAGTGTTTCATAAATGTTAAAACATTCATATATTTGCAGTTTAGTTGAATAATAAACTGAATTTTGTCTCTTATTTGTTTTTGTCTATAAGCACATGCAATATCAATATCAGTGCTCAGATGACAGTAGCTTCTGGGAAAGGTGCAAGTTGCAATAAACTGTGATGCCAAGCACTAAGGATACATGCTATCCACTCACAGCAGATGAAACTTTTGTTTTACTACTGACCAAACATCATTGTTAGACTTTTTTAGGTTCAATGATTCCACGGCGTGTAGATGTTATGGCGTTAGTGACCCCATGGCCTTGGCGGAGGTTTGCACTCTCCGAGTGCTTCTAGTTATCAATAATGAATTTTAAAAAAGCTGGTGTATTGTTCAAATTGTTGTCAATAAGCTGTTGTTGTTTTGCCTTCGTCACATGCTTCTTTGCTCTGTCTGTTTGTATGTCTATATCCAATAGCGTCCAGGGCCAGTTTTTTCTGCGTCTGATGGTACTACTCCTGGAAATGAAATGACAATGGAGGTACTAAGCCAGGCTTGATGAAACCCCCAATTCTGCAGTGAAACTACAACCCACGTTCACGCAACCACAGTCCATCTGGAAAGTATTCACAGCACTTCACTTATTCTATATTTTATGTTGCAGCATTAATCCAAAATGGTGTAAATACATTTTTTCCCCCACAAAATTCTCTTTACCACACTCCATAATGACAATATGAAAAAAGCATTTTTGAAATTTTTGCTTTTTTTTTTTTAAATCTAAGAAATCACATATACATAAGGATTCATGGCCTTTACTCAAAACGTTTTTGACACATTTTGGGCAGCAATTGCAGCCTCAAGCCTTCTTGAATATGATGCTACAAGCTTGGTGCACCTATCGTTGTGGAGTGCTGTCCATTCTTCTTTGCAGCACCTCTCAAGCACGACCAGGTTGGATGGGGAGCATCTGTGCACAGCCATTTTCAGATCTCTCCAGAGATGTTCAATCAGATTCAGGTCACAGAGCCGCTCTTTTGATATCTTAGCTGTGTTCTGAGTGTCACTGTTATGCTGAAAGATGAACCGTCCCCCAGTCTGACATCCAGAGCGCTCTGGAGCAGATTTTCATCCAGGATGGCTCTGTACATTGCTGCATTCATTTTTCCCTCAATCCTGACGAGTCTCCCAGTTCCTGCTGCTGGAAAATGTCCACACAACATGATGCGGCCACCACCATGCTTCACTGTAGGGATGGTGCCTGGTTTCCTCCACACATGATGCCTGGCATTCCCACTAAAGACTTCAATCTTTGTCTCATCAGAGCAGAGAATTTTTTTTCTTATGGTCTGAAAGTCCTTCAGGTGCCCTTTGGCAAACTACTAAGCAGTGGCTTCCGTCTGGCCACTCTACCACACAGGCCTGATTGGTGGATTGCTGCAGAGATGGTTGTCATTTTGGAAGGTTCTCCTCTCTCCACAGAGATATGCTGGTGATATGATAGAGTGACCATCGGATTTGTGCCTCAAGACAATCCTGTCTTGGAGGTCTACAGACAATTCCTTTCACTTCATGCTTGGTTTGTGCTCTGACATGCACTGTCAAATGTAGGATCTTATTTGTAGCCAGGTGTGTGCCTTTCAAAATCATGTCCAATTAGCTGAATTTACTCCAGGTGGACTCCAATTAAGCTGTAGCAACATCTCAAGGATGATCAGTGTAAACAGGATGCATCTGAGCACAATTTTGAGCTTCATGGTGTTGGGAAAGTGTAGTGACACGGACCCACAACAGGGGGCGCAAATGAACGGTCAATAGATGAGCCAAAATATAACAATTTAATGTTGTGAATGTGCACAACGAACATACAGACAATCTCAGAATATCACAACAGTCAATACACAAAGGTGACGTGTGGGCAGGCTCGAGGATAGAAGACGTCTGTCCTGAGGAGAGCCGGAACCACACGATTTCCGCCGCCCCAGAACCTGGTGAATACTGGAGCCGCCAAGTCCCGAATTCCCAGGTGATCACCGTCCCCGACTGTCGGATCTGGTACTGCTGGCGAAGAACAAAGACAGTCAAGTGTGGGTGTGTGTACACCCAGTAACAATAACGGTGGGAATGCCACCTCCACCTCACACTCAGCGCGTTGCAGCGGTCTCAGCTGAAAAGGAGCGCCGTCTTGCACAGCCTCCTCAAAAACGACCGGTTCTCCTACAAACACTCACAATAAACAGATTTACAAAAGGCTGAGGATATTACCTCCAATGAAGTATGATATCTCGGCAACGAGGTGGAGATGACATCTGGTCTTTATGGAGTGAGATGATGTTGAGTAGATGGGTGACAGCTGTCAAGAGGTAATGAGCAACAGCTGTCACCCCCGGCTGTGTCCATGGCAGCAGCGCCCTCTCGTGCCTGAAGCCCGCACTTCAGGCAGAGCGCCCACTGGTGGTGGGCCAGCAGTACCTCCTCTTCTGGCGGCCCACACACAACACATGGCAAAGGCTGTGAATACTTAAGTGATTTCTTAATTCTTTATTTTTAATAAATTTACAAAAATGACAAAAAAAAACTTTTTTCATGTTGTCATTATGGGGTGTTGTGAGTGAGTAGAATTTTGATGAAAAACAATTTGATGTATTTTGGAATAAAGCTGCAATGTAACAAAAATGTAGACCAACTGAAGCTCTGTGAATACTTTCTGGATGCACTGTAGTTTTGAAACACACACCACACACTGTGGTTCTGTTGTGCAGCAGCAACAGCTGCGACAGTAGCTGTGACTGCTCCACTAATTGCATGCTGTAGAGACAATGCAGGTGCACTTACTTGATGACTCAGGTTTAAACGGGTTTAATTAAACAATGCCTTAATCTCTCCATTTTTCCAAACAATGCTTCCTGGTTCTCAGTTTTGATCCCTGCTTCTTATTCGAGTTGGTGGCGTTATCGTGGTTGGCCGGTATTATCAATATCCCTGCCATTGGGCAAATTTGTATTGTTTATATCATCTACCGTTTATACCGCTCAGTCCTTCACAGCATGTTGACATAACAATGCTTGGTATAAATAGTGGTATGCTATTTAAGCCTTTCATCGCTATTGTTTTCTTGGCTGCCCCACATCATCCATCCATCCATCCATCCATCCATCCATCCATCCATCCATCCATCCATCCATCCATCCATCCATCCAGCCATCCATCCATCCATCCATCCATGGGGGACAGATGGATGGGGAGGTGATGGTCTAGTGGTTAAGGCGTTGGGCTTGCGACCAGAAGATCCTCGGTTCAAGTCCCAGCCTGACTGGAAAATTACTAAGGGCCCTTGGGCAAGGTCTTTAATCCCCTATTGCTCCCGGTGTGTAGTGGGTGCCTTGTATGGCAGCACCATGACATCTGGGTGAATGTGAGGCATTATTGTAAAGCGCTTTTAGCGTCTGATGCAGATGGAAAAGCGCTATATAAATGCATTCCATTTACCATTTACCATTTATCCATCCATCCGCACCACCTGTTGAGTGTTGTGCGTGGCTGGATCCTTTCCCAGATCTCACTGGGTGGAAAAATATCATGTGGCATACAGCTACACACCAGAGTCCCTGGCCCTGACCACAAAAAGCTAAAGGATCATGTGGTTTCTCATCCTTATCAGGTTGAGCCCCTAGTTCAGACTGTGAGTCCAGAACCTGAGGCAACAGCTGAATTTATAACCTTTCCTCACTACAAATTAAATATTATTCACTCTTGAACATTTTGTCATAGTTGAAGAGGGGCCACAGAGTATGAACAGAATGTATGAACTTTCCATTGCTGCAAGACTACACACTGGTTGGAAGTGTAAAAGTGTTTCTTACACAGTAATTTTATTGACAGTTCCTCATTTCATTTCACTTCTATAGATAGATAGATACATAGATACATGCAATTCCTGACTAACTGCATACTGGAGGCAGTTCTTGAAAGAGAGATAAACTCACTACTCACTAGCACATTACCCATGGAATCCACGGGCCCTAGATTGGGTAGTGTTTATAAAATAGGGAGCTGGCATTTTTCAAGTGTGGTAATAAATTATGCAACATTTCTAAAATAAGTTAGAATGGCGTGTGAGTCCAGAATGCTTTAGACCTCAACAGTTTTACGAAGAACTCAACCCTTTTATTTCATGTTAATTACATAATTTTTTTTATGTTAATTTACTGCCGTAATGTATTTATAAATTGTTTAGGTTGTTGTTATATCCACATTAATATTATTATTATAGAGCCTTTTTGTATCATGCACCCACCCTGTGGAACAGTCTTCCTGTGACCGTGAGGCAGTCTGAGTCCGTGGACATTTTTAAGTCAAGACTCAAAACCTATTTTTATTATCTTTCTTATGAATAGTTTTTATTTTTATTCGTTTTATTCTTTTACTTCTGTTTTTATTTATGTATTTGATTTTTTTTTATTCATTTTTAATTATTTATTAAATTTTATGTTGACTTGTTTTATGTAAGGCACCTTGAGATGGCTTTTGCTGTGATTTGGCACATTATCAGCTTATTAAATTAAATTAAATTAAATTAATTATTATTATTATTATTATTATTATTATTATTATTATTATTATTATTATTATTATTATTATTATTATTATTAGTTCTGTTTTTTTATTTGATTTTTTAAATGGACCACAATGGAAATAAATGTTTTCACTTTCTTGTGTCATCCATGTATTTTTAATGTATTCAGAATTACATTATATACTTACATTAAACTTACAAAATAAAATCATGCATGCACACTTTTAATATATAGATGATTTACCGCCCCCTGCTGGAATGGCGTGAGTCCAGAATATATCAACATTCATTGTTCAGCGTTGTTAGCTAATATCGATAGTTTCTCTAAAAATATTGGTCCTATCAACGTTCTGTTTTGATGGCGTTCATCTTTGGCCAAAAATGCATAAACATACCAAACGGTAAATGTCAGCTTCCCTCAGTTTCTCAATGATCGAAGCCGTACACATCCACACAGAGGCAACTTGGCTATATTATATTATATATTATTATATTAGACACCTACGTATTATTATATAATAGGTGTCTTCACACACACACACACACACACACACACACACACACACACACACACACACACACACACACACACACACACACACACACACACACACACACACACACACACACACACACACACACATCTATCTATCTATCTATCTATCTATCTATCTATCTATCTATCTATCTATCTATCTATCTATCTATCTATCTATCTATCTATCTATCTATCTATCTATCTATCTATCTATCTATCTATCTATCTATCTATCTATCTATCTATCTATCACAAATCACAATATATGATTTTTTAATAATTTATTTATATGATACTGCTGCAAATAAGTATTTGAACACCTACCAACCAGCAAGAATTCTGGCTCACACAGACCTGTTAATTTTTCTTTAAGAAGCCCTCTTATTCTGCACTCTTTACCTGTATTAATTGCACCTGTTTCAACTTGTTACCTGTATAAAAGACACCTGTTCACACACTCAATCAATCACACTCCAACCTGTCCACCATAGCCAAGACCAAAGAGCTGTCTAAGGACACCAGGGACAAAACTGTAGACCTGCACAAGGCTAGGATGGACTACAGGACAACAAGCAAGCAGCTTGGTAGAAGACAACAACTGTTATGATTATTTATTAGAAAGTGAAAGAAACACAAGATGACTGTCAATCTCCCTCGGTCTGGGATTCCATGCAAGATCTCACTTTGTGCGGTAAGGACGATTCTGAGAAAGCTCAGAACTACACAGGAGGACCTGGTCAATGACCTGAAGAGAGCTGGGACCACAGTCACAAAGATTACATTAGTAACACATGATGCTGTCATGGTTTAAAATCCTGCAGGGCAGCAAGGTCCCCCTGCTCAAGCCAGCACATGTCCAGGCCCATTTGAAGTTCACCAGTGACCATCTGGATGATCCAGAGGAGGCATGGGAGAAGGTCATGTTGTCAGATGAGACCAGAATAGAGCTTTTTGGAATCAACTCCACTTACCATGTTTACAGGATGAGAACAACCCCAAGAAAACCATCCCAACTGCGAAACATGGGGGTGGAAACATCATACTCTGGGGGTGGTCTTCTATAAAGGGGACAGGATGACTGCACCGTATTGAAGGGAGGATGGATGGGGTCATGTATTGCGAGATTTTGGCAAACAACCTCCTTCCCTCAGTAAGAGCATTGAAGATGGGTCATGGCTGGGTCTTCCAGCATGACAATGACCCCAAACACACAGCCAGGGCAACTAAGGAGGGGCTCCATAAGAAGCATTTCAAGGTCCTGGAGTGGCCTTGCCAGTCTCCAGACCAGAACTCAATCGAAAATCTTTGGAGGGAGCTGAAACTCCAAACCTGAAAGATTTGGAGAAGATCTGTGTGGAGGTGTGGACCAAAATTCCTGCTGCAGTGTGTGCAAACCTGGTGAAAAACTACAGGAAACATTTGACCTCTGTAATTGCAAACAAAGGCTACTGTACCAAATATTAACATTAATTTTCACAGGTGTTGAAATACTTATTTGCAGCAGTAACATACAAATAAACTATTAAAAAAATTATTCATTGTGATTTACGGATTTTTTGTTTTTTTTTAGATTATGTCTCTCACAGTGGACATGCACCTAAGATGAAAATTTCAGACCCCTCCATGATTTCTAAGTGGGAGAACTTGCAAAATCACAGGGTGTTCAAATACTTTATTTCCCTCACTATATATATATATATATATATATATACGTATATATATATATATATATATATATATACAGTATATACTGCCTTATTCACTTCACTGTCATGAATTCATTCCCAGTCTTTCAAAAAAAGAAACAATTCTCAGTCACACCAAAAATCAGACTGCCTATGTGCACCTGGCTTTCACCGTGCAACCATGAATCTCTGAAATGGGTGTATAGAAGACGCCCAGATCATTATGGGATCCACGTCCACAGAAATTATATTTTTCTCAATTTTTCATATTACTGTATTTTCAGGAGTATAAGTTACATCTGTCAAAAAATGTCTCTTGAAGAGGAAAATACCATATGTAAGTCCCACTGTAGTATCAGTCACACCCGACTATAAACTGCACCTTTTTCTGTGTGATGAGTATTTTAATTTGGGATTTTTGTGCATTGTTGTTGTGTATTTTTTATTGCTGATGTTTTTTTTCTTATTATTATTGGAGTTTATTTTATTTAGTGGTATGATTCTTGTGAAAGTTCTATTTAAATTGTCATTATAGTTATTATTATTAATAACAAACTTGGGAATTTTTGGTGTATAAGTTGCACCAACGTGCAAGTCCCAGGGTCTCCCAAACTAGTAAAAAAACGTACCTTATAACTTATACTCAGGAAAATATGGTCATATAAAGAGTTTTGAAAATATCACATCTGTTAGAGATTGAGTAACATGTATTGGGAGGCTAAAGCACATTAGTTAAATTGCCCAATACATTAGTGCATTGCACAGTGGCACACATAATTAGTGCACTTGCATGACTGGAAGCGCCACCTCCTTTGGATCGTCTGGCTCCCCAGTAGCAAGTGATGCAATCGCAGAGTTACATCAGGTTTATATAAGCAATGTTATGTGACATGTCAAAAGTTGAATTAAAGATGAACTCTGCCAAGCTACGCTACTGCTCCAAGTACAACGAGGCCCTCTGCTGTTTTATGGTGACCTGCATTGGAGACAGGACATTTGGACACCTTAATCAAGCCTTTGATGGCATTTCACAGAGATTTTTGTGAATCTCAAACATCAGTCAGCATCAGCCACTTCATGTCTTAGTGTGAATGGCCCTTACTTTTCATCCTGATCACCCTCTTTTGTTTTGGTGAGCTACGGTTATCCTTGATTCTGGTCAGTTATCTTATGCACCTGTTCATGTTCCTGACCTTTGATCCTCGTTGCTGACATTGGATTCTGAATGATGAGCTTCAATTCTGATCACTGAGCTCTAATCCTGACCTGATTGTTGGCCTTTTATCACCTTATTACTGAGCTTTGATCCTAAATTCTGGTCTTTGACCCTGTAATCCTGATCAAATTCCAGCCTTTCGGATCAAGGTCAGGGGATGTCTTTTGACCAGGAGCTTCACCTAAATTAAATGCTTTCTTCCTTGGCCCATTCTAAACCTTTCCACCAAATTTTGTTGATATTGGACCATTAGTTCTTGAGAAATTCTACATGCAAACAAACAAACAAACTGACATGGGTAGTCACATAACCTCCATGGTGGAAATGATAGATGTTCTTTTGCATGTTTAGGACTATACAACATTATTACAAAGAAGGGCACTCAGTGGAACACAAACCTCCGCCAACTTGCCTACACCTCCTGTGCCAAAGAACAAAGTTGTTCAGTTGTCATAAGTACATCAAAATGTATTTAAAAATGCCTGGATCCATCCGTTTGTCCAGATCTTCTCTAAAATGTAGTGTTTCTTTGTTGGCACCATACCCCACCCCTCAATCACTTCATGAACATTAATTCAGTAGTTTTTTCTGTAATCCTGCCAACAAGAAAACACGAGTAAAACCACAAGCTTCTTTGGTGGAAGTCAAAAGATAAAAACAATGACAGTCTCAGGTAACAGGAAATATGATGTGCAGCTCCAACCACAAGACTTATTGCTGTTCCTAGTCTGGAAAAAAATATGCCAGAGGACATGATAAGAAAGATGATGGGTTGATGACCTTAATGACCTATCTAAAGAAAACAAATTTCATACTTTTATATCCAGAAAAAATAGCATTAAAGTGCTTGTTAATGGAATATTAAAATATACATACAGTATATTTTCCATGCAGTTTTAACAAGAAGAATGAATATTTTTGCTGCCTTTTCTTTGTCAAGCTGATCCTTGAGAATTTCTTAATTTCTAATTGCAACACTCATTAATGTAAAGTGTTGTTTTTGCCTATATTGTGCAGTTTAGTGATGCTGCTGTACTTATATGCTCTCGCACTGGGTTTAGTGACTCAACATGCTGCATCTGTATCATGTAACCTGTGCAAAAAGAGCTATAACACTGATTTAAGCACAAACTGGAACCCCTCAGAAAGCCTGTAGGTGATGCCATGGAAATGCTTGAACATCTTTAAAATTTTTCCAAGGTGAAAACAAAACTGTACCACAATGATGATTTGATGATCCCAGTTTATCACAGACAACCTCTGGATTTTTCCAAGTTATGGTCCAGGCTTCAAACTGTGACCTTCCAGGATACATGTCTGTAAAAGTGAGAATGTGGTTTTATTTCTTTATTTGCTGTTTTGCAGTTGTGAGTCTGTTTTGGTTCAGGGCACAATGGAAACACACCTCACCAGGTATGGACGACAAGACAACATCGGGACATGTCAGAAGTCCATCACAGGTGCTACACCTCCTCTAGATAACCCTCTCAACTTGGGAGAATGTGTCATCATCATAACTCCCCATGAACTCACTGGATTAACATTATCCACATCCTCGCTACCCATTGTTTACATGCGCTATGAGATGTCGGAACTCTGATTTCGCTAGCAATGCATTCTGGAAAGTGCAGGGGCCGCCAAGGGGATTATGGGATATGTTAAAGTACCAAATTATTTTTCTGGCATTTTTAAATCCTAGGTGTCGACCCTTGAGCCTAAGATGGTTATGGTTCCATTGTTGTTTGTCTGTCTTCTTCCTTTGATCCTGCAATCAAGATCAAAGTATTCATCTTCATCAAGTGGCAGAAAACTACTCAGCAAACCTGATATCAGGAGATAAAAACTGAAGTTATTCACCCCAATTTGTACCAAACCTGGCACACATATGGAAGTGGGTACTAAAATTGCCCTGAAAAGGTCAAATTTGCCAAAGGTCAATCAGTGGGGCCAAGCACATGTCTGTCTGTGTTTATTGACCTACTCCTCCCAGCTCCTCTTTGCTGATTCCTATTAAACATGGTGTGTCAATTAATTTCCCTTAAAGAATTACTTTTGTCAAACATGAAGATCAATAGACTTGATTTTCATCTTGATTTGGACCAAATGTGGCTCACACGTCGGTGGCTTCCAGAAATGCAGTGGCAAGGTCAGCCAGGGGTCAATCACTTGTGTAAAGTTCAAGGTAACTGAGGTCAGACTGCCACAGCTTTTACATAGCCCTTCATACCCTCATGTACTATTGCAGAAAGCTGAAAGATCAAAGTCAAGCTGTATCCACAACTGCACCAAAATTTACTCAAACTCTTCCCTGACCCAAAGTCTGCCTTTCCAAGACATTTTTTTGAAATCCATTCAAAACCTTTTGAGATGTTCTGCAAACAAAGAGACAGAAAAAGGCGAATAGACAAAATATACCCTTTATGGCAGGAATACTAAATCCATTAAAACTCTAATGTTATGTGCTAAACTCACTGGATTTTGTCCACACAAAGCTTAAGCAATGTACAACCCCACTTCCAGTAAAGTTGGGATGTTGTGTGAAATGTAAAACAAAAAACAGAATACAATAATTTGCAAATCCTCTTCAACCTATATTCAACTGAATACACCACAAAGACAAGATATTTAATGTTCAAACTGATAAACTTTATTGTTTTTGTGCAAATATTTGCTCATTTTGAAATGGATGCCTGCAACATGTTTCAAAAAAGCTGGGACAGTGGTATGTTTACCACTGTTACATCACCTTTCCTTCTAACAACACTCAATAAGCATTTGGGAACTAAGGACACTAATTGTGAGTGTCATGATTGGGTATAAAAGGAGCATCCCCAAAAGGCTCAGCCGTTCACAAGCAAAGATGGGGTGAGGATCACCACTTTGTGAACAACTGTGGGAAAAATAGTCCAACACTTTAAGAACAGTGTTTCTCAACATTCAATTGCAAGGAATTTAGGGATTCCATCATCTACAGTCCATAATATAATCAAAAGATTCAGAGAATCTGGAGAACTTTCTACATGTAAGCGGCAAGGCCGAAAACCAACATTGAATGCCCGTGACCTTCGATCCCTCAGGCGGCACTGCATTAAAAACTGACATCATTGCATAAAGGATCTTACCGCGTGGGATCAGGAACACTTCAAAAAACCATTGTCAGTTAACACAGTTCGTCACTACATCTACAAGTGCAAGTTAAAACTCTACTATGCAAAGCGAAAGCTGTACATCAACAACATCCAGAAATGCCACCACCTGGTAAACATACCACTGTTCCAGCTTTTTTGAAACCTGCTGCAGGCATCCATTTCAAAATGAGCAAATACCTGCACAAAAACAATAAAGTTTATCAGGTTGAACATTAAATATCTTGTCTTTGTGATGTATTCAATTGAATATAGGTTGAAGAGGATTTGCAAATTATTATATTCTGTTTTTATTTACATTTTACACAACATCCCAACTTCATTGGAATTAGGATTGTAAATCTGCTGCACATCATACAATTAGTCTTGAATCCAGATGAATTCAGCTCTTGTTGAATCTGCTCTATATGTACAACATGCATAGTTTGATCACATGGTCACTCGCTTCACGCCTGTTTGATGCAAGAATATTCCTGCTTGCTTAATAGTTTTCCATCCTTTGACCCTGAGGGTACCTGCACTGGTTTGGAGGTGAATCTTACAGTTGAGGGTTTGCTGAGGTGTTGACAGCCGTGCAGCTCTGTATGGATTTCATGTAATGCTGTTGAAGAGACTGGCAGCTCTGCAGCCTGTCTGAACACGTCTGCTCTCTGCTGCCGTCACCACGCCTTCATCCCCAAACAGCACAATTACCCCATGCTCAGTGACGGAGTTCAAGGCAGCCACTGCTGTTTGGCAAGGCTTTAATTTGACTTATTCTGAGGAGTCTGTCAACGGTAACAGTGAGGCTGTCTGCAGTGCCATCACCATGCAAAAATACTCAGCTCACAAAGGACACAAGAAAGAAGAAGGTGAGAAATAAAACCTATTCCTGACAGCGTAAGTTCATGATCAGTCCTTTGTAAGATCGTGGTTTGTTATTACACTCCCGTGTTAAACACGTTTCACATCACTGGCCTTGACTTCCTCATAAATAAACCCTGCTGGACCGATTCTCACAGGATGTCCTCCTAAATTATCAGCACTGGCTGTAAATTTGCTGAAGGTAGGAGGATTGAATGGCAGCAGAAAATGGAGCGGAGCCCGCATAGGAATGCAAAAACCCACCTAACCACCTCCCACAGGCTGCTGGGAGAGCAGGCACACACACGCGACCCGACCGACCGGCCTGAGGAAGAGGTGGCACCGCACAACACAACCGTAAAATCACAACGAGCCTCATCCTGAAGACAACATGTGTCAGAAAACATCTCGCAACAGTAAATACCAACAAACAGTCAGTATTGCTGCCTGTCGACATCATCTGATGTTACAGTACACGCGCATGTAAAGAAGAACAAAATTAACAGCAAGCTAACTGCAGGAGACGATTAAACTGTGCTGCTGATAATTTACCTCCAACAACCTCTAGAGGAGGACAGAGGTTATGTCAACAGCCCGAATGTCTGATTTTTGATGACAGGGAAGAGTTGAACTGGTTATATTTTGATGGTGATCTGGATTTGCCTCAGAATGTTTCATTTGATCACTTTCTTTAACACTGCATGATACATTTTCCTTTGACATAATTTGTTTTCTTTTTTTTTATTTTAGTTGCCCTGGGCTGCTCAAGGTCCCCACATTGGCTCTGGTCCAGATCAGCACCAGGTTTACACTGGATGTCGGTTGGTAAGGTTAGACCTTACTTGTGTGAAGCGTCTTGAGGCAACTTTGTTGTGATTTGGCACTATATAAATGAAATAAATTGAAATTGAAATGTCTTTTCTGACTCAGCTTCAGTTTGACTTGGAGAAATGTGCTCATGCCTCCTCAAATACTAATCAGGATCTACTCTGCTTCACTTCTGAGATCTGACCAGATCATGTCTGCAAAGAACAGTGTGAGCTTTATGACATCATAAAGCACTATAATCTTACCACACAATTTATATTAGGTATTGACACAGATGTAATCCAGGAAAGGTTCCTCTTCATGTTCTGTGTTAATTCAGTATTTCTACTTTGTTATTTGGTGTTGGCAGTAAATCTGCTGTAAAGCACCCAAGTAAGGATAGAATGTGTTCTCGAAATGCCTTACTACTTCTAAAGTGTCAGCAAAATATGTTTTACTGTCCCACATTTGCATAATATTAACTCATATCCCAGTGACTTTTCTGACTGTGAAGTGAGCTCTGCTTGCTCACAAAAACATCACATTATTTGTTTTAATATGGTTCTTAAGGGTACACTTGCATCATCGGTGATGAAACTTGTTTGATTTCACTACTCATTCATTTCCAATTGCAAGAAAATTAGCAGCAACACTAAAAAAAAAAAAAAAAAAAAAAATGCTCCACTAATTTCAAGAAGTGCTCCAATCGTAACACTCAGAGGAATTATGTCGATTCTGGTAACTTAATTTAGACAAACATAATTCATGTGAGTGTCACCAACTGAAGCATTTCCTTTGGGTTTCTTTTTTTCATTGTATAATGAAATTCATTTTTTTTTCTTTTACATTCTACTTATTTGGATACACCAAAAATATTCTGATGTTGGGTTTCAAGCATCATTTCTTAGAGGGCTGAGGCTCACTTGGATGAGAATAGTGCCTTCCTATTTAAAAATAATTTTTAAAAAGGTCCTCACAATTTTGCACACTTTTATGCATTTTCTCATCATGTTAAATATATATTGCCCCCTCTGTCAAATAAAGCACCACTTTCATGCACAGAACATCAATAATTTTCCTACGTGCAGAATAGAAAGTTGAATATTACAGAAAGAACGTTTTTTTTTTATTTATTTATTTTTTTTTTGTGGGGTTTCTCTTACTATGCGTGCCTGCGCGTGTGCGTGCGCATGTGTGTGGCTGGTTAAATTAATTGATTTATTTACCTATAAACAATTATTCGCAGTGCAGAATAAAAAAAAGAGAAAAGAAACACTCATATTAAATTATCAAAAGAAAATAAAATATCTGCACTATAAGCAAACTGTTATAGGCATATACGTGTGATGTCATAAAGGTATCAAAAGAATGTGATAAACTTATTTCCATAGTGGAACTAAAACAACACCGGCGCCCACTGAGAGCTGATGATGGACAACAGGAGGTAGGACAAGTGAATGAGAGACAGAACCATGGTCCACTTTAGAAAACGATAAAAAAAAAAAAAATTTGGAGACCAACTTACAGCCAGTTACTTGCGTTGGCCGAGAGGAGCGCGCAGCAGAGCATCAGGACGCACCGCACAACATATTCCTCGGTCATCTCGATGTGGATGGAGAGGGAAGAAGGTGAGAGTTAAAGTCCCGGAGTGGAGAGGAGTCGGAAGTCACAAGGAAACACCAGGGTCCGGAGGAGGCTGTTAATCCATCGTCCTACATCCAGCGGAACACGAACCGGGGAAGCGCGCAGCTTCACCGTCCATCCGACCGGTTCTCCCCTCCCTCCCTCTTACACCCCACACTCAGAAGGGACGGGGAGAGGGGAAAAGAGGGATGCTAAAAATACGGGCTGAATCAGACCCTTCTTCTCAATCAACGTGTTTGTCTTCCTTTTCAGCTGCGCGTTAACGCGCGAGGACAGGCGGCCAACTCAAAGACAACATAATGACCCCTGAGGCTTTTACGGGCTTCTTCTCCAAGTCTTTATTGCCCGCTGCACGGTGCCACTCGCGGACAAGCAGGGTTCTGCTGTCAGCGCGCCGTGGGTGCGCACACTCTGCGTAAATACGCACGGGCCGTCCTCACACAGCGGCGTCTCTCGGCGCGTCTGCCAGGGGACGGAGCGCGCGCTGACTTTAGCGGAGGGGCGGCGCGATTATTCAGAGGTATGGCAGCGAGATGGGAGTTTTTTGGGGGGTGAAGGAGGCGGGTTTTGTGCGTAAGGTGGAGAGTGTGTGCTTTAGAGGCCTCCTGGGAGGATGCATTAGCGCAGCCATTCACTAATACCCCCACTCCTCTCCAACGCGCACATTTACGCGCCCACTTCTTGGCAGCGCCCCGCTCGCCTGTCATACACAAATATTTTGCGGTCAACAGGCTATTTAAAGCTTGGCTGCAAAATGTCTGCATTTGAAACCAGCAAATCCCAATAATATGACCGATGTCAGCTGCAGATATTGATTGATGAAAAAGTTTCAGGCGTGTAATAAGGTGTGCTGGTTTGTTGGGATACACAGAGGAAACAATATGACTCACCTGATCCATGCAGAACAAAACACAGATGGAGAACCACTGTGAAATGACTATTATTATTAAGGTTTTGGGATAACTTTTTAAGCAATGCACATTTTTATCTCTGCAGGAATGAATGCTGACTGCAGAGTCCATCATTGCAAATGCGTTTTTCAAACCTACAGGACCATATTTTTAATACTGAAGATCCCACTGTTTCCAAACATAGCAAATATGTCAGCCTGAATTATGAGGGAATGTTCCTAAAACATGCACAGACACGGTGAGTATTTGCAGAAATGCTGCAGCCTTACATGGTGCAGAGGTAGGCTGGAATATTTCAATAACCTCAGAACCACTGACTTAGTTTATGAACCATAACAGTAAAGTCACAGTTCAATCACCCGTGTCCTTTGCAAATGCAAGCAGAGGGTCATACAGTAACTAAATATTTGCTGACACTTTAAACACACCACTTTGTCCATTTTATGTTTAAGTATGCAAGACATGCAGACTGATGATGCAGCTTTAATGAATACAATCAATGTCAGCAGCTGCCAAAAAAACACAAAAGGCTTTGTCTGTACACTTAAGTTTTCATTCTGTGAGGAATCACTGATTAAGAGGCTCAGTGACTTGAATATTAATTAATATTTTCTTGAATAAACGCAGGCTTAGTGGATTAGTGGTTAGCACTTTCCTTCCCAGGGACAACATCATGGGATTGATCCCCATGACCATTCTGTGTGGAGTTTGAATGTTCTTGTTTTTGTGTGCGTTCCCTCCGGGTGCTCCGGCTTCCTCCCACATCCAAAGACCAGCACCTAAGTGGCTCTACTCTACTCTTTTCTACTCTTCTTTTTACTCTTCCTTTTTAGATATTTAGATATACCTTAGTATACTAGCATAGTTCCACCTTAGAAGAATTGGAATATAATATATAAGATATACCTTACCGAATTTTCATGCAGGTTAGGTGAATTGGAAACTTTAAATTGTTCGTAGGTGTGTGTGCGGGTGTGAATGTGTTTGTTTGTCTATAAAGTATTAGGAGAAATAGGTTGGTGTAAAAAATTGGAAAAGTTAGAGATATGATGAAAGTTGACAGAAGTACAAGGGAATGTGGCTAAAGGTGAAAAGAGATGTGGGAAAGCCAAGGAAAAGAAAGGAAGCTGAACAAGAAGGAAAGAGAAAAGGACTTGTACAGATTGGCCAGACAAAGGGGCCAAGTTGGAAAGGATATACAGCATGTTAGCATGATAATGGATACAGATGGTAATGTGCTGACAAATGAGAGTGTGTTGAGAAGGTGGACGAAATATTTTGAAGAGCTGATGAATGCAGAAAATGGGAGGGAGAGAAGGCTGAATGATGTGTAAAGAGTAAGTCAGGAAGTGCAGGAGATTATGAAGCAAGGAGAGCTATGAAAAGGATGAAGAGTAGAAAGGCAGTTGGTCCAGATGACATTCCAGAGGAGGCATGGACATGTTTAGGTGAGATGGCAGTGGAGTCTTAACCAGATTGTTGAATAAAATCATGGAATGCTGGATGTCTAGCAACTTCCTGCTTTTAAACTCTGACGAGATTGAAATGATGGTTCATGGTCCAGTGAGACATCAGCATCAATCTGACCAGCTAACGCTTAGCCTAGGCTCATGTGTCATACATCACACTGACAAAGTCAGCAACCTTGGGGTAAATTTGATCCTACGTTGTCCTTTGACTTCCACATTAGAGATATTACGAGGACTGCTTTCTCCACCTGCAAAATATACCGAAGATTCGTCCCATCCTGTCTATGGCTGATGCTGAGACCCTGATTCATGCGTTTGTTTCTTCTAGACTGGACTACTGCAATGTTCTGTTTTCTGATTTACAGTAGTCCAGCATTAGGGCTCTCCACGTGGTTCAAAATGCTGCTGCCAGACTTTTGACAGGAAGCAGAAAGTTTGACCACATTACACCCATTTTGTCATCTTTTCACTGTCTTCCTGTCCCTGTGAGATCAGATTTTAAGGTTCTGTTACTAACCTATAAAATTATTCATGGACTGGCACCTCGCTACTTACATACTGGCATAGTATGTTACTATGATTTTTACACTTTTAAATTAATTTTATTAGTAAACAGAGCATGCTGGGACCTCAACTTTATCTTTATAGGCTGGGTCTTTTAGTGAAGCTTAGGGCTAGTGGCCGACGATCACCTTAGTATTTCCTGTTTTTCCTGATTCTGTTTTTTTCTCTCTGTTTGAGGTGCGGCTCCATTCGGAGATGGGAGTGGGTTTCTTCTTCTGCAGGACTCTCGCCCTGTGCACGAGCATAGACTCCCAAAATTTCATGTATATTTGTATTGTCAATTGTGTCGGTAGCGTGTCCCAAGCAGAGGGTCACCCCTTTGAGTCTGGTCTGCTTGAGGTTTCTTCCTTACCACTGTCACCTGTGTGCTTGCTCTAGGGGTTGGTAAGGTTAGACCTTACTTGTGTGAAGTGCCTTGAAGCAACTTTGTTGTGATGTGGAGCTATATAAATGAAATAAATTGAATTAAATTCAGTTGAATTGGAATATGATGCTTGAGAAGTGGAGAAGTGTCCTGATTCTGATTTGTAAGAACAAGGGTCATGTGCAGAGCTGCAGTAACTACAGAGGCATGAAGTTGATCAGCCACAGCACTAAATTATGGGAAAGAGTAATGGAATCTAGGATGAGGTGAAGTTCATGTTGGGAAAGAGCACTACAGGTGCAATGTTTGCTCTGAAAGTGTTGATGGAGAAGTATAGAGAAGGTTGGAAGTAGTTGCATTTTGTGTATTTTCCACAACTTTTGCTGACAGAGTGTTGATGGGGAGGTGATGGTCTAGTGGTTAAGCAGTGGGCTTGAGACCAGATGTTCATCAGTTCAAGTCCCTGTCTCGCCAGAAAATCACTTGTGGGAGCCCAGTGGAATAGTGCAGTTACAAAGACTAGAGATGGAAAGGTAGATGAGTTTCAGTATTTTGGGTCAACTGTCCAAAGTAATGGAAAGTGTGGCAGGCAGGTGAAGAAAAGAATGCAGGCAGGGTGGAGTGGGTGGAGAAAGGTGGCAGGAGTGATTTTTGATAGAAAAATATCTGCAAGAGTGAATCACAAAGTTTCCAAGACAGTAGTGAGCCCAACAATGTTGTAAGGGAGGACATGCAAGTCATTGGCATCACAGAAGACAGGAGATTGGTGATCTGCTGTGGCAAACCCGAATGAGAGGCCCCAAAAGAAGAAGAAGATGTTTTATGAAACCAGAACGTTTGGCTATTTCATAATGAATGTTTCAGGGCAACATCTGTGACTCTTTTGTTTTCTATGAAAAATGTAGCCATCCTCTGTTCATTCATGGGCTTACTGCCAAATCTGACCAAAGAACATCTAAGGTTATTAAACAACATTTGCAATCCAGCCTCAGTACACCATGGTCTACACTGAAATGCTTTTTCACCATCAGTGTGTGTAGGAGTCAATGAAGGATTAGACAAGGGTCAAAATTTTAAAGTGTGCCAATCATGTTGTAAATCATAGCACATTATTTGTCCAATCATAAAGCTTGTAGAGTAGCTCGACAATTCAAGCTTCTCTACTATGGAAACCACCTGGACCATAGAGAGTCTTCACAGAATCATAAAGATTCCAAAAAGCTGTAGTTTGGACTACATTTGATTGAAATATATGGAGTTATGGGGGTAACTGTACAGGGACCACAAAGAAAAGTTGTTCCAGTTTTGGTAAAAGGTTATGAAAATCAATGCTAGAGCTAAGATTTTAAATAATAATAATAGTAATTAGCAATATCTTTGACTGTTTTAAATGTATCTAAAGTAGCAGGCAAACAAGGTCAGTGTCAATTGGATTTGATAACTTGTGACTTATGTTACCACATAACATGATAACTAAGTTAAACAGTTGGTGCAAACTATTCCTTTTTGACATCTTAACAAATGTGAAAAGGCCTGTCAGGATGCCTTGGACTAATGACCCTTCTATCACCATGGTGACACAAACTGGCACACACTAAAGCATTCTGGGAAAGCACAGGTTTTAAATTGCCCTTTACTTTACACTCCTGCACCATCACCCCAGTAACGCTCAAGTTTTCTGACATGGCACACAAACAACTCCACCGCTGCTCAACGCACAAAGTTGTTGAACCTTTAGTTTGCACTTTGTACAAACATGCTACTTCCAATAGATCAATGCTGTTCAATATTCCTTCCCACTGTAGCCAAGTGCTTGCTCACAGGGGGTCGTTTTGACCGTTGGGGTTTTACATAATTATTGTATGGCCTTGCCTTACAATATAAAGCGCCTTGGGGCAACTGTTTGTTGTGATTTGGCGCTATATAAAAAAATTGATTGAAATTGATTGATTGAATATTGACTGAAGATATCAACAATGACATCATGCTGTCATGTCCACTCTATAAAGAATTTAATTTACTTGTGAGTTTTATGCAGGATGTGCATAGGCAACGCTGTGGTGTCTGCAGAAAACATGTTTCAGACTAGCTGTGAGCAGCCTTCTCTCCAGAAGCCCGATTTTAGATCAAATATATCCCCCCCACCACCTCACTGTTTTACAGCCGGTGCACAACATATCCCAGGTCAACAGGACACAACACGAATATTCTAAAATTAAGTTATCATTTTACAAATAATGAATGTTTATGAGTTCAATAGAACGAATATTTAATTCGGTGAAAGATGGCTAGACTCGTTGAATGGATGTGATGTCGTGCACTGACTTCCTGTACTTCCAAAAAAAAAAAAAAAGACTTTGCGTACTTCCTCAGTCCAGCGAAAAATCATGTCAGAAATTTGTGCAGGTTTTCATCCTAACTTCGTCCTCTTCATCCTAACAGGTGTTTATGCCTCCGGACAGCTTATGACGTGGTGGATTTGTTTTGTTTTGTTTTGTGTGTGTGTGTGTGTGTGTGTGTGTGTGTGTGTGTGTGTGTGTGTGTGTGTGTGTGTGTGTGTTAGAATTAGCACCGTCAATTAGCTCATTCAAATCATCATCCATCAACAAAACAAACTTCACCAGTGTGCATTGGTACAAAACGTATGGAACCAAATTTGCACGGTAGATGGAACCAAATTTGCGCGGTAGATGCAATGCAACACAAATGGGACAAATAATCCATGTCACGTGACATACAAAGCATCAATCAAATGACAAGGATCTACTCAGCCATTATATGAAAGACATTAGCATGTATGAATAAATAATTTATATTCCATGTTAAAAATTTTAAGGGCAAAATAAGACAAGGTGTCAAATAGTGATGCACTGTCAGAGGGCCAAGAAAGGCTATGCTTACAGTGACTTTGTTAATGCTGTTTGATTGGGGGGAGGGGATGTTGACATATCCCCACCCCTCCTCAAGAAAGCTGGACACTGGTATCTGGCCTGTCTTAACAGTCATAAGGTGTGAGGTGGGGTACAGGACAGGGACAGGACCCTAGGGCCACATATAGACAGACCAACACATTTGTGTCGACACATGGTTAATTTAAAGTTTCCAACTCATCTAACCTGCATGTCTTTGGATGTGGGAGGAAACACCCAGAGAGAATCCACGTGAACACAGAGAGAACATGCAAGCACCACACAGAAAGGTCCCAGGTGGGATGTGATCTCACAACTTTCTTGCTGTGAGGCAATAGTGCTATCCACTAAGCCACCGTGCTGCCCAAGTCACCGAATGAGAGTTCATTTCCATCAACATTAAGAAATACAAACAATATGGGACTGTGTGGTAAATCTGTGTCATGTAGCGGCCTAGTCTCACCTTTTTTGGGGGTTTAGGGTTAGGCTACTGTCACAGAATTTGTTAGGGCCCCATCACACATAACACGAAAGACGCAGAAACTGGAAGAAAATCCACAAACTAAAAACAAAATGGGGAACCATGAAACATTCCACCTGCTGTCATGAGGGAGGCACGGTTGCACAGGTGTGCACAATACATCAGGGACGGTTTTGTGCACGTGCACGAGAGTGCATGAACACAATGAGAGCAGCTGGAACGTGTTGCACCACATCGCTCCTCTTGTGGAGGAAAAAAAAACAAACAGAACGTTGCAACTCTGTTGTGGAGGAAAAAAACATTGCACCTCTGTTGTGGAGGAAAAAATAAAAATAAAACCAGCTGGAACATGTTGTACCACATCGTGCATCTGCTGTGGAGAAAAAAATAAAAACCACACACCATAAAAAACACCTCAATTTATTGAATCCCTCTCATCGAGCAGAGAATACATGTATGAACCATCTGTTCCTCTGTAGATGATCCATGGTCATAGATGTACATTCATGACATGACATGAATGAAGCAGTTCGCCCTTATCATGTCCACATCTGCTGGCCTGGCATGTCCAGTCGGCTCTGCATGCATGTCTGGCCCGACGCGTGTCCTCTGGGCGGTGCGCTGCAGGACAGATACTGTGTCATGTGGAACAGCGCTCACGTGGGTGACGTGACATTCAGATCGTCCGCTGCTTGTTATGATCTGACAGTCCATTTCACCTGGGACAGCCTGTCAATGTGTGCACTGTGCCCTTGCTTGCTGTAGCCCATTGCAAAGGCAATATATGTTTTATGTATTTCCATGTGAGGACAGCAAGCAGACACACGTGTGTCACAGTGTACAGTTGTAGGGTCATATCCTTCAAAACACAATACGTGTTCCCCAGCTGTGATGTCCAGAACCAGAGATCTCAACAGCTGCTGCTGTTGGTGTCCATTCAGAGCATAGACCAGTGTGTCACTCTCTGTTTCTGTGTTATGTGATCATTTTTTTTTATTTATTTGTTATGTAATTATGTATGTACTGTAGTTATTGTAGTACTTATTTATATACCTGGCCTGGATGTGGTCTCTGTGTTTTTAATGTGACATGTCCTGTGACATGTCCTGTGCACTGAGCCATCATTTGCAGCTGTCAGTGAGTCTCTGGCTGGTGATCAGCTAAGAGGCGCCTCGTCATGCTGTGTGCACTCAGACGTGGCTGGCCAGTCTCCATCTATACATACATATCAGCATTTCATGACACACACACACACACACACACACACCACATGTGTTGGGTGGAACTGTTACACTGACACGCCACATGTGTGTCGCTTTACAACGCCACACTCATGGGGCACTTAGACAAATTTCAGATCCAGCTCGAAAGTGATTGTCTGCTCACTATTTTTGTACCAACAGCACAAATGGCACCACATTTTCCAAGTGTCCAGCGAGCGATGTTGAATGTTCGAGTGTGTCACCTGGAATTTGGTTGACACCTGCTGTGAGAGGGATCGAATGGGCTCTCACAGGGCACTCTCTGTGTTTCGGCCGCTGGTGTGCATGAATAGTTGTAGCGACAGGTGTATGAGCCGTGAGAGGTGGCTCCGATTTTTCATGAATGGCATGCAATTCGTCCTTCGTGCGCTAGTGGGCTTCAGTCATGTTTTGTGTGAAGGGGCCCTTACATTTTAATTACACGGTTAACTTTTGGTCACTATTTTTAACCCTTGACATTCCCCGGTGCTCCCTGTTCCCCGTCCTGATTACCTCAAATTTTGTGATACATGATAAAATATTTTCATAATACCATCATGAAATGTATTATATTTTTGTGATGGTATCACAAGCTAATATATTAAATCACTTTTCATGATGTCATCATGTTTTTGTCATGCAGTCAGGTTGCATGCAGACAGTTCTCAAAAACTGAGTGAACATCATCGATGGAGACAAGTGAGGGAAGCCACCAAGACAACCAGACAACTCTGAAGGAGTTATACGCTTCTATGGATGTGAGTAGACAAAGTGGGAATGCTGCAACAATTGCCTGTTGTATCATAATTCACAGAAAAGTGATCAAATCCAGGATAAGGTTTCCCATGTGCCTTCTAGAAACTGCAGTTTTGCATATTATTTCTTTAAAAAAAAAAAAGTCACACTCACTCATCTTCAACCGTTTATCCAGGATCGGGCCATAGGAGCAACAGCTCCAGCAGGGCACCCCAGACTTCCCTTTCCCATGCCACATTGACCACCTCTGACTGGAGGATCCAGAGGCGTTCCCAGGCCAGTGTGGGGATATAATCTCTCCACCTAGCCCTGGGTCTTCCCCGGGGTCTCCTCCCAGATGGACGTGCCCAGAACACCTCCCTCGGGAGGCGCCCAGGAGGCATGCTTACCAGATGCCCGAACAACTTCAGCTGGCTCCTTTCAACATGAAGGAGCAGCGGCTCTACTCCGAGCTCCCCACGGATGACAGAACTTTTCACCCTATCTCTAAGGGAGACACCAGCCACCCTCCTAAGGAAGCCCATATCAGCCGCTTGTACCCACGATCTACTTCTTTCGGTCATGACCCAACCCTGATGACTATAGGTGAGCGTAGGAACAAAGATTGACTAGCAGATCAAGAGCTTTGCCTTTTGGCTCAGTTCTGTTTTCGTCACAACAGTATGGTAGAGCGAATGCAACACCGCCCCTGCTGTGCCAATTCTGTGGCCAATTTCATGCTCCATTGTCCCCTCACTTGTGAACAAGACCCCAAGGTACAGTGAGGAAAATAAGATTTTGCAAGTTCTCCCACTTAGAAATCATGGAGGGGTCTGAAATTTTCATCTTAGGTGCACGTCCACTGTGAGAGACATAATCTAAAAATAAAAAAAAAAATCCAGAAATCACAATGTATGATTTTTTAATACTTTATTTGTATGTTACTGCTGCAAATAAGTATTTGATCCCCTACCAACTAACAAGAATTCTGGCTCACACAGACCTGTTCATTTTTCTTTAAGAAGCCCTCTTATTCTGCACTGTTTACCTGTATTAATTGCACCTGTTTGAACTTGTTACCTGTATAAAAGACACCTGTTCACACACTCAATCAATCACAGCCCAACCTGTCCACCATAGCCAAGACCAAAGAGCTGTCTAAGGACACGAGGGACAAAACTGTAGACCTGCACAAGGCTGGGATGGACTACAGGACAACAGGCAAGCAGCTTGGTAGAAGACAACTGTTATGATTATTTATTAGAAAGTGGAAGAAACACAAGATGACTGTCAATCTCCCTTGGGCTGGGATTCCATGCAAGAGCTCACTTTGTGGGGTAAGGTGATTCTGAGAAAGCTCAGAACTACACAGGAGGACCTGGTCAATGACCTGAAGAGAGCTGGGACCACAGTCACAAAGATTACATTAGTAACACATGATGCTGTCATGGTTTAAAATCCTGCTCAAGCCAGCACATGTCCAGGCCCATTTGAAATTCACCAGTGACTATCTGGATGATCCAGAGGAGGCATGGGAGAAGGTCATGTGGTCAGATGAGACCAGAGTAGAGCATTTTGGAATCAACTCCACTTACCATGTTTAGAGGATGAGAACAACCCCAAGAAAACCATCCCAACCATGAAGCATGGGGGTGGAAACATTATACTTTGGGGGTGCTCTTCTGCAAAGGGGACAGGACAACTGCACCGTATTGAAGGGAGGATGGATGGGGTCATGTATTGCGAGAATTTGGCAAACAACCTCCTTCCCTCAGTAAGAGCATTGAAGATGGGTCATAGCTGGGTCTTCCAGCATGACAATGACCCCAAACACACAGCCAGGGCAACTAAGGAGGGGCTCCGTAAGAAGCATTTCAAGGTCCTGGAGTAGCCTGGCGAGTCTCCAGACCTGAACTCAATAGAAAATCTTTGGAGGATGCTGAAACTCCAAACCTGAAAGATCTGGAGATCTGTATGGAGGAGTGGACCAAAATCCCTGTTGCAGAGTGTGCAAACCTGGTGAAAAACTACAGGAAATGTTTGACCTCTGTAATTGCAAACAAAGGCTACTGTATCAAATATTAACATTGATTTTCACAGGTGTTGAAATATTTATTTGCAGCAGTAACATACAAATAAATTATTTAAAAAACCATACATTGTGATTTCCAGATTTTTTTTTTTTTTTAGATTATGTCTCTCACAGTGGACATGCACCTAAGATGAAAATTTCAGACCCCTCCATGATTTCTAAGTGGGAGAACTTGCAAAATCGCAGGGTGTTCAAATACTTATTTTCCTCACTGTACTTGAACTCCTTCACTTGGGGTAAGACCGTCTTCCCTACCTGTAGTAGGCAATCCATCGGTTTTCTGCTGAGAACCATGGCCTCAGATTTATAGGTGCTGATGCTCATCCCAACACCTTCACACTCGGCTGCAGATGAAGCCAGTTGGACCACATCATCTGCAAAAAGCAGTGATGAGACCCTGAGCCCACTAATGTGGAAATCCTCCTCCCCCCGACTATACCTCGATTTCCTGTCCATAAATATCAAAAACATGATTGGTGACAAGGAGCAGTCATGGCGGAGGCCAGCCCTCCAGAAAAAAGTTCGACTTACTGCCGAGCACCCGAACACAGCTCTTGCTTTGTGAGTACAGAGATTTGATGGCCCTGAATTCGGACCCCCTCACTCCAAACTCCTGCAACACCTCCCACAGTATCTCCTGTGGTACCCGATCATATGCTTTCTCCAAGTCCACAAAACACATGTAGACTGGATGGGCATACTCCCAGGCAGCCTCCAGGATCCTTGTGAGAGTGACGAGCTGGTCGGTTGTTCCATGACTAGGACAGAACCCGCATTGTTCCTCTTCAGTCAGAGGTTAGACTATCAGCCAAACCCTCCTTTCCAGCACCCTGGAGTAGACTTTACCGGGGAGGCTGAGTAATTTGATGCCCTTGTAGTTGGCACACACTATCTAGTCCCCCTTTTTAAATATGGGGACCACCATGTCGGCCTCTTCTGAATGTTCTCTGTTCTCTCACTATGTCCTGGGTGAATTAAGCCTTAAATTAGGATGTTTTCAGGTCGAAAAAGGCCAACGACGGCGCCTGGAAGCGCTGCGTGACGTCCCGCTCCGTGGGAAGTCCTTACAGCGACAGAAACACCCCATAATCTCTCATCAGCCATTAAACTTTTCATCGAAAAGCAGCTAAATTTCTCGAATAGTGTCCACTCGGATATTCCTCACAGGTCCTGAAAAAATTTTGATAAAGCAACGCGCGCCGTCTCGAGCAGCGTGTGAAACAAAGGAATTCAGCCGAGAGGGCTGGACCACATCTCACTCAAGGCCTGCCCACAGGGAAATGACGTCACTGACGCATGAAAAAACTCATGCATGCGCACAAGGGTTCAAGCATGATTGGTGTAATCGCACGTTATTCAAATCCATATAGTTAAAAAAAAATAAAAGTGTCGGTTTCTTATCTAATACACCTCGTATATGTTTTTGGGTTTCCTCCTCAGCATTGCAGAACCTACAGGATACATTGGCATATTTATTCCTATAGTTGCATTTTACTGCCAGCATTCTTGTTCTTGCCATCATGATGCTATGTGCTTACATCCTGTTTAGTTTGTCCAGGTAGGGTTTCCTTTTTCCTACTTCCAACGTTTTTACGTTTTCAATGTAATGTTTTACCTTTGATTTGATCTCTCCTTGTTCTTTGATATTCTTCTTTAGCTATTCGCCTATTTTCCTTTTTATATCTCCTTTGCTTGTTTGATCCGTTATCTGCAGTTTTTCCTTAATCCTGTTAACTTCCTTTTCGATGGTTTACTATTGTTGTTGATTATTCTTTTCATTAGGTCTGATCCTACTGTATTTATCCTTTTTTGGAAGTTGACCTTGTTTTTTTGTATTATATGGTCTATATCCCAGAGCCCTGTTTCCGCATACATGATTTCTCTCGGTGTTGCTGTTGGTAGCATTAGAAGCTGTTTTAATATATTGTCCAAGATTTGGTTCCTCATTTTCCCCTCCTTTTTTGTTGTTACCACTGACTCTCCTGCATACACAATTATTGGGATTATGCATGATTCCACTAGTTGCCAGATAACTCTCATCTCTATTCCTCTTAGGTCTGGGCTTCCTGCTATTTGTAGGATGGTTTGTAAGGCTCCTTCTGCTTTCTTTTTTGCTTCTTCTATTTGGTCGGCTTGGTTGTTGTTATTGTTGATTATTTTCCCTAGGTATTTGTAATTTACTTGTTCAGAAAATGGATGGATGGATAACATGTTGGTATTTGCATTTTGTGATAATATTCAGTGGGTCACCTCCCCATAATCACTTACAGAGGTAATAGGAGAAATAGTTGGGGATTATGACAGCAGATATAAATTGGCAGGCCTCAATTACGTTGCTAGTAGTTTTGAGCCATGCCTGGTTCAAGGGTAGGAATCGAATATTGTTAAGAGAACAAATGCAACATATGTCTACATACATTCAGTTATTAATTGTCAAGATTTTCAAATGAATGGGCATGTACAGTAGTGTTCAGAATAATAGTAGTGCTATGTGACTAAAAAGATTAATCCAGGTTTTGAGTATATTTCTTATTGTTACATGGGAAACAAGGTACCAGTAGATTCAGTAGATTCTCACAAATCCAACAAGACCAAGCATTCATGATATGCACACGCTTAAGGCTATGCGATTGGGCTATTACTAAAAAAAAGTAGAAAAGGGGGTGTTCACAATAATAGTAGCATCTGCTGATGCTACAAACTCAAAACTATTATGTTCAAAGTGCTTTTATAGCAATCCTGTGAATCACTAAACTAGTATTTAGTTGTATAACCACAGTTTTTCATTATTTCTTCACATCTGTGAAGCATTAATTTTGTTGGTTTGGAGCCATGATTTTGCTTAGTTACTAGTGCGCTTGGGGTAATTGTCTTGTTGAAACACCCATTTCAAGGGCATGTCCTCTTCAGCATAAGGCAACATGACCTCTTCACACCTCTTCTTGACATATCCAAACTGATCCATGGTGCCTGGTATGCGATATATAGGCCCAACACCATAGTAGGAGAAACATGCCCATATCATGATGTTTGCACCACCATGCTTCACTGTCTTCACTGTGAACTGTGGCTTGAATTCAGAGTTTGGGGGTCATCTCACAAACTGTCTGCAGCCCTTGGACCCAAAAAGAACAATTTTACTCTCATCAGTCCACAAAATATTGCTCCATTTCTCTTTAGGCCAGTTGATGTGTTCTTTGGCAAATTGTAACCTCTTCTGAACATGTCTTTTATTTAACAGAGGGACTTTGTTGGGGATTCTTGCAAATAAATTAGCTTCACACAGGCGTCTTCTAACTGTCACAGCACTTACAGGTAACTGCAGACTGTCTTTGATTATCCTGGAGCTGATCAAAGGGTGAGCCTTTGCCATTCTGGTTACTCTTCTATCCATTTTCTTTCACACGTCTCTGGTTTTTTTTGTCCATTTTAAAGCATTGGAGATCATTGTAGATGAACAGCCTATACTTTTTTTGCACCTGTGTATAAGTTTTCCCCTCTCCAATCAACCTTTTAATCAAACTATGCTGTTCTTCTGAACAATGTCTTGATCATCCCATTTTCCTCAGGCTTTCAAAGAGAAAAGCATGTTCAACAGGTGCTGGCTTCATCCTTACATAGGGGACACCTGATTCACACCTGTTTTTTCCACAAAATTGATGAACTCACTGACTGAATGCCACACTACTATTATTTTGAACACCCCCTTTTCTACTTTTTTTTTACTAATAGCCCAATTTCATAGCCTTAAGAGTGTGCATATCATGAATGCTTGGTCTTGTTGGATTTGTGAGACTCTACTGAATCTACTGGTACCTTGTTTCCTATGTAACAATAAGAAATATACTCAAAACCTGGATTAATCTTTTTAGTCACATAGCACTACTGTTATTCTGAACACTACTGTATGTACATATATAGCATTCAGAAAAAGTCGAGAGAGTATAGAAAATACAAATAAAAATGCATTGATTCTCACATTTGCTTTAAGTTCTGCTTCATTGCAGAAAGTATGAACCCAAGAATATTCATGTTTTTTTGGGTCAACTTCATTTCATTTGTTAATATGTTGTCTATTCAGAGCTGAAACACATTCCAAAAAAGTTGAGTCAGTGCAGTTTAGGGTGAATAATCAGGTAACAAAAAATAAATAATGATGTTAATTCAAACAGGCGATGGCAACAGGTGATTGTCAGGTAATAATCATGATTGGTACAAAAGCAGTATCCACAAAAGGCTGAGCGATTGAGGAGCAAAGATAGGGAGAGAATGTCCAGTTTATTTTTAAATATTTCTGTAACGTTCTCATACTCCGTGTTGATAACCATTTGTAAAAACCAGGAGGCTTTTAATGGCTTTCAGTAGAGTGAGTATCTGAGAAATTGTTTAACAGCTGGACATGTTCCAACTTGTCCTTAAGGTTTCCAACGGAGGTGTTTTTGCTGTGGCGGCGCACCGCGCCAGCTGCCTGCCGACGCGCCAGTCCGTCCGCACGTCTTTCATTACAAAATCTCCTTTAACAGTGGAATGTCCGGATAAACTGCTGATCCCGAGCTCTTCTGAAACTTCTCTGTTCTCTCACGACGTCCTGGGTTAACAGAGGCTTAAATTTGGAGGTTTTCAGCTTGACACAGGCTGACGACAGCGCCTCAGAGCACGGCGCGATGTCCCGCTCCGTGGGAAGTCCTTAAAGCGACACTAACACTCCATAATCTCTCATCAGCCGTTAAAATTTTCACCGAAAACCAGCTGAATTTCTCGAATGGTGTCCACTTTGATCTGCCTCACAGGTTCTGAAAAAATTTTGATAACGCAAAGCGCCAGTCTCTCAGCAAGTTGTTAGACAAAGGAATTCCGACGGGAGGGGTGGACCACTCCTTACTCAAAGCCTGCCCACAGGCGAATGACGTAACCGACAGGCGTGAAAAAACTCTCGCATGCCCACGAGCGTTCAAGCTTGTCTGATGTAATTGCACGTGATTCAAATCCATATACTTTTTGAAAAAATAAAAAGGTCCGATACTTTTCTCACAGACCTCGTAAGTGTCCTTTTTATGTTCTAGGGACCAGGTCTGTGAATTAGCTATTATGCTGTGTTTACACATCACGACGACAAGTCACGAATGCCACGAAGTACACATTCTTGGCCGCTGATCATGAATGTGATGATTCGGGGCAGAGGCGTCAGGTGTCCTCAGGAACTGCTGCAACCTGTTACCACGCGTTACGATTAATGGCACATGTTGCCGGAGAATTATCAGGAACCATTACCCATGGTCAAGAATAGTGTTCCGCGTTGTTACGCACTATCTCGTGCTATTGCGCGTAACAGCGCATTGTTAAGTTCTGTCACGTTGTGAACGAGGTGAATTGTCTCCACACACACACCCATATTCATCCAACCAAATTCGGATCACTCCAGTTTCAATCAATCAATCAATTTTTTTATATAGCGCCAAATCACAACAAACAGTTGCCCCAAGGCGCTTTATATTGTAAGGCAAGGCCATACAATAATTATGTAAAACCCCAACGGTCAAAACGACCCCCTGTGAGCAAGCACTTGGCTACAGTGGGAAGGAAAAACTCCCTTTTAACAGGAAGAAACCTCCAGCAGAACCAGGCTCAGGGAGGGGCAGTCTTCTGCTGGGACTGGTTGGGGCTGAGGGAGAGAACCAAGAAAAAGACATGCTGTGGAGGGGAGCAGAGATCGATCACTAATGATTAAATGCAGAGTGGTGCATACAGAGCAAAAAGAGAAAGAAACAGTGCATCATGGGAACCCCCCAGCAGTCTACGTCTATAGCAGCATAACTAAGGGATGGTTCAGGGTCACCTGATCCAGCCCTAACTATAAGCTTTAGCAAAAAGGAAAGTTTTAAGCCTAATCTTAAAAGTAGAGAGGGTGTCTGTCTCCCTGATCTGAATTGGGAGCTGGTTCCACAGGAGAGGAGCCTGAAAGCTGAAGGCTCTGCCTCCCATTCTACTCTTACAAACCCTAGGAACCACAAGTAAGCCTGCAGTCTGAGAGCGAAGCGCTCTATTGGGGTGATATGGTACTACGAGGTCCCTAAGATAAGATGGGACCTGATTATTCAAAACCTTATAAGTAAGAAGAAGAATTTTAAATTCTATTCTAGAATTAACAGGAAGCCAATGAAGAGAGGCCAATATGGGTGAGATATGCTCTCTCCTTCTAGTCCCCGTCAGTACTCTAGCTGCAGCATTTTGAATTAACTGAAGGCTTTTTAGGGAACTTTTAGGACAACCTGATAATAATGAATTACAATAGTCCAGCCTAGAGGAAATAAATGCATGAATTAGTTTTTCAGCATCACTCTGAGACAAGACCTTTCTGATTTTAGAGATATTGCGTAAATGCAAAAAAGCAGTCCTACATATTTGTTTAATATGCGCTTTGAATGACATATCCTGATCAAAAATGACTCCAAGATTTCTCACAGTATTACTAGAGGTCAGGGTAATGCCATCCAGAGTAAGGATCTGGTTAGACACCATGTTTCTAAGATTTGTGGGGCCAAGTACAATAACTTCAGTTTTATCTGAGTTTAAAAGCAGGAAATTAGAGGTCATCCATGTCTTTATGTCTGTAAGACAATCCTGCAGTTTAGCTAATTGGTGTGTGTCCTCTGGCTTCATGGATAGATAAAGCTGGGTATCATCTGCGTAACAATGAAAATTAAAGCAATACCGTCTAATAATACTGCCTAAGGGAAGCATGTATAAAGTAAATAAAATTGGTCCTAGCACAGAACCTTGTGGAACTCCATAATTAACTTTAGTCTGTGAAGAAGATTCCCCATTTACATGAACAAATTGTAATCTATTAGACAAATATGATTCAAACCACCGCAGCGCAGTGCCTTTAATACCTATGGCATGCTCTAATCTCTGTAATAAAATTTTATGGTCAACAGTATCAAAAGCAGCACTGAGGTCTAACAGAACAAGCACAGAGATGAGTCCACTGTCCGAGGCCATAAGAAGATCATTTGTAACCTTCACTAATGCTGTTTCTGTACTATGATGAATTCTAAAACCTGACTGAAACTCTTCAAATAGACCATTCCTCTGCAGATGATCAGTTAGCTGTTTTACAACTACCCTTTCAAGAATTTTTGAGAGAAAAGGAAGGTTGGAGATTGGCCTATAATTAGCTAAGATAGCTGGGTCAAGTGATGGCTTTTTAAGTAATGGTTTAATTACTGCCACCTTAAAAGCCTGTGGTACATAGCCAACTAACAAAGATAGATTGATCATATTTAAGATCGAAGCATTAAATAATGGTAGGGCTTCCTTGAGCAGCCTGGTAGGAATGGGGTCTAATAAACATGTTGATGGTTTGGATGAAGTAACTAATGAGAATAACTCAGACAGAACAATCGGAGAGAAAGAGTCTAACCAAATACCGGCATCACTGAAAGCAGCCAAAGATAACGATACGTCTTTGGGATGGTTATGAGTAATTTTTTCTCTAATAGTTAAAATTTTGTTAGCAAAGAAAGTCATGAAGTCATTACTAGTTAAAGTTAATGGAATACTCAGCTCAATAGAGCTCTGACTCTTTGTCAGCCTGGCTACAGTGCTGAAAAGAAACCTGGGGTTGTTCTTATTTTCTTCAATTAGTGATGAGTAGAAAGATGTCCTAGCTTTACGGAGGGCTTTTTTATAGAGCAACAGACTCTTTTTCCAGGCTAAGTGAAGATCTTCTAAATTAGTGAGACGCCATTTCCTCTCCAACTTACGGGTTATCTGCTTTAAGCTACGAGTTTGTGAGTTATACCACGGAGTCAGACACTTCTGATTTAAAGCTCTCTTTTTCAGAGGAGCTACAGCATCCAAAGTTGTCTTCAATGAGGATGTAAAACTATTGACGAGATACTCTATCTCCCTTACAGAGTTTAGGTAGCTACTCTGCACTGTGTTGGTATATGGCATTAGAGAACATAAAGAAGGAATCATATCCTTAAACCTAGTTACAGCGCTTTCTGAAAGACTTCTAGTGTAATGAAACTTATTCCCCACTGATGGGTAGTCCATCAGAGTAAATGTAAATGTTATTAAGAAATGATCAGACAGAAGGGAGTTTTCAGGGAATACTGTTAAGTCTTCTATTTCCATACCATAAGTCAGAACAAGATCTAAGATATGATTAAAGTGGTGGGTGGACTCATTTACTTTTTGAGCAAAGCCAATAGAGTCTAATAATAGATTAAATGCAGTGTTGAGGCTGTCATTCTCAGCATCTGTGTGGATGTTAAAATCGCCCACTATAATTATCTTATCTGAGCTAAGCACTAAGTCAGACAAAAGGTCTGAAAATTCACAGAGAAACTCACAGTAACGACCAGGTGGACGATAGATAATAACAAATAAAACTGGTTTTTGGGACTTCCAATTTGGATGGACAAGACTAAGAGACAAGCTTTCAAATGAATTAAAGCTCTGTCTGGGTTTTGGATTAATTAATAAGCTGGAATGGAAGATTGCTGCTAATCCTCCACCCCGGCCCGTGCTACGAGCATTCTGACAGTTAGTGTGACTCGGGGGTGTTGACTCATTTAAACTAACATATTCATCCTGCTGTAACCAGGTTTCTGTTAGGCAGAATAAATCAATATGTTGATCAATTATTATATCATTTACCAACAGGGACTTAGAAGAGAGAGACCTAATGTTTAATAGACCACATTTAACTGTTTTAGTCTGTGGTGCAGTTGAAGGTGCTATATTATTTTTTCTTTTTGACTTTTTATGCTTAAATAGATTTTTGCTGGTTATTGGTAGTCTGGGAGCAGGCACCGTCTCTACGGGGATGGGGTAATGAGGGGATGGCAGGGGGAGAGAAGCTGCAGAGAGGTGTGTAAGACTACAACTCTGCTTCCTGGTCCCAACCCTGGATAGTCACGGTTTGGAGGATTTAAGAAAATTGGCCAGATTTCTAGAAATGAGAGCTGCTCCATCCAAAGTGGGATGGATGCCGTCTCTCCTAACAAGACCAGGTTTTCCCCAGAAGCTTTGCCAATTATCTATGAAGCCCACCTCATTTTTTGGACACCACTCAGACAGCCAGCAATTCAAGGAGAACATGCGGCTAAACATGTCACTCCCGGTCCGATTGGGGAGGGGCCCAGAGAAAACTACAGAGTCCGACATTGTTTTTGCAAAGTTACACACCGATTTAATGTTAATTTTAGTGACCTCCGATTGGCGTAACCGGGTGTCATTACTGCCGACGTGAATTACAATCTTACCAAATTTACGCTTAGCCTTAGCCAGCAGTTTCAAATTTCCTTCAATGTCGCCTGCTCTGGCCCCCGGAAGACAATTGACTATGGTTGCTGGTGTCGCTAACTTCACATTTCTCAAAACAGAGTCACCAATAACCAGAGTTTGATCCTCGGCGGGTGTGTCGTCGAGTGGGAAAAAACGGTTAGAGATGTGAACGGGTTGGCGGTGTACACGGGGCTTCTGTTTAGGGCTACGCTTCCTCCTCACAGTCACCCAGTCGGCCTGCTTTCCCGGCTGCTCGGGATCTGCCAGGGGGGAACTAACGGCGGCTAAGCTACCTTGGTCCGCACCGACTACAGGGGCCTGGCTAGCTGTAGAATTTTCCACGGTGCGGAGCCGAGTCTCCAATTCGCCCAGCCTGGCCTCCAAAGCTACGAATAAGCTACACTTATTACAAGTACCATTACTGCTAAAGGAGGCCGAGGAATAACTAAACATTTCACACCCAGAGCAGAAAAGTGCGGGAGAGACAGGAGAAGCCGCCATGCTAAATCGGCTAAGAGCTAGTAGCTACGCTAAGCTAGCGGATTCCTAAAAACACGCAAAGTGAATAATGTGTAAATAATTTAGAGGTGATTCAGCAGAAGGAGTGCTTTAGTTAAGGCACGTAAAGATTACACTGGGAAACAAATCGTAATCTAGATAACTAGATCAATCTAACTGCGCAGATTAAACAGCTAACAGATACAGAAAAACACCGCTGTGCTCCGGAACAGGAAGTGATACAATACCGCAGTGAGAGCCAACCACCAGTAGAGGCAAGCAAAAATTTGTTTTGTTTATCAGAAGAACTTTGTGACTGCATGCGTAGTTGGCCTCTGTGCCATGGAGTGGCGCAGAGAGGAGGAGGAGGACAGAGCCAGATGTGTGGCTTAATGCAGCTCTCGTCTCGTGCATTTTCCCAAACATCAGGCACATGCAGCAGGTGGAACACCTGCAGGAGCGCGCTGAAGAGCACTGAAATTTGACTTTAAGCCAACTTGGTGTCAGCAATCAAACTGAATCCGATATAGCAGGGTTTAATTGTGCGCGCGCTTCTTCCTCCGCCGGACTGGAGGAGGTGCAGAGATGTCTGGCTGCACGTGAGTCTCCTATCGCTCCTCTGGTTCCTCTGGCTCAGACTCATTCTCCCGCTCATCAGTTACAACAGCAGGTGGAACACCTGCAGGAGCATCCTGAGGAGCTTCAGCAGGAACTGTGGACCGACATTTGGAGCCAAGTTTAATTATGCGCACGTGACAGAAAACTGATTCGCCGTGGCACGCAGTGAAATGTGACGCCGCGTTCAAGTCCTGTCAAAACTTGACAGTTTCCGTGTCACTTCGTAATAACGCGTGACAGTTTGGGCTCCAAGAACCATCACAGGAACCACTACGAACGTTGTCACGTTCTATTAAGGATCAATACTCATCAAGATGGATCAGTACGCTCAGTTGCGACCTCCACGACATGAGACGAAATGAGGGTGGTGTGTGACATTCGTGGAAGATTTTTTGACAGGCAAAAACATGCTCCACGAATATCAAGAATATCACGCACCGACACGCACTATTAAGAAACCTATTCAGATGCGTTAAGTCACATTAAGAATGTCAGGAATATGTCACGAATGACAGAAAAATGACATTCGTAACACGTCTTGGTTATGTGTAAACGCACCTTTAGCTATCTGACCTATGAACGTGGCATCGGTTAATGTAACAATGCTTTTTGTTCTGTCCCTATCAAATAAACAAAGAAGAAGACAATGGGGCTCAAGGAAAGATTGGAAGAGATTTGCATATTTCTCCTTCTACAGTGCATAATATCCTTAAAAAAATAATCAGGGAATCTGAAAGAATGCCAGAGCATAAAGAGGTAAGCCCCTGACACATAGGAAGAATGTGCAGGAACCAGCCCGACACGGCAAATATTGCCATAATCCGACACAGTTGGGAGGGAAAGAGGCATGGTCAGCAGTGTCAGAATGCATCCAGATTACCTCGTCCACACCTGCATGATGGCATCTAACGTGTATGTAGACAACAGGTAGAGGACACAGACTGCTGTCAGACGGCCATAAAAGATGCTGAAGACTGCCCGATGTCCAAACGTCTGGATGGCAAACACTGAACCAGAGTGGGAGGGAGCACTGTTTTCCTCCCTTTGCACAGTCCCTGTTGGTACTGGACATTGGAGTACAACCGACATATTGTTTCTCTTATCTTTCTCTCTCTTAGCTTTCTCTTATCGTACCCCTGTTCTGTGGAATGATCTCCCTGCGTCAATAAAACAATCAGATTCTGTAGAGACTGTGTGTGTAGAGTAGGTGCTGGACTGATGACATGATTGCTGTGTGTGTGTTCATAACGGCTGAATGAGCAGCTATGTGTGCGCGCGTGCACGCCGTTGACAGCTACTGGACACTTCTGTCAGTGGGCCATACTGTCCCATGCGTCAGATGGAGCACCTTTCCAGGGAACTTTAATTTCTTTTTTGTGTTTTGGCTCACTTAAGCAGCACAATGCAACTCTGTGCACCGCGAAGGATGGATTATCATGTGGGATTTATTTTTGCGTGGTTGATTACAGCACACAGCAGTAAGAGGATTTTAACCATAGGCTGCAGTCCCGGCTCCACATCCACACTGCGCTGTGAAACACTCCTGGGCCATTGTTGGAGATGAGATTCATGTTTATTAATGCTGTTATGGCCTGGCACAACAGTTCTATGTCATATCTCTTACAGAGTTTGAAGGTGATCATATATTACAGCGGAGAGATCCATTCAGCTTTGAGCCTGATGCGTGCAATGACACCTTACTGTGCATGAGACCATGGAGAGGTGCAGCTGCCTGTGGTATATACAGATATGATGGAGACAATAGTTCACATTATTTTTGTCGCCCATCGGAAGGAATGGACAAATATCTGTACTGTAATTTCTATTGTGGATATAACAGCCTGTTGAGATTTGCGGCAGCATGCGTGCAGTAGCGCAGTGCACTTTCTGTTTGATAGTTGCTGTTCATATTCACTGTACATGATGAAGCGTGCACATGCAGGTCATACCGACAGGCTTTGCCATGCCAGAGCCATCTTGAGGTTCCCTCATACTCTCAAATCATTTCAGATCCTTTTTTGTCACCATCACAATATGTAAATTGTGGTCAGATGGTGCTCAGATTGCAAATGAACTTCTGTTGGATAGGTGTCCCATCTCGACGGTGCCCGGAGGGTTAGGGTTTTAAACATGTGCAACACACTCAGGGCTGCCGGACAGTTGGGACCAACAGTTGGGATGAACCGGGATTCATCCGTGAAGAGAACACCTCTCCAACGTGCCAAACGCCAGCAAATGTGAGCATTTGCCCACTCAAGTCGGTTACGACGACGAACTGGAGTCAGGTCAAGACCCCGATGAGGACGACGAGCATGCAGATGAGCTTCCCTGAGACGGTTTCTGACAGTTTGTGCAGAAATTCTTTGGTTATGCAAACTGATTGTTTCAGCAGCTGTCCGAGTGGCTGGTCTCAGACGATCTTGGAGGTGAACATGCTGGATGTGGAGGTCCTGGGCTGGTGTGGTTACATGTGGTCTGCGGTTGTGAGGCTGGTTGGATGTACTGCCAAATTCTCCGAAACGCCTTTGGAGACGGCTTATGGTAGAGAAATGAACATTCAATACACGAGCAACAGCTCTGGTTGACATTCCTGCTGTCAGCATGCCAATTGCACGCTCCCTCAAATCTTGCGACATCTGTGGCATTGTGCTGTGTGATAAAACTGCACCTTTCAGAGTGGCCTTTTATTGTGGGCAGTCTAAGGCACACCTGTGCACTAATCATGGTGTCAAATCAGCATCTTGATATGGCACACCTGTGAGGTGGGATGGATTATCTCAGTGCTCACTATCACAGATTTAGACTGGTTTGTGAACAATATTTGAGGGAAATGGTGATATTGTGTATGTGGAAAAAGTTTTAGATCTTTGAGTTCATCTCATACAAAATGGGAGCAAAACCAAAAGTGTTGCCTTTATATTTTTGTTGAGTGTATTAAAAAATAGATAAGAAGGAAGCAGGCCTATTGGGACAGATAATCTGCTGACCAGGTGTCATGAACAAGTTCCAAAGATGAGGAAATTGCTCAAAGAAAAGGAACCATGATATACAACCCCAATTCCAATGAAGTTGGGGTGTTGTGTAAAATGTAAATAAAAACAGAATACAATGATTTGCAAATCCTCTTCAACCTATATTCAATTGAATACACCACAAAGACAAGATATTTAATGTTCAAACTGATAAACTTTATTGTTTTTGTGCAAATATTTGCTCATTTTGAAATGGATGCCTGCAACACGTTTCAAAAAAGCTGGGACAGTGGTATGTTTACCACTGTGTTACATCACCTTTCCTTCCAACAAGGGGAGTTGTATGAAGTGGTTTAGTTAACTAAAAAGTGACGAAGCAAGGTAAAGACAGCTTTTATCCAACTCAAGCTACAAATTTGGAAACACAGATAAATATTTTTTGCCTATTCTGTTTTTAATAATCCATCCATCCATCCATCCATCCATCCATCCATCCATCCATCCATCCATCCATCCATCCATCCATCCATCCATCCATCCATCCATCCATCCATCCATCCATCCATCCATCCATCCATCAACCCACTTAGATCTTTGAGTTCATCTCATACAAAATGGGAGCAAAACCAAAAGTGTTGCGTTTATATTTTTGTTGAATGTATATTATCTTTATTCACACATATGGCACAAATACAGATTAAAAGAAAACAGATAAAAATACAAAGTCAAAGTAAATGTAAGTATCTCTGCTCCTTTTTTTCTTCTGTTTTTTGGATTTTCCATAACAATTTGGTACACAAGGCTGAGTGACTGGTGCACTGTTGTGTCAGGAAACACATCTGGTGTAAAACAAGTCCTAAATCTACTCTACATGCAGATCTGTATTTCATCCACTGTTGTGACCCTGAACAAAATTACTTGGTGTATGCAAGCAAAAACAACCAAGATTGTCTGATTGTCTCTTGATTTTTTTTCATCTATTCAAAGTAATGGAAAGTGTGTTCAAGAGGTGAAGAAGAAAGTACAAGTAGGATGGAGCAGGTGGAGAAGAATGGAGGTGTTTCTGCAAGAGTGAAAGTGAAAGTCTTCAAATTGGTAGTAACAAATGTTCTGTTGCACAGCTTAGAGGTGGTGGTGCTACCAAATAGGCTGGAGGTGGCAGATGCAAAATGCTACAATTTTCCTTTGGACTGACAAGGTAGGACAGGATTAAGAATGAGCATATCAGAGAAACAGTACAACTGTTTGCAGCCAAAGTCACAGAGGTGAAATTTACAGGATTTGGGCATGTACAGAGGAGGGGTATACAGGGAGAAGGATGCTGAGGATGGAGCCTCCAGGTAGGAGGAGAAGAGAGAAGACAAAGGAGGTTTACGGATGTTGTGAGGGAGGACATGTAGATGTGACAACATGTTCTCCCAAAAAAAAGATACAGAGGACAGGGTGAGATGCAGATAGATGATCTGCTGTGGTGATTCCTAATGGGAGCAGCAGAAAGAAGGAGATGATTGCCTTTGCAGTAATTCAGCATTGCATCATTTCCACTCTGCCATCACTTCACTTCTCCACAGTCGGCATTGGAGGGCTTCAGCTCGACTGGATAAAACAAGCAGTGTTGTGGACAAACAAACAAACAAACAGAAACTGCAGAGCATCTGACATTTGATTCCAAATCACTACTTGAGATATAAAAGCAACAGCTTGTTGTGATGCACACAGTCAACATGCCGAGGAAGAAGCAAAACAGAAAAAATAACATACAGTCCACAATTTTCAAAAAAACACTGTGTTAATGGGCCATGTGAAGAATTTTCATTTATCTTGCAGGCTCTTGTGGTTGGACTCAGCATTGAAATACATGAGTGAAATTTGATGAAAATGGTGTGTAAGGACTACTTCCGTTACACTGGCAGACTCTGGTAACATTGTTTAACTAATGCTGAGAAATAGTTGAAAATTAAAAGCACATTAACCATTGAATATCCTGACATTTTTCAACAGAATGTAGTAGATATCAAGATACTGTACCAAACAGTTGAGTTGACCAGTAAATAACTAGAGTGTTGCCCGTGGGGATCCACAGGCTCTCGATTGGATAGTCTTTATGAAATAGGCAGCTGTCATTTTTCAAGGGTGGTAATAAATTAAGCAAAGCTTAATTTTGGATGAGCTGGAATGATGTGTGAGTCCTGAATGTTTTTAGAACCTTAGACCTCAACAATTTTTAGAAGTGAAACTCAACCCTTTTATTTCTTGTTAATTATGGAATTTTTTAATGTTAATTTACTGTCTTAATGTATTTATACATTGTTTAGGTTCTTGTTATCATATACACACTATTATTATTATAATTATTTCATTTTGACTTCTATTTTGTCATTTGATTTTTAAATGGACCACAATGGAAATTAGTGTTTTCAGTTTGTTGTGTCATCCATGTATTTTTAGCATATATACATTTATAGTATGTACTTACATTGAACTTACTAAATAAAATCACTCACCGCACTCACACTTTTAATGTAAAATGACTTACTGCCCTCTGCTGGAATGGCATGTGAGTCCAGAAAGTAGTGAGCAACATCCATTCTTACGTGTTGTTAGCTAATATCCGTAGCTTCTCCAACATTCTATCAACGTTCCATTTTTGCAGCATTCATCTTTGACCTTAAATACATAAGCATACCAAACGGCAAATGTCAGCTGTCCAGTTTGTCTGTGATCAAAGCTGCACACACACAGGCTAAAAGCAGGTGCTTTTAATTTGATTAAAAAAAGATTCTGACAGAAGACATTAAAACCACTACACATTTCACTCATGATACCAACACAAGACTTAACTCACTCATGATAAGAGTAACATAACACTTAACTAAACTGACTAAACCAACCAAATACAAAACACAACCTATCAATAACATTAACAACACTGTTAAACTAACATGAACCACAATAACAGCATTTAAAACCTCAAAACTCCCATGGTGCATTGCAGCATAACAGCCTTTGTGTGCAACTTTGTGCTCTGTTGCACAATGGTTAGATAAAATTACTAATTTCTCCAAAAATACTTGTCCTATCAACTCACGCACGCAGTCACACACACACACACACACACTCACGGACACAGAGGCCACTTGGCTATTATAATATAGATACATTATAATAAATTATGCATCATTTAAGAGCTCAGGAAAAGTATAATTAAAAGGGAGTATTAAAAATGTTTGCTTCATGTTTGCAACTAATGTGATGAACATGTGGAATCTGGGGGTTGGTAAGGTTAGACTTTACTTGTGTGAAGCGCCTTGAGGTAACTTTGTTGTGATTTGGTGCTATACAAATTAAATAAATTGAATCAAATTTTATTAACATAGATGTCCAAAATAAAGGAGTACTTCAAGTAAAGATTTTCACATCAATGAAAATCTGTGTACATACTTTATATTTATATATATATGAGGTCTGTTAGAAAAGTATCCGACCATATTATTTTTTCAAAAAACATATGGATTTGAATCACGTGTGATTGACAAGCTTGAACCTTTGTGCGCATGCGTGAGTTTTTTTACGCCTGTCGGTTGCGTCATTCGCCTGTGAGCAGGCTTTGAGTGAGGAGTGGTCCACCCCTCTCGTGTTTTTTTTTCATTTTCATTGTTTAGGAATGGCTCAGAGACTGCCGCTTTGCTTGATCAAAATTTTTTCAGAAACTGTGAGGCACATCCACGTGGACACCATTCGAGAAATTCAGATGGTTTTTGGTGAAAATTTTATGGGCTTCAAAGAGATTACGGAGTGTTACTGTTGCTTTAAGGACGGCCCCCAGTGGCCGATGGCGCGCCGCGCTCCGAAGCCGCCATCGACAGACTGAGCGACAATTTAATTTCTAAACGGATAGCTGTATGGATCCATGACCATCGTGTTCCATTTCTCTGGTTATCACAAGAGCTGGACATCAACCATTTTCTGGCAGATTTCACTTTTAACAAGAGATTTTGTCATGGAAAGCTGAGCAGAGGCTTCGCGCATCACGATGGATTTGCTGCTGGAGCGAGACAAAACCACCTCCGTTTTGGTCTCACAGGATGGCTTTGAGATGGCGTTCAGACAGCTGTCGGTGGTGAGAAAATGTGGATGTGCCTGGACATGGCAGAACATGTCCTGTGAGGCTTCATCACGGTGTTGCTTTGCGCCATGCGGCACCGCCGCGACGCGCAAAGCCTCTGTTCCTCTTTCCATGACAAAAACTCCTGTAACAGTGGAATGTGCCGTTCATTTCCAAACTGGACACTGTGTTTTATCTGGGATGTCATCTGGCTAGCACAGGAATTGTGAAAAGACGTGGACATCAGCACTTTTTCGGCACATTGAGACAGAGCCACTTAGGTGCCTGGTCTTGAGAACAAGGGATGGTAGGTTGAAAAGGGAACAAGGGATGGTAGGTTGAAAAAGCTTTTTTATCCCATGGGAACTCCCCCTACCCACCTAAGCGGCTCAAGAATATGGACAGCATGTATATAAGTGACATTTACATAACAATTTATATGACAATATTGAGATACGGTAATTTGGTCATATTGTGCAGCCCTACTGTCAACTTGCTGAAAACTTTGAATATTAATTTACATCTACAATAAAAAAAAATGCTTAAAGTGGCAGGAGGTTAAGAGGGCTGTAATTGGGGGGGGGTCAGCTGAAAAGCAAAAAAGAAAAATGCTTAAAAAGATGGGGAGTATGGGGGGCAGAGCTCCTCCAGAAGCTGAAAGGTTTCAGTCATGCTAATGCTCCCAAGAACTATTTTACTGAAAAAAGTCTGAAGGACCTAAAGGACATGGTTAGATGGCGAGGAATTTTTCCAAGCATGTGAGAGGCAAATAAAGAAAAATGCATAAAAAAGGTGGGGGGTCTGGTGGGGCGCAGCTCCCTCAGTAGCTGAAAGGTTTTTGCCATGCTAATGCTCCCTTGAAGCATTTACTCAAAATAAAATCTGAAGGACCAAAATGACATGGTGAGATGCTGATGAGCTTCGCTCATTCATGTCCGCGACATATGCATATTAAGTAATATTATTGAGTGTCTTTTTGTGCAACAAAAGGAAGCGTTATCATGAACCATGGTTCACAAGTTTTGACAGGACACCGTTTCTGTGTACGGTGTCATCATCCCACCACCTACTGTCAGCTCCTGTCTTAGCTGACAGACAACATAAAATAACCTCAACGCAGCTCATTTTTGATAATTATCTGTCATTATCTGATGGACACACAGGTCAGAAATGACATTCCTAGGATGAGGTCTTTGTGTACAGTCCCAGCCAAATGGTGATTAATATATAGATACCCTTCATCAATAAGCATTCCCTAGTTATAGAAGCTTCCTGTGGATAGGTTAAATCTGTCTGTGAGTAAACTGGCCGAGTATACTTGTTTAGAGCCGACCTGCATCAGTCACATGTGGTGGATATGTCCAAAATTGACCACATCTTGGACAGGTGTAATACCATGAGCAATGCACATTGTAGTAACTGATCCTAAGCCAATGACTGAATCATTTGTTGCACTCTTATAGGAGACACTGAAAACAACTTAGCAGGCTGAGGTTGCAATGTTCACCACCTTACTCATAAAGTTTAGATGGAAGAACGTTATGACACCATCTCATAGGTGCTGGGTGAAAGTGGCTTAAATATCTTACATATAGTGCAGGGGGTTCCACTGAGAATATTACAAGACCTGGCATCATCATTTTTATTTATCCACCCCCCATGCCACACCATTATTTTTTTGCTTTTATTTATTTATCAAGTGCATTTTACTGCATTGAAGTGGTATTTTATTTTTTATTTTCCTGTTTTGAAGTACTGAGTGCCAGTGCATCACACGTTTAAAAAAAACAAAAAAACAAACACGAATATTTGCATTTTTAAACCATTTCTGTTTTTGATGAAAGCCGGTGACTGCACTGCTGCTGTGACATTAAAAGAAAGTCTCCATCTTCAGCAGGGAAATGTTTGTGTTTCAGTTCTACTCTAACAGCATAACCTGGCATAACTGCTACTTTCCTGCTCTGACAACACATTTAACTCCCTTAAAATAAATTACACTGGCACTGGACTCACTGCTGTCAGTTGTTGCTGTATCTATGTTTGTGTGCCGTATCTCGTATACAGTTACTGATTAACCTGGGTCGTTGTGTTCTCTGACCTCCTTGTTCCCCAGCCAAAACACAAAGGTCAGAGGTCGAATACCCTTTGGCCTGCCCTCCCTTTCCTGGGTTTGTGACCCTTACACTTTAGCCTCCTTTTCATTTCATTCTATCTGTGCCTTCTTAACAGTTCCACTAAAACCTTTGAGATTTTCTGAAGGTGCATTCAGACTAAAAGAGGGATGCTCCTGTTGGTGCATCTATACAAGGTGTCACGAGGCCTGTCAGAGGTTAGTCCCGTAAATGAACAGCTGAGAGCTGCGATTTAGTCTGTATAAAAGCAGCCCAACTGTCATAACAAAGACACTCTGACAGCAGGCCAAAAGGAGACAAAGAGGAGTCACCGGCCCCCAGGAGGCCTCCAAAGGCCCCTTTGGACACATACACATACACTTGCACAGACAATGGGGAGTCAGCAGCAGACTCCCGTAGGCCTTGTGAGGTCTCAGGGGCCAGACTGAGGGCCTGTGAGGCTTCCATTACAAAGCCCGGCAGGCGTCATACTGTAGGACCACAGCCCCGTCACGCATGAGCCTCATCTCACCAAGTGACACTTCAACAGCAAATTTCTCCAACAAGCAGGCGTTTTAGAATGTAACATGCCAGACTGATTATCGGACTGGCTAATGTGCTGATCACAGCAGAAACAGATCTGTCTTTGTTTATTCACAGATCCTCATAAAATATGCTGTGATGGAATTGGAATAATAAAATAACTACTCATAGTTGTGTAATGACTACCATTAGTAGTTGTTTTTAAATGTGCATAATAAATGGAAAGAAGACAACTACACTGACATTAGTTTTTATACACACTAGGGAGGTAATGAAGAAAAGCTATAAAATTATACTACTATATTTTTCTGTGCAAGAAAGTTGCTGTTCCCAGGTCACTGTGAAGATAAATTCACATGTCAAAGTCGACCTCTATTAAGCATTTACTCTACCTCCAGAAGCACCCACTCTTTGTATCAAAATGTAAATGCCAGCATAAGTCTTCAGTTAATTACTTAAGAAAGTGCTGTAATGACTTGTTGACTTAAAAAAAAAGAATTAATTTAAAAAAGATATATATTTGTTATTCCAAAACTTGAAGAGATACTTGGCTCTGAGGTGTATCAACTCTACATTTTCAGGACAGGTTTTATCAAAAGTGTAGTTTCAGGTACGTTATAACATACAGTGTCCTCCAAATGTATTTGGCCCCTTGGTATTTCATACAATTTAATTTGTTTATGCCATTTCAAATACAAAAAAATAGGCTTCTCAATACAAACATTTCTAAAATGATGTTCCTTAAACTCAAACTCTAAGCAAATTTGATATAAATTAATTAAAAATATAAAAGCCAAGATTATATGTTGCCCCTTTGGTATAATACCTGTAAATAATCATTTTTATTTTGAGTTTTCTTCAAAGTTAGGGTTCTCAAGACCAGGCACCTAAGTGGCTCTACTCTTCTCTTTTCTACTCTTCTATTTTACTCTTCCTTTTTAGATACTTAGATATACCTTAGTATACTAGCATAGTTCCACCTTAGAATTGGAATATAATATATAAGATATACCTTACTGAATTTTCATGAACATTTCCAAGTCAGTGATATCTTCGACTTTATTTACATCATTTATGAAGAAATACAAACAGTACGGCACTCTATGGTAAATCTGTGTGGAGTAGACAGTTCTCAAAACCTACGTGACTGTGCAAGAAGGAGAAGAGTCAGGAAAGCCACCAAGACAACCCTGAATAAGTTATAGGCTTCTCTGGTTGTGATTGTAGAAATTGTGCATATATTACTTAATATGCATATGTCGCGGACATGAATGAGCGAAGCTCATCAGCATCTCACCATGTCATTTTGATCCTTCAGATTTTATTTTGAGTAAATGCTTCAAGGGAGCATTAGCATGGCAAAAACCTTTCAGCTACTGAGGGAGCTGCGCCCCACCAGACCCCCCACCTTTTTTATGCATTTTTCTTTATTTGCCTCTCACATGCTTGGAAAAATTCCTCGCCATCTAACCATGTCCTTTAGGTCCTTCAGACTTTTTTCAGTAAAATAGTTCTTGGGAGCATTAGCATGACTGAAACCTTTCAGCTTCTGGAGGAGCTCTGCCCCCCATACTCCCCATCTTTTTAAGCATTTTTCTTTTTTGCTTTTCAGCTGACCCCCCCAATTACAGCCCTCTTAACCTCCTGCCACTTTAAGCATTTTTTTTATTGTAGATGTAAATTAATATTCAATGTTTTCAGCAAGTTGACAGTAGGGTTGCACAATATGACCAAATTACCGTATCTCAATATTGTCATATAAATTGTTATGTAAATGTCACTTATATACATGCTGTCCATATTCTTGAGCCGCTTAGGTTGGTAGGGGGAGTTCCCATGGGATAAAAAAGCTTTTTCAACCTACCATCCCTTGTTCCCTTTTCAACCTACCATCCCTTGTTCTCAAGACCAGGCACCTAAGTGGCTCTGTCTCAATGTGCCAAAAAAGTGCTGATGTCCACGTCTTTTCACAATTCCTGTGCTAGCCAGATGACATCCCAGATAAAACACAGTGTCCAGTTTGGAAATGAACGGCACATTCCACTGTTACAGGAGTTTTTGTCATGGAAAGAGGAACAGAGGCTTTGCGCGTCGCGGCGGTGCCGCATGGCGCAAAGCAACACCGTGATGAAGCCTCACAGGACATGTTCTGCCATGTCCAGGCACATCCACATTTTCTCACCACCGACAGCTGTCTGAACGCCATCTCAAAGCCATCCTGTGAGACCAAAACGGAGGTGGTTTTGTCTCGCTCCAGCAGCAAATCCATCGTGATGCGCGAAGCCTCTGCTCAGCTTTCCATGACAAAATCTCTTGTTAAAAGTGAAATCTGCCAGAAAATGGTTGATGTCCAGCTCTTGTGATAACCAGAGAAATGGAACACGATGGTCATGGATCCATACAGCTATCCGTTTAGAAACTAAATTGAAAAAAACATGAAAAAAACTCCTGTAACAGTGGAATGTGCCAAAAAAGTACTGATGTCCACGTCTCAGCAGCTGTGGGCGGTGAGGGATCATCCATTTATCGATCAGATAGGAACTTGTGTGGCATCACAGAAAGAAACTAGAGCATGTCGCTCATAGAGCACCAACCTCTGCCAACACTAGTTTCCACTTCCACAAATTTTTACCTTGGGAAACATTTTTAAGGTCAAACTCCTGTTAGAAGTGCCTTTTCATAAGCTAAAATATAACATAAAATATAGATCAAAAGGGCTTTTAAATGTTAAAATCAAATATCCACTAAAACCGCAATACGGATCACATGCGGATCAAACTTTGTCTATTCATTGAGATTGCCATTTTGCACCTTATTGTCACAAATGAGAGTAATTGAGGCACTTTGAATGAGATATATGTAAAATGTACACCAAATGGGTTTCAAGTATTGGGGTTTGTTGTATGTATGTACTATGTATTACATTTTGAGGTGAATGCACAGAACAATATAGAAGAAGAAGTAGAATAAGTGAGCCAGTCTCATATAGGGTCTCAGGACCATTCGTGCCTGCCTTTAATCCCAGATGACACGGATGAGAAGCCAGTTACTTTCCCAGTCTTGCATGGACTGATATAGTACTTGAACTCAGGTCTACATTTTGGTAGCCCAAATCCTTATCCCAGTGATGTACGTTCCTCACAGTTCTACACTATATATATATATATATATATATTCATTATTGTTTAATTCATACTTTTTACTACTTCAAAAATAAACATAAGTCACTTTGTTCTTTTTTTTATATGTTCAGGCACCATTACTGTTCTTTTGTGGCATCAATCTAAAATAGGCGAAACTCTTGATTTATCTGTGAATTTACACTCCTATCCTCATCTATGGTCATGACCTTTGGGTAATGACCAAAAGAATAAGGTTCTGTCAGATATCTGGGCTTACACTTATAGACAGGATGAGAAGCTTGAATATCCAGGAGGGATTTGGAGTAGAGCCACTGCTTCATCACATCAAAAGGAGCTAGCTTAGGTGGTTCAGGCATTTGGTGAAAATGCCCCCTGGTTGTCTCCCTTGCGAGGTCTTCAAGGCATGACCAACTGGCAGGAGGCCTTGGGGAAGGCCCAGGATATGCTGGAAGGATAATATCTCCCAGCTGACTTGGGAACACCTCGGATCTCCCAGGAATACTTAGAGAATGTGGCTGAGTTTAGAGAAGTGTGGGGTGAGCTGCTTGGTCCACTGCCACCTCAGCTCAGACCTGGATAAATGTAAGGGTAAATGGACTGCATTTATATTGTGCTTTTCCATCTGCATCAGAAGCTCAAAGTGCTTTACAATGATGTCTCACATTCAGCCATTCACACAGACACACTCACATACCAATGTCAGGGTGCTGCCATGCAAGCGCTCACTACACACCAGGAGCAACTTGGGGATTAAGGTCCTTGCCCAAGGGCCCTTAGTGATTTTCCAGTCAGGCTGGGGTTTGAACCGAGGATCCTCTGGTCTCAAGCCCAACGCTTAACCACTAGACCATCACCTCTCCATGATAAGAGGATAAGAGGCAGAAAATGAATGAATTACTTCAAAGTAGTGGGTACCCAGTAATTAAGAGTTGATTGAAATTCTTAGTGATGGTTAGTCGATGACAGTTGTGAGTTTATCCTCATATTTTAAAATTTGTGGTCCATCCTCTTGTTTTCCCCTTCACTTTCACCTCTGTTGTTGTGTCATTCAGTGTCCTCCATGCCCGGTAAAAGGCAGAGTGTGGCCCCTTCATCCTGTTAGGCTCAGATTAATCGGTCTTTTCTTCAGAATCGAGCAGCGTGAGGAGGAAAGGCATTGAGCTTTCTAAAACCCACTGCTACCCTCTCCATCCTGCTACCCATCCACCTGCTGTGGCTTTGTCTGCGGCTTTGGGAGAAGTTTACTTTGAGCAAAGAGACCACACACTCCAGGATGATGTGCACACACTCCAACTGGCATAAAAGTGAGAAAAATGAGCTGCCATGGAATGTTCTTGTCAGGGCAGAAATACCAACGGAACAGTGATTTGATGGGATAGTAAAAGTTGGTGCTGAAAGTCACAGTTGAAATTTTGATAGGTCTGATCACAGCTCTTCCAGCAGGGCGAGGCCAGTTTCACTGCAGGTTTTATAGACTTGAAGGAAAAATTCTCCCACACCACATTGGAATGATGTCTCTACCCAGACATCTGATATAAAAATAATCAAAACAATCCTTCATACTTGAAGGGAATCTGATAAAACTGTAATTCAAAGAGACTTGTTGATGTGTCCATTGGAAAATGGGGAGACAAGAACCGAGTCTCCCACATGGCTTATTTATTTATCCCTTTAAAACCGGAAGGGTTCAGTACCCTTAAAGCTATTCCTCAACAAAACAGCAACACATTAATAAAATTATTACATTTATAATAAAATTATAAAATTTTATAAACTTACTATGTGCAAAATCTCATACACTGAATGTGCAATACTTAACAAAATGTTCAATAATTAATGATGGGCAAAACTGCAATATGTATCCAAACAAAAAAGCGCTTCTGCCAAGAACAACAATCTGGTGCAACCATCAATTTCTGTTTAATCACTAGATGGAGGACCGGGGCAATTCGCTCATTTGCTGGCTGTTGCCAGAGTGCCGCCATCTTGGTTAGTGTCTAACAACCAGGCATAAATAGAAAATGATGGGCATGATCAGTGTTTTTAAGAGATTTTCATCATATCCTCCTGACTACCAGGACATATGTACAGTGGTATGTAAAAGTTTGGGCACCCCTGATGATTTCCATGATTTTCCTTTATAAATCATTGGTTGTTTGGATCAACAATTTCTGTTAAACATATCACATAGCAGATGAACACACTGATATATGAGAAGTGAAATGAAGATTTTAGTATTTACAGAAAGTTTACAATAATTATTTAAACAAAATTAGGCAGGTGCATAAATTTGGGCACCCTTTTAATTGTATTGATTTGAATACATTTAGCACTAATTACTGAAACACAAAATTAGTTTGGTAAGCTCACTGACCCTTGACCATTCATGAGAAAGGGTATTTAAGGTGTCCAATTGCAAATGTTTCCCCTCTTTGCATCTCTTCTAATGAGTGGCAACATGGGAGCCTCTAAACACCTCTCAAATGAAACTGAAAAAAAAAAAGATTGTTCAACATCATCGTTTAGGGGAAGGATGCAAAAAAGCTATCTCAGGGATTTCAGCTGTCAGTTTCAATTGTGAGGAACATAGTGAGGAAATGGAAGACCAGAGGCACAGTACTAGTTAAGGCCCGAAGTAGCAGGCCAAGAAAAATCTTAGATAAGCTGAAGCGTAGGATGGTGAGAACAGTCAAAGTCAACCCACAGACCTGCTCCAAAGACCTACATCATGATCTTGCTGCAGATAGTGTCTCTGTGCATCGTTCAACTATACAGCACACTTTGCACAAGGAAATGCTGTATGGGAGAGTAATGCAGAGAAAGCCTTTTCTGCATACACACCACAAACAGTCATTTGAGGTATGCTAAAGCACATTTGGACAAGCCAGCTTCATTTTGGAATAAGGTGCTGTGGACTGATGAAACTAAAATTGAGTTATTTGGACATAACAAGGGGCAGAAAAGAACACAGCATTCCAAGAAAAACACTTGCTACCTACAGTAAAATTTGGAGGTGGCTCCATCATGCTGTGGGGCTGTGTGGCCAGTGCAGGTACTGGGAATCTTGTTAAAGTTGAGGGTCACATGGATTCCAGTCAATATCAGCAGATTCTTGAGAACAATGTTCATGAATCAGTGACAAAGTTGAAGTTGCGCTGGGGTTGGATCTTTCAACAAGACAACAACCTGAAACACTGCTCAGAATCTACTAAGGCATTCATGCAGAGGAACAAGTACAGCGTTCTGGAATGGCCATCTCAGTCCCCAGACCTGAATATTATTGAAAATCTGTGGTCTGATTTTAAGCGGGCTGTCCATGCTTGGAAACCAACAAACCTGAGATGTTTTGTAAAGAAGAATGGTCCAAAATAGCTTCAACCAGAATCCTGACTCTCATTGGAAGCTATAGGGAGTGTTTAGAAGCTGTTATTTCTGCAAAAGGAGGATCTACTAAATATTGATGTATTTTTTTTTCTGTTGGGCAGCCCAAATTTATGCACCTGTCTAATTTTGTTTAAAGAATTATTGCACACTTTCTGTAAATCCTATAAACTTCATTTCACTTCTCAAATATCACTGTGTTTGTCTGCTATATGATATATTTAACTGAAACTGCAGATCCAAACAACCAATAATTTATAAAGGAAACTCATGGAAATCATCAGAGGTGTCCAAACTTTTACATGCCACTCTCTCGCTCTCTCTCTCTCTTTCTATATATATATATATATATATATATATATATATATATATATATATATATATATATATATATATATATATATATATATACAACCCCTGGCAAAGATTATGGAATCACCGGCCTCGGAGGATGTTCATTCAGTTGTTTAATTTTGTAGAAAAAAATCAGATCAGAGACATGACACAAAACTAAAGTCATTTCAAATGGCAACTTTCTGGCTTTAAGAAACACTATAACAAATCAAGAAAAAAGATTGTGGCAGTCAGTAATGGTTACTTTTTTAGACCAAGCAGAGGAAAAAAATATGGAATCACTCAATTCTGAGGAAAAAATTATGGAATCACCCTGTAAATTTTCATCCTCAAAACTAACACCTGCATCAAATCAGATCTGCTCGTTGACATTGACCCTGTGCCATGACATTGACCCTACATGTCTTTTTGCAAGGAATGTTTTCGCAGTTTTTGCTCTATGGCAAGATGCATTATCATGAAAAATGATTTAATCATCCCCAAACATCCTTTCAATTGTCCAAAATATCAACGTAAACTTGTGCATTTATTGATGATGTAATGACAGCCATCTGCCCAGTGCCTTTACCTGACATGCAGCCCCATATCATCAATGACTGTGGAAATTTACATGTTCTCTTCAGGCAGTCATCTTTATAAATCTCATTGGAACGGCACCAAACAAAAGTTCCAGCATCATCATCTTGCCCAATGCAGATTCGAGATTCATCACTGAATATGACTTTCATCCAGTCATCCACAGTCCACGATTGCTTTTCCTTAGCCCATTGTAACCTTGTTTTTTTTCTGTTTAGGTGTTAATGATGGCTTTCGTTTAGCTTTTCTGTATGTAAATCCCATTTCCATTAGGCAGTTTCTTACAGTTCGGTCACAGACGTTGACTCCAGTTTCCTCCCATTCGTTCCTCATTTGTTTTGTTGTGCATTTTTCGATTTTTGAGACATATTGCTTTATGTTTTCTGTCTTGACGCTTTGATGTCTTCCTTGGTCTACCAGTATGTTTGCCTTTAACAATCTTCTCATGTTGTTTGTATTTGGTCCAGAGTTCAGACACAGCTGACTGTGAACAACCAACATCTTTTGCAACATTGCTTGATGATTTACTCTCTTTTAAGAGTTTGATAATCCTCTCCTTTGTTTCAATTGACATATCTCGTGTTGGAGCCATGATTCATGTCAGTCCACTTGGTGCAACAGTTCTCCAAGGTGTGTTCACTCCTTTTTAGATGCAGACTAACGAGCAGATCTGATATGATGCAGGTGTTAGTTTTAGGGATGAAAATTTACAGGGTGATTCCATATTTTTTTTCCTCTGCTTGGTCTAAAAAAGTAACCGTTACTGACTGCCACAATCTTTTTTCTTGATTTCTTATTGTTTCTTAAAGCCAGAAAGTTGCCATTTGAAATGACTTTAGTTTTGTGTCATGTCTGTGATCTGCTTTTTTTCTACAAAATTAAACAACTGAATGAACATCCTCCGAGGCCGGTGATTCCATAATTTTTGCCAGGGGTTGTATATATATACTGTGTGTGTGTGTGTGTCCTGGTAGTCAGGATGATAAATCTGCATTTTCTGTACTCTTACTGTGGTGTTAGATTCATTCAAATTCAGTCCCATATTTGTACAGCCAATATTTGTCAAAACAAATACAGAAGAGGATCAGACTATTTATATAATAAACTTAAATGAATTTGTTTATCCTAGTCCAGATGTTGTGAAGGGTTTACCGGGAGTTTTCTTCATACTATCCCGACCACTGAAGTCATTAAAATAATAAAAAAATAATACCATCAATTTGTCAAAGAGAAACATATTTAAACACATTATGTTTGCCACAACACCAGATACTGATCCTTAATTAATTTCATTATGAAGTTAAAGATGGGAAATAATCAGGTGTGAAAGTAAGAGCTTTGCATGCTCACATCATATTAAAGATATTAATATTAAAGACTGCTCCTAACCCACCTGTGGCACTGCATTTGCCCAACGCTCAAATAAAATAAATAACAGGAAACAGTCACGCCGGTCGGCCAGTTTTGTCAGTACTGAAGTTTTCCCCTGTTAACTCTGATCATGTGCACTCCACTCCAGTGGGATCTGAAAGCACTACATTGGAATATGGAGTATATCATAGAGAAATTAATCTCATCCATGTATATTCTTATATTAGTAGCAGAATATTAATATCAAAGATGGTTAGCGACTGTCATGTCACCCACCAAATTGAGAGAAAAAACATTACAGAATATCTCAGAATGGAAAACCTGATGTGGAAAAAAAAACCTGAGGGTAATTAAAAAGGAATAAATTGAGACTTATGAAAGTGAGACTTCTAACAATCGCAAAATGAATGGTGCGATATTTCTCATGACAAAGCATTCAGGCAGTAAAATTGAAGTCACTACTTTACAGAATGCCAATCTACACACACACACACACACACACACAAAAGAAAAATCATTTCTAACCTTTTTTTTTAGACATTTTAGTCATTTCCCCATTAATATTACATATAATACACACACTTATGAAACTCACTCCACAGTCCTTTGTCAGTTTGTTTCTACACCTGCACATAATGGCATTTTCATACAAGTTGAAGAATGAAGATGTAATTTTTCCTTTTTTACATTTACATTTTTGTGGTATTGGCTAGGGGGTGGTTGGGGTGGGATTGGCAGTGCCTGGTTTCCACCAAACATGACACCTGGCATTCACGCCAAAGAGTTCAATCTTTATCTAATCAGACCAGAGAATGTTGTTTCTCATGGTCTGAGAGTCCTTCAGGTGCTTTTTGGCAAACTCCAGCTGGGCTGCCATGTGCCTTTTCCTAAGGAGTGGTGTCCGTCTGGCCACTCTACCATACAGGCCTGATTTGTGGATTGCTGCAGAGACAGTTGTCCTTCTGGAAGGTTCTCCTCTCTCCACAGAGGATTGCTGGAGTTCTGACAAAGTGACCATCGGGTTCTTGGTCACCTCTCTGACTAAGGCCCTTCTCCCTCGATTGCTCATTTTGGACGGGTGGCCATCTCTAGGAGGAGTCCTGGTGGATCTGAACTTCTTCCATTAACAGATGATGGAGGTCACTGTGCTCACTGGGACCTTCAAAGTAGCAGAAATGTTTCTGTATCCTGTTTGTGTATTCTGAGAAACAGACATAGACATAGCCCCTGCTTGCTTACAGAACAGAACCAGCGTGAAAGGTTTGGTGGTTGGACTCAGAAATGGGCGGAGTCTCATCAGAAACTGTAACGATGAAACCAGGGCCAGAAGGAAAGTCAACACTGCAGAATCACTGGCATCTACACCAGGCGTCTGTCTTCATATGTCAGAAATGTCACAGTGGATGTAAATTTAAGATCGGTCCACTCGTCAAACGAGATGATCCTTTTGGTGCTACACCATAGTCGAAATGACTGACGGTTGACAACAGATATAAATAAGTAAGAAAATGGTGAGACCACTTTTCACCTTTAAAAATGCAGAACTGTTTTAGGTGGTTTTACAAACATCAAGCTAAATGTTGAGACAAATATGTACCTTAATAAAAGAGCTAATTGTTCCTCCCTGAAACACATTAATATTGCGTCTAATGAAAGACATTTAGCATGTAAGGGCATGTTTATTCAAATTTGCAATTCATGGATGTTTGTATGACAGTTATATTGCAGCATGCAGTCTTTTGATGCCAATTTCAATTGCAATTTCAGGGGCACTTCTGAAATATATATATATATATATATATATATATATATATATATATATAAGAAAAAAAATGCCTGTTTGTGCAAAATTTTGTCTGTTTTTATTGGGGGGGGGGGTGCGTTTGGAGAGGGTTTCGCGTGGGGAGTAATTCAGTGTAGAACTGCACCACTGCTGAGAAACCAACCTTTCTTGAGAATGTGTGAAGTTTTAACTCACTGGGTGCAATGATGAGAAATGTCAGGTTCAAAACTTCTCAGTCATCCCATGTATACCAGAGACACACTGAAATGGATGTTACACCATGTTGTTATTGCCGCAAATGCTTTCTGTGTCCTCATGACCACATTCCATCCACAGTGCATCTGACCACATCTTATTTTTTTCAGACAAACATGCCCATGGGTGTGCGGATGAGCATGAGAGAGTTTGGTACATAGGCTCCAGATTCCACCTTTGCCCTGCATGGAAGCTACAGTCCACTTGCATTTTCTGTGATTGATAAAGTATAATTAATCAAATACATAAAAGTCAGCCAAAAAAAAAAAAAAAAGCCAGTGCTAAATACTCCAATGTCTGCCATCACATCTTTGCATGTTTTTCATGACACAAAGCAAATATTCTTGCATTCAGGTGTGTGACCTGTGCTTGGAAGAGTGAAAAACAACCTGCTCATTATCTCATATTTTATTAATACAAAGGTTTCTCTTTGTATTTTGATGAGCTCTCTGCAGACAGACAGAAATGACCATTACTATAGCGGCGTCTTGCTGATGGTGATATTGCTGATTATCATCTACACTGAGAAACTGTAGCTGTCTGCTGAAGTTTTTGACTCAACATTACGTTAATTATATTTTTTGTGTCAGTTGTGGATTTGCTTAAATGTTTTCTTTTACAAAGATGTGATCTGTAAACTGTTGTGTCCTTATCTGTCAAAGTAAATGGACTACATTTACTGTATATAGTACTTTGTCATCTAATGTAGGTGCTCAGGGGGATTTTCAGTGATGCCTCACATCCACCCATTCACACACTGATGACAGTGTGATTCCATGGGCCAAAGGCACCATAGTGACCTCCTAGTCTGACATGGTTGCAAAATGTGGATCCTCTCCTCACAAGTAAGTAAGTAAGTAAGTAAGCTTTATTTATATAGCACTTTTCACAGACCAAGGTCACAAAGTGCTTCACACGATATAAATAGACAATAAAAACAACACATACAAATATAGAACAATAAAATAAATTGACACTAAAATGCCAGTTTAAAAAAATGTGTCTTTAGTTGCTGTCTAAAAACATCCACAGAATCAGGTGAGCGAAGAGAACAGGGCAGCTCATTCCAGAGGCGAGGTGCCACAGCTTTAAAAGATCTGTCTCCTCGAGTTTTAAAACAAGTTCGGGGAACCATCAGCAGGTTCTGATTGGAAGACCTCAAACTCCTGCTGGAAACATAAGGCTGGATCAGGTCCTCAATGTATTCCAGTGCCTGCCCATATAGAGCTCTAAAGGTCAGCACGAGGATTTTGTAATTTATCCTGTAAAAAACAGGGAGCCAATGTAAAGACTTGAGGACAGGAGTAATATGCATTCTCCTGTGGGCGTGGGTAAGAAGTCGTGCAGCAGAATTTTGCACTACCTGCAGGCGGGCCAGCTCTTTCTTACTGAGGCATGTAAAGAGACTGTTACAATAATCAAGTCGTGAAGAAACAAATGCGTGTACAATCATCTCTAGCTCATTAAAAGCCACCATTTTGCGTAATTTGGAAATGTTTCGAATTTGGAAAAAAACAGTTCTTAACGAGCTGCCTGGTGTGATGTTCCAAAGACAACCCTCCATCCAAAATGACACCCAGGTTACGCAGGCTGCCTTTAACAGAGCTGCTCAGATTACCAAGGTGATTCTTAATGACAGACATAGCACTATCTGGAGCTACAATCAATGTCTCAGTCTTATTAGAATTCAACTGCAGGCTGTTTTCAGTAAGCCATTCTGTAATTTAAGTGAGACAACTAATGAGAGAACAAATTTTCTGTGCTTCAGTTGTCTTAAAAGAACAGTACAGCTGCAACCCATCGGCATACAAATGGTAGGACACATCGCAGAACTGCTGGATCAGCTTACCAAGAGGAAGGATATACAGCAGGAACAAAATCGGACCCAGGACTGAGCCCTGCGGGACACCCCACAAAAGATCAGCAGATTCAGACATCACATTGTTCACAGAAACACTAAAAGTTCTACCAACCAAGTAAGAGCTAAACCACTCTAATACAGGACCTGACATGCCAACCGTATCCCGCAATCTATTAATCAAAATGCCATGGTCAACGGTATCAAATGCAGATGATAGATCCAATAAAACCAGCACAGAACATTTACCACTATCAGCGGCCATCATACAACCCCTGGCAATAATTATGGAATCACCGGCCTTGGAGGATGTTCATTCAGTTGTTTAATTTTGTAGAAAAAAAGCAGATCACAGACATAACACAATACTAAAGTCATTACAAATGGCAACCTTCTGGCTTTAAGAAACACTATAAGAAATCAGGAAAAATAATTGTGGCAGTCAGTAACGGTTACTTTTTAGACCAAGCAGAGGGAAAAAAATATGGAATCACTCAATTCTGAGGAAAAAAAATTATGGAATCATGAAAAACAAAAGAACGCTCCAACACATCACTAGTATTTTGTTGCACCACCTCTGGCTTTTATAACAGCTTGCAGCCTCTGAGGCATGGACTTAATGAGTGACAAAAAGTACTCTTCATCAATCTGACTCCAACTTTCTCTGATTGCTGTTGCCAGATCAGCTTTGCAGGTTGGAGCCTTGTCATGGACCATTTTCTTCAACTTCCACCAAAGATTTTCAATTGGATTAAGATCCGGACTGTTTGCAGGCCATGCCATTGACCATATGTGTCTTTTTGCAAGGAATGTTTTCACAGTTTTTGCTCTATGGCAAGATGCATTATCATCTTGAAAAATGATTTCATCATCCCTAAACATCCTTTCAATTGATGGGATAAGAAAAGTGTCCAAAATATCAACGTAAACTTGTGCATTTATTGATGATGTAATGACAGCCATCTCCCCAGTGCCTTTACCTGACATGCATCCCCATATCATCAATGACTGTGGAAATGTACATGTTCTCTTCAGGCAGTCATCTTTATAAATCTCATTGGAACGGCACCAAACAAAAGTTCCAGCATTATCACCTTGCCCAATGCAGATTCGAGATTCATAACTAAGTATGACTTTCATCCAGTCATCCACAGTCCACGATTGCTTTTCCTTAGCCCATTGTAACCTTGTTTTTTCTGTTTAGGTGTTAATGATGGCTTTCGTTTAGCTTTTCTGTATGTAAATCCCATTTCCTTTAGGCGGTTTCTTACAGTTCGGTCACAGACGTTGACTCCAGTTTCCTCCCATTTGTTCCGCATTTGTTTTGATGTGCATTTTCGATTTTTGAGACATATTGCTTTAAGTTTTCTGTCTTGATGCTTTGATGTCTTCCTTGGTCTACCAGTATGTTTGCCTTTAACAACCTTCCCATGTTGTTTGTATTTGGTCCAGAGTTTAGACACAGCTGACTGTGAACAACCAACATCTTTTGCAACATTGTGTGATGATTTACCCTCTTTTAAGAGTTTGATAATCCTCTCCTTTGTTTCAGTTGACATCTCTCGTGTTGGAGCCATGATTCATGTCAGTCCACTTCGTGCAACAGCTCTCCAATGTGTGATCACTCCTTTTTAGATGCAGACTAATGAGCAGATCTGATTTGATGCAGGTGTTAGTTTTGGGTATGAAAATTTACAGGGTGATTCGTAATTTATTCCTCAGAATTGAGTGAGTCCATATTTTTTTCCCTCTGCTTGGTCTAAAAAAGTAACTGTTACTGACTGCCACCATTTTTTTTCTTGATTTCTTACAGTGTTTCTTAAAGCCAGAAAGTTGCCATTTGAAATGACTTTAGTTTTGTGTCATGTCTGTGATCTGCTTTTTTTCTACAAAATTAAACAACTGAATGAACATCTTCCGAGGCCGGTGATTCCATAATTTTTGCCAGGGGTTGTAATGTCACTAGCCACCTTCAACAGGGCAGTTTCAGTGGAATGTACTCTGAATTTCAATTATTTCAGTCTCATGTGTCAATAAATTTGTGATTCGAGATTTGGCTGGGACCCAGAGAATTTTCAGATTCAGAACGGCTGTTCCAGGCCAACATCTCCCCAGGGTAATATTTTCCCAGCGAAATGCACATGCACTCTGTTTATGACTGTCAGTATTGTGTCTGAGTATCTTGGTGAGCTGTCAGTCAAAACAAATACCAAACCAATTACTCAGAGCCTCAGAAGATGAAAGAGTTCCTGTGAATTTGTGTCTTGACATTCTGAACATTTTTTACTGTATTTACAGCAAATATAGTTTGTTTGTTTTGTGAAATATTTTGGAGAACTTTCACTGTAACTGGCAGTGAGAAAAGTAATATGACTGGCTGAAATGATAATGATTTTTCATCACACCCTGTGATTAATATTTCAGTTCAGGCAGCTCGTTTGCACATGCTGCATCTGCATGAACCAAAATAGTCGAGGCATCGGAAAGCTTCCACATACTCCACGCGCCCATGACCTAATGCTTAACGCAGCCTCACTGCTTGCACCATTAAAATAGTGCCCATTGTGTTTGTGAAACTGAATATAACCAGACTGTGCACGTGCTTAAATACTCTGAAGAGTGCATGCAACAGAAATATAACAGCAACACGTAGGACACTGGACCGGGTGTCTGCCTGGATGTTACCTTCCACAACCAAAGGTAGTTTCATGGTGTGATGGATGTGGAGACCTGTGGCACCAGTGCATGGTTCCAGAACCAAGCTGACTGCATACTTTCCATGATTATAGTTGTAGTCAGGTCCATAAGTACTTGGTCAGTGACAATTTTAGTAATTTTATATGTGTACACCACCACAGTGGAGTCAAAATGAAAGAATCAAGATGTTCTTGGGGTGTATTTTTGTGTAATGTACAGTAGTGTAGACGTTATATAGAGTTGCTCTTTTTTTAAAGGTCAAAAATAATTGCACAAGCTAAATTCTAAGAATTATTTTTAGGGCAAATCAGAGCTTTTACAACCAATTTTGCTTTGACAAGTCATGGGATGGCTACATGTACATATCCAAATTACTGAATATATCTTGGATTTCATTTGCATCAGTCATGAAAGAAATACAGACAGTATAGTGCTTGACTGTAAATTTGTCTGGAATAGGCAATAGGTGTGGGAAGTATGCAGGTGTCATAGTCATAGCCAATGAGATAGTGCACTATGATATGGATTGTCCAATACTGTCAACACGGTGAGAAATCATTTATTTCCAATATAGTAGTACAATACTCCCATCAGTCCAGAAATGTCTCTTTCATGAGGCCAGTGGGAAATAACACAGAGCAAATTACATAAAAGTAATGCTAATATCCATTGTATTAGAAATCAATGATCATTTTGGTGCAGCTTTGATCATTACTGCAGCGCTGGAACTGAATGATCAGAGCTCGAGATGAAGGTGTTCTGGTTGGTCAGTAATTTATTTTTATTTTTATTTTTTTTTTTTTTTGGCTTTAAAATATTGGCATTGCTCTGGCCTTTTCCAATTATTTGGGTCTGCAACACTGAGACATCTGTGTGCTGCATCATGCCCAGAAAAAAATATGGACAAAAAGGCAGTCCTCATCTGTATCTCCCTAAGCAACAATTTAAGTCATTTTAGGGGTACCAGGGGTACCAAAGGTCCTTCAAAGAGGAAGTTCTAGGATTAAAAGAGTGAAACATCAGAGAGTTGCCAAAACTGCCTTTACCACCCATCACTAAATGGCACAACAGGGTCTCAAATTCATCACATCATAACAGAAAGGACACTGACTGATGAGTTGGGATTGGGAATGGTTAGTATGGGATGGCTATAATATCCAGCAGGAACTTGGTTGATCTTACAAATTCCCAGGATGTCCCAGAGACCAGTCTGATTCACTGAGTCAAACACTTTACAAAAATCAACACAGGGTGCAAAGATGCAATGTGGATATTCATGCTTGCATTCAATGATAACCCACAGAGCTTGGATCCGGTTGATGGTTGACTTTGAGGGGATGAATTCAGCCTGATCCCACCAGATCTTGGAAGTGAAGCAGAGTAGGTCCTGATTAGTACTTGGCTGAGCGACCACTTGGGAAGACCAGGGTCTCTGCGTCTTTCTCCATGTAGAACTGGGGTTGCTTTAGGAAAGGCATCCAAAGGAAAACAAATCCCAGTGTGGATCTCTACTGGACCAGCTGTGGCAACCCTGAACAACTAGGGGGCACCCGGAAGACAAACAACATACAGTATTACATATAATTTCTGCCCATCATTTTTAAATCACTTTTTATTTATTTTACTTGGTGTGGGGTCCTTCTTGTCTGTCACTTTCCTGTGTCTTTGTGCAGGACTATCAGATGGCAGACAGGGATTTAGAAATGGGGCTTGTTGCTGTGTGAGGTCAAAGCTCTGGTATTCCCAGTCGTGGAATCAGAGTTCCACGGAAAACCACAGCGTCAACGCCATGATCCCCAATTACTGACACACACACATAGTCATCGTTGACAGCAAGGTTAATGCTCAGCTCAAGCCTCATGGACAAGAGCACCTTTTAGACTACACTGGTCTGTAAGAAATACAGTCAGAGGGATGTTCGTCAGTGGAGCCATGTGAAACTTTTGTTATTTCAACCTTTAAATGCAGGGTTGGTGGTCAAGTGGTTCATGCACTTGGTTTCAATGTGAAAGGTTCCCGGTTCAAACCCCACCCCTGCCATACTTCTCCATGTACAGTTGTATGCAAAAGTCAGCCTAGTCTCACGTTTTTTTTTTCGTCCTCCCGTCACGAAATGATTAAAATTTTCGTGACAGGGTTTTTTTAACTCACTATTACTAACCCTACTCCTACCCCCAACCCTAACCTTAACCATAACCTAACCCTACTCATTCCCCTAACCCTAACCATAACCACCGCTGCCCCTCCCGCTTCACTTTTAATTATGTGCACCCGTCACGGAATGAATTAGAATACATTTGTCCATCCATGATGAAAATTTTGCACTTTTCATGACAATATGATGAACCAATAATATATTTCGTGCTTCTGAATCACAACAATCCGTGAGACTGGGCTGCAAACTTTTGGGCACCCCTGATGATTTCCATTGTTTTCGTTTATAAATCATTGGTTGTTTGGATCAGCAATTTCAGTTAAATATATCATATAGCAGACAAACACATTGATATTTGAGAAGTGAAATGACGTTTATAGGATTTACAGAAAGTGTGCAATAATTCTTTAAACAAAATTAGGCAGGTGCATAAATTTGGGCACCCCAACAGAAAAAAAAAAATACATCAATATTTAGTAGATCCTCCTTTTGCAGAAATAGCCCCTAAAAGCTTCCTATAGCTTCCAATGAGAATCTGGATTCTGGTTGAAGGTATTTTGGACCATTCTTCTTTATAAAACATCTCCAGTTCAGTCAGGTTTTTTGGTTTCTGAGCATGGACAGCCTGCTTAAAATCACACCACAGATTTTCAATAATATTCAGGTCTGGGAACTGAGATGGCCATTCCAGAATGTTGTACTTGTTCCAGATGGAATCAGCTAATGAGCGATGCACAGAGACACTATCTACAGCAAGATCATGTTGTACGTCTTTGGAGCAGGTCTGTGGGTTGACTATGACTGTTCTCATCATCTTTTGCTTCAGTTTATCTGATTTTTCTTGGCCTGCCACTTCGGGCCTAGCACTGTGCCTGTGGTCTTCCATTTCTTTACTGTGTTCCTCACAGTGGAAACTGACAGCTGAAATCTCTAAGATAGCTTTTTGTATCCTTCCCCTAAACCATGATGTTGAATAATCTTTGTTTTCAGGTCATTTGAGAGTTGTTTCGAGGCTCCCATTTTGCCAATTATTAGAAGAGATGCACTGAGGGGAAACATTTGTAAATGGATACCTTAATTACCCTTTCTCATGATTGGATTCACCTGTGTAAGGAGGTCAAGGGTCAATGAGCTTACCAAACCAGTTTTGTGTTCCAGTAATTAGTGCTAAATATATTCAAATCAATAAAATGACAAAGGTGCCCAAATTTATGCACCTGCCTAATTTTGTTTAAAGAATTATTGCACACTTTCTATAAATCCTATAAACATCATTTCACTTCTCAAATATCACTGTGTTTGTCTGCTATATGATATATTTAACTGAAATTTCTGATCCCGACAACCAATGATTTATAAAGGAAAATCATGAAAATTATCAGGGGTGCCCAAAGTTTTGCATACGATTGTAATGTTGTTATAATGGACATACAGTTGTAATGCATATAATTGCATCATGAAGGGCATCTGGCGTAAAACTTGTGCCTCTCTGTGGGGACCCTTAGTGGAAAAACAAAACAAAAACAAAAAAAAAACAAATAAACAAGGGAGCAGCCAAAGGGACTTGCTATATGTTATATCAACCTTTAAAATGCATGTAATGTGTGTGTTCTATGGCTATAAAGTTCATGCCTGAGGGCCCCATCACACAGCACACAGCCATAGCTGAACAAAGGATAAAAAGTCACAAATTCACAAATCGTCGAGAAAAGGGAGACAAATGATCCTGCGCCTTATCCATCACCGAAAACCCTGTGAATCAAGAGTGAAAAAAGAAGTGAAACAAAACTGAAACTAATGAAAGAAAAACAAAGCAAACATTGACCTTGATGCTCTAAACAAAATCAAAACGAAACATTCACAATGACGTAACCGACAGCGGGTATAAGACTGAGTGCAGCCAGTCGGGATTTTGTTTGTCTTGACAGCATGTGAGAGATGTTGTTTGTTTTCACAACAACATGTGTGCACATGCAGGCCAGCCAGAAACAGCTGGAACATGTGTAAATAGTTAAAGTAGTTGATAAAACCTTCTTACCACTATTGTTTCAGTATGACAATGATTCTTTTCGTCCCACACATGGATGAGTCATCAGCAATACAAGGATGTTACATTCAACTTGTAAGAGTTTTAGTTATTGATTCGTTCATATATTGCCAATCTTTGTGCAATATGTCAGACTTGGGAGGTTGGACAAAGTTGGACGACAGTCAAATGGAACGCTGACATTACAGAAACTACGCAAATGACAATATACCCTCAAGACAGAAAGCAAAATGAATTACTGATGAATTGAGGTTGTTGTCAGGATTTGCTTACATTTTTCAACAGTTTGAAAATTCTGATGAAGTGCCAGCTGCTGGAATGAAGCTGGACGATGGTTAAATGATGTCTCCGTAAGTCAACGTAAGTCCAGATTTCTTGTTTCGTTTTGGCTTTGTTGTCCTTCTTTAGTGCCGTGTGACCGGGGCTTAAATCTACACACACACACAAAAAAACAAAACAAAACACAAAACACATCTGACATACAGTGTGTGTCTGCATTGATACACAACCACAGATCTGTACACTATTCCACAAGACACTCAAAAACATCATTAGAAATATTACTGACACAACCCTGTCTGTCACTGGAAAGACAAAGTGAATAGTGTTTGAACATGTTATAATAACCAAAAACAATTTGAAACGTGGATCATCAGAAAGCAGCACACTTTTTAACGTTGCGTCTATCCATTTCAATGAGCTCAGGCCCAGAGAAAACGGTGGCGTTTCTGGATGTTGTTGATGTATGGCTTTTGCTTTGCATGGTAGAGTTTTAACTTGCACTTGTAGATGTAGTGATGAACTGTGATAACTGACAATGGTTTTCTGAAGTGTTCCTGAGCCCAAGCGGTAAGATCCTTTTCTCTCAAAAATTCTTGAAAGGGTAGTTGTAAAACAGCTAACTGATCATCTGCAGAGGAATGGTCTATTTGAAGAGTTTCAGTCAGGGTTTAGAATTCATCATAGTACAGAAACAGCATTAGTGAAGGTTACAAATGATCTTCTTATGGCCTCAGACAGTGGACTCATCTCTGTGCTTGTTCTGTTAGACCTCAGTGCTGCTTTTGATACTGTTGACCATAAAATTTTATTACAGAGATTAGAGCATGCCATAGGTATTAAAGGCACTGCACTGCGGTGGTTTGAATCATATTTATCTAATAGATTACAATTTGTTCATGTAAATGGGGAATCTTCTTCACAAACTAAGGTTAATTATGGAGTTCCACAAGGTTCTGTGCTAGGACCAATTTTATTCACTTTATACATGCTTCCCTTAGGCAGTATATTAGACAGCGTTGCTTAAATTTTCATTGTTACGCAGATGATACCCAGCTTTATCTATCCATGAAGCCAGAGGACACACACCAATTAGCTAAACTGCAGGATTGTCTTACAGACATAAAGACATGGATGACCTCTAATTTCCTGCTTTTAAACTCAGATAAAACTGAAGTTATTGTACTTGGCCCCACAAATCTTAGAAACATGGTGTCTAACCAGATCCTTACTCTGGATGGCATTACCCTGACCTCTAGTAATACTGTGAGAAATCTTGGAGTCATTTTTGATCAGGATATATCATTCAATGCACATATTAAACAAATATGTAGGACTGCTTTTTTGCATTTGCGCAATATCTCTAAAATTAGAAAGGTCTTGTCTCAGAGTGATGCTGAAAAACTAATTCACGCATTTATTTCCTTTAGGCTGGACTATTGTAATTCATTATTATCAGGTTGTCCTAAAAGTTCCCTGAAAAGCCTTCAGTTAATTCAAAATGCTGCAGCTAGAGTGCTGACAGGGACTAGAAGGAGAGAGCATATCTCACCCATATTGGCCTCTCTTCATTGGCTTCCTGTTAATTCTAGAATATAATTTAAAATTCTTCTTCCTACTTATAAGGTTTTGAATAATCAGGTCCCATCTTATCTTAGGGACCTCATAGTACCATATCACCCCAATAGAGCACTTCGCTCTCAGACTGCAGGCTTGCTTGTAGTTCCTACGGTTTATAAGAGTAGAATGGGAGGCAGAGCCTTCAGCTTTCAGGCTCCTCTCCTCTGGAACAAGCTCCCAATTCAGATCAGGGAGACAGACACCCTCTCTACTTTTAAGATTAGGCTTAAAACTTTCCTTTTTGCTAAAGCTTATAGTTAGGGCTGGATCAGGTGACCCTGAACCATCCCTTAGTTATGCTGCTATAGACTTAGACTGCTGGGGGGTTCCCATGATGCACTGAGTGTTTCTTTCTCTTTTTGCTCTGTATGCACCACTCTGCATTTAATCATTAGTGATTGATCTCTGCTCCCCACCACAGCATGTGTTTTTCCTGGTTCTCTCCCTCAGCCCCAACCAGTCTCAGCAGGAGACTGCCCCTTCCTGAGCTTGGTTCTGCTGAAGGTTTCTTCCTGTTAAAAGGGAGTTTTTCCTTCCCACTGTCGCCAAGTGCTTGCTCACAGGGGGTCGTTTTGACCGTTGGGGTTTTTCTGTAATTATTGTATGGCTTTGCCTTACAATATAAAGCGTCTTGGGGCAACTGTTTGTTGTGATTTGGCGCTATATAAATAAAATTGATTTGATTTGATTTGATCCTTTACACAATGATGTCAGTTTTGAATGCAGTGCCGCCTGAGGGGTCGAAGGTCACGGCCATTCAATGTTGGTTTTCGGCCTTGCTGCTTACATGTAGAAAGTTCTCCAGATTCTCTTAATCTTCTGATTATATTATGGACTGTAGATGATGGAATCCCTAAATTCCTTGCAATTGAATGTTGAGAAACATTGTTCTTATACTGTTGGACTATTTTTTCATGCAGTTGTTCACAAAGTGGTGATCCTCACCCCATCTTTGCTTGTGAATGGCTGAGCCTTTTGGGAATGCTCCTTTTATACCCAATCATGACACTCACCTGTTTCCATACAGGTGTTCTTTGAGCATTCATCCACTTTCCTAGTCTTTTGTTACTCTGTCCAACTTTTTTGAAATGTGTTGCAGGTATCCATTTCAAAATGAGCAAATACGTATTTGCATAAAAACAATAAGGTTTATCAGTTTTAACATTAAATATCTTGTGTTTCTGGTGTATTCAATTGAATATAGGTTGAAGAGTATTTGCACATCATTGTATTCTGTTTTTATTTACATTTTACAGAACGTCCCAACTTCATTGGAATTGGGGTTGCATTATTTGCTTGTCTCTTTCGTGACCAAATGTTAAAAGCAAGTTTTGAGTGTGTGAGGAATGAAAATTGAGACCTATGCCTCCTATATCCGATCCTTCTTCACATGGCAATCTAAACTAATGACACTGCCCATGAACCCAGTCAGGTATAATGTGTCACTGCTTTATTTTGGAAAATATCACATTTTATTTGTTCCGGGATATTAGATATTTTTCACACTGCCACGTTAATGTACTTTTTGGCACTGTTTCTCAATCATTTCTGGAAATGGAGATGGCAAGATTCTTCACAACGGTGTACTTGGGGCAGAGATAAAAAAAAAAAACCCTCAGCCTGTTAAAACTTTGTCCAGATTATACAGTTAATAAGGAGGCTTGTTTTGGGCTTGATATATTATGTAAGAGAAAAGTCAGAATTCTAAAGTAAATAATTTTAGACATCTGAGTTCAATGCACAAAGTGGGGAAAATCCATGGCTGCTTCCAGGTTTGCTTTGTTGCTTTTCTACAAATACTCATCACCGTATATTTATCACACTTAAATGAAGACGCAAACCAGTGAATAAGGTCATTTTTAAAGTCTTTTTTTTTTTTTTTTTTTTTTTTTTTTTTAGATCACGAATAACAAAAGAAAGATTTGATTGTTTTGGGTACATTGTACTGGATACTGCATAACGTGGAATCGGAATGGTTTCAAATATTTGCAAAAAAATAAAGGAGGTGGGTTTTGCACTTTATATTTTTTGCTTAGTTTGTTTTTGGCTTACTTAAAATACATGTCTTTGGGAAGTCATTTTTTTTCTAATAACAAAAGTTCATTAGTTTAAATTAATAGTTTTGCTTTTAGTCAATCTAATACCATTATATAGAATCCATTGACAAAATAAATGTATGTAAAGTCAGTTTTTCAATTTTTTTCACTATACTTTGGAAAAATATAAATTTTAGTACATGAGTAACCAACATTCTGTGAGGAATGGCTGACAATATGGGCAAGCCTGAGAAATATATCTTGAGTTACCATATGGGAATGTGATATCTGGTGTCATTTTCCTTCCTCATTGGAGATTAGAAATTCTAAATTCCTAGTTTGAGCAGTATTCTTAGTAAGTCCTTATAGGCCCTGAGGCCCATTGCTTATCTGTGGTTTCCTGTGACTTAAAGCAGACAGGAGTCCATTGACTCTCCCTCAGTCCATTTCAGGTTACTTCCCAACCAAGGTTAGTGCCTTGTTTACAGCTGGGTGGACTGAGACAATGTAGATTAAGTGTCTTGTTCAAGGACAGAGACAGGTTGTACAAGCTGGATATGAACCCACCTTCTTATCCAAGGATCTTCTCTGGGAAGTATTCCGGCCCATCAATGTTTTAATGGTAGCAGACACAATGCTGCCAAATCTACTTGTATGAAGAGCTTGTTTTCATTTAAAGATGATATAAATTTTGGGGGTGGTGTGGTACAATTTTTTTGGGCTCATTCCCAAAACATAATTGCTTATTTGGGTTTGTTCCCTGCATGTGAAAAATGGCTCCATATTCAGGAATTTATTCAATATCCTCACTGAGAGTTGTTCAAACACCACATTAACACAATTATTTGAGTGAATATTAATGTTAGATGTTCAAAAGTTAGTTTCTGATTTTTATTTATTTTGCCACAATATTACAGGGTTATACCTTCATTTTTATTCACAAAACATTGGATAACAATTTAAGATGATCTTTCGGTCTTGTTTCTGCAGATAGGCACAGTGCAGTAAATTAATACAAAGTAAGTTGAAAGGAGCATTGTGACCTTGCAGAAAGTCTGTCAGGCAGAGATATTCCTCTTTTACAGCTGCAAAGCAACTCCAAAAGGTTGTGCTTTGTTTTATATTAAAGATCAACTTAACAAATTTTAAATGTTGGCTAAAATCATAAATTGTTGGAATGTGCTGTCACTGTGTACAGGAACTGATAGACAGACTGGAACCATGACTCAGCTTGGAAGCGAAGTACTACCTAAAGGCCTTTCAGTTGAAACAAGGTCATACAAAGACTTTGCTAATGTTTGAATTGCTGATGTTGGCTTTCCTAAATCTTCTGTTTCTAGGCATTTAAAATCTTTGCAGCATAGCACAACTTATGGTGCAATTAGTTGAACTTCAGTGTTTCCTGTTTGAGTAAGAAACCCACTTTCTTGGACTGGGCAAATCATTCTCTATTGATGAAAGCTGCAATTTATTATCACTGTTACTGTAACCAAAATTCAGGCAGGGGTGGCCAAGTGGTTAAGTGTGCTTTTTTCCGAGCAGAAGGTTCCTGGTTCAAGACCACCCCGGCCATTCTCCACCTAAGGCACTGGTTAACTGGATAGTTTTGGTTAACTGGATGTCTTTGGTACTAGGTATTTTCAGAGGATAGTGGTGTACCAGTGGAATGACTCTGTATCAAATAAACAGTAATTAAGGCATGAGGGGCAGGTGTGTGCCTCAGGCACCAGGGGTAGGCATGTGCCTCAGGTATGAGGGGCAGGTGTGTGCCTCAGGCACCAGGGGGAGGTGAGTGCTTCAGGTATGAGGGGCAGGCGTGTGCCTCAGGCACCAGGGGGAGGTGAGTGCCTCAGGCATGAGGGGCAGATGTGTGTCTCAGGCACCAGGGGCAGGTGTGTGCCTCAGGCATGAGGGGCAGACATGTGCCTCAAGCATCAGGGGCAGGTGTGTGCCTCAGGTATGAGGGGCAGGCATGTGCCTCAGGCACCAGGGGCAGGTGTGTGCCTCAGGCATGAGGGGCAGACATGTGCCACAGGCATGAGGGGCAAGTGCGTGCCTCAGGCATGAGGGGCAGGCGTGTGCCTCAGGCACCATGGGGCAGGTGTGTGCCTCAGGCATGAGGGGCAGGCGTGTGCCTCAGGCACCATGGGGCAGGTGTGTGCCTCAGGTATGAGGGGCAGGCATGTGCCTCAGGCACCAGGGGCAGGTGTGTGCCTCAGGCATGAGGGGCAGACATGTGCCTCAGCCACCAGGGGCAAGTGCGTGCCTCAGGCATGAGGGGCAGGTGTGTGCCTCAGGCATGAGGGGCAGTCGTGTGCCTCAGGCACCATGGGGAGGTGTGTGCCTCAGGCACCAGGGGCAGGTGTGTGCTTCAGGCACCAGGGGCAGGTGCGTGCCTCAGGCACCATGTGGAGGTGTGTGCCTCAGGCATGAGGGGCAGGCGTGTGCCTCAGGCACCAGGGGCAGGTGTGTGCCTCAGGCATGAGGGGCAGATGTGTGCCTCAGGCACCAGGGGTAGGTGTGTGCCTCAGGCATGAGGGGCAGGCGTGTGCCTCAGGCATGAGGGGCAGTTGTGTGCCTCAGGCACCAGGGGCAGGTGTGTGCTTCAGGCACCAGGGGCAGGTGTGTGCCTCAGGCACCAGGGGCAGGTGTGTGCCTCAGACACCATGTGGAGGTGTGTGCCTCAGGCATGAGGGGCAGGCGTGTGCCTCAGGCACCAGGGGCAGGTGTGTGCCTCAGGCATGAGGTGCAGACATGTGCCTCAGCTACCAGGGGCAAGTGCGTGCCTCAGGCATGAGGGGCAGGTGTGTGCCTCAGGCATGAAGGGCAGGTGCGTGCCTCAGGCATGAGGGGCAGTTGTGTGCCTCAGGCACCAGGGGCAGGTGTGTGCCTCAGGCATGAGGGGCAGGTGCGTTCCTCAGGCACCATGTGGAGGTGTGTGCCTCAGGCATGAGGGGCAGGCGTGTGCCTCAGGCACCAGGGGCAGGTGTGTGCCTCAGGCATGAGGGGCAGATGTGTGCCTCAGGCACCAGGGGTAGGTGTGTGCCTCAGGCATGAGGGGCAGGTGTGTGCTTCAGGCACCAGGGGCAGGTGTGTGCCTCAGTCACCAGGGGCAGGTGTGTGCTTCAGGCACCAGGGGCAGGTGTGTGCCTCAGGCATGAGGGGCAGGTGCGTGCCTCGGGCACCATGTGGAGGTGTGTGCTTCAGGCATGAGGGGCAGGTGTGTGCCTCAGGCACCAGGGGCAGATGTGTGCCTTAGGCACCAGGGGCAGGTGTGTGCCTCAGGCATGAGGGGCAGTTGTGTGCCTCAGGCACCAGGGGCAGGTGTGTGCTTCAGGCACCAGGGGCAGGTGTGTGCCTCAGTCACCAGGGGCAGGTGTGTGCTTCAGGCACCAGGGGCAGGTGTGTGCCTCAGGCATGAGGGGCAGGTGCGTGCCTCGGGCACCATGTGGAGGTGTGTGCTTCAGGCATGAGGGGCAGGTGTGTGCCTCAGGCACCAGGGGCAGATGTGTGCCTTAGGCACCAGGGGCAGATGTGTGCCTCAGGCACCAGGGGCAGGTGTGTGCCTCAGGCATGAGGGGCAGGTGCATGCCTCAGGCATGAGGGGCAGGCATGTGCTTCAGGTGTTAAGGGCAGGTGTGTGCCTCAGACATCAGAGGCAGTCGCATGCCTCAGGCACGAGGGGCAGGTGTGTACCTCGGGTGCAGGTATAAATTCCAATCCAATCTGAACCGGAGAGAAGGGTCTAAAGAGGAAGGTCACATCCAACAGCTTCAAATCATCCAGAATCATCTGCACTGATGAAGCCCTTATCGCTGATGTGTAGCAGCCCAAGGTGGAAGCAAAAGATCCCGGACCCACTCCAGATGAAGAAATCATCATGCAAACTGTCCACACTGATAAAATCCTCATCGCTGCAGTGCAGCAGCCCGGGGAGGAGGAAGAACATCCCAAACTCACTCCAGATGAAGAAAAGATTGTCCAAAATCGTCCGCACTGACAAAACCCTCATTGCTGAAGTTCAGCAGCCCGAGGAGGAAGAAATACATCTCACTACAGATGAAGAAATCATCACCATCCAGGAATGAATCACACTTCAAGTGGTCAAAACTATTGTAATATGGCAAAGTAAGCTCATTGTAAGTTTTTTTGGTCAACCGAGTTCAGATTATTTGCCGTCTGATTTTGTGGAGCTCGCATGAGTCAATGAGGCTCAACTGTAGTTCCAAACTTTCTGCGTTTGGAGTTTACATATTTGGCAAGATCACAAACATTCCAAGGAGCTGGCTTTTTGTGTTCCTTAAATAACCACCATGAAGAATCAACAACTTACTTTCATTTCATATAATTTATTTTTATTTACATAGTGCCAAATCACAACAATGGTGCCTGAAGGTGCTTCACCCATGTAAGGTCTAACATTACAATCCCCCTGAGCAAGCACACAGGTGACAGTGGTAAGGGAAATAAGGAAGAAACCTCAAGCAGACCAGACACAGAGGGGTGACCCATTGCTAAGGACATTCTAACAATTACAAGGTTTTTACAAATTTTACATGAATTTCTTAACAAACAGAAGAAACAGATAACAGACACAGAAAAAAAAAAAAAAAAAACAGAAGAGCAACAAAAACAGTCCTTAATTGAAATGAAAAGCGGTTCATCTTCAGTCTTTAATGTCTGTGCTTCCAAATTCAGAATAGGTAGGTCTTGAACAAGTAGTGCTTCCTGAGGCCAGTCTGACACCCTAGGGTGCAGGGCCAGCATCCATTTATGGTCTCATCACTGCTTTGGATAGAGGGAAATGTTGCAGAATCAGTCGGCATAAAATAACTGAACCTAAGGCATTAAGCCCTGTGCATCACTAACAGACCCAGAATTTATATGTAGTGAGGCTGACATTTTTTGTGTTGTTAATATTAAGAATAAAAAAGGAGAGTTAACATGATTCCAAGTTACACCGGTATAGTAGTTGTGCAAATGGAAGAATACATTTAGTCTGAACTTGAACGTTTGTACGGAATGTGACTGTTTTATCAGTCTATAGAACTTGAGACAAAATCCTTTGCTTGCGTCAATATTTTATTGTTTGTATTGTCATTGTTGAAACAGAGAATGTCTAAACTTGATACCAAATTGTTTTTTTCTGAAATTCTGTCATGTGGTGCAATGTAATTGACCCATTTGTCATACGGTCAAGATTATTAAGGGCTTTACTTTTATGCTTGCCATTTAGGTGGACATTGCTCAAGAACACCCATATGTCATAAAGAGAAGTTCTTCAGTATATGATGATACAGTATTCCTTTATGGTATCCTTAAGGTGTGAAAAAGGTCTACATTCTGGCCCCATTGGTTGGCAGTAGTGAGGTTTGTCTTCTTTTGTGTGGGCAGAGGTATGTGCTCATGATGGCAAAAATGATTCATGTTACATACCGGGCTCTTCAGAGTATTCCATCATTTCTCTCCTCATTTGTGTAAAATCATGGTCATTTATGCCCATGATTTAAAATATCATGGGCATAAATGTGACGGATTGTGACGCAATGTCCCTTGACATTGCGTCACAAGTCAGTTTACCTGTCCTGACAGAAAATCTTTTGGCTCTCAGTCATTCTTTTGATTGCATCTTTTGGCTCCTGACTGTGTTTCACACTGTTCATTTGCCATTTGCATGTCTTTCATGGCACAGAGAAATACATGCGGTGTCACACAATTGTGATTTAACAGCCGATCAAACAATTAATTTCACCTGTTTCCAAAGCTCCCTCTACTTTCCTACACTGGCTTCTTCACTGCAAGCCAATAGACAGATGTATTGACATGAAAGAAAGCTCTTATTACTCACTTCTTTAAGATTTGTTTGTTTGCAAAGAACACTTTACCAGTGATTACCATTTTAGTTCTTGTTTACGCACATCATGGTTGGATTCAAATGACTGCAGATGTTAATCTGACAGAGAATACTTGTTTGTATGTGTGAGATCTGCCAGATGATCTGCGGCGCTTAATGGCCTCTTGGAGTCTGTCATACCAGGTACTCTGTGGAGGGGTCAGCAGAAACAATCAGATGTCTTGGCTCACAGAGGATCTCTGAGATCAAAGGAGGAAGTGCAGGAAACTGAAGTGAAAACATCATGCTAATAGACTTGAGGCTGCTTGCGGTTAAAGTTGTGACAGCTTGAAGAATTATAAATGAACTATAACAGCTACTACTAGAGCATCGCGCTCATAGAGCGCAAACCTTCGCCAACACAAATTTTTACCTTGGAAAAAATTTCAAGGTTAAAGTCCTGTTAGAAGTGCCTTTTCATAAGTTAAAATATAATACAAAATATAGATCCAAAGGACCTTTCAATGTTACAAAGAATCAAATATCGACAAATTCCGTAATACGGATCAGATGTGGATCAGACTTCGTCTATTCAGTGAGAGTGCCAGTTTGCACCTCATTGTCACAAATGAGAGTTCCTGAGGCAGTTTTGAGATACAAGAGCAATCCAAGATTTCTGACATCTGCCAAGGATGTCAGAAATCTCAAAATGAGGACTCAAAATAACAGATATATGTGATTCACATTGTGACCCTGACATTATCTGGATCCGGATTCCACAACACAATGCAATAATTGCACACTGATCCAGAATGGTCCAACTGATCAAGATGTTACAATGTGATATTTATAATTCACAAGCTGAAACAAAATACTGTGTTCCTGATCTTGGTTTTACATCATGATGTTGTATCTGTGAAGTAGTTTTGATGCAATCGTTAAAAGTCTACAAAGCGAAATCCTGATCCAGACCTAGATCACCACAGATCTATTAAAAATTGAAATTCAAATGTATTAATTTATATAGCGCCAAATCACAACAAGGTTGCCTCATGGTGCTTCACATGATGTTATTAAAAAAACAACACAAACTAGATTAAAAGATTAAAAACATAAAAGAGCAAAACCATAAAAAGTAAAAAGAATAAAAACACATCATACTAATGATAAAACAGGGAGAACAAATGAGTTTTAGGTCTCGACTTAAAAGTCTCCACAGAATCCGACTGCCTTATTTGTGCCTTAAGATCTTACCACAGAGCAGGGGCACGATAAGAAAAAGCGCTGTGACCCGCAGACATTTTATTTACCCTACGAACACAAAGAAGCCCTGCACCCTGAGAACGCAGGGCCCGAGCCAGTACGTAGGGCTCAACCAGGAAGGGCGGTGCTAGCCCATGAACAATTTTGTAAGCCAGTAACAGAACTTTGAAATCCGATCTTGCAGAGACAGGAAGCCAGTGAAAGAAAGCCAAAATGGGTATAATGTGGTCAAATGTTCTGCTTCGTGTCAAAAGTTTGGCAGCAGCATTTTGAAACAACTGAAGACCCCTAATGCTGGACTGTGGTAAACCAGAAAATAGAGCATTACAATAATCCAATGCAGAAGAGATAAATGCATGTATCAGAGTCTCAGCATCAGCCATGGACACGATGGGACGGATCCTCACTATATTTGACAGATGGAAGAAATGAGTCCTCGTAATGTCTCTAATGTGGAGGTCAAAGGACAATGTAGGATCAAAAATTACCCCGAGGTTCCTCACTTTGTCCATATGATGTATGACACACGAACCTAAATTAAGTACAAGCTGGTCAAATTGATCCCGATGTCTCGCTGGACCAAGAACCATCATTTTAGTCTTATCAAAGTTTAAAAGTAGGAAGTTATGAGACATCCAGCATTTCACTGATGCAAGACAGTCTTCAAAAGATTTTATGTCAATGAGATTACCAGCAGATATCAGCATGTACAATTGAGTATTATCGGCATAGCAATGAAAGGCAATCCCAAAAAATAAACCTCCAAAATTTAATGGAGTCTTCCAAGACATAACACCAATGTGTGGTGAAAATATGGTGAAAATCTGTTGAGAATCCATGTAGTAGTTTTGACGTAATCCTTAAAAGCCTATGTAAAGTAAACTCTTGATCCAGAATCCAGATCTGAATCTGGATCACCACTGAAATTTAATGGAGTCTTTCGAGGCCTAAAATCTATCTGTGGTGCAAATCTGTTGAGAATCCATGAAGTAGTTTTGACATAATCCTTAAAAGCCTATATAAAGTAAAATCTTGATCCAGAATCCAGATCTGGATCTGGATAACCATCAAAATTCAGTGGAGTCTTTCAAGGCCTAATATCTATCTGTGGTGCAAATCAGTTGAGAATCCATGAAGTAGTTTTGATGTCATCCTTAAAAGCCTATATAAAGTAAAATCTTGATTCAGAATCCACATCCGGATCTGGAGCACCATCAAAACTCAATGGGTTCTTCCATGGCCTAATAGCTATCTGTGGTGAAACCTTTGTCAAAATCTGTGCAGTAGTTTTGATGCAATCCTGCAGACAGACAGACAGACAAATAAATAAATAAACACCAAATATTTTATTACATCCTTGGCGGATGTAATAATGGAACAAGTGGTTAGTCCACTTGGTTTCAGCGTGGATGCTTCCCAGTTCAAACCCCACCCCTGCCACATTTCTTCATGTAATTTGGAGGTGTGTCAGGAAGTGGCTTTCTTAATTTTTTTACACCAATTGGGCTTTTCAGTATAAAATTCAAATGTCCATAAAATCCACAATTCGGATCAGATCCAGATCAAACTTTGTCAGGAGATAGTGAATGCCAGTCTGCACCCCACCTTCAAATATGAGTGATTAAGATATAATGTAAAATATACATTAAATTGGGTTTTCAACTTTAAATTTAAATGGCCACAAAATCTGTAATCTGGATCAGATCTAGATCAAACTTTGTCAGTCAATACAGGATACCATCTTACAAAATGCTCTCAAACATGAAAGACATTTGATCTTTTATGACAGCTGTTGTCAATGTTCAAGATAGGGATTTTTCCTGACTTTGCCCTTTGACCTATGACCTTGAAAATTTAATCAGTTCTTGCCTATCAGGATATGAAGCTTCAGTAAAAAAATTGATAACGACATATAAAAAACTTTAAGTTCCAGGCTGTTTACAAAGACAGAAAGAAAGAATCAAACGAACAAACAGACGGACAGACAAACAACCAGGAGTGTAAACATAAGCTCCTCCCACTTCATTGGTGGAGGTCAAAGTGGTGTTTAGTTCTGGTTAGGCACATGTAATACATCATGAAAGCATTAAAAGTGATAAAAACCTGAAAAATATTCATACATGAAATGTGTAGTGAATTTCAACTTAAAAGATAATCAATATGAAAACAGAATTCCATGTACGAGGTCTGTTAGTAAAGTATCTGACATTTTAATTTTTTTCAAAAACCTGATGGATTTGAATCATGTGTGCTTGCATGAGCCAACTTTGAACCTTTGTGCGCATGCGTGAGTTTTTTCACGCCTGTCGATTGCGTCATTTGCTGGTAAGCAGCCTTTGTGTAGTCTCTCGTCATTTTTTCTTTTCAAGGAAATGGCGGAACAACTGGAGCAGCGCGACTGCATCAGATTTAGCCAGAAACTGGGCGACAGCCAGGTGGAAACCATTTGGATTATTCAAACGGCTTTCTGTGACGATCCTCTGGGCATCACACAGATTAAGGAGCGGTACAACCGGTTTAAAGACAGCCATACAATGGTGGAGAGCGAGTCGCGCTCCGGTCGGCCATCAACATGCTGAAATGAGTGGATCATTTGCAAAGTGAACTCTGTGGTGATGCGGGACCATCGTGTGTCTATCCAAAAAATTGTGGAAGAGGTGGACATCAGCACTTTTTCAGCACATTCCACTTTGACAGACGATTTGGCCATGAAAAGAGTTGCAGCGAAATTCATGCCGATGACTTTGGCATGAAGCTGATGGCGCAGCAAAAGTGCCTCCATGTTGAAGCTTCACAGGACATGTTGTGACATGCTCACCTCTTCCACCATTCAGAAGATTCAGACGGCTTTCAGTGGCTTTTCAGTCATGTGACTATCTAAGAAATTGTAGAAGAGTTGGGCATGTTACAACATGTCCTGTGAGAATTAAACATGGTGGCGCTTTTGCTGCGCCATCAGCTTCATGCCAAAGTCATCGGCATGAATTTCGCTGCAACTCTTTTCATGGTCAAATCTTCTGTCACAGTGGAATGTGCCGAAAAAGTGCTGATGTCCACCTCTTCCACAATTTCTCGGATAGTCACACAATGGTGAAAAACTTTATTGTTTTTGTGCAAATATTTGCTCATTTTGAAATGGATGCCTGCAACACGTTTCAAAAAAAGATGGGACAGTAGTATGTTTACCACTGTGTTACATCACCTTTCCTTCTAACAACACCCACAGCATTTGGGAACTGAGGACACTAATTGTTGAACCTTTGTAGGTGGAATTTTTCCCATTCTTGTTTGATGTACGACTTCAGTTGTTCAACAGTCCGGGGTCTCCGTTGTCTTATTTTGTGCTTCATAATGCACCACACATTTTCAATGGGTGACAGGTCTGGACTGCAGGCTGGCCAGTCTAGTACCTGCAGTCTTTTACTACGAAGCCACACTGTTGTAACACATGCAGAATGTGGCCTGGTATTGTCTTGCTGAAATATTATATTATATTATATTATGGACTGTAGATGATGGAATCCCTAAATTCCTTGCAAGTGAACATTGAGAAACATTGTTCTTAAACTGTTGGACTATTTTTACAAGCAGTTGTTCACAAAGTGGTGATCCTCGCCCCATCTTTGCTTGTAAATGGCTGAGCCTTTTGGGGATGCTCTTTTTATACCCAATTATGACACTCACCTATTTCCAATTAGGTGTTCTTTGAGCATTTATCAACTTTCCCAGTGTTTTGTTGCCCCGTCCCAACTTTTTTGAAACATGTTGCAGGCATCCATTTCAAAATGAGCAAATATTTGCACAAAAATAACAAAGTTTATTAGTTTGAACATTAAATATCTTGTCTTTGTGGTGTATTGAATTGAATATAGGTTAAAGAGGATTTGAAAATCATTGTATTTTGTATTTATTTACATTTTACACAACGTCCCAACTTCACTGGAATTGGGGTTGTAGCTACTGATTCACTGTGCTGCTTGTTTCCCCGATATACATGTGTGTTTGTGTGTCGGAGCCACTGATGTGTGCCTGTAATAAATCCTCTGTCTTCAAATCAGAACCCCTTCTTACAGAAAATTAAGAAGTAAAACCTACAACATCAAGGAAGCAATTTTTATTTCACCTCCAATCACACACAGACACACATGAACAAACCCACTGGACTCCAAAGAAGAAAGCCTTGTCATGCTCTGGTGGGGTGCTGTCAGTAATCCACACAGCTTTAGAGAGTGCAGACACACACCGTGTGAAACTCTTCGAGAGACATTTGACACGTGTGCAAGTGCACGCACACACACACACACACACACACACACACACACACAGACAGTATGGTTGTACAGGCGGCTGGCTGGGTGTTAAGGCTGACCAGAGCTACTGGCGACAGGTTGGAGAAGGGAGATGGCTCACTAAGCCTAATCACACAGGGGAATGCTGTCTGAGCCACCTGACCGTCAGAAAGTGTGTTTGTGTTTGTGTATGTGCTCTCTCTCTGATATGTAGCTGGAAACGTGTGTGTGTGTGAACTCCGCTTGAGGTCATTCATAATTGGGGCTTATCACCATGGACAGGGCAGAAGGAGAGGTGCCAGAGCAGGATTGTAGATATCTGACCAGAGCTGGAGTCCAATGGTGGGCTGCATTGCGTCATCCAGATTCTTCGGGTCAAAGCCCCTCACAGCCGGAGAACATATTCCACACACCAAATGGACTCCGTCCCATAAAACTCAGCATCAATTACATTAGTCCACAGATCAAAGATAATACAAAAGGTATGAACTTCATCTGTTTATAATCTTGGGATGTGCACAGATTCCACACATTCAAACATTCCATTTGAAATACCTGTTTGCTCACAAGAAATCAAACTATCAAATTGAAGACGATATTGACAGTTCACTAAATCAACTATTTCGGAAGCACATTTAAAACAACCGCAGTCGACCAAAGTGCTGTACAATACAAATTTACGCAGGGTTACACCCATTAATAAATAAATGAGTTAAAAACAACAGTAAAATTACAGCAGACACTAAAAAAGTAAAATAAAATAAAAAAAAAGAATAAAAGTAAAAAAATGCACTAGCTCATAGAAAAGCTGTGATTTTTTTTAATGAATATTTAAACATCTCAAGGGTCAGGGACGATCTAATATGAAAGGGGAGACTATTCCAAAGCCTGGGGGCAGATGCTGCAAAGGCCCTGTCACCTCTAGTCTTTAATCTAGTTCTGATTCCATTTCTTAAATGGAGCCACACTGTCCAATGTCCCAATCATTTCAATTCTATTACGTTACGATGAAGTAATCACAGGACATGTATCAGTTTTTTTTAATCCTGTAAACACCAAGTATATTGTGTTTGCAAAGCCAGTTTCCCATTATCAGTAATTGACATCCAATTGTGTATACAATACTTGTGGTGCAAAAACACAATTGGATACCCAATCAGGGCCTGAAAATGGGTGCAATATGTAGTAACAGTAGCACTGTAGAACACTGTGAGCAATCAGGAAAGTTTAAAACATGTTTACCAAATGTGTAATGTCCGGACACTGTCATCCACAAGACATGAATAACTGGATGAACTAGCAGTGTGTGAATTTTTGCTGCCACTCTGTACAGCATTCAGGGGACAGTTGGCTGGCACGTGTCAGGAGGACAAAGGAACCTATTAAAGACACATTGACTTTGATACATACACAGTGCATCTGGAAAGTATTCACAGCAATTCACTTTTTCCACATTTTATGTTACGGCCTAATTCGATAATGGAGTAATTACATTTTTCCCTCAAAATTCTAATCACAACACCCCAAAATGACAACATGAAAAAAGTTTTTTTCTTTTTTTGTAAATTTATTACAAATACAAAATTAAGAAATCACATGTATATAAATATTCATACTCTTTGCTCAATACTTGATGCATTTTTGGCAGCAATTACAGCCTGAAGTCTTCTTGAATATGATGCCACAAGCTTGGTGCACCTATCTTTGAGCAGTTTTGCCCATTCCTCTTTGTAGCACCTCTCAAGCTCCATCAGGTTGGATGGGGAGTGTTGGTGCACAGCCATTTTCAGATTTCTCCAGAGATGTTCAATCAGATTCAGGTCTGGGCTCTGGCTGGGTCACTCAAGGACATTCACAGAGTTGTCCTGAAGCCATGAATTTAATATCTTGGCTGTGTGTTTAGGGTCATTGTCTTACTGAAGGATGAACCGTCACCCCAGTTTGAGGTCAGAAGTGCTCTGGAGCAGGTTTTCATCCAGGATGCCTCTGTACATTGCTGTATTCATCTTTCCCTCAATCCTGACAAGTCTCCCAGTTCCTGCCACTGAAAAACATCCCCACAGCATGATGCTGCCACCACCATGCTTAACTGTAGGAATGATGCCTGGTTTCCTCCAAACATGACACCTGCCATTCACACCACAGAGTTCAATCTTTGTCTCATTAGACTAAAGTATCGATTCTCATGATCTGAGAGGTCTTTTGACAAACTTCAGGTGTGCCTTTTACAAAAGAGTGGCTTCCGTCTGGCCACTCTAACACACAGGAACTGATTGGTGGATTGCTGCAGAGATGGTTGCCCTTCTGGAAGGTTCTCCTCTGTCCACAGAAGAATGCTGGAGCTCTAACAGAGTGACCATCAGGTTCTTGATCACCTCAGACCACTCAGTTTGTTGAGGGGCCAACTCTCAGAAGAGTCCTGGTGGATCCAAACTTCTTTCATTTATGGATGATGAAGGCAACTGTGCTCACTGAGATCTTCAAAGCAGCAGAAATGTTTCTGTACCCTTCCACAGATAGGACTGTCCCAAGACACTGGTCTTGGAGGTCTACAGACAATTCCTTTGACTTCATGCTTGGTTTGTGCTCTGACATGCGCTGCCAACTATGGTTACACACCTGTGTTAACAGGTTTGTGCCTTTCCAATTCATTTCCAAGCAACTGAATTTCAGCTCTGACATGCATTGTCAACTATGGGACCTTAGATAACAACAGGTGTGCGCCTTTCCAAATCATGTCCAGTCGACTGAGTTTACCCAAGGTGGACTCTAATCTGTAGAAACATCTCAAGGATGACCAATGGAAACAGGATGGACCTGGGCTCAATTTTGAGCTACATGGCAAAGACTGTGAATACTTACGTACATGTGATTTCTTTATTTCTTTTTTATTTTTAATGAATTTGCAATAATCTAAAAAAAACAAACAAACACCTTTTTCACATGGTCATTATGGGGTATTTGGAATAAGACTAAAAATGTAAAGAAAGTGAAGCGCTGTGAATACTTTCGGGATTCAAATGTACTACATACATACATTATATATATATATATATATATATATATATATATATATATATATATATATATATATATATATATATATATATATATATATATATATATATATATATATATATACAAGGTCTGTCAATAAAGTAACGGTCCTAAAAACTATATGGATTTCATTCATATGTTTTTACGTCAGACATGCTTGAACCCTTGTGCACATGCGTGAGTTTTTCCATGCCTGTCGGTGACGTCATTTGCCTGTGAGCACTCCTTGGGAAGGAGTGGTCCGGCCCCCCTCGTCGGATTTTCATTGTCTGGAAATGGCAGAATGAAAAGGACTTTTTTTTCCATCAGAATTTTATATATATATATATATATATATATATATATATATATATATATATATATATATATATATATATATATATATATATATATATATATATATATATGAAAAGCTGATTTTCTGGTGGCTCCTTGGTTCAACCCCCTGTCTGGCTAGAACATAAATAAGGGCCCTTGGGCAAGGTCCTTAATCCCTAAGTTGCTCCCGGTGTGTAATGAGCGCTTTGCATGGCAGCTCCCCGACATTGAGGTGTGAGTGTGTGTGTGTGTGTGTGTGTGAATGGGTGAATGTGAGGCATTACTGTAGAGCACTTTGAGCTTCTGATATAGATGGAAAAGCCCTATATAAATGTAGACCATATATATAGTATTTTCATAGCTGTGTTTACCACTGCAATAGTCTGTATTTTGTCCATGTAAGAAATGTTTTTACAACAAACAGACTTTGTGGATGCCCTAAAGCGGCTGCACATTTTCTCTTTTTTTGTGTGAATGAAGGTGGACAGAATATTTGTTAAAGTCTTGTGGTTTATTTAAGTTCTCTTTGCCCAGTACCCTGGATCTGAGGATACAGGGTGAGACATTTTGGAGTGATGGTCATAACTCACACTCCATCCATTTAGTGAATTCCTTTGAACCATTTGAAGCTGGTGCAGTTGCATGCAGGGATGAAAAAGGAAGGCAAAGAAGTCGAGTTTTATGCAGCATCCAGTATCTGCAAAGTTTCAATCACAATCACAAAACACTTTTACTGATATTCTTTTTCAAACATTCTTTCTTTCAACAGCTCCTCTCTTCTGCCATGTTATGACTGTCACGTAGTGAAAGTGAGAGGAATTTAATTTAAGGAATTTAAATCAATGACTGTGGAAACATCAGATTTTTTTGTTGTGCAACACTGACAACAGATTCTCAACAACAATCCTGTGCTAAGAAGTGGAATAAGCAGGTTTAGAATGGGATAGGTTGATCCATGGATGGATGGATGGATGGATGGATTGTGCAAACTATATGACCTTTAAAAATATCCAGAAAGTATTCACAGTGCTTCGCATTTTGTTATGTTACAGCGTTATTCCAGAATGGAGTAAATTCAGTTTTTCCCTCAAAATTTTATTCACAACATCCCATAATGACAAAATAAAAAATGTTTTTTTATTTTACTTTTTGCAAATTTATTTTTAAAAAACTAAGAAATTACGTGTACATAAGTATTCACAGCCTTTGCTCAATACTTTGTTGATGCACCTTTGACAGCAGTAGATGATTTTGAAGTTGCCGCTAGAGCAGCACCTACACGTATGCGTGATGATGTCACAACTCTTTTCCGGTTAGGGAGATCCATGCGTCAGGTGCGCACAGACATTTGTGTGTGTGCGCACAGCCTCTTCAACCACAGACGACTGGAACATGCGTAAATACTTACAGTAGTTGATAAACCATTCTTGCCACTGTTGTTTCTGTATGACAACGTTGCTTTTTGTCCCACACACACACCTCATTGGATCTTTAGTTATTGATCCGTTCAGATATCTTCAACCTTCATGCAAGACGTCGGACCTGGGAAGTTGGATGAAGTTGGACGACAGTCAAACAGAATGCTGATGGTATGGGAACTATGCAAACAATGAGGAACTGTCAAGACAGAAAGCAAAATGGAATACGGGTGAATTGAAGTTGTCGTCAGGATTCATTCACACTTTTCAACAGTTTGAAAATTCTGATGAAGCTCCAGCTACAGGAACGAAGCTGGATGATGGTTAAATTATGTCTCTGAGAGTTAACGTAAGTCCACATTTCTTGTTTTGTTTGGCTTCGGTGTCCTTCATTAGTGCTGTGTGACCGGGGCTTTACATTGACATTCACACCACTGCAGCACTCCTTCTCATTTCTTGTGGGTTAACAACAACAATGACAACAAAGTTTCTTACCAATACAGCATGGAATTCGCCTCCACTGGCCATTTCACTCCCTGGAAATCTGACAGCTGAGCTGTTGTTCCTAATGACACCAAACACGTGAGCGATTGGCTCCCTAACCGAAAGTCTTGGTTTCAAGATGGCGGCACAACTTGAAAATTAACTATTACAGCCTCAAGTCTTCTTGAATATGATGCCAGAACCTTGGTGCACCTGTCTTTGGGTAGTTGTGCCCATTCCTGATAGTCCTTCAGGTGCCTTTTGGCAAACTCCAGGCAGGCTGCCATGTGCCTTTTGCTAAGGAGTGGCTTCTGTCTGGTCACTAAACCATACAAGCCTGATTGGTGGATTGCTGCAGAGATGGTTGTCCTTCTGGAAAGTTCTCCTCTCTCCACAGAGGAATGCAGGAGCTCTAACATAATGACAATTGGTTTCTTGGTCACCTCCCTCACTGAGGCCCCTCTCCCCCGATCACTCAGTTTAGATGGGTGGCCAGCTCTAGGAAGAGTCCTGGTGGATCCAAAGTGCTTCCATTTATGGATGATTGAGGCCACTCTGCTCACTGAGACCTTCAAAGCAGCAGAAATGTTTCTGTACTGTTCCCCAGATTTGTGCTTCAAGACAATCCTGTCTCAGAGATCTACAGACAATTCCTTTGACTTCATGCTTGGTTTGTGCTTTGACTTGCACTGTCAACTGTCGGACCTTAGATAACAACAGGTGTGTGCCTTTCCAAATCATGTCCAATCAACTGGGTTTACCCCAGGTGGACTCCAGTTAAACTGTAGAAGCATCTCAAGGATGATCAGTGGAAACAGAATGCACCTGAGCTCAATTTTGAGCTTCATGGCAAAGGCTGTGAATACTCATGTACATATCATTTCTTATACCCCCATCACACATAGTCACAATGAGGCCGAATGGTGTCAAAATGACAATTCAGCCCACATCCAAAAAGTGTCGAGCTGCAGTTCAAAAATGTTCTGACAGCCATCTGCGAGAGTCCACACAGTTGGTCCCATTGGGCTGGTGGCCCCAAGTGTGTTGCACATGTTCAAAACCCTGCAGGTGCCGTCGAGATGGGACACCTATCTGGCGGCGGTCCATGTGCAGTCTGAGCACCATCTGACCACAATTTACAGATGCTGATGGCGGCAAAACAGGATCTGAAATGATTTGTGCATGTACGAAGCAACCTCAAGATGGATCTGGCATGGCAAAGCCTGCCGGTATGAGCTGTACGTGCCACGTATAATAATGTCCACCTCCAATGTCAGTGACTGAATGCTCGTATGCACTAAACAATCAAACCCATAAGTGCAAAAACACATGAAACTGGAAAGCCAGAAACAGGAAGTTAAGCGACAACCAAAATTCCAATCAAGTTGGGATGTTGTGTAAAATGTAAATATAAACAGAATACAATGATTTGCAAATCTTCTTCAACCTATATTCAGTTGAATACACCACAAAAACAAGATATTTAATGTTCAAATTGATAAACATTATTGTTTTTGTGCAAATATTTGCTCATTTTGAAATGGATGCCTACAACATTTTTCAAAAAAGCTGGGACAGGGCAACAAAAGACTGGCAAAGTTGATGAATGCTCAAAGAACACCTGTTTGGAACATTCCACAGGTGAAAAGATTAATTGTAAACAGGTGAGTGTCATGATTGGATATAAAAGGAGCATCTGCAAAAGGCTCAGCCATTCACAAGCAAAGATGGGGTAAGGATCACCACTTTTGTGAACAACTGTGTGAAAAAATAGCCAACAGTTTAAGAACAATGTTTCTCAATGTTCAGTTGCAAGGAATTTAGGGATTCCATCATCTACAGTCCATAATGTAATCAGAAGATTCAGAGAATCTGGAGAACTTTCTACACGTAAGCAGCAAGGCCGAAAACCAACACCGAATGCCCGTGACCTTCGATCCCTCAGGCGGCACTGCATTAAAAACCGACATCATTGTGTAAAGGATCTTACCGCGTGGGTTCAGGAACACTTCAGAAAACCATTGTCAGTTAACACAGTTCGTCGCTACTTCCACAAGTGCAAGTTAAAACTCTACCATGCAAAGCGAAAGCCATACACCAACAACATCCAGAAACGCCACCGCCTTCTCTGGGCCCGAGCTCATTTGAAATGGACAGACGCAAAGTGGAAAAGTGTGCTGTGTTCTGATGAGTCCACATTTCAAATTGTTTTTGGAAATCATGGATGTTGTGTTCTCTGGACAAAAGAGGAAAAAGACCATCCACATTGTTACCAGCGCAAAGTTCAAAAGCCAGCATCTGTGATGTTATGTGGGTGTGTTAGTGCCCATGGCATGGGCAACTTACACATCTGTGATGCCACATCAATGCTGAAAGGTACGTCCAGGTTTTGGAGCAACACATGCTGCCATCCAAGCAACGTCTTTTTCAGGGATGTCCCTGCTTATTTCAGCAAGACAATGCCAAGCCACATTCTGCACGTGTTACAACAGCGTGGCTTCGTAACTGAAGTTGTATGGGAAAGAATTCCACCTACAAAGCTTCAACAATTAGTGTCCTTAGTTCCCAAATGCTTATTGAGTGTTGTTAGAAGGAAAGGTGATGTAACACTGTGGTAAACATACCACTGTCCCAGCTTTTTTGAAACGTGTTGCAGGCATCCATTTCAAAATGACACTAAATATCTTGTCTTTGTGGTGTATTCAATTAAATATAGGTTGAAGAGTATTTGCAAATCATTGTATTCTGTTTTTATTTACATTTTACACAACGTCCCAACTTCATTGGAATTGGGGTTGTACATGAACCTAATACAGACAAATCATCAAAGTCAAACTGCCGAAGCATTTACAAGGAAGCAGAATTAGCCATATAACACAAGTAACAATAATAAATCACATATAATAATGCTAACAGCCGAATGATGTGGAGAAAATGGCCGGAGGCAAAATAACACAGAAAATAATACTAAAAGACAGAACAACACAGAGATCAAAGTAAAATTCCAAAACATGACCTTTGACAGCTATACATTATTTTACCAGTTATTGTTACTACTTTTTAATGATTTGTTGAATGGGATTTCAATTAATGAAGTTGTTGTTGAAGCAATTGGCTTGGATACTTGTTGAAATATCAAAGCCAACACTTCAGTGAGGCATACCTCTCCAAAAAATTTGGCTGAAATCCATTTATGACTGACTGGCTGAGGTATCCAGCTGGCAATCAATCAAGCAAGCAAACAAACGAACAAACAAACAAACAAACAAACAAACAAACAAACAAACAAACAAACAATCAATAAAAACAAAAACAAATAGAGATAATATGAGCAGCCACTTTGTTCACACTATATTTTCACTATACCTAAGGTGCCAATCTGTTCATCTACATTTAGTAATTACTGGTGACTAATTTGAAACACACAAAAAAAATTAATTTAGAAAAGTCTCTTTGAATCACTCAGGATCTAGAGGAATGCCATGTAAATATGAGGTGTGATTGCTGTGCTGGCGTAAAATGTGATGTGTCTCAGCCCCAGAATGTGAACACCTGGCTTCATTCAAATAGTTCATGTTATGATAGAAATTTTATTGAGGATGTCAATCATTTTTTGGATTCTTACTGAGCATTTTATTTTCGAAACATTTTTAGCCAATTCCTCTGCTGCTACATAAACTCAATACCAATGCACAAAGCATAAATCTATTTTTCATTAAGAAAGGCCAAATGTTTTTTTGTGATACAGTTACCAGACACAACCGACTGGCAGAGTAACGATGATCCAGTCCTACTCTTCAGCAGAAAATTAGTGACACTAATCTGGGAAAAGAATGATTTCTTTAAAGAGCTGAACAGAGAAAAATCTTCGGGCTGTACCTGCTGAAGAGACAAGTGCTCAGATCTAGGAGCATGCACCAAAGCACCACACCATGGAACTGCCCCAGTTCCTGGAGAGCAATCATCCAGGCTGACAACTGGTCCATCTTAGTCAATTCTCAAAATTAATCACGCAAATGGCAGGTAAAATGTCGGTATCTTTTTGGCCTTTTCCAGTTGCTGGGGTACTCAACACTGAGGCACCTGTGGGCTGTATCATACCCACATAAACACACATGACCAAAACATCATAGGTTCACTCAAGATGCAAGTAATACTTCTCATCCAAGCCTCCCTAAGTAAGCACTTGAGCATAACACAGTATTGTAACTGCAAGGATTATTATTATTATTCCGACTTATTCTTTTTAATTCAGCCAAATGGGGCCTGCAGCCAGTATATTCTGAGTTACAGTCCCAAGCCTGGATAAATGAGAAGGCAGAAGGAGGCAGGACGCTAATCTTAAAGTTTGTCAAATCTCAGCCACACGGCATGTTCAACCAGTACAGTATGAGTGTCTGTCCCAAGCCTGGATACATGAGTAGGGTTGTGTCAGGAAAACAAACAAGACAAAATAAAGATGCAGAGTACAGATCAAATTTCCATACCAACTTGGTCGAGGCCCAGGTTAACAATGACCGCCACCAGTACCATTGCCCAAGAGGGTACTGGTGGAAATTGGACTACTGCTGGGTGAAGCAGAAGAAGAGGAGGAGAATATGGCCACAGACAGTGGGAGAAGAAGAGGACTCGAAGGGTTGAAGTGAAAGTTAGGACCTTGAATGTTGGCAGTGTGATTGGTAAAGGGAGAGAGCTGGGGAAGTAAGAGCAGGACCACAGGCAGTGGGTTCAAGTTGTGGTATCATGGTGAGGATAGGAAAAGAAATGGTATTGGGATCATTTTAAACGAAGAGTGCATTAAGAGTGTGTTGGAGGTTAAGTTAGTGTCTGACAGGGTGATGAGTGTGAAGTTGGAAATTGAAGGGCTGATGATGAATATCATCAGTGCATATGCCCCACAGTTCGGCTGTGAGATGAAGGAGAAAGAAGATTTCTGGAGTGAATTAGATGAGGTGGTGGAGAGTGTGCCCAAGCATGAAAGAGGGGTAATGGGTGCAGGCTTCTATGAGCATGTTGGCAAAGGGAACAGAGGTAATAAGGAAGTAATTGGTAGATATGGTATCAAGGACAGGAATGTGGAAGGACAGATAGAAGTTAATTTTACAAAAAGGATGGAAATGGCTGTGGTGAATACCTACTTTAAGAAAAGGAGGAACACAGAGTTACATAGAGTGGAGGAAGCCGCAGGTGGCCTACTAAAGCCCCGTTTACACATCGACGGTTTAGTCGGCGGGTAGTAGGTAGACCTAAGTTCGCGGTAGTTACGGCTGTTTTCGCGGTGGAAAGGGGTGGAGCACTTTGCCGATGTTTTGACCGCTGTACTATCTGCAAATAGGCGGATAAAACGCCGCTAAATCCGCCAAATAAAGCAATGTTTTGATGCCGTAGCATCCGGCACACAACAGGTAACGGGGGTTAATACCCATTTCTATCCCTTACAATCGCAGGTTAAGACACGGGTGAGAACGGCGATGTTCTGCTGATGCCGATAAAGCCCTGTATACCGCTGGTTAATACCCAGGTTTTTACCCAGGCAAACAGGGTAAATCCTGCGTTACTCCAGGATCATATTTTTTTTTATTATTATTATCTGTTTCTTCTTCTTCTGTTTCTTCTTCTTCTTCTGTTTCTTCTTCTTTTTATACTTTTTATGCTGGAATGCCGTTTTAACATGTTGAATAATTTTTTTGACGATTCCCGGTAAAGCCGAAACTAAGCCATGCTCCCTAGCGCCGGTGTTAACAACGGCGTGTGATCCCTAAGACAACCCGGAGGAGCCAAAAACTCTTCCGGGACGCTTCTGGGAGCTATTACCGGCACTGTGTAAACGGGGCTATAGTCCGCACCATGGAGGACACTAATTGTGAGTGTCATGATTGGGTATAGCCATTCACAACCAAAGATGTGTTACAACAGCGTGGCTTCATAGGAAAAGAGTGCGGGTACTAGACTAGCCTGCCTGCAGTCCAGACTTGTTGCCCATTGAAAATGTGTGGCACATTATGAAGTGCAACATACGACAATGGAGACCCCGGACTGTTGAACAACTGAAGTCATACATCAAGCAAGAATGGGAAAGAATTCCACCTTCAAATCTTCAACAATTAGTGTCCTCAGTTGCCAAACACTTATTCAGTGTTGTTAGTAGGAAAGGTGATGTAACACTGTAGCAAACATACCACTGTCCCAGCTTTTTTGAAATGTGTTGCAGGCATCCATTTCAAAATGAGCAAATATTTGCACAAAAACAATAAAGTTTATCAGTTTGAACATTAAATATCTTGTCTTCGTGGTGTATTCAATTGAATATAAGTTGAAGAGGATTTGCAAATCATTGTATTCAGTTTTTATTTACATTTTACAGAACGTCCCAACTTAATTGGAATTGGGGTTGTACAAAGAATGTATATTCTTGTGAAATTCAGTGAGAGAGGCACTGGATGGAGGGGAAGCAATTTTGGACAACTGAAAAAGTACTGCAGATGCGGTGAGGGAGACAGCTAGGAATGTACTGGGTGTGACATCTGGACAGCAGAAGGAAGACAAGGAGACTTGATGGTGGAATGAAGATGTGCAGGAAAGCATAAGGAGAAAGAGGTTGGCGACAAAGAATTTGGCCAGTCAGAGAGATGAAAAGAGTAGACAGGATTACAAGGAGATGAGGAATAAGGTGAAAACAGAAGTGGCAAAAGCTAAGGAAAAGGCATATTACAAGCTGTACAAGAAGTTGAATAGGAAGGAAGGAGAAAAGGACTTATACCGATTTCCCAGACAAAGAGACAGAGCTGGAAAGGATGTGCAGCAGGCTTGGGTGGTAAAAGATGCAGATGGTAATGTGCTGACAAGCGAGGAAATTGTGCAAAAAATCATAGTTAAACATTATGTTAAACATTATTTGAACACCAGCATATATCATTGTGGCGACAATATATGCCCTGCAACAATATGTGCCATAACAACATGAAAAAAGATAGTGTGACAGTGGTGAGATGCACAGTAGAAATCAGTAGACTCCTTCAAGGTGGAGGTGGGATTACATCAAGGAACAGCTCTGAGGACTTTCTTGTTCACAGTGGTGATGGAAAAGTTGATGGATGAGATCAGACAGGATAGACTATGATGTTTGCAGATGACATTGTGATCTGTAGTGAGAGTAGGAAGCAGGTGGAGTCTCGCCTGGAGAGGTGGAGATATGCTCTGGACATCAGGGGAATGAAAGTCAGTAGGAGAAACACTGAGTACATGTATGTGAATGAGAGGGAGCCCAGTAGAATAGTGTTGTTACAAGGAGTAGAGGTGGTAAAAGTAGAAGAGTTTAAATACTTGGGGTCAACTGTCCAAAATAATGGAGAGTGTGGTAAAGAGGTGAAGAAGAGCATGCAGGCAGTGTGGAGAAAGGTGGCAGGAGTGATTTGTGACCGAAGAATATCTGAAACAGTGAAAGTGAAAATTTACAAGACAGTAGTGAGACCAGCTATGTTGTACGGCTTAGAGACGGTGGCACTAACAAAAAGATAGGAGGCAGAGCTGGAGGTGGAAGAGCTGAAGATGTTGTGATTCTCTTTGGAAGAATGGACAGGATTAGGAATGAGCATATCAGAGGGACAGCTCAGGTGGGACAGTTTGGAGACAAAGTCAGAGAGGTGAGATTGACATGGTTTGGACATGTGCAGAGGAGGGACCCAGGGTATATAGGGAGAAGGATGCTGAGGATGGAGCCACCAGGGTGGAGGAGAAGAGGGAGTCCAAAGATGATGTTTAGGGATGTACTGAGGGAGGTCATGCAGGTGGTTGGTGTGACAGAGGACGATTCAGAGGACAGGGTGAGATGGAAATGATTGATCTGCTGGGAAGCAGCCAAAAGAACAAGCAGATTCCGACTTAATCTTTTCTCCCCAAAAAGTATCTGGAGGTCAGAAACCGCAAGGGTTACAAAAACCAACATCAATAAGTTGGTGTGAAGTCACAAATGTGTAATGGCCTCATGGCTGCAGTATAATAGTCACTTTTACATTTTGGCTAATAATGTCTGAACCATTAATCATACAATCAAATTTCTTATATATCTTTCTCTCTCCCCCCCTATATCTTCCAGAATATTATGTTTTTGTTTTGGTGTGTACGTTACTGTTTTTATTTGATTTAATTGTACTTTATTTTTGGTACAATCCTTGTTAGTTTTTATACAATTTGGAAAAGTTGCGCCATCATTTCACTAACTTTGTATTGTCAATTGTGAGCCCAGTCTCACGTTTTATTTTCGTACTCTCGTCACAAAATGAGTCAAATTTTCATGAAGGGGTTTTTAACTCACTATTACTAACCCTACTCCTACCCCCAACCCTAACCTTAACCCTAACCCTAACCCTACTCCTTCCCCCAACCCTAACCATAGTCACCATGATGAAAATGTGGTGCTTTTCGTGACAATATCACAAACCAATAGATTAATGTATATTTTGTGCTGCTGAATCACAACATGCCTTGAGACTGGGTTGTCATTCGCATATCACTGTGCCTGCAAAGACCTCGCCAGTGCCACTTGACTTTTGAGTGTGTGCCGCATGCCACAACATGTCGTGAGACCAGCTTATGACAAACTACAGCACCGCGCGCATAGTGTAAACTTCCGCAACACTACCTTTCAATTCTAGAAATTTTTACCTTGGAAATCTTTTCAAGGCCAGAGACCTGTTAGAAGTGGCTTTTCATAAGCAAAAATGTAATACAAAATATAGATCAAAAGGGCTTTTCAATATTAAAAAGAATCAAATAGCTAAATCCACAATACAAATAAGAAGCAGATCACAAACTTAATCTATTCATTGAGAGTGCCAGTTTGCACCTCACTGAGAGTGATTGAGGCACTTATAAAATGCAAAATGTACACAAATTTGGCTTTTTAATATGAAAAATTCAAATGTCCACAAAATCCACAATCTGGATCAGATCCTGATCAAACTTTGTCAGGTGATAGTGAGTACAAGTCTGCACCTAACTTTCAAATATGAGAGTGACTGGGGCACATTTGATTATTATATAAAGTAAAAGTTTTTTTAAATGGGGTTTTCAATGTTACTTTTAAATGGCCACAAAATCCGATATCAGATCCAGCTCAAACTTTGTCAGTCGATAAAGGATATAATCCTGCATAACCAAACAGGAAATGTTAGCTCTCTCCAGTTTGTCCTTGATCAAAGCCATACATACACACACACATGCATACACATACACAGAGGCCACTTGGCTTTTAATGTATAGGTGGATGAAATTGATTTTTTTTTGTCCTCATATTTCTACACACAATACTCCACATTGACAATGTGAAAAAGCTTTTTTTTTAGATTTTAAATCAAATCAAATCAATTTTATTTATATAGCGCCAAATCACAACAAACAGTTGCCCCAAGGTGCTTTATATTGTAAGGCAAGGCCATACAATCTGTTGCATCATGAGTTATACAGCTTCTATGGTGGAGTGGCAATGATAAAGATCATCTTTAAAACATGTGAAATTTCAGGAAAAATTTGCTAGAAGACACATTTGAGACTCAAAGTCGTGTTTGGTTGTTTCTTTCGACAAGTCAGTTGTTGATTACACGAACATTTCAGAGTCACTGAATGCATTTTGGACTTCGTTTCCATCAATCAATACGAAATATGAACAGTATGGTAAACCTGTCTGGAGTAGAGAGTTCTCACAAACTGAGGGACTGCACATGATGGACTCCAGGGGCCTCATGTACAAAACGTGCAGACGAAGTGGTGTACATCCGTCTCCACGCTAATATTCAGATGTATCAAACGTGAACTGACCGTGGAAATGTGGGGTGCCCCACACCAAGTTCATGGCTGGTGTACACACGTTTCTACAGCTATTGGTCCATAGCGGTGATGCTGGGAGCTGTTAATAGTGTGAAAACAAGAAGTCATGAGAGCGATGTGCACATCAGAGACACTGATGAACAATTAACACACCCATATGTTTACAGTTATATGGGTGGATATAAAAGCATACGCAAAGTGATGAGAAAAATGGCATTAACCGTGGCTGCTTTAGCGTTGTTAGAACACCTTGCAAATGGTGCAAGATGAAGTGAGTGTGTATTCAGGGAATGCAAGGATTTCCTTGCAAATGATGATAATAGCTCATAAGCTGATTTGATTACAAAAGCCAGTGTTACTGGAGTTGTGTGCAGAATTGCAGCCAGCCCAGAGCACAATACGAGGAGGATCCAAGCAGTTGTCTGTACCCACACAGGTGTTGACCATGCTGGGCTTCCTGGCAACAAGCGCATTCCAGCGGGAGCTGGCCGATCGGTCAGGAGTGTGCCAGTCACCCTTGAGCCGAGCCATGCCAGATGTATGGAACGCAATCATCCGAATGTCATCCAGGTATATCACACAACATTAAAGTGCAATTTGCAGAGAAAGCCGGTTTCTCTAATGTAATCAGAGCTATTGACTGCACACGTATTGATATAAAGGTGCCATCATATGATAAATTTGTTTTTGTTAAGAGGGAACAATTTCATTCCATCAGTGGTAAAATCATATGTGACTAATTACGGAAACTAAACTAATTACGGAAAAACCCCAACGGTCAAAACGACCCCCTGTGAGAAGGACTTGGCAACAGTGGGAAGGAAAAACTCCCTTTAACAGGAAGAAACCTCCAGCAGAACCAGGCTCAGGGAGGGGCAGTCTTCTGCTGGGACTGGTTGGGGCTGAGGGAGAGAACCAGGAAAAAGACATGCTGTGGAGGGGAGCAGAGATCAATCACTAATGTTTAAATGCAGAGTGGTGCATACAGAGCAAAAAGAGAAATAAACACTCAGTGCATCATGGGAACCCCCCAGCAGTCTAAGTCTATAGCAGCATAACTAAGGGATGGTTCAGGGTCACCTGATCCAGCCCTAACTATAAGCTTTAGCAAAAAGGAAAGTTTTAAGCCTAATCTTAAAAGTAGAGATATAGCGTGCAGTTCTTCAAGATAGCCCTTTGTGGCACTATCACTGGCTGTGAGAGTGTAAACACTATCTAAGGCACGTACATGGAAAGTGATATCAGGGTTAACTGAGCTGTTATACTCTAGTGGTAGTAGGTATCAGTGTGTGCATAGCGGAACTGTATACAAACTCGACTATGAAATTGCGGTGAAGCTCTGATTTTGGGTCATCAATAAGCACTACTCTTTTGACAGAACTATACGCTGCTAACTTCTTTTCAATCTCTTCATCAAGTGCTGTATGCGTTACGCCACTAACAATGACCGAGTTAGGGACAATTATCTTTTCTTCCCTCACTATATCCATTGTGTTATTGTTGTTTATTTGTTTATTTATTTATTACTTTTGCTACTCAATAATAATCAATTGCTCCTGGCTGAACTTGCCACTTTTTTTGTAACCCAATTCAGACCTAATTACTGTATCAGACACTGAGTGGCACATAGACTGCATTAACAATGAGCATCTGGACCAGTGCATCCAAAAACGTTTTAGGTTCGCTCTCTGGAGAATTGAGTATTTCAGCTGAAAACCAAGTAGCAAGAGTAAGCAAGACTCATGGACAACAGGTAGGTTTTGTAGAACACTGCTGTATTAAGTGCGGAACATAGAATGGAATAACATAAGATCGGTACAATTTGTCTCTCAAAAAAGTACAAGTAAGCCTGCAGTCTGAGAGCGAAGCGCTCTATTGGGGTGATATGGTACTATGAGGTCCCTAAGATAAGATGGGACGTGATTATTCAAAACCTTATAAGTAAGAAGAAGAATTTTAAATTCTATTCTAGAATTAACAGGAAGCCAATGAAGAGAGGCCAATATGGGTGAGATATGCTCTCTCCTTCTAGTCCCTGTCAGTACTCTAGCTGCAGCATTTTGAATTAACTGAAGGCTTTTCAGGGAACTTTTAGGACAACCTGATAATAATAAATTACAATAGTCCAGCCTAGAGGAAATAAATGCATGAATTAGTTTTTCAGCATCACTCTGAGACAAGACCTTTCTAATTTTAGAGATATTGCGCAAATGCAAAAAAGCAGTACTACATATTTGTTTAATATGCGCATTGAATGACATATCCTGACCAAAAATGACTCCAAGATTTCTCACAGTATTACTAGAGGTCAGGGTAATGCCATCCAGAGTAAGGATCTGGTTAGACACCATGTCTCTAAGATTTGTGGGGCCAAGTACAATAACTTCAGTTTTATCTGAGTTTAAAAGCAGGAAATTAGAGGTCATCCATGGCTTTATGTCTGTAAGACAATCCTGCAGTTTAGCTAATTGGTGTGTGTCCTCTGGCTTCATGGATAGATAAAGCTGGGTATCATCTGCATAACAATGAAAATTTAAGCAATGCCGTCTAATAATACTGCCTAAGGGAAACATGTATAAAGTGAATAAAATTGGTCCTAGCACAGAACCTTGTGGAACTCCATAATTAACCTTGGTCTGTGAAGAAGATTCCCCATTTACATGAACAAATTGTAATCTATTAGATAAATATGATTCAAACCACTGCAGCGCAGTGCCTTTAATACCTATGGCATGCTCTAATCTCTGTAATAAAATTTTATGGTCAACAGTATCAAAAGCAGCACTGAGGTCTAACAGAACAAGCACAGAGATGAGTCCACTGTCTGAGGCTATAAGAAGCTCATTTGTAACCTTCACTAATGCTGTTTCTGTACTATGATGAATTCTAAAACCTGACCAAAACTCTTCAAATAGACCATTCCTCTGCAGAAGATCAGTTAGCTGTTTTACAAGTACCCTTTCAAGAATTTTTGAGAGAAAAGGAAGGTTGGAGATTGGCCTATAATTAGCTAAGATAGCTGGGTCAAGTGATGGCTTTTTAAGTAATGGTTTAATTACTGCCACCTTAAAAGCCTGTGGTACATAGCCAACTAATAAAGATAGATTGATCATATTTAAGATCGAAGCATTAATTAATGGTAGGGCTTCCTTGAGCAGCCTGGTAGGAATGGGGTCTAATAGACATGTTGATGGTTTGGAGGAAGTAACTAATGAAAATAACTCAGACAGAACAATCGGAGAGAAAGAGTCTAACCAAATACCGGCATCACTGAAAGCAGGCAAAGATAACGATACGTCTTTGGGATGGTTATGAGTAATTTTTTCTCTAATAGTTAAAATTTTATTAGCAAAGAAAGTCATGAAGTCATTACTAGTTAAAGTTAAAGGAATACTCGGCTCCATAGAGCTCTGACTCTTTGTCAGCCTAGCTACAGTGCTGAAAAGAAACCTGGGGTTGCTCTTATTTTCTTCAATTAGTGATGAGTAGTAAGATGTCCTAGCTTTATGGAGGGCTTTTTTATAGAGCAACAGACTCTTTTTCCAGGCTAAGTGAAGATCTTCTAAATTAGTGAGACGTCATTTCCTCTCCAACTTACGCGTTATCTGCTTTAAGCTGCGAGGTTGAGAGTTATACCATGGAGTCAGGCAATTCTGATTTAAAGCTCTCTTTTTCAGAGGAGCTACAGCATCCAAAGTTGTCTTCAATGAGGATGTAAAACTATTGATGAGATACTCTATCTCACTAACAGAGTTTAGGTAGCTACTCTGCACTGTGTTGGTATATGGCATTAGAGAACATAAAGAAGGAATCATATCCTTAACCCTAGTTACAGCGCTTTCTGAAAGACTTCTAGTGTAATGAAACTTATTCCCCACTGCTGGGTAGTCCATCAGAGCAAATGTAAATGTTATTAAAAAATGATCATACAGAAGGGAGTTTTCAGGGGATACTGTTAAGTCTTCAATTTCCATACCATAAGTCAGAACAAGATCTAAGATATGATTAAAGTGGTGGGTGGACTCATTTACATTTTGAGCAAAGCCAATTGAGTCTAATAATAGATTAAATGCAGTGTTGAGGCTGTCATTCTCAGCATCTGTGTGGATGTTAAAATCGCCCACTATAATTATCTTATCTGAGCTAAGCACTAAGTCAGACAAAAGGTCTGAAAATTCACAGAGAAACTCACAGTAACAACCAGGTGGACGATAGATAATAACAAATAAAACTGGTTTTTGGGACTTCTAATTTGGATGGACAAGACTAAGAGTGAAGGTTTCAAATGAATTAAAGCTCTGTCTGGGTTTTTGATTAATTAATACGCTGGAATGGAAGATTGCTGCTAATCCTCCGCCTCGGCCCGTGCTATGAGCATTCTGGCAGTTAGTGTGACTCGGGGGTGTTGAGTCATTTAAACTAACATATTCATCCTGCTGTAACCAGGTTTCTTCTGTAAGGCAGAATAAATCAATATGTTGATCAATTATTATATCATTTACTAACAGGGACTTAGAAGAGAGAGACCTAATGTTTAATAGACCACATTTAACTGTTTTAGTCTGTGGTGCAGTTGAAGGTGCTATATTATTTTTTCTTTTTGAATATTTATGCTTAAATAGATTTTTACTGGTTATTGGTGGTCTGGGAGCAGGCACCGTCTCTACAGGGATGGGGTAATGAGGGGATGGCAGTGGGAGAGAAGCTGCAGAGAGGTGTGTAAGCCTACAACTCTGCTTCCTGGTCCCAACCCTGGATAGTCACGGTTTGGAGGATTTAAGAAAATTGGCCAGATGTCTAGAAATGAGAGCTGCTCCATCCAAAGTTGGATGGATGCCGTCTCTGCTAACAAGACCAGGTTTTCCCCAGAAGCTTTGCCAATTATCTATGAAGCCCACCTCATTTTTTGGACACCACTCAGACAGCCAGCAATTCAGGGAGAACATGCGGCTAAACATGTCACTCCCGGTCCGATTGGGGAGGGGCCCAGAGAAAACTACAGAGTCCGACATTGTTTTTGCAAAGGTACACACCGATTCAATGTTAATTTTAGTGACCTCCGATTGGCGTAACCGGGTGTCATTACTGCCAACATGAATTACAATCTTACCAAATTTACGCTTAGCCTTAGCCAGCAGTTTCAAATTTCCTTCAGTGTTGCCTGCTCTGGCCCCTGGAAGACAATTGACTATGGTTGCTGGTGTCACTAACTTCACATTTCTCAAAACAGAGTCGCCAATAACCAGAGTTTGATCCTCGGTGGGTGTGTCGCCGAGTGGGGAAAAATGATTAGAAATGTGAATGGGTTGGCGGTATACACGGGGCTTCTGTTTAGAACTACGCTTCCTCCTCACAGTCACCCAGTCGGCCTGCTTTCCCGGCTGCTCGGGATCTGCTGGAAGGGAACTAATGGCGGCTAAGCTACCTTGGTCCGCACCGACTACAGGGGCCTGGCTAGCTGTAGAATTTTCCACGGTGCGGAGCCGAGTCTCCAATTCGCCCAGCCTGGCCTCCAAAGCTACGAATAAGCTACACTTATTACAAGTACCATTACTGCTAAAGGAGGCCGAGGAATAACTAAACATTTCACACCCAGAGCAGAAAAGTGCAGGAGAGACAGGAGAAGCCACCATGCTAAATCGGCTAAGAGCTAGTAGATGCGCTAAGCTAGCGGATTCCTAAAAACACACAAAGTGAATAATGTGTAAATAATTTAGAGGTGATTCAGCAGAGGGAGTGCTTTAGTTAAGGCACGTGAAGATTACACTGTGAACCAAATCTATTATTATATTATCTAGGTAACTAGATCAATCTAACTGCGCAGATTAAACAGCTAACAGATACAGCAAAACACAGCTGTGCTTCGGAACAGGAAGTGATACAATACCTCAGTGAGAGCCAACCACCAGTAGAGGCAAGCAAGGCAAGCAATTTTAGCAAATTTCTTAAAAATAAAAAAACAAAGAAATCATATGGATATAAGTATTAACAGCCTTTGCTATGAAGCTCAAAATGGAGCTCAGGTGCATCCCGTTTCCACTGATCGTCCTTGAGATGCTTAATTCGAGTCCATCTGGGGTAAATTAATTTCATTGGACATGATTTGTAAAGGCACACACCTGTTTACATATAAGGTCCCACAGTTGACAGTGCATGTCATGGAATTCTCTGTAGGCCTCTGAGACTGGATTGTCTCAAGGCACAAATCTGGGAAAGGATACACAAATATTTCTGCTGCTTTGAAGGTCGCAGTGAGCAGAGTGGCCTCCATCATCTGTAAATGGAAGAAGATCAGATCCACCAGGACTCTTCCTAGAGCTGGCCACCTGTCTAAACTAAGTGATCAGGGGTGAAGGGCCTTAGTCAGGGAGGTTACCAAGAATCCGATGGTCACTGTACCAGACCTCCTGCATTCCTCTCAGAAGGACATCCATCTCTGCAACAATCCACCAATCAGACATGTATGAAAGAATAGCCAGATGGAAGCCACTCCTTAGGGCCCTGTCATACTACAGCACGAATACCATATGAATCACACAAATTGGAAAAACAAACGGAATTCAAGCTGCATTTGCAAGGGACAGACATTCATACGCCGTTTGAATATCTAGAATGTGGTACGAAGGCGGCTCGAATGATTTGTGCAATTCAGAATGCAGCAGCTCCCAAATGCAGGTCGTCTACCCAACACAGCATGAATCTCCACAATGCAAGCAGCATGCAGCAGGAATATACGGAATGCCTATTCAATGCTGTATGTGCTACCCAAGGTCTGGGTGGAAAGGGTGCTGGATGTCGAATGACATCCAACCCATGGAGCGATCAGGGTCCTTGACCATTGCATCAATGGAGTGCATGTGTGACTGGATTATTATGGACATCTGATCACCAACGTGCACACACAGCCATTATTACCGGCTTCGTGCTCTCGCATCATATTAAAGAATTCAACATCAACTCCTTCAGCCCAGAAGGACAGACGGTGCTCCATCAGTCCGTTACTGATGGGAACCTGGAACTGGTAAAACTGCTGGTGAAATTTGGAACAGATATCTGACTGGCCAACAGGGAAGGGTGGAGAGCAGTCATTTATAGCTACACAGTTGAGACAGATTTATGGAAAAACTAAATAAACTTTGCATGCATCACAACCACCAAGCACTGCAAAGCAACCAAATGCAGTGATCTTTGCGCTGTTGAATCCAAAACACAGTGCTGTTTATATGCAGTGCTTCTCCGCAAAAAAAAATTAAATAAAATAAAAGAAACAGCCACGCCGGCCAGTTTTGTCAGTATTGAAGTTTTCCCTTATGTGTGTTTCAACACCGATCATGCGCTCCACTCCAGCCAGAGCCAATCCATGTGTATGCGTGTGTGTGTGTGCGTCCAAAGCGCAGATGGCTCCCTCTTCACTCACCACAGTCAGTTTCCTCTTCCTCAGTGCGGGGGCAGATTCAACCTGTCCTCTTTTATTATTTTGTCTTTTAAACTTGTTTTATGTCACAGTCAAACACGACACGTGATGCTCAGCATCACAGTGACAGCCGGTTCAGCCATGCACAGTGCAGTGCAGCTCTCACATGCACTAATTGTTACAGATACATGGTCATGCCCTGGTCATGCTGTGGTTTTCAGAAAGGGAACTGGGAGACTAGTCAGGCTGAGTGAAAGATGGAGGCAGCAATGTACGGAGACATCCTGGATGAAAACCTGCTCCAGAGCGCTTGACCTCAGACTGGAGGTGACGGTTCATCTTTCAGTATGACCAAAGCACACAGCCAAGATATCAAAGGAGTGGCTTCAGGACAAATCTGTGAATGTCTTTGAGTGGCCCAGCCAGATCCCAGAATTGAGTTTGACTGAACATCTCTGGAGAGATCTGAAAATGGCTGTGCACTGATGCTCCCCATCCAACTTGATGGAGCTTGAGACATGCTGCAAGGAGGAATGGGAAAAACTGCCCAAGCTTGCCCAATATATGCACCAAGGTTATGGCATCATATTCAAGAAGACTTGAGGCTGTAACTGCTGCCAAAGGTGCATCAACAAAGTATTGAGCAAAAGGTGTGAATACGTATGCACATGTAATTTCTTAAGTCTTTGCAATAATGTCCAAAAAACCCTTTTCCATTTTGTCATTATGGGGAGCTGTGAGGAGAATTTTGAGGAAAAAAATAGATTTTTTTTTTTCTTCCCATTTTATAATATGGCTGTAACATAGCAAAATGTGGAAAAAAACTGAAACACTGTTAATACGTTCTGGATGCACTTTATGTCTGCGGTACTACAGTAAAACTCACATATAATGGACCAGTAAATTTTGTCTGTTATAATCTAAATCCATTATATGTATAAAACGGATGACATCCGTTACATGTATAAAATGGAAAACAATCTATGTATAAAATAGACAAAATCTGTTATATATATGTAAGGGACTGCTGTGTCCTGCAGCTCAGCTGGAGAACACACAGTGCACATGTGTGGGTAGGTGCTCACACCCTCATGCGGGCCGGCCAGCCTCTGAGTGTGCGGCACTGTGTAAAGCCGCCTGGCCGGGTGATGACACTTGCACCACGAACAACCCCAATTCCAATGAAGTTGGCACGTTGTGTGAAATGTAAATAAAAACAGAATACAATGAGTTGCAAATCCTCCTGAACCTATATTCAGTGGCGGTCCTAGAGTGATTTACTCCCCGGGCGAAACCCTCTGCGTGCCCCCCCGCGCACACTAACATGGCCACCACCTCCGCCCTACCACCCATGAAAACACTAACTTCGTCCAGAACACACACAATCCCACAAATTAACTCACAACAGCTATTTTCAAGAACAAACTTCTGGTTTTAATGACTACTGCAATAACAAACACAAAGAAATTGGCACAGTCTAATGTGTCATCATCCATGGACTTATCTACAATGATCATCTCAAAAATTTGCAGGAGGGCATCATAATTGTTTGCCATAGTGCTCACTATCCGTGATGTGAAATTCCATCGAGTAGGAGCATTTCTGGGCAACCTTGAGCAGCCTGCAGACTCAAGAAAAGACATCCTCTTTGTGGATTTTGAGAAAAATGTGGCAAAACCAGTGATGCAAAAAATATTCTGCTGATAGAAGTCAGTCTCCAAACACAAGCAGCTACAAAAAAAACAAAAACAAAAAAAAACACCAGAAATAGAAGCTTGATTTGTCGCTAGTCGTTTTTAACAAAGAAAATGCCGCTAAGAGGATTAGGAAAGTCTCCGGTTCAACTCAGAACAGAATGAAAATTAAAAAATGCTCCCACGGATGTTTACACTAAAAGGTCGCTGATTCGCTCATTTCGCTGTCAATCAAAAAGGGATTCAGCCTCAGACAGATCATCCAATCATCATGCAGAAGCTGAGCGTCCGGGCCAGCCGAGGCCAGCCCACTGCCCCATAGACCCCCAGACACGCTGAGCATCCGATGGGCGGGACAAAGCCCAGCATTTATCCAATGACTCGTCTCGTTTCGCTGCATGCTTTGTGTCGCTATTGAACGCTATCACACTGTTTAAAGCACTGTGAAGCTGCGGGTTTGAGTGAGCGGAAAGCCGCGTCGTTACCAGTGATAAGAAGCTGATTCTGAACAAAAGTTGAGCGCGTTGTAACCACGACCCCCCCCGCGATGCCGCCTCCAGGACTGCCCCTGCCTATATTCAGTTGAATGCACCACAAAGACAAGATATTTAATGTTCACACTGATAGACTTTTTTGTTTTTGTGCAAATATTTGCTCATTTTGAAATGGATGCTTGCCACACATTTCAAAAAAGCTGGGACAGGGGCAACAAAAGACTGGGAAAGTTGATGAATGCTCAAAGAAAACCTGTTTGGAACATTCCACAGGTGAACAAGTTAATTGGAAACAGGTGAGTGTCATGATTGGATATAAAAGGAGCATCCCCAAAAGGCTCAGTTCAGTTCACTGTGTTAACTGAAAATGGTTCAGAAAACCATTTTCAGTTAACACAGTTCATCGCTACTTCCACAAGTGCAAGTTAAAACTCTACCATGCAAAGCAAAAGCCATACATCAACAAAATCCAGAAACACCGGCGCCTTCTCTGGGCGCAAGGTCATTTGATATATACAGACACAAAGTGGAAAAGTGTGCTGTGGTGTGATGAGGCCACATTTCAAATTGTTTTTGGAAATCATGGACATTGTGTCCTCCGGACAAAAGAGGAAAAAGACCATGCAAATTGTTACCAGTGCAAAGTTCAAAAGTCAGCATCTGTGATGGTATGGGGGTGTGTTAGTGCTCATGGCATGGACAACTTACACATCTGTGATTGCACCATCAATGCTGAAAGGTACATCCAGTTTTTGGAGCAACACATGCTGCCATCCAAGCAACGGCTTTTTCAGGGATGTTCCTGCTTATTCCAGCAAGTCAATGCCAAGCCACATTCTGCACGTGTTACAACAGCGTGGCTTCATACTAAAAGAGTGCGGGTACTAGACTGGCCTGCCTGCAGTCCAGACCTGTTGCCTATTGAAAATGTGTGACGCATTATGAAGCACAAAATACGACAACGGAGATCCCGGACTGTTGAACAACTGATGCCGTATATCAAGCAAGAATGGGAAATAATTCCACCTACAAAGCTTCAGCAATTAGTGTCCTCAGTTCCCAAATGCTTATTGAGTGTTGTTAGAAGGAAAGGTGATGTAACACAGTGGTAAACATACCACTGTCCCAGCTTTTTTGAAACATGTTGCAGGCATCCATTTCAATATGAGCAAATATTTGCACAAAAAACAATAATGTTTATCAGTTTGAACATTAAATAATTTGTCTTTGTTATGTATTCAATTGAATATAGGTTGAAGAGGATTTGCAAACACTGTATTCTGTTTTTATTTACATTTTACACAACATCCCAACTTCATTGGAATTGGGGTTATAAATATCATGATCATGAGCTTGAGTGTTTGATTAATGCATATTTTTGTGAATTGGGCAGATGTTATAACAGACAGCTTTGGTGTGGACGTTCAAAACAATGGCTGCCATACTGTGAACATCACCTTGCTATCAATACGTACAACTACCTGTACTTCCCACTGCTAACAGTGTTAACATACAGCAGCTGGGCACGTCACACAGGAGCTGCCACACAAAGTTAACACATCCTTAATCAGTGGTGGGCACAGATAACCAAAAAATTAACTTCGATAACAGAAAATAAGATAACTGAAAAGTTATCTTTGATAAAGATAAACTGATAAACCACCCAAAAATGTATTGGAAGTTACAAATAATCGATAACAGATAAATTCCGGTGTTGTCTATGGGACATTTGCAGTTACTAAAGAGCTGAAATTGATTTTTAACACGATCGCAGTAAAAGATTTAAAGAATAAGCAAGAATGTTTGACCATGCTGGCCCCTGCAGGAAGCAGCACAGACAAATCCTGAGAGCACCCACGAAATCAACTCCTTTCTAATCATAATCATTTTTCTTTCTACACTCCGGTCAGGCAGAGGTCTTGAAAAATAAAGTCATACTAACATGTTTTTTGGAAAATACTGATAGAATAACTCCATTAATGTCAATTCTGTCATTTGTACAAAGTTAAAAATATAACATATATCTTTTAATGTTGAATAAGGCGCTAATTCTGAGGTTTTGTAACAAACACCGCAAAGCATTCTGGGTAAAAGTGCTAAACAGTGATTGGTTCAGTAATCCATTACACGTGTGTCGTGTGTTGGTTTAAAGATAAATGTGCTTTTGTAAAATATTCCATTTTTATTTGTAAAAACAGGCATTTTTACGGAGCCCTGGAAGTGTCATCACATTTGCATGTTTTAAAACTTTTATGATGTTGTAAAACATGCACTCAATATTAGTAAGTAAGTAAGTAAATTTATTTATATAGTGCCTTTCACAGACATAAGGCCATGTACACACGTTGTCGGGTATTTGTAAAACCGAATATCTTACCGTTTCAGTTTGGGGAAAAAACTTCATCCACACTACATCGTTTAAAAAAAAAATCCATCCACATCGAACCATATAAATGTGTTGTAAACCTTTGGGTGGCGGTACTGATTCAAATTCTATCCAATCAGGAGCCTTATTCTCTTGTCGTCACTTCCACAAAAACTAAAAACATGACGCCAACCTTGTTCGTGTGGACCGATAAGGAGTCGGAATTACTTCTAACCGTAGTTTTAGAATACAAAGTTAACATATATGCACACAAAATGCGCCTGGACAATGGACAATACCAACACTTTGAGAGCAGCCATGTACCCAGACGTTTAATACTGCCATGAACACTCCTGGCCAGTAGATGGCAGTAGTGGCCTTGAAAAAATGTCAAACAAAATTCCAGATAATCCGTGTCTGCTACATTTAAGATGTGTGGAATTTAACAAACGCAAATACACTAACGCCTATAAACCCAGAGAATATATTCACGAGAGTTTTAGGCACTAGAGTGTAATGCTGTTATCTGTGGACCCTGAACAGAGTGTCTGAAATGCATTTGTCCTGTCGTGAATGTCTGAGATTACCTTTTGCTACCCATAATGCATTGCTGCCTGGCACAGCATGTGCTCACAAAACCTTAAAAATTAGCACATTACTTTAAAACAAAAACATATATCTGATATTTTCACTTTATAAACTTCAGACATGACAATAATTTTAAATAACTTGTCTAAAATGAGTGGTTAAAATTTGAACCATAAGTTAAACACGTATGCCTCTGGATGACTTGGTGACATTGCGATTATATTAGTATGGTATTAAAGGAAATGACTTTTTTTTGGTCACCAGTTCTCCTTTGCTTATAGACGATCGAGTGGTTTCTGATTGCAGAGGGTAGAACAACATACTTATTAGGAAACCTTTAACAGGTAGGTCTTAACAGTTTTAAAAATGGTTTTCACTGTTCAGCTTAGTTTAGTACGTTATCGGTCTAAACGTTATCGGACGGTAATTCATCGGAAGATAATTAGTCCGATGATGGTTTTTAAATTTATCTAAAAAGATAATCCAATAATGAAAACATTCTTCGATAATTATCTGATTATCGGAAGTGTGCCCACCACTGTCCTTAATTATTCATAATCTTATTGCTTAAAATAGCAAAAACCTGATGAATTGTATCAACAGGGAAACTAGCTATAAAACATGTTAATTTGTATTGCAATGTCTGATATTTTAAAGTGGGCACCCATGGTGATTGATTCATGTTTTAAACCAGACTCAAGGAACTGCAGGTTTTAAGGCTTCCACTTTGGCTTAATTGTTCAGCACTGGAGGTTGCCATTTGTGATACACTCAAGACTTAACCAAGAACTGATTGTTCAAGAACACGTCAATGCAAAGGATGATTCAGTCCCATAACCCTTGAGTTGGAAGAGCACAGTGTGTGCTACCCAATGAACTATTGCTTGGAAAGCTTGACAATGGATGAAGGACCATTTTACATGAGGAATCATATTTGAAGTATTTTTACAGTTGGAAGATAAGAATAAAGAAACAATAAATACTGATAAGATAACACAAATTGGAGTGTGTATACTGAAGGAAAAAGGCAGATGCAAAATCTCTTGTCGTGTTTGAGGAGGTGTTAAAGATTTTGTATATATGTTATCACTGTTAAACGTTTGTACATTTGTCTTCTTTCTCATGAGAACGGTGTTGTGCTGTTTTGCACTTCACCCTGAGAACGTACGTGTTATTCAACCTTGTTTTAGCTTTGTCTTCTTTCTCATGGGAACGGAGATGTGCTGTTTTGCACCTGTCTTAATGCAATCCTGAGAATTCAATTTTGTTTTAGCACTCTGGGGTCAATCTGAGCTGGGAATGAAGGACTGGATGTACTTATTGTTATAACATAACTTTGTTTTCGCAGCCTCTAACGACTGGGAGCAAGAGAACGTTTTGACTATTGTGATGTGGTGTTTAGTGTGAAGGAGTGTGGAAGACAGGACACTTCAGGCAGATGCAGAACAGCTGATACCTGCAACAGACGAACGAGATGTGCTGACCTGAAGTGTTCTTCCTTACAGCTGCACTTGACGTATGCGTTTATGTTATGGGAAGAAACTTGTCTTGCGTCATTACCCCCACCCTTAGGACAAGTTTCTTGTTTATGTGATGAGGGCGTCTCTTAATAAAAAGAGCGGAAAAGCAGGCCAGACTTTAGTGTAGCCTTGGTGTACAGCCTGGCCGCACTCCGCGCGTAATATTTGATTTTCTGTCTCACTGGTGTTTCTTGACTCTGTTTGTCTTGTTAAAGGTTTTAAAAATGTTTGGAGGAGAAAATACCCAACATTGACTGGGGGCTCGTCCGGGATCTCAACAACACCGGAGGTGTCCGGCGGAGGTCGTCAAGTCCAGACGTAAATCCTTGGCCAAGGTCTGATCGATCGATTGATCGTGTCTGCAATTGTCGACCACCGTTGGCATCGTCTGGTTGACGAGATTTTCCCGAAGACGACAGACAGGAAGTCGAGTCAGTGAGTAAAATTTCTTTGTAAACAGTACTGAGTGAGTGGTGATCAGATCACATAAAACAGTTAAATTCCGCAAGCGATGATACAGAATCGCCTGTTAATGCAAAGCAGTTAAACTCTGTAAGGAGGGTGCGGACTCCTCTGTTTTAATACGCGTACCGGTAGGGGATAAAAGTGATCACATAAAACAGTTAAACTCCGTAAGCGATGATACAGAATCGTCTGTTAATGAAACACAGTTAAACTCTGTAAGGAGGGCGGACTCCTCTACGGTTGCGAGGGACGCAAGTAGTTAAATTCCGGAAGGAGGATACGGACTCCTCTGTTTTAATACGTAAAGGAAATCCCGGGTAGAAATACGTGCACTGTAAAAAAGTAGTTAAATTTGGCAGGGACGGCGGAGTCCCCTAAGGCAGGACATTAGTTAAATTTCACGGGAGGGCGAGCTCCCCTGACATAAGAATACGCGTACGATTATTAGGAGTGTTTCTATGTGTAAATAGTGTTTTGCGCAAGTGTAAATAACTGTGTGAAAGTGTAATACTTTGGACAACGTTAGTGACAACCGTGCGTGTGGAAGCAGAGGCAAGTGATTCCGCTTCCTACGGGGAGGTGAAAGGAATCAACCACACGACGGCAAATTAATTGTCACGTCCAAAGAAAGTGTGAAAACTTCAGATTTAGAACACCCTAGGTGTGCCCCCGTCTGAAGTCCAAATTATAACAAGGGATAATAAAAATGGGGGGTAAGACGTCTAAAAATAAGGAAAATTTATCAACTGACGACTGGAAAGTTATGGAGGCAAAAAATCCAAAAGCAACAAAGAAATTGGAGACCTGGATAAATAAACATGACTTTGACGGACGACTGAACCTGATCAGTATACAGAAGCTAAAGAAGGAGTTAGAACGGGAACATAAAGGTGATGAGAAAAAGATGCAGAAAGTAGGGGCAGATTTAGTGGCATTTTGGGAGGAAGAAGCAGAGAACAGACAGAAAGGAGCAGAGAAGCGACGATTAGAGAAAGCAAGGAAAAAGAAAGCTGTAGGTAAGGCAGAAGAAGATGTGATAATTCAGCACAGAGAGCCAGAACAGCCTCAACAATCACCGCCGGCTGGATCGTCGGTGACAAAGAGACCTTTATCTCCTCTACCAGAGGATGACGATGTACCGCCACCACAGTATGATTTGGCGGTAAAACCTAAGGTAAAAAGAGAAAAACCAGAAAAACCACAAACACGCAGTCAAGCGAAAGTGCCTACAGCCCCTCCCATGGTGGAACATAGTGATCAGGGAGGTGCCTATCCTATGATAGAAGTACCAAATCCTCGTGCAGGAACAGCAGGACAGCTACCAACCATGCTCGTTTATCGGACATGGAATGCTGATGATATCAAAGCAGCAGTCGACATGATACCATCGCCACATGTCGATATTGAGGGATTTATGCAGGATATAGAAAACATTAGAACATCTTACCACCTTAATGGACCTGAAGTCCAACAGGTGTGGATGAAAGCATGTGGCCCTAAATGGAGTCAGGTACGCGGAGACTGGAATCCTGCAGATCAACAAGGCGTGCCACTGACACATGATGATCTAGTCTTGAAAACAAGAGTGGAAGCTATGATTACACGTGCAAAAGGAGTGTTAGGACCAAAGATAAATTATACTGAAATTACCAGGACAACTCAGAAAGAAGGAGAGCCATGGACAGAGTTTAGGTGCAGATTTGAGAATGTGTTTAGGGTCCATAGTGGCATATTGCCAGAAACACCTGTGTATGAACAACAATTGAAAAACGCTCTGATCCAACATTCCAATAAGGATATAAAAGCTTGGATACAGAAACATTGGATTGGATTGCCTACAGGCACATTGGAAGACACACATACACACTGCTGTCATGCAGAAGAAGTCTTAAAGCAGAAAAAGACAAGAAACAGCGACAAAGGAGTGTATGTAGCACATGGAGATGACGAAATATATTACCAGCAGGGTAACTTAAGACAGCAGAAGCAGTGCAAACGCCCCAAAAAGCCATGGCAAAATAGACAAGGTGGACAGCCACAACGTCAAGGACCATGGCAACCACAACAGCAGCCCAGACAGGGAGGGCCACCACGTGGTCCCCTGATTTGTTGGAACTGTGGAAGAGAGGGACATATGTATAGAAATTGTCCGAATCCACCTACTGAGGGAGCAGCAGGAGGAATTCCACAACGGAATAATCCTCCTCAGCCACAGTATCCACAATGACTAGAATCCATAATCCATGATTCCACATCATATAGGCAGTCTGATTGCGATATGGATCTGTGTGCCTTGCTGGGAAATCCGGTACCAAAACCAGAAGTGACTTTGTTGGTAAATGGACGACCAGTGACATTCCTTTGTGATACAGGAGCATGTAGAACCACATGTAATGACAACATACCTGTCCATCAATTAAGCAACGAACTCTTTAGGGTTCGCTCTGCAAATGGACAAACATCAGACGTCCCTATCACCAAACCCATAACGTTGACAGATCCATTTGGCCTGACGTGTACTATGTCAGTGTTAAGCATGCCACAATGTCCAGTTAACCTCCTAGGACGAGACGGATTGACTGCATTGGGCTTGTCCATAATTGTGGAACAAGGGAAATTAGTTGTTGAACGCACAGGAGGCGTTAACATGGTAAGAGAAGAAAGCGCTGACCCCACATTCCACTATTACTATACATTTGACATCTCAGAAGAAGATGCTGCAGGATGGGGTAAAGATGTCGTCTTGCAAGCGACAGCCCTACTAAAAAATCCTGAACAACAGATGTCACCACCTGACCTGCATGTCACAATGTGGCATAAAGATCCTCCAGGTCCGGATGGTGACTATGAAACTAAATTGAAAAATGTTTCACCTGTGAAACTGACAATGACCGATTTGATTCATGATGGCAACTCAATAGCCGTCATAACAGTAACAGGCGCCACTGAAGATGTATCAAATTGAAATTCACAGGTATGCCATTACATATGTCACTTTGTAAGCCATATTTGACAGAATGGCAAGAATTGGGACTGACAGTCATAACAGCTTTGTCAGCCTCTGATTGGAGTAGAGTTGGCCCACGAACGGAGTTCAGTCCATCAACCAAGTTGTATAAAGTGCTAGTTAATGTCTCATTGGTGCTGACAGCTGGAACACACATTGATGCGTCCACTTCACAATCCTGAGTGTTTCAGTTGAGTCCTGAAGAGGATGCTCTTCTCTCTTCAGTACCGTCAGGATTGTGGACAACAGGTCCTTCAGACGTAGGACTGATTAAAAATGCACAACCTGTAGTTATAAGGCCAAAAACAGAATACAGACCATGTGTAAGACAGTATCCATTGAAACCTGATGCAATTGAAGGAATCAGGCCAGTAATAGAGGATTTATTAACAGCAGGAGTAATAGTGCCATGTCCAGATTCACCATGTAACACACCCATATTTCCTGTGAAAAAGGCTCCGCCCTCAGTGGGGTGGAGAATGATTCAAGATCTGCAGGCAGTAAATGCTGCTGTGATTAAAAGAGCACCATGTGTCCCAGATCCACACACCTTGTTAAATTCGCTGAGACCAAATTCTAATAGTTTCTCAGTAATTGACATAAGTAATGCATTTTTCTCTGTGCCAGTACACCCAGATAGTCAATTCTGGTTTGCTTTTACCTTTAAAGGACAACGATATACATTCACCAGATTACCGCAGGGTTACGCAGAGAGTCCAACTATTTATTCTCAAATCATGTCAGCATGTTTAGCCAATTTCGTTCCACCGGCAGATAGCCAACTATTAGTGTATGTTGATGACATTTTGATTGCCTCTGACACACGAGAAAACTGCATAACTGACACAGTAGCATTATTATGTTTCTTATTTGACAATGGCCACAGAGTGAGTAGAAACAAAGTTCAGTTGTGTAGGGATAAAGTAAAATATTTAGGACATGAGTTATCAGCCACAGGGCGCACGATCCTGTCTGACAGGAAGGAAGCAATTTTGCACGCTCCAAAACCACAAACCAAAAAGCAGATGATGTCATTTCTTGGATTGACAAATTACTGCAGGGCATGGATTCCTTGCTATGCAGAGTTGACTAGTCCACTTTCTGATTTGATGTACAAAGATGATATTTCAATGTCAACCGTGTTGGAATGGAACAAAGATGCTGAGGAAGCCTTTGTAAAAGTAAAACAAACATTAGTGTCATCCACAGTTTTGGCACTACCAGATTATAGTAAACCATTTACTCAAACAGTTGATTGTAAGAATAAGTTCATGACTAGTGTTTTGGTTCAAGTGTATGGCTCAAAATTGAGGCCAGTTGCCTACTACTCATCTAAATTGGATGCAGTAGCAAGTGCTTTACCACCATGCGTACAGGCTGTTGTTGCGGCCTCTATGGCTGTTCAAAGTAGCAGTAATGTTGTTCTATTCCATCAGCTGACATTGAAAGTTCCACATGCAGTCTCTGCACTTTTGTTGCAGACAAACATGAGCCTTTTGTCCCCAGCAAGACATCTTTCGTGCATGTCCTTGCTATTATCACAGCCACACCTTACGATAGAGCGCTGTACAACATTGAATCCCTCCACATTGATACCTTTACCTGAGGATGGTGAGCCGCACAATTGTCTTGATGTAGCAACAGTTTGTACAAAAGCACGCCCAGACCTCCGGGACACACCCATCCCAAACAGTACAATCGTGTATGTGGATGGTTCTTCCACCAAAAATGCTTATGGACAAACACAATCTGGATATGCTGTCGTCACAAATTCAGAAGTATTAGATTCTGCTTCATTGCCATCGTCATTTTCAGCACAAGCAGCTGAATTAGTTGCTTTAACTGCAGCTTGCTATCTGTTTCAAGGTACGGCCGTATCAATTTATACAGACAGCCAGTACGCTTTCAGCACAGTGCATGTGTTTGCAAAACTGTGGGAGGAGCGTGGAATGGTGACATCATCTGGAAAGCCAGTGACTCATGCCACTCTCCTAACTGCCCTACTGCAAGCTGTGAAGTTGCCTCAACAAATTGCTATATGCAAATGTGCGGCTCACACTAAAGGCTCTGACAGTGTTTCAAAAGGAAATGATTTTGCTGACAGAGTAGCAAAAGAGGCAGCAGCAGCTTCTTCTATTTTTGTTATACAGGAAACAACTCCAGATTTGTATATAGGTCGTACACTGCTTGCTGATATGCAACAGCAGGCAACAGACAGAGAAAAACAAATGTGGATAGCTAAAGGCGCTACGTATGCAAATGACTTGTACGTATGACCACAAAAGAAACCCATATTGCCAAAAAATATGTTTAAATGGGCAGCTATTATGAGCCATGGCGTGACGCATGTCTCATCAGGGGGTATGATATCGCAATTGCAATCTATTTTTTGTCTTTATGGGTTCGATGCATATGCAAAACAGCATTGTAGAGCATGCATGATATGTGCAAAACACAACTCACAAGGCAATTTGAGACCCCAAAGAGGTAAATTTCCAACACCACAATATCCCTTTCAAGTGATTCATATGGATTATATACAGCTGAGTAAACATGAAGGGAAGGAATTTTGTTTAGTCATAATTGATGCCTTCTCAAAATGGGTAGAATTGTTCCCTACAAAACATGCAGATTCACTTACAGTGGCTAAAGCATTATGCAAAGACATCATCCCACGATTTGGAATACCAGAAACAGTCTATTCAGATAATGGAGCGCATTTTGTTAATGCAATAGTGCAATACGTAGGAGAAGCACTACAGGTTAATCTCAAAAATCATTGTGCTTATCATCCACAAAGCGCCGGATTAGTGGAAAGGATGAATGGAACAGTAAAAAACAGACTTAGAAAGACAATGGAGGAAACAGGCAGACCATGGACACATTGTGTAGATTTGGTAAAAATGTATATAAACATAACTAGTACCATGGGGTTGACACCGTATGAAACATTGTTTGGCAGAAAATATCGATTGCCATATTATGGACAAATTTGGGATGTACCTGAGGAAGCCAATTTGGCGGATTACATGAGAAAAATGTTAGAAGGACAACGAGGGAGAGTTCCAAACACTGATGATCCCATTTCTCCACAGGAGGACCCTAAAGTGGTACCTGGAGACTGGGTGTTGATAAGAAGCATCAAGAGAAAACACTGGCATTCACCTAAATGGGAAGGGCCCTATCAAGTACTACTCACAACACCCACAGCTTTGAAAATTGGGGAAAGAAGTACATGGATTCATTTAACTCACTGTAAGAAAGTCATTTCTGCAGACACAGACAAACAGTAAGAACAGTAGGACAAGACTAGTAATAGTGTGTGAGCTTGGTGTTAAGATCCAGGTTAGACACGAAAGCTAGCAGAAGACATTAAGAAGCCACTGTTCTGAACATAGGTGTGCTGTAGTGTGCAGAAATGGCGAAAGAAAAAGATAAAAAGAAAGGGGGTTTCTGGACCCCACGGACAGTCCTTGTTATGCTACTTTTCTTTTTTGAATTGGTATTATTATTAAAAGCCATGAGCACGGGACATGATAATAAGGATCACATCCACAGATTGCAGAGACCAAAAAGAAGTAACAAAGACCCCAGTCCGATAATCAATGCCACAGTACATAGCTGTGATGGGAATAATGCATACCGATTTGGTGTACAGGCCTGCATTCCTAGAAATACTTCTGTGATCATCTCTGTACCATATAGTGCTCTTATCCATGGAATGCCGGATGGTGACAGAGGGACTAATTACGGAAATAGTTTCTCATGGTATATGACCAACGATCAACAAGATAGGAGATGGGAAACGTTGGTAGCCGATGAATGGAGTAGATGGACACCAAGATGGGCACAAACCGAGTGGGCTAAGTACCAGAGTCAAAGTCTCAAAATGTATCAAACAGATGATAAGCTGTCTATAGTGGTGAATACCACAGAAAAAGGAACCATATTCCCACCTGATATAGAGGGAGACTGTTGGTTGTTCCTCCTTTGGGTATACAAACAAGGAAAAGATCCGTATTTCCATTTCTTCCTCTGTGAAACAGATAGAGTACAGCAACCAATATTGACCGACTTAAGTACGTCAAAGGGGGTGTCCATACAAGCAAAGGGGGTGCCCATACAAGCAAAGGGGGTGTCTGTACAAGGCACAAAAGACGTGAAGGCAGATGACTGGTTCTTAGTAACTACAGGAATTAGTGGACAAAATAACAATTGGCTTTTAATGGCAGAACAAGCAGGACTAGCAGCAAAGAAGGACTGTGTTGTGTGTATGGGACCCAGACCTATATTACAGGTAATACCGGCAGCATTACCCAAAGACTGTCTACTGACTGCTATGACACAGACATACATTGCGGCAAACAACAAATGTTCTAAGTGGGACAAGATCTATCCAGTGACCAAATTGACTAAGATTAAACCTTTATTCTCAAGCAAAGTTGGGCATGCTAACCATACATGTGTACACTTGACAGGGACAAGTAAGACTTTGGGTAGCTTAAACCACACCGCCTGGTGTAAGAATGTGGTCCATAGTACTCCCACATTCAAACCTGTCGGGAGGAGTGACGTATGGTGGTGGTGTGGGGATAACAGAATCTTTGACAGACTGCCACGAAATGTGTCAGGTTATTGTGCATTAATATCATTATTGTTACCAGTTGAAGCCATACCCATGACCCCTGAAGACGTTACGACATATGCAGCCTCTCTTATTCCTGAAGATTGGCAGAAAGACGTAGCCAGACATAGAGTGAAAAGAGATTGGAAAGGAGTGGGAAATCCAACATATATTGACGCAATAGGAGTCCCCAGGGGAGTGCCTGACGAGTATAAACTGGTTAATCAAATAGCAGCTGGATTCGAATCTTCCATCTGTTGGTGGTGCTCCATTAATAAAAACGTGGACAGAATAAACTACATCCACTACAATGTACAGAAATTAGGAAATTGGACTGAGGAAGGATTTAAGGCTGTCCATTCACAGTTAGAAGCCACGTCCCTTATGGCCTTCCAGAATCGCATTGCTCTGGATATGTTGTTGGCAGAGAAAGGAGGTGTTTGTGCCATGTTCGGAGAACAATGCTGCACATTCATTCCCAACAACACAGCTGCAGACGGCAGTCTCACTCAAGCCATTGACGGGCTGAGAACGTTGAACAGGAAGATGAAAGAGCACAGTGGAGTAAACACCGAAGGCTGGGATTGGTGGCTGGAAGGGATGGGAAAATGGAGGTCTTTGATTTCTTCACTATTAGTGTCTATAGCAGTATTTGCTGCAATTCTAACATTGTGTGGATGTTGTTGTATTCCATGTCTCCGAGGCCTTGTAAATAGAATGATAACCACAGCAATAAGTCCAGGACCAGGAGGGGGTCCAGCATCATATCCACTTCTGGGGACAGATGACGACAAGGAGGACGATGGCTCTCCTGACCTGTACCCAGACCAATGGAAGTATGATGACCCAGACACCGATGATGGTGACAATGATGACATCACCTCTGGGGTGTAAGCCTATAGAGAAAACATACCATGATGAACCTCTTAGCGAAAATCTCAAAAAGAAGTGCTAAGCTGAGTGATGCCTACTGTATGTTTAACAGGCGATAAACAGGAGGGGAATGTTAAAGATTTTGTATATATGTTATCACTGTTAAACGTTTGTACATTTGTCTTCTTTCTCATGAGAACGGTGTTGTGCTGTTTTGCACTTCACCCTGAGAACGTACGTGTTATTCAACCTTGTTTTAGCTTTGTCTTCTTTCTCATGGGAACGGAGATGTGCTGTTTTGCACCTGTCTTAATGCAATCCTGAGAATTCAATTTTGTTTTAGCACTCTGGGGTCAATCTGAGCTGGGAATGAAGGACTGGATGTACTTATTGTTATAACATAACTTTGTTTTCGCAGCCTCTAACGACTGGGAGCAAGAGAACGTTTTGACTATTGTGATGTGGTGTTTAGTGTGAAGGAGTGTGGAAGACAGGACACTTCAGGCAGATGCAGAACAGCTGATACCTGCAACAGACGAACGAGATGTGCTGACCTGAAGTGTTCTTCCTTACAGCTGCACTTGACGTATGCGTTTATGTTATGGGAAGAAACTTGTCTTGCGTCATTACCCCCACCCTTAGGACAAGTTTCTTGTTTATGTGATGAGGGCGTCTCTTAATAAAAAGAGCGGAAAAGCAGGCCAGACTTTAGTGTAGCCTTGGTGTACAGCCTGGCCGCACTCCGCGCGTAATATTTGATTTTCTGTCTCACTGGTGTTTCTTGACTCTGTTTGTCTTGTTAAAGGTTTTAAAAATGTTTGGAGGAGAAAATACCCAACAGGAGGTCAACTAAATTTCAACAACCTTCTGAACGTTATCCACAGTACATACCCTCAGCCAAGTGGGTTATCAACCTGAACAAAAATCTGACTCTTTATGACATATGATTATTATTACATCACAAACACTAATTTCAAAACAAATTGGATTTGCAGCAAATGGAAACAAGGAGTCACCAGTAATGAGTTATTGTTAGCATGCTGAGCCACCCAGAGATTCCAGGCAAATCACATCTGTTGAGCATACGACCTGCAGCCACGCCATACTGTACATCTGCCAAAGAATTACTCTTCATGGTCTCTTACAGAAATCACTCAGGAAAAACAAAATGAAAGAATAACGCACTGTAAGAGTCTGAACATGTGGTAAATGGTGAACTCCAGACATAACTACATATCTTTTTGATTTGTGGTGAATTAATCTTATGAGTGCACTGTTTAAACATGTCTAAATTTGTGATTTCTTCCAGATGATGATTTCTGTGGTGATAACTGGTCAGGATCATGTGATCATGTGACTTACAGGACCCTGCAAGGGGCCAGTGACTCATATTTCAACACGGCCAGCGTCAGTGACACATTGTTTTTTTTAAATGAACACATCGAAAAGCTCCAAAATGCATCCTTAAATGTAATACTTTAGTTAAATGTCATGATACCTTTTCTTTTTCCTTCTGATATATTAACATGTAAGCAGACTGATCCACATGTGTACTGAAGCTCTGTCCCCGTGTGATCATTCCATCTTTCTGCCACCATAAGCAGGAGACGACGATTATGTGGTCGGCTTGTTTGCAAAAGTTGACATTTTATATTAATTAATAAGGTTTTACAGATGAGATGTTTGCCAAACAGCAACACAGTTGAAAATGGTCATGTGACTCATGGTGCCATCTTGGGGCAAAATTTGCATTCACTATTAAGCTATCTGCATGTATATCCAGTTTATTTATTACGTCATAAAATCATTGGCATTTATTTTTTTGTCTGTCTGTCTATTAGCAGGATAATGTTTTCACCACAGATACACATTAGGCCATGGAAGAACCCATTAAATTTTGGAGGTGATCCGGATCCAGATTCTGGATCGAGTTTCACTTTATATAGGCTTGGAAGGATTACTGTCAACAGGATTACGTCAAAACTACTGCACAGACTTTGACAAAATTTTCAACACAGATACATAGTGTTATATAAAGATATATAAAGATATGATAGAGATAATAGTTCACATTATTTACATTGTCAATGGGAAATGGACAAATACAGTATCTGTACTGTAAGGTGCACACAGTCATGCACTGTGCCTTCGGTTTGATATCCGCTGTCCAACATTCACTGTACATGATAATAATTATGAATTTTATTGTCATGATGAAGCGTGCCGCATACATTCATACATTTCAACAGTTCCTTTGCGCTCTGGCGGGGGGGGTATTATACGTCGCACATGCAGGTCATACAGGCAGGCTTTGCAAATCCATCTCGAGGTTCCCTCGTATGTGCACAAGTAGTTTCTGATCCTGCTTGTCCGCCACCAGAATATGTAAATTGCGGTCAGATGGTGCTCAGATTGCACATGGACCACAGTCGAGATGGGACACCTTGACACCCGGAGGGTTTTGAACATGTGCATCACACTTGGGGCAAATCCCGCCCGATTTTGACCAACTGTGTGGACTTTCGCAGATTACTGTCAGAACGTTTTGGAAATGAAACCCGACAGTTTGGGATGTGTGCCGATTTGTCATTCTGACGCCATTCTGCATGATTTTGACAATGTATGACGGGGGCATGAAGTACAGAATGATAAATCTGGTTTGAGCTGGTTGAGTCAGGGAGTCAGAGCAGCAAGTGAGGGAAGTCACCAAAACATCCCTGGCAACACTGAAGGCATTATAAGTGTGAGTGGAGAGACTGTGCATCTGACATCATTGTCTGTTGCTTTATTTATCACAGCTTTATTGTAAATAAATTGTTGTGGTTATCCTATGGTGGCAAGGAAAACTGTCACTTGATTGAATCCTGGGCAAGATGATGAACATTGAAATGACTTAACAGGTCCAGTCTTGACGCACACTGTTTTGATAAATAAATAAAATCTGAAATCACATTCATAATCAGCATGTTTTTGGGGCGGGACTTTGTTATGGTCCCTTCGCACATAACACAAAGTTGGGTGAAAGAAGCAGAAGCCAGCCAGAAAAGGGCAACAACAAAAAAAAATCATTTGGCAAACCGCAAAAAATTCCACCCACTGTCAGGAGGGAAACACAGTCAGACAGGCATGAATGATCCCGTGGCGATGGTTTCGTGCACGCTCGTGTGCATGAAACCACTCATGCAAGAACACAGTGTGAGCACGTGAGAGGTGTGATACCACATCACATGCTGGACATATGTACATAAATCAACTAAAATGTGTAAGGACATTAATAACGAGAGCGCACAGAACATCATAAGAACAATGAATGTACTGTTTAAATGTAAGACAATCATGTTACTGGTAATAATTCTGTTCTAATGGTTAAAAACACACACACAAAAACGAAAAAAAAAAGCGATGTTTAATATTTAATTCCTGTTATAAAGAGCAGACACTACAAGAATTATTGACATCCAACCCATGACATGATTACATTCCAACCACAGTCCCTTGACGAATGCAGAACTGTAGTGGGTGTGTGTGCATGTGGTCGCCTACCTTTCCATTGCAGCAACGTGCAAGCATAGATGGGCTCACGGCTCCAGGCTGTGGGGCAAATTAAGCTGGCCATGCTGTTTTTTCTGTGAGGCTGTCAGTCAGGCGGTCACATGACAGACGAACCATGTGGATGTTGCGATCACATCACGTGACATGCCCGAGATGGCACACTTGTGCTGTGACACGCAGCCGGTCTGGGTTTTTATTTTTATCTCTGTTGTAGTGGTGTGTGGTTGGGATATGCCATGGTGTTCCACAGCTATCAGCTGTTCCATCATGGACATGACAGCCATCCAGCTGTGTGTGGTGCTCTGACAGTGATCACACTGCACTGCAGCCACTGTTTGAGCCTTGGCAACTTCAGCCACACCTCGACTATAGGCTCTTGGTGCTTCAGTCCATGGCTGAAGGGGGCATGGTGCTGCTTCTACCCACAAGGCAAAGACTTGGAGGTGTGCTTGGAGACTGAACAGAGACTGGCTCATGTTTGAAGGTCTGTGGTCAAAATGGACCTGCCCCCCCGACCCCAAATCAGCCCACCACCCAAACAGTAGCTCACGATATGTGCATGGAATCTCAAAAGTATGTTGTTTTTTAGCCATGCTGTTGCCCTGTGGTCTTTGGAGATGATCCTGGCATTAGCTGGGGGTAATGGTGAGTGTGGTGTACTGCCAGGCCAGTACCACACTTTTTTTGTGCTCCCGTCAAGAAATGAGTCACATTTTAGTGACACGGTTCTTTTAATTTTATTATCTCTAACCTGAACCCATCCCTTAACCCTGACCATAACCTAAACCTAAACCTCTCCCTTCTAATCATAATCCCCACAGACCCCACAGCGTCACCCCATATTTCATGCTCCCATCACAAAATGTATTCTTGCTCTGGTCATGAAAATGTGGCGCTTTCGTGACAGTATCATGAACCATAGAGTTATTTACTTTTCATGATGCCATCACGAAATGGTGTGAGATTGGGTTGTGTACTACATATGTCAGGAGCCTCCTCCGAGTAGTGTGGGTCACCTTGCACATAGCTGGAGTTGTTATGTGGCTGGTGCCAGTGTTACAATTAACTGTACATCATGTTTCCCATTTAAACAACCATAGTTAAGTTCTATTTTCAGATAAGTAAACTACCCAAGGCATTTTCTGTTAAGATCAGACAACAGGCATGCTGTATTTTTACTGTTTCACCTTCTAAATTGCATAAAACAAAATTGCCACCCATTTTGTCAAATTTTCCACAAGTTTACTTGTATTTGCATTAGAAAGAGAAATAAAAGTTCTATCCTTGTGTATTCTGACCTGCTGAATTCAAATATCGTTGATAGCATGCTGTATCTCTATTCCTTCACTGCCTAATTTGCATAAAAAATGGCCACCTGGTTTTTCACATTTCCCCAGTTTGTTTGTTTTTGCTCAAGAATGCAATGAAAACTCTTATCTTTGTGTTATTTGAACTGCTGAGGTCATAGCTTCTTATTTACAAGTTGTATCTTCTTTCCTTCATCCCTAATATGCATGAAACAACATGGCTGCCTGCTGTTTTCATACTTTGTACAAGCTTGTTCTACAAAAGAAATTGATAACAAAACCAATTTTCCCTATGCCTCTGCTGCACAATCATCTGTTGTCGATTTAAAAAAAAAATCACAATATCATTACATTCATTCCTTGATGGCATATGAATGACCCGTGTAGTTTTTCATCACAAATGCTGAATGATATAATGAAAATATTATGTGAAAACCTATATAATTGGCTCAGTACAGCACAGATAATGTATACAGAGGGCTACTCCTTTCAACTCCAGAGGACAGGCCTCACTAACCAGTGGCCAGGCACATGGTGCCACAGTGACTCAGCAGCAGCAGCAGCAGCCACAGCATAGAAATGGCTAATCAAATTGCATTGTTCCCTGATATATTTGTGGAGTTCATCCTTTCACACTCATGTTTAGGAGACTCTGGGATACTTTGTTCATCTTTATCTGTGCATGTTCATGTTCTAGCGTGTTGGTTTGTGTGGACAAGTTCCAGTCTTGTGGTATTGGTTTTGTAGTATGATATATTATACTTAGTAGAATTACATTATATTTGTGTTGTCTCTTGTCTGCTGATTCACCTTATAAATACTGTGTTAGGTTGCCAGTGTCCCTTGTCACTAGATTGATTTGCATACAATCTTGAAAGTGTTAGGTAGTAAGATAATATAGTTGCATCTCTGTGTTCTCTAGCATTTAGGCTTAGTTGCGTTCATCACTTCAGTTGTGGAGTGACGTCCTCTTGTTAGCACTTTCTCTTGTTGCATACTTCAGTGGTGATCAAAACATTTTGACTGTTCTCAGTACTTATTGTAGGTAACAATCTCTGTTGTCTTGAATTGAAAAATGGAGGCCGTAAGCAGCATGAAACAAGATTCTTCAGTGGATAGTGATGTCTGCATCATTTGTCAGGACTGCACTAAAGAAAATCTTGTTCAGGGTCATGACAAAGGAAGGGCTACTTTGCAGTACAGTGCAAGAGTCCATGACAAGCTCAAAGATATGGAGAACAAACTTACAACTGAGGGGATATTCAGTTCTGATGAGATGATAGAGTTCTGATAGATCCTGTTACAGTTGGTTCACCAACAAGACAAATATTAGGAGACTAGAGAAAAGGTCAATGTCTCAAGACACCGAGGAACCCATTGCAGGTCCCTCCACTGCTCCAGCTGCAAGACTGAGAAGTGCTTCCCGTACTTTCAAATGGGCCCTTATATTCTGCCAGGAGGAGATGGCTGACAAGACTGCACTATGTTGAGACCTTCAAGATGAATGAAAAGATACTGAAGGCTGCAGAGTTTGATCACGATCTGCACATTGCTTTTGCTGGTTATAGTGATCTCATGGTAACAGAAGCAAAATATTAGAACAGTTTTACCCACATTTGACCTTTAGAGACATGCATATTTATCCAAGAAACATGTTTCATTTCAAATTATCATTCTTTTTTACTTCATTTTGCTCATTTGCTTGCCTTGAACAAATCAAAGATGACTTTCCAACAACAATATTTAAATTCAGCAGGTCAAATTACATAGAAATATAAGTTGTATTTCTCATCAAAAGCAAATAGCACCACACGTCAAATATGATGACGCAGGCGGAAGTTTTGTTTTATGCAAATTAGGGGTGAAGTAAAGATACAGCTTGCCAACAACAAAAAGTGAACTCATCATGTCAAAATACATAGAAATAGAAGTTTTATTTTCTCTTCTAATACAAACACAAGCAGACTTTTAAAAAGCTTCATGAAATGAGTGGCCATTTTGTTTTATGCAAATTAGGGGTGAAGGGCTTGCCAACAACAATATTTGAATTCACCAGGTCAAAACACATAGAAAATGATGTTTAGTTTGCTTTTATAGTACATATACAACCAAAATTGTGGAATTTTTGATGTAACTTTTGGCCATTTTGCTTTGTGCAAATTAGTGGGTGAAGGGGTAAAGGTACAACATGCCAACAGCAATTTTTGAACTCGGCAGGTCAAAATGCATAGGAATCAATCTGTTGCATGGTTTTAACATAAAATGCCTTGGGCACTTAAAACAAGCTTCTTTTCAGAAAATGTAACCTTCACTAATGATGTTTTGTGGGACCAGTTGACATAACTAGATCAAAGGCCCCACAATTTAACCTGCGTATGCTGAAGTATAAAAAAATATGTAGAATACGTTGGTGTATGTCTAAAAAGTTATGGGTAAGTTTTGTATGTAAGTTAAGAGCACACTAAAGCATAGTGGTATCAACGAGATCCTTGAAAATATTTGCGCATGCAGAATATTTGCGCATGCAGAATATTTTCAATGCCTGAAAGAGTATGGCGCACATGTCCATAAGTGGAAGGTAAGTTATGCAATTGTTGACACATATTACTTGTAAGCTACTCATAAGTCAAAATATGTCAAGATCATGTCTAGCATACCCAATACCTATGAGTATCTTGAGTAACTTATCTCCAATCCATTTGATATGTTCCAGACAACTACAGAACTTACGGAGCGTGTCAGCTACCGTATAATGGCGTATTTTGCATTTCCACAATGGGTACACAAATGACCGACCTGTACTGTACCCCCTTTTTTTTGTCACTCTTCAGCTGGTGTCCCAAATTTATGGACCGGTTACAAAAGGCAGGCTCTAACCCGCTGCTGTCCATTGATTGGCTCAACAACTGAAAGCTGTAGTCATGCAAACAGTTCAGTCTGATTCAAATATACAAACCATTCACACACTGAGTAAAATATAAAGTCTTAATCTTACCTATTATGTCCCTTCAGTGAGATTCATCATCACAGCCTGACAAAAATGTATCCACATAAATCATATTTTGGAAAATGTTGTCTGGAAATCCTTTAATTCATTGTTATGGCTGAAGAAAGTGAGCATTGTTAAGGGCCCCTTCACACATAACATGATTGAAGCCAACTAGCGCACGAAGGAGGTATTGCATGCCATTCGTGAAAAATCAGAGCCACCTCAAATGCCTTGTACACCTGTCGCTACAACCATTCGCGCACACAAGAGTCCGCAAGACAGCGAATCCCCTATGCGTGCTCATTTGATCTCCATCTTGGCAGGTGTCAGCCAAATTCCAGGTGTCGCACACGAACATCCAACAACACTTAGAAAAGGCGGGGCTAATTCATGCTCCTGGTATGATAGTAGACAGGAGGCGATCACATTCGAGCTGGCTATGAAAATTGTCAAAGTGCAACACAAGTGTGGCGTTACCTAGCAACACATATGGGTGGAACTGTGCCAAACCCCCCTCCCCCCCCCACACACACACAAGTGGCGTGTGGCGTGTGTCGTCGTCCGTCCCCCCAACACAAATGGCTTGTGGAGTGTGTCACCCCCCCACCACCACCAACATGCAATGCACATGTCTGGCAGGCGCTCACACCCTCATGAACACCGGCCAGTGTCTGAGCATGTGGCACATTGTAAAGCTGCCTGGCCGGGTGATGTCACTTGCACCACGAACATCCCCAATTCCAATGAAGTTGGGACGTTGTTTGAAATGTAAATAAAAACAGAATACAATGATTTGCAAATCCTCCTGAACCTATATTCAATTGAATACACCACAAAGACAAGATTTTTAATGTTCACACTGACTTTTTTGTTTTTGTGCAAATATTTGCTCATTTTGAAATGGATGCCTGCAACACATTACAAAAAAGCTGGGACGGGGCAATAAAAGACTGAATGCTCAATGAACACCTGTTTGGAACATTCCACAGGTGAACAAGTTAATTGGAAAGAGGTGAGTGTCATGATTGGGTATAAAAGGAGCATCCCAAAAGCCTCAGTCATTCACAAGGAAAGATGGGGCGAGGATCACCACTTTGTGAATAACTGCATGAACAGTTTAAGAACAATGTTTCTCAATGTTCAATTGCAAGGAATTCAGGGATTCCATCATCTACAGTCCATAATATAATCAGAGAATTTGGAGAACTTTCTACACGTAAGCGGCAAGGCCGAAAACCAACATTGAATGTCCATGACCTTCGATCCCTCAGGCGGCACTGCATTAAAAACCAATATCATTGTGTAAAGGATCTTACTAAGTGGGCTCAGGAACACTTCACAAAACCATTGTCAGTTAACACAGTTCGTCACCACATCTACAAGTGCAACTTAAAACTCTACCATGCAAAGCAAAAGCCATACATCAAAAACATCCAGAAACCCTGCCGCCTTCTCTGGGCCCGAGCTCATTTGAAATGGACAGACGCAAAGTTGAAAAGTGTGCTGTGGTTTTATGAGCCCACATTTCAAATTGTTTTTGGAAATCAAAGACCATCCAGATTGTTACCAGCGCAAAATTCAAAAGCCAGCATCTGTGATGGTATGGGGGTGTGTTAGTGCCCATGGCATGGGTACCTTGCACATCTGTGATTGCACCATCAATGCTGAAAGGTACATCCAGGTTTTGGAGCAACACATGCTGCCATCCAAGCAACGTCTTTTTCAGGGACGTCCCTGCTTATTTCAGCAAGACAATGCCAAGCCACATTCTTTGTAACTGAAGTCGTATATCAACCAAGAATGGGAAAGAATTCCACCTACAAAGCTTCAGCATTTAGTGTCCTCAGTTCCCAAACGCTTATTGAGTGTTGTTCGTAGGAAAGGTGATGTAACACAGTGATAAACATACCACTGTCCCAGCTTTTTTGAAACGTGTTGCAGGCATCCATTTCAAAATTAGCAAATATTTGGACAAAAACACTAAAGTTTATCAGTTTGAACCTTAAATATCTTGTCTTTGTGGTGTATTCAATTGAAAATAGGTTGAAGAGGATTTGTAAATCACTGTATTCTGTTTGTATTTACATTTTACACAATGTCCCAACTTCATTGGAATTGGGGTTGTGAATTATAGTTTATGTGACAGACAGAAAGAGTGGAAATTAAATAACACAACTAAGTCATTCTTGTGTGATTGCTTTGCTCATATGCTTTGCTGTGGACATACAGCACCTGTCAGCTGACTGCAGACTGTCAGCTGGACGTGACCGTGCACGCAAGGCATCAAATTACATCAAAACACAGACATCAGACAGTTGCAGGATAAACACATACATAATACATACATTAAATTAAAATCACAGAACAAAGCACCAGAGAGTGAGCCTTTTTTCTGTGACCTGCTGAGGTCTGCTGACAAAGGTGGGCGTGTCCCCCTGCAACATCCAGCTGTTCAGATATCTGTGCATGCAAGTCATAGCTCGGGAACACCTGCAGTGGCTTGTAGGATACTAAGTGGCATAACTACAGCGTGAAGAGCGGACGTCGGCATGCTGTCCTTGCGTGGAAAAAAAAAAAAAACGCATACTGCTTCAGCTGACCGCTGCATCAGCACACTGCAACGCTGGTAAATATCATGCCATGCAAGAAATCACCTTGTGAGGCCCCCATGAGGTGCATGTCACTGCGGGATTTCCCCACATTGTAATAACTAAAACATAGATCACATTTCCAGTGCATCACTGCATGCTGGGCATGCCATGCCGGCTGATTTGTTCACGATGCGAGAGCCCAGCTCTTCATGAGACGGGAGCCGGCCGGCTCAAGCGCATCAGGTAATTCATGTAAAACATAAAAAGGAGAACAGTAATCCACGTCATTTCATTACTTCCTGGTGTATGTCTAGACGGAGGTTAATTCCACTCTTTATAACAGGCATTAAGTATTATAAATTGTGGTACTTTATTAATTTTATTTAATAATTTTCCTCCGCTGCTGTGTGCACGACTTTCCACATGCTTGCACTGTGTTTGTGCGCGCAAACACGAGTGTGCACAAAACCATTGCCGAGGTATCGCGCACGCCTGTTCAACTGTGCACCCCTCCCTACAGCAGGTGCAATATTTCGTGGTTCCCATTTCATTTTTGGTTTACAGATTTTCTTCCGGTTTCTGCATCTTTAGTGTTAAGTTGTGAAGGAGCCCTAAATAAGTCCCTCTGTGTTTGTTTGCTCCTGGTGTGTTTCTTAGCCTAAACAAGAAAACGTAGGCACTTTGTCTTACAACAAGACAATGAACTTATTTTAAAAGTTGAAAGAGTCACAGCGCCTAATTCATTCATGTCAGCATTTACTAAAGACATCAGTCGACCCTTCAACATTCTGCACATGATGAAAATAAATCCCATCATCAACCAAGACAAAAATAAAAATTAAATAAAAAAAAAAAATGCTTCTTTGACCTCCATGTGGAGTAGCAGGGCTGCATGACAGCATACACCCGCTCAAGGACGTGCATGTCAACAACTACATGCTCCACCTGCCAAACAAAAGTGTCCTGCTGGCAGTGGAAACACAAATCAAGTTTAACCCTCTGGGGTCAGAGGGCATTTTTTGGACAGTTCACTTGCCTGGCATAAATGTTTTATTATTTCTGTTAACAGCTCTCCCTGCATCCCACAATCAAGTTTTATGTCTCTTTTTCTTCAGGGCAACCTGTGCTTTCAGAACATATATGTTTTTGCTGTGTTTTATAAGTGTAATAAAGGTTTACAATCAAAAATAGGCAAGGAGAAAATAAAGCGAACAATAATTTTCCACACACATTTATTCAAAACACACAGCAAACGATAATAAGCAACTGTTTTGACACTTTATAGAGGTAATTTGAGGTCTTGTATGAAAGACTGCACAACAAAAAGCTTCAAACAATAAGCAAAAATGCACATTTTGAACAATATATCCAAAATGGTCTATGCGTTTTGTTGTCCATTGATATGGTAAACAGTGCTTTATGCAGTGAAAGCAACAGAGTTATCCAGTAACATTCACATGCAAACTAGTAGAGCAATCCTGATAGTTACACACTCTTTGTTTGAGCACGTGAGATTGTCATCAATCTCAGATTGATGCTCCTGCCTTCACTGATTGCTGTGCGTAATGGCGCAGGGCACACTGAGTATGTACTAAGAGTATGTACTCATTGGAGCACCCAGGGGGCTATTCAAATGGGCCAACTAGTAACACATCACTCCTAAAAACGATCTTTGGCTTTTCACGTGAGGTAAATCTGCCCTACAATTGGATTTTGGAAAACAATGTGATGGTGAACCAATTCAGATGGGACACTCATATTGCGCATGTCATCATACAGCTTCTATGAGGAGTACAAAGATGGCCAATGGCCGGCTCGAAAGTCTGCGGAGTTAAAAGATTCTATCTCATATCATTCCAAAGTTATTTATAATTTAGTAAAGCTTGGTCTTGGCCGTCGTATACGACGGCGCCGGCCCCAGAGGGTTAACAGTTCTGACCCGTACTCTGCCAGACTGACCCGGAGCACTTAGTGGAAATGGCGCTGTTGACATACGCTGGCTAAATTGTCATGGTGTGACAACTGCATAACTTATTCAACTTAGCCAGGGTATTCGCCAATTTTTTTGTAATTTGGCATAGGCTTGCAAAATCACCAATGTATGACATGCCCATAAGTAAAGACTCGAGCTCCCAAATTACCCTTATTTGGAATAAGCATATAGAAAAAGTGAATGAATGAAATAATGAATACAGAAGGGTGTGAATACTTATGCAAATAATTACTTTGGCTTTTATAGTTTAATTTTGATCATTTTGTACATATTTGCCTTCACTGTGAGGTTAAAAGGTATAATTTTAGAAATCTTTTATGCAACAAATGATGAATGATGACATTTAAAATGATGAAATAAAAACATGTACGAGGGCTGTCCGTAAAGTATAGGTCCTTTTTATTTTTTTCAAAAACTATATGGATTTCATTCATATGTTTTTACGTCAGACATGCTTGCACCCTCGTGCGCATGCGTGAGTTTTTCCATGCCTGTCGGTGACGTCATTCGCCTGTGAGCACTCCTTGTGGGAGGAGTCGTCCAGCCCCTCGTCGGAATTCCTTTGTCTGAGAAGTTGCTGAGAGACTGGCGCTTTGTTTGATCAAAATTTTTTCTAAACCTGTGAGACACATCGAAGTGGACATGGTTCGAAAAATTAAGCTGGTTTTCAGTGAAAATTTTAACAGCTGATGAGAGATTTTGAGGTGATTCTGTCGCTTTAAGGACTTCCCACGGTGCGAGACGTCGCTCAGCGCTCTCAGGCAGCGTCATCAGCCTGTTTCAAGCTTAAAACCTCCACATTTCAGGCTCTATTGATCCAGGACGTCGTGAGAGAACAGAGACGTTTCAGAAGAAGTCGGTTTCAGCATTTTATCTGGATATTCCACTGTTAAAGGAGATTTTTTTAATGAAAGACGCGCGGCGGCACAGGAAAAACACCTCCGTGTTGATAACCATTTGTTAAACTCCAGTTGGCTTTTGATGGCTTTCAGTGGAGTGAGTATATGAGAAATTGTTTATCAGCTGGAGATGTTCCAACTTGTCCTTAAGGCTTCCAGCAGAGGTGTTTTTCCTGTGATGGAGCGTCGCGGCAGCTGCGAGCCGACGCTGCAATCCGCCCGCACGTCTTTCATTAAAAAAATCTCCTTTAATAGTGGAATATCCGGATAAAATGCTGAAACCGACTTCTTCTGAAACGTCTCTGTTCTCTCACGACGTCCTGGATCAATAGAGCCTGAAATGTGGAGGTTTTCAGCTTGAAACAGGCTGATGACACTGCCTGAGAGCGCTGCACGACGTCTCGCACCGTGAAAAGTCCTTAAAGCAACAGAATCACCTCAAAATCTCTCATCAGCTGTTAAAATTTTCACTGAAGACCATCTTAATTTTTCGAACCATGTCCACTTCGATGTGTCTCACAGGTTTAGAAAAAATTTTGATCAAACAAAGCGCCAGTCTCTCAGCAACTTCTCAGACAAAGGAATTCCGACGAGGGGCTGGACGACTCCTCCCACAAGGAGTGCTCACAGGCGAATGACGTCACCGACAGGCGTGGAAAAACTCACGCATGCGCACGAGGGTTCAAGCATGTCTGACGTAAAAACATATGAATGAAATCCATATAGTTTTTGAAAAAAATAAAAAGGACCTATACTTTATGGACAGCCGTCGTAAAAGACTATGGGTGTGTTGGCTTTCTAGCACCGCTGTATATCAAGTCTCTGTTTAACTTAAAAAAAGCCTTTGACAGTGGAGTGCGTGGCCTTACTGTGCATGCATGTCTATCTCTAACATTTCATGCATTTATTACTCTGACTGGATATGTGTTGTAGATTGTTTTCATCTGTATCTGTGTCAAAGTGGAAACTGGTCCCTTGCACTTCCAGTAAAGGCCCATTAATCACCATGCAGCCATAAGGCAGCCAGGCCAGTGGATGGGACCATAGTCTGTAACCTGAAACCGTAATGCCTCGTTGCTTATGAACATTGTCTGTCCAACATAGATCATGCATCTGGATTCTATTGCGTGATGCCCGAACTTCACACAGTCATCTGGAGCCCATGGAATAAGAGAGAAAGAATCGAGGGAAGAGGGGCACTCTGATTACGGGTAGAGCGATTACTCATGACCATATTGGAAACAGCACGAGATGCTTTCAGATTTGGATTATGAAACAGACTGATAATGGTTGCTACACTTCATGTGGGACATTACAGATACTGAAAAAGTGAAAGATTGTGAAACTGGGGCCAAAGCTCAAAACTGAAGTCTTGATAAAAGACAAAACACAGACTACATGGAAAAGCCAGAGTGTTCACTCATTCTCAAGAAAATGACAGCTAGGGAAACAACTAGAATTTTGCAGTTTTATAATGAGATTGTCTTGAATTCAAGTTAATACCTCAGTCTACAGATGCCAAAGACCATTTATCCTGTTATTTTTCTCATAATAATGCACAGGCACTTTTCATTGGAGTTTGATTTGGTAACTTCCACCAACATGGATTTATTGTGGGGTACTCTGAGCAGGGAAACCCCACACTAATCCCATGTGGACACCTTGTGGGTCAGAAGATTTGCCCATTTGTGTCCACTGGGTGAGAGCTGAGAGTTTACTGTGGGGATACCAAACAGCAAATGTCAGGTCTCCCCAGTTTGTCCATGATCAAAGTTACACACACACACACACACACACACACACACACACACACACACACACACACATGCATACACAGAAGCCATTTGGCTTTTAAAATATGGATGATTTATCATCCCCTACTGGAATGGCATATGAGTCCAGAATGTAATTATCAACGTCCATTGTTCACTGTTGTTATGTAATATCCCTAATTTCTCCAAAAATATTAGTCCTATCAATTTTCTGTTTCCGCAGCATTTATCTTTGACCTAAAATGCATAACATACAAAATGACAAATGTCAGGTCTCCCCAGTTTCTCTGTGATCAAAGCCATACAGACGCATGCATCCACAGAGGCCATTTGGTGTTCCTCTCCTATCATCTCTGCTATTTTGGCATGCTCCCTAGCAGCTCGTGAGTGTGGCCCACCCACAATTCTCTCACAAATCTCTCATGTTCGGATTGCCAGCGAGTATTTTCAGAATGTTGCATGACACTAGCGACAGCTCTGGGATCATACTGGGAGGAACCTTGTTGCCTTGCCAACTTTGAACAATTCAAAATCCAAGAGCAATGCTTGCGACGCCCTGCGAATGAAGCCAAGAGCACCACCCAGCGAACGTTGTGCGAAATCAAGCAATTTCCCTCACAACTGTAGTTCGCAGGCTGTCACAGCCCAGTGAGATACTACCTTACTATTAAAAGCAGCAGGACTCAGTCTCATCATGACTAAAGTCTGGGAGTGTTAGTCAATCAAAGGACAAGTTGCTAGCAATCACAGTAGCATCCTGTCTGTTCCTCTGTTACTTTGAGAAATCCTGTTCTGTGAGTTGTTTGTTTCTGCTCTGTCTCATTTTTCGAGGGCTGTTGATCTTCAGTGATGGTTGAACTGCCTGGCTAAGTTCAAAATCATGGAACACTGTATTTTTTGATGAACTGTGGGTCATGCTGGCCACTGAACTTCTTTTTGGGGACTTCTAAAGTGGACATTAATTTTTGTTTGCATATTAATCAATTCTTTGTTGTATTTTGTTCACCTGATTCTTTTTACTGTTGTATGGTCTAAACAGTTCATCACCCCTCTGAGTCTGTCTGCTTGTTCTTCCTCATGGAAGGCCGGAATTAATTTTTCCTTACCGCTGTTGCTTATGTGCTTTCTCAGGGGCGTTAGTAAGATTTGACCTTAGCCTTGTAAAGTGCACCTTGGAATGACTTACTGAATGTTGTGATTCCGCACTATTTAAATAAATTTAACTGAGTTTAAGAAAGGAGGAAAATAGTATTAATAACAGTAAAAAGAAATTTATTTTTATGTAACAAAATGAGGGAATGTAATTTGTCATTATAGGCATATCACCTAAAATAACATTTGATTTAGTAATTTACAGATAATGACTGTTTTCAGGTGGCACAGTGGATTAGTGGTTAGCACTGTTGCCTCACAGCAAGAATGTCTTGGGATTGCTTACCACCTACGTGGAGTTTGCATATTTTTTTGTCATGCCTATTTGAAAGAGGTGATGAAGCATCATACTCAGATTTGGTCTATAATTAATTCCTCCCTTGATTCTCTCAGTGATTATGGGAAATGTGAACTTGCTGCCGAACAACCCAGAGGATTTACCGTGAGAGCAGCTTGTTGATCTTTACAGAGACGTGGCTAACCCACCTTGTACTGGATGCTTATGTGGACTTGCTTGCTGTGAGAGCTGACAGAGACATTAATGCTGCATTTACACATAGGCAAGATGCGTTACAAATGCCATATTTGTGTCATTCTTGGCACATTCCTGACATTCGTAATGTGACTTAACACATCTGAATAGGTTTCTTAATAATGCGTGTTAGTGCGTGATATTCATGATTTTCATGGAGCATGTTTTTGGCTGTCAAAAAAATCTTCCACGAATGTCACGCACCACCCTCATTTTGCCTCATGTCATGGAGGTCGCAACTGAGCGTGTTGATCCATCTTGATTAGTGGTGATCCGTAACAGAGCGTGACAGCATCCACAGCAGCATTTCTTCTGCTGTGGATTAATCTAGATTTTGAGGAGCAAACTGGTGCGATCTGAATTGTTTAGCAGCTGATGGATGAATATGGGTGTGTGTATGGACACAATATGCCTCATTCACAATGTGATAGAACTGTGCGATAGAGCGCAACAACGTGGAACAATGCGGATATTCTTGACTCTGCGTAATGGTTCCTGATAATTCTCCAGCAACATTTGCCATTAATCGTAATGCATGGTAACAGGTTGCAGCAGTTCCTAAGGACACCTGACGCCTCTGCCCCAAATCATCACATTCGTGATCAGCGGCCAAGAATGTGTACTTTGTGGAATTCGGGACTTGCCGTCGTTATGTGTAAACGCAGATTAAAGCCTGTGGAAAAACCAAAAGTGGGGGTCTTATCATGTATGTTAACAACCGCTGGTGTAACCCAGGACATTGCTCCGTAAAGACGGTCTTGTTCTGCAAATACCTTGAGCTGCTAGCTGTTAGCCTGCAGCCATACTATCTACGAAGGGAGTTGAGTCACATGATCACCATCTGTGTTTACATCCCCCAGAGAGCAGACACAGCCACTACATCTGAGAAAATTCACACTGTCACAGCAAGGCTGCAGACAAAGCACCCTAAGGCACTGATGATCATTTCTGGGGATTTTAACCATGCAACTTGGGACTCTACTTTGGCTGCTTTTCACCAGATTGTGGACTATCCAACAAGAAACCACAGGACATTTGACTTGCTGTATGTTAATGTGAGGGATGCTTACAGAGTCACACCCCTCCCCCCTCTAGGGACATTTGACCACAATCTGGTCCACCTACAGCTACACCTACAGCCCCTCTGGTCCAAAAGCAGCTGGTAACCACTCACTCTGTCAGGAGGTGGTCCCCTGACGTGCAAAGTGCCCTGAGGGACTGCGACAAAACCACGGTCTGAGATGAGCTGAGGTTAGAAAACTTTTGTCTTTACCTCCTCTTGGCCACTGTTACACTGACAGCACCGCAGCCACCTCTGGAGTTGTCCACGTCTGTCCATGTATGTCTCTATTATGAGAGGCTTCTTGTCAGTGAAGTCTTAGTGTGACTGGGCTTTAATAACCCATTGACAATATGAGCAGGTGGTGGTCAGTTGCAGATATCTAAATCAGGGAAAATCTTTGGTGCAGGTGGATGATTTATTTTTAGCAGTGGGTTTGGATGATGATCAGTGCTGCTCAACTCATCTCTACTAGTAGCCATTGTGACCAGACAAGATGTTCATGGCAAATGAAAAGACATTTTTTACACATGTGCAGATGTAAAAGAAGGAAACAAACCAGATTAATAGTATACATACGCAAGAGAAAACGGAAATTTGGTCAAAAACTAGACTGTTTATTTGATTTCTCATATTCCAATAATGGCCTTAATCCAATAAAGTCTAACGCATTATGCTGTTTACATGACAATCTGGTCACTCCACAACTCAGATAATGATAAAGTGTTTTTAGTGTGCATGTACATGTGGCCTTTGTAAGAGTAAAGAGTTTTATATTTCCAGACTTGGTGGTGTAAACATCATACAACAAGCAGAGACTGATGCCTGAACTCCTTGCATGAAAACCAAATAACTTTCCCACTGAGGACCTGTGAGTTTCTATGTGAGTAAACTAAATTGTGAGGATTTGGATAATCGAGAAACAGGAAATTTGAAGATGGAAGATTTGGACTTTGGCATTATAAATTTGGGATTTGGACATGGGAGAAATATGAACTTGCCAAGGGTTTATGTTGTATGTGTATGTGGTTTTGAGAGTTACATTGATATACGCATATATTTTTTGTCACTTGATTCATGTCAGTGGTTTTTCACTGGAAATGTGAAGTATGTTGAATTGAGCACAGGATATTTGCAACTGGAGCCTGGAGACCAGCTTTGGACAATGGGAAATGGGTACATGCCAAGGGTGGATGTTGAATGAAAGATTTAAATCAGCTGTTTGCCTCTTTGACATCTTTGCCTTCAGAAAGAGCTGATAAAATGTCCAAATGGTGCTGAGACGAGGAAAGGACTGGGCTTCAGCAATCATGAACATCTCAAAGCACTTGTATCAGGATTTCATGTCAAACCTCCTGAGCTGTAAGCTCATTTGCAAGCCATTACACCATGTGGCATTCGGTAACCCATGTTCCCACAGTTAACCATAAAAAAAAAAAAAAAAAGACATCAGGGACATTTTTTAAAAAGTGCAATTGATTAAGTTATCAAAACAATAATTTACCAGTACGGTGCATCCAGAAAGTATTCACAGCACTTCACTTATTCCACATTTTGCTGTTACAGCCTAATTCCAAAGTGGAGTAAATAATTTTTTTCTGTCAAAATTCTAGTCAAAACACACCAAAATTACAACATGAAAAAGTTTTTTTTCTTTTTTTTCTTTTTTTTTACATTGTTTTTAAATTTATTCAAGATAACTTAGAAATCACACAGCCATAAGTATTCACACCCTTTGCTCACTACTTTGTTGATGCACCTTTGGTAGCAATTACAGCCTCAGGTCTTCTTGAATATGATGCCACAAGCTTGGTGCACCTATCTTTGGGCAGTTTTGTCTGTTCCTCTTTGCAGAACCTCTCAAGCTCCATCAGGTTGCATGGGGCGTGTCGGTGCACAGCCATTTTCAGATCTCTCCAGAGATGTTCAATCAGATTCAGGTCTGGGCTCTGGCTTGGCCACTCAAGGACATTCACAGAGTTGTCCTGAAGCCACTCCTTTGATATTTTTGCTGTGTGCTTAGGGTCATTATCCCGCTGAAAGATGAACCATTGCCCCAGTCGTACACTGCTGCGTTCATCTTTCCCTGACTAGTCTCCCAGTTCCTGCCACTGAAAAACATCCCCACACCATGCTTCACTGTAGGAATGGTGCCTGGTTTCCTCCGAACATGACATCTGGCATTCACGCCAAAGAGTTCAATCTTTGTCTCATCAGACCAGAGACTTTTGTTTCTCATGGTCTGAGAGTCCTTCAAGTGTCTTTTGGAAAACTCCAGGTGGGCTGCCATGTGCCTTTTACTAAGGAGCGGCTTCTGTCTGGCCACTCTACCATACAGGCCTGATTGGTGGATTGCTGCAGAGATGGTTGTCCTTCAGGTACTTGGTCACCTCCCTGACTGTTGCCCTTCCTCCCCAATTGCTCAGTTTAGATGGGCGGCCAGATCTAGGAAGAGTCCTGGTGGATCCAAACTTCTTCCACTTACAGGTGATTGAGGCCACTGTGCTCATTGGGACCTTCAAAGCAGCAGAAATGTTTCTGTATCCTTCCATAGAGTTGTGCCTCAATATAATCCTGTCTCAGAGGTCTACAGACAATTCCTTTGACTTCATGCTTGGTTTGTGCTCTGACATGCACTGTCAACTGTGGGACCTTATATGTAGACAGGTGTGTGTCTTTCCAAATCATGTCCAATCAAGTGAATTTACTCCAGGTGGACTCCAGTTCAGCAGTAGAAATATGTTTAGGATGATCAGTGGAAACAGGATCAGTAAACAGTAACATTGCTTCTTTTTTTTTACAGTGACAACAGTGAGTACAACATGTTTGTGCAAAATGACTGAGACACTTGCACAAGATGTTGACAGTATTGCACATAGCTCGGAGTAACTGAAAAACTCTGATCATTATGTATTCATCCCGCAGAAGGGGGAGGAGTTAAACAGTCTGATTGCCACAGGTAGGAAGGACCTCCTGTGGTGCACCTCAGTGGTCTCAGTCTTTGGCTGAAGGTGCTCTGACAGGACATCAGTGTGGCATGCAGGGGATGGGAGGTGTTGTCATGGATAGTAAGTAGTTTTCTCAACATCCTCCTCTCCGACACTTCCATCACAGACTCCAGTTCCACCCCCAGGACAGGGCCAGCCCTCCTGATGAGCTTGTTGAGTTTGTTCATGTCATCTGCCTTCAGCCTGTTGTCCCAGCACATTACAGCGGAGAAGATGATGCTGGAGACCACTGAGTGATAAAACATCTGCAACATCTTTCTGCGGACATTGAAAGATCTGAGCCTCCTGAGGAAGTACAGTCAGCTCCGACCTTTCTTATACACAACATCTGTGTTGTAGTTTAGTGGATAGGAGAATATTTAGAGTGGAATTCCGCAAATGGTGATACAAGCATCACATTCAGCACAAATGCTCCTCAGACATGAATTCTTTTGAAATAACCGATTAGCCACCTGAATTTTCAATAGGCAGCCAGGTAGGGGTCAATTGAATAATTACAAAGGAGTCAAATTTAAAAGATGCTCTAATTATATTGAAACCCATATCACATTATTCGCTTGATCATAAAGATTCCAAAAAGGTATAGTTTGGACTATCTGTGACTGAATGTTATGGAGTTATGTGGTAAAAACAGAAAGAATGGTGACAAAGGTCAGTTTCAGTTTGTACAGAGGTCAAAAGTTGAAGTTGCCCCAAATTTGGTAAAAAGTGATGCAAATTATTATTTGAGTGAACAGAGTTTTAAAAAGGAATAGTCTGGACCATGTGTCATGCTTACTTATCATGTTACTGGTTGATATGTGACATATGTGACATGTCATAGAATCAAATGGACGTTGAGCTTGTTTAACCTTAACTTTGGCGACCAAGCATTCAACACTGTCAAAACAGTGTCTGGATTCTACATTGGTTGAGCTAAGAGGATTAATAAATGGAATAGTTTTGACTGTTTTGACTGTGAACATTTTTCCAGTTTCAGGATTAATTTAACCCTCTGGGGTCCGAGGGCATTTTTTGGACAGTTCACTCGTCTGGCATAAATGTTTTATTATTGCTGTTAACAGCTCTCCCTGCATCCCACAATCAAGTTTTATGTCTCTTTTTTTCAGGACAGCCTGTGCTTTCAGAATATATATGCTTTTGTTGTGTTTTATAAGTGTAATAAAGGTTTATAAACAAAAATAAGAAAGAAAAAAGAGAAGTGGAAATAATTTTCCACACACATTTATTCAAAACACACAGCAAACTATAATAAACAACTGTTTTAACACTTTATAAAGGTAATTTGAGGTCTTGTGTGAAAGACTGTACAACAAAAAGGTTCAAACAATAAACACAAATGCACATTCTGAACAATATACGAGTATACAAAATGGTCGATGCATTTTTTTTTTTTGTCTTCATCTCAAAGCAATTTCTGTCTGCTATTACACAAAGGTTACAACACAAACTTCTACATCTACTCTGTTTTGGACTGTTCTGTGCTGCTCCTTAAGCAGCTTTCACGTGAGATTGTCATCAGAGGCTCTCCTGTTATGTGTCGGACGCAGCTCGGAGAACCGACCAGCGTTTGAAGGACCCAGTATAAAATAAGCAGAGCACGGTACAAAGGCTAACTGAATTTAATACATAACAGTGATCATAATATAACAAAAAGGTGCGGTCTGGCGTGGTGCGCTCCCAGCAGCGCTAATGGTCCGGAGCCAGAAGCTGTTTCGGACCCAAGGACCCCGCCGACACCCCCCAGGTGGCCGCAACAACCGAGTCTGTGAAAGAAGGAACCATTATGTGAGTCCACACTCTACACACAGAACACTTAAAGGTGTACAAACAGCAAACACTTCCTGGCTTGATTACTGATCAGCTTCCAACCTGCAGGCATGGAACATCTCGTTCACAAATCACCACAGCAGTGGAAGCTGATACATGACTAACATACAGCTCAATACAATAAGGTGTGAGGGACACCACATTTACTGACTGTATAACTGTTAGTCACAAAATCCAACGTACCTCAGGAAGTGTGCTGACGAGCGTGAGACCTCACCCTCTCCTCTTTCACAGACCGTGCATCAAACCTGGACGTTTCTCAGCGTCCGCTGCTGATGAGATGGCTCCCAAGACGACGATCTCACCCGTCTGGTCACAAGGTCGAGTCTCTGGCAAATGCACACTGTGCACTTCAGTCTTAAATGCCAACATACTCCAATCCCTCCAGATGCACCTCAGCTGTGAGTCCTGACGAGTCGCAGGTGATCAGGGTGAAGTCCTAACAGCCTCAGCAACACAGCCACTCAGTCCCAAATGCATGCCACCTGGGAGGAAACAAAAGGCAAACAAACCAGCAGCCAGGCCCCCCCAGCCATACAACAGTACCCCACCCTCACGGGAAGCCTCCCGGCGACCACACACACCTGGCCCAGGAGAAACACCCCCCTCCAGGGACCATGGCTGGAAACCACGTCCGCGCTCGTCCTCCAACAGACTGCCCGAACTGGCTGCATATTTGCCCTTGGTTCTAACAGTCTTAGCACAGGTGTGGCCAGGAGTTCCTACACCTGTGCGGTCAGCCTTTCACCAAAACATGTGTGAGTAGTCAAAAACAAAACAACCAAAACATCCCCCCCCCTCCCCAGGGGACCGTCCCATCAAACCCCAGGGAAGGGGAGAAAGGAAAAACAACCCAACAAACAAAAACGCTAAAACACCCCCCCCCCCCCCCCCCCCAAACGACACGCCGGGACCAACACCCCCCAGAGGGCCACTCGCCAACTCCAGGAGTAATAACCACGGCCGAGGTCCCTCTGGGATCCACCGTCACCCACGGGGACTACCAGCGCCCCCCAGAGGACCACTCGTCAACCCCAGGAGACGCCTCCCCACACGACCAATGGACCCAGCCCCGGCCGCCCACGGCTAGATGGACCCAACGCCCGTTCCCCCCCAGAGGACACCACAGTCAAACCCTGAGGGCGGAAACTGGGGGAGGGAAAACAAAATAAAAACCCCAAACCCCCCCCCCCCCTCCCCTCCCGGGTGCAGAGGCCACCTGGGAAACGCCCAGCACAACCCAACTGCACCCCTCCAGCCATGCCGACACTACGGCACCCCCGGCTGGAGTCAGAGGAGAAGAGAGGGCATAACAAAAAACAAAGAGAAAAAAATAACCCGAATACCACCCCATCACCCCCCCAGGGGACCGCTCCACCTAATCCTGGGGATGTGAAACAAAAAGAAACAAGAAAAAAAAAAAAAACAGACCAACACACAGTTCTTTGGGTCCCCGTCTTTCCTTTTCTTTTTCTTTTTTTGTTTGTGTAGCAAAGGCTGCAGGATCGCACCCCCAGACAAACAGTGGACAACAAAAAAAAACAAAAGCCCACCAAAACCCACTCAAAAAACACCCACACAAAATGAACCAACACAAAACAAATCAGTGAGTTATACCGTCAAGCTCAACCACATGGAACACACCTGTTCCTACTCAAGAGCTTGACGGTACCGTGATTCAGTCACCACAAGGGGGAACCAGAGTGCTAAAAAATGAAAAACCCCCTTTGGTGACAAAAAACAAACGAGCTGCATCCTCGTGCGCAGCTGTGTGCAACAACCAAAATGTGCTCAACTAAATAACGCCGGAGCTGAAACAACAGACGCAGTAGTTACCTTTTATCCGGGGAAACGGGGCTACGACTGTAGCACAGGAAGCCCAGCGACCCGTGCTAACAGAGCTCCGCCGTGCGCGTGAACCCATTACAACCGCACTCTTGCAGCTCCCGTTTCAGCCTCTTATCCGGTCGGAGTGTGACGCGAAGCTGTCGCCAGTCACACTCCACCACGACCCACGGATAAGGCACAAACACAGGACACGGCTGCAAGAGAGCACAAATTAGTATCTAGTAATGGGTTCTCAAACACGCACCTTCCGGGCGGAGAGCCCCGCAACTGATCCGGATAACCACTGAACGTCTGCTGCCGCCTTCCCGGCGCGTAACCGTCTCTGCTACCGCTGGGTCCGTGATGTTTGGCCAGAGACTACTGTTATGTGTCGGACGCAGCTCGGAGAACCGACCAGCGTTTGAAGGACCCAGTATAAAATAAGCAGAGCACGGTACAAAGGCTAACTGAATTTAATACATAACAGTGATCATAATATAACAAAAAGGTGCGGTCTGGCGTGGTGCGCTCCCAGCAGCGCTAATGGTCCGGAGCCAGAAGCTGTTTCGGACCCAAGGACCCCGCCGACACCCCCCAGGTGGCCGCAACAACCGAGTCTGTGAAAGAAGGAACCATTATGTGAGTCCACACTCTACACACAGAACACTTAAAGGTGTACAAACAGCAAACACTTCCTGGCTTGATTACTGATCAGCTTCCAACCTGCAGGCATGGAACATCCCGTTCACAAATCACCACCGCAGTGGAAGCTGATACATGACTAACATACAGCTCAATACAATAAGGTGTGAGGGACACCACATTTACTGACTGTATAACTGTTAGTCACAAAATCCAACGTACCTCAGGAAGTGTGCTGACGAGCGTGAGACCTCACCCTCTCCTCTTTCACAGACCGTGCATCAAACCTGGACGTTTCTCAGCGTCCGCTGCTGATGAGATGGCTCCCAAGACGACGATCTCACCCGTCTGGTCACAAGGTCGAGTCTCTGGCAAATGCACACTGTGCACTTCAGTCTTAAATGCCAACATACTCCAATCCCTCCAGATGCACCTCAGCTGTGAGTCCTGACGAGTCGCAGGTGATCAGGGTGAAGTCCTAACAGCCTCAGCAACACAGCCACTCAGTCCCAAATGCATGCCACCTGGGAGGAAACAAAAGGCAAACAAACCAGCAGCCAGGCCCCCCCAGCCATACAACACTCTCCGTCTGCTTTCACTGATCACTGTGCGTAATGAGTATGTACTAATAGTATGTACTCATTGGAGCACCCAGGGGGCTATTTAAACGGGCCAACTAGTAACACATCACTCCTGAAAATGATCTTTGCCTTTTCACGTGAGGTAAATCTGCCCTACAATTGGATTTTTGAAAACCATGCAACGGTGAACCAATTCCGATTGGACACTCACATTGCGCACGTCATCACACAGCTTCTATGAAGAGTACAAAGATAGCCGATGACTGGCTCGAAAGTCAGTGGAGTTAACTTTTCAGCAAAAAAAAAAAAAAAAGTTTCTATCTTATATCATTAAAAGGTTATTTAGAATTTAGTAAAGCTTGGTCTTGGCCGTCGTATACAGCTTACTGAATAAACTATGCCTGCGTGTCTCCATGCAATTTCCAGTCATCTATAGTATAATTTCTTTCCTGTGTTCATCTTGTCTGATGTGACGTTAGATAATATCTGTGCTAATTCCTTATTTTATGTTAGTTATCAAGTGTTTGCATTTGTTGTCTGTTTAAAAGTGTCTGGAACCTGGTTTAAAGTTTCAACAAGAGTTAAGTTTCACTTCCATTATGCATGTGCAAGTTTCAGATACAGAGAGGGCTCCCCCTATTTGTGAGAGCCAGTAACATATCGACTAAACTACACTCACTGTGACGCCCACATGTTGCACGACCTGTGAAGATGCAGGCCTGATTTTCAACATGACCTCCATCCATCCATCCATCCATCCATCCATCCATCCATCCATCCATCCATCCATCCATCCATCCATCCATCCATCCATCCATCCATCCATCCATCCATCCATTTTCTTCCGCTTTATCTGGAGTCAGGTCGTGGGGGCAGCAGCTCAAGCAAAGCCGCTCTGACTTCCTGATCCACACACACCTCCCCCAGCTCCTCCAGGGGAACCCTGAGGCATTCCCAAGCCAGCCGAGAGACATAGTCCCTTCAGCGTGTACTGGGTCTTCTCCGGGGCCTCCTCCCAATGGGACATACCTAGAACACCTCTCCATTGAGGCGTCCAGGGGGCATCTGGAAAAGATGCCTAAGCCACTTCAGCTGGCTCCTTTCGATGTGGAGGAACAGTGGCTTGACTCCGAGCTCCTCCTGAGTGATCAGTTCCGCTTAGACCGTGGCAGGATTTCTCAACTGTCAGCTCAAACACTATAACGCTAAATGTGATAACTTTTGACTCAAATGGTTTGACTGTCTGCTTGGATCTGCTCCAGATTGTGGATTTTGTAGACATTTGAATTTAACATTGAAAAGACCATTTGGTGTACATTTTGCATTATATCAATATCAATCAAATGTGCCTCAGTCACTATGAGGTGCAAACTGGCACTCTCAATGAATAGACTAAGCAGGATTGCATCTGATCCATATTGCGGATGTATCGAATATTTGATTTTAACATTTAAAAGCCCTTTTGATCTATATTTTGTATTATATTTTAGCTTATGAAAAGCCACTTCTAACAGGACTTTTTCCTTGAAAATTTTATCCAAGGTAAAAATTTGTGGAATTGGAAACTAGTGTTTGGTGGAGATTTGTGCTCTATGAGCGTGATGCTCTAGTTTATGTAGGTGTTCCCAGGGGCAGATGCATGGGGCAGGGGGTGTTTCATGAACCAACAAGTGACTCAGTTACATACATTTATACCAGACCATGCTTCAGCAAAGAGTAGCAAAGGTGCTCACTTTTTTGGCCACAGACATTTCAAATGTTTTCCCTCATCATAATGTTATAGCATCACATTCAAAACTGTGCAATACAAGTTCATATGAATTAAAAAAAAAAAAACAGGTTATAAAGTTTCTTTTCTCTGTGGTGTATTTTGTGGTAAATATATGCCAAAAATGCAGTAAAAGGCACCTAAAAATTAAAACATTTCTGGGGGTGTGGGGGCAGACCTCAGTCATGCTGTACTTATTCGCAACCCCCCCTTACAAAATCCTGGATCTGCCCCTGGGTGTTCCACAGTAGAGGTGGGCGGATCGATCATAATATCGATAATATCGATACCAACGCTGATATTGATGTGGAATGATCCTCGTGTAAAAAGATCAGTACTCAAGCTTTTTTCCCGCACACACTGACTGCTGCACACGCAGATTCATCAAAGTCTACTCTCTGTCAGTAAGAGCAGCGCTGTGCTGTGTCACACAACACGGAGCAGCGCACCCTTGTAATGTGGTTTCTCAGCCCTCTACCTCAGGAGATTTTGTTTTAAGTTGTGTTGAGTGATATTTTTTAAGCAAGAATGTTGATTGTGATAATAAAGTATTTTGTTGTCACGTACACTGTTTGACGAAATTCTATCCTAGGTCTTTTGGATCCTTTGGATCTATGAAGCTTAAATATGAAAAAAGTATCAGTATCGGTATCGATATTGGCGATACTGGGCCTGTATTTACTTGCTATCAGATCAATACCAAAATTCCCAGTGTCGCCCACCTCTATTCCACAGACTGTGTAAACTGGGGCTAAGTGAGGCGTTTTGTCACGTTTCCATGTCTGAAGACAAAACCTGAGTATCTGTTTTAAAAAAGTAAGGTTCACGTTTTTGGTGGTGCTGTCGCTCTGTGATGTTGCTTGGCACTGAGCCAGAGCGATGTGGTACAACATCTCACATCACAGACATCGCATTGTCTGGATCAACAGTGATTAAAAAGATAGCTCACAGTGCATGTTTTTGACATTAAATATACGTATATGAATATTTAGCCATGAATCTCACTTTCCAGTGCACACATCTGTATTTTTGTATTTGTTTTTGCATACCTGAGCAGAATTTGTGAATGTTTGTGATAAATTTTGTGTCAGTTGTTTACTTTAATCTTCAGCAAGTTTATTGTCACTCCACTAAATTCAGTTATTTATATTATGTATTAATTTTTTCTTCCATTCCTTACTTTATTAAAAGTTTGAAACCCCTTATAAATATGAGAATTATTAGACTGTTGCAGTGACTTGTGACTCATGTATGGAACAAGAAAATAGTTGTTCTTTCCTATTCAATTGTTTTCTATCCTGTGACAAGAAACAGGGCAGCTAATGGCCATGATGACAGGAAGAAATGGGAGAAGAGGGAGTGATTTAAAGTAATACAGGGGATTGCAAATTGTCTTTGGTATGGAGTTCAGGCTCTGACAGAAGATGGGGACACAATGAATGTTGCTCCAGAGATTTATAGGTAGCCAAACATCTTGTAATATTACCAGAGTAGTGTGCAGCTATATTATCTTCAGCATGTCAGTGAATTCATGGAACATTTGAAATGACTTAAAATGTTTCAGAAGGAGGGTGATGACTTGAATCCCCTCCAGTTCCTCCAGGATCACATCTGCTGAACTGTGTATACAAAAGGTTATGTGTTCCCACTGTGCCTTTCCTCATAATGACCTGGAAGCACATCTTCTTCCTGTTCACGTCCCTGCAGAGAAAAGTCCATTAAAACAACTTTTATCACACTTTACAAACTGTCATTTTTTATTTAAGATAGAAGATACATGAGGCATACAGGAAATATTAGATATATTCTTGGAACACTATGATGAGAATACTAATAGGCACAAAGCCTAATTTGGAATATACTCGTATACTGGAAGAGTTATTTGATTGTTTCTTCTGATGCTGAGACTTTGATACATGCATTTGTTTCATCAATATTGGACTATTGTAATGCAGTCCAACATTAGGGGTCTTCAACTGGTTCAAAATGCTGCTGCCAGACTTTTGACTCGAGGCAGAAAGTTTGCAATTTTTGCATCCCTTCACTGGTTTCCTGTCACTGTAGGATTGGATTTTAAGGTTCTGTTACTGACCTTTAAAATTGTTCATGGACTTGCACCTCCCTATCTGGCTCACCTGGTCAAGCCCTACGTACCAGCTCGGGTCCTGCGCTTGCAGGGTGCAGGAATTTTATGTGTTCCCAGAGTGAATAAAAAGTCTGCCGGTCACAGAGATTTCTCCTACCGTGCCCCAGCTCTGTGGAATGATCTCCCGGCACATATATGGCAGTCGGAGACGAAAAACCCATTTGTTTTTGTTGTTTTATCATTAGTTTTATTGTGTTACTATGCATTTTTATTTTTGTGCCGTTTATGGTTTTGTCTTTTTATTGTGTATTTAATTCTTTAATTCAATTTTTTCTATGTTTTCAGTATTGTGTTGTGTAAAATGCCTTGAGGCAACTCATCGTGAGTTGGTGCTATTGAAATAAATGAATTTGATTTGATTCTTGATCTGAAGAGCTGGATGAAGTCAATGCAATACTAGCAACACAGTGCCACGTCTTTTCAGGTCACAGCTAAAAATTGACTAATTTAATTGACTCGTACATATTCAGCATGAATCATACTATGGGTGGCTTCGAGAAGTTATGAGCCTGACCCAGAAAATGTAGGACAGGTTCTCCATCTTTTGCATTCTGTGAAATTTTGACTCTCATTTCTCACTTGTTGAGAAATGTTTTACCATTTGCCCAGTGGTGAGCACAGCTAACCAAAACGTTAGCTTCGATAACCATTAATCAGATAACTGAAAAGTTATCTTTTATGACACTAATCCAATAAATTGCAAAAAAAAAAATATATATCTTTATTACAGATAATCAATAACTGATAACTTTTAGTATTGATTCAGATGCGGCCACATCAGATTACACTGTCAGCTTCTGATAAACCAGTTGCACTTTAAGTGCCGCAGGGGCTACTGGGTAAATTCAAGGATCACAAACACATAAGAACACACAAATAATGAATGAATAAAAAAATAAAACCCCAAACACTGTCATCATCTTTCAAAAGTAGTAAAACACAGTATTATAAGTGTTCTGATCTTTGTGTACTTTTTTGTGTAGCTCATGTAAAGAACTTTGAATTATCCTTGCATTGAAAGGTGCCAGATGCATGAACCTTACACTGGACCAGCTCTACATGCTCCATTGGGTGCTCAAGGGTTCATGGGAGTTCACCCAACCAGTCCACATGTGCTTTGTGGATCTGCAGAAGGCGTTCGACCATGTCCCCTGTGGGAGGTGCTCTGGGAGTACGGGGTCCAGGGTCCTTTGCTAAAGGCTATCCGGTCCCTGTACGACCGCAGCAGGAGCTTGGTTCGCATTGCTGGTAGTAAGTCAAAACTGTTTCCAGTGCATGTTGGCCTCCGCCAGGGCTGCCCTTTGCCACCGGTTCTGTTCATTGTCTTTATGGACAGAATTTCTAGGCGCAACCAGGGTGTAGAGGGGGTCTGGTTTGGGAACCACAGAATCTTGTCTCTGCTGTTTGCGAATGATTCTGTTGCCTTCATCAAATCAGGACCTTCAGCGTGCACTGGAGTGGTTTGCAGCCAAGTGTGAAGTGTCCGGGATGAAAGACACTATTTCAGACTGTCACACAATTCCATCCAAAGACAGTAAAAATAAACTACCAAATATAATAATACGATTTATAAGCAGAAAATACAAAAATGAATTATTAAGACAGGCAAAGAATCTGAAAGGAACAAATGTATATATAAATGAGCATCTAACGAAAAAAAATGCAGATATTGCCAGGGAAGCAAGACTATTAGAAAAACACAAACATATTGTTGCTACATGGGTCTGGAACTGTAGGGTTTGGATCAGAGTGAGAGAAGGGACAAAGGGTATACAAATCAGAGACATGGATGACCTTACAAAGTACAGACCTGAGTAGACAAATGAATATGATGTCAGTTGGTAGTATGACCAACAAAAAATCAGATTAAACATGGAAACAGATGATAAAATATATGACATAGACACCAATATTGATGAAAGTATATTTGACTTGACTACAATTGGTTGTGAGTATTATACGGAAAAACAGTTAAATAGTGAAAAAATTACTGAAGATACCCTGTTACTCATATATATATATATATATATAAACATTCGAAGCTTGTTCTATAAAATTTCAAAAATAAAAGATTATTTAAACCAGTTTAAAAATAGATTCAGCATTGTTGCAATCACAGAATCTTGGCTTAAAAATGACCTCATGGTTGATGTTCAAATGGAGGGATATGAGTTATATTTTGTAAATAGAAGAGAAAAAAAGGGTGGAGGTATTGCTTTGTACATAAAAACAGATCTGACATGTAAAATTGTAGAAGAAATGACAATTATAGATGATGTCATAGAAATTGTGACAGTGGAAATTGTACATGAAACATCTAAAAATATTCTAATCAGTTGTGTATACAGAGCACCAGACTCTTGTGTTGTGAAATTTACAGATAAAATAATAGAATTATTCCATCAAATCAAAAACAAAACACTCTTTATGTGTGGAGACTTTAATGTTAATGTGGAAAGCTCCAGTTGCCTAAGAGTAAGTGATTTTGTGAATTCAATGAATAGCTTGGGTTTATTCCCCTTGATAACAAAACCAACCAGAATTACATCGCAAAGTGCAACTGCAATTGACAATATATTCACAAATAGAACAGATGAAATTATTAAGAATGGGATATTGATGACAGATCTCAGTGATCATTTACCAGTTTTTTCAATATTTAAATATAAAAATAGGTACAAAAAAAAAAAAAACTGTTATAAACTTCAAAAGAGATAAGTCATCAAAAGCCTTAGAGGCATTAAATTATGATCTTAAAAATCAAAATTGGGAAGAGGTTTATGTCGGTGACGTTAATGTAGCGTATAGTTCATTCATGAAAATACTGATGAAATCATATAATAAAAATTGTAAATGAATAAAAACTAGTAAGAAAAGAGTAAATAAACCATGGCTGACCAAGGGAATAAAAAAAGCTTGTGTAAAGAAAAATTCTATAAGTGCTTTTTTTAAAAAATGCAAACAAAGCAAACAGAACACAGATACAAATAAACTATTGACAATAATTAGGAAACAACAACAACAACAAAAAAAGATTATTATAGTGAACAATTGAATAAGAGTAAAGACAATATGAGGGCAACATGGGGAATTATAAAAAGTGTGATGGAAAGTGACGAAGTGAAATCAACTTTTCCAAATTGTCCTCGTCAAGGAAAATAAAGAGATAAATGATATAAAAGAAGTTGTAAATGAGTTTAATGATTATTTTTCAAAGGTGGGATCAAATCTGGTGGGAAATAAACCAATAGTAGAAGATAAATTAAATACAATTGTAAATACGGTCAATAGTATTTTCCTTGACAATGTGGAAAAAGATGAAATAAGGAATATTGTAAAAAACTGTGTAAGCAAAATATCAACTGACTATGAAGATTTAGACATGATGACTGTAAAAAGTATAATAGAAACTGTTATTGAACCATTCACTTACATTTGTAATCTGTCTCTGTCAACAGGAAATTTCCCAGACAAAATGAAAATTGCCAAGTTAGTCCCGTTATATAAAAATGTAGACAAACATAACATTTCAAATTACAGGCCAGTGTCATTGCTTCCACAGTTTTCTAAAATTATGGAAAAGGTTTTTGTGACAAGGTTGGATAAATTCATTGAGAAACATCATATTTTAAATAATGCTCAGTATGGATTCAGAACAAAACATTCGACAGCTATGGCAATTATGGAATTAATAGAGAAAATATCAACAGCAATAGATAATAAGGATTATATGATAAGTGTTTTTATTGACTTGAAAAAAGCTTTTGATGTTATCGATCATTTAAGATTGCTTTACAAGTTACAACAATATGGAATAAGAGGGATTGCACATCAGTGGGTAAAAAGCTACTTAGAAAATAGAAAAAAGTTTGTTCAGATAAATAATACTAAATCAGAATTGTGTAATATTATGTGTGGAGTACCACAAGGGTCGGTACTTGGACCCAAACTGTTTATTTTGTATATAATGATTTTGTGAATATATCTAATGTACTTGGTAGCATTTTATTTGCTGACGACACAACATTATTTTACTCTGGATCAGATATACAGGAAGTAGCACAAGTGATAAATACAGAGTTGGAAAAAGTGAAATATTGGTTTGATATAAACAGATTGTCACTTAATCTTAATAAAACAAATTTCATATTGTTGATGTGTCATTAAAAATAGATGGAATGGACATTCAAAGGGTAAAAGAAACAAAATTTTTAGGAGTTATGATTGATGACGATTTTACATGGAAGTCACACATAAATTACATAAAAGGAAAGAGGATGAGGGGATCAACATGTACAACTTATACACAACCTTTATTTATATTGCAGAAAAGAGCTTTAAAAGTGATTGGCAACAGTCGATTTAGAGATCCATCTAATCCATTGTTTATTAAGTATAGGGTACTTAAATTTCATGATTTAGTTGATTTGAAATTACTACAAATAATGTACCAAGCGAATAACAATACCTTACCAATAAACATTCAAAATATGTTTGAAAAAAGAGTAAGTAGTTATAATTTGAAGGGCATAGAAGTCTTTAAAAAAACAAGATTCAGAACCAAGATAAAGGAACGGAGTATTGCAGTGAATGGTGTAAAATTATGGAACAACCTCAACAAAGAAATCAAAGAATCAAGGTCCCTTAAATTATTTAAAAAACATATTAAACTTGATGTATTTCGTAAGTATGAAATTATGAAATAAGTCAGTGGGCTGTGACAAAGCCAAAAATGTAATCTGTTAATAATGTTTAGAATGTTTGAAGTTTAAAATGTAATCTATTAGGGATGTAGTCTTTTAAATAATGGTTAAAATTAGGAAAGAAGTCGGTGGCATGTGACAAAGTCATAGAAATGCAATGATGTCGATTGATGATGCTTTGCAAGATTGTATTGTAAAAAAGGGGTAGACTGTTTTGTTTAAGAATGTTTAATTTTCACTATTGAAATCATCATAGTCATATCTTATAGCATATTGATATGACAATATTGCAATATGATAATTTGGCCATATTACTGGCAAAAAAGAAAAATGCCTAAAAAGGCGGAGGGTCTAGGGGGGTGGAGCTCCCCCAGAAGCTGAAAGGTTATAGCCATGCTCATGCTCCACCAAAGCATTTTCTCAAAAAAAGTCTGAAGGACCTAAATGACATGGTGAGATGCTGAAGAGCTTCGTTCGTCATGTCCGTGACATATACATACACTCAACAAAAATAGAAACGCAACACTTTTGGTTTTGCTCCCATTTTGTATGAGATGAACTCAAAGATCTAAAACTTTTTCCACATACACAGTATCACCATTTCCCTCAAATATTGTTCACAAACCAGTCTAAATCTGTGATAGTGAGCACTTCTCCTTTGCTGAGATAATCCATCCCACCTCACAGGTGTGCCATATCAAGATGCTGATTAGACACCATGATTAGTGCACAGGTGTGCCTTAGACTGCCCACAATAAAAGGCCACTCTGAAAGGTGCAGTTTTGTTTTATTGGGGGGGGGGATACCAGTCAGTATCTGGTGTGACCACCATTTGCCTCATGCAGTGCAACACATCTCCTTTGCATAGAGTTGATCAGGTTGTCAATTGTGGCCTGTGGAATGTTGGTCCACTCCTCTTCAATGGCTGTGCGAAGTTGCTGGATATTGGCAGGAACTGGTACACGTTGTCGTATACGCTGGTCCAGAGCATCCCAAACATGCTCAATGGATGACATGTCCGGTGAGTATGCCGGCCATGCAAGAACTGGGACATTTTCAGCTTCCAAGAATTGTGTACAGATCCTTGCAACATGGGGCCGTGCATTATCCTGCTGCAACATGAGGTGATGTTCTTGGATGTATGGCACAACAATGGGCCTCAGGATCTCGTCACGGTATCTCTGTGCATTCAAAATGCCATCAATAAAATGCACCTGTGTTCTTCGTCCATAACAGAGGCCTGCCCATACCATAACCCCACCGCCACCATGGGCCACTCGATCCACAACATTGACATCAGAAAACTGCTCACCCACACAACGCCACACACGCTGTCTGCCATCTGCCCTGCACAGTGTGAACCGGGATTCATCCGTGAAGAGAACACCTCTCCAACGTGCCAAACGCCAGCAAATGTGAGCATTTGCCCACTCAAGTCGGTTACGACGACGAACTGGAGTCAGGTCGAGACCCCGATGAGGACGACGAGCATGCAGATGAGCTTCCCTGAGACGGTTTCTGACAGTTTGTGCAGAAATTCTTTGGTTATGCAAACCGATTGTTTCAGCAGCTGTCCGAGTGGCTGGTCTCAGACGATCTTGGAGGTGAACATGCTGGATGTGGAGGTCCTGGGCTGGTGTGGTTACACGTGGTCTGCGGTTGTGAGGCTGGTTGGATGTACTGCCAAATTCTCTGAAACTCCTTTGGAGACGGCTTATGGTAGAGAAATGAACATTCAATACACGAGCAACAGCTCTGGTTGACATTCCTGCTGTCAGCATGCCAATTGCACGCTCCCTCAAATCTTGCGACATCTGTGGCATTGTGCTGTGTGACAAAACTGCACCTTTCAGAGTGGCCTTTTATTGTGGACAGTCTAAGGCACACCTGTGCACTAATCATGGTGTCTAATCAGCATCTTGATATGGCACACCTGTGAGGTGGGATGGATTATCTCAGCAAAGGAGAAGTGCTCACTATCACAGATTTAGACTGGTTTGTGAACAATATTTGAGGGAAATGGTGATATTGTGTATGTGGAAAAAGTTTTAGATCTTTGAGTTCATCTCATACAAAATGGGAGCAAAACCAAAAGTGTTGCCTTTATATTTTTGTTGAGTGTACTAAAAAATAGATAAGAAGGAAGCAGGCCTATTGGGACAGATAACCTGCTGACCAGGTGTCATGAACAAGTTCCAAAGATGAGGAAATTGCTCAAAGAAAAGGAACCATGATACTTCCAATGAAGTTGGGATGTTGTGTAAAATGTAAATAAAAACAGAATATAATGATTTGCAAATCCTCTTCAACCTATATTCAATTGAATACACCACAAAGACAAGATATTTAATGTTCAAACTGATAAACTTTATTGTTTTTGTGCAAATATTTGCTCATTTTGAAATGGATGCCTGCAACACGTGTTGGCCTCCGCCAATGCTGCCCTTTGCCACCGGTTCTGTTCATTGTCTTTATGGACAGAATTTCTAGGCGCAACCAGGGTGTAGAGGGGGTCTGGTTTGGGAACCACAGAATCTTGTCTCTGCTGTTTGCGAATGATTCTGTTGCCTTCATCAAATCAGGACCTTCAGCGTGCACTGGAGTGGTTTGCAGCCGAGTGTGAAGTGTCCGGGATGAAAGACACTATTTCAGACTGTCACACAATTCCATCCAAAGACAGTAAAAATAAACTACCAAATATAATAATACGATTTATAAGCAGAAAATACAAAAATGAATTATTAAGACAGGCAAAGAATCTGAAAGGAACAAATGTATATATAAATGAGCATCTAACGAAAAAAAATGCAGATATTGCCAGGGAAGCAAGACTATTAGAAAAACACAAACATATTGTTGCTACATGGGTCTGGAACTGTAGGGTTTGGATCAGAGTGAGAGAAGGGACAAAGGGTATACAAATCAGAGACATGGATGACCTTACAAAGTACAGACCTGAGTAGACAAATGAATATGATGTCAGTTGGTAGTATGACCAACAAAAAATCAGATTAAACATGGAAACAGATGATAAAATATATGACATAGACACCAATATTGATGAAAGTATATTTGACTTGACTACAATTGGTTGTGAGTATTATACGGAAAAACAGTTAAATAGTGAAAAAATTACTGAAGATACCCTGTTACTCATATATATATATATATAAACATTCGAAGCTTGTTCTATAAAATTTCAAAAATAAAAGATTATTTAAACCAGTTTAAAAATAGATTCAGCATTGTTGCAATCACAGAATCTTGGCTTAAAAATGACCTCATGGTTGATGTTCAAATGGAGGGATATGAGTTATATTTTGTAAATAGAAGAGAAAAAAAGGGTGGAGGTATTGCTTTGTACATAAAAACAGATCTGACATGTAAAATTGTAGAAGAAATGACAATTATAGATGATGTCATAGAAATTGTGACAGTGGAAATTGTACATGAAACATCTAAAAATATTCTAATCAGTTGTGTATACAGAGCACCAGACTCTTGTGTTGTGAAATTTACAGATAAAATAATAGAATTATTCCATCAAATCAAAAACAAAACACTCTTTATGTGTGGAGACTTTAATGTTAATGTGGAAAGCTCCAGTTGCCTAAGAGTAAGTGATTTTGTGAATTCAATGAATAGCTTGGGTTTATTCCCCTTGATAACAAAACCAACCAGAATTACATCGCAAAGTGCAACTGCAATTGACAATATATTCACAAATAGAACAGATGAAATTATTAAGAATGGGATATTGATGACAGATCTCAGTGATCATTTACCAGTTTTTTCAATATTTAAATATAAAAATAGGTACAAAAAAAAAAAAAAACTGTTATAAACTTCAAAAGAGATAAGTCATCAAAAGCCTTAGAGGCATTAAATTATGATCTTAAAAATCAAATTGGGAAGAGGTTTATGTCGGTGACGTTAATGTAGCGTATAGTTCATTCATGAAAATACTGATGAAATCATATAATAAAAATTGTAAATGAATAAAAACTAGTAAGAAAAGAGTAAATAAACCATGGCTGACCAAGGGAATAAAAAAAGCTTGTGTAAAGAAAAATTCTATAAGTGCTTTTTTTAAAAAATGCAAACAAAGCACAAGTTCCAAAGATGAGGAAATTGCTCAAAGAAAAGGAACCATGATATACAACCCCAATTCCAATGAAGTTGGGATGTTGTGTAAAATGTAAATAAAAACAGAATATAATGATTTGCAAATCCTCTTCAACCTATATTCAATTGAATACACCACAAAGACAAGATATTTAATGTTCAAACTGATAAACTTTATTGTTTTTGTGCAAATATTTGCTCATTTTGAAATGGATGCCTGCAACACGTTTCAAAAAAGCTGGGACAGTGGTATGTTTACCACTGTGTTACATCACCTTTCCTTCCAACAAGGGGAGTTGTATGAAGTGGTTTAGTTAACTAAAAAGTGATGAAGCAAGGTAAAGACAGCTTTTATCCAACTCAAGCTACAAATTTGGAAACACAGATAAATATTTTTTTGCCTATTCTGTTTTTAATAATCCATCCATCCATCCATCCATCCATCCATCCATCCATCCATCCATCCATCCATCCATCCATCCATCCATCCATCCATCCATCCATCAACCCACTTACTCCAGTGTGAGTCAGGGTACACCATGGACAGGATGCCAGTCTATTGCAGAGCTCAGTAAACTGTTATTTTTGATAAAACATTCTAAAATACAAATAATAAACCACTTGGTAGGCAGCATGGTGACTTAGTGATTATCACTGTTGCCTCATAGTGAGAAGGTCTTGGGATCACTTCCTACATGGTCCTTTCTGAGTTGATATGTTCTCTCTATGTTTGTGTGGGTTCTGGAAACTTTAAATTGGCAGTGAGTCAGAGTGTGAATGCGTTTATCTGATTATATGTGGCCCTGTGATAGACTGGCAGCCTGTCTAGGTTTTACAATGTCTCTTGCCCTATTTCCCTTGGAATAGGCTACCCCTCATGACTCTTATTTGGACTAAGCAGTACAGACACAACATAAACCCTCTGGTTTCTTCATGCTTCAGTATTTATACTCTTCAGACTGGCAGCAATATCAAATTACATTGTAATAAATTACCTTGTAAACAAATGTGATTATATACCCATACATTTCTATACTTGCTTACTTGAATTAAGGCTCACAGGGGGGCTGGAGCCAATCCCAGCAGTCATTGGGCATGAGGCAGGGTACACCCTGGACATCAGTTTATTACAGGACCACATAGACAGATAAACACATTCACACCCCCGTGCACACCTATGGTCAACAGGGCTGGATCCAGAGTGAAAATCTGACAGATGCATTTTTGCCCAATGATAAAATAAAAATCGTACGCGTCTTCAGTCTTTTATTCGTGTTCAACATACACTGTCACACTTCTTTTAATACATGTATTATACTTCATGGACCATAGTGGACACTTCTTATTTGTATAAATATGATGTCCTAAAAAAAACAACACTATAACAAAAATTGACATGGTGGATCCTTGATCTCTGGACATAAATAGGACTAAACAAAATCTGTAGTTTTTTGTCAAAAGCATTTCCTTTCAGACATTATTGGCATGACTTTTCATATATCTGAGCTGAGCTCTTGCAGCTGCTGTGATGCACATCTGTATTACAACGTTTGTAAGAGGTGTAATTTTATTTAAAGCAGCAATTCGTTTTGAAGTTATTAATTCCGAGTGGACTCTGTCTCGGCAGAGAGCCACGCAGCGTTTGGAGCTGTGACAACGGAACGGAGGACGATTCTCGTTTCTTGACTGCAACAAGACAAGAGTCTCAGTTAGTGACTTTAATACACACAAAAGTGACTCATGGTATTTTAATGGCTTTGAGAGGGGTTAAGAAGCGGACTTGCCGTTTCTGAAGAGCAGCGACTCAAAGAACCAACGAGCTTAGTGGATCAAAGCATTGCTTCAATGATTCACGCTTCAAAGTGGAGTTGCGCTGCAGAAACAGACACGCTGCAGACCAAACCCTGAATATCCAACTTTATTTGTAAGTCCATATGACTCTGAAACTTGGAAAAAATCCATATAATTTACGGACAATCCATGTAGGTTGACATGTATGGTCGGAAAACCACCGAAAATGTAATTTCAGTCATCATAGAATGCCTTTCAAACACACTGAAAACTATTTATAAACCACTCACCGTTTCTTTTTTAAATAAGCGCCCAATTTTCCTTGCACAACTTTTTTCCTGGATGCCATCATCGACTCGACTGGACTGACACTTTGTTTGTTTTGATCCACCTGCGTGGTGCATTGTGGGATCAAATCAAAAGCTGTGTTCACCGTAGGGACATGTTCGGCACTATTCGGGATTATACGAGATTTTTTTTACTGATGACGAATGATGCTTAAAAAAATCTGACCGATGCAACTGCATCCGTCCAAACCGGTCTGGATTCGGGCCTGGTCAATATTATAGTTTCCAATTCACCTAACCTGAATATATTTGAAAGTGGGAGGAAGCCGGAGCACCTGGAGAGAACATGCAAACACCACACAGAAAGGCCCCAAGTGGGAAGCGATCTCATGTCCCAATGCTAACCACTTAATAATGGGGCGGGAGGGTGAACAGACTACACATTTTTAGCTTGCATTTGGTAACTTGAAGTGAAAACAATTTTAAATTAACGGTCCAAAACCTGGTGCTGGGTTGTGGTGTTTGTGACTGTGTGGTTTGGATTCATTGTGTGTTTTGATTTGTGTGGCCTTGGATGGGGAGGGGGGTGGGGCTGTCACTCTGTGTTTTGGGGTCAATCTAAGGGTCTAGGATGGAATTACGAGTTTGCCGCTACACCCACACGGACCAGGCTGAAGGTGTGTGTGGGCCGGCTGCTGATGGGATGTTTCTTGCGGTGTTCAGATGTGTGATTTTTATCTGTGTGATCGTTTGGGGTGTTTAGAGGCTGCAGGGCAGATTTAGGATGAGTGATGTGTTGTGAGCAGTGCTGAGGGACACCTCAGAAAGCAAGTGGATCAGATAGACATCACTCCATCAGTGTCAGTTAGTTGCCTCTACACACACACACACACACACACACACACACACACACACACACACACACACACACACACACACACACACACACACACACACACACACACAGAAGCATAGCACTCAGACAAACAGGAAACACAAAGACAAGGCAGTGAGTCTGTGTGTGGTGGTGATGGGGGGCTTTGGATATGCCTGTCATTTTGGAATGTGTGTGTTTGGCAGGTGAAAAATGAGGAACCTGTTTTGTAGACAAAGTGAGTGTAATTAGTACCACACACAAAGGTTTTGACCCATCCAATTTCCTTTATTGTGGCATATTCATGACACTAATTTTCCATCCAGAATTTAATTACAAAAAAAAAAAATAGAACCACCCAAGTACTCATATAAAATAGTCCTTAAGTAATGATTGACTGAAGATAAACCACTCCAACATTGGTACCACTCAGAAATGTAATTGTTGTTAAACATGTTCATCTTTAGCATCAAAGTAATGTGGGACTTGCGCAATTATTTGTTCATCAGGTGAGGACTGTCGCTAAGCCACTATTACACTTAGTACACAGAAGCATTATATGTATATTTTGATGTCCACAAACTGAAGATTCACTGGATTTGGTCCCTAATTGCTAATGGTTGATATAGTTTCTCTGAGGAAAATGTTGAACACTGAATACTGCTCAGTCTTGGGCCACACTGCTTCAGCCACACACAGGGGAGGTGATGCTCTAGTGGTTAAATGTTGGGCTTAAGACCAGAGGATCCTCGATTCGAATCCCATCCTGACCGGAAAATCACTAAGGGCCCTTGGGCAAGGTCCTTAATCCCCTGGTTACTCCCGGTGTGTAGTGAGCGCCTTGTATGGCAGCACCCTGACAACCAGGTGAATATGAGGCATTATTGTAAGGCATCTTTGAGCTTCTGATATAGATGGAAAAAGTGCTATATAAACATAGTCCATTTACCATTTATTTCACACAGACATCATGTTTCAGATAGTAGTAGAAGAACGATTATTATAGTACGTATTTCACTAGACGTGCTGACAAAACTCGTAATGTCTGAAAAAGCACAACCTGCTTTTCTCCCTTTATATAGCACCCCTTGGACACATATTGCGGCATTTCGGGGTTACCTTTCACTCCTATGCTGATGATAGTCAGTTATACATGCCGATAACTGTTGGTAATCTCATCCACATAAAATCCTTACAAGATTGCCTTGCATCAGTGAGCAGCTTGATGTCTAGCACCTCCTATTTTTAAACTCTGAAAAGACTGAAATGATGATTCTTGGTCCAGTGAGACATCGGCATCGATTTGACTAGTTAACGCTTGGCCTAGGCTCGTGTGTCATACATCACGTTGACAAAGTGAGGAACATTGGGGTAATTTTTGATCCTACATTGTCCTTTGGCCTCCAAATTAGAGATATGACAAGGACTGCTTTCTTCCACCTGCGAAATATAGCGAAGATTCATTCCACCCTGTCTATGGCTGATGCTGAGACCCTGATTCATGCGTTTGTCTCTTCAGGATTGGACTACTACAATATTCTATTTTCTGGTTTACCGCAGTCCAGCATTAGGGCTCTCCAATTGGTTCAAAATACTGCTGCCAGAGTTTTGACACGAAGCATTAAGTTTGACCACATTACACCCATTTTGGCATCTCTCCAATGTGCCCCCCCCCCCCCCACATCAATGGAGCAGCAGTGGAGATCGTCTCCTCCATCATGTACCTTGGAGTCCACCTCTCCAACACTCTCACCCGGCACACCAACACCATGGCTGTCATCAAGGAAGCCCACCAACGCCTCTATTTTTTGATGAAATTGGGAAGGGCCTGATTGAACACAGAGGTCCTCAGGGCCTTCTACAGCTGTGCAGTGGAGAGTGTCCTGTCCTGCTGCCTCCCTGTGTCGTATGGTGGCTGCACAGTGGTGGAGAAGAAGGCGCTGCAGCAGGTGGTGAAGTCTGCACAGAGGACCATCGGATGCATCTTAACGCCCATTGGGGACATCTACATCTTCAGATGTAGAGACAAAGCCACCTGCATCCTCCGAGACTCCACCCACCCTGCACAGGGTCTGTTTATACCCCTTCCCTCTGGAAGGAGGCTGCGCAGCATCCAGGTAAAAAAGTCCAAACTGAAAAAAAGCTTCTCCCCAAGTGCTGTCAGACTGTTGAACAGTTCAACATCCACCACCAAACTGTGAACATTGCACTAACATGCACATTGTCACTTTCTTAATACTCTAACTCTGCTGCTGCTGGCGACCCTGTGCCTTGTATATATATTCTATGGCCACAGGTGTGCGCATATTGTACATTGCAAAAGTTTAAAAAGGTTAGGTTAAATTGTCCCAGTTAACTACACCAATACCTGGAGAAACTGCATTTTGTTCTGCCTGTAAGGGACGAGTGACAATAAAGTGAGTCTGAGTCTGAGTTCCTGTCCCAGTGAGATCAGATTTTAAGGTTCTGCTACTAGCCTATAAAATTCTTCATGGACTGGCATCTCCCTACCTAGCTGACCTAATTAAACCCTACATACTGGCCCCAGCTTTGCGTTCTCAAGGTGCTGAACTACTTTGTGTCCCTAGGGTGAATAAAAAGTCTGCGGATCACAGAGGTTTCTCTTATCGTGCCCTGTTCTGTGGAATGATCTCCCTGTGTCAATAAAACAGTCAGATTCTGTAGAGACTTTCAAGTCCAGACTTAAGATGCACTTATTTTCCCATTCGTATGGCTAGCATACTGGCATAGTATGTTACTTTGCTTTTTACTCTTTTAATTAATTTATTATTAGGAAACGTAGCAGGCCGCGGCCTCAATTTTATCTAAATTCTGGGTCTTTTAGTGAAGCTTAGGGCTAGTGGCCAGCGATCACATTAGTATTTCTACAGTTTTTCTTGATGCTTAATGCTGACAAATTACACTGTATTTGTTGTCTTTATGTTGCTTGATTCTGTTTTTTTTTTTGTTTTTTTTCTCTCTCTGTTTAAGGTGCAGCTCCATCCAGAGATGGCTGTGGTATCTGTTCCAGAAACCGTCCTGTGCACCGGCAACATTTCCTGTATGTTTGTTTTGTGAATTATTTTGTAATTTATGTTTGTAGCATGGCCCAAGCAGAGGGTCACCCTTTTGAGTCTGGTCTGCTTGAGGTTTCTTCCTCAGAGGGAGTTTTTCCTTACCACTGTTGCTTTGGGGGTTAGTAAGGTTAGACCTTACTTGTGTGAAGTGCCTTGAGGCAACCTTGTTGTGATTTGGTGCTATATAAATAAATGAAAATGAAATGAAATGAAAATAAAACCATACAGTTGTGTGAGGCAACACTCTCTCAACTTTTATAGATATTCATCCCAGAAGCTTACAGTCTATAATCATGACAAATTGTCATGTGAAGACAATGCTTGCTGTCAAATATGATCGAGCAAACAGTCTGATGATATAATGCACCAGCCTGATGATGTCAAGAGCAAAATCAATCATAGAATAATCATAGACACTCTAGCATCTTTAGCACAAGTGCAGTCCTTCTAGAGAAACCCCTGGTGATGTTATGCAGACCTCCCAACATGTACACATTTTTCATACCATGCATACATTTTGACATGAATGTATGCTTGTTTTCAAAAGTATGCAAGAAAGCGCAAGTAATTCTGTGCCTGTTTAAAAGCAAATGGATGAGTTCCACCAAACATGTTACAGTATTCTGCTCCTTGCCTGCCGTGTCCATTGCCACACTGGCAGAGACCGTTAGCAGTGGCTGCTAACTGTTGTGGATCAACCATGTCTGTCCACTGTTAGCATTTTATTCCAAATATGAAATAATATGGCTTGCTGCACAGTTAGTTGTACTACCCAGGGAGCACTCAAAAGTTGGCATCCTGAATCAGACGTTCAAACTCCCAGGTGAGGATCCCAATGACAACAGAGCTGGGCAGGGTGGGTTCCGAGTACCTGGAGTCTGTGTCAAAGTAAAACTGGCGGGAAAGAGCATCTGGTTTGCCATTCTTAGATCTGAGTCTGTAAGTGATGATAAAATTATACTGGGCAAGATATAGGGTCCATCTGACTTGGTGTGGGTTCAGTTTCTAGGCAGCTTAGATGTATGCTAGGTTTATGTGATCAGTTCACACTATAAACAGGATAGAGGACCCCTTCAACCAGTGCTTACATTCCTCCAGCACCTCGTTAATGGCTAACAGCTCCCTGTTCCCCACATCGTAATTAGCTTCAGCCAGGGACAGCTGACAAGAAAAACAAAACAAAACAAAAAATACACAGGGTGCTGTTTATTGTCAGACCCGACCTGGGAAAGCACAGCCCCCACCCCACTGTCGGATGCATCGACCGTCACAATAAACTGGCAGGTGGGATCTTGTTGTATGAGAATGGTTACCATTGTGAACAGCTGCTTAAGACACAAAAACACCTACTCTGCAGCAGGCGTCCAGACATATATTCCGGATGAACTTGCGGTAGAAATTAGTAAACCCGAAGAATTGCTGAAGCTATTTGAGGGTGGCAAGAGTGGACCATTCCCTAACTGCCCTGATCTTGTCAGGGTCTGGCCTTATTGTTCCCTTCTTTATGATGAACCCTAAAAAAGGTAATGGATGACATATTGAATGCACATTTTTCATATTATGGCTTTTCCACAGGGCCATAACCCATTTTCAACACCTCTCCCCTGAGCAGGCTCATCAGGTAAGACACTTTGCTTTTATCCAAGGTGAATTTTGTTTGTCCTTATAAAAAAAAACAAAAACAAACAAAAGAACAAACAAACTATGGAGTATTATAACAGAAAGGAGGAACAGGTGCCCAGACTCCCTGATAAGGGTTCCAGGTCACAAACAAAGGAGTCATGAAGGAGGGAATCAGGTGAGCTAACCAGGATTAGCTGTGGTGGAGGCTGTACTGTGCAAGCAGCTGGGACTAACCTGGACAGTTGATCTGTGAGGGTGTTCAACTGTGACCAGAGTTGTGATACCTGTGCAGACAGATGCTGATTGCTTTCAGTGAGGTGTTTGATTTGTTGCTTGTGTTTCCCGACGAGACTACCATGGCAGGAGAGTGCATGGCAAAGCTGGTCTCCCTCATCTGAGTCCTCACCTGGTCCAATTATTCTGTCATGAAAACAGGGAGGACATTTTAGGCCCCAAAATGCAATGAGGCAGGGAGCCAAGTGAAGGAAATAACAGGTTTATTGCAATAATGAAAAGATATGTATGTGGAATTGATGATTGAGGCCATGGAGAAGGACTGGAAGGCAGGGAGTGAAACGAGGTGGGCCAGTGGTGCTGGTGGTGACTGCAGATCTGCAAGGAGACCAAAAAAACAAAGTATCAAAAAAGATGGGTCAAGGAATGAAAATAGCTAAACACAGAAACTGTACCACAGAGGGGAACAATCTGGCAGTGTCATCCTGCTCAGCCAGGCCTTAAGATGACACTGCCAGGTGTGCTGCAGCTGAAGGCGTGTTACATAATCAGCAACACTGGAGGAAAAGAGAAAAACACCAGGGAAAAGGACACTGACCGCAACCCCAAACCACAACACTCAGAAATAATTTTTCCCCTCTAGGTCATGTTTACACTGTGGACCCATAGAGAAACACCTGCATGCCGTATTTACATGGTTCTGGGTTGCACATGTGCATCTTGAAAATTCTCATCTCCGAATATATCAGGTCTGGAGACGAGGAAGGGTTGGACACAAATGCAAAGCTCACACACAAAAGGGATATGGTTAAAAGGTTTTACTGGGTAAACAGGGAAAAAAAAAAAACAGTACATGGTAAGGCAGTCCAGAATCAGAAACAGTATCAGAAACATAACTAGGGTGTGGTCCAAAAAAATGAGCAAGTAGTCAAAAAACTTAGCAAGGCAAAAACAGGTTGAGAACAGACCAAGGTAAAGAGCTGGAAGCAAAGGCATAAAGCGCAACGATCTGGCGGGGAAGTGAGGGAATCAAGATGTTTAAATACAGGGTGTGATGAGTGCTTGACTGAGAACAGGTGTGCAGTAAAGTTCCAGAGAGGGGCGTGGCCACAGGGAAAGAACCGCCCACTACCAAAGACCTAAGTGAAAGACAAGAGTGAGAAGTGACACCAAAACCAAAGCAAAAGATAACAAACAAAACCACGGTGATAAAAGAGAACAAAACAAAATCAAAACAATACAATACATAACTAAAGCAATCAAATACCTAACAAAACCCTGCAATCCTGACAGAATGTTTTCAAAACTACTGTTGTGAAAATGATGTAGTGACATAGCCGGGTTATATACTATAAAAGCCAGTGACTGAGCACACAGTCATCCCCACATAAATTGGTGCTCCAAGACAATCTTCAAGGTTGTGGCAGGTTGAGTTATGACATGCCCAACATCATGGGCTTTTCATAAGTGCAAGGGATTAACAAACAACATCAAAGGTTGTGGTGGAAGGAAATACATTTCTGTACATACTGAAAATGATGGAATGGCCCTTTCACAATGGACACCCTTACGGATCCTCCAACACCCCATTCAAACTGGGGTTGGCAATCTGATTTGCGTGGCATTCAAATCAAAGCCACATAGGACTTTTTTTTCATCTGAATCTAAACTGCAATTTGGATTTAACACAGATTGTTTTTTTAGCCATCTTCTCCAGCCAGTAAATCGTTCAGTAATGGGACTGTCACACTATGACAATTTAGCCTGCGTATGCCACCTGACAGCCCCATTTACACTGAGCGGTCCGGATTGGTACAGGATGGTATGGTACGGGCCAGAACCATTAAGTCTTCTTTGGCTTGCATTTCCACCACCGATAATTTATTTAGGCTTACCTGTTTAAAACCAGGTGACTCTCTCCAGTTAAATAATTCATTGCTCACTGTCTGAAACAACATCCAGTTTGTACTTGTCATTCTGGTAAGCATCAAAAGTTGAACATTTTAATTTTTGACAGCATTCATCAAGTGTGTGGCTGCTGAGGTGACATCCAGAGGTGGCACCTGTGATTTTTTTTTAACAGGGAGGAAAAATGAACAGCAGGAGCTGGATTATTAAAGTGCAGAGAGCTGCCTGTCTTTAAACAGGTAAATGAATAATTTGTGCCATATTTCAGACAGGGATTAATTTAGAGTTAATTTATAACCTCACAAAATCTAACTGTTTAAGCTACCATCAGCACCAGGGTTTTCGGTTTTATTATAAAAATGTGTAAAATGCTAAACTCTGTTGTATCTTCCAATTAAGTAAATTATTGTCCACATGTGACCGTGCTTGTCACAGCAGATGACATTTATTCTGCTGTAACGACCACTGTAATGGGGTTTTCTGATGCCAACATGAGAATGTAGTATAAATCCAGATTTGCACACACACACACACTCTCCTTCAAGAACCAGTTTGGTTCAATATTCACAGGTCCCTTGTGTCGCTACCAATGAGCCAATATCCACCTATTTGCAGGAGAATTGTTTCAACACAATTTCACATCACCAACTTACAATGTATTGTAGTGAATAATTGCATAGATAAGACACTTTAAGTTGATTTTTCTGTAAAGTAATCCACTGTTGCCTATGTACAACGTTAGTAACACACATATATATATATGCAATGGTGTTTGGCTTGGTCTCCAGTATTGATCTTGTTGAATTTAGTGCCTCTGCCTGTTGATTTAATGGTCAACAACCCAGTGTTCATTCCAACATCTCATAAATCCTCCACATGCTACTCCATCCAGAAACACTCCTCAATAACACCTTGATACAGTTTCAGTGCTCTCTCTCTCTTGATTTAACCTTTTTTGGGGGGTCATTTAACATTTGGTCAGGGGCACCTCTGTCGGGTGATGGGCACCATAAGGTGTAGCACCAACACATACTTCTAGACCTGATCTAAGATCTTTTTATGTATGCTATTTGCTAATTCCAATGTTGTTTTGGCATGTTTCTTATTCTTTGTTGTTGGACCTTCAAATATCTTGTGAAACGCAGACATTCCAAAGATGAAGCAGAAACTCTCTGGAACAATGGTGGAAACACTTATTCATGAGGGGAGGTGAAGGTCTAGTGGTTGAGCTGTTCGGCTTGAGACCAGAGGATCCTTGGTTCAAATCCCAGCCTGACAGGAAAATCACTAAGGGCCCTTGGGCAAGGTCCTTAAAGTGTCCCTGCCAAGCCATGACATTTTAACATATTCTTGAAGAATAAAAAAGCTTTTTCCACATGTTGTCTTTGTTTTATTACCATAAAATTACACTGAACAAGGATTTAGACATTTCGTCACCCCGATGACAATTTGTATTTACCACCTCTGAGCTTGATCTATTTTATCGCTGCGACGGATGTGACGTCATGTGGGTAAAGGTGTCGAAGCGAGGATCTATTTACCAACACGGCAGACACGGACAGTGAAGGCATAGTGAGTGATTATAGCAAAGATTTAAGTGACATATTGATTGTTTTTGAAGATGAGGAAGCTTCTGATGCACGAAGCGAAGGTGAAGATAATGAGGAGCTCCAACCGTGTATGTTCGAGCCGTACGCGATAGAAGACAAGGATAAAGCGGAGGTGTCAGGGGATGACAACAACAAGAAAGGCAATGTCAAGGAGGATATAAGCCGCTTACAAAACATACAATGGTTTGTTCACTCACCACCTTTTCTTATAAATGATCATTTATTCCTGGGTAATAGACCCAGTTTGGACCTGGACTGCAGTGTGTTTGTATGTGTATGAAAAAATTATTTCAGTGGCACAGCATCCTTAAGCTCAGGAGTTTGTTCTAAAATCACTGAAAATAAAGAGTTTCTGTACAGTCTGTATATATTTAATAATTTATAAGTCAGTTTCTTGTGATTGCTAATTCTTCACATTTTATTCAAAGCAAATGATTGCTAATCTTTATCTGAAAAGCTGTAGACCCACATGGGGTGGGGGAAAAAGATTTCTAAATAAAAGAAAATTTTACTTCTATATCTGTTGTCAAATTTTATCAGGCATAATATTCTAGAAAAAAATATGCTAAATGGAGACTTTCATGTCTAAATTACACTAGAAAACTATCCGACCTTTTTATTTTTTTAAAAAAACTATATGGATTTGAATCATGTGCGCTTGCATCAGCCAAGCTTGAACCTTCGTGCGCATGCGTGAGTTTTTTCACACCTGTCGGTTGCGTCATTCTCCTGTGGGCAGGCTTTGAGTGAGCACTGGTCCTCCCCCCTCGTTGGATTTTCATTGTCAGGGAAATGGCTGAGCGATTGGAGCAGCGCTGAATCAAATTTTTCCAGAAACTGTGAGAGACAGCCAGGTTTCAGCGCTGCTCCAATCACTCAGCCCTTTCCCTGACAATGAAAATCCAACAAGGGGGGAGGACCAGTGCTCACTCAAAGCCTGCCCACAGGCGAATGACGCAACCGACAGGCGTGAAAAAACTCACGCATGCGCACGAAGGTTCAAGCTTGGCTGAAGCAAGCGCACGATTCAAATCCATATAGTTTTTTAAAAAAATTAAAAAGTCGGATAGTTTTCTAACAGACCTCATACAGTACATCTGTAATCCTAAATTATATCACATCTAATCTACTTTGAATCAACAGAAGTCTGAACAAAAAAACAGGCTGTTCAGTTTACATACCCAATCATGACACTCACAATTAGTGTCCTCAGTTCCCAAATGCTTATTGAGTGTTGTTAGAAGGAAGGGTGATGTAACACAGTGGTAAACATACCACTGTCCCAGCTTCTTTGGAAATGTGTTGCAGGCATCCATTTCAAAATGAGCAAATATTTGCACAAAAACAATAACCTTTATCAGTTTGAACATTAAATATCTTGTCTTTGTGGTGTATTCAATTGAATATAGGTTGAAGAGGATTTGCAAATCATTGTATTATGTTTTTATTTACATTTTTCACAACATCCCAACTTTATTGGAATTGGGGTTGTAAGTAAACAAATACAAACTTATTAAGGTACTAAATTCTGAAACACAGTAGGTGCGTTTGTGAGTCCAATGGCATGCCCTGTAGGCGTATTAAAGGCTGTCTTCCATTCATCTTCCTGTTTTATCCGGACTAAGTGATAGGCATTCCGTATTCTGAATATAGTAAATGTCTTGGCTCCCTCTAATAACTCAAAAGCAGAAGAGATAAGTGGCAGTGGATAACAGTTCTTCATGGTGATATCATTTAAGCTGCAGTAATCTATGCAAGGGCAGAGGGACTTATCCTTCTTTTCCACAAAAAAGAAAAAAAGACGATGGTCTGATCAATGCACCAGCTAGCAACTCTTGGATGTATTCATTCATCGCGCTGCGTTCAGGGGCTGACAGAGAAAAGAGTTTCCCTGAGGAGGAGCTCAATAGCACAGTTGTATTCATGATGGGGCAGTAAAGATCTTCCTTTAGCTTTTCTGAGTACAAGTGCAAGGTCATGGTAATGTCTTTACCCCTACGAGGTCCAGATTCGACCCCGACGGAGTGGATTCAGTTTTAAACAAGCAAACATTAGTGTAAGCTGGGCTCCAGGAAATAATTTCCCCATTACATCAATCAAATGGGCCCATGACATTGTAACCAGTCATATTAGTCAGTCATGTAGTCGGTGAGTCATATTATCAAAGTTGGGTGAGTCATATTATCAAAGACATGGAAACTTCTTCTTCATGGAAACTTCTGAATGAGTCTCCAAAATAACCATTTTAACAGCCTGAGTGCGATGGCACATACCACCAGAGGGCGTGAGAGCTTATACACCTTAAGGCATAGGGACCTGGCAAGAAAAGACAAAATTAAATTGGCATCAGAACCAGAATCAACAAAAGCTGATGTGGTTATGGTGGAGTGATTAGAAATTAATTTAGCTGGGATTACATTTTGAGCCGAGACAGAAGGGATAGAATTGAGACTCACCCGTAACTCTGGCCTCGGCCACACAGTGGCACCCCTGGTCTGACAACTCGAAATCAAATGTCCTGATTGTCCACAGTAGTAACAGAGTCTGTCCTCATGGCGGCGTCATCGCTCAGTTAAAGACAAACGTCTCCTCAGCACTGTGTAGAGACAAATCAGTCCGAGTGTGAGTGGAGGAGGGGGGGAGAGTGGCTCAGAGGCGTGTCCACCTGCCAATCAAGTTGAGGACTTCCTCTGTGAGGTCGGTCCTGCAGGCGTCAGTTGGTGTGAATGGCCAGCGTGATGAGCTCGTCAAGGTCCTGGAGGTTGATGATGATCAGCAGGTCCTGTACATCGGCCGACAGCCCCTGGAAGAAAATGTTTAGGAGTGTGGCTGGGTTCCAATCACTCATGGCCGCCAGGATACAGAAGTCTATGGCGTAATCAGTAACCCAGTGGCCGCCTGCTGAGCCTCATGAGGGAGTGCGCAGCTTTGCATCCAGGAGCAGTGTGCTGAAACACCTGCTGGAGTGCCGTTGTGAAGACAGGGAGTAAAGCACAGGTGGAGGATTACAACCCCATTCTGCCGTAGTCCAGACTGCAGCACAACTGGTCAGGTGAGCGATCGAACATGTTATATTCGCCCGATTGGACGGAAACATAGATGACATAAGTTTGAAGTGCAACTCACACTGTATAATAAATAGTCTGACGTCACCAGTCTTGTTGGAGAAACGTACTGGTGGTGACAACTGGTTGCAGACCAGAGGTGCAGTTACGGAAGCCGGTGAGGTTGCTGGCCCCGGTGGTGGTACACGGAAATTACCGGAAGTCGTGTCTAACATAGCCTGAAGATTAAGTCTTGGCAGTAGTTGACTCATTTGTGTGCATACTGACAACATGAAAGAGTCCTGGTGTTTAGCTAGCTCACTAAACCCGGAGCTAAGCACAGTGAGCTGGTCTTTCTGCTGTGCAAGCTGCCAATTATGATGGCATTCCACCAGCTGGAACGGGTCTGAGCCTGCTGTGTCCATTGTTGGCCAGACTGATCTGACAGGTGGGTTGGTCAAAAACATTTGGACACACGTTCAAGGCTCACACAAACAGTTCTGGTTAGTAAAAGGCTGTAGTGAGGAGGATAGCAGAGGTCGGTACACAAGAAGACAGTCCAAAAAAACACAGCAGTACAAAAATCATCAGGCTAAGGTGTGGTTGTTCAAACAGGCAGGTGGTCTGGAATACAATGAGGCAGACAGGACTATGGAACACGAGAAACAGAGCTGGAGAGAAGGCACAAGGCGCATCAATCTGGCAAGGAACAACAGCACCCAGTGAACCATATATATAACCCAGGTGATGAGCAGCAAATCAGGAACAGTTGTGCGTGGAAAGCACCACAACTGGGGTGTGGCCAGAGAGAGAAAGAGAGACACCCACCACCAAGAACACAGAGACATACAAGAGAGATAGAGATAGACCAACCCAAGCAGAAAAAACCAGCAAGAGAATGAACATAGAAAAAGAATGAAATAGCAAAACAGAAAATAACAAAAGAGACCAAAAAAATAAAACAGAAAATCAGACAAAATATCAAAACATGAGAAAATCAAAGGAAACTGCTGGAGGAACATGTTATCAGCTGAAGAAATGGAAAAACTGGAAAAGCAAAGGGAACGAGCAATCTGAGAATTCTGATGTCTACTAATCCAGATCACCTCCAAATTTCATATATATATATGATACAATCTCACAGCATGTTTCCACAGTAAGTTATTAAATTACAGACTGGTTGTATTACATATAAATACTGTTCATATTGGACTGTGTTGTACAAATGTGAAGTTTGACAGTAACAGTGGTGTTCAACCACTCATTCATAAGATATACGAGGTCTGTGAGAAAAGTATTGGACCGTTTTATTTTTTTCAAAAGCCATGTGGATTTGAATCACGTGTGATTGCATCAGACAAGCTTGAACCTTCGTGCGCATGCGTGAGTTTTTTCACACCTGTCGGTTGCATCATTCGCCTGTGAGCAGTCTTTGTGTGAGCAGTGGTCCACCCCTCTTGTCGGATTTTTATTGCGAATAAATGTCTGAACGATTTGGAGCTTTGCTGCAGCAATTTTTTTCCAGAAACTGTGAGAGACCTCCAGGTGGACACCGTTCGGAAAATTAATATGGCTTTCAGGGACGATTTTATGGGGATTATACAGATTAAGGAGTGTTACTGCCGCTTTAAGGACGGCCCACAACTGCTGAGAGCACTGTGCGCTCCCAGCGCCGATCGACATGCTCAAACAACCAGATCATTTCCAACGTGAAGGCTTTTTTGATCTGGGACCTTGTCTGACTTTCACAACAATGGCAGAAGACGTGGACATTAGTACTTTTTCGGCACATTCCACTGTTACAGGAGTTTTTGTCATGGAAAGAGGAGCCGTTCATTTCTAAACTGGACGCTGTCTTGATCCGGTATGTCGTCTGACTAGCACAGGAATTGTGAAAAGACGTGGACATCAGCATTTTAAGAGAGACATGCGGAGGCGTTCCGCGCGTCGCGGTGGAGCCGCATGGCGCAAAGCAACGCCGTGATGAAGCCTTCCAGGACATGTTGGGGCATGTCCAGCTCATGCACAATCACAATCGGATAATCACATGACTGAAAAGCAACCGGAATCCATCTGAAATCCACCTGAAAGCCGTCCTGTGAGACCAACACAGAGGTGGTTTTGTGCCGCGTAATGAACGGCTCTGTGGCGCATCCCGCCGCTTTTCTTTCCATGACAAAAACTCCTGTAACAGTGGACTGTGCCGTCCATTTCTAAACTGGATGCTGTCTTGATCCGGTATGTCGTCTGACTAGCACAGGAATTGTGAAAAGACGTGGACATCAGCATTTTAAGACAGACATGCGGAGGAGTTCCGCGCGTCGCGGTGGAGCCGCATGGCGCAAAGCAACGACATGATGAAGCCTTCCAGGACATGTTGGGGCATGTCCAGCTCATGCACAATCACAATAATAATAAATAATAACCTGAAAGCCGTCCTGTGAGACCAACACAGAGGTGGTTTTGTGCCGCGTAATGAACGGCTCCGTGGCGCGTCCCTCCGCTTTTCTTTCCATGAAAAAAACTCCTGTAACAGTGGTATGTGCCGAAAAAGTGCTGATGTCCACGTCTCCTGCCTTTTTGTGAAAGTCAGACGAGGTCCCGGATCAACAAAGCCTTCACGTTGGAAATGATCTGGTTGTTTGAGCATGTCGATCTGCGCTGGGAGCGCGCCGCGCTCTCAGCAGTTGTGGGCCGTCCTTAAAGCGGCATTAACACTCCTTAATCTGTATAATCCCCATAAAATCGTCCCTGAAAGCCATATTAATTTTCTGAACGGTGTCCACCTGGAGGTCTCTCACAGTTTCTGGAAAAAAATTGATGCAGCAAAGCTAAAATCATTCAGACATTTATTCGCAATTAAAATCCGATGAGAGGGGTGGACCACTGCTCACACAAAGCCTGCTCACAGGCGAATGACGCAACCGACAGGCGTGAAAAAACTCACGCATGCGCACGAAGGTTCAAGCTTGTCTGATGCAATCACACGTGATTCAAATCCATATGGTTTTTGAAAAAAATCAAAAGGTCCGATACTTTTCTCACAGACCTCGTAAGTTGATCAAAACAGCCCACTAAATTAAAATGTGATTGTTAGATATCACAAACCAAGTTCATTACATATCAGCCTGGTTTCCCATTGTAACTTTGATCTGAGGTAATTTTTATCTCATTATCTGTTGGTTTGGAAAAGAAAGCTCACCACAGGTTCTGAAATCTATTAGAAAACTATACCGAGCTTTGATGAAAGTATTATTTGGTTACAGCTTTGAATGATTTTCTTTTTCGGGTGAAGACAATCCCATGTATTATTAACAAATGTTTGTTTGACAGCAAGTCTGGTCTCATTCAAAAACACAATATGCATAATTTGCAAAGCTTGTAATGCCAAAAACAAATTAACTGTGAAAATGTTGCGTTTTGGCACACTGGTTAGCAAATTTTACCTAACAGCAAGACGGTTCTGCATTCCATTCCACCACTTATGTGGATTTTCCAATTTCTCACCATGTTTGTAAAGGTTTCCTTCAGCCACTCCATTTTGTTCTGGCACTGGGATGGTGCATTGGTTAGCACTCTTGCCTCCCAACAAGGAGGTCCTAATACTTAACTCTGGTGCAAATTTGGCGAGAATCCATGAAGTAGTTTTGAAGTCACATGTGGACCAAAGGGAGATAGTAATAGGTTTATTTATTGACCTTAGGAAGGCTTTTGACACGAGTGATCACAACATATTTTTCAAAAGATGGAACTGTACAGGATCAGAGGAGTGGCTTTGAACTGGATTAAAAATGACTTACAAAACCAGAAACAGTTTGTTAAACTCGGGGATTGCTGCTCTTAGTATCTGGACATCGTTTGTGGGCTTCCTCAGGGTTCTGTTTTGGGACCAAAATGATTTATTTTGTACATTAATGATTTATGTAAAGTTTTGGATCTGTTTAAGGCAGTTCTGTTCGTAGATGATACAACCCTGTTTTGTTCAGGAGAAAATCTGCAAAAATTATTGTCTGATTTACGAGGTCTATTAGAAAAGTATCGTACCTTTTTATTTTTTTCAAAAGCTATATGGATTTGATTCATATGTTTTTACGTCAGCCAAGCTTGAACCTTCGTGCGCATGCGTGGGTTTTTCCACGGCTGTCGGTTGCGTCATTTGCCTGTGAGCAGGCTTTGAGTGAGCACTGGTCCTCCCCCCCGTCAGATTTTCATTGTGAGGAAAATGTCTGAAACGGCTGGAGCAGCGCTGCATCAAATTTTTCCAGAAACTGTGAGAGACAGCCAGGTGGACACCATTCAGAAAATTCAGATGGCTTTCAGGAATGATTTTATGGGCATCACACAGATTAAGGAGTGTTACAGCCGGTTTAAAGACAGAGCACAATGGCGGAGGGCGCGCCGCACTCCAAGCGGTGATCGACAGGCTGAAACGACCAGATCATTTCAAAACTGAATGCTGTGTTGATCCGGGACGTTGTCTGATTACCAGAGAAATGGCAGAAAAGGTGGACATCAGCACTTTTCCAGCACATTCCACTGTTAAAGGAGATTTTGTCATGAAAACAGGAGCGGAGGAATTCGCCACGGAGCCGCTAATGGCACGGAACGAAAGCACCTCTGTGTTGGTCTCACAGGACATGTGACATGCCCAGATCTTCGACAATTTCTCGGATACTCACTCGACTGAAAAGCCACCCAAAGCCGTCTGAATCTTCCGAATGGTGGAAGAGATAGGCATGTCCTGTGAGACTTCCAACACGGAGGTGCTTTTTGTTCTGCGCGATTACGCGGCTCCCTCCTGACGCGCAAATTCCGCCGCACGTCTTTCATTACAAAATCTCCTGTAACAGTGTAATGTGCCGAAAAAGTGCTATGTCCATCTCTCTTGCCATTTCTCTGGTAGTCAGACGGCATCCTGGATCAACACAACCTTCACTTTGGAAATGATCTGGTCATTTCAGCCTGTCGATGGCTGCTCAAAGCGCGGTGCGCCCTCAGCTGCTGTGGGCCGTCTTTAATCCGGTTGTAATGCTCCTTAATCTGTGTGATGCCCATAAGATCTTCACCGAAAGCCATCTGAATTTTCCAAATGGTTTCCACCTGGCTGTCTCTCACAGTTTCTGAAAAAATTTTGATGCAGCAAAGTGGCAGTCGCTCAGCCATTTTCCTGACAATAAAAATTTGCCGAGGGGACCAGACCACTCCTCCCACAAAGCGTGCTCACAGGCAAATGACGCAACCCACAGGCATGAAAAACTCACGTATGCGCACGAAGGTTCACACTTGGCTGATGCAATCACACGTGATTCAAATCCATATTGTTTTTGCAAAAAATTAAAAGGTCGGATACTTTTCTAACAGACCTCATATATAAGCTTTGCTTCTACCTACACCCTTTTGGTTGCATGGGTTGACTGCGTGAGAAATCCATTTTATTTATGTTGTTTTGTTTTATTTTGTTGCTAAGTTCTTTTCCTTGAACCAAATAAACTTGAAACTTGAAGTAATCCTTCAAAGACTATATAAAGGTAAATCTTGATCCAGAATCCGGATCACTTCCAAAATTTCCACGCCCTAATAGCTATCTGTGGTGCAAATTTGGTGAGAATCCATGAAGTAGTTTTGAAGTACAACCCCAATTCCAATGAATCTGGGACATTGTGTAAAATGTAAATAAAAACAGAATACAATGAGTTGCAAATCCTCTTCAACCTATATTCAGTTGAATACACCACCAAGACAAGATATTTAATCGTTACCACCGTGTTACATCACTTTTCCTTCTAACAACACTCAATAATCATTTGCGAACTGAGGACACTAATTGTTGAAGCTTTGTAGGTGGAATTCTTTCCCATTCTTTCTTGATGTACAACTTCAGTTGTTCAACAGTCCGGAGTCTCCGTTGTCGTATTTTACGTTTCGTAATGCACCACACATTTTCAATTGGCGACAGGTCTGGACTGCAGGCAGACCAGTCTAGTCCCCCACTCTTTTACTATGAAGCCACGCTGTTGTAACACATGCAGAATGTGGCTTAGCATTGTCTTGCTGAAATAAGCAGGGATGTCCCTGAAAAAGACGTTGCTTGGATGGCAACATGTGTTGCTCCAAAACCTGGATGTACCTTTCAGCACTGATGGTGCCATCACAGATGTGTAAGTTGCCCATGCCATGGGCACTAACACACCCACATACCCTCACAGATGCTGGCTTTTGAATTTTGCACTGCTAATAATCTGGATGGTCTTTTTCCTCTTTTGTCCGGAGGACACGATGTCCATGATTTCCCAAAACAATTTAAAATGTGGACTCATTAGACCACAGCACACTTTTCCACTTTGCATCTGTCCATTTCAAATGAGCTCAGTCCCAAAGAAGGCGGTGGCGTTTCTGGATGTTGTTGATGTATGGCTTTCGCTTTGCATGGTAGAGTTTTAACTTGCACTTGATGTATTGATGAACTGTGTTAACTGACAATGGTTTTCTGAAGTGTTCCTGAGCCCACGCAATAAGATCCTTTACACAGTGATGATGGTTTTTAATGCAGTGCCGCCTTAGGGATCGAGGGACACGGCCATTCAATGTTGGTTTTCGGTCTTGCCGCTTACATGAAGAAAGTTCTCCAGATTCTCTGAATCTTCTGATCATATTATGGACTGTAGATGATGGAATTCCTAAATTCCATGCAATTGAACATTGGGAAACATTGTTCTTAAACTGTTGGATTATTTTTTTATACAGTTGTTCACAAAGTGGTGATCCTCACCCCATCTTTGCTTATGAATGGCTGATCCTTTTGGGGATGCTCCTTTTATACCTAATCATGACACTCACCTGTTTCTAATTAGGTGTTCTTTGAGCATTCATTAACTTTCCCAGTCATTTGATGCCCCGTCCCAACTTTTTTGAAACATGTTGCAGGCATCCATTTCAAAATGAGGAAATATTTGCACAAAAATAATAAAGTTTATCAGTTTGAACATTAAATATCTTGTCTTTGTGGTGTATTCAATTGAATATAGGTTGAAGAGGATCGGCAAATCATTGTATTCTGTTCTTATTTACATTTTACACAACATCGCAACTTCATTGGAATTTGGGTTGTAATTCTTCCAAGCCTATACCCAGTGAAATCTTTAATGGTTTCAAAGCCCTGCACACCCTTTCTCTATGGACATCTGCAGTTGGGTCAGCAAAGGCATCCTGCGTAAAATTACAATAAGTAAAATCAACATGCATATCTACACTTTGCTCCCATTCACTGTCAGTACTTACACTCTCACTGAGGTGTATGTACGTGCACCTAAAATTCAATAAATGAGAAGTGTTGAATCTAGGAATTAATGGTTTTCCAGTTTTCCAGTCCTGATTAATGTAACCACTCAAATTGTATCATGAAAAATGATTGTCAATCAATTTTCAATCAATTTTATTTATATAGCGCCAAATCACAACAAACAGTTGCCCCAAGGCACTTTATATTGTAAGGCAAGGCCATACAATAATTACGTAAAACCCCAGCGGTCAAAACGACCCCCTGTGAGCAAGCACTTGGCGACAGTGGGAAGGAAAAACTCCCTTTTAACAGGAAGAAACCTCCAGCAGAACCAGGCTCAGGGAGGGGCAGTCTTCTGCTGGGACTGGTTGGGGCTGAGGGAGAGAACCAGGAAAAAGACATGCTGTGGAGGGGAGCAGAGATCAATCACTAATGATTAAATGCAGAGTGGTGCATACAGAGCAAAAAGAGAAAGAAACACTCAGTGCATCATGGGAACCCCCCAGCAGTCTAAGTCTATAGCAGCATAACTAAGGGATGGTTCAGGGTCACCTGATCCAGCCCTAACTATAAGCTTTAGCAAAAAGGAAAGTTTAAGCCTAATCTTAAAAGTAGAGAGGGTGTCTGTCTCCCTGATCTGAATTGGGAGCTGGTTCCACAGGAGAGGAGCCTGAAAGCTGAAGACTCTGCCTCCCATTCTACTCTTACAAACCCTAGGAACTACAAGTAAGCCTGCAGTCTGAGAGCGAAGCGCTCTATTGGGGTGATATGGTACTATGAGGTCCCTAAGATAAGATGGGACCTGATTATTCAAAACCTTATAAGTAAGAAGAAGAATTTTAAATTCTATTCTAGAATTAACAGGAAGCCAATGAAGAGAGGCCAATATGGGTGAGATATGCTCTCTCCTTCTAGTCCCCGTTAGTACTCTAGCTGTAGCATTTTGAATTAACTGAAGGCTTTTCAGGGAACTTTTAGGACAACCTGATAATAATGAATTACAATAGTCCAGCCTAGAGGAAATAAATGCATGAATTAGTTTTTCAGCATCACTCTGAGACAAGACCTTTCTAATTTAGATTTAGATAAAGCTGGGTATCATCTGTGTAACAATGAAAATTTAAGCAATGCCGTCTAATAATACTGCCTAAGGGAAGCATGTATAAAGTGAATAAAATTGGTCCTAGCACAGAACCTTGTGGAACTCCATAATTAACCTTAGTCTGTGAAGAAGATTCCCCATTTACATGAACAAATTGTAATCTATTAGATAAATATGATTCAAACCACCGCAGCACAGTGCCTTTAATACCTATGGCATGCTCTAATCTCTGTAATAAAATTTTATGGTCAACAGTATCAAAAGCAGCTCTGAGGTCTAACAGAACAAGCACAGAGATGAGTCCACTGTCTGAGGCCATAAGAAGATCATTTGTAACCTTCACTAATGCTGTTTCTGTACTATGATGAATTCTAAAACCTGACTGGAAGTCTTCAAATAGACCATTCCTCTGCAGATGATCAGTTAGCTGTTTTACAACTACCCTTTCAAGAATTTTTGAGAGAAAAGGAAGGTTGGAGATTGGCCTATAATTAGCTAAGATAGCTGGGTCAAGTGATGGCTTTTTAAGTAATGGTTTAATTACTGCCACCTTAAATGCCTGTGGTACATAGCCAACTAATAAAGATAGATTGATCATATTTAAGATCGAAGCATTAAATAATGGTAGGGCTTCCTTGAGCAGTAACTAATGAAAATAACTCAGACAGAACAATCTGAGAGAAAGAGTCTAACCAAATACCGGCATCACTGAAAGCAGCCAAAGATAACAATACGTCTTTGGGATGGTTATGAGTAATTTTTTCTCTAATAGTTAAAATTTTATTAGCAAAGAAAGTCATGAAGTCATTACTAGTTAAAGTTAAAGGAATACTCGGCTCAATAGTGCTCTGACTCTTTGTCAGCCTGGCTACAGTGCTGAAAAGAAACCTGGGGTTGTTCTTATTTTCTTCAATTAGTGATGAGTAGTAAGATGTCCTAGCTTTACGGAGGGCTTTTTTATAGAGCAACAGACTCTTTTTCCAGGTTAAGTGAAGATCTTCTAAATTAGTGAGACGCCATTTCCTCTCCAACTTACGGGTTATCTGCTTTAAGCTGCGAGTTTGTGAGTTATACCACGGAGTCAGGCACTTCTGATTTAAAGCTCTCTTTTTCAGAGGAGCTACAGCATCCAAAGTTGTCTTCAATGAGGATGTAAAACTATTGACGAGATACTCTATCTCATTTACAGAGTGTAGGTAGCTACTCTGCACTGTGTTGGTATATGGCATTAGAGAACATAAAGAAGGAATCATATCCTTAAACCTATTTACAGCACTTTCTGAAAGACTTCTAGTGTAATGAAACTTATTCCCCACTGCTGGGTAGTCCATCAGAGTAAATGTAAATGTTATTAAGAAATGATCAGACAGAAGGGAGTTTTCAGGGAATACTGTTAAGTCTTCAATTTCCATACCATAAGTCAGAACAAGATCTAAGATATGATTAAAGTGGTGGGTGGACTCATTTACATTTTGAGCAAAGCCAATTGAGTCTAATAATAGATTAAATGCAGTGTTGAGGCTGTCATTCTCAGCATTTGTGTGGATGTTAAAATCACCCACTATAATTACCTTATCTGAGCTAAGCACTAAGTCAGACAAAAGGTCTGAAAATTCACAGAGAAACTCACAGTAACGACCAGGTGGACGATAGATAATAACAAATAAAACTGTTTTTTGGGACTTCCAATTTGGATGGACAAGACTAAGAGTCAAGCTTTCAAATTAATTAAAGCTCTGTCTGGGTTTTTGATTAATTAATAAGCTGGAATGGAAGATTGCTGCTAATCCTCTGCCTCGGCCGGTGCTACGTCCATTCTGGCAGTTAGTGTGACTCGGGGGAGTTGACTCATTTAAACTAACATATTCATCCTGCTGTAACCAGGTTTCTGTAAGGCAGAATAAATCAATATGTTGATCAATTATTATATCATTTACTAACAGGGACTTAGAAGAGAGAGACCTAATGTTTAATAGACCACATTTAACTGTTTTAGTTTGTGGTGCAGTTGAAGGTGCTATATTATTTTTTCTTTTTGAATTTTTATACTTAAATAGATTTTTGCTGGTTATTGGTGGTCTGGGAGCAGGCACCGTCTCTACGGGGATGGGGTAATGAGGGGATGGCAGGGGGAGAGAAGCTGCAGAGAGGTGTGTAAGACTACAACTCTGCTTCCTGGTCCCAACCCTGGATAGTCACGGTTTGGAGGATTTAAGAAAATTGGCCAGATTTCTAGAAATGAGAGCTGCTCCATCCAAAGTGGGATGGATGCCGTCTCTCCTAACAAGACCAGGTTTTCCCCAGAAGCTTTGCCAATTATCTATGAAGCCCACCTCATTTTTTGGACACCACTCAGACAGCCAGCAATTCAAGGAGAACATGCGGCTAAACATGTCACTCCCGGTCCGATTGGGGAGGGGCCCAGAGAAAACTACAGAGTCCGACATTTTGCAAAGTTACACACCGATTCAATGTTAATTTTAGTGACCTCCGATTGGTGTAACCGGGTGTCATTACTGCCGACATGAATTACAATCTTACCAAATTTACGCTTAGTCTTAGCCAGCAGTTTCAAATTTCCTTCAGTGTCGCCTGCTCTGGCCCCTTGAAGACAATTGACTATGGTTGCTGGTGTCACCAACTTCACATTTCTCAAAACAGAGTTGCCAATAACCAGAGTTTGATCCTTGGCGGGTGTGTCGTCGAGTGGGGAAAAACGGTTAGAAATGTGAACGGATTGGCGGTGTACACGGGGCTTCTGTTTAGAACTACACTTCCTCCTCACAGTCACCCAGTCGGCCTGCTTTCCCAGCTGCTCGGGATCTGCCAGAGGGAAACTAATCGCTGCTAAGCTACCTTGGTCTGCACCGACTACAGGGGCCTGGCTAGCTGTAGAATTTTCCACGGTGCGGAGCCGAGTCTCCAATTCGCCCAGCCTGGCCTCCAAAGCTACGAATAAGCTACACTTATTACAAGTACCATTACTGCTAAAGGAGGCCGAGGAATAACTAAACATTTCACACCCAGAGCAGAAAAGTGCGGGAGAGACAGGAGAAGCCGCCATGCTAAACCGGCTAAGAGCTAGTAGCTGCGCTAAGCTAGCAGATTCCTAAAAACACACAAAGTGAATAATGTGTAAATAATTTAGAGGTGATTCAGCAGAGGGTGTGCTTTAGTTAAGGCACGTGAAGATTACACTGTGAAACAAATCGTTATCTAGGTAACTAGATCAATCTAACTGCACAGATTAAACAGCTAACAGATACAGCAAAACACCGCTGTGCTCCGGAACAGGAAGTGATACAATACCGCAGTGAGAGCCAACCACCAGTAGAGGCAAGCAAGAGCTGTCAAAAGCCCAAAAGATTGTGTGAAAAAAACATATTAGCCCACTGTCAGGCATCAATAAATGCTAAGGGTTTTGAGTACAGGAATAGAAGACATCAGATGTCAGAATCTGACATCTACTCAACAGATTTTGATGCCTATCAACACAACAATGAGTCAACATCACTCCCATTCACTGATAAATAAAAAAGTGACACCTCAACAACTCCCTACCATATTTTGCATTGCACACATCTTTTTGTGCAAAATCTCTCTCCAAACTTGCACTGCATACAAATACAGTTCTGGTGGCCATGTCCAGCATGTTTTTGAAATTGTAGGAATTACTCTGGATCCAGGACAATCACAAACCCAAATAATCTGAATTGTCTCTCTCAAGTAAGGCATTCAGGGCATATGGCAAGGCTCACAGCATCATTAGTGAAGTTGAGAAAAAATTTCATTTCAGACAAAGGCACCTAAGCCACTGGTTTCCGCAACCCTCCCCATGTAATTTAATTTTGTTATGTTACAGCCTTATTCCAAAAAGGAGTAAATTCATATTTTCGCTCAAAATTTTACTCACAACACTCCATGTTGTCCTTTCACCGGCCCACGTTTTTTGTTCAGGGTCGCACAGCGGATACAGCCAGATCTGCAATAGCATTTGGCACAAGTTTTATGCCAAATGCCCTTCCTGACACAACTCCAGTGTTACCTGGAGCAACACATACAGCCGATTCGATGGCTGGGCCACTCAAGGACATCCTGAGAATTGTCCTGAAGCCACCCCTTTGATATCTTGGCTGTGAGCTTAGTGTCACTGCCCTAATGGAAGTTGGAACATCACACCAGTCTGAGTTCAAGAGCGCTCTGGAGCAGGGTTTCATCCAGGATGTATCTGCACAATGTTGCATTCAGTTTTCCCCTCAATCCTGACTAGTCTCCCAGTTCCTGCCGCTGAAAAATATCCCCACATGGCTGGTGCCTGGTTTCTCCCAAACATTACGCCTGACATTCACACCAAAGAGTTCAATCTTTGTCTCATCAGACCAGATAATTTTGTTTTTCATGGTCTGAGAGTCATTCAGGTGCCTTTTGGCAAAATCCAGGTGGGCTGCCATGTGCCTTTTACGAAGGAGTGGCTATCGTCTGGCCACTCAATCATACAGGCCTGATTGGTGGACTTTTGCAGAGATGATTGTCCTGAAAGGTTCTTTTCTCTCCACAGAGGAATGCTGGCGTTCTGACAGAGTGACCATCAGGTTCTTAGTCACATCCCTGACTAAGACACTTCTCCCCAATCACTCAGTTTAGACGGGGTGGCCAACTCTAAGAAGAGTCCTGGTGGATCCAAACTTTTTCCATTTACGGATGATGGAGGCCAATGTGATCATTGGGACCTTCAAAGCAGCAAAAGCAGCAAAAATGTTTCTGTATCCTTCCACAGATTTGTGCCTCGAGACAATCTGGTGTCAGAGGTCTACAGGCAATTCCCTTGACTTCATGCTTGGTTTGTGCTCTGACATGTACTGACAACTGTAAGGAGCTTATATGTAGACAGGTGTGTGCCTTCTCCCAATCATGTTCAAGCAACTGTATGTACCCCGGTTGAACTCCAATTAAGCTGTAGAAACATCTTAAGGAGGATTAGTGGAAACAGGATGCACCTGAGCTCAATTTTGAGCTTCATGGCAAAGGCTGTGCATGTAATTTTTTCATTTTTTTTTTTTAATTTTTAATATATTTGCAAAAATCTAAAAAAAAAAAAAAAAAAAAAAAAAAAAAAAAACTTTTTCACATTGTCATTATGGAATATTGTGTGTAGCTTTTTGAAGAAAAATCATTTCATTCATTTTAAAAAAGCACTAACACAACAAAATGTTTAAAGCACTGTGAATACTTTCCGAATGTATTTTATTTCTGTAGAAGCTTTGATATTTACACAATATTTCTTGTTTATTCCATTTCCAGCTTCAGTAGAATATTAAAAGTTAATTCCTCTTTGAAAAGGTGTAATTGCATAATGTGGACGTAAAATTTTGATGATATTCTTCCATTCATTTATTTTCTATCTAGCTTACTCCAATCAAGGGTCACAGGGGAGCTGGAGCCTATCCCAGCAGTCATAGAGCATGAGGCGGGGTACACCCTGCACAGGACGCCAGTCTATTGGAGGAGGATAATACTATTCACTGAAATCATTTTTGGGACAATACAGTAGTGTTCAGAATGATAGTAGTGTTATGTGACTAAAATGATTAATCCAGGGTTTGAGTATATTTCTTACTGTTACATGGGAAACAAGGTACCAGTAGATTCAATAGATTCTCACAAATCCAACAAGACCAAGCATTCATGATATACACACTCTTAAGGCTATGAAATTGGGCTATTATAAAAAAGTAGAAAAGGGGGTGTTCCCAATAATAGTAGCATCTGCTGTTGATGCTACAAACTCAAAACTATTACACTCAACAAAAATATAAACGCAACACTTTTGGTTTTGCTCCCATTTTGTATGAGATGAACTCAAAGGTCTAAAACTTTTTCCACATACACAATATCACCATTTCCCTCAAATATTGTTCACAAACCAGTCTAAATCTGTGATAGTGAGCACTTCTCCTTTGCTGAGATAATCCATCCCACCTTAATCTTTTTAGTCACATAGCACTACTATTATTCTGAACACTACTGTGTATTTTTGAAAAAAGCAGCTTTGAAGACAGGTCTCATTATTTGTCTATTTTTTCCCAAAAAAAAAAAAAAATTATGTTCCCATAAGTTGTTATGATTGTGGCATAAATAGTTTAATATGTTTGTATCACAGAGTTTGATGTCCTAACATTGAACTGAGGGAAGTGTCGGTGGAGGAAAGAACGGCTCCTCCTCTGCAGGTATTAAAAAAGTTGTATCCAGATCTTCTGATTCTAATCAGGTGTTAAAATCACATGTGTCTCAACGTGATGTTCTGAGCCAACCCTCATTTCACTTGGAAATCTGTCAAATCAGAGAAGTCGAAGGTGCCCTATGCTGCCTTTCGGTGTTGTTTTCTGTGTCAGCTGAGGGAGAGATTGTGTGCACTCTTGTGTTTGCTGGACTATGGTATTTCAACAACAATCCCAGGGCATAAAAATGTCAGACTGAACCAGAGGTGAAAGACTAGGAGGGAGGGTTAAAAATTCTCGACAAATTGGCTCCCATTCAGGACACAGAAGCCTGCTGTTGACAGACACTCAGACACACAGGCAAACAGGTACTGGGAGCGACATTTAATGCCACCATCATGTCTTGGTTTTCAGCAGCTTTTGCTTTTGCTTGCTTGAGCTCATACTCATAAACACATCGGTGCTGTCACTTTGGCTGCTGTTGGTTTTGCACTCACGGCGATACCGTAGTGACACAGGCCCATTCACACGCGGATACCCGACACTGAGCCGCTGCTATCACAGACAGATTAACGCTGGCAGCCCTCCATCATCCCTCCATCAATCCAATGCAATTCCTCCTCTGTCATTATACCACGTTCTAACTCTTTCCCTTCTTTCATTTCTAATTTCATATTATCCCTCAGTTCCTTTCTTCCCCTGTCCCTTTTGCATGCCATCCATCATTATCTCTTCATTCATGTGTTCTGTGTTTTCCATCTTTTTATTCCACCCTTGCTTGCATAACACTTTACTAACTCCAGTCTTTATTCCATCCTCATTCTCTTCCCAGTCCATTGTTACTTCATTCCCAGTCTGCTTATTTCTTTCCTTGTGTCCCTCTTCATTTTTTTTTTCACTTTAGTCTTGATTTGACCTTTCTCTTCCTCAATCAGCTCTTTTTAATTTTCTTCCTTCCTTTCACATTCTTTGCTTTGCTCATTTCCTCTAATCCTTTGCCTTTTCCCCCCTCCCTGAACAAACCTTCTCCATTATTTATTCCCTATGTCCCCATCCACACATCTGTATTGTGAGCCTGGTCTCCTCCCAAGATGTCGACATATCAAGAGTTTTGACATTTCATTGCTATTGGATGCAGAAATCCCCCTTCAGTGTCTGACCTGAGACATATGGGGATTTTGAGCTTCAACAAAATACATGCTAAAATGTTATGAATGCCATAAAAATCCCTTCCACACCCCTTAACAAAGCAGCACTACCTGCCGCAAGAATGTATTTTGACTAGCTTTTGGTTTGTTTGTTGTTTTCCTTTCAGCTCCTGAAATAGAAGGCACCCCCCCCCCCCAAGGCCTGTCAAAAATGTTCACTTACACTTGCATTTAGCATCAAGCATCAAGGCTTGTTTCAAGAATTTATGAAGTTAAGAATATGCTCATGAAATTTCATCAATAACCATTCAGAACTTTTTGTGCTCATTATTGCTATATCTCAAACATGCTTCTGGATCCGGGATCCAGAATATATTCAAGATCAAATCAAAAATGACATATTATTTCCTATTATTAAATGTGAAATTAATAGGAAATCTAATTCATCTGTTCGCAAAATTTGTCGAAGTTCATTATTCATAAATATTTCAATGAAATGTTGTTGACTGCTTAAAATTTGTTCTCGATCCTAGATCCAAAACATGTTCCAGATCAAATTCATATTAAAGCCATCATTCTTGGGGGTATTATCCATCTGCTCATCAGATTTCATCAACATCTTGTAAAAGCATTCCCAATCACAACCAAAATGGAATCACTTATGGGGTTCCACAGGGGTCCGTCTTAGGCCCCTTGCTCTTCTCCCTTTATATAGCACCCCTTGGTCACATATTGTCGCATTTTGGGATGACCTTTCATTGCTATGCTGATGATACTCAGGTATACATGCCAGTAACTGCTGGTAATCAGTGGTGGGCACAGATAACCAAAAAATTAACTTCGATAACAGATAATCAGATAACTGAAAAGTTATCTTTGATAAAGATAAACTCCACTATTGTCTCTGATACATTTGCAACTGCTAACAAGCTGAATTTGAGTTTTAATGCCACAATCGCTTTTGGAAGCATAAAAACCGACATAACACAGAAATAATGAGTCAGCACCCTGAGTGCAGCCACAAAGCCTCGTTCTCTACCAATTGCGATGCTCCGGTCAGGCGGAGGTCTTGAAAAATAAAGGCATCCTGACTTATGGTTTTGTGTGAATACTGATAGAATAACTCCATTAATGTCAATTCTGTCATTTGTACAAAGTTAAAATATAACATATATCTTTTAATGTTGAATAATGCACTAATTCTGAGGTTTTGTAACAAAAACAGACAGATCGCAAGGGATTCTGGGTAAATGTGCCTCTGCTAAACACTGATTGGTTCAGTCATTCATTATGTAAACCAACACATTAATGTGACGTGTGTTGTGTGTTGGTGTTTACAGATAAATGTGCTTTTGTAAAATATTCCAGTTTTAATTTGTAAAAACAGGCATTTTTACGGAGCCCTGGAAGTGTCATCGCAAAATGTTTTGCATGTGGAGAGAATGTGCACTCTTATTAGTGTCGTGCGCACGTTTTATGATGTATTGTCTTGTCAATATTGTCTTGACACATAAATGTTGGCTTTACACTGTGCGAGTTTTGGCACTTTTTCAGATGATTTTTCATTTGTGTGAGAAATTTTTGGACCGAGTTTCAGGTTAATCACGCGTCCTGCATCGTGTAGTGTACATGGACTAACAAGCTGTGTTCAACATCTCACGAGCACCTCCTGATCGCCGATCGTATGGTCGAATGAAAATCAAACCTGTTTGATATTATTCTGGTCTGGCTGCTGAAGAGCTACAAGCATCCAACCTCTCGCACTGTGCCCAGCAGGCGGGGAAGGCGGCGTAGAGACAGGAAGCAGAAGTGAGGATGTCGGTCCAGCTCTGATGCTAGGCTATGTAAACAACCACACCGGCCAGCATTACCGAGCCTCTTCCTCTCAAACGCTAGATCCATCACACACAAAATGCACGAATTGGAGCTACAGATGGCCACAAACAGCTTTGTGCGTAACTGCACTGTTATTTTCATCACGGAGACGTGGCTTCACCCGCTGATCCCCAACGCTGCAGTCGAGCTAGCAGGCTGCACGCTACACCGGCAGGACAGAACCACTGATTCGGGTAAGTGCAGAGGTGGAGGACTCTGTGTTTATGTGAACCGTGAGTGGTGCTGTAGCAGCAGGATCACTGACTGTCACTGTTCTCCTGATTTAGAGGTGCTGGCAATTCACAGTAGTCATTGTGTTTGCTGTTTACATCCCACCCGATGCTAACATTAGCACGGCCTTTAGTCTCTTGCTCGCCTGGGTAAATAAACAGCAGCTGGCCCACCTGGATGGCATTTGTATTGCTGCTGGTGACTTCAACCATGCATGTTTAAAGACTGTGCTCCCTAAGTTCGTCCAGTACGTGAAGTGTGCCACCAGAGGGGAAAAACCTTTGGACCATGTCTACTCAAAAATAAAACATGCGTACAGAGTCACTCCCCTCCCCCATCTCGCTGGATCAGACCATCTCTGCCTGTCCCTCACCCCCACCTACACCCCCCTGCTTAGGCAAACAAGGCCACAGTGGAAGACAATCCAAACCTGGCCTGAGGGAGCGTTCTCCCAGCTACAGGACTGCTTCTCACAGACTGTATGGGATTTATTCTCTAGCCACAACCTACAGGAGTACACTGACACTGTACTCTCCTACATTAGGAACTGTGTTGACACTGTCACCGTCAACAAAAGAGTCAGGGTTTTTCCAAACCAGAAGCCCTGGATGAACAGTGCAGTCCAGTCTGTATTAAAAAGCCACAACACCACCTTTAAATCAGGGGACAGGGTCCTGTACAGCGCTGCCAGGTCCGATATGAAAAGAGGCATCAGAGAGGCCAAGGCTGCTTACAAGGAAAAGATAGAGGACCACTTCATTGCAAATGACCCCAGAAGGATGTGGCACGGAATAAATCATATAACCAACTACAGAAGCAGCAACCCAGGAAATGCTAGGTCTGACACCTCACTGGCAGAGGAGCTGAACCATTCTTTGCCCGCTTTGAAACAGACAGACCAGCAGCAACTCCACACCCACCACCCTCCAGCACTAGCATGCTAACACTTCAACAAATCAAAGTGAGATGTGTGCTGAAGGCAGTGAACCCCAGAAAGCCGGACGGCCCCGATGGTGTACCTGGAAAGGTACTGGAAGCGTGTGCTGACCAACTGGCTGGAGTTTTCACCTGCATCTTCAACCTGTCCCTGTCGTAGGCCACCATTCCACCCTGCCTCAATCCACCACCATCATTCCAGTCCCAAAGAAGTCAGCAGTGGAGAGCATAAATGACTACAGGCCTGTTGCACTTACGCCTGTGGTCATGAAGTACTTTGAAAGACTGGTCTCTCAGCACATCAGAGCCTGTCTGCCTCCAACTCTGGACCCCCACCAGTTTGCCTACAGGGCAAACCGCTCCACAGAGGACGCTATCACCACAGCTCTCCACACTGCGCTGAGCCACCTGGAGCACCAGGGGAGCTATGTGAGGATGCTCTTCCTGGACTTCAACCACATCATTCCAGAGATCCTGGTCCAGAAATTGACACATCTGGGCATCTCCACCCCCATCTGCCAGTAGATCAAGGACTTCCTCACAAACCGCCCACGGTCCGTGAAACTTGACCCCCACCTTTCCTCCACCATCACACTCAGCACCGGTTCCCCTCAAGGCTGTGTACTGAACCCCCTCCTGTTCACTCTTTATCATCATCATCATCATCATCATCATCATCATCATCAATTTTATTTATATAGCGCCAAATCACAACAAACAGTTGCCCCAAGGCGCTTTATATTGTAAGGCAAGGCCATACAATAATTACGTAAAAACCCCAACGGTCAAAACGACCCCCTGTGAGCAAGCACTTGGCGACAGTGGGAAGGAAAAGCTCCCTTTTAACAGGAGGAAACCTCCAGCAGAACCAGGCTCAGGGAGGGGCAGTCTTCTGCTGGGACTGGTTGGGGCTGAGGGAGAGAACCAAGAAAAAGACATGCTGTGGAGGGGAGCAGAGATCAATCACTAATGATTAAATGCAGAGTGGTGCATACAGAGCAAAAAGAGAAAGAAACAGTGCATCATGGGAACCCCCCAGCAGTCTAAGTCTGTAGCAGCATAACTAAGGGATGGTTCAGGGTCACCTGATCCAGCCCTAACTATAAGCTTTAGCAAAAAGGAAAGTTTTAAGCCTAATCTTAAAAGTAGAGAGGGTGTCTGTCTCCCTGATCCGAATTGGGAGCTGGTTCCACAGGAGAGGAGCCTGAAAGCTGAAGGCTCTGCCTCCCATTCTACTCTTACAAACCCTAGGAACTACAAGTAAGCCTGCACTCTGAGAGCGAAGCGCCCTATTGGGGTGATATGGTACTATGAGGTCCCTAAGATAAGATGGGACCTGATTATTCAAAACCTTATAAGTAAGAAGAATTTTAAATTCTATTCTAGAATTAACAGGAAGCCAATGAAGAGAGGCCAATATGGGTGAGATATGCTCTCTCCTTCTAGTCCCCGTTAGTACTCTAGCTGTAGCATTTTGAATTAACTGAGGGCTTTTCAGGGAACTTTTAGGACAACCTGATAATAATGAATTACAATAGTCCAGTCTAGAGGAAATAAATGCATGAATTAGTTTTTCAGCATCACTCTGAGACAAGACCTTTCTAATTTTAGCGATATTGCGTAAATGCAAAAAAGCAGTCCTACATATTTGTTTAATATGCGCTTTGAATGACATATCCTGATCAAAAATGACTCCAAGATTTCTCACAGTATTACTAGAGGTCAGGGTAATGCCATCCAGAGTAAGGATCTGGTTAGACACCATGTTTCTAAGATTTGTGGGGCCAAGTACAATAACTTCAGTTTTATCTGAGTTTAAAAGCAGGAAATTAGAGGTCATCCATGTCTTTATGTCTGTAAGACAATCCTGCAGTTTAGCTAATTGGTGTGTGTCCTCTGGCTTCATGGATAGATAAAGCTGGGTATCATCTGCGTAACAATGAAAATTTAAGCAATGCCGTCTAATAATACTGCCTAAGGGAAGCATGTATAAAGTGAATAAAATTGGTCCTAGCACAGAACCTTGTGGAACTCCATAATTAACCTTAGTCTGTGAAGAAGATTCCCCATTTACATGACAAATTGTAATCTATTAGATAAATATGATTCAAACCACCGCAGCGCAGTGCCTTTAATACCTATGGCATGCTCTAATCTCTGTAATAAAATTTTATGGTCAACAGTATCAAAAGCAGCACTGAGGTCTAACAGAACAAGCACAGAGATGAGTCCACTGTCTGAGGCCATAAGAAGATCATTTGTAACCTTCACTGTACTATGATGAATTCTAAAACCTGACTGAAACTCTTCAAATAGACCATTCCTCTGCAGATGATCAGTTAGCTGTTTTACAACTACCCTTTCAAGAATTTTTGAGAGAAAAGGAAGGTTGGAGATTGGCCTATAATTAGCTAAGATAGCTGGGTCAAGTGATGGCTTTTTAAGTAATGGTTTAATTACTGCCACCTTAAAAGCCTGTGGTACATAGCCAACTAATAAAGATAGATTGATCATATTTAAGATTGAAGCATTAAATAATGGTAGGGCTTCCTTGAGCACCCTGGTAGGAATGGGGTCTAATAGACATGTTGATGGTTTGGATGAAGTAACTAATGAAAATACCTCAGACAGAACAATCTGAGAGAAAGAGTCTAACCAAATACCGGCATCACTGAAAGTAGCCAAAGATAACGATACATCTTTGGGATGGTTATGAGTAATTTTTTCTCTAATAGTTAAAATTTTATTAGCAAAGAAAGTCATGAAGTCATTACTAGTTAAACTTTACATGCACAACTGCTCTCCGACCAATCCCACAAACAACATCCTAAAGTTTGCGGATGATACCACCGTGATTGGGCTCATCTCACGGGGGGGGGCATGAGACCGACTACAGAGACGAGGTAAATTGACTGACAGCATGGTGTTCAGCTAACAACCTGCCGTTGAACACCACAAAAACAAAAGAAATAATCCTGGACTTCAGGAAGAACAGGGCTGACCCAGCCCCGCTCTACATCCAAGGGGACTGTGTGGAAAGGGTCAGCTCCATCAGGCTCCATCAGGTTCCTGTGGCCAACACCACAGTGGTGGTGAAGAAAGCCCAGCAGCGACTCCACTTCCTGAGGGTGCTCAGGAGAAACAATCTGGAGGAGAAGCTGCTGTTGTTCTACAGAGCCACCATCGAGAGCATCCTGACGTACTGCATCACAGCGTGATACGGGGGGTGCACAGCAGCAGACAGGAGAGTGCTGCAGAGGGTGATCAAAACAGCCCAGGGGATCACTGGCTGCTCTGTGCCCAGCCTGGAAGACATTGCCAGCTCTCGCTACCTCAGCAGAGCTGCCAGCATCTGCAAAGACACATCCCACCCCAGCAACCACCTGTTTGACCTACTACCCTCCGGCTGACGGTATAGGTTAAACAAAACTAGGACAAACAGACTCAGGGACAGCTTTCTCCCCAGAGCGATCACTGCTCTGAACAAAAACAAATCACTCTAATCCACACCTTCAAGTTTCTTGTGCAATGTCTGTGAACCATGTCCAATATTCCCATGCAATATGATTCCACAGATGTATATAATTCTTGTTTTACATTACTTAGTCCACATTTCATATGAATTTATTTTACCTTATGTTTATATTAGTTGTACATATACTCTGAATAATTTACTGTTAAATTTCACTATCTTTTATTTGGCTAAAAATTACTCGCACCACGGAAAGCACCTTTATGCAGTTGCACTCAAATCTTGTTGTAATGCAAATTACAATGACACTAAAGGCAATTCTGATTTTGATTCTGATGATGCTCAGGTATACATGCCGGTAACTGCTGATAATCTCATACAAATAAAATCCTTTAGAGGATTGCCTTGCATCAGTGAAAAGCTGGATGTCTAGCAACTTCCTACTTTTTAACTCAGACAAGATTGAAATGATGGTTCTTGGTCCAGCGAAACATTGCCATCAACTGGACCAGCTAACGCTTAGTGTAGGCTCACGTATCGTACAACACACTGACACAGTGAGGAACCTTGGGGTGATTTTTGATGCTACTTTGTCCTTTAACCTACACATTGGAGCTATTATGAGGACTGCTTTCTTCCACCTGTGAAACATAGCAGAGACTCTGATCCATGCATTTGTTTTTCTTGATTGGACTACTGCAGTGTTCTATTTTCTGGTTTACCGCAGTGCAGCATTAGTGGTCTCCAATCAGTTCAAAACGCTGCTGCCAGACTCTTGACATGAAGCAGAACATTTGGCGACATTACACCCATTTTGGTGTCTCTTCACTGGCTTCCTGTCCCTGTGACATCAGATTTTAAAGTTCTGCTATTAACCTATAAATTATTCACGGACTAGCACCTCCCTATTTAGCAGACCCAGTCAAGCCCTATGTACTGGCCTGGGCTCTGCGTTCTCAGGGTGCAGGACTACTTTGTGTCCCTAGGGTGAAAAAAAAGTCTGCGGGCCACAGAGCCTTCTCTTATCATGCTCCTATTTTGTGGAATGATCTCCCTGCATCAATAAAACAGATTCTGTAGCGACTTTCAAGTCCAGACTTAAGATGCATGTACTATGCTTCGTACCCTTTTAAATTAATTTTATTAGTAAACAGAGCAGGTCTCAGCCTCAACGTTATGTAAAGTCTGGGTCTGTTAGTGAAGCTTAGGGCGAGTGGCTGGCCATCACCTTAGTATTTCTTCTGCTTTCCTGTTGCTTAATGCTGACAAATTATACCTTCAGTGTGTTTTTTTCTGGCTGATTGATTCTGGTTTCTTTTTCTCTTTGTGCGAGATGTGGCTGGATCCACGTGCTGGATTGGATGATTTCTGTGTCAGACGCAGGATGGACTTTGCTGTAGGAACAGATCCAACAAGTGGCTCAATGACCCCCTCCCCAACCCCCCCTCAATGGTGGACTGGATGCCTACATAGACTCTCGTCAATTGTTGTTGTGTTGTGTTCTGTATTGTAAACCTTTTTGGTAGAATAACCTAAGCAGTGGGTCACCCCATTGAGTCTGGTCTGCCTAAGGTTTCTTCCTCAGTATCATCAGAGGGAGTTTGTCCTTAACACTGTTGCATGTGTTCTTGCACTAGGGGTTGGTAAGGTTCGACCTTACTTGTGTGAAGTGCCTTCAGGCAGCTTTGTTGTGATTTGGTGCTATATAAAGTAAGTAAATTGAAATGAACCATGGCAACCGCTAATGTCATGATGAAATTCTGATCCATTATCAGGTTTCCTGGATGTTTGGGCTTGGTGGCCTCATGTTGGTGCTTCAATAAGCACACACAGTATTTTGTGATTATGGTTTTGTCCTTTGGAAAGTTGGTGTTAAGCACAGTACCTCTTGCATTCCAGACAACTGAGAAAAATCATGTTTGCCACATAAAAAAAAAAAAAAAAAATGACCATGGCAGTAATGTATTTTATCTGCATGGAATGTTGATTTGTCTGTGACTTATCCTGGGTTAGGTCAGGTCTGGAAGCATGCACTTGATCAGTGTGTTGCTGCATGGACTACTCTATGCAACGACCTTGGGTCCTGGGTGACAGCCACTCAGGGGCTAAACCAGTCAATCCCCACTTCTTGAACATAACTATCTATCTCCCACTGCCAGGTGAAACATGGTCATCCCATTGAATGTCTCCAATTTCACGCGCCAGTGTGCTGGATCATGTCCAGAGAAAAATGTAATAGCTTATGTTCCTCCTCATCTAAGTCTCGCCAAGTAAGTTTGTTTGACACAAAGTCATCCCAGCTTTACTCAACGTATGAAGAGACTTTGTGCCAAAGTCATAATCATTGTGTTACGTGAGTGGTAAGCATCCGTGATTCATAACTGGACAGTAAGACAGGAAACACCAGAAACCTAAATTCCTCAACCTTTATTGTCTGTCAAGTCACATCATGACTCCAATAATTCTTCAACAGCATCTTTAAGTCTCCAAGACCTTGGATCCAGAGACATGAATTTCACAGAGGCATTCAGGGTATGTGAATGCCTCTGCAAGTTTGATACTTTCACTGTATGCAAATACACTTGTGATAGCCAAGATCAAGAAGTCAATGAAAGCCTGGATTGTAGTCTTGACCCAGGACAATCCGGAATCCAGACGCATTCCTCACTCAGTTTCTGAAGTGCGTCACACCAGGTATCCATTAATTCTGCAAAACCACTGGTTTCTACAACTCTTCCCAACACCCAGTCCATGCAAGCACTGAGCAGTGTAAAAGCCACAACACATCTCTGTCTTCAGTATACAGAGACTTTCCCTGACTATAATGTCCGACAACTTATCTGAGATCACACAAATTCTTAGGACGTCCCAAAGTGAAGTGTGGTTAACTCAATGTGAACATCAGTACATGCAACAAATAAACACTATTGGTATCGTACTCAACAAGTACTCTCAGAGCTCATACAAGTCCATTTTTAGGAATGATTTTTTTTCTTGAAATGAGCTGGATCTACTTCACCCTCCATTACTTTCTAACTTGACAAGCTTGGAGCACTTTTGATTAGGTTTCAGGACATACCACATTACCGAGAAGAAACCACTGAGGTTTCAAGTTTTGAATGGAGAATGTACCCAACTCAAATGGAAGAGTCCAACAGCATTGGCTATCTGACTGACTGTAATTTGCCTGTCGTCCATCAACACGTGGTGAACACAATCAGTTGATCTCACACACACACACACACACACACACAAACAAAATCATAAAGTTGTAAATTTCTCCATAGTGGGGTGAAGTCCCATGTGAGCATTTCCTTGTTTTGAAAAAGGTGAAGAAATATGTTAAATTAAGCTTCACATTATAATGTAATTGCAATTATGATGTGCAGTTTATGTAAGAGCAGACAAGTTAACTGATTGTTAAAACCAAGTAGGCTTCTTCAGTATTTCCATTTGGGTTCTCACAGCAGATCCCACATTTTATGCCAGATGCCCTTCCTGATGTACCTCTACAATGTTCCTGGTCTTGAACCAGGAACATTCTGCTTGAGAAATAAGCACACTAACTGCTTGGCCACTATACTTATCTAGAATTTTAAAATGAAAACTGCTGGAAAGTAATGGACTGTTCAGTCAGTTCCTGAAAACTAATTGCACATTGTTCCTACTGCAGGACTGGACTATTCACAACTTTTCATTCATCATAACTATTAATTAATGAAATGTGAGTAAATGCAAGAAACAATCTGAAATAACCTGCACACCCCATTTTCAAATCACTTTGTTGTACAAGTGGTTCTTACATGTGTTAAACATAGGCTTCAAACACGAGCCTCGAGTGTCCTCGGTCCCACTGTAAAGGGGTTTGCCAGGAGAGATCTTGGTATGAGGATGTTTCAAAAGAAACAAACCCCAGCTAAAACCTCCACAAAGCGCCTAGGCACCAGGGCGTATGAAGAAAGCAATCTTGCAACTTCTCCCAGTGCTGCGGGGAGACATCTCTTCTGTGGCAGCACTCAGCTGGGTCATCCACCAGATAGTTCTGATCCTGGACCCCAGCAACAACACCATCAAAGGGCTAAAAGAATACAGTGAAACTACATCATTGTAAATTGGTCCATTGGGGAGAAGAAAAAGATCTTTCACTGCTTCACTTACTCAAACATGAGAAGTGGGGCAGGAGATCAAAGGCAGTATTTGAGGAGATAGGTACCATCTTGAAGAGAGCCCTCGGATACAAAGTCAGTAATGTTAAGGGTGCAACTTTAGACCCCATGTCTGGGGCCCACTGCACTCTATTAGAAGGAAATACAAGGCAAATGAAAAATAAAATGGTGGGTTAGGAGCTCCTACTGGACACTTGCCTCAAGTGTCCTCAGTCCCACTGTGAAGAGGGTTTGCGGGGACAGATCTCTGTATGAGGACTTTTCAATGAAAACGAACCCCAGCTAAAAACTCCACCCAGCAAATATGAAAAAGTCGAAAAATGATAAATTGTACTGGCCAATGTCTCCCAGGACAAAAAGGTCCCCAAATCATGCCTAGGCACCAGGGTGTGTGAGGAAAGCAAGCAATGGTGCAACTTCTCCCAGTGCTGCAGGGAATGATCTCTCCTGCAGGAGCACTCAGCTAGATAATCCACCAGATCAGCACAGTTCTGATCCTGGACTCCAGCAGCAACAGCCTCAAAGGGCCAAAAGAAATTTACGAAACTACGCCACTGTAAATTGATCCATTGAGGAGAAAAAAAACGATCTTCTACTGCTTCGGTTACTCAAGGCATGAGAAGTGGGCCAGGAGGAAAAAGGCAGTATTTGAGGAGCGGATAAAAGAAGCGGATTTACCAACGGAAAATAAAATTTCAAAAAGGGGTTTAGTGGAAAAAGTGAAGGGGTTCGACACGGTGAGCAGGGAAGGCAGGGCTGGTGAGCATGGCTGGGCTAAAGGAAAAAAACAGAAAAAAACACAGGGGTTATAAAGGAGCAACAAAAACAAAGAATACAACCAGCCTAAGAAAGTTCTAACTGGCCAAGAAGTTACCGCGGTGGTTACAACAAACTGGTGATGAGTGGAGAGTGAGACTGGGTTTAACTGCTGCAGCTTGAGGTGGAGACAATCAGGGTGTGACGAGGAGCAGGTAAGCTTGATTAGGTGGAGGTGGAGTGGAAAGTCAGTGAGCCACGCCCAGCTTAGCACACAGACGCGCACTCAAACACGGAAGGATGCTCTGCATGCAGAAATGACATTGTATGAGATGCATCTCTGAGCTCCAGTATGTTATACCGCCACCTTGGGAAATTTTCTTACACCTGCTTTCCCTTGCTGCCTTGTTTCCACACCTCTGAATCACTCACTTACCATCTCCTGTGGTTGTGCTTCTTGTTTTTGTGGTGAGTGAGTTTATGATGGGAATTAAATTTCATAACTGAACATCTTTTTGACCCTGGTCATATTAAGTTAAACAGCCCCTGAACACTTTTGAACACACACACACACACACACACACACACACACACACACACACACACACACACACACACACACACACACACACACACACACACACACACACACACCTCCATTAGGTCCAGTAATGTTCTTGATGTAGCTCTAGTGCATACCCATCTTCCCCATGTGAATCCTATATCTAATAACAGCACTTGTTAGTCAGAAAATCATCATTCCAGTTCACACATTCGATTTTTCAGTTCTCATCTGTTCATTTCATTCGATTCTCCACAGAATGCCATGCAGAATGAGAACTCAACTCCCTCCTGCTTCTCAACTTTTGTATGCGCCAAAAGCAACATTGCATGTAATGAGCATAAAATATGTGTCGACATTTATTCAGTCATATATATATATATATATATAAAGTATTCACAGTGCTTCACTTTTTCCACATTTTGTTAAGTTACAGCCTTATTCCAAAATTGAGTAAATTCATTTTTTTCCTCAAAATTATGCTCACAACATCCCAACATGACAACATGAAAAAAAGTTTTTTTGAAATTGTTGCAATTTTATAAAAAATAAACAACTAAGAAATCACATGTAAAAAAGTATTCACAACCTTTGCTCATTACTTTGTGAGCAAAACGTCAAGTCTTCCACAATTATGACGCCACCAGCTTGGTGCACCTATCTTTGGGCAGTTTTGCCCATTCGTCTTTGCAGCACCTCTCATTCTTGATCAGGTTGGATGGGGCCTGTCAGTGCACAGCCATTTTCAGATCTCTCCAGAGATGTTCAATCAGATTCAGGTCTGGGCTCTGGTTGGGCCATTCAAGGACATTCACAGAGTTGTCCCGAAGCCACTCCTTTGATTTCTTGGCTGTGTGTTTAGGGCAGGGGTGGGCAATTAATTTTTACAAGGGGCCACATGAGGGACCTGAATTGTGTCAAGGGGCCATATCAATGGTATCTTTAGCTTAATTCTGCCCAACTGTCTTCCATTGTAAAATGCACTTAGTTACATAATGTGTATCATTCAGTTCATGAATATCTGAAGTTTTTAATAATGAGGACTGTTGTATGCTAAAAATTTCACATTTAATTACTAATTCGCAGCTGCAGTGTACAGGTGGAGTGAAAAACAGAAGACACGTGGTCTGAAACATCTTACAGGTGTGAACCACACGAAATCCAGTCAAGTCACATATATAAACACACAATGACACGTTCGCTCTTTTAGCTTCACAATAAAAGCATCTGACTAGTTTAACCAGGCATTTTCAGAATAAAATAAATTTCTGGCAACTCAATTTTTACCATTACTGCAGTTCTTCCAACATGACAACTTTTCACATTATAACTGTAAATATTGTAAAACAATTCTACTCAACTTTTTTCATTGGAAAATGCACTTAATTGCATATTTTGAATAGCTGGTACTGGTAACTGGGAGAATAAAACTATTCTGTAACTATTTATAATTAGGCTATGTGAAATTGTAGTGTAGAGGTCAAATACAGGCATACAATAATACATCAAACAATATCTTGCAATGTTTTCAACCTCATTTCACCTCTTCAGTGAGAATAATCCAGGCGGTTCTGGGCTTCAACAAGGGCATTGAAATCTGGCTGAATGTCAGAAGTGGCTATGCGCAGAACAGCTGAGAGGTGGTCATCAGTGATAGAGGATCTGTGTTTAGATTTGTTGAACTTCATCACTGAGAATGTCTGTTCACACACGAATGTAGAGCCAAAGAGGGCTAGGATACTCTGAGCATGTCTCCTCAGGTGTGGATAGCTCTCCTTTTTCAGAGAGGAGTAAAAGTCCAGCAGTGAGACCGACCTAAAGTGCTCTGCCAGAAGTATGTCAGACTGTAGGTCAATGAGTTCCATCTGAACATCACTTGGTGCATTATCAACACTAAAGCTGAAGAGAAAAGAAACCATGTGCATTTCACTTTCAAGAGTTTTGAAATCTTGAAATCTCCTTGAAAACTCTTCATGCAGAGCTTCTAACATGGTTGCGTACTTGTGGAGGTGATTGGCTGATCTTGTGGTTTCCTTTAGTGTTGGCAAGTGGGTCAGAATGTTGTCCTTCACTTGGTTCAAGAGAAGCTGCAGCTTTCTCATGAAAGCCTTCACTGCACTGTACATCTCATACACAAAAGCACCCTTGCACTGCAGTTTGACATTTAGTTCATTCATAAGTGCAGTCACATCCACGGCAAATCCGAGGTCTGCCACCCAGTCTTCATCTGAAAGCTCTGGGATGTCATGTCTTTTCTTAACACAGAAAGCCTGAATCTGGTCTTTCAGGTCCCAGACACTTTTCAGTACTTTGCCCAAGCTGAGCCACCTGACAGCACAGTGATAGCTTATTTCACTATGTTCTGTCTCATTTTCCTCCAGAAGTGCAACAAATTGTCTGTGATTTAATGCTCTCGCTCTGATGAAGTTCACTATTTTAGTTACAGCATCAACAACGTGATTAATTTGCAACACTGTCTTACATAAAACTTCCTGATGTATAATGCAATGTAAAAATGTTAATTTCTGCACAGGGTTGATTTCTGTCACTTTATCCTGCATTCTCTTTAGAAGCCCAACATTCTTCCCTGTCAGATTTGGACAACCGTCCGTTGTCACACCTGTTAGCTTTTCCCATTTCAGTCCTAATTTGTCCAAACATGCATTTACCTCTGTGAACAAGTCCAAACCAGTGGTTGTCCCTTTCATTGACTGCATGGCTGCCAGCTCCTCTGTGATTTGAAAGTCCGCACTTATCCCATGTAAAAAAATTAGTAGCTGGTTGGTGTCACGTACATCACAGCTTTCATCTAATGCCAGAGAAAAACAGTCAAAGTCGGCGGCTCTGTTCTTCAGCTGAAGCTCCAAGTTTCTAGCGATGTCCTCCACCCGCCTCGTGACAGTGCGTCGGGAGAGTGACACGTTCTCAAACGCGTTCTTTTTCTCTGGACAAATCAGTGAAACAGAGTCCAATAAGCACTCCTTAACAAACTCTCCGTCAGAAAACGCTTTACTTTTTCTGGCGATTTTGTGAGAGATTACATAACTTGTCCTGGTGGCTGCATCTCTGGTGGTGTGAAGTTTGGTAAAAAGTCCTTGTCGGGCTTGCAGTTTTGCGAGCAATGCAGGAGACTCCCTCGCGCGCTCGTCATCTGACAAATTTCTGTATTTATCCTCGTGCTTAGTCGTGTAGTGGCGATTCAAATTGTAATCTTTAAACACAGCAGCTTCTGTACCACAAATTATGCACACGGCTTTACCTTTAATTTCTGTAAAGAAATACTTGGCAGTCCACGTCTTATTGAAAACACAACATTCGTTATCGATTTTTCTTTTCTTAGCATGAGCTGACATTTTGAGGGTGACCTGGCTAGCATCACATCCCGCTTTCACCTTCACACACATACGGAATAGGCGCGAGCGTATTTTCAAAATAAAAGCAGCACAGTTGTATTTCATGCATAACATCGTTATTTTTTCAATTTATTTTTTAATTTATGATTGGCCTCACGCAGGCCGGACAGGGATGCAGAAAGGGCCGGATGTGGCCCGCGGGCCGTGGTTTGCCCAGGTCTGGTTTAGGGTCATTGTCCTGATGAACCGTTGGCCCAGTCAGAGGTCAAGAGTTCAATCTTTGTCTCCTCAAATCAGTGAATTTTGTTTCTTATGGTCTGAGAGTATTTCATGTGCAAACTCCAGGTGGGCTGCCACAGCATTTCACTTTTCCACATTTTATTATGTTACAGCCTTTTTCCAAAATGGATTAAATAATTTTTTTCCTCAAAATTCTACACACAATACCCCATAATGACAATGAGAATTTGTTATTCAGATTTTTGCAAATTTATTAAAAAAAAAAACAAGGTAATCCCATGTACATCTGTATTCACAACCCTTGCCATGAAGCGCAAGTGCAACCTGTTTCCACTGATCATCCTTAAGATGTTGCTACAGCTTAATTAGAGTCCATCTGGGGCAAATTCAGTTGATTGGACATGATTTCGAAAAGGACATACCTTTCTACATATAAGGTCCCACAGCTGAAAGTGCATGTCAGAGCACAAACCAAGCATGAAGTCAAAGGAATTTTCTATAGACCTCAGAGACAAGATTGTCTCAAGGCACCAATCTGGGGAAGGGTACAGAAACATTTCTGCTGCTTTGAAGGTCCCAATGAGCACAGTGTCTTCCATCATCTGTAAATGTAAGAAGTTTGGATCCACCAGGACTCTTCCTGGAGCAATTCCTAGAGTAATGTAACAAATTGTGGAAAAAGTGAAGCGCTGTGAATACTTTGTGGCTGCACTGTAAATGAGGAAGGTTAAGTCAGGAAAAGCATATGGCCAGTGGGCAACCGGCATAAACTTTAACGTAAAGATGTAGATAACAAATCACATTTCTACACTGGGCCACTTGAGACCTGGGTCAACAACAACTGCCAGCCATACTGTTGTCCAGCAGGGTGCTGGTGAAGACTGTGCTGCTGTTGAGCAAAGAAAATGGAGACGGGGAGGGCATGTCCAGAGGTAGCAGAATGTGTCAGGATGAAGGTCCTGGGTCTTGATTGGGGGGACGTTTCCGCTTGCTTGGCTAACGGGGGAATTCCCCTTTGGCTGATTTGGTAGAGGAATGGTCTTTAGTGCGAGCCGTCCGGGGTTCGATCCCACCGCCGTCCCGGCCACAAAGGTCCTATGGTCACAATTGGCATTGTCGGCAGGATGTGGGTAGTCACAGAATATGCTTAAATGCACCTGCAACTACAGTCACAAGAAGAGCAGGAAGGGGAAAATTGTGGAGGTGAGAGTCATTTCTTTAAATGTTTGCACAAACATAGCTAAAGGGAGGGAGTTATTTGATATGAAGTGGAGGAGTTATGGGCTTTTCACACTGCAAGTGTCAGACCCAGCAGGCAACGCCTCCCAACGTGTCATTTACATCATGTTGGATGCGGCAAGGGGGGACAGAGATTTCTACGTCACACTCTGACTTTTTCCAAAGCCCGATAAAGCTGAGCGAATGCCAGCTTTAAAAACAGCAGTAAAATGAGTCTCCCATCATCCTGCTGGGAGAAGCTTTTTTTCAGCTACTTTTTGGAGTGATGCAGAGCCGAAAGAGGACTGATGACTTGGTGGGATCGATCGAACCATGACAGCGTGCATAGCCGCATGGAGGAGCCATTGTTCAGGCCTCATTCCAGGGCAGAGCGAAACAGGCAGCCGGGATGATGGAGCAGACAGACTAAATCTGAAATTCCTCACTTTTGGAAATATACAAACACCCAGTTTGACCAACGGCGCTTAGTTCTGCAGCTTACTCGAGGTGAGAATAATTTAAAAATAAAACGTGATGTTGCTGCATTACTGAAGGTTTAATGCTCGGCTAATGTTAGCTTAGCCTTTTAGCACAGTTGAGCTCAGTGAATGATTTCATTTGTAAATGTTTCAGTCAATTTTTATTTTTACCAAATAAAGCTACAGCTAATTCTGAGACCACAAAAAAAACAAAAAAACTCAAGTTTAAATAACTTAGATTGTTTACGGGTTTTTGTTTTTTTTCTGTGGATTTTTTCGTTTTTTTACTGTTTGGTGTTTCTTTGTATTTTAAGAATTTTTTTTTATTTGTTGCACAATCAGAAACATTTGCTGTGCAGGCAATCTAAATACAGATGCACTTCAAAAACTTCTAGTGATGAGCTAAACACCATGAAGTACGGTCAGAAGAAAACATCTCTGCTCTTCAAAATGGGAGAAACGTGTCTTCAACAACTTCACCAGAGGTCAAAGCTGCAGAGGAGACGTTCATCTGATTAAATGCCCCGAGCATCCAGCAAACCAACTCCTACTTCTATGCGTCTAAAGCAGGAGTGGCTAAGTTCGGTCCTCGAGAGCCACATTCCTGACACTCTTAGTTGTCTCCCTGCTCCAACACACCTGAATCCAATGAAAGGCTCATTAAAAGTCTGCTAATGAGTCTTTGATTGGATTCAGGTGTGTTGGAAAAGGGAGACAACTAAGAGTGTCAGGAATGTGGCTCTCAAGGACCGAACTTGGCCACCCCTGTTCTAAATAAAACAAAGGCTCTTTAAACAGCAACTATTTTATTATTTTTTAAAAAGCTGTTTCATTTTATATTTTAACCATAAATGAAAGGATCATTAAATATGTCAATTAAGTCAAAGTTCAGTCAAAACACATTTACACAGTTAGAAGCCCCGCCCCTGTTGTGCACAATTTTAAAAGATTCACAATCACTCGTCAAATTTGTATTTTAGAAATTACTCTGTCCTGATCACATCATTAAAGACAATCACATATTCTGATGTAATTGCAAGTTGAAATGACTCAATTAACAAAATGATTTCATCATGAGGTTTATGTCAGGTTAAGAAATCCTACTTTACAATCATATTGCAGTCAGTGTTAAATCATCTCCTGCTGTATTTATAATAAACATTTGTATTTATTTACAGTGTCTTTTTCTGGTTGAAATGCAGATATGAATATCTACCAGACTTATAAATGTACACATTATTTTCCAAGCTGTTTTAATTGTCTAAAAATAAATGTCCAAGGTTCCTTATGTTAATCAAGAAATCATCTCATCTGAAACAACACGTAAGGGCCCCTTCAACAGTGCGAATTTGCGTTTTTCGAACTGCGCATGAAGTGCGCGTGAAGCAGGAATCGTATGCAATACGTGTAAAATTGTAGCTGCTTCCAATGCCTGGTACACCTGTTGCTACAAGTATTTGTGCACACCAGCAGCTGAAAGACAGAGTGTGTGCTGTGAGAGCCCAGTGAACCCTCTCGCGGCAGGTGTCGGCCAAATTCGAGTTGACACACACGAACATCAAACACCGCTCGTTTGGCACTTACAAAATGTGTAGCCATCATCAAAACAGTCAGCAGATGATTACTGTCGAGCTGGATGTGAAATTTGTGTAAATGCCCCCACGTGTGTGGAGTTACAAAAAACCACACACTTGTGGTGCATGTGTCTCGCACATGTGCACGTGTGTCACAACCAGCACCCCATCTCCTCCCAACACATCTGGTGTGCTGGGGGAGCACACATGCATAAAATGCTTATATGTATGTACAGATGTGATCACATGGGGGCCAAACAGCCAGGTCGGATTGCAGCACACAGCATGGGGAGGGGCCAGTCAGCTCATCGCAGCACACTGACAGCTGGATGGTGGCTCAGTGCACACATTACAAACACAGAAACCACCGCCAGGACAGTTATATAAATAATTACGACAATACCTACATATGCAATTACATAACAAATAAGGAAAATGAATGACCACATAACACAGAGTGACACGTTGGTCTGGGCGCTGAATGGACAGGGGAGGCGTATCGGCCCACAGCCACTGTTGTAAAGGCAGTGGTGGGCACAGTTCCACTAATCACTAAATATCGAAGCTAATGTTTTCATTATCAGATTAGCTTTCCAGATACCTTTGAAACTCATCATCAGACCAATTATCTTCTGATAAGTTTTGGTCCAACAATTTTTAGACCACTAAAATATTTTGCATTCATGGTGAACAAAGCTTAACAGTTACAAACATTTTTTAAGTATAAAATTAGTTGAGTACCTACCTGTTAAATGACTTGTAGTAAATGTGCAGTTCTATCCTCTGCAAACAGTAGAGAACTGATTCTAGAAGAAACTGCTCTATCCTCTGCAAACAAAGGAGAACTGGTCACAGAAAAGAAAAATGCTCATTTCTTTTGACCCCATACTGATATGTAGGGGATATCACCCAAGTCATCTAGAGACATACAGTTTTAACTTATGGTTAAAATTTTAACCGAACTAATTTCGGACAAGTTATTTAAATTAACGTCACGTCTGAAGTTTTATAAAGTAAATATATCAGATATATGTTTTGTTTTAAAGTAATGCACTAATTGTGAAGGTTTTAGTGTGGACATGCTGTGTCCAGATGCATTATGGGTAATCTCAGTACATTCACGACAGAAGAAATGCATTTGAGACGCTCTGATCAGACTCCACACAGACAACAGCATTAAAATCTTTGTATATTGTGCCTAAAATTCTCGTGAATATATTCTCTGGGTTTATAGATGTTGTTATTGTGTTTGTTTTATGTAAAAATGCCAGAAGAAGCCCAGGTTACTTCTCCATTATTTTCAATTGGAATCATTGCAATTGATTCCTGTTTGTGCTTTAGAGTCCTGCTTATGTCAAACACTGTCTGTTGTCTTTGTTCCAGAGTAACAGACATAACCTTTCTGAAATTCAGTTTGCATTTATTAAATTCCACGTACCTTAAATGTAGCAAACACGGATTATCTGGAATTTTGTTTTGGCAAGTTTTCACGGTCTCGACTGCCATTTACTGGCCAGTAGTGTTCATGGCAGTATGAGCATCTGGATGCCAGTAGATAGCAGTGTTCTATTTATTTTGACCCCAGTTATATCAGACAGATGCCAAATCAGTTCACAACTTGTTTTTTGCAAATGGCTTTTTTTTTTTTTAACCAATAATAAAGGCATATTTTACAAAAGCACATTTATATGTAAACACCAACTCACACCTCACATTAACGTGTTGGTTTTTACATAGAATGAATGAGTCAGCCAATCAGTGTTAGCGGAGGATCATTTACCCATAATCCCTTTGGCATCTGTCTGTGTTTGTTACAAAACTTTGGAATTAGTGCATTATTTAAAATGAAAAGATATGTGCTATGTTTTACCTTTGTACAAATGACAGAATTGACATTAATGCCGTTATTCTGTCCGGAATAATTTGATGATTTTTAAATCAAAACCATAACTCAAAACTGCCTTATTTTCCAAGAACTCTGCCTCACTCCAGCACAGCTGTATTCGGTTAAGGAGTAATGGCTTGTTTTGTGTGTGTAGAGTTGAGCTTAGCTTCTCTCAATTGCTTTACTGTAGCAAAATGTGTAATAAACAAAAGTTTTCAGCAGTGGGCAGGGCACACAAAGACATAAGTGCTGACTCACTGTTTGGGTCTGTGGTTCCCTTTCCTGCTATCAGAAATGATTGTGGTGTTAACACGCAAAATCAGCTTGCTAGTAGCTGCAAGTGTAGTGGAAACAATACTGAAAGTCGGTTAGCTGTAGCTTCCGATAAATCTTTGGGTGGTTTATCGGTTTAGCTTTATAAAAGATAACTTTTCATTTAGCTGATTAGTTGTTATTGAAGCCAACTTTTTGGTTAGCTGTGCCCACCACTGTGTAAAAGCTCTCTGTTCCTGGATGTCTCAGCTTGAGAACATGTTTCGTGTTTGGAAGGACATGAACTTACAACATTCCTTCATGAGGCGCATGTCTCTGCCTGCTGTCCTCATGTGGAAATATATAAAACATCTTTGGCTTTTGCACCGGGCTGCAGCGGCTGCACACAGCACACTTCCTTCATGTCCTTGTTGATTTCAGGCATTGTTCTGCTCCGATTACAGGCCAGCGATGGTAGTGCAGTGGTAAAGTTTCCATCTGGTAATTAGAGCTTACAGGTTTGAATGGTGTGAGTGACATTTTTTTATTTTTTTTTAGTCAGGGTTATTTAACTGCGGGGTTCTGTATTGTGTCCCATTTTATGTATTATTTATATCAACGCAGTGACATTCATTAATTATACAGCTGTTTTTTATTTTATTATCCTCCACATCAGCGGCGTAATGTGGTGCACCTTGTCCCAGCTGCTCGCACTGTGTTCCTGCTCGCATGACACCATTGTGTGCACAACACTGGCACACCAGGATTGTGCACGCCTGCCAGTCGGCTCAATGTTTTCATAGTTTCGCTTATATGAGCTGTTCCGCCGTGTGTCGCCCAGATTTGTACTTAATTGTACTATGTGTGAAGGGGCCCTAAGCATGGTTTTAATTTCGAGATGAAGGAAGGTTTCTAAAGAATCTTTTCTTTTTACTATTTTAATTACAAGTTTTTTAATGTAACAAACTTTTTACAGTAATCAGAAAATAATTTTTGAGATAAAAAACATTTGCAAGGATTTTCTTCAGAAAACTGCTGTGTATAAATGAGCACTTTTGTGACACATTACTGCACTGCAGTCTTCTGTGTTTTGGCCTGAGGTCTCATTTCTCTTGGACAGCATTAAACTACATCACAGTACGCAGCGGCGAAAGTTGGACTGGGTTGAACTTTGATCGCGGCAGCTTGACAACAAGCGTGTGGTTTATGATGCGATGCTTCACATAAAAAATGCGAAGCGTCTCAATGAAAATAATGCTTTTAGACTGATCCTTATCACATCTTACACTGTCAATGCTTGCAGTGTGAAAGGCCCATAAGGTAGACCTTGTGTGACCAAATGGAAGGGAGGTAAGATCAGGAGCATTGGTGGTGGGTTGAAATTTTCCCTTCATTGGATGAATGGGAGGAAAAATGGTGTAGAGTAATCCTGTAGGATGAGTATATTAGGATGAGTGGTCACTGCAACACTAGAAATGAAAGAGGTGGTGATAAATGTCATCATCACGTATGCCCCATGAGTGGGATGTGAGATGGAGAAGAAAGAATTCCAATGTCAATTACATGAGGTAGTAGTGAAAGTGCTTGAGGAAGAAATGGTGGTGATTGAAGTGGGCATCAAACTGTCAAAGGGCATGTGAGTGGATTCAGGATGTGGTTGAGTCGATAAAGTGTCAAAGAGACAAATGTAGGTGGGCAGATGTGGTGAATTTACAAATATGGAAGTGTGGCAGGTGGAGAGGAGCACAATGATGATACGGAAGCATGGCAGGTGTGGAGAAGCACTATGAAGACTCCTTCAATTGCCTAACAAAGGATGGCTACCCCTCCCGGTCATACTCTCTGCCAATGTCTCGTCTCTGGTAAATGAAATGGGTCATATCTTCAGTCAGATGGCTACAGAGAGGGACATCCGAGACTACTCTATTTTATGTTTTTATGAAACATGCTTGGACTAAGATACCAGATGATGCCATAACACTGGCAGGCTACACTGTTTACAGAGCCAACTGCAATACTGAGGAATGCGGCAAAACTCGCGATGGAGGAACAGTGATCTTTGTCAAACAATCATTGAGCACCAACAACATGGGACAACCCCAATTACGATGAAGTCAGGACGTTGTGTAAAATGTAAATAAAAACAGAATACAGTGATTTGCAAATCCTCTTCAATGTATATTCAATTGAATACACCACAAAGACAAGATATTTAATGTTCAAACTGTTAAACTTTATTGTTTTTGTACAAATATTTGCTAATTTTGAAATGGATGCCTGCAACACATTTCAAAAAAGCTGGGACAGTGGTATGCTTACTACTATGTTACATCACCTTCCCTTCTAACAACAATAAGTGTTTGGGAACTGAGGACACTAATTGTTGAAGCTTTGTAGGCGGAATTCTTTCCCATTCTTTCTTGATGTATGACTTCAGTTGTTCAACTTACTGGGGTCTCTGTTTCATATTTTGCGCTTCATAATGTGCCACACATTTTCAATAGGCGACAGGTCTGGACTGCAGGCAGGCCAGTCTAGTACCCCCACTCTTTTACTACGAAGCCACGCTGTTGTAACACGTGCAGAATGTGGCTTGACATTGTCTTGCTGAAATAAGCAGGGACGTCCCTGAACAAGACGTTGCTTAGATGGCAGCATGTGTTGCTCCAAAACCTGGATGTACCTTTCAGTATTGATGGTGCCATCACACGTGTAAGTTGCCCATGCCATGGGCACTTACACACCCCATACCATCAAAGATGGTGGGTTTTGAACTTTGCGCTGATGACAATCTCAATGATCTTTTTCCTCTTTTGTCCAGAGAACATGACGTCCGTGATTTCCAAAAACAATTTGAAATGTGGACTCATCAGACTACAGCACACTTTTCCACTCTGCATCTGTCCATTTCAAATGAGCTCGGGCCCAGAGAGGGTGGTGGCGTTTTCAATTTCAATTCAATTCAATTTATTTCCTTTACATAGCGCCAAATCACAACAGAGTTGCCTCAAGGTGCTTCACACAGGTAAGGTCTAACCTTACCAACCCCCAGAGCAACAGTGGTAAGGAAAAACTCCCTCTGAGGAAGAAACCTCAAGCAGACCAGATTCTAAGGGGTGACCCTCTGCTTGGGCCATGCTACAAACATAAATTACAGAAATAATTCACAGAACAATTCACGGACAAATATACAAGAACTGCTGTTGGTGATCTAAGGTGATCGCCGGCCACTAGCCCTAACCTTCAGTAAAAGACCCAGAATTTAGGTGAAGTTGAAGCTGCGGCCCACTTCAATTACTAATAACATGAATTAAAAGAGTAAAAAGCGTAAAACAAAACTGCACCAGTATGCTAGCCATATGAAAGGGAAAATAAGTGTCTCTTAAGTCTGGACTCCACTGAATCTGATTGTTTTATTGACGCAGGGAGATCATTCCACAGAACAGGGGCATGATAAGAGAAAGCTCTGTGACCCGCAGACTTCTTATTCACCTTAGGGATACAAAGTAGTCCTGCACCCTGAGAACGTAAAGCCCAGGCCGGTACGTAAGGTTTAATTAGGTCAGCTAGGTAGGGAGGTGCCAGTCCGTGAACAATTTTATAGAGTAGTAGCAGAACCTTAAAATCTGATCTCACTGGGACAGGAAGCCAGTGAAGAGACGCCAAAATGGGTGTAATGTGGTCAAACTTTCTGCTTCATGTCAAAAGTCTGGCTGCAGCATTCTGAACCAATTGGAGACCCCTAAGACTGCGGTAAACCAGAAAATAGAACATTGCAGTAGTCCAATCTAGAAGAGATGAACGCATCAGCCTCAGCATCAGCCATAGACAGGATGGGACGAATCTTCACTATATTTCTCTGGTGGAAGAAAGCAGTCCTAGTAATATTTCTAATATGGAGACCAAAGGACAATGAAGGATCAAAAATTACCCCAAGGTTCCTCACTTTGTCAGTGTGATGTATGACACATGAGCCTAGGCTGAGTGTTAACTGGTCAAATTGATGCCGATGTCTCACTGGACCAAGAACCATCATTTCAGTCTTTTCAGAGTTTAAAAGTAGGAAGTTTCTAGACATCCAACTTCTCACTGATGCAAGGCAATCTTCTAAGGATTTTATGTGAACGAGATTACCAGCAGTTATCGGCATATATAACTGAGTATCATCTGCATAGCAGTGAAAGGTAATCCCAAAATGCCGCAATATGTGCCCAAGGGGTGCTATATAAAGGGAGAAAAGCAGGGGGCCTAAGACAGACCCCTGAGGAACCCCAAATTTCATGTCACTAAGGTTAGAGGTAGTGTTACTGTACAAAACACAGTGAGAACGACTGGTCAAGTATGACGTCAGCCATGCGAGGGCACTCCCAGTAATCCCAAAAGGATTTTCCAGCCTATCAAGTAGAATATGATGATCCACTGTATCAAATGCAGCACTGAGATCTAACAGCAACAGAACTGTAGTGGTGTCCGAATCCATTGTAAGCAGAAGATCATTCACCACTTTAGTTTCTGTGGAATGATATTTTCTAAAAGCAGACTGCAGCGGCTCAAAGAGATTATTCTCAGTAAGATGTAAGCTGCCGTGACACCACTTTTTCCAGAATTTTAGAGCAAAATGATAGATTTGATATCGGCCGATAGTTTTTCAATACACTAGGGTCAAGATTAGGTTTCTTAAGTAATGGTTTAATCACTGAATATTTGAAACGTTTAGGAACAGATCCAGAAGTTAAAGAAAGATTAATAATTTCCAGCACAATCAGCCCAAGAGTGGGCCACAGGTTCTTAAACAGTTTTGTTGGTATAGGATCAAATAAACAGGTTGTGCTTTTTGTTGACGTTACGAGTTTCGTCACCATGTCTAGAGAGATACCATCAAATTCTGTAAATCTAGGTAGTACCTCAGTAGTGGCGCCCACCTCAATAGCAGGGTGTAGTGGCTGGGTTAAGGCATGCTGGGATATGTTCAACCTAATGTTATCTATTTTCTGTTATGGATAAGACACGGATTGAGGAGCGGTCCAGTATCTGACTGAACCCAGCATGAAATAATCAGAAGCAGTTCCAAAAAGAAAACACATTTATTTTCTCCCTTTGTGCTATACATGAAATACTAAATAATTACAGTTCTGGTGAGGTGAAAAGGCGGCGCGCTCTCTCAGCGTCTCAACAGTCGGAGTCCGAACGTTCAGGACTCAGGAGTTCCGCCAACACCCCCCCAGGTAACTTTCCCAGACTGTACTCTGCGAAGGAGGAACAGAGATGAGATTATTCAACACATATTACTATGAAATATTGTTTAGAGGCAAACTTATCAGCTACAAGTTTAGGTCTGTTTCAAAACTTAGTTCAAAGAGGCTGCTGCTCACAGCTAGTGGAGGATCATTAATCCGCATGCCACTGCCGTGAGGAGCACGCCAAACAATTTCCACCAATAATTACTTATAGCTGCGTATAAACGCCAATTTACATTCACGGATAAACTTTTCAGAATATTCACCTCTGTCGTGTGCTGATAACGTTTGCCTCTCACCCTCGTCCTCCTTCACAGGCACGATGTCAGACCCTGAAACGGTCCTCAGCGTCCCCACACGGTCGTCACAAGGTCGTATTCTCTGGCAATCTTATCCAACTCACTGCTGGTTTAAATGTAGTTCTTCATCACTACATTGGTACCAGCTGGAAGTCCTCAGATCTGCACGTGAACATCACAGGTGTCGTGGATTGTCCTGATAGAGAGCCGCACAAGAATGCAACAGGTGCAGCCAATCATCGTAACAGAGGAGAGAGACTCTTTTGCAGCACATTTTCCTCAGAGAACAGCCCCAAATCACCTGGGAAGGAAAATAAACACAAAGCAACCCAACCTTATCCAGCCAAACCCCCCCCAACACACAACAATACCCCCCCATCAACGGGAAGCCTCCCCAAACCAGACCCAAAAACAACCCCACACATCAAAGGCCAAAGCAGAAGGAGGGCAGAGATCACAGCAGGCAGGAGAGCCGGGAGATGCGGTAGAAAGGCTGGCCGGCACCAAAAAAAAAAAAATCCCAAAACAACCCCAAGCACAAAAACAAAACACACACAAAAAAAAGGCCCCCAGCATCCCCCCCCAGAGAACACCACAAACATACCCCAGGGAAGCACACCGGGGTAAACACAAAAGAAAAACACAATACCCAACCCAACACCCCCCCCCCCCCCCAGAGGACCATCACATCAAACCCTGGGGAGGAACAAAAAACACACAAACCCAAAAAACCCCAACAAAAACCCCCCAACACAGTAGAACACAGGTCAAAGGAAAAACAAACAACGCCCTCCCCCAACATGTGGAGCCCGACTTCCCCCAGGGGACATCGTCGTCAACCCCAGGAGCAACAACCACGGCAGGAGCCATCCAGGAATCCCCAGGCATACACGGGAGCCTTAACATCCCCCAGAGGACTGTCCCATCAACCCCAGGAGACACCCCCACAACCCAGGAACCCCACCCAAGCCCAACACGGCCAGTCGGCCCCACAGTCAACCTCCCCCCAAGAGGACCATCCCATCAAACCCCGGGGGGAAACAGGAGGAAACAAAAACCCCAAACCCCCAGGGATTTCCAAAAACCACCCCAGGAGCAAACAAAAACTACAGAAAGCCCCATTGACCTCCCCAGCACCCTGAAAGACCCTCCAGATCCGTCGGGAAACACGTCGTGGCAATCGGCACAGGACTACTAAGCCAGAGAAGCCAATAGGAAAAACGCAACCCAGCTCCACCCCCAAGGGAAGGGGAAAACCGGCAAGATGGCCGGTGTCGACCCCCCGACTATATTCCAGCCTACTGGGAGGGGTGGGCAGCGGAAAAGGCGTACGGCACTGGTCGGCCCCACCGCTCCGACTGGAGTATATCCCCACTGCCCGACACCTCAGCAATGCCAATGGCGAATGGTCAGAGGCACGCTGAGGCTGGAGAGGAACCGGGAAACAACTAAATCTAAGAAAAGAGCCCTGGACCCCCCCCCCCAGGTGCAGAGGTCCTCATGGGAATGCCCAGCAACCAACCTGCACCACCCCACAACACCAAAGACGAATGGCCAGAAGTGTGTGAGGCTGGGGTTAGGGGACAGGGACATAAAAACCAACAAAATAAAACGACCCATTCCACTAACAAAAATTAAATAACTATAAACAGTAAAAAAAAAACACACGCTTACCTGAGTCCAAATGAACTCCGACCAGCCAGCCTGTTCACCCCACCAGAACTACCTCAAGTGCTACACACAAAAACTGGTTTACAAAAACTTCCATTTATATCCCACAAAAATGTCCATAAAACACCTGGAGCCATGTTATGATGCTGTCTCCTGACGCTCGTTTGACCGGGGCAATATGGCTGTTCTGACCCTTCCAAGTTGCATTGGCTCGTCCATTAGAGGAGCTAGAGGTCCCGTCGGAGGAGTCTCAGAGGAACGAAACCCCGAGACAAAACACCCCGCTCGGACACTCGCCCTCTCTCTCATCCACGCTCCTTAATCCGATCGTCTAGACGAATAACCAAGGATATTAACTCATCTAAATCCTTCGGTTCATCACGGACGGCTAGCTCATCTTTCAGGGAGTCATTCAACCCGTCTACAAACACCCCCCTCAAAGCAGCAGCGTTCCAACCAGACTGAGCGGAAAAGATTTGAAAATCCACAGAATAATCAGCTGCGCTTAGTCGCCCCTGTCAGAGGTTCAGCAATCGCTGAACCACGGCATTTGTTTTCACTGGATGATCAAAAACCAAACGAAGTTCCCGGGAAAATTCGTCAAAGGATTCTAGCAGTGATGATTTATTGCTCCCAAATCATCTCCAGGTGCATCTGGACTTTCTCCTGAAATGGAACTGCTTCTGCCGCTGGGTCCATATTGGTTTGGCCAGAGAATTCTGTTATGGATTAAGACGCGGATTGAGGAGCGGTCCAGTATCTGACTGAACCCAGCATGAAATAATCAGAAGCAGTTCCAAAAAGAAAACACATTTATTTTCTCCCTTTGTGCTATACATGAAATACTAAATAATTACAGTTCTGGTGAGGTGAAAAGGCGTCGCGCTCTCTCAGCGTCTCAACAGTCGGAGTCCAAACGTTCAGGACTCAGGAGTTCCGCCAACACCCCCCCAGGTAACTTTCCCAGACTGTACTCTGTGAAGGAGGAACAGAGATGAGATTATTCAACACTTATTACTACGAAATATTGTTTACAGGCAAACTTATCAGCTACACGTTTAGGTCTGTTTCAAAACTTAGTTCAAAGAGGCTGCTGCTCACAGCTAGTGGAGGATCATTAATCCGCATGCCATTGCCGTGAGGAGCACACCAAACAATTTCCACCAATAATTACTTATAGCTGCGTATAAACGCCAATTTACATTCACGGATAAACTTTTCAGAATATTCACCTCTGTTGTGTGCTGACAACGTTTGCCTCTCACCCTTGTCCTCCTTCACAGGCGCGATGTCAGACTCTGAAACGGCCCACAGCATCCCCACACGGTCATCACAGGGTTGTATTCTCTGGCAATCTTATCCAACTCACTGCTGGTTTAAATGTAGTTCTTCATCAGTACATTGGTATCAGCTGGAAGTCCTCAGATCTGCACATGAACATCACAGGTGTCGTGGATTGTCCTGATAGAGAGCCGCACGAGAATGCAACAGGTGCAGCCAATCATCGTAACAGATGATTTGTTAGCCAATAGTGCATGCTTATAGTCTAAGATAGCATCACGTCATGCAAGGTGAAATACTTCTAATTTTGAACAAAGCCATTTCCATTCTAGACCTCTTGCTTTATGCTTGAGGTCACGCAGGTAATCACTGAACCAAGGTCACTGCGATTTGGGGGAGCGCGGTTTCAACACAGGTGGTGCAATCATGTCGAGTGTCGTTTTGAGCACTGAGTTTAAACTATCCACAAGTCTGTCTACTGACTGGGTATTTGTCAAAAGTGAGGCTAAGACATCAGGCAATCTACCTTCTAGTTCAGTCTTAGTTGAGAAGTTGATGCATCGCAGTAATGATAAATAAGGTTGTTGTTCCACTAAACACGGCAGTGAAACTGTAAACTTAATGAGTGATCAGAGACCACTGATGTAAGAGGCATGATGTCAATATTCGTGACAGCAATACCACGTGCGAGAACCAGATCCAGGGTATTTCCACTAATGTGCGTCGAATCCTGAATGCATTGCTGAAATTCTAATGCATCCACAATTTCCATAAATGATTTGCAGAGGGGATCAGAAGGCTTATTTATATGAACGTTAAAGTCACCGATGATCAGAATGTTATCTGCTCTCATTGACAAGTTAGAAATGAATGCACCAAATTCATCTAAGAATTCAGAATATGGGCCAGGAGGCCTATATACAGTGACAAAGTAATATGGCTGATTTTTATTCTTCTGACCTTGGCAATGCGTAATATCCTGAGCGGAGCAGAGAATCAGATGCTCAAACGAGTTATAGTTGTGACCCCCAACCGCTAATAAGCTAAACCTAGATTTATAAATGAGAGCTACACCCCCGCCTTGCTTCGCATCACGAGGGACGTGAATAAATGTATATACTGGTGGGCAGGCCTCATTTAGGGGAGGACAGCTGTAGGTTTAAGCCAGGTTTCACATAACCTAATCATATCGAAGTGATGATCAATAATTAAATCATTAATCAACAATGATTTTGGACAGTGATCTTGTGTTAATGAGACCCAGTCTAAGGACCTCAGTGGGGTTGACAGTTGAGCTGTTTGTGTTTAGGGGTGGTTCCAGAGTGGCATATATAAGATGCCTACAAGTAGGTTTAGGTTTGAGACATTCCACACGCATTGTAGGTAGCAGACATGAAATCTTTGATATTGCTGGAACAACCATTGAGCCATCCTCAATTTCAACATGATCCAATATAGTAATGGGTATTAAGTTTGCAAAGCATATCCCTCTATGATTTTTATGGATACATCTACGGGAGCAGGCCACACTCTCAACTTGTTGAAATTCCCTCCCTGGCAGATAAACTGCACTATCACCATAGTGGATTTTCTGCACTAATTTCCCAGCTAAGCTAATGTATTCCACACCCACATTTGTCATAAGCCTTGCAGGGTCTCTAATCACCTGCTCCGTGGCCTGCTGTAGATTGGCGTTTCTGGATGTTGTTGATGTATGGCTTTCGCTTTGCATGGTAGAGTTTTAACGTGCACTTGTAGATGTATCAACGAACTTTTCGGCCTTGCCACTTACTTGTGGAAAGTTCTCCAGATTCTCTGAATCTTCTGATTGTATTATGGACTGTAGATGATGGAATCCCCAAATTCCTTGCAATTGAACATTGAGAAAAAATGTTCTTAAACTGCCCCATCTTTGCTTGTGAATGGCTGAGCCTTTTGGGGATGCTCCTTTTATACCTAATCATGACACTCACCTGTTTCCAATTAACCTGTTCACCTGTGGAATGTTACATACAGGTGTTCTTTGAGCATTTATCAACTTTCCCAGTCTTGTGTTGGCCCTGTCCAGGATTTTTTTGAATGTGTTGCAGGCATCCATTTCAAAATGAGCAAATATTTGCACAAAAACAAAAAAAGTCTATCACTTTGAACTTTAACTTGCCGCTCATGTGAAGAAGGTTCTCCAGATTCTCTGAATCTTCTGATTATATTATGGACTGTAGATGATGGAATTCCTAAATTCCATGCAATTGAACATTGGGAAACATTGTTCTTAAACTGTTGGAATATTTTTTTGATGCAGTTGTTCACAAAGTGGTGATCCTCGCCCTATCTTTGCTTGTGAATGGCTGACACTTTTGGGGATGCTCCTTTTATACCCAATCATGACACTCACCTTTTTCTAAAGTCTATCAGTTTGAACATTAAATATTTTGTCTTTGTGGTCTATTTGACCGAATATAGAGGATTTTCAAATCATTGTATTCTGTTTTTATTTACTTTTCACATAACATGTCAACTTCATTGTAATTGGGGTTGTATGGGCCCCAGTGACCTCCCTCTTGCTGCCCCCAGTCACCATAGCAAGTTTGGTGTAGATTGCTTAATTACTGTGGTTGTCATAGCGAACAGGGTAACAATGTGTGTGTGTATGTGTGTTCACCATAACAGGTTCATCAGTCAGACAGAATGCTGATCATAAATGTAAAGTTGAATTGTCTGTTTCCATCGGCTTGTATCAGCAAACCATGAAAAAATTGAGCCGACAGGCAGGCGTGAACAATCCCGCTGCGACGGTTTCATGCACTTGACGGTGTCATGCACAAGCGTGCACAAAAACATTGCAGTGGGAATACAGTGTGAGGGTTTGGTAAGGTTAAACCTTACTTGTGTGAAGCACCTTGTTGCAACTTTGTTGTGATTTGGTGCTATATAAATAAAAATACATTTAAATTTAAATTGAGCAGCTGGAGCATCATGCAGCTGCTGTGAAAAAAATTTAAAAATACATGCCATCCACGGAATTCAAACCTACAATTTAGAAAAGCTCTGATTGCCAGCCAGAAGCTTTATCACTGCACTACCGTTGCTGTCCTGTAAAAGGTGTGGAAAAATGAGTGAAATCAACAAGTACATAAACATATTTAAAAAAAAAAAAGAGAAAAAGCGCCGTGATAACTGACCAAATGACATTTGTTACGGCGTATTTCTGCTGATACATGACTGAAAGTGGCATATTTGTCACACTGTTGCCTGGTCATATAGTCCTGCGGCGCGCTGCTCATAGGCCACGTGTGTCTTGTCAGACAGACGTGACATTCAGACCACCTGCTGTGTGTCCACATGACGGTCTGTTTCAGCTGGGACAGCCTGTCAATGTGTGTGCTCTCCAGCCCGTCGCAAAAGCGATATATGTTTTTATGTATTTCCATGTGAGGACATCAAGCACACACACACACGTCCATCAAAACACGGTACTTGTTCTGCAGCTGTGACTTCCAGGACCAGAGATGTCAACAGCTGTTGCTGTCGGCAGCCAGCCATGCCCCCTGTCCATTCAGCGCACAGACTAAGGTGTCACTCAGTCATCAGATAAGAGGTGCCTCACTCGCGGGGAGTGTTCGAACCACATGCACGCACTTGTTAGGGGGGGAGTGTGAAACACACACACACACACGTGTTGTGGGGGGAGCTGACACTCTGGCATGCCGCATGTGTACTTGGCAACTCCACAGTCTTGGGGCACTTAGACAAATTTCACCGCCAGCTCGAAAGTGGTCATTTGCTGGCTGTGTTCATGCTAATAGTGCAAATGGCCACACAGTTTCTAAGTTCCAAGTGAGCAGTGTTAGATGTTTGTAGTTGTCACCTGGAACTTGGCCGACACCTGCCGCGAGAGTGATTAAATGGGCTCTCACAGGGCACACTCTGTCTTTCAGCCACTGGTGTGCGTAAATAGGAGCAACAGGTGTACAAGGTGTTGGAGGCAGCTCCAATTTTACACATATTGCATACGATTCCTGCCTCATGCACAATTCAGGCGCAATTCAACCACTTTCCTAATATGTGTGAAGGGGCCCTTACAAAACCTAACCTTGTCTCCTCAGTTTAATTCAGTTTTAGACCTGTTTCACATCTGCTATTTCTCTCCAAGGTTTTAGAAAAGGTTGTTTTATGCAGTTACAGTCATTTTTAGAAGACAATCACATCCTTGAAAAATTTCATTCTTGATTTAGATCACAAAACAGCACTGAGTCAGCACTTTTAAAAGTACATCATGACGTCACTCTGTCTGGGGATGCAGAGAATACTGCTGTGCTAGTTCTATTGGATCTCACAGCAGCCTTTGACTTTGAGCATCACACAGTATATGTTTCCCGGTTAGAAGATCTTGTTGATATCCATGGTACTGGACTTAGGTGGCTTAAATCCTATGTGGCTGAGAAGACCCATTATGATGGTTGACCCTCCTCATCAATTCCTCCTTTTGGTTGGGGAGTACCACAGGGTTCTGTTCTTCGCCCAATTCTATTTTCATTGTACATATTGCCGTTGGGGTCAATTATAGCCGAGCACAACCTGTCATTTCATTGTTATGCAGATGATCTGCAAATCTATCTGCCTATGAGAAATAATGGTAGCAATGCTTTGTCATCATGATGTAATTGTATTCATGATGAAAAGCAGTGGCTGTGCCAACATTTTCCTGAATAATCGTAAAACAGAGACCATTGTGTTTGGACATTCTGACATGCCGAATTTTATTATGTCAAAGTTGGTGTTCTGGCTAATTATTTAAAACCAGCTGTCAAGAAATTGGGAGTGATATCTGACAGCTGTTTGAAGTTCCATCAACAGATAAACTCTGTTGTCAAAGCAAGATTCCCAGCTACATCTTCTGGCTCATGTAAAGTTCTTTCTCAGAAGACGTGCTCTTGAGGAGGCCATTCATGCTTTCATCAGCTCCAGACTCAATTACTGTAATGCACTTTATGCTGATGTTAACCAGTCTTCTATTGCATGCCTCCAACTTGTGCAAAATACTGCTGCTTTTAACAAATGCTTCCAGACGTGAGCATATTACACCTGTACTTTACTCACTCCAAAGGCTTCCATTTTGTTTTAGAATTGATTTTAAGATTTTAATGTTTGTTTTTAAAGCAATTGTTGGCATTGCACCTTCCGACTTGCCTGAAATTGATCTCTTCACACTTTCAGTTTGACATTATATGCATCTGGTCTGCTGTACTTGGAGGTCAAAATACAAACTATGGGGTGATTGTGTTTGTGGTCTAGCTAGCCCCAAACTGTGGAACAAGTTATCTCCTGATTTACGCATTATTTCTGACCCAGCACTTTTTAAATCAATGCCCAGCACTTATTTATTTAAACTGGCTTTTAACACCTAGTGGTGCTGTGACATGTTTGGTTTTTAATGTGCATTTTCACTCCATTCATTCATTCATTCATTCATTCGTCTCCTACCACTTAGTCCAAGTAAGGGACTATCCCAGGGAGCCTATCCCAGCAGTCATAGAGCACGAGGCGGGGTACACCCAGGACAGGACGCTAGTCTGTCGCAGGGCCACAAACAGACAAACAAACAAGCACAGACACACACACACCTACAGACAATTATAAGACTCCAATCCACCTAACCCGCATGTCTTTGGATGTGGGAGGAAACCGGAGCACCCGGAGGAAACCCACATACACACGGGGAGAACATGCAAACTCCACACAGAAAGGCCACGGGAATTAAACCCATTACCTTCTCACTGTGAGGCAACAGTGCTAACCACTAATCCACCGTGCTGCCCATTTTCACTCCATTGCATGTATATTTTATTTTTAAGAATTCTTGATCTTTGATTTACTGTAAAGCACTTTGGACACTATCTGGCTACTGTAAAGAGCTATAAAAATAAATGTTGATTGATTGAGTAAATGATTACAGCAACTCTGGTTCCTCTCCTGTGGAACCAGCAGGATGAATATGTTAGTTTAAATGAGTCAACACCCCCGAGTCACACTAACTGTCAGAATGCTCGTAGCACGGGCCGGGGCGGAGCATTAGAAATGCTGCAGCTAGAGTGCTGACGGGGACTAGAAGGAGAGAGCATATCTCACCCATATTGGCCTCTCTTCATTGGCTTCCTGTTAATTCTAGAATAGAATTTAAAATTCTTCTTCTTACTTATAAGGTTTTGAATAATCAGGTCCCATCTTATCTTAGGGACCTCGTAGTACCATATCACCCCAATAGAGCGCTTCGCTCTCAGACTGCAGGCTTACTTGTAGTTCCTAGGGTTTGTAAGAGTAGAATGGGAGGCAGAGCCTTCAGCTTTCAGGCTCCTCTCCTGTGGAACCAGCTCCCAATTCAGATCAGGGAGACAGACACCCTCTCTACTTTTAAGATTAGGCTTAAAACTTTCCTTTTTGCTAAAGCTTATAGTTAGGGCTGGATCAGGTGACCCTGAACCATCCCTTAGTTATGCTGCTATAGACGTAGACTGCTGGGGGGTTCCCATGATGCACTGTTTCTTTCTCTTTTTGCTCTGTATGCACCACTCTGCATTAATCATTAGTGATCGATCTCTGCTCCCCTCACAGCATATCTTTTTCCTGGTTCTCTCCCTCAGCCCCAACCAGTCCCAGCAGAAGACTGCCCTCCCTGAGCCTGGTTCTGCTGGAGGTTTCTTCCTGTTAAAAGGGAGTTTTTCCTTCCCACTGTAGCCAAGTGCTTGCTCACAGGGGGTCGTTTTGACCGTTGGGGTTTTACATCATTATTGTATGGCCTTGCCTTACAATATAAAGCGCCTTGGGGCAACTGTTTGTTGTGATTTGGCGCTATATAAAAAAAAAAATTGATTGATTGATTGATTGATTAGCAGCAATCTTCCATTCCAGCTTATTAATTAATCAAAAACCCAGACAGAGCTTTAATTCATTTGAAAGCTTGACTCTTAGTCAAAAAAAAAAAAAAAAAAAAAAAAAAAAAAAATGAGGTGGGCTTCATAGATAATTGGCAAAGCTTCTGGGGAAAACCTGGTCTTGTTAGGAGAGACGGCATCCATCCCACTTTGGATGGAGCAGCTGTCATTTCTAGAAATCTGGCTAATTTTCTTAAATCCTCCAAACCGTGACTATCCAGGGTTGGGACCAGGAAGCAGAGTTGTAGTCTTACACACCTCTCTGCAGCTTCTCTCCCCCTGCCATCCCCTCATTACCCCATCCCCGTAGAGACGGTGCCTGCTCCCAGACTACCAATAACCAGCAAAAATCTATTATAAGCATAAAAATTCAAAAAGAAAAAATAATATAGCACCTTCAACTGCACCACAGACTAAAACAGTTAAATGTGGTCTATTAAACATTAGGTCTCTCTCTTCTAAGTCCCTGTTGGTAAATGATATAATAATTGATCAACATATTGATTTATTCTGCCTAACAGAAACCTGGTTACAGCAGGATGAATATGTTAGTTTAAATGAGTCAACACCCCCGAGTCACACTAACTGTCAGAACGCTCGTAGCACGGGCCGGGGCGGTGGATTAGCAGCAATCTTCCATTCCAGCTTATTAATTAATCAAAACCCAGACAGAGCTTTAATTCATTTGAAAGCTTGTCTCTTAGTCTTGTCCATCCAATTGGAAAGTCCCAAAAACCAGTTTTATTTGTTGTTATCTATCGTCCACCTGGTCGTTACTGTGAGTTTCTCTGTGAATTTTCAGACCTTTTGTCTGACTTAGTGCTTAGCTCAGATAAGATAATTATAGTGGGCGATTTTAACATCCACACAGATGCTGAGAATGACAGCCTCAACACTGCATTTAATCTATTATTAGACTCTATTGGCTTTGCTCAAAAGTAAATGAGTCCACCCACCACTTTAATCATATCTTAGATCTTGTTCTGACTTATGGTATGGAATAGAAGACTTAACAGTATTCCCTGAAAACTCCCTTCTGTCTGATCATTTCTTAATAACATTTACATTTACTCTGATGGACTACCCAGCAGTGGGGAATAAGTTTCATTACACTAGAAGTCTTTCAGAAAGTGCTGTAAATAGGTTTAAGGATATGATTCCTTCTTTATGTTCTCTAATGCCATATAACAACACAGTGCAGAGTAGCTACCTAAACTCTGTAAGGGAGATAGAGTATCTCGTCAATAGTTTTACATCCTCATTGAAGACAACTTTGGATGCTGTAGCTCCTCTGAAAAAGAGAGCTTTAAATCAGAAGTGTCTGACTCCGTGGTATAACTCACAAACTCGTAGCTTAAAGCAGATAACCCGTAGTTGGGAGAGGAAATGGCGTCTCACTAATTTAGAAGATCTTCACTTAGCCTGGAAAAGAGTCTGTTGCTCTATAAAAAAAGCCCTCCGTAAAGCTAGGACATCTTTCTACTCATCACTAATTGAAGAAAATAAGAACAACCCCAGGTTTCTTTTCAGCACTGTAGCCAGGCTGACAAAGAGTCAGAGCTCTATTGAGCTGAGTATTCCATTAACTTTAACTAGTAATGACTTCATGACTTTCTTTGCTAACAAAATTTTAACTGTTAGAGAAAAAAATTACTCATAACCATCCCAAAGACGTATCGTTATCTTTGGCTGCTTTCAGTGATGCCGGTATTTGGTTAGACTCTTTCTCTCCGATTGTTCTGTCTGAGTTATTTTCATTAGTTACTTCATCCAAACCATCAACATGTTTATTAGACCCCATTCCTACCAGGCTGCTCAAGGGAAGCCCTACCATTATTTAATGCTTCGATCTTAAATATGATCAATCTATCTTTGTTAGTTGGCTATGTACCACAGGCTTTTAAGGTGGCAGTAATTAAACCATTACTTAAAAAGCCATCACTTGACCCAGCTATCTTAGCTAATTATAGGCCAATCTCCAACCTTCCTTTTCTCTCAAAAATTCTTGAAAGGGTAGTTGTAAAACAGCTAACTGATCATCTGCAGAGGAATGGTCTATTTGAAGAGTTTCAGTCAGGTTTTAGAATTCATCATAGTACAGAAACAGCATTAGTGAAGGTTACAAATGATCTTCTTATGGCCTCGGACAGTGGACTCATCTCTGTGCTGTTCTGTTAGACCTCAGTGCTGCTTTTGATACTGTTGACCATAAAATTTTATTACAGAGATTAGAGCATGCCATAGGTATTAAAGGCACTGCGCTGCGGTGGTTTTTAATCATATTTGTCTAATAGATTACAATTTGTTCATGTAAATGGGGAATCTTCTTCACAGACTAAAGTTAATTATGGAGTTCCACAAGGTTCTGTGCTAGGACCAATTTTATTCACTTTATATATGCTTCCCTTAGGCAGTATTATTAGACGGTATTGCTTAAATTTTCATTGTTACGCAGATGATACCCAGCTTTATCTATCCATGAAGCCAGAGGACAACCCCCAATTAGCTAAACTGCAGGATTGTCTTACAGACATAAAGACATGGATGACCTCTAATTTCCTGCTTTTAAACTCAGATAAAACTGAAGTTATTGTACTTGGCCCCACAAATCTTAGAAACATGGTGTCTAACCAGATCCTTACTCTGGATGGCATTACCCTGACCTCTAGTAATACTGTGAGAAATCTTGGAGTCATTTTGATCAGGATATGTCATTCAAAGCGCATATTAAACAAATATGTAGGACTGCTTTTTTGCATTTACGCAATATCTCTAAAATCAGAAAGGTCTTGTCTCAGAGTGATGCTGAAAAACTAATTCATGCATTTATTTCCTCTAGGCTGGACTATTGTAATTCATTATTATCAGATTGTCCTAAAAGTTCCCTAAAAAGCCTTCAGTTAATTCAAAATGCTGCAGCTAGAGTGCTGACGGGGACTAGAAGGAGAGAGCATATCTCACCCATATTGGCCTCTCTTCATTGGCTTCCTGTTAATTCTAGAATAGAATTTAAAATTCTTCTTCTTACTTATAAGGTTTTGAATAATCAGGTCCCATCTTATCTTAGGGACCTCGTAGTACCATATCACCCCCAATAGAGCGTTCGCTCTCAGACTGCAGGCTTACTTGTAGTTCCTAGGGTTTGTAAGAGTAGAATGGGAGGCAGAGCCTTCAGCTTTCAGGCTCCTCTCCTGTGGAACCAGCTCCCAATTCAGATCAGGGAGACAGACACCCTCTCTACTTTTAAGATTAGGCTTAAAACTTTCCTTTTTGCTAAAGCTTATAGTTAGGGCTGGATCAGGTGACCCTGAACCATCCCTTAGTTATGCTGCTATAGACGTAGACTGCTGGGGGGTTCCCATGATGCACTGTTTCTTTCTCTTTTTGCTCTGTATGCACCACTCTGCATTTAATCATTAGTGATCGATCTCTGCTCCCTCCACAGCATGTCTTTTTCCTGGTTCTCTCCCTCAGCCCCAACCAGTCCCAGCAGAAGACTGCCCTCCCTGAGCCTGGTTCTGCTGGAGGTTTCTTTCCTGTTAAAAGGGAGTTTTTCCTTCCCACTGTAGCCAAGTGCTTGCTCACAGGGGGTCGTTTTGACCGTTGGGGTTTTACATAATTATTGTATGGCCTTGCCTTACAATATAAAGCACCTTGGGGCAACTGTTTGTTGTGATTTGGCGCTATATAAAAAAATTGATTGATTGATTGAAAATATATAAGAATAATGAAATGATGGGATAAAGGATCAGTGTTGTGTGGGCCGCCGAAGAGGAGGTACTGCTGGCCCACCACCAGAGGGCGCCCTGCCTGAAGTGCGGGCTTCAGGCACGAGGGGGCGCAACCGCATCACAGGAGCAACCGAGAGTGACAGCTGTCACTCATCATCATCACCAGCTGTCACTCATCACCACCATCTCCACAAAAGTCGGGCAGCAACTCCACCTCGCTGCCCGAGGATACCGTTCTACCTCTCAGCTAGAAGCCAAGTTGTGGATGATAGCTGAGTTTGTGGATTTTGGGAGGAGTTGACGTATTTCGCTCCTCACTCCAAACTTGCTAAGTATTTCCATAATGACTGCACGAACTGTGTTCCTGTGTTTGAGGTGGAGGTGTTTTTCCCACCAGAAGAGGGACTGTGTTTGCTGACTGTTTGCTGGGTGTGCACACACCCACCATTAAACTGCTTTTGCTTCCTGCCAGCAGTACCAGATCTGACAGCTGGAAACGGTGGCCTGCTGGGGACTCAGGACTTGGCGGCTCCGGTGTGTTCCAGATCCGTGGGCAGTGGAAATCATGTGGGGCCCGGACCTTCTCTGGACAGACGTCTTCTATCCTCGAGCCTGCCCACACGTCACCTTTGTATCTTTGACTTGATTCTAAATCTGCAATTGTCTGTATTCCGTTGTGCACATTCACAACATTAGATTGTTATTTTTTGGCTCATCTATTGTCCGTTCATTTACGCCCCCTGTTGTGGGTCCATGTTACTACACTTTCACAACAATCAGGGTGCTTCAATGTCAGAAAAGTCCATTCATATTCTGTGGATGCAGCTATGGATGAAAAACAAAACATGTAACAAATGATTGCAGATACTTCAACTGTTTTATATAACAATTTTGCAACACATTGATTCACACATCATGTTCTGAGTTAAACAATTTGGTAACCACAGGAAAAATAATAGTCATGACAGAAGAGAGACACTGTGGTGCACAGGCACCCATGTGTTGGGTGGCAGAGTTCCCACAAAGTCGGAATAATAATTTACAGATACATTATGGGCTCTCTAAACAGCATACAGCAGGCTAATGTGATTCCTTCCATCTTCTCTTCCCCATGCTCCCAGAAATGTGCAGGCCAAGCAGTGCGCTCTGCACTGCTTGACATTGTTTGCATTAAGTTGTGTAACCTACAGCTATGGTGCAAACACATGGCGTGAGCGGGTAGAGTACCCATCTGGTAGGCAAAAGTGGAGCAAGACAAAGCAAGAGATAAGGTGACGCTGAAGTTTTATTCAAACGTGCTGCTCCATGCTCAGGCCAAAATCCTTATTCGACTGCTCCTCTCACATGCACTGACTGGGACAATGCAGAAGACAAAGACAGGTAGCATGACTAAGATTCAAACCCAGGGCTATTGTGAGAAAACTCCTTATTCACTGAGCCACCTCTCGTCTACATCAACAAAGTAAGTCAAAACGATGAAACATTGTTGATGAAGCAGGAACAATCATGAATAAAACTGATGAGAAAGAACAAATTACATTTCACAAAAAGAAACAACAACACAATTTTACATGCCAGTAAAATGTATGGCAGACCATCTGCTTCAGAGCTAAAAGGTGTCGGTTCAAATTCAACCTCATCCCATCAGTGTGGAGTTTATGTTCTCGTGGTGTTTGTGTAGGTTCCCCTGGGTGCTCAGGCTTCTTCCCACTTCCAAAGACATACAGGTTAGCTGAATTGGAAACTTTGAACTCACCATAGGTGTGAGTAAATGTGTGAAGCCCCCGTCACACATAGCAAGAATTTGCCGGAGCCATGCCCGACATGGCAAATATTGCCATAATCCGAAGCAGACCAGTGGAAAAGAGACGTGGCCACCAGTGTCAGAGCACAGACAGACTGCCTCATCCACACTTGTCAGATCACATCCAGAACGTATGTAGACAACACAGACTGCTGTTAGATGGCCATAAAAGGTGCTGCGGACTGCCTGATCTCCAAATGTCTGGATGGCAAACACTGGACCGGAGTGCTGTGTTCCTCATGCAAATGTGCACGCGAGTGCGCTGAACTTTTTTTTTTCGTTTTTGCACACTTCAGGAGCACAATGCAACTCTGGACATCGCAATGGTTGGATTATCACATGGGATTAATATTTTTATTTTGAGTGAGAGGATTCTAAACACAGGCTGCTGTCCCGGCTTCATGTCCACTTGCGCACTGTGAAACACTGCTGGACCACTGCTGGAGGTGAGATTCATGTTTATTAATGGTGTAACGGCCTGACACAAGTTCTATGTTATATCTCCTACAAAGTTAGAAAGTGATCATTTATTACAACGTGAGATCCATTCAGCTCCGAACCTGACAGGTGCAATGACGCGTTACTGCGCATGACAGACAGACACAGCTGCCCGTGTTATAATGGAGACAATAGTTCACATTATTTACATCACCCATGGGAGGGAATGGATAAATATCTGTCCTGTAAGGTCTATTGTGGATATAACAGCCTGTTCAGATTTGTGGTGGCATGCGCACAGTAGAGCTTTTGGCTTGATAGCCGCTGTACACATTCACTGTACATGTTAATAATTCATAATTATTATTGTGATGAAGCATGCCACGTACATTTCAACAGTTCCTTTGTGCTTTGGAGAGGGGGGTGGACATTATTATTTGTGGCACGTACAGGTCATACAAGCAGACTTTGCCGTGGTCCTCAGATAACACATGGACCACTATCGGATAGGTATCCCATCTCGACCACGCCTGGAGAGTTTTGAACATGTGCATCACACCATGCCATAAGGCCACCGGCCAATTTCCACCAACTGTGTCAACTTCCGCAGATGGCTGTCAGAACATTTTGGAACTGAAATCCGACACTTTTCAGATGTGCACCGCTTCATAAGTCCAATGCCACTCTGCATGATTCCGGCTATGTGTGACGGGGGTATGAGTGAGTTTGTCTGTCCATTTGTGTTGGCCTTGTGCCGGGATGACAGCAGCGTATCCCAGTGACTGCTATAATAGGCTCCAGTCCAGATTGGCTTCAGAAAATGAATGAATGAATGAATGAATGGATGAATGCATTTCTATGCATTCTGTGGAACTCATATCAAGAGTGACTACATAAATTATTTAAAAAGTAAATGTATGTTGGGACCAACTCTCTTCCTCAAGCGAGCCCTTCAACAAACAATATGATAAACTGAAATCAAATAATGAGATTGTGTGTGTGTGTGTGTGTGTGTGTGTGTGTGTGTGTGTGTGTGTGTGGTGTGTGTGTGTGTGTGTGTGTGTGTGTGTGTGTGTGTGTGTGTGTGTGTGTGTGTGAAGGGGTTTTTGCTGTTTGAAGACTGTACAGTGTTGCAGTGTTCCCGGTGGTCACATGAATCACATAGTTAACTGAACAGTGTTGCACCACTGTGGTTGTAGAAAACAGCCTTGACTGAGTTGATAGATTCACTTAGAGTGGAACAGGATTTATTTAATTAAAGTTAAAGGTAAAAGATTGGATCGGTGGGACCAGAACTCACAGAGCTACTGGAAATTGAGGAATACAACTGAGGATTTTTCTTTCTGTCTTATCACTTCTTCGCGTGTCTGTCAGCAGCCAAGCCTTCTGCTGCGATGTAATCTCTCAGTTACTGAACCCAGCACATTCCAGTTAACCACAGTGCACACAGGCATGCATGCACACACACACACACACACACACACACACACACACACACACACACACACACACACACACACACACACACACACACACACACACACACACAGTCGCACGCATGCACCTGTGCATCTAATGTAAAACATGTCCATCTGATACCCTACACTTAGTCATGAGTTAATGGGCCATTTTTTTTCCTGAAGACAGTATGAAAACATAAAAGAGTAGGTCAAGTTTGGAATGGAATACATAAAAACAGCACAATATGCAATGCAGATTATATATTTTCTAAGATATTGCAAAAGCTTTGCAAGAGCAGATTTGATAAATATATAGAACGACATAACTTGCTGGATAAAAGTCAGTATGGTTTTCGAGCAGGTAGGACCACTGCACTGGCTGTGCTCAATTCAGAAGAAGAGATCATTAATCATGTGGACCAAAGGGAAATAGTAATAGGTTTATTTATTGACCTGAGAAAGGCTTTTGATACAATACGTCACAACATATTATTTCAAAAGATGGAACTGTATGGAATCAGAGGAGTGGCTTTGAACTGGATTAAAAATTATTTACAAAACCGGAAACAGATTGTTAAACTCATGGACTGCTGCTCTTCATATCTGGACATCGTTTGTGGGCTTTCTCGGGGTTCTGTTTTGGGACCAAAATGATTTATTCTGTACATTAATGATTTATGTAAAGTTTCGTATCTGTTTAAGGCAGTTCTGTTTGCAGATGATACAACCCTGTTTTGTTCAGGAGAAAATCTGGAGCAATTATTGTCCGATTTACATATTGGAATGATGAAGTTAAAGAGATGGTTTGATAATAAATTATCACTAAATCTGTCTAAAACTAAATGCTATTGTAAGTAATGTTATTTGGGAATTCAGTTAAATATACAAGGGGTAATCACAGAGTGTGTCAAAGAAACTAAGTTCTTAGGTTGTGTGGGCCGCTGAAGAGGAGGTACTGCTGGCCATCCACCACCAGAGGGCGCCCTGCTTGAAGTGCAGGCTTCAAGCACGTGAGGGCGTCGGAGCAACAGAGAGTGACGGCTGTCACTCATCAACAGCACCAGCTGTCACTCATTCAACTATCATCATCCACATCACCATAAAAGCCGGACTGCAACTCCACCTCCCCGCCGAGAAATCAGCTACCACTCAGGTAACCTTCTCTGCTGTGCCTTAACGTGACTGAATATTGTTCTGTGTGCAGCCGTTGTTTCCTGTGGACACAGTCTTCTGCTGGATTGGCGCATAGTGTGGGTTTGCGACGTCTTCGCCTCCACAGGTAGATAGCCCCCTGACAGCCCTGACCTCCACTAAGGTTCCCTTCACCTGGTCAGATCGGTGCGAAGCCGCGTTTAGGGAGTTGAAACGCCGGTTCTCGACTGCACCAGTCCTGGTGTAGCCTGATCCAAATCGCCAGTTCATAGTTGAAGTGGATGCCTCTGACTCAGGGATAGGAGCCGTGCTGTCCCAGAGCAGGGAGTCCGATAAGGTTCTCCATCCTTGTGCCTACTTTTCCGGAAGGTTGACCCCGGCTGAAAGGAACTATGACGTCGGCAATCGGGAACTTCTGGCAGTGAAAGAGGCTCTTGAGGAGTGGAGACACCTGTTGGAGGGAGCATCGGTACCATTTACGGTTTTCACGGACCATCGGAACCTGGAGTACATTTGGACCGCCAAGCGTCTGAACCCCAGGCAAGCCGGCTGGTCACTGTTTTTCGGGCATTTTGACTTCCAGATCACATACCGCCCCGGGACTAAGAACCAACGATCTGACGCTCTGTCCCGGGTGCACGAAGAGGAAGTCAAGGCCGAGTTGTCGGACCCAATGGAAACCATAATCCCCGAGTCCACTATCGTGGCCACCCTCACCTGGGACGTGGAGAAGACCGTCCGGGAGGCTCTGGCGTGGAACCCTGACCCGGGGACCGGCCCGAAGGACAGACTGTACGTCCCACCAGAGGCCAGAGCTGCGGTGTTGGACTTCTGTCACGGTTCCAAGCTCTCCTGCCACCCGGGGGTGCGAAGAACTGTGGCAGTGGTCCTGCAGCGTTTCTGGTGGGTGTCTATGGAAGCCGATGTACGGGAATATGTCCAGCCCTGTACCACCTGCGCCAGGGGCAAGGCAGACCACCATAAGACCCAAGGTCTCCTCCAGCCTTTACCCGTGTCTCATCGCCCCTGGTCCCACATCGGCCTGGACTTCGTCACGGGCCTCCCGCCATCCCAGGGCATGATCACCATCCTCACGATAGTGGACCGGTTCTCCAAGGCGGCCCACTTCGTGGCCCTCCCGAAGCTCCCGACGGCTCAGGAGACTGCAGACCTCCTGGTCCACCACGTCCTGCGTCTGCATGGGATTCTGTCGGACATCATGTCGGATCGTGGTCCTCAGTTCTCCTCTCAAGTCTGGAGGAGTTTCTACAGGGAACTGGGGGCCACCGTGAGTCTCTCGTCCAGGTACCATCCTCAGACAAACGGACAGGCAGAGCGGGCGAACCAGGACTTGGAGCAGACCCTCCGCTGCATGACCTCTGCGCACCTGATGGCCTCGAGCCACCATCTGGCCTGGATCGAGTATGCCCACAATAGCCAAGTGTCATCAGCCACCGGCCTCTCCCCGTTTGAGGTGTGTTTGGGGTACCAGCCCCCATTGTTCCCGCTCGTAGAGGGAGAGGTCGGGGTGCCCTCGGTCCAGGCCCCCCTCAGAAGGTGCCGTCGGGTGTGGCGTACTGCCCGTTCTGCGCTGCGCAAAGCCCGGACGAGGGCCAAGGCCCATGCAGACCGCCGGCGTTCCCCGGCCCCTGCATACAAGCCCGGGCAGGAGGTTTGGCTATCGACCAAGGACATCCCTCTTCAAGTGGAATCCCAAAAACTCAAAGACAGATTTATCGGACCATTCCCCATCCTGAAAGTCCTCAGTCTGGCCGCAGTGAAGCTGGCAGCTTCAGCTTCACTGCGGATTCATCCTGTTTTCCATGTGTCACGTCTCAAGTCCTACCACACTAAACCACTCTGCACCCCCGGACCTGCGCCGCTTCCTGTCCGGATCATCGACGGGGAGCCGGCATGGACCATGCATCGGCTCCTGGACGTCCGTCGGAAGGGCCGGGGGTTCCAGTACCTGGTGGACTGGGAGGGGTATGGAGCTGAAGAATGCTCCTGGGTCCGGCCCTCCTGGCCGACTTCTACCGGCGGCATCCGGACTAGCCTGGTCGGGCGCCAGGAGGCACCCGTTGGGGGGGGGGTCCTGTTGTGTGGGCCGCTGAAGAGGAGGTACTGCTGGCCATCCACCACCAGAGGGCGCCCTGCTTGAAGTGCGGGCTTCAAGCACGAGAGGGCATCGGAGCAACAGAGAGTGACGGCTGTCACTCATCAACAGCACCAGCTGTCACTCATTCAACTATCATCATCCACATCACCATAAAAGCCGGACTGCAACTCCACCTCCCCGCCGAAAAATCAGCTACCACTCAGGTAACCTTCTCTGCTGTGCCTTACCGTGACTGAATATTGTTCTGTGTGCAGCCATTGTTTCCTGTGGACACAGTCGTCTGCTGGATTGGCGCATAGTGTGGGTTTGTGACGTCTTCGCCTCTCACTCCATCCAGAGAAGCGACTGACAGGAGCTGCATGGGTGTTCCTATTTTAGAGGTGGAGGTTCTCCCTCCCGGAGGAACTGAGTACTGAGAGATTACTGTATTCACACACCCACCATTAACTGTTTCTGTTTCTGCCAGCAGTACCAGGTCTGACAGCTGGAGACGGTAGCCACCTGGCAACCCAGGACTTGGCGGCTCCGGTATTCTTCAGATCCGTTGGCGGTGGAAGCTGTGTGGGATCCAGCTCTTCTCTGGACTGACGTCTTCTATCCTCGAGCCTGCCCACACGTCACCTTGTATACGATTGACTGTACTCCTCAACTGCAATTGTCTGTATTCCGTTGTGCAATTCACAACATTAAATTGTTACTTTTTGGCTTATCCATTGTCCGTTCATTAACGCCCCCTGTTGTGGGTCCGTGTCACTACACTTTCCCAACATAGGTGTTATTATTGATGAAAAAATTAATTGGAAAGCTCATATTCAACATATTCAAAAGAAAGTGTCAAAAAGTATTGCAGTACTAAATAAGGTAAGGCATGTTCCTGATTGCAAAATACTTCATACTCTGTATTGTTTATTGGTTGCACCCTACTTGGCTTACTGTGCTGAAGTTTGGGGCAATAATTATAAAACTACATTGCAATCATTATTCATTCTTCAAAAAAGAGCATTGAGAACGATTGACAATGTAGGTTATCGAGATCACACCAGTTCATTGTTTATTAAATCTAAAAAATTAAAACTTCATGATATGATTACATTTAAGACTGTGCAATTAATGTATAAAGTGAAAAAATAAACAACTGTCCCTCAGAATTCAAGAATTTTTTTAAGGAGAGAGAGGGAAAATATAATTTAAGGGGCTTGTATCATTTTAAAATTGCTCAGATGACCAGGAAAGGCTTTTGTGTTTCTACTTGTGGCCCTAAAATATGGAATAATCTGGCAAAGGAACTCAAGCGATGTCCAAATGTCAATCAGTTTAAATGCCAATATAACAAACTGATTTTTTTCTGAATATGTGAAAATTGGCTAAATTCTCTGAATCTCTGAAAATTCAGTTCATGTTTGAAGGACTACATAGCGCCCTGTGACAGACTGGCGTCCTCTCCTGGGTGTGCCCCGCCTCATGCTCTATGACTGCTGGGAAAGGCTCCAGCCCCCCGCAACCCTTAATTGGACTAAGCAGTTGAAGATGAGTGTGTGTGAGTGTGAGGACTGTAAAGCTGTTGGTTAAAGTATGTACAATTAAGTTATTGATTTTGTATTATTATTTTTGGATTGTGTGATGTGTGCTGTTATTGATGTGGATATGATGAGGAATTTGAGTTTATTGATTATTTTAAGATGTCTGTGTTTTGCTGTTCTGCTCACTTTGTTTGGTTTTGGTTTTGTTGTGATAAGTAAACGTTGCTGAGGTAAAAGGGGTAGGTGTATATAAGCTTTGCTTCTACCTACACCCTTTGAGTTCCATGGGTTGACTGGGTGAGAAATCAGTTTTGTTTTATTTTGTTGCGAAGTTCTTTCCTTGAAAACAGAATAAACTTGAACTTGATATATATATATATATATATATATATATATACACTCAACAAAAATATAAACGCAACACTTTTGGTTTTGCTCCCATTTTGTGAGATGAACTCAAAGATCTAAAACTTTTTCCACATACACAATATCACCATTTCCCTCAAATATTGTTCACAAACCAGTCTAAATCTGTGATAGTGAGCACTTCTCCTTTGCTGAGATAATCCATCCCACCTCACAGGTGTGCCATATCAAGATGCTGATTAGACACCATGATTAGTGCACAGGTGTGCCTTAGGCTGCCCACAATAAAAGGACACTCTGAAAGGTGCAGTTTTGTTTTATTGGGGGGATACCAGTCAGTATCTGGTGTGACCACCATTTACCTCATGCAGTGCAACACATCTCCTTTGCATAGAGTTGATCAGGTTGTCAATTGTGGCCTGTGGAATGTTGGTCCACTCCTCTTCAATGGCTGTGCGAAGTTGCTGGATATTGGCAGGTACTGGTACACGCTGTCGTATATGCCGGTCCAGAGCATCCCAAACATGCTCAATGGGTGACATGTCCGGTGAGTATGCCGGCCATGCAAGAACTGGAACATTTTCAGCTTCCAAGAATTGTGTACAGATCCTTGCAACATGGGGCCGTGCATTATCCTGCTGGAACATGAGGTGATGTTCTTGGATGTATGGCACAACAATGGGCCTCAGGATCTCGTCACGGTGATCTCTGTGCATTCAAAATGCCATCAATAAAATGGACCTGTGTTCTTCATCCATAACAGATGCCTGCCCATACCATAACCCCACCGCCACCATGGGCCACTAGATCCACAACACTGACATCAGAAAACTGCTCATCCACACGATGCCACACACGCTGTCTGCCATCTGCCTTGGACAGTGTGAACCAGGATTCATCCATGAAGAGAACACCTCTCCAACATGCCAAACACCAGCGAATGTGAGCATTTGCCCACTCAAGTCGGTTACGATGACGAACTGGAGTCAGGTCGAGACCCCGATGAGGACGACGAGCATGCAGATGAGCTTCCCTGAGACGGTTTCTGACAGTTTGTGCAGAAATTCTTTGGTTATGCAAACCGATTGTTTCAGCAGCTGTCCGAGTGGCTGGTCTCAGACGATCTTGGAGGTGAACATGCTGGATGTGGAGGTCCTGGGCTGGTGTGGTTACACGTGGTCTGCGGTTGTGAGGCTGGTTGGATGTACTGCCAAATTCTCTGAAACGCCTTTGGAGACGGCTTATGGTAGAGAAATGAACATTCAATACACGAGCAACAGCTCTGGTTGACATTCCTGCTGTCAGCATGCCAATTGCACGCTCCCTCAAATCTTGCGACATCTGTGGCATTGTGTTGTGTGATAAAACTGCACCTTTCAGAATGGCCTTTTATTGTGGGCAGTCTAAGGCACACCTGTGCACTAATCATGGTGTCTAATCAGCATCTTGATATGGCACACCTGTGAGGTGGGATGGATTATCTCAGCAAAGGAGAAGTGCTCACTATCACAGATTTACACTGGTTTGTGAACAATATTTGAGGGAAATGGTGATATTGTGTATGTGGAAAAAGTTTTAGATCTTTGAGTTCATCTCATACAAAATGGGAGCAAAACCAAAGTGTTGCATTTATATTTTTGTTGAGTGTATATATATATATATATATATATATATATATATATATATATATATATATATTGAAAAAAAATGTAAACACAACACTTTTGTTTTTACTCCCATTTTTCATGAACTGAACTCAAAGATCTAAAACATTATATACACAAAAATCTCTCTCAAAATCTGTGTTAGTGAGCATTTCTCCTTTGCCAAGATCATCCATCCATCCCACCTCACAGGTGTGGCATATTAAGATGCTGATTAGACAGCATTATTATTTCACAGGTGTGCCTTAGGTTGGCCACAATAAAAGGCCACTCTGTGCACTCCCTTCCCACACTATTGTGGAAACAAATTTTATCGACACATTGTGATCTATAACGTTACACTGTTTGTGGTGGAAAACATTCTAATACCCCGTCACACATAGCCTGAATCATGCAGAATGCCGTCGGAGTTATGAATTGACGCACATTGGAAAGGTGTCGGATTTCAATTCCAAAACCTTATGACAGCCATCTGCAGAAGTTTACACAGTTGGTCAAAATTGGCCGGTGGCCCAGAGTGTCACACACATGTTCATAATTCTCTGGGTGCTGTCGAGATGAGACACCTATCCGACAGCAGTCCATATGTAATCTGACAACCATCTGACCACAGTTTACATATTCCGATGGCGGCATAAACAGGATCGGAAATGATCTGATTGTGGTTGATTGAGATCTGAGATTGATCAGTCACAGCAAAGCCTGCAGACATGCTGTGCCATGTTTGTCCACCGAAACTGGACCCCAGCCAGGGAGGGTGAAGGAAATATTGTTATGTAAAAACATGCATGTGGCAATGTGCGTGCATCAGAGGCACGATGCAGCACCCAGCAACCCACTGAACAGGATACCATCACTGTAACGCACGTGTTATTACGCGTACACCTCCAAAGTCTAGTCTCTGAAGTAGCAGGTATGATGCGGAAATGTTTGCCCAACACATGACAACATAAATAAACATGGGACTCACCTCCAGTAACTCACTTTCCACAGCGCGGTGCAGACAGCTAGTCAAGTCCGTTTCAACCACTGCACTGTGTGCTGGCAACATTGATCAGCTGACAAAAGCATTATCCAGCTCTCGTATAATTAAATCTCATGTGAAGTGCTGTCCCACAACGATAATCCAACTACAGTTGTGTTATGATGCGTATCAAGTAAAATTACAACAAAAAGAGAGTTTAAGACAAGAGAAAAGAAAAAGTCCCCTGGCTGCAGCTGAATGTTGTGCACATGTGGGAAGTTGGCGCACCACCAGCACAATTCAGCGGCAGTTATGGAGTCCAGCCGCACAAATAAAATCTAGCAATGCAAGTATATACTTATCAAACACCTAAAAGGATTTTTCACCGGCCTGTACAACAGCAGGTGATCACTGACAGCTGTCAGTGTGCTCGGATGAACATCAGCTTGAGTGCTCGCATGCGCCCACGTGCGCATGTGGAGTTGTTGGTACAGTGTTTATGGACACATATACACGCAGCTAAGTGAACATTTTGGCCACACACTCGCACACTGCTTTGATCACCTGTTCTACACACGTACACGTGTGCACTCCGTCATGTGAGACACACACTGATGAGAGGTCAGTTTAGCGCTGGGAATATGAGGACGAGCACTGATTTGATTGTGTGTGTGAGTGAGTGGGTGAGTGACAGCTCCAATGTCGGTGCCGTCTGACAGCAGTCTGTGTCATCTGACTGTTTTGTGAAATATGTTTTGGCTACATCCTGCAGATGTGCATGAGGTAGTCTGGATGCGTTCGGACCACAGCTGGTCACACCTCTTTTTTTCTGCCGACTGCATCAGATAATGGCAGTATTTTGCCATGTCAGAATGGCTCCTCCATATTCATGCTATGTGTGACAGGGGCCTAATGATTCATAAGGACCAGCTTAACACCATTAGTTTTCTGAGGCCCTCGCTTGTCCAGATAGTCCCTCGATGCACATCTTTGAGCTCTGTGTTAGGACCTCATCAATTGTGACATTTCTGAGGCTAACATGAGTCAATGTGTAGAGGTGGGCGATACCGTGAATTTTGGTATTGATTTGATACCAAGTAAATACAGGCCCAGTATCGCCGATATCAATACCAATACCAATACCTTTTCATATGTAAGCTTCATAGATCCAAAGGATCCAAAAGACCTAGGATAGAATTTCACCAAACATTGTATGTGACAACAGAATACTTTATTATCACAATCAACATTTTTGTTTAAAAAAATATCACTCAACACAACTTAAAACAAAATCTCCTGAGGTAGAGGGCTGACAAACCACAATACAAGGGTGCACTGCTCCGTGTTGTGTGACAGCACTGATCTTACAGATAGAGAGTCGACTTTGATGAATCTGCATGTGCAGCAGTCAGTGCATGCGGGAGAGAAAAAAGCTTGAGTATCAATCTTTTTACACAAGGATCGTTCAATATCAATACCAGTGTTGGTATCGATATTATCGATATTAGGATCGATCCGCCCACCTCTATCAATGTGTAAGATTTCTAAAACTGTTTATGAGCGTGAGATTCATTTGTTCAAAGTCCAGCATAAAAGTACGTTTTACGAGGTCTGTCCAAAATGTATCGTACCTTTTTATTTTTTTCAAAAACTATATGGATTTGAATCACGTGTGATTACATCAGCCAAGCTTGAACCTTCGTGTGCATGCGTGAGTTTTTCCACGCCTGTCGGTTGCGTCATTCGCCTGTGGGCAGGCTTTGACTGAGCACTGGTCCACCACTCCCATCGGATTTCTTTTGTCTGAGAACTTGCTGAGAGACTGCCGCTTTGCTCCATGAAATTTTTTTCAGAAACTGTTAGAGACGGCACGAAGCAGCTCAGGACGCGCAGCAAAAAAACACCTCTGTCTTGGAAGTCTCACAGGACATGTTGGGGCATGTCCAGCTGTTACACAATTTCTCGGATACTCACTCGACTGAAAGCCATCGAAAGCCTTCTGAATCTTCTGAATGGTTTCCAACATGGAGGTGTTTTTTTTTGCTGCGCGTCCTGTGCTGCTTCGTGCCGACGCGCAAAATCTTCCACACATCGTTCATTACAAAATCTCCTGTAACAGTGGAATGTGCCGCAAAAGTGCTATGTCCAGCTCTGTTGCCATTTCTGTGGTAGTCACATGATGTCCCGGATCAACACAGCGTTCAGTTTAGAAATGATCTGGTCGATCCAGCCTGTTAAATGGCCGCTTGGCGTGCCACTCGGCTCCGCCGCTGTGGGCCGTCTTTAAAAAGGTTTTAACAGTCCATAATCCGTGTGACGCCGACAGAATCTTCACCGATATCCAACTGAATCTATCGAATGGTTTCCAACTGCCTGTCTTTAACAGTTTCTGAAAATAATTTCATGGAGCAAAGCAGCAGTCTCTCAGCAAGTTCTCAGACAAAAGAAATCCGACGGGAGGGGTGGACCAGTGCTCACTCAAAGCCTGCCCATGGGCAAATGACGTAACTGACAGGCGTGGAAAAACGCACGCATGCGCACGAAGGTTCAAGCTTGGCTGATGTAATCACACGTGATTCAAATCCATATTGTTTTTGAAAAAAAAAGGTACGATACTTTTTGGACAGACGTCATCTATGTATGACTAGGGCAATTGGAGATTTCTGACATCTGCTAAAAGTTGACGAGGACTAAAAATAAAAGATATCTGATTCACACTGTGACCCAGACTTTACCTGGATCAGGATTCCACAACACAATGCAATGATTGCATACTGATCCAGAATTATCTGACTGATCAAGATGTTGCAATGTGACATTTAATTCACAAGATGAACAAAATATTGTGTTCCTGATCTTGGTTTTACATCATGATGCTGTATGTTTCTGCTGCAGAACCTGCATACTGATCCGGATCACTCCCAACAAATCCTGAGCCAGAATCCGGATCTGGATCACCTCCAAAATCTATCAATCAATCAATCAATTTTATTTATATAGCGCCAAATCACAACAAACAGTTGCCCCAAGGCACTTTATATTGTAAGGCAAGGCCATACAATAATTACGTAAAAACCCCAACGGTCAAAACGACCCCGTGAGCAAGCACTTGGCGACAGTGGGAAGGAAAAACTCCCTTTTAACAGGAAGAAACCTCCAGCAGAACCAGGCTCAGGGAGGGGCAGTCTTCTGCTGGGACTGGTTGGGGCTGAGGGAGAGAACCAGGAAAAAGACATGCTGTGGAGGGGAGCAGAGATCAATCACTAATGATTAAATGCAGAGTGGTGCATACAGAGCAAAAGGATAAAGAAACACTCAGTGCATCATGGGAACCCCCCAGCAGTCTAAGTCTATAGCAGCATAACTAAGGGATGGTTCAGGGTCACCTGATCCAGCCCTAACTATAAGCTTTAGCAAAAAGGAAAGTTTTAAGCCTAATCTTAAAAGTAGAGAGGGTGTCTGTCTCCCTGATCTGAATTGGGAGCTGGTTCCACAGGAGAGGAGCCTGAAAGCTGAAGGCTCTGCCTCCCATTCTACTCTTACAAACCCTAGGAACTACAAGTAAGCCTGCAGTCTGAGAGCGAAGCGCTCTATTGGAGTGATATGGTACTACGAGGTCCCTAAGATAAGATGGGACCTGATTATTCAAAACCTTATAAGTAAGAAGAAGAATTTTAAATTCTATTCTAGAATTAACAGGAAGCCAATGAAGAGAGGCCAATGGGTGAGATATGCTCTCTCCTTCTAGTCCCCGTTAGTACTCTAGCTGCAGCATTTTGAATTAACTGAAGGCTTTTCAGGGAACTTTTAGGACAACATGATAATAATGAATTACAATAGTCCACTACAAAATCTAGTGGAATCTTCCATGCCCTAATATCTGTGTTGCAATTTTGGTGAGAAGTAGTTTTGACGTAGGCCTTCAAAGCCTATAGAAAGTGAAATCCTGATGCAGAATCCAGATCTAGATCACCTCAATATGTGGCAAAAATTTGGTGAAAATCTGTTGAGTAGTTTTGATGTAATCCTTCAAAGCCTATATAAAGTGAAATCTTGATCCAGAATCCAGATCTGGATCATCTCCAAAAGTTCATGGAATCTTCCATGGCCTAAAAAAATAATCTGTGGTGAAATTTTCATCAGAGTCCATGCAGTACTTTTGGTGTAATCCTGCTAACAGACAGACAAATAAAGAAACACTGGTGATACTGGTGATATTATTACATGCTTGCTGGATGTAAAGACTGTGTATTGTATTGGTAAAAATGATGTATGATATATTTTAAATATTGCAAGTGGTAACAGCACTTTTGTCAATGACGTACTGAATGGGGTTGAGAGGGTTATACCGCCATCACACAAGAGGCTGAATGAGCCGAATCATGTCTGAACCAACCACATTTGGCGAGTGTCGAGGTGCATTTAAAAATGTCAGACAGCATTCTCAGAGTAGTCTAAAACAGTCAGGCACAAACGTGTGGCCGCCTCAAATGTTTTGCGCATGTTCAAAATAGTCAAGGTGCAGTCGTGGTGTAACCACTATCAAACGGCAGTTGAAGTGCTGTCTGACTGCATTCTGTGTCAGGGCAGGCGGCTGCCCAGCAACTGTAGCAGCTGGACCCACAATGCAGATTCCCAGTCTTGACTTAGGTGTAAGAGAAAACATGGTCTTTATTCCAGGCTTAGGTTCGGTACACAGGTAATCAAGCAGCGGAGCAGAGGTACAATCAGGATTAGGCAGAGATGCAGTCATGGAGGAGCAGGGCTTGGAGGCACGAGCAAACAGAGTTCAGAGGTGAGGCAAGAGGCATGGTCGAGGAGAACAGAGCAACAATTGGTACACAGCTTGGCAAAAACAGGACTGAATACAAAAAGCTGGAATGTGTGCAAAAGTGACAACAAACTGGCAGAGGTCTGGTGGCTGGGAGGAGATTAAATAAGCAGGTGTTAACAAGGTGCACATGAGGAGAATGATCTAGAAAGGGGTGTAGCTAGTGAACAAAGATTATGCATGGTGCAAGATAGTGAGAGAGGACAACACAAGGAGCAGTGGTGTGAGATAAAAAGATGCATGAGCAGGTGTAGAGAGCCTGAGTGAAGGAAAACACAAAGCAGACTGAATCAAAGCGAGAGACAGACATGAGGCAAGTGCGGTGGAGTGAGAACATTATCAGAGGGGCGTGAGGGAAAACAGAGAACAAAGATCAAACAGAAACTGAGGACAGATACAATACAACTATGAAATGGACATGAGCATGAGGACTAAAAGCAACCATCCGATAATAAGTATTAAAGAAAATTACATAAGAACAGATCAGAGAGCAATAACAAAATAAAAACTAAAGCACAACAGATAATATTACAATTAAACAAGTGAAAAACTCATGACAAAAAAATTAAAATACAAACTGACGGAACAAAACTAGAATGGAACTGAACCATGGCTGAAGTCTACAAAGTGACAAAGAAACAAAATGGCAAAGCAAAAATAGAACATAGAATAAACAGATGATGAATAACTAATAAAACTGAGCTGGGGCAAATGGTGGGACAAAGAAAGGGGGAAAAAAATTAAACCATAACCCAGATCAGGGCTGAGCATGACAGTCTTACTGCATTCTAAACAATCGGACAGCGTGAAAACAGCATTCGTGACATTCTGATCACGTTCGGGGGATTGCTGTCCGATTGCAGTTCAACAGAATATAATCCAGCACCACTCAAGGCACACTTGTAGTGTGTTCAGGCACATTCAAGACATTAGGTCACCATTTGATGTGGCAGAAACATGCCGAACATCCCAAATTGTCCTCTCTCCTGTTCTGTTCACTCTCTATATGTCAAATTTCAGTTACAACATTGAGCTATGCCACATGCAGAGGTTCTCGGATGATAAAGCCCTAAGGACAAGAAGGGGAGTACAGGAACCTCATGAAGGACTTTGTTGAATGGTGCAGGGCAAACCACCTGCAATTGACCACTTCCAAGACCAAGGAGATGGTGGTGGATTATAGGAGGTCCAGATCCCCTTCCCTCCCTGTCTCCATTGAGGGGGTTAATGTGCAAGTTGTTCAGACTTACAGGTATATGGGGATCCACCTGGACAATCAACTGGCCTGGACAGCTAACACAGATGCACTCTACAAGAAAGGGCAGAGTCGACTTTATTTTCTGAGAAGGCTGGGGTCCTTTAACATCTGCAGTAAACTCCTACTGATGTTTTATCAGTCTGTCATTGCCAGCATTCTCTTCTATGCTGTGGTATGTTGGGGCGGCAGCGCCAAGAAGAGGGACAGTGGACATATTGACAGACTGGTAAGAAAAGCTGGTTCTGTGGTTGGCACTGAGCTAGAGTCCTTAACATCGGTAGTTGAGAAAAGGACCCTCAGCAAACTCCTGTCAATCATGGACAATAAGCACCACCCCCTACACAGCACACTAAACAGGCAGAAAAGCCTATTCAGTGGCAGACTGCTTTCTCTGTGATGCTCAACAGACAGGCTGAGGAAATCCTTTGTTCCCCGGGCCATTCAGCTTTTTAACTCTTCCTGAAGGGGCAGGGAAATATGAATTACTGGGTTTGAGTTCCTGACTAATCTATATTTATCTGAACTTTTAATGCACTGAAAATACTGACTGTGATTTTAAGCTTCATCCTTATAGACCTATAGGATGGACACATTGGCCCACCCTTTGCACTACTCCCCTACTGGTGCACTTATAGTGACTGAATATGGAATGTACCCTCACCATGAATGTCCATTCTATTGGTGTTTGTGCTTTTCCTTGTCCTTGTGTGTGTTAAATGTACTGTATAAGTATGTGTACACCTATATATATATATATATATATATATATATATATATATATATATATATATATATATATATATATATATGTTGAACATGCTTTTCTCTTTGAAAGCCTGAGGAAAATGGAATGTTCAAGACATTGTTCAGAAGAACAGCGTAGTTTGATTAAAAAGTTGATTGCAGAGGGGAAAACAAGATATATATATATATATATATATATATATATATATATATATATATATATATATATCAACAAAAATATAAACGCAACACTTTTGGTTTTGCTCCCATTTTGTATGAGATGAACTCAAAGATCTAAAACTTTTTCCACATACACAATATCACCATTTCTCTCAAATATTGTTCATAAACCAGTCTAAATCTGTGATAGTGAGCACTTCTCCTTTGCTGAGATAATCCATCCCACCTCACAGGTGTGCCATATCAAGATGCTGATTAGACACCATGATTAGTGCACAGGTGTGCCTTAGACTGCCCACAATAAAAGGCCACTCTGAAAGGTGCAGTTTTATCACACAGCACAATGCCACAGATGTCGCAAGATTTGAGGGAGCATGCAGTTGGCATGCTGACAGCAGGAATGTCAACCAGAGCTGTTGCTCGTGTATTGAATGTTCATGTCTCTACCATAAGCCGTCTCCAAAGTCGTTTCAGAGAATTTGGCAGTACATCCAACCAGCCTCACAACCGCAGACCACGTGTAACCACACCAGCCCAGGACCTCCACATCCAGCATGTTTACCTCCAAGATCGTCTGAGACCAGCCACTCGGACAGCTGCTGAAACAATCGGTTTGCATAACCAAAGAATTTCTGCACAAACTGTCAGAAACCGTCTCAGGGAAGCTCATCTGCATGCTCGTCGTCCTCATCGGGGTCTCGACCTGACTCCAGTTCGTCGTCGTAACCGACTTGAGTGGGCAAATGCTCACATTCGCTGGCGTTTGGCACGTTGGAGAGGTGTTCTCTTCACGGATGATGCGAAGGAGATGTGTTGCACTGCATGAGGCAAATGGTGGTCACACCAGATACTGACTGGTATCCCCCCCAATAAAACAAAACTGCACCTTTCAGAGTGGCCTTTTATTGTGGGCAGTCTAAGGCACACCTGTGCACTAATCATGGTGTCTAATCAGCATCCTGATATGGCACACCTGTGAGGTGGGATGGATTATCTCAGCAACGGAGAAGTGCTCACTATCACAGATTTAGACTGGTTTGTGAACAATATTTGAGGGAAATGGTGATATTGTGTATGTGAAAAAAGTTTTAGATCTTTGAGTTCATCTCATACAAAATGGGAGCAAAACCAAAAGTGTTGCGTTTATATTTTTGTTGAGTATATATGGGTCACCTATATGTATACACCTCCCAGCAGAGGTGTACCAAAATGGAAGTGAGGCAGTCCTCGACAAGCTTCAGATTCTCTTCTCCAGTTGCTGGGAAAAGGGAATGGTTCCCAATGACCTTCGGGATGCGGTCATTGTCTCCCTGTACAAGAACAAGGACTGTTCTAATTACCTGTTCTAATCACTCTCCTCTCAATAGCAGGTAAGATATTGGCTCGAGTGCTGCTCAACAGGCTTACCCCTACCATAGCGCATGAAAATACTCCCGAGAGTCAGTGCGGATTTCGGGCCAACAGGGGAACCACCGACATGATCTTCGTCCTGTGACAGATCCAGGAGAAGTGCAGAGAACAGAACATGGCCCTTTATGCAGCCTTCATAGACCTAACCAAGGCTTTTGACACGGTCAGTCGTGAGGGTTTGTGGAAGATTCTTGCATGCCTTGGCTGCCCTCCAAAGCTCCTCACCATCATCCGCCAGCTGCATGAAGGCCAGATGGGACAAGTGAAGTACAACGGGACTCTGTCCGGCAGCTTCCCCATCTCAAATGGCGTCAAACAAGGTTGCATCCTCGCGCCCACTCTGTTCTCTATCTTCTTCAGCATGATGCTTCGTGAGGCCAAAGAAGACTTGACAGACGGCATCTATATCCGCTTCAGAACCGACGGAAGTCTGTTTAACTTGCGGCGCATTCTGTCCCACACTAAGATCACAGAACAGTTAATCATGGAGCTGCTCTTCGCAGATGACTGCGCCCTCGTCGCCCATATGGAGCAAGCCTTGCAGCACATTGTCAACTGTTTTGCTGAAGCAGCAAGAGCCTTCGGCCTCACCATCAGCCTGAGAAAGAAGAAGTGCTATATCAACCGGTCCCCCATACAGCATATACCCCACCCCAAATCAACATTGAGGGTACCAGCCTGAATGCAGTAGAGCACTTCATGTATCTCAGTAGTGTTATCTCAAACAACGCATCTGTTGCCAAGGACCTAGACAGTCGCCTTGCCAAGGCCAGCAGTTCTTTTGGTCGACTCTCTAAGAAAGTCTGGCAGAATCATGCACTGCGCCTTTCCACAAAAGTGCAGGTCTACAGAGCCATTGTGGTCCCTACCCTCCTGTATGGAGCTGAAACCTGGCTTCTGTATCGCCAGCAGATCAGATTACTGGAACGCTTTCATCAGCGTTGTCTCTGAAACATCTGCTGGATCAAGTGGCAGGACTACGTCTCAAATGAGGACATCCTTACCAGAGCCAAATTGCCCAGCATGGAGTCTATTATACTCAAACAACAGCTTCGTTGGGCAGGTCACGTAGAGAGTATGGATGATACATGCATGCCGAAATTAATTCTCTTTGGCGAGCTCAAGGAAGGGAGACGAAACCAAGGGGCCCCCAAAAAGCGCTATAAGGACCCGCTGAAGAAACAGCTCTCCCTTGCAGGCATTCAGCATCAGTCATGGCAGCATCTAGCTACAGATAGACTCAGTTGGCGTTCCAGCATCAAATCCGCCAGCCTGAAGTTTGAGGCAGAAAGAAGTGAGGCCTCACGCCAGAAGCATCAAAGACAGAAAGAGCGGGCAGCAGCACAAGCCCAGCCTACTCAAGTGTTCATTTGCCCCAAGTGTAACAGCTCTTGTGCATCCCACATCGGACTTTTCAACCACCAGAGGGCTTGTAGAAAATAAACTAAAAAAAAAAAAGGCCTTCCCACTATCCTCGCAAGCGAGGAAACTGCCAACAATAAATATGTGTCTTGAGCTACGGGATGTTTAAATTTCCTTTTGGATAATTAAAGTATCTACCTACCTACCTACCTACCTATTTATTTATCAAATGTGCCTGAACACACTACAAGTGCGCTTCGAGTGCTGCTGGATTATATTCTGCTGAACCTCAATCAGATCGCAGTTGTACAGTTTGTAATTGCATTCTTAATGTTCTTACTGCAATCTGGCAGCTGTCCAGGCACTGTTTCTGTGTTCCATGTACATTTGTACTGCATTCGGAGGCTCATGCGCACAATACGTGCACAAATCAGTCTGGGCGGGTCGGAGCACAGTCTGTATGTTCGTACAGCTGTCCGTCGCAATTCTTATTCCCTCCCAGATGTGAAATGAACTCTGTTGGGTTTTTTTTGTTACATTCTGCCTGATACGGCTTGGCTGGTGCTCATTTGTACTAAGTGTGATGGGGTATTACTATTCACAGAACCCATTAAAACAGCATGACAGGGTTTCACTCTCTATTTTTGAGGTTCCAAACTGCAACAACGCCATTGCTGAACTTTGGCCCCCTTTTAACAAGTGGGTGCTTTTGTACTTAGGACAAATTTGAAACAGAGATAAAACACACTTCTGCGACCCAGTCTCAGATAAGCGGTTAAAGATGAGATGAGATACAACACACTGACGATGGCAGCGCTGACAGGCATTATGAATATAGATGAAGTGAAGTTACACTGTTGTACTATTACACTGATTATAAACTTTTTCAGACTATGAAACATCATGGTTAATCATCCAGTCAGTTTTGCTATCACTTCCTAGTTTTCATAGTATGGAGGAACAAACATGAAATAGATAATAAATGAATAAATAAATAAATAAATAGATACATACATACATACATAAATGAATAAATAAATAGACAGATAATAAATCAATGTTTAAATTAATTTATTTTTAATCATTCATTTATACATTTATTTATACTTACGTTTATACATGTTACAAGTTATACAAGTTTATGCATGTATTTGAACATTTGGACATTTATTGATTTTTAATTTGCATTTGTTCCTCCAAAGGATAAATTTACGAATAAATCCATAAATACATGAGGCGGGTGGTACATGTAACTTTTTTCAATAGCCCAGATGGGGCAATTAACAAAAAGGGAATTGTCCACACATGTCCTGGTCCACATGAATGCTCAGAGAACATTTTTATATTAAAAAGAACTAACGAGCACAGGTGAAATTTTTCCAAGTATTCCCTGATTTCAGGGTTTGTTTTGTGTTTGTTTTTCCCAGCAAACAGAAACCAGCCTTTCATTTTTACAGTTTTTCCGTGATATATATATATATATATAAGTCCAGTTCTATTACTGCCACAGTCTTCAAATTCACAGGGAACATTTTTGGGAAACCAACCTTGGACAAATTTGAAGATGGCCACCCTTGACATATTTAAAGAGGTATTTTAAGAGGTTAAAAAGTCACATTCTGTACTTAATTTTACAGCATGATCTCGCAACATTAGTGCGGTGACGTCACCTGCTGCTAGCTAGGTGGAAACTGTTTTTTTTGTGTGTAAATATAACCTCTTTGTCATCATATATTATGTAAAAGCTAGCGGGAAATAAACACTTCTAAAACTGAAAACACTGTTTTTAGAATATACCTCAGAAGTGATTTACAACCCCAATTCCAATGAAGTTGGGACTTGTGTAAAATGTAAATAAAACAGAATACAATGATTTGCAAATCCTCTTCAACTTATATTCAGAATACACCACAAAGACAAGATATTAAATGTTCAAACTGATAAACTTTATTGTTTTTGTGCAAATATTTGCTCATTTTGAAATGGATGCCTGCAACACGTGTCAAAAAAGTTGGGACACTGGTATGTTTACCACTGTGTTACATCACCTTTCCTTCTAACAACACTCAATAAGCGTTGGGTACTGAGGACACTAATTGAGAGTGTCATGATTGGGTATAAAAGGAGCAGCCCCAAAAGTTTTAGCCATTCACAAGCAAAGGTGGGGCAAGGATCACCACTTTATGAACAACTGCTTGAAAAAATAGTCCAACAGTTTAGGAACAATGTTTCTCAATGTTCAATTGCAAGGAATTTAGGGATTCCATCATCTACAGTCCATAATATAATCAGAAGATTCTGAGAATCTGGAGAACTTTCTACACGTAAGCAGCAAGGCTGAAATCCAACATTGAATGCCATGACCTTCAATCCCTCAGGCGGCACTGCATTAAAAACAGACATCATTGTGTAAAGTATTTTACCGCGTGGGCTCAGGAACACTTCAGAAAACCATTGTCAGTTAACACAGTTCATCGCTACAAGTGCAAGTTAAAACTCTACCATGCAAAGCGAAAGCCATACATCAACAACATCCAGAAACGCCGCCGCCTTCTCTGGGATTGAGCTCATTTGAAATGGACAGACACAAAGTGGAAAAGTGTGCTGTGGTCTGATGAGTCCACATTTCAAATTGTTTTTGGAAATCATGGCCGTCGTGTCCCTCAGACAAAAGAGGAAAAAGACCGTCCAGAATGTTACTAGCGCAAAGTTCAAAAGCCAGCATCTGTGATGGTATGGGGGTGTGTTAGTGCCCATGGCATGGGCAATTTATACATCTGTGATGGCTCCATCAATGCTGAAAGGTATATCCAGGTTTCGGAGCAACACATGCTGCCATCCAAGCAACGTCTTTTTCAGGAAAGTCCCTGCTTATTTCAGCAAGACAATGCCAAGTGACATTCTGCACATGTTACAACAGCGTGGCTTCGTAGTAAAAGAGTGCAGGTACTAGACTGGCCTGCCTGCAGTCCAGACCTGTCGCCTATTGAAAATGTGTGGCACATTATGAAGCGCAAAATACAACAACGGAGACCCCAAACTGTTGAACAACTGAAGTCGTACATCAAGCAAGAATGGGAAAGAATTCCACCTACAAAGCTTCAACAGTTAGTGTCCTCAGTTCCCAAACGCTTATTGAGTGTTAGAAGGAACAGTTAGAAGGAAAGGTGATGTAACACATTTGTAAACATACCACTGTCCCAGCTTTTTGGAAATGTGTTGCAGGCATCCATTTCAAAATGAGCAAATATTTGCACAAAAACAATCAAATTTAACAGTTTGAACATTAAATATCTTTCCTTTGTGGTGTATTCAATTGAATATAGGTTTAAGACGATTTGCAAATGATTGTATTCTGTTTTTATTTACATTTTACACAACGTCCAAACTTCATTGGAATTGGGGTTGTAAAAGACATTTAGCAGACCTTAGCTTTCAGTATAGTTTTTGAGTGGCGGGAATGACAGCTAATCAGAGTAGAGCTGCATTGTCAGTCTGGTTGCTAACTGCAAACTCAGTTTTTGGAACCCAATAATTACTTAAAGAACTGCAAATTATACAGAATACAATGCTCATACTGCCGAGGGTATTTTAGCATTGCATTAGATTTAACCTTATGTACACAGTAAAATCACCAGTGTTAAAGTAACACTGACAGTAAACATATGGTCCTCTCACAGTGGTCCTCCACTCTGACCAGAGTGGGACCATATGTACACTGGCAGTGTTAATTTAACACTATCAGTGTTAGTTTTACTCTGGTGAATTTACTGGACAAAGAGCTGCATCCTGGGAATACAGCAGACAGGCTGGTACGTAAGATTTCATTAGGCCTGCATCATAAAAGAAAACCTTGTTCCATGGCATCATTATGAAAATACAAGTAACACTGAGATATTTTCATTGACATTGTCTGTCTGTTTAGATAGCTGTCAGGATATCCCAAAGTATGTGAACACATTCATTACCTTTTTTGATCATGTTGAACATTTATTTCCATGTTACTGGTACAAAGGCAAAAAAAAAAAGCACTCCCATCTGCACATTAATACTGAAAAGAACAGATGAACAGATTTTATGTTATTATCATGTATGTATATTATGACATGTACTTTTCATGTACAACTGAAATATTTTGTGTTTTCTTTATAAAAAATGTCATTTTAAACTTGGTTTGCTAAAAAGTAATTTGTTGACACTGGGCAACAAATGATAATGCTGCAGAATTATTTACATTTATCAAAAGATATACAGTGATACAGTTTGCATTACAGTAAATAGTGCTGGACATTGATCAGTAGTGCAAACTGGCACATCTGCAAATGTACCAGCATATAGTAGACAGTATCACTGAAAACAATTCACTTTTTATTAGTGGTGCACCAAGCCTATTTTTAATTTGGGCATCAGTCCCATGTTGTTGCACTTTCGGCTGCTCCCATTTGTAGAGGATCACCACATTGGTATTTGGCACAAGTTTTTACACCGGATGCCCTTCCTGATGCAATTCCAGTTTTACCTGGAGAAACATACACAGCTTCTGTTCTTCCAAAGAGGTCTCCATTACACGGACTATCCCATACCTTCCAACGTTTGGATGTACCAATACAGGACACCCATGTGAGCGCCAATGCACCCCTTGTTTATTGGTTAGGAAATACTGCTAATTTCTCCAAAAATATTTGTCATATCAACTTTCCGTTTTGCAGTGTTCATCCTTGACCCAGAATACATAAGCATGCCAAACAGCAAAAGTCAGCTCTCCCCAGTTTTGCGTGATCGAAGCCATACACATAGACACACACATGCACACAGAGGCCGCTTGACTATTATATATATATATATATATATATATATATATATATATATATATATATGTATAATGTCTCACCTCGTGCACACACACACACACACACACACACACACACACACAGCTCAGTCTTGTGGTTTTACATGAGAAAATACATCAACCTTTCTCTCCATGTCTGACCTTATGCCCCAAACAAATCCTAAATTAATTAAAAAAGGAAATCCCAATGGCCCTCAGGCACAGAATCTCTCTCTCTCTCTCACTTCTCTCTCACCCTTTTTCTCTCTTTTACACACACACACACACACACACACACACACACACACACACACACACACACACACACACACACACACACACACACACACACACACACACACACACACACAGATTGAGTGTCTCTGTCCCTAAATGGTCGTAAGGGATTAGTGAAGCTTGTTCAATGATGGAAGTGTTTCCAGGTTGACAGAGAATGACGGGGCTCAAGCAGCCACTGTTCAAGTATTACCCAGCATTCTGCGGCATAAACTACTCGGAGTCATTTTGGAATTTGTTATCTTTGCGAATATGCAACAAAGCAAACATTGTTACACAATCTGATAAAGAAATCAAAAACAAAAGGACACTGTTGGAAAAGTAGAAACTTTTCAGGGGGTTCATTAAATGCCACATATGATTGCTGGTTTCCTCATCAGTTCATCAGTTATGTGTCTGTCTTCTTAAAACTGAAACATAATTGAAACTGTCTGGCCATTCATTTTCGAGGAGGATTACTTTGCTATAATTTCCTGCATCAGTAGTACAGTGTTTGAAAGCCCTCATGCATGTCTGTGTAAAAAAAAACTTGGAAATGTCATTAGAAAATTCCATGGATCAATGTCTCCAGACAACTGACTTTTGAAGAAAACAGGTCAACGGTCAAGATCAGGTCATGTCTGAGAGCATGCACAGGTGGGAGGCATTGCAACATCCACCACACAACCGAACCACTTTGAGAGCTGAATGGCAACTATCCAGGCAGGCAACTGATCCATGACTACATTTCGAAAGTCACTATCTATTGATTGCAGCCAGGAGGAATTTGGCATCCCCTTAGCCTTCTTCACCTGCTGGAGTCCTCTGAACTGCACGCTGGATCATGCACAAGGGAACGCACTACAGTCTGCAGCTGACATTTCCTCACAATGTGACACTCCTATTCTTAGGTTTCCAAAGTGACCTTTTGTTTCACACAAAGTCATTACAGTGTTACCTAAGGATCCTCCAAAGAGACCATGTACCAGAGACCTCTAGTTGTTATCTTAGGTCACTGATTAGCTTCCAAGTCTCACAACCACACAGTAAGACAGGAAGCACCGTGACTCTGAAGAACTGGACCTTCAAAGCGCCAGCTGCCATTCATTTTCAATCAGAGTGAGTGTTTTACAGCAACAGATCTACAGATACAGATCTGTAGTTTAAGATCATTTAATGGTTGGTAAAGCAGGGTCCGGTACACAAAAAGGCAGTCCAAGATCAGCAGACAAATAAAAACATCAGGTGATAAGTTGTGGTCGAATAAACAGGCAGGTGGTCAAAGAAAACAACGTGGCTAGCAGAACTTGGAACAAACAGGTACAGAGCTAGAAGTGAAAGCATAAAGCACAATGATCTGGCAGAGAACTAGTGCAACCAGTGAAGCTTATACACACTGGCGATGAGCTACGGATTGGAAAAAGGTGTGTGGAAAGCTCCAGAACAGGTTGTGGCCCAGACACTGTGCACCGCCCACCACCAAGCACCAACAGGGATAGACAAGAGAGACAGGGAAAGAAAAGCCCAAGCAGGAAAAACCCAACAAGGGAAAACACAGACAGAAAACCAAATCAAAACTAAACTAAGCAGAATACATGAGAACAAAACATAATACAAAAGTTCAGATCAAATTATAGCATGCTGGATTTGCCATTTTAAAATCCAACATGGCTGCCGTTTTTCATCATGGCCACCAGGCTGGCCGAGTGATTGTAGTTTTCCTGTGACTATTTGGGTGTTTACAGTGATTGTGCCACCCATTTCTTGATTATTATGCATGCTTCAATATTTTTTTTCCATGCTCTAGCACCATAATGATAAATATAGAGCAAATTTTCATGAATACAACAAGTAAAATTAAGAGAATCAAGATCAGTTTAACCCTCTGGGGTTCGAGGGCATTTTTTGGACAGTTCACTCGCCTGCCATAAATGATTTATTACTGCTGTTAACAGCTTTCCCTGCATCCCACAATCAAGTTTTATGTCTCTTTTTTTCAGTACAACCTGTACTTTCATAATATATATGTTTTTGTTGTGTTTTCTAAGTGTAACAAAGGTATACAATAATTTTCCACACACATTTATTCAAAACACACAGCAAACTATAATAAACAACTGTTTTGACACTTTATAAAGGTAATTTGAGGTCTTGTGTGAAAGACTGTACAACAAAAAGGTTCAAACAATGAACACAAATGCATGTTTTGAATGATATATACAAAATGGTCTATGCATTTTGTTTGTCTTCATCTCAAAGCAACTACTACTACAACTACTACTGTGTTTTGGAGTGTTCTGTGCTGCTCCTAAAGCAGCTTTCGTTCACACTGTGGCCCACTTTGGTTCCTTACAGTCTGAGGAGCAACCCTCCCCCTCACTCCATTGATATGGTAAACAAGTGCTTTACGCCGAGAAAGCAACAGAGTTATCCACTAACATTCACATGTAAACTAGTGGAGCAATCCTGATAGTTACACACTCTTTGTTTGAGCACGTGAGATTGTCATCAGAGGCTCTCCGTCTGCTCCATCTGCTTTCACTGATTGCTGTGTGTAATGGAGCAGGGTGCATTGGAGCACCCAGGAGGCTATTCAAACGGGCCAACTAGTAACATATCACTCCTGAAAATGATTTTTGGCTTTTCACATGAGGTAAATCTGTCCTACGATTGGATTTTGGAAAACCATGTGATGGTGAACCAATTCCGATTGGACACTCACATTGCGCACGTCATCACACAGCTTCTATGAGGACTATAAAGATGGCCGACAGCTGGCTCAAAAGTCTGCGGAGTTAACTTTTCAGCAAAAAAAGTACGTTTCTATCTCATATCATTAAAAAGTTATTAATAATTTAGTAAATCTTGGTCTCAGCCGTCATACACGACAGCATCGGCCCCAGAGGGTTAATGCTGAAATTGTTACTGTTAATGCGTGACATTCATACAGCATAAGAACAATTTTGACGGAATATAAAGTCTTATGGCACTAGAAAATTACTGTTACCACAACAAATTACAACTACAATCATATATACTGACTGATCTAATAACAAAACTAAAGTGCAACTTGATCAACAATTGCAATGCAAAAACATTGTATAGCATAACATATTTGGCTAAATAGCTGAATGTAACATCAAAGAAAACTAGTTACAGTGAGGAAAATAAGTATTTCAACACCCGGCGATTTTGCAAGTTCTCCCACTTAGAAATCATGGAGGGGTCTGAAAATTTCATCTTAGGTGCATGTCCACTGTGAGAGACAGAATCTAAAAAAAAAACCCTCCGGAAGTCACAATGTATGATTTTTTTAATAATTTATTTGTATGTTACTGCTGCAAATAAGTATTTGAACCTCTACCAACCAGCAAGAATTCTGGCTCACACAGACCTGTTAATTTTTCTTTCATTCATTCCAACCTGTCCATCATAACAAGACCAAAGAGCTGTCTAAGGACACCAGGGACAAAACTGTAGACCTGAACAAGGCTGGGATGGACTATAGGCAACCAGCTTGACAACAACTGTTATGATTATTTATTAGAAAGTGGAAGAAACACAAGATGACTGTCAATCTCCCTCGGTCTGGGATTCCATGCAAGATCTCACTTTGTGGGGTAAGGATGATTTTGAGAAAGCTCAGAACTACACAGGAGGACCTGGTCAATGACCTGAAGAGAGCTGGGACCACAGTCACAAAGATTACATTGGTAACACAGGATGCTGTCATGGTTTAAAATCCTGCAGGGCAGCAAGGTCCCCCTGCTCAAGCCAGCACATGTCCAGGCCTGTTTGAAGTTCACCGGTGATCATCTGGATGATCCAGAGGAGGCATGGGAGAAGGTCATGTGGTCAGATGAGACCAGAGTAGACATGTTTAGAGGATGAGAACAACCCCAAGAAAACTATCCCAACTGTGAAGCATGGGGGTGGAAACATCATACTCTGGGGGTGCTCTTCTGTAAAGGGGACAGGACGACTGCACCATATTGAAGGGAGGATGGATGGGGTCATGTATTGTGAGATTTTGGCAAACAACCTCCTTCCCTCAGTAAGAGCATTGAAGATGGGTCATGGCTGGGTCTTCCAGCATGACAATGACCCCAAACACACAGCCAGGGCAAGTAAGAAGGGGCACCATAAGAAGCCTTTCAAGGTCCTGGAGTGGCCTGGCCAGTCTCCAGACCTGAACTCAATAGAAAATCTTTGGAGGGAGCTGAAACTCCAAACCTGAAAGATTTGGAGAAGATCTCTATGGAGGAGTGGACCAAAATCCCTGCTGCAGTGTGTGCAAACCTGATGAAAAACTACAGGAAATGTTTGACCTCTGTAATTGCAAACAAAGGCTACTGTACCAAATATTAACATTGATTTTCACAGGTGTTCAAATACTTATTTGCAGCAGTAACATAAAAATAAATTATTAAAAAATCATACATTGTGATTTCCATTGTGATTTATGTCTCTCACAGTGGACATGCACCTAAGATGAAAATTTCAGATCCCTCCATGATTTCTAAGTGGGAGAACTTGCAAAACTGCAGGGTGTTCAAATACTTATTTCCCTCACTGTATATGTGAATGGATTTATGAATGAATTTATTCGGCGTGCACACGCACACATACTTAACAACAAAAAAGAAATCTCTCATTAAAGAAAAACAAAACTCGTAGGCAATGTCCAGTTTTGTGCGGCTGAAAGGGTGTAGGCTGAAGCAAAAGCATATGAACACCCACCCCTTTTATTTTATACTTTTTTTTTATTTGCAATATACACATATATACATACAGTAGATATGTACACTTATAACAACAAAAACAAACAAAAACAACAAAAAAACAAGCAGAGACAATATAGAGTAATCAGTGAACTGAAATATCTCACCACAACAAAACAAACAATTGTACAACACAAATAAAAATGTAACAACTCAGTTAACCTGAATCATCATACTATAATAAGAAATTATATTGTTTTGTAAAGTCTTTTCAAGCCAACTAAAGTCCCAGATGATTTAATACTATCAGAACAGTTATTCCAAATTTTCACCTTTTATGGAAACACAATGACTTTTAACAGTGGTTTGAATCTTTAATCTATCAAATACTAATGTTCCTCTCAAATTATATGAGCAAAGTGTCGCACAGCGGCACGAAGCTCACTCATGGTACAGGGCGTCCTAAACAGGAAGTGCCAATTTTCAAATCCACAGTAAAACAGGAAATGTTGAAATGTCAAACACTTCCTGGATTGACAGATGAGATCCCATGGAATCTTGCGGGAACTCAGTGGCAAGCTCACACTCAAACAGGAAGTGCCAATTTATCAGTCACAGTGAAACAGGAAATGTTCAAATGTCAAACACTTCCTGGCATGCCAGGAAGTCTGATTCGACACAGATGATTGACATGTCACGGCACCACACATCTGGTTGAAAGAGCTGCATTTTCAAATCAGTGAGTCACATTGACTGCTAGGTTCCTCCTGTCCAGTAGTTTGTGCTGTGTACCACAAAAAGTTCAAATCCACTTTAGAAGAATAAGAAAAATGTTTGCTCCAGATTTGAACTGAACACGACATTTGAACTATGGCCTTCTAATCACACCAAACTTATACTGGTGAGTAAACGACAGTATTTTATGCCAGAAATGAGGTCCAGTTTGTTAAAAGCAGCATTTCTCCATTAATTCAGGTTGCCTTATACACACGTTTAACCTAACAGACAGCAGCAGGTTCATGCTCTGTTGGCTTATTAGTGCAGCAGATAACTGAAACAATCCTTCAAATGGTGATACAAGCATCAAATTCAGCACAAATACAGCTGGAGCTAAATTAATGGAGCAACTTTAACTTTTGACCCCTGTACAAACTGAAACTGACCTTTGTCACCATTGTTGCTGCTTTTACCTCATAACTCCATAACATTCAGTCACAGATTGTCCAAACTATACCTTTTTTGGAATCTTTATGATCAGGCAAATAAAGTGGTGTAGTTTTCTATATGATTGGAGCATCTTTTAATTTAGACCAGGGGTGGGCAACTTGTTCCAAAAAGGGCCAAGAGGGTGCAGGTTTTCTTTGCAGCCACTGATTCCATCAGGTGATTTCACTGATTAACTGATTCCATCTGCTCAAAGTGATATTAATCCAGAGACCTCTGGAAAGTAACTATGCCAACTTTGATGCTTTTATCATAATTTGCATGATTCCCACTATCGGCTAGGTGGGGCCAAAATATGTGAGAAGTTTATTATATCCAAATGCAGAGCAATGCTACAAAGCACCTGCCAGTCACAGTGAAGGCAGAGTGATGGCCATGTGCATTCGTGCAATTCGTGCTGCATTCGAACTGCACTCGAACACCTCGTACAGTATTCCTCCAGCAGCCCTACACAGTGTCACTCATGCTGGAAAACATATGAACGGCGAACGAGCTGCAGTCATACGACATACTTACTGCCGTAGGAATAGACAGTCGAACGTCATTTGTGCAATTTGACCTGCAGTTGAACTGCATTCAAGCTGCACTCGAATTCCTCGGACAGCATTTGTGTGGCACTTAGCGAAATACACCAAATTGGCACTTCCAGCATGAATGTAGAGAACAGGCATACTACTGTCGTGCTGCATACGAACTGGGGAGTATTCCTACAGTGTTCGTACAACTGTGTGGCATATAAACTGGCATCCAAAATGGCAACCAGCCAGCATTCGGAGCTGCCTGATCATGTCCTGATCATCAGATAATGAGCCATACACCCCCCGCATCCTGTTCGAGGTGCGCAACAGAAATATTGTAATGTGCAAAGTCTGTGGCACGCAGTCATCATGTGCAGTAGACGTGAACGTTGCGCAATACACTGAACACACTGTGTTGGTTGGACGTACTGTCAGAGAGGTGGTGACACTGCCACACGGAGGAAGACGTTGCATCAGAATTTTGGCTCTCTGTTGGAACTGTTTACACAGAGACTGCTACCTGCTGCTTTGGACTTTGAACTAACAGTCTTTTTCAAGACTTTTTTACTTTTTTATTTTTTTTTACTTTTTTTACTTTTTTACTTTTTTACTTTTTTTTTTTACTTTTTCACCGTGCTCCAACGCCTAAAGAAGACCTCTAACGGTCGAAACATCGCGATGGAGCACTTTTATCAGCTAACTTTCATCAGCGTTGGCAAGCTAACTAGCTTGCTAACGCTTTCGTTTTTATTTTATTTTTTAGCACTGTTGTCGTGCGTTACCTGTGCTGCTCCACAGCCTGTCTAGTGGATTTTTATTTTATTTTAGCACCGTTGTCGTGCATTTGCTGTTGCCGTGCGTTACCTGTGCTGCTTCATGGCCTGTCTGGTGCCTTAACTAAAGCACTCCTTCTGCTGAATCACCTCTAATTATTTACACATTATTCACTTTGTGTGTTTTTAGGAATCTGCTAGGTTGCGTAGCTACTAGCTCTTAGCCGATTTAGCATGGCGGCTTCTCCTGTCTCTCCCGTACTTTTCTGCTCTGGGTGTGAAATGTTTAGTTATTCCTCGGCCTCCTTTAGCAGTAACGGTACTTGTAATAAGTGCAGCTTATTCGTAGCTTTGGAGGCCAGGCTGGGCGAATTGGAGACTCGGCTCCGCACCGTGGAAAATTCTACAGCTAGCCAGGCCCCTGTAGTCGGTGCGGACCAAGGTAGCTTAGCCGCCGTTAGTTCCCCCCTGGCAGATCCCGGGCAGTCGGGAAAGCAGGCTGACTGGGTGACTGTGAGGAGGAAGCGTAGCCCTAAACAGAAGCCCCGTGTACACCGTCAACCCGTTCACATCTCTAACCGTTTTTTCCCCACTCGACGATACACTCGCCGAGGATCAAACTCTGGTTATTGGCGACTCTGTTTTGAGAAATGTGAAGTTAGCGACACCAGCAACCATTGTCAATTGTCTTCCGGGGGCCAGAGCAGGCGACATTGAAGGAAATTTGAAATTGCTGGCTAAGGCTAAGCGTAAATTTGGTAAAATTGTAATTCACGTCGGCAGTAATGACACTCGGTTACGCCAATCAGAGGTCACTAAAATTAACATTAAATCGGTGTGTAACTTTGCAAAAACAATGTCGGACTCTGTTGTTTTCTCTGGGCCCCTCCCCAATCAGACCGGGAGTGACATGTTTAGCCGCATGTTCTCCTTGAATTGCTGGCTGTCTGAGTGGTGTCCAAAAATGAGGTGGGCTTCATAGATAATTGGCAAAGCTTCTGGGAAAACCTGGTCTTGTTAGGAGAGACGGCATCCATCCCACTTTGGATGGAGCAGCTCTCATTTCTAGAAATCTGGCCAATTTTCTTGGATCCTCCAAACTGTGACTGTCCAGCGTTGGGACCAGGAGGCAGAGCTGTGGTCTTATACACCTCTCTGCAGCTTCTCTCCCACTGCCATCCCCTCATTACCCCATCCCCGTAGAGACGGTGCCTGCTCCCAGACCACCAATAACCAGCAAAAATCTATTTAAGCATAAAAATTCAAAAAGAAAAAATAATATAGCACCTTCAACTGCACCACAGACTAAAACAGTTAAATGTGGTCTATTAAACATTAGGTCTCTCTCTTCTAAGTCCCTGTTGGTAAATGATATAATAATTGATCAACGTATTGATTTATTCTGCCTAACAGAAACCTGGTTACAGCAGGATGAATATGTTAGTTTAAATGAGTCAACACCCCCGAGTCACACTAACTGTCAGAATGCTCGTAGCACGGGCCGGGGCGGAGGATTAGCAGCAATCTTCCATTCCAGCTTATTAATTAATCAAAAACCTAGACAGAGCTTTAATTCATTTGAAAGCTTGTCTCTTAGTCTTGTCCATCCAAATTGGAAGTCCCAAAAACCAGTTTTATTTGTTATTATCTATCGTCCACCTGGTCGTTACTGTGAGTTTCTCTGTGAATTTTCAGACCTTTTGTCTGACTTAGTGCTTAGCTCAGATAAGATAATTATAGTGGGCGATTTTAACATCCACACAGATGCTGAGAATGACAGCCTCAACACTGCATTTAATCTATTATTAGACTCTATTGGCTTTGCTCAAAAAGTAAATGAGTCCACCCACCACTTTAATCATATCTTAGATCTTGTTCTGACTTATGGTATGGAAATAGAAGACTTGACAGTATTCCCTGAGAACTCCCTTCTGTCTGATCATTTTTTAATAACATTTACATTTACCCTGATGGACTACCCTGCAGTGGGGAATAAGTTTCATTACACTAGAAGTCTTTCAGAAAGCGCTGTAACTAGGTTTAAGGATATGATTCCTTTTTTATGTTCTCTAATGTCATATACCAACACAGAGCAGAGTAGCTACCTAAACTCTGTAAGGGAGTTAGAGTATCTCGTCAATAGTTTTACATCCTCATTGAAGACAACTTTGGATGCTGTAGCTCCTCTGAAAAAGAGAGCTTTAAATCAGAAGTGTCTGACTCCGTGGTATAACTCACAAACTCGTAGCTTAAAGCAGATAACCCGTAAGTTGGAGAGGAAATGGCGTCTCACTAATTTAGAAGATCTTCACTTAGCCTGGAAAAAGAGTTTGTTGCTCTATAAAAAAGCCCTCCGTAAAGCTAGGACATATTTCTACTCATTACTAATTGAAAGAAAATAAGAACAACCCCAGGTTCTTTTCAGCACTGTAGCCAGGGGTGACAAAGAGTCAGAGCTCTATTGAGCTGAGTATTCCATTAACTTTAACTAGTAATGACTTCATGACTTTCTTTGCTAACAAAGTTTGACTATTAGAGAAAAAATTACTCATAACCATCCCAAAGATGTATCGTTATCTTTGGCTGCTTTCAGTGATGCCGGTATTTGGTTAGACTCTTTCTCTCCGATTGTTCTGTCTGAGTTATTTTCATTAGTTACTTCATCCAAACCATCAACATGTTTATTAGACCCCATTCCTGCCAGGCTGCTCAAGGAAGTCCTACCATATTTAATGCTTCAATCTTAATATGATCAATCTATCTTTGTTAGTTGGCTAGTACCACAGGCTTTTAAGGTGGCAGTAATTACACCATTACTTAAAAAGCCATCACTTGACCCAGCTATCTAGCTAATTATAGGCCAATCTCCAACCTTCCTTTTCTCTCAAAGATTCTTGAGAGGGTAGTTGTAAAACAGCTAACTGATCACCTGCAGAGGAATGGTCTATTTGAAGAGTTTCAGTCAGGTTTTAGAATTCATCATAGTACAGAAACAGCATTAGTGAAGGTTACAAATGATCTTCTTATGGCTTCGGACAGTGGACTTATCTCTGTGCTTGTTCTGTTGGACCTCAGTGCTGCTTTTGATACTGTTGACCATAAAATTTTATTACAGAGATTAGAGCATGTCATAGGTATTAAAGGCACTGAGCTGCGGTGGTTTGAATCATATTTGTCTAATAGATTACAGTTTGTTCATGTAAATGGGGAATCTTCTTCACAGACTAAAGTTAATTATGGAGTTCCACAAGGTTCTGTGCTAGGACCAATTTTATTCACTTTATACATGCTTCCCTTAGGCAGTATTATTAGACGGTATTGCTTAAATTTTCATTGTTACGCAGATGATACCCAGCTTTATCTATCCATGAAGCCAGAGGACACACACCAATTAGCTAAACTGCAGGATTGTCTTACAGACATAAAGACATGGATGACCTCTAATTTCCTGCTTTTAAACTCAGATAAAACTGAAGTTATTGTACGTGGCCCCACAAATCTTAGAAGCATGGTGTCTAACCAGATCTTTACTCTGGATGGCATTTCCCTGACCTCTAGTAATACTGTGAGAAATCTTGGAGTCATTTTTGATCAGGATATGTCATTCAAAGCGCATATTAAACAAATATGTAGGACTGGCCTTTTTGCATTTACGCAATATCTCTAAAATCAGAAAGGTCTTGTCTCAGAGTGATGCTGAAAAACTAGATTCATGCATTTATTTCCTCTAGGCTGGACCTATTGTATTCATTAGTAGCAGGTTGTCCTAAAAGTTCCCTAAAAAGCCTTCAGTTAATTCAAAATGCTGCAGCTAGAGTACTGACGTGGACTACAGGAGAGAGCATAGTTCACCCGTGTTGGCCTCATCTTCATTGGCTTCCTGTTAATTCTAGAATAGAATTTAAAATTCTTCTTCTGTACTTATAAGGTTTTGAATAATACAGGTCCCGATTCTTATCTTAGGGACCTCGTAGTACCATATTACCACCATTAGAGCGCTTCGCTCTCAGACTGCAGGCTTACTTTAGTTCCTAGGGTTTTGTAAGAGTAGAATGGGAGGCAGAGCCTTCAGCTTTCAGGCTCCTCTCCTGTGGAAGCCAGCTCCCAATTCAGATCAGGGAGACAGATACCCCTCTCTACTTTTAAGATTAGGCTTAAAACTTTCCCTTTTCGCTAAGAGCTTATAGTTAGGGCTGGGATCAGGTGACCCTGGACCATCCCTTGGTTATGCTGCTTTAGACGTAGACTGTGGGGGGGGTTCCCATGATGCACTGTTTCTTTCTCTTTTTGCTCTGTATGCATCACTCTGCATTTAATCATTAGTGATCGATCTCTGCCCCCCTCCACAGCATTTCTTTCCTGGTTCTTCCCTCAGCCCAACCAGTCTCAGCGAAGACTGGCCCCTCCCTGAGCCTGGTTCTGCTGGAGGGTTCTTCTCCTGTTAAAAGGGAGTTTTGTCCTTCCACTGTAGCCAAGTGCTTGCTCGCAGGGGGGTCGTTGTTGACCGTTGGGGTTTTTCATAATTATTGTATGGCCTTGCCTTACATATAAAGTGCCTTGGGGGCAACTGTTTGTTGTGATTTGGCGCTATATAAAAAAAAAGTTGATTGATTGAGTTTGACATTATAGGGTGATCACAGGTGCTGTGCATCAGCGTGTCTCCATTCTGCATTGAACCGTGTACTGGATGGTGTCTAACAACCATGATAACATGATAATACAGATGAATGCTCTCACACATGAGGTGGACTGACAATGGAGTTGTGATTATATGCTCAGTCTGGATCTTCTACCATGATCACAGGTGATGCATCACAGGCTGTCACTGTGATGCCGACTGTGACATAAAAAAGTTTCAAAGACAAGAATGAAAGGATGACAGATTGAATCTACGCCACCACTGAGGAAAAGTAGACTCTAAAGGGTGAAAGGTGCTCTGAACTCCAAATGCACACACACATATACACACATCGGCTCCAGCTGGAGTGGAGCGTATGATCGGTGTTAACACGTACTTAAGGGGAAAACTTCAGTACCAACAAAAACCGCTGGCGTGGCTGTTTCATTTAAGTTATTTTACTTGAAATTTCACAGAGAAGTGCTGTGTAAAAGTAGGGCTTGTTTTGGATTCAAGAGCAAAACGAGCACCGTGTTTAGTTGCTTTACAGTAGTTGGTGGTGGTGATGCTTGAAAAGTTGTTTAATTCTTTTTTTTTCCTTACAGTCTGACACAACTGTGTAGCTATAAATGACTGTTCTCGAGCACCCTTCCCTGTTGGCCAGTCAGATATCTGCGCCAAATTACACCAGCAGTTTTACCAGCTTCAGGTTCCCGTCAATGATGGACTGTTGGAGTGCCGTCTGTCCTTCTGATCCGAACGAGTTGATACTTGAATTGCAGTTTGTCATGTTCTTTGTTGTGTGTTGGGGGGTTTGGCTGGATGTTTTTTGTGTTGTTTTCTTTCTTTGCTCTCCAGGTGTATGCAAACTGGTTTTTGTCTGTGGAGACGGTGCTGGCAGAAGAGTCCTTCACCCTCATCAGCTTATTAGCTGCACCTGTGGAGGATGTTCACGTGCAGGCCTACTGACTCGCAGCACCTGTGGATGATGCTCACATGTAAACTTAAAGACTTTCGCTGAAGCAGATAATGAGATGGCGTTCTGCATTTAAAGCCATGAGTGGTTCAAGCAGAATTGCCGGGAACTCGACCTTGTGACGTTTGTTTGTGAGACGCCTGAGGACCGTGCCAGGGTTTGACACATCGTGCCTGTGAAGGAGGACGGGTGAGGGACACATGCTGTCAGCACACATCAGAGGTGATTATTGTCTGAATGATCGTTAATAGTAATTTGGCATTTTGTTACGCAGTATATTTGAACATTGATGAGAATTGTGGCAGTTTGCTTCTCACTGCCGTGGCGTACGGACTGATGATCCTCCCACCTGTTGTGAGAAGCTTGCTCATTTACATAAAGCTTAAATTCAGACCTGAATGTGTTGCTGATAGTTGTGTGCCTTTGAATGATATTTGTTGTAGCTTGTTGACCTACCTCACCTTTCCATCCTTCACAGAGTCAGTTTATCGTATCCACCTGGGGGTGTTCGGCGGTGAGTCTGGGTCCAGAAGCGTCGGGCTTCGATCCATTTGGGGCGCTGGAGAGCGCGCCGTCCTTCACCCGCCAGAACAAACCGCACATTTATGTTGTACACAATTATTGCACAGAAGGGAAAATAAATGTTTTGTTTTTGGAACCGCTTTCTGGTTATTTAGCGCTGGGTTCATCAGACGCTGGTCCGCATCCTCAACCCGCGTCTGCACATAACAGTTCTGTAGCAACAAGTGCACCTCCTTGGTGCTGCCTTTCTTCACTGCTTCTTGGAAAACCCTCTGAAGCATGGAACATGTCAACATGTTACCTGGCTCATGATTTCAGCATCGGCTGAAAAGCATGGGACAAAGTAATCCTGCCTTCACCTAAAGCTGATAATAATTGTCTTTCCTGTCCAGCATATCTGTTCAATGCCATAGATGGGTTAGAGCAGTCTTTAATTATTTAATATGATGCAAGCACAACACCCAGCAGTGTGACTTGTGATGTGTAACAGTGTGACACAAACCTGTGCCTGCCCTGCGACCCCCCCCCCCCCCCCCCACCCCAAGAGGTCTCCACCCAGATCTCGGATGCCGACATTGTGGGGGTTTGTACTGTGTTGTTTTTATTCCTTGTCTTTTTTTATTTCATTCTGTTTTACTTTTTTGTGGATGGAAATTTTATGTCTGCATTGCACTCTGGGTAGTAGACCCGGATTCAGGTCCTGCCACTCCAAATTGTGAATCATTCAAGCCAGCTTCATACCAAATTCTATGAATGTCTGTCCCGTATGAATGGAGCTTGAATTATGTTAGTCCCTCACCCGTCACCCATGGACTTATTGTTCTATGAACTTAATTTACATCCAGATGACCTGGTAAGTGCTTTCATTTTTTTATTTTCATGTGAAATATTCAATAGTCCAAACCAGTATAATGTGAAAATTTGCTCTAGACATAAGCTGCATGGAACAAAATATCTATTGTGTCTACTTGACAAACGTGACTGTAAATTAGTCTTACTACCTCAAGAGGATCACAAAACCCTCTGTACTAATTATTTATGTTATAAAAGTAAACATCAGTGAGGTATGAATGGGGGTGTCTTTTGGCCACTGTGTGACTCCACAAAAAAAAACAAAAAAAAAAATGTATGAAGGAATTAATGGATGAAGCTTGATATGTTCTATACAGTGTTGGGCACATATAACCAAAAATTAACTTGATAACAGATAATCAGATAACTGAAAAGTTATCTTTGATAAAGATAAAACAAGAAACCACCCAAAAATGTATCATAAGTTACAGATAACTGATAAATTCCAGTATTGTCTCTGGTACATTTGCATTGTGTAACAAGCTGAATTTGCCATTTTAACACCACAATCTCAGTTTAACCCTCTGGGGTTCGAGGGCATTTTTTGGACAGTTCACTCGCCTGCCATAAATGATTTATTACTGCTGTTAACAGCTTTCCCTGCATCCACAATCAAGTTTTATGTCTCTTTTTTTCAGTACAACCTGTACTTTCATAATATATGTTTTTGTTGTGTTTTCTAAGTGTAACAAAGGTATACAATAATTTTCCACACACATTTATTCAAAACACACAGCAAACTATAATAAACAACTGTTTTGACACTTTATAAAGGTAATTTGAGGTCTTGTGTGAAAGACTGTACAACAAAAGGTTCAAACAATGAACACAAATGCATGTTTTGAATGATATATACAAAATGGTCTATGCATTTTGTTTGTCTTCATCTCAAAGCACTACTACTACACTACTACTGTGTTTTGGAGTGTTCTGTGCTGCTCCTAAAGCAGCTTTCGTTCACACTGTGGCCCACTTTGGTTCCTTACAGTCTGAGGAGCAACCCTCCCCCTCACTCCATTGATATGGTAAACAAGTGCTTTACGCCGAGAAAGCAACAGAGTTATCCACAACATTCACATGTAAACTAGTGGAGCAATCCTGATAGTTACACACTCTTTGTTTGAGCACGTGAGATTGTCATCAGAGGCTCTCCGTCTGCTCCATCTGCTTTCACTGATTGCTGTGTGTAATGGAGCAGGGTGCATTGGAGCACCCAGGAGGCTATTCAAACGGGCCAACTAGTAACATATCACTCCTGAAAATGATTTTTGGCTTTTCACATGAGGTAAATCTGTCCTACGATTGGATTTTGGAAAACCATGTGATGGTGAACCAATTCCGATTGGACACTCACATTGCGCACGTCATCACACAGCTTCTATGAGGACTATAAAGATGGCCGACAGCTGGCTCAAAAGTCTGCGGAGTTAACTTTTCAGCAAAAAAAGTACGTTTCTATCTCATATCATTAAAAAGTTATTAATAATTTAGTAAATCTTGGTCTCAGCCGTCATACACGACAGCATCGGCCCCAGAGGGTTAATGCTGAAATTGTTACTGTTAATGCGTGACATTCATACAGCATAAGAACAATTTTGACGGAATATAAAGTCTTATGGCACTAGAAAATTACTGTTACCACAACAAATTACAACTACAATCATATACTGACTGATCTAATAACAAAACTAAAGTGCAACTTGATCAACAATTGCAATGCAAAAACATTGTATAGCATAACATATTTGGCTAAATAGCTGAATGTAACATCAAAGAAAACTAGTTACAGTGAGGAAAATAAGTATTTCAACACCCGGCGATTTTGCAAGTTCCCCACTTAGAAATCATGGAGGGGTCTGAAAATTTCATCTTAGGTGCATGTCCACTGTGAGAGACAGAATCTAAAAAAAAACCCTCCGGAAGTCACAATGTATGATTTTTTAAATAATTTATTTGTATGTTACTGCTGCAAATAAGTATTTGAACCTCTACCAACCAGCAAGAATTCTGGCTCACACAGACCTGTTAATTTTTCTTTCATTCATTCCAACCTGTCCATCATAACAAGACCAAAGAGCTGTCTAAGGCACCAGGGACAAAACTGTAGACCTGAACAAGGCTGGGATGGACTATAGGCAACCAGCTTGACAACAACTGTTATGATTATTTATTAGAAAGTGGAAGAAACACAAGATGACTGTCAATCTCCCTCGGTCTGGGATTCCATGCAAGATCTCACTTTGTGGGGTAAGGATGATTTTGAGAAAGCTCAGAACTACACAGGAGGACCTGGTCAATGACCTGAAGAGAGCTGGGACCACAGTCACAAAGATTACATTGGTAACACAGGATGCTGTCATGGTTTAAAATCCTGCAGGGCAGCAAGGTCCCCTGCTCAAGCCAGCACATGTCCAGGCCTGTTGAAGTTCACCGGTGATCATCTGGATGATCCAGAGGAGCATGGAGAAGGTCATGTGGTCAGATGAGACCAGAGTAGACATGTTAGAGGATGAGAACAACCCCAAGAAAACTATCCCAACTGTGAAGCATGGGGGTGGAAACATCATACTCTGGGGTGCTCTTCTGTAAAGGGGACAGGACGACTGCACCATATTGAAGGGAGGATGGATGGGGTCATGTATTGTGAGATTTTGGCAAACAACCTCCTTCCCTCAGTAAGAGCATTGAAGATGGGTCATGGCTGGGTCTTCCAGCATGACAATGACCCCAAACACACAGCCAGGGCAAGTAAGAAGGGGCACCATAAGAAGCCTTTCAAGGTCCTGGAGTGGCCTGGCCAGTCTCCAGACCTGAACTCAATAGAAAATCTTTGGAGGGAGCTGAAACTCCAAACCTGAAAGATTTGGAGAAGATCTCTATGGAGGAGTGGACCAAAATCCCTGCTGCAGTGTGTGCAAACCTGATGAAAAACTACAGGAAATGTTTGACCTCTGTAATTGCAAACAAGGCTACTGTACCAAATATTAACATTGATTTTCACAGGTGTTCAATACTTATTTGCAGCAGTAACATAAAAATAAATTATTAAAAATCATACATTGTGATTTCCATTGTGATTTATGTCTCTCACAGTGGACATGCACCTAAGATGAAAATTTCAGATCCCTCCATGATTTCTAAGTGGGAGAACTTGCAAAACTGCAGGGTGTTCAAATACTTATTTCCCTCACTGTATATGTGAATGGATTTATGAATGAATTTATTCGGCGTGCACACGCACACATACTTAACAACAAAAAAGAAATCTCTCATTAAAGAAAAACAAAACTCGTAGGCAATGTCCAGTTTTGTGCGGCTGAAAGGGGTAGGCTGAAGCAAAAGCATATGAACACCCACCCCTTTTATTTTATACTTTTTTTTTATTTGCAATATACACATATATACATACAGTAGATATGTACACTTATAACAACAAAAACAAACAAAAACAACAAAAAAAACAAGAGACAATATAGAGTAATCAGTGAACTGAAATATCTCACCACAACAAACAAACAATTGTACAACACAAATAAAATGTAACAAACTCAGTTAACCTGAATCATCACTATAATAAAAATTATATTGTTTTGTAAAGTCTTTTCAAGCCAACTAAAGTCCCAGATGATTTAATACTATCAGAACAGTTATTCCAAATTTTCACCTTTATGGAAACACAATGACTTTTCAGTGGTTTGAATCTTTAATCTATCAAATACTAATGTTCCTCTCAAATTATGAGCAAAGTGTCGCACAGCGGCACGAAGCTCACTCATGGTACAGGGCGTCCTAAACAGGAAGTGCCAATTTTCAAATCCACAGTAAAACAGGAAATGTTGAAATGTCAACACTTCCTGGATTGACAGATGAGATCCCATGGAATCTTGCGGGAACTCAGTGGCAAGCTCACACTCAAACAGGAAGTGCCAATTTATCAGTCACAGTGAAACAGGAAATGTTCAAATGTCAAACACTTCCTGGCATGCCAGGAAGTCTGATTCGACACAGATGATTGACATGTCACGCACCACACATCTGGTTGAAAGAGCTGCATTTTCAAATCAGTGAGTCACATTGACTGCTAGGTTCCTCCTGTCCAGTAGTTTGTGCTGTGTACCACAAAAAGTTCAAATCCACTTTAGAAGAATAAGAAAAATGTTTGCTCCAGATTTGAACTGAACACACATTTGAACTATGGCCTTCTAATCACACCAAACTTATACTGTGAGTAAACGACAGTATTTTGCCAGAAATGAGGTCCAGTTTGTTAAAGCAGCATTTCTCCCATTAATTCAGGTTGCCTTATACACACGTTTAACCTAACAGACAGCAGCAGGTTCATGCTCTGTTGGCTTATTAGTGCAGCAGATAACTGAAACAATCCTTCAAATGGTGATACAAGCATCAAATTCAGCACAAATACAGCTGGAGCTAAATTAATGGAGCAACTTTAACTTTTGACCCCTGTACAAACTGAAACTGACCTTTGTCACCATTGTTGCTGCTTTTACCTCATAACTCCATAACATTCAGTCACAGATTGTCCAAACTATACCTTTTTTGGAATCTTTATGATCAGGCAAATAAAGTGGTGTAGTTTTCTATATGATTGGAGCATCTTTTAATTTAGACCAGGGTGGGCAACTTGTTCCAAAAAGGGCCAGAGGGTGCAGGTTTTCTTTGCAGCCACTGATTCCATCAGGTGATTTCACTGATTAACTGATTCCATCTGCTCAAAGTGATATTAATCCAGAGACCTCTGGAAAGTAACTATGCCAACTTTGATGCTTTTATCATAATTTGCATGATTCCCACTATCGGCTAGGTGGGGCCAAAATATGTGAGAAGTTTATTATATCCAAATGCAGAGCAATGCTACAAAGCACCTGCCAGTCACAGTGAAGGCAGAGTGATGGCCATGTGCATTCGTGCAATTCTGCATTCGAACTGCACTCGAACACCTCGTACAGTATTCCTCCAGCAGCCCTACACAGTGTCACTCATGCTGGAAAATATGAACGGCGAACGAGCTGCAGTCATACGACATACTTACTGCCGTAGAATAGACAGTCGAACGTCATTTGTGCAATTTGACCTGCAGTTGAACTGCATTCAAGCTGCACTCGAATTCCTCGGACAGCATTTGTGTGGCACTTAGCGAAATACACCAAATTGGCACTTCCAGCATGAATGTAGAGAACATCACTACTGTCGTGCTGCATACGAACTGGGGAGTATTCCTACAGTGTTCGTACAACTGTGTGGCATATAAACTGGCATCCAAATGGCAACCAGCCAGCATTCGGAGCTGCCTGATCATGTCCTGATCATCAGATAAGAGCCATACACCCCCCGCATCCTGTTCGGGTGCGCAACAGAAATATTGTAATGTGCAAAGTCTGTGGCACGCAGTCTCATGTGCAGTAGACGTGAACGTTGCGCAATACACTGAACACACTGTGTTGGTTGGACGTACTGTCAGAGAGGTGGTGACACTGCCACACGGAGGAAGACGTTGCATCAGAATTTTGGCTCTCTGTTGGAACTGTTTACACAGAGACTGCTACCTGCTGCTTTGGACTTTGAACTAACAGTCTTTTTCAAGACTTTTTTACTTTTTTATTTTTTTTTACTTTTTTTACTTTTTTACTTTTTTACTTTTTTTTTTTTACTTTTTCACCGTGCTCCAACGCCTAAAGAAGACCTCTAACGGTCGAACATCGCGATGGGCACTTTTATCAGCTAACTTTCATCAGCGTTGGCAAGCTAACTAGCTTGCTAACGCTTTCGTTTTTATTTTATTTTTTAGCACTGTTGTCGTGCGTTACCTGTGCTGCTCCACAGCCTGTCTAGTGGATTTTTATTTTATTTTAGCACCGTTGTCGTGCATTTGCTGTTGCCGTGCGTTACCTGTGCTGCTTCATGGCCTGTCTGGTGCCTTAACTAAAGCACTCCTTCTGCTGAATCACCTCTAAATTATTTACACATTATTCACTTTGTGTGTTTTTAGGAATCTGCTAGGTTGCGTAGCTACTAGCTCTTAGCCGATTTAGCATGGCGGCTTCTCCTGTCTCTCCCGTACTTTTCTGCTCTGGGTGTGAAATGTTTAGTTATTCCTCGGCCTCCTTTAGCAGTAACGGTACTTGTAATAAGTGCAGCTTATTCGTAGCTTTGGGGCCAGGCTGGGCGAATTGGAGACTCTCTCCGCACCGTGGAAAATTCTACAGCTAGCCAGGCCCCTGTAGTCGGTGTGACCAAGGTAGCTTAGCCGCCGTTAGTTCCCCCCTGGCAGATCCCGGGCAGTCGGGAAAGCAGGCTGACTGGGTGACTGTGAGGAGGAAGCGTAGCCCTAAACAGAAGCCCCGTGTACACCGTCACCCGTTCACATCTCTAACCGTTTTTCCCCACTCGACGATACACTCGCCGAGGATCAAACTCTGGTTATTGGCGACTCTGTTTTGAGAAATGTGAAGTTAGCGACACCAGCAACCATTGTCAATTGTCTTCCGGGGGCCAGAGCAGGCGACATTGAAGGAAATTTGAAATTGCTGGCTAAGGCTAAGCGTAAATTGGTAAAATTGTAATTCACGTCGGCAGTATGACACTCTGGTTACGCCAATCAGGTCACTAAAATAACATTAAATCGGTGTGTAACTTTGCAAAAAACAATGTCGGACTCTGTTGTTTTCTCTGGGCCCTCCCCAATCAGACCGGGAGTGACATGTTTAGCCGCATGTTCTCCTTGTAATTGCTGGCTGTCTGAGTGGTGTCCAAAAAATGAGGTGGGCTTCATAGATAATTGGCAAAGCTTCTGGGGAAAAACCTGGTCTTGTTAGGAGAGACGGCATCCATCCCACTTTGGATGGAGCAGCTCCTCATTTTCTAGAAATCTGGCCAATTTTCTTGGATCCTCCAAACTGTGACTGTCCAGCGGTTGGGACCAGGAGGCAGAGCTGTGGTCTTATACAGCCCTCTCTGCAGCTTCTCTCCCACTGCCATCCCCTCATTACCCCATCCCCGTAGAGACTGGTGCCTGCTCCCAGACCACCAATAACCAGCAAAAATCTATTTAAGCATAAAAATTCAAAAAGAAAAAATAATATAGCACCTTCACTGCACCACAGACTAAAACAGTTAAATGTGGTCTATTAAACATTAGGTCCTCTATCTCTAAGTCCCTGTTGGTAAATGATATAATAATTGATCAACGTATTGATTTATTCTGCCTAACAGAAACCTGGTTACAGCAGGATGAATATGTTTAGTTTAAATGAGTCAACCCCCCCGAGTCACACTAACTGTCAGAATGCTCGTAGCACGGCCGGGCTGAGGATTAGCAGCAATCTTCCATTCCAGCTTATTAATTAATCAAAAACCTAGACAGAGCTTTAATTCATTTGAAAGCTTGTCCTCTTAGTCTTGTCCATCCAAATTGGAAGTCCAAAAACCAGTTTTATGTGTTATTATCTACTGTCCAACTGGTCGTTACTGTGAGTTCCTCTGTGAATTTTCAGACCTTTGTCTGGACTTAGTGCTTAGCTCAGATAAGATAATTATAGTGGGCGATTTAACATCCACACAGATGCTGAGAATGACAGCCTCAACACTGCATTTAATCTATTATGAGACTCTATTGGCTTGCTCAAAAAGTAAATGAGTCCACCCACCACTTTAATCATATCTTAGATCTTGTTCTGACTTATGGTATGGAAATAGAAGACTTGACAGTATTCCCTGAGAACTCCCTTCTGTCTGATCATTTTTTAATAACATTTACATTTACCCTGATGGACTACCCTGCAGTGGGGAATAAGTTTCATTACACTAGAAGTCTTTCAGAAAGCGCTGTACTAGGTTTAAGGATATGATTCCTTTTTATGTTCTCTAATGTCATATACCAACACAGAGCAGAGTAGCTACCTAAACTCTGTAAGGGAGTTAGAGTATCTCGTCAATAGTTTTACATCCTCATTGAAGACAACTTTGGATGCTGTAGCTCCTCTGAAAAAGAGAGCTTTAAATCAGAAGTGTCTGACTCCGTGGTATAACTCACAAACTCGTAGCTTAAAGCAGATAACCCGTAAGTTGGAGAGGAAATGGCGTCTCACTAATTTAGAAGATCTTCACTTAGCCTGGAAAAAGAGTTTGTTGCTCTATAAAAAAGCCCTCCGTAAAGCTAGGACATATTTCTACTCATTACTAATTGAAGAAAATAAGAACAACCCCAGGTTTCTTTTCAGCACTGTAGCCAGGGTGACAAAGAGTCAGAGCTCTATTGAGCTGAGTATTCCATTAACTTTAACTAGTAATGACTTCATGACTTTCTTTGCTAACAAAAGTTTGACTATTAGAGAAAAAAATTACTCATAACCATCCAAAGATGTATCGTTATCTTTGGCTGCTTTCAGTGATGCCGGTATTTGGTTAGACTCTTTCTCTCCGATTGTTCTGTCTGAGTTATTTTCATTAGTTACTTCATCCAAACCATCAACGTGTTTATTAGACCCCATTCCTGCCAGGCTGCTCAAGGAAGGCCTACCATTATTTAATGCTTCAATCTTAAATATGATCAATCTATCTTTGTTAGTTGGCTATGTACCACAGGCTTTTAAGGTGGCAGTAATTAAACCATTACTTAAAAAGCCATCACTTGACCAAGCTATCTTCGCTAATTATAGGCCAATCTCAACCTTCCTTTTCTCTCAAAGATTCTTGAGAGGGTAGTTGTAAAACAGCTAACTGATCACCTGCAGAGGAATGGTCTATTGAAGAGTTTCAGTCAGGTTTTAGAATTCATCATAGTACAGAAACAGCATTAGTGAAGGTTACAAATGATCTTCTTATGGCTTCGGACAGTGGACTTATCTCTGTGCTTGTTCTGTTGGACCTCAGTGCTGCTTTTGATACTGTTGACCATAAAATTTTATTACAGAGATTAGAGCATGTCATAGGTATTAAAGGCACTGAGCTGCGGTGGTTTGAATCATATTTGTCTAATAGATTACAGTTTGTTCATGTAAATGGGGAATCTTCTTCACAGACTAAAGTTAATTATGGAGTTCCACAAGGTTCTGTGCTAGGACCAATTTTATTCACTTTATACATGCTTCCCTTAGGCAGTATATTAGACGGTATTGCTTAAATTTTCATTGGTACGCAGATGATACCCAGCTTATCTATCCATGAAGCCAGAGGACACACACCAATTAGCTAAACTGCAGGATTGTCTTACAGACATAAAGACATGGATGACCTCTAATTTCCTGCTTTAAACTCAGATAAAACTGAAGTTATTGTACGTGGCCCCACAAATCTAGAAGCATGGTGTCTAACCAGATCTTTACTCTGGATGGCATTTCCCTGACCTCTAGTAAGACTGTGAGAATCTTGGAGTCATTTTTGATCAGGATATGTCATTCAAAGCGCATATTAAACAAATATGTAGGACTGCCTTTTGCATTTACGCAATATCTCTAAAATCAAGAAAGGTCTTGTCCTCAGAGTGATGCTGAAAAACTAATTCATGCATTTATTTCCTCTAGGCTGGACTAATTGTAATTCATTATTATCAGGTTGTCCTAAAGTTCCCTAAAAAGCCTTCAGTTAATTCAAAATGCTGCAGCTAGAGTACTGACGGGGACTAGCAGGAGAGAGCATATTTCACCCGTGTTGGGCCCTCTCTTCATTGGCTTCCTGTTAATTCTAATAGAATTTAAAATTCTTCTTCTTACTTATAAGGTTTGAATAATCAGGTCCCATCTTATCTTAGGGACCTCGTAGTACCATATTACCCCATTAGAGCGCTTCGCTCTCAGACTGCAGGCTTACTTGTAGTTCCTAGGGTTTGTAAGAGTAGAAGGGAGGCAGAGCCTTCAGCTTTCAGGCTCCTCTCCTGTGGAACCAGCTCCCAATTCAGATCAGGGAGACAGATAACCTCTCTACTTTTAAGATTAGGCTTAAAACTTTCCTTTTCGCTAAGGCTTATAGTTAGGGCTGGATCAGGTGACCCTGGACCATCCCTTGGTTATGCTGCTTTAGAACGGAGACTGTGGGGGGGTTCCCATGATGCACTGTTTCTTTCTCTTTTTGCTCTGTATGCATCACTCTGCAGTTATCATTAGTGATCGATCCTCTTGCCCCCCTCCACAGCATGTCTTTTTCCTGTTCTTTCCCCTCAGCCCCAACCAGTCTCAGCAGAAGACTGCCCCTCCCTGAGCCTGGTTCTGCTGGAGGTTTCTTCCTGTTTAAAAGGGAGTTTTTCCTTCCCACTGTAGCCAGTGCTTGCTCGCAGGGGGTCGTTTTGACCGTTGGGGTTTTTCATAATTATTGTATGGCCTTGCCTTACAATATAAAGTGCCTTGGGGCAACTGTTTGTTGTGATTTGGCGCTATATAAAAAAAAAGTTGATTGATTGAGTTGACATTATAGTGTGATCACAGGTGCTGTGCATCAGCGTGTCTCCATTCTGCATTGACGTGTACTGGATGGGGTCTAACAACCATGATAACATGATAATACAGATGAATGCTCTCACACATGAGGTGGACTGACAATGGAGTTGTGATTATATGCTCATTCTGGATCTTCTACCATGATCACAGGTGATGCATCACAGGCTGTCACTGTGATGCCGAGCTGTGACATAAAAAAGTTTCAAAGACAAGAAAATGAAAGATGACAGATTGAATCTACGCCACCACTGAGGAAAAGTAGACTCTAAAGGGTGAAAAGGTGCTCTGAACTCCAAATGCACACACACATATACACACATCGGCTCCAGCTGGAGTGGAGCGTATGATCGGTGTTAACACGTACTTAAGGGGAAAACTTCAGTACCAACAAAACCGGCTGGCGTGGCTGTTTCATTTAATTTATTTTACTTGAAATTTTCACAGAGAAGTGCTGTGTAAAAGTAGTGGCTTGTTTTGGATTCAAGAGCAAAACGAGCACCGTGTTTAGTTGCTTTACAGTAGTTGGTGGTGGTGATGCTTGAAAAGTTGTTTAATTCTTTTTTTTTTTCCTTACATCTGACACAACTGTGTAGCTATAAATGACTGTTCTCCACCCTTCCCTGTTGGCCAGTCAGATATCTGCGCCAAATTACACCAGCAGTTTTACCAGCTTCAGGTTCCCGTCAATGATGGACTGTTGGAGTGCCGTCTGTCCTTCTGATCCGAACGAGTTGATATTGAATTTGCAGTTTGTCATGTTCTTGTTGTGTGTTGGGGGGTTTGGCTGGATGTTTTTGTGTTGTTTTCTTTTCTTTGCTCTCCAGGTGGTATGCAAACTGTTTTTTTGTCTGTGGAGACGGTGCTGGCAGAAGAGTCCTTCACCCTCATCAGCATTATTAGCTGCACCTGTGGAGGATGTTCACGTGCAGGCCTACTGACTCGCAGCACCTGTGGATGATGCTCACATGTAAACTTAAAGACTTTCAGCTGAAGCAGATAATGAGATGGCGTTCTGCATTTAAGCCATGAGTGGTTCAAGCAGAATTGCCGGGAACTCGACCTTGTGACGTTTGTTTGTGAGACGCTGAGGACCGTGCCAGGGTTTGACACATCGTGCCTGTGAAGGAGGACGGGTGAGGGACACATGCTGTCAGCACACATCAGAGGTGATTATTGTCTGAATGATCGTTAATAGTAATTTGGCATTTTGTTACGCAGTATATTTGAACATTGATGAGAATTGTGCAGTTTGCTTCTCACTGCCGTGGCGTACGGACTGATGATCCTCCACCTGTTGTGAGAAGCTGCTCATTTACATAAAGCTTAAATTCAGACCTGAATGTGTTGCTGATAGTGTGTGCCTTTGAAGGATATTTGTTGTAGCTGTTGACCTACCTCACCTTTTCCATCCTTCACAGAGTCAGTTTATCGTATCCACCTGGGGGGTGTTCGGCGGTGAGTCTGGGTCCAGAAGCGTCGGGCTTCGATCCATTTGGGCGCTGGAGAGCGCGCCGTCCTTCACCTCGCCAGACAAACCGCACATTTATGTTGTACACAATTATTGCACAGAAGGGAAATAAATGTTTTGTTTTTGGAACCGCTTTCTGGTTATTTTAGCGCTGGGTTCAGTCAGACGCTGGTCCGCTCCTCAACCCGCGTCTGCACATAACAGTTCTGTAGCAACAAGTGCACCTCCTTGGTGCTGCCTTTCTTCACTGCTTCTTGGAAAACCCTCTGAAGCATGGAACATGTCAACATGTTTACCTGGCTCATGATTTCAGCTCGGCTGAAAAGCATGGGACAAAGTAATCCTGCCTTCACCCTAAAGCTGATAATAATTGTCTTTCCTGTCCAGCATATCTGTTCAATGCCATAGATGGGTTAAGAGCAGTCTTTAATTATTTAATATGATGCAAGCACAACACCCAGCAGTGTGACTTGTGACGTGTAACAGTGTGACACAAACCTGTGCCTGCCCTGCGACCCCCCCCCAACCCCCCACCCCAAGAGGTCTCCACCCAGATCTCGGATGCCGACATTGTGGGGGTTTGTACTGTGTTGTTTTTATTCCTTGTCTTTTTTTATTTCATTCTGTTTTTACTTTTTTTGTGGATGGAAATTTTATGTCTGCATTGCACTCTGGGTAGTAGACCCGGATTCAGGTCCTGCTGCACTCCAAATTGTGTGAATCATTCAAGCCAGCTTCATACCAAATTCTATGAATGTCTGTCCCGTATGAATGGAGCTTGAATTATGTTAGTCCCTCACCCGTCACCCATGGACTTATTGTTCTATGAACTTAATTTACATCCAGATGACCTGGTAAGTGCTTTCATTTTTTTATTTTCATGTGAAATATTCAAATAGTCCAAACCAGTATAATGTGAAAATTTGCTCTAGACATAAGCTGCATGGAACAAAATATCTATTTGTGTCTACTTGACAAACGTGACTGTAAATTAGTCTTACTACCTCAAGAGGATCACAAAACCCTCTGTACTAATTATTTATGTTATAAAAGTAAACATCAGTGAGGGTATGAATGGGGGTGTCTTTTGGCCACTGGTGACTCCACAAAAAAAAAAACAAAAAAAAAAATGTATGAAGGAATTAATGGATGAAGCTTGATATGTTCTATACAGTGTTGGGCACATATAACCAAAAAATTAACTTTGATAACAGATAATCAGATAACTGAAAAGTTATCTTTGATAAAGATAAAACAAGAAACCACCCAAAAATGTATCATAAGTTACAGATAACTGATAAATTCCAGTATTGTCTCTGGTACATTTGCAATTGCTAACAAGCTGAATTTGCATTTTAACACCACAATCACGTCTGGTAGCATCAAAAGCGACAACAGAGAGAGAGAGAGAGAGAGAGAGAGAGAGAGAGAGAGAGAGAGAGAGAGAGAGAGAGAGAGAGAGAGAGAGAGAGAGAGAGAGAGAGAGAGAGAGAGAGAGAGAGAGAGAGAGAGAGAGAGAGAGAGAGAGAGAGAGAGAGAGAGAGAGAGAGAGAGAGAGAGAGAGAGAGAGAGAGAGAGAGAGAGAGAGAGAGAGAGAGAGAGAGAGAGAGATGAGAGAGAGAGAGAGAGAGAGAGCCCCAAAGCTCAGCACTCTACCCAAGCACAACACTCCTGTCAGGCAGAGGTCTTGGAAAATAAAGCCATGCTGAGTTATGGTTTGGTGTATAAATAAAATGAATACTGATAGAATAACTCCATTAATGTCAATTCTGTCATTTGTACAAATTTTAAATATAACATATATCTTTTAATGTTGAATAATGCACTAATTCTGAAGTAACAAGCACAGACAGATCGCAAAGGATTCTGGGTAAAATGTGCCTCCACTAAACACTGATTGGTTGAGTCATTCATTATGTAAACAAACATGTTAATTTGACATGTGTCATGTGATGGTGTTTACAGATAAATGTGCTTTTGTAAAATATTCAATTTTTTTATTTGTAAAAACAGATATTTTTATGGAGCCCTGGAAGTGTCATCGCAAAATGTTTTGCATGTGGAGAGAATGTGCGCTCATTTTATTATATTGTGCGCTCATTTTATTATAATGTGTGCATCTTTTATTATATTGTGCACACGTTTTATTATATTGTGTGCAAGTTTTATGATGTTGTGTGCACGTTTTATTATATTGTGTGGACGTTTTATGATATTGTGCGCACGTTTTAAGCATCGTTTGAGTAAAACAAGGGCACAATCTACTTAAATGCAGCCACAATTTATAAAACGTGCACTCAGTATTGTCTTGACACATAAATGTTGGCTATTCTAATTCCCCATTAGAGATGGATCTGGTCAGAATGTATCATCATGGCTTGGGCGCACAAGGACATAGAAAACTCCAGCTAGCCAGCATGCCATCATCTGGAGTTTAAGCACATTAAAAAGGATGCTGAGGGCGAAGCGTCTTCCCGTCGTGAGGATGACAATTTAGGTCGTATTATGAAGTTTATTTTGAACAAAAAGAAAACGTGCGCACATTTTGTTAATTTGAGGGCTTAATTAAAGGAAAACGTCCGCATGAATTATCACGGCCAGGAAAACGTGCGCACATTTTATTAATTTGAGAGCACGTTTTATTAATTCATGGGCTCAATTAAAGGAAAACGTGTGCACAAATTATCATGGCCAGAAAAAAATATCACTTTAAGTGACCTCTCCTGGGTTCTGTACTCCCATCGAGAGTTTTTGTAAATCATACGCTCTGAACTTTTACACCATGCAGTTCTGTGGTACAGTTTGAGCTGTAGCTGAGTACAGTGATTGAAAATATATCAGCCCAGCTTCAGGGCCAATACTGCCATGAACATTACTGGCCAGTAGATGGCAGAAGAGACCTTGAAAACCTGCCAAAACAAAATTCCAGATAATCCATGTCTGCTACAGTTAAGATCCGTGGAATTTAATAAACGCAGACACAATAATCAACAACAACATCTATAAACCCAGAGAATATATTTACAAATGTTTTAGGCACTAGAGTTTAATGCTGTTGTCTGTAGAACCTGATCAGAGTGCTTCAAATGCATTTCTCATGTCGTGAACGTACTTAGATACCCATAATGCACCTGGACACAGCATATATCCACACTAAAACCTTAAAAATTAGTGCATTACTTTAAAACTAAAACATATCTCTGATATTTTCACTTTATAAAACTTTAGACATGACATTAATTTAAATAACTTGTCCAAAATTAGTTTGGTTAAAATTTGAACCATAAGTTAAAAATGTATGCCTGTGGATGACTTCGGTGATATTGCCCACATATCAGTATGGGATTAAAAGGGATGGCTTTGGTCGGTCGGTCGGTCGGTCGGTCGGTCGGTCGGTCGGTCGGTTCTCCTTTGACTGCAGAGGATAGAGTGGTTTCTTCTCAAAGCAGTTCTTCTCTGTTTGTACTGAGTAGAACTACACATCAGCTACGAAACATTTAACAGGTAGGTAGGTGCTCAACTGATTTTAAATTTTATAAATGATTGTAGCTGTTCAACTTTATTTACCACATTATCAGTCTAAAAATTTATCGCAAAATAATTTGTCCGATAATGGTTTTTAAAGTTATCTAAAAATATAATCCGATAATGAAAACATTATCTTCGGTTAGCGGAACTGTGCCCACCACTGGTTCTATGCAACCTTTATTTAGTGCCATTTTATCAAAATTACTAAGAATGGTTAAATACATAGTGACCAACAGCATGTTCATTCAAGATTTGAAATTACATATTTTCATTTGGGATATTTATTATACATTAATCACAATATTTTTTCATGCATTATAAGGATGATTGAGTACACGACTATCTGTATCTGTTCAGCCATCTAAATTATCTGTATCCGTATCTGTACTCATAGTGGGTGTGGCCTAAACTGGAAGTGGGTGTGGTTTAACCTGAAATGGCTAGGGTTTAAATCAGTACATTATTTAAGTCTGAAATTAATATGGATTGATCAGAAGTTGCTATATTTACGAGGTCTATTAGAAAAGTAGCCAACCTTATTATTTTTTTAAAAAACATATGGATTTGAATCACGTGTGATTGCGTCAGACAAGCTTGAACCCTTGTGCGCATGCGTGAGTTTTTTCATGCCTGTCGGTTGCATCATTCGCCTGTGAGCAGGCTTTGAGTGAGGTGTGGTCCACCCTCTCGGCGGATTTTTATTGCGAATAAATGTCTGAACGATTTGGAGCTTTGCTGCATCAATTTTTTTCCAGAAAATGTGAGAGACCTCCAGGTGGACACCGTTCGAAAAATTAATATAGCTTTCAGGGACGATTTTATGGGGATTAAACAGATTACGGAGTGTTACTGCCGCTTTAAGGACTGCCCACAACTCCTGAGAGTGCGGCGCACTCCCAGCCCCCATCGACAGGCTGACACCCCGCTGAAACAACCAGATCATTTCCAACGTGAAGGCTTTGTTGATCTGGGACCTCGTTTGACTTTCACAAAAAGGCAGAAGATGTGGACATCAGCACTTTTTCGGCACATTCCACCGTTACAGGAGTTTTGTTCATGGAAAGAAAAGTGGAGGGACGCGCCACGGAGCCGTTCATTATGCGGGACAAAACCACCTTGGTGTTGGTCTCACAGGATGGCTTTCAGGTGGATTTCAGACGGATTCCGGTTGCTTTCCAGTTGTGTGAATATCCGATTGTGATTGTGCATGAGCTGGACATGCAAGAACATGTCCCATGAGGCTTCATCACGGCGTTGCTTTGCGCCGAGCGGCTGCACCGCGACGTGCAGAACTCCTCCGCACGTTTGTCTTAATGTGCCGAAAAAGTGCTGATGTCCACGTCTTTTCACAATTCCTGTGCTAGTCAGATGACATACTGTTACAGGAGTTTTTGTCATGGAAAGACAAGCGCCTCCACCGCGCGTCGCGGTGCAGCCACTTGGCGCAAAGCAACGCCGTGATGAAGCCTCATGGGACATGTTCTGGCATGTCCAGCTCATGCACAATCACAATCGGATATTCACACGACTGGAAAGCAACCGGAATCCGTCTGAAATCCACCAGAAAGCCATCCTGACCAACACCGAGGTGGTTTTGTCCAGCGTAATGAACGGCTCCGTGGCGCGTCCCTCCGCTTTTCTTTCCATGAAAAAAACTCCTGTAACGGTGGAATGTGCCGAAAAAGTGCTGATGTCCACATCTTCTGCCTTTTTGTGAAAGTCAGATGAGGTCCCGGATCAACAAAGCTTTCACGTTGGAAATGATCTGGTTGTTTCAGCGGGGTGTCAGCCTGTTGATGGAGGCTAGGAGCACGCCGCGCTCTCAGGAGTTGTGGGCAGTCCTTAAAGCGGCAGTAACACTCCATAATCTGTTTAATCTCCATAAAATCGTCCCTGAAAGCCATATTAATTTTCCGAACGGTGTCCACCTGGAGGTCTCTCACAGTTTCTGGAAAAAATTTGATGCAGCAAAGCTCCAAATCATTCAGACATTTATTCGCAATAAAAATCCGCCGAGAGGGGTGGACCACACCTCACTTAAAGCCTGCTCGCAGGCGAATGACGCAACCGACAGGCATGAAAAAACTCACGCATGCACACGAGGGTTCAAGCTTGTCTGACGCAATCACACGTGATTCAAATCCATATGTTTTTTTGTTTTTTTTTAAATAATAAGGTCGGATACTTTTCTAATAGACCTTGTGTTGTTTATTTGAAAACTATTTACAGAACAGCCTCAAAACTGAGATTCAAATCAATGTTTTTGATCACAAAAGTAAGAGCACTATTTACAGAACAAGTTTTTATGAACTCAGAACAAGAATATTCCTAAGTCTATGAATTAATATTTACAGAACAGCCTCAGGACTGAGATTCAATGTTTTTTGATCACAATAATAAAGGAACTATTTATAGAACAAGTTTTTTTTTTATAAACTCAGAACATGAATATGTTTTTGATCACAACAGTAAAGGAACTATTTTATAGAACAAGCTTTTTTTATAAACTCAGAACATGAATATTTTTTGATCACAATAGTAAAGGAACAAGAGTTGAACAAGAGTTGTCACATTCAACACAACTTTCTTTTTTTATTTTATGATCAAACTGTGATTTTTTTTCAATTACTCATTTATTTTTACTACCTAACGTTCTTTTTTTTTCAGATTCAAGCATTTATTGTCATTGCCACAAGGAACAACGAAATTACGTCTGGAGCATCCACATGCGTAGTTAAAAAGAGCAATCCGTGCAATAAATAACCCCTAAATACCCCATGTAAACATTTATAACATCTGTACAATGACATCTGACAGCAATATAAAAACAAGATATTGATAAAATGCATTAAAGAGTAAGAATAGACCAAATAAATAAATATAAAAATGGTGACACTGTGGAGCAATGCAGAAACCAGTTCAATACTATTAATTGGTGGCTATAATCCACGGAAGGAGGGACATAGGGGGGAAGAGGGCAATTTCCAAATAAATAAATAATAATAACAATGTACAACAATGCAAAGCCAGTTCAGTGCTACTACAATTGATTATGAACTCAATGCAGTTGATATACACTCAACAAAAATATAAATGCAACACTTTTGGTTTTGCTCCCATTTTGTATGAGATGAACTCAAAGATCTAAAACTTTTTCCACATACACAATATCACCATTTCCCTCAAATATTGTTCACAAACCAGTCTAAATCTGTGATAGTGAGCACTTCTCCTTTGCTGAGATAATCCATCCCACCTCACAGGTGTGCCATATCAAGATGCTGATTAGACACCAAGATTAGTGCACAGGTGTGCCTTAGACTGCCCACAATAAAAGGCCACTCTGAAAGGTGCAGTTTTATCACACAGCACAATGCCACAGATGTCGCAAGATTTGAGGGAGCGTGCAGTTGGCATACTGACAGCAGGAATGTCAACCAGAGCTGTTGCTCGTGTATTGAATGTTCATTTCTCTACCATAAGCCGTCTCCAAAGGCGTTTCAGAGAATTTGGCAGTACATCCAACCAGCCTCACAACCGCAGACCACGTGTAACCACACCATCCCAGGACCTCCACATCCAGCATGTTCACCTCCAAGATCGTCTGAGACCAGCCACTCGGACAGCTGCTGAAACAATCGGTTTGCATAACCAAAGAATTTCTGCACAAACTGTCAGAAACTGTCTCAGGGAAGCTCATCTGCATGCTCGTCGTCCTCATCGGGGTCTCGACCTGACTCCAGTTCGTCGTCGTAACCGACTTGAGTGGGCAAATGCTCACATTCGCTGGTGTTTGGCACGCTGGAGAGGTGTTCTCTTCATGGATGATGCGAAGGAGATGTGTTGCACTGCATGAGGCAAATGGTGGTCACACCAGATACTGACTGGTATCCCCCCCCAATAAAACAAAACTGCACCTTTCAGAGTGGCCTTTTATTGTGGGCAGTCTAAGGCACACCTGTGCACTAATCTTGGTGTCTAATCAGCATCTTGATATGGCACACCTGTGAGGTGGGATGGATTATCTCAGCAAAGGAGAAGTGCTCACTATCACAGATTTCGACTGGTTTGTGAACAATATTTGAGGGAAATGGTGATATTGTGTATGTGGAAAAAGTTTTAGATCTTTGACTTCATCTCATACAAAATGGGAGCAAAACCAAAAGTGTTGCGTTTATATTTTTGTTGAGTATAGTTATAGTCCATGGGAGGGAGGCAGAGAGGGGAGGAGGGCAGTGTTCAATAATCTGACAGCTTGAAGATACAGGCTATTGGCCAGTCTAGATGTTCTGGCCTTTACGGCCCTATACCTTCTCCCTGAAGGCAACAGATGGAAAAAGTGATAAGCAGGATGGTGCTGATCTTGCAGGATATTATGCACTCCATTAAGACAGCGAGTGGGATAAATAGTGTTAATCTCTGGGAGAGTCATCCCAATGATTCTCCCCGCTATTTTCACCACCTGCTGAAGTGCCTGCTGATCAGCCTTAGTGCAGCTGGAGAACCACACTAACAACCCATATGTCAGCACACTACTGATGGCACAGTTATAAAAGTTCACCATTAGGCATCTAGGGATACGGGCACTCCTCAGCTTCCTCAGATAATAGAGGCGTTGTTGGGCCTTTCCCACAACTGAGGCAATGTGAATGCCCCAGGACAGGTCCTCCATCACTGTCACACCCAAGAACTTAAAACTGCTAACCCTCTCCACCGCATCAGTGCCAATGAAGAGAGGTTGATGGTCATTATGCCCCTTCTTATGAAAATCCACAACTATTTCTTTAGTCTTTTTGGTGTTTAGCGCTAAATTGTCCTGGCACCAAGACACCAAATGTTGCACCTCAGACCTGTAGTGTGTCTCATTGTCATTGGTGATGAGTCCGAGCACTGTGGTGTCATCGGCAAATTTGACAATGAGATTGAACGGGGAGGTGACACAGCAGTCATGGGTAAACAGAGTATAGAGCAGGGGACTCAAAACACATCCTTGAGGAACCCCGGTGTTAATAACAAGGGTAGAGGAGATGTTTTCCCCACTCTAACACTCTGTGTGCGATTAGTTAAAAAGTCGACAATCCAATTGCACAGGATGGAACTGAGACCCAGCTGATGGAGTTTGGACTGCAGTTTAAACAGCCAGATAGTATTAAAGGTCAAACTGTAGTCCACAAAGAGGAGCCGTGCATAGCTGTTCCTATGCTCCAGGTGCTCCAGTAACGTGTGCAGAACCATAGCAATGGCATCCTCAGTTGAGCGGTTCTCTCTGTAAGCAAATTGGTATGGATCCATTAACAGTGATATTGCAGCTTTAATGTATTTGATAACCAGTCTCTCCAGACATTTGGCAGGAATGGATGTAAGTGCCACAGGCCTGTAATCATTGAGACATGTGACATTAGACTGCTTCAGAAGGGGAACAATTATAGCTGTCTTGAAGCAAGACGCACAAAGTTAAACAATATTGATTAAAGGTGCATGTGTGCATGTGTGTGTGACTGAGTGACTGTGTGAGAGGGAGAGAGAGAGGTTGTTTGACTGACCAATTTATTTTTATGAACTGCAGTGAGAAAGTGTCAGATACTGCATGCAGTCATAGTCAATAAAAATATTAATATAGGTTACTTTGTGTGTTCAGCTACGTATATGTGTGCAAGTGTGTAAGTGGTGTGTAAGACTGTTTATTTTTTAATGATCTGTGTAAACTTGATGATTCATGCAAACATCCAGTGATGGCAAACAGGGAAATAATATGTCAGCCTTGTTCACTGTATTCTTCTCAAAAGCACCGCGTTCAGTACGAGCAAAGTTTTCCTACTGACTTTATATCACCAGCCAAACATAGAGCAAAGAAATGGTTTAAAAAAAAAAAAAACTCGACTGGAGTGGAGGCAGTGACTGACGCAGCATGAGCTGTTTTCAGCTCTGTCTTGTCAACTGCACCGCGCACAATACAAAACAAGTTCACCAAGTAACGTCATCATACAAACCAAAAAAGAGGTGAGCTGAAGAAAACTTAGGTATAATCAAACCAAGCACAGAGAGAGAGATCCTGTGTGTGTGTGTGTGTGTGTGTGTGCTGCAGACAGACATGTCTGTGTTGGGAGGGGCGGGCACAGTGTGTGACTGGCTAATCACAGAGTGTGAAGACAGTCAGTTAGCCAATGAGAATTTTCGTTCAGCACGAGCACAGATATTGATGAGTTTTATGAGGATCATGCTCGTACTCATCAAAAATGCTTTATACGTACCGGATACTCATCTGAAACGAGTATCCGCCTCAGCCCTAGTATTACACTACTTTTGTGACCCAAAGACCAAAAGACTTTGTACACATGAGTGAGTAAGAGAGTATGATTATTTCATTACACAGTTGAAAAATTTAGAAAAACATTGTATTTTTTTTTCAGATTTAGAGCCATATTGCATCTTGACACAATGTTCTATACAAATACATTCCAGCATTCAGAGAGCTGAGATTATTTTGAACATTTTGATATGCAACACATGGGCATTATACTATGTGCAACTGCTTTAAAGGGGAAATGTCTTAAGGTATAGCAAAACTGAGAAAATACCTTAATGCTCAAAGGGTTAATCAATCAATCAATCAATCAACATTTTTTATAGAGCACTTTACAGCAGCCAGACGGTGTCCAAAGTGCTTTACAGTAAAAACACAGATTCACAAAATGAAAAATAAAACACACATACAATAAAAACAGCACATAAAAACAGAACATGTCACCTCCCCACTAGGTGTTAAAGCCATCTTAAATAAGCCTTTAGTTTAGATTTAAAAAGTGCTAGGTTAAGAATAGACACTATGTAACACAATTTTTGTTGCTGGCTTCTAAGTGTTATATTTCAACTGCTTATGTCTAAAGTCTATGGAAAAATGACTACATTCAGCACAAACTTTGATTTTATTTATTATTTTTTTAACATTCTAGAAAGTTCTAAAAGTTTCTTGAAATTTCTATATAATTCTGGAAACTTCTAGAAAATTCTGGACAGTTCAAGCAGTTAAAGAATATTCTAGAAGACTACTCAGTAGTAGTGAAGGCGAATCGAGAATATTCTTGAAAACAGACAAATTTCAAAATATCATTGTCCTGATCACAGAAGCCACGTTTCTGTGGAATAACAGCTATTTTCTATTTATTTAAGGCATAACAGGTTAGGAAAACACACTGTGTACCCAGGAACAAAAAAAATAAAAAAATAAAAATTTGTTACATAGTGTAATACATAATAGTATTATGTAGCTCTCAGCCAAATCCCTTGGTCACATTAGCAACACAAGACAGGCAAAATGAATGGCAGTCACTCATCAGAGTGGCCATTTTCCAGCAATGAGAGACAAGTGGGCACTACACCACTAGCTAGAGGGGGCCAAAATAGGCAAGAGGCCTGTCTTATGCAAATGCTGTGCAATGTGACACGATGACTTCCAGTCTGAATGAAGGCAGTGTGACATCAGCATGATACACTTTGGTTGCTCGCTCAAACTAAATAGTCGATCCACAAAAGTGAACAATCAGATTGGAATCTGTGCAGATAGGGGTTAATATGCATCTTTTATTTTAATTTCACACATGGCCTTGGTTTTTATTTCATTACTGCATCTTGAAGTAAATTGTTTTTTGCTTGAATGTGGAGTTGGCTGGACAGTAACTTTAATGGCAAGTTAAAATTTAAGGCAGAAATTAAGATATAATGCAGGTTGTTTTCTGAGTGGCAGCAATCCTGTGCAATGTTGAGCAGTAACATTGGGACAGGGACAGATTAGCATGGTGGCTTGGCCAAATGCACAGTGGCACCGTGCTGAGGGCACACCACTCTGCTCATTGCTCTGGTAAAGGCACGATAGAGGTTTGCACATACTGTAGGCTGTGTGGAGTATTGTTGCATACCTCTCCCGGACCGCACACGCCATGTGGCTATTTTATTTGTACAGATAGCTTAGTTGTTATTTCGTGTAATAAATACTGTCTACTTGTCTGTGGAATGAACAGCTCAGTTATTTTGATGATGCCAATCTGATGAACCCATGTTTACTGACTACTTACGCTGCATTCAAAAATGATGTCAACAAGTAGATAAAATCCCAGAATGCATAAATAGCTCTGGAAAGTAACAGATCCAAATCACACTTTGTCAGGTGATTGTGAGTAATAGTCTACACCTTACTTTCAAATATGAGAATGATTGGGACATGTTTGATTAAGATATAATGTAAAATATACACTATATGGGGTTTTCAATGTTAAATTTCAATGGTCACAAAGTCTATAAACTGGATCAAATCTGGATTAAACTTTATCAGATGATAAAAATAGATAGATTGATAGAGTTAATATCATTACAAGTGCAACAAAATTTCTTTACACCCAATCACTTCAGACAAAAATACTATTAATACACAATTATTACAAGCTGAATGTAATAATGGCACACATCAGAATCAGAACACTCATACATATACATTTGATTGTTTATGTACGCTAAACGTTAAGATAGTCTGTCATCCGAACTGAGTCAATGTGAATGTCGGGGGGGGGGGGGGCAGCTGTGTCCCGCACAGCCGCAAGCTCGGGGGCACCGGCAAGGCGGAGGGAGGGGGGGGGGGGTGGTAGGGGTGAGGGGAGGGGGTGGAGAGTGCGTCATATGTGCAGATGAGATGAGTATTAGGCAGATGAGTTTGTATTAGTTTCTGTCAGTGTGTGCATAATGCCACATAAAGGATACCATCCTACATCCTCAATTCCATTGTAGTTGGGACGTTGTGTAAAATGTAAATGAAAACATAATTCAATGATCTGCAAATCCTCTTCAACCTATATTCAATTGAATACACCACAAAGACAAGATATTTAATGTTCAAACTGATAAACGTTATTGTTTTTGTGCAAATATTTGCTCATTTTGAAATGGATGCCTGCAACACATTTCAAAAAAGTTGGGACGGGGCAACAAACGACTGGGAAAGTTGGTGAATGCTCAAAGAACACCTAATTGGAAACAGGTGAGTGTCATGATTGGGTATAAAAGGAGCATCCCCAAAAGGCTCAGTCATTCACAAGGAAAGATGGGGCGAAGATCATACCTTGTGAACACCTGCGTGAAAAAATAGTCAAAAAGTTTAAGAACAATGTTTCTCAATGTTCAATTACAAGGAATTTAGGGATTCCATCATCTACAGTCCATAATAGAATCAGAAGATTCAGAGAATCTGGAGAACTTTATACACGTAAGCGGCAAGGCCGAAAACCAATATTGAATGCCCGTGACCTTCGACCCCTCAGGCAGCACTGCATTAAAAACCGACATCATTATGTAAAGGATCTTACCGTGTGGGCACAGTAACACTTCAGAAAACCATTGTCAGTTACCACAGTTCATCACTACATCTACAAGTGCAAGTTAAAACTCTACCATTCAAAGCAAAAGCCATACATCATCAACATCTAGAAACGCCGCCACTTTCTCTGAGCCTGAGCTCATTTGAAATGGACAGACACAAAGTGGAAAAGTGTGCTGTGGTCTGATGAGTCCAAATTTCGAATTGTTTTTGAAACTCATGGATGTCGTGTCCTCTGGACAAAAGAGGAAAAAGACCATCCAGATTGTTACCAGCGCAAAGTTCAACACCCACCATCTGTGATGGTATGGGGGGTATGATAGTGCCCATAGCATGGGCAACTTACACGTGTGATGGCACCATCAATGCTGAAAGGTGCATCCAGGTTTTGGAGTCATCCAAGCAATTTCTTTTTCAGGGACGTCCCTGTTATTTCAATAAGACAATGTCAAGCCACATTCTGCACATGTTACAACAGCGTGGCTTCGTAGTAAAAGAGTGCGGGTACTAGACTGGTCTACCTGCAGTCCAGACCTGTCACCCATTGAAAATGTGTGGTGCATTATGAAGCGCAAAATGCGACAACGGAGACCCCGGACTGTTGAACAACTGAAGTTGTACATCAAGCAAGAATGGGAAAGAATTCCACCTACAAAGCTTCAACAATTAGTGTCCTCAGTTCCCAAATGCTTATTGAGTGTTGTTAGAAGGAAAGGTGATGTAACACTGTGGTAAACATACCACTGTCCCAGCTTTTTTGAAACATGTTGCAGGCTTCCATTTCAAAATGAACAAATATTTGCACAAAAACAATAAAGTTTATCAGTTTCAACATTAAATATCTTGTCTTTGTGGTGTATTCATTTGAATATAGGTTGAAGAGGATTTGCAAATTATTGTATTCTGTTTTTATTTACATTTTACACAACATCCCAACTTCATTGGAATTGGGGTTGTACATAACGCTCTCAAATATGAAAGAAATTTTATCTTTTTTGACAATTATGAATTTCTGAAAAGTCATTCTGTGTTAAATATAGGGTCTTTTCCAATTTTCCAGGATTTTTACTGACTTTGATCTTTGACCTAGGACCTTGAAAAGTGGATCACTTCTGGCCTGTCAGGGTATGTATCTTCAGTAAAAATGTCATAACAACATATGAAAAATTGTGGGCTCAAGGGTGTTCACAAACAACCAGACAGACAGACAAAAAAACAGGGTCAAAACATTGTAATCAGTGAGCCTGTTCCAGAAGCAGCTATGCAAGTCCAAGCCATAAGACAACATCGTACAGGTCTGACAGATGAGACTGTGTGTTTTGGATCATGAGATAATCTTTTTTTTTTTTTTTCCTCCACACTTGTTCATTTTCATGCCTTTTGTAGATTGTACTCTTCATCTCATCAGTCTATGAAACTGTTCCAAAATCTCTGTGGTTTCAAGGTCTTTGTGTCCTTGAACTGTTGTGTTTTGGATACTTGGAGTTTACTGTTGGTCGGGGGTTTGTTCACTGGGGCTGTTGTTGGCTGTCTTATTCATACTTCATCAGTTCTGCTTTGGTGCTGTGCACCCTTCTCATTTTCCTTTACCTTTCATCATGGTGTGCCTGCTTATCTGTGGTAGCAGCGTGAGCGTGCAAGCATTTGTTCTGCATTTGTTCTGCACACTTACCAGTTATAATGATCATCAACACCTGCACTATTGTGGTTTTTCAGTCGGACTTGTCATTGTTACAGGCACAACCATAGAGATATTCATGCCTTATGGTCACACTTCATGAATATTTAAAATAGACCCATCGATTACTATGACTGCTTTTTCCTTGTGTCCAGGGTCAGGTTTTCTGTTCACTGGTACATCAACTACACTGCTGATCAAGTCACAAGTCTGGACCATGTCTGATGGCATCACACAGCAGTGCCAAAACTGTTCTATACTGCTTGCACAATTATTTTGCAAGTGAGTATTCTGGCCTTATCATTTCTGTGCATATTTTCAGACTTCAAGCTATAATATGTACATATATGTCATGGACATGATGAGTGAAGCTCTTCAGGATCTCACCATGTCATTTAGGTCCTTCAGACTTTTTTTTGAGTAAATCCTTCATTGGAGCATGAGCATGGCTAAAACCTTTCAGGTTCTGGAGGGGCTTTATGTTAGAAAGATTTAAAAAGAAAATAAGATTATAAAATCAAACCTTCACTTTGCCTTGTGATAGAATCACTACGGTGACCAGTCCAAGATGGCGGCCGCATTTCTTGCGCCTCAGCAACCAATGCAGCGTCCACTCCTCTTTATAATGTCTATGTTCGTCTGCTGTCGGCCTTGTGATAGAATCACTACGATGACTGGTCCAAGATGGCAGTTGCATTTCTTGCGCCACAGCAACAAATGCAGCATCTACTCCTCTTTATAATGTCTATGTTTGTCTACTGTTGGTTTGTGGCTTTTTATGACAACAGTTTGTGGCTTTTTTCCCACTGGAGAGATTTTTTTTTTTTTGTGCCATTTCCTGTTTGAGCCTTGTCTACCATAGTGGTCTACCACAGTGGTCACCTATTGGATTTAGGTGACCACTGGAATGACCCTTAACTGTAATAAGCAAGTTTAGAAATTGGATGGATGGATGGATGAAGAGATATATCAATAAGCCATTTTTTTTTTTTACTTTACAAGCTGGGTTTTATTGATATAATGTGATCTAGTGGTTAAGCGTTGGGCTTCAGACTAACGGATCCTCAGTTCAAAACCCAGCCAGCCCAGAGAATCACTAGGGGCCCTTGGGCAAGGTCCTTAATTCCCTAGATTAGATTAATGAAATGGAGACAGGATGCAGCAGCGTGAGTAGCATGGTTACTGACACACCAGGCCCGGCCCAGGCTACAGCGGTGAGCCAGCTACCAACAGGCACGGCCCAGGCTATGACGCGAACCAGTTAGCACTAAGCCCAGCCATGCTACAGCACGAGCTAGCTACCACCCAGGCTACAGCATTGAGCCAGCTTCCACCAGGCCCAGCCCAGGCTACAGCGTGAGCCAGCTACCAATATGCCCGGCCCAGGCTACAACGGAGTGTAAAGTCTGAGGAGGATTTTATGACCTCCGCTCAAGTCCGGGATCTTCTGGAATCTGGATATCTGGGTGTCTTCCAGGTATTCATCACTGTCACACATAGCCAGAATGAGGCCGAATGGTGTCAGAATAATGATTCAGGCCGCAGCCGAAAAGTGTCCAGTTGCAGTTCCAAAATGCTCTGATAGCCATCTGTAACTATGTGGGAGATATGACGTAGAACTGTTGTTCCAGGCCATGACAACATTAATAAACATGAATTTCACCTCTAACAACAGCCCATGAGTGTTTCGCAGAGCAGGGTACATGTGAGCCTGGACCGCAACCTGTGGTTAAAATCCTCTCACCCGGCTGCTTGGGCTGTAATCAACCACGCAAAAATAAATCCCATGTGACAATCCAGCCATCACGGTATCCAGAGGTGCGTTGTGCTGCGGAAGTGAGCCAAAACACAAAAAAGAAATTAAAGTTCCCTGGAAAAGCTAGGTCTGATGCATGGGAAATCATGGCCTACTGCCAGCAGAGTCCAGTAGCTGGCAACAACATGAGTGTGCATGGGGGTGCACACATGCGCATGCATAGTTGCTCATTCTGCCGTTATGAACACACAGACACCCAGCGATCATGTCATCAATGCAGAACCTACTCTACGCACACACAAGGTCAGTAGTGTAGTGAAGTGGAGGATTAGCGCAGATGTGATTGCATGACTGAGTGAGTGACCACACCATGCCAGATTTGACACATATGGCGTGAGTCTGATCCATACATTGGTTGTACTCTGGTGTCCAGACATCGGGCACTCTTCAGCACCTTTTATGGCCATCTGACAGCAGTCTGTGTCATCTAAATGTTGTCTACATATGCTTTGGATGCCATCGTGCAAGTGTGGACGAGGTAATCTGGATGCATTCTGACACTGCTAGCCATGCCTCTTTCCCTCACGACTGAATCTGATGATGGAAATATTTGCTGTGTCGGCTTGTTCCTGCACATTATTGCTATGTGTGACGGGGCTTTAACGAGTCATAAAATAGTTCTAAATATGTCTATTTTTTTTATTCAAACATTCACCAAAATGGTAGGAACACAAGAAACATTGTTTCAGACTTTAACAGGAAGCCCACTTCTAAATACGAGGTCTGTTAGAAAAGTATCCAACCTTTTTATTTTTTTTTTCAAAAACCTGATGGATTTTAATCACGTGTGCTTGCATGGACAAACTTTGAACCTTCGTGCACATGCTTGAACTTTTTCACGCCTGTCAATTGCGTCATTTGCTTGTAAGCAGCCTTTGTGTGAGGATGGGTGTAGTCTCTCATCATTTTTTCTTTGCAAGGAAATGGTGGAATGACTGGAGCAGGGCGACTGCATCAAATTTTGCCAGAAACTGGGTGACAGCCAGGTGGAAACCATTCGGATTATTCAGATGGCTTTCGGTGACGATCCTATGGGCATCACACAGCTTAAGGAGCGGTACAACTGGTTTAAAGATGGCCGCACAACGGTGGAGAGCGAGCCGCACGCCGGTCAGCCATCAACATGCTGAAATGACCAGATCATTTCCAAAGTGAACGATGTGGTGATGCGGGACCATCATGTGACTATCCGAGAAATTGTGGAAGAGGTGGACATCAGCACTTTTTCAGCACATTCCACTGTGACAGAAGATTTTGCCATGAAAAGAGTTGCAGCGAAATTCATGCCGATGGCTTTTGCACAAAGCTGATGACGCAGCAAAAGCATCACCGTGTTGAAGCCTCACAGGACATGCTGTAACATGCCCAGCTCTTCCACAATTTCTCGGATAGTCACACGACTGAAAAGCCACCGAAAGCCATCTGAATCTACCGAATGGTTTCCACCTGGCTGTCGCCCAGTTTCTGGCAAAATCTGATGCAGTCGCCCTGCTCCAGTCGTTCTGCCATTTCCTTGCAATTAAAAAACGATGAGAGACTCCACCCATCCTCACACAAAGACTGCTTACAAGCAAATGACGCAATTGACAGGCGTGAAAAAGCTCACGCATGCGCGCGGAGGTTCAAGGTTGGCTCATGCAAGCACACGTGATTCAAATCCATCAGGCTTTTGAAAAAAATAAAAAGGTTGGATACTTTTATAACAGACCTTATATGTTGTTATAAGGACAGAGAACAGCATACATTTTTTTTACACCAAGGGACTCCGACAAAGCATCATTATGTGACAGCTCAGAGTGAGATGTGTTGGCTAATACTAGACCAATGTGAGTGAAAGCAAGGAGTAACTAAGGTAGTGGGAGACTATGAACACAGGATTGTAATCCAGCATCTTTCACTTTTTAACTTCCATTACAGGTAAACAGACTCCTTCCACAAAATCACTCACGGGTGGCCCGGTGCCTCTAGCAATCCAACCGGTTAGCTTGTCTGTACATGTGTGGGTGTGAAAGTGCAGTTGAGTTCATATAAGTAGGCTACAGTATCTTTGTCAAACAGTGTGCATCAGTGTGGAAAAGCTCCCTTCCAACCAATCCGGGAGGTAATTTGCTTTAATAACAGGTCTTGACGACATTCCAAAACTGCAATTAAAAACCATTTCTGTTCTCGGAAAGTGGAGTATAACTATATGTTTGTGTTCATATGAGCCAAAGAAAGTGTATCAGCAGCAGACACAGCTCAGTTAGCATCTTCACAGTATCGGCAGATATGTTTAATGTGTTTACATTCTGGTCTGGCTGCTCTGATGCTGGTTTATTGACCTGAGAACAGTCAGTGTTTGGACTTTTATTACTGCAACCCCTCTGACCAGTTACCCCCCAATCATCACCGAAGAGTGACCCATATCAATCAGTTGGTGTTGGACTGGAGTCTTCTTTGAGTGATATGGCAAAATGCCCAACTAACCCTCAGCACAAACTTTGTCCAGAAATTGGATGCGAAAGAAACTGGCTCGTTACAATTATTCTCTACTTATACTGTGTCAAAAGGGAGGCAAGTACAAAAGGGAGGTGATGGTCTAGTGGTATTGGGCTTGAGACCAGAAGATCCTCGGTTCAAATCCTACCCTGACTGGAAAATCACTAAGGGCCCTTGGGCAAGGCCCTTAATCCCCTAGTTGCTCCCAGTGTGTAGTGAGCGCCTTGTATGGCAGCAGCCTCACATCGGGGTGAATGTGAGGTATTATTTGTAAAGTGCTTTGAGCGTCTGATGCAGATGGAAAAATGCTATATAACACATTACAACACGTTGACATTTTTATATGGTCTGAAAAGTTGAAGGTAGATTTTTTTTTTACCAGCAGACAAAGACAAAGTCTAGAGAGTTAAGCCCCCTTCTCACTTTATCAGATATGCATCCTGTAAGCTCATGTTTTGCAACCTTGACCAAACGTTGGTAAACATCACAGTCCAGGAGGGTGTCCACAATGAATTGGAATGTTCTGTCCTTTTGCCATGACCTTTTTTTGTTTTTTGACTGTGGTTGAATTTTCAAGGGGTCAGCATTTGGATTAAAAGTGGTCAAAAATCTAGAACCCAAGGACATCACCAAATGCTGGGTTTCCTCCCTTGAGATGCTTTGGCAGGCAACAGTGTCCACTTGGTGCTTGGACAGTTGCAACAGTGTCCACTTGGTGCTTGTTGGTGAGTCTTTTGACCCTCACATTTATTTCCAGCTCATGAAAATAATTCTGTGTTTGATTCAGATCATATGATAGACTTGGCAGTAATGTGGAATTCAAAAGGTTAGAAAGTGGGGCGGAACTCAAATCTACAATCCTGGACTAGGAGGTGTTCTCACTGAGCCTTTTAAATAATACCACTCAAGTGGCTGCAAAAGAGTGCACCGGGGTGGAAGTCAACAACCCGGAAGTCAAAACTAAGATAGAGCGATTGACAAAAGCATAATGTTGTCACAAAATAACAAGGCAAAAAAACCAAAACTACTTAGAAAAACAATGAAACAGATAGACAGAAAACCCTTTCATGCTACCTGTCTGTGTCCTTGAATAAGACACTTAATCTTGATTGTCTGTCTACCCAGCTGTAAATGGGCCTTGACTTGATCGGCCTTGACTGGGGAAGTAACCTGCGTCGGACTCTCATCCGCATCATGCTATGGAATCTGGAGATAATCACTGGCACCAAAAGGCATCAGGGTGTATAGTAAGTAAGTCTCTTCGGCTGCTTCCTTGTTTGCACTTCGGGTCGGAGGTGATCTGCATGTAGAGTTGGCAGATGCCCTTCATCATGCAACTCCACATTACATGGAGAAATGTGGGATTTGAACCAGGAACATTCTGCACTGAAACCAAGTGTACTAACCTAATATACGATATATATATATATATATATATATATATATATATATATATATATATATATATATATATATATATATATATATATATATATATATATATATATAAAGAGAGAGAGAGAGAGAAAATGTAACTTTTTCTACATAATTTTCCCAAATGCTATTTTAACAGATTAAAACCAACCCAGCATTTCCAAACATCCTAGATTTATTTTGGATGCTTACACAATTTTACTTTGTAAACATAAACAAAATTAGATCATAAAAATTACCAGGGTCAAAATTATGAGCCCCCCTAAGAACTAAACTTTTTTTTTGTTGAACCACAGCACAAACCACTGTTGTGCAATGACCTGCTCTAACTTTGCTCAAAGCTCATAAAATCACGTTAGAACTGAGGGTTATCTTTCAGTGTACACCATATCAAATGTTCAGTAAGGGTTTGAACTTTCATTTGTGAAAGCATCATGTCAAAAAATAACAAAGAAATCACTTGAGACTTGAGAAAAAGAATTGTTGATACTCAAAGAGCAGGTGAAAGATGTTGAAGGATTATTAACCGAACGCGAGGTCTGTATGGGAAAATATCATACCCAGGTCAGAGGTCTGATATTTTGTCATACAGACTGAGCAAGCGAGGTTAATAAATTGTTTATTATATGGCTGTTTTTTTAGCTGCATTGACAAAAATTAATAGATGCTTATATATTGGAGTATGTTCATGTCGAATTGTGTTTTTAGCTTTGTTTGTAATGAAGTGTTCAATCTGTTATGGCTTTCTTGAGCAGTGTTTTCATCTTGTTGGTCTTCATTTTGCATGTCCACTTTGAGCTTCTTGGCTGTTGATTCAACCATGTCGGTGTAATAAATGAATGGTCCTCTTGGTCGCTCATAATTTCTTTATTCGCTTTTTGTTTTATTTTGCTTTTAAATTTGTTGTTCAATGAGGGATAATGTCAAATTTTGCACTGTAAAAATTGTGAACAAAGCCTCAAATCTGATATGCGATCCGGACCAATTATTGTGGTAATGGTCTGAAATGGGAAATTCTCAGACCGGATATCAGCCAATCAGAGCATGCATACTATCGTAGCCATATAATAAACAAAGTTATCACAGCATTTCCAAGTGTCAAGAATTGGAGTGAGAAGTATCATCAAGAAATTCAAAGAGAGCCACACAGAGCAGAACAAGACTGGCAGAGGTAGGAAGTGAAAGATTTCAAAGACTCTGGAATGAAACCTAGTGAGAGACATGTGTAAAGATCCCAGAACATCTGCCAAGATACTAGTGAATAACTTATCCAAGTCTGTAAGTTTCAGAGAAGATAACCACGAGAGCCCTGCACAGGAATGGCCTTTAAGGTTGCATACCACGAAAAGCTCCACTTCTGTAGCAGAAACATCTTCAAACCAGACTGAAACATGCTAAGGACAACCTGGAGAAAGATTATGCATACTGGAAATGTGTCATTTGGTCAAATGCATGGTCTCGGTAACTGCAGCCGCAGAGATCCTTAGCCATGACTTGGATTCTTTGCGGCTCCCGCATCCGTACCCCCGGAGGCAGTGAGCGAAGGGAGAGCATGCGCATTGTGTTCTGCGTGTGTCCGTTTAAAATCTTCTCACCCAGAAGAAAAGAGGGAGTGTTTACACGGGAGAGAAAAGTGAGAAAATGTTAATGCCTGTGTATAAAGTGTGTAGTGAGGGGTTTTACAGTTTTACATCGCCGGTTATTATTAGAACGTGACTCCTGCGATAAACGAGGGACCACTGTATTTAGAGAAAGAAGAGAGAGGCGTTTAACCCAGAGAACACCGTTCCCACAGTGGTGGGAGAATTATGTTGTGGGGATGTGGCGGCACAGTGGAATAGTGGTTAGCACTGGTGCCTCACAAGAAGAAGGTTGTGGGATCGATTCCCGGCCTTTCTGTGTGGACTTTGCATGTTCTCCCTGTGTCTGTGTGGGTTTCCTCAGAGCACTCCGGTTTCCTCCCACGATCAAAAACATGCTTATTTAGGGTTTGTTGTTTTCTCTGCCAAGGCAGAGTCTCTACATCTGGAGTTCGTCCCCAGGTGCTGGACTGTGGCTGCCCACTGCTCCTAGTGGTTGGATTGTGTCTAACAGTAATTGGGTTAACCCTCTGGGGCCGACACTGTCGTATATGACGGCTGGGACCAAGCAAATTATAAATAACTTTTTAATGATATGAGATAGAAACTTACTTTTTTTGCTGAAAAGTCAAGTCCGTGGACTTTCGATCCACCATCGGCCATCTTTGTACTCCTCATAGAAGCTGTGTGTAATGACATGCAGAATGTGAGTGTCCAATTGGAATTGATTCACCATAACATGGTTTTCCAAAATCCAATCGTAGAGCAGATTTACCTCACGTGATAAACCAAAGATCGTCTTCAGGAGTGATATCTTACTAGTTGGCCCGTCTGAGTAGCCTCCGAACTCTTCTAATGCACCCTGTGTCATTACGCATAGCGAAAGTGAAAGCAGATGGAGAGCCTCGCATGACAGTCTCACGTGCTCAAACAAAGGGTGTGTAACTATCAGGATTGCTCCACTAGTTTGCATTTGAATGTTACTGGATAACTCTGTGGCTCTCTCTGTGGCTCTCTGTGGCTTGAGTAGCAATGCATTTCTCTTTGGCCAGCATCTGGTCAAACTTCTTTTGCTTCCTCTCCAGATTGGAGACAGTCTGGCGAAGGTGGTCCTGGTCCACCATGAGGTCATCCAACTCCTGCTGCAAACGGATTTCTGTGTTATCCAGTTTGTCCATAGGCTGAACTTTTCTACTCCAGCTGCCACTGAACACCGTCCAAACTCCCATTGGACTCATTTGAGGCCCTCTTCAGCCCCCTCTACTGACAAGGCGTCCTATCCTGCCTTTGTCTTACTTTCAGCCAGCTGAGTCTAGAGAGTAGAAACTTGCTTCTCCACAGTCTTCTTGCTCTCTTCCTCTTTTTTCAGCATCTCCCGCAAAATATGCCCCTCATCCTCCATCTGCCCTAAGCGGATGGAGAAGGAAGGTGTCTAATGGACTTCCTCTTGGAGCAGCTCCTGAATGTCCTGCAGCTGACACTCCAGTGCAGAGATATCTTTTGTTGAATTTGATGGTCTCGCCTTCTGCTTCATTTAGCAGACCTGTTAGAGTCTCCACCTCTGACTGCATCTTTGCATTCGTTTCTGTCTACTCTTGCTTCTGTCTTTCACTTTGCTCAGATTTGGACAGGAGTTCTTGAACCTGTGCATTCAGCCTTCTTCCGACCATGTTCAGAGTCTGCCCAGTCACAAAACAAAAAGAAAAACCCCAACAAACCCCCCCCCCCCAGAGGACACCAACCCCAAGGGTGCAAACTGGGAGGAAGGAAAAAAAAAGAAAAAACACAAAACAACCATTCCGACCACCCCCCCCCCCCCCCCCCCCCCAGAGGACCATACCATCAAACCCTGGGAGAGGAGAAAGAAAAAGAACAAAATACAACCCAACTTAACCCTGCAAAAAAAAAAAGGAATCTAACACCCCCCCGGACGACATGTAGGGACCAACAACCCCCAGAGGACATCTCGCCAGCTCCAGGAGTAGTAACCACAGCCGAGGTCCCTCTGAGATCCAAAGTCATTTATGGGGGTTTTCAGCGTCTTCCAGAGGACCGTCCATCAAACCCCAGGAGAAACCCCCATGACTACAAACAGACCCAGCCCCGGCCGTCTACGGCTAGATGGTCCCACAGTCATTTCCCCCCCCAGAGGACATCACAGTCACACCCTGAGGGCGGAAACTGGGGGAAAACAAACAAAATAACAAAAACCCCAAGCCCCCCGGTGGACACACACAAACAACCCCGGGGGCAAATAAAACAAACGAGAACCCTGCTGCCCCCCCAGCACCCCGAAAGACCCCGGAACATCACCAGAGCCAATCGTCAGTACACGTTTTGGCAAACGGCACAAAACTACCAAGCCGGGGGAAAAAACAGGAAAAAACCAACCCAGTCCCACCCCAAGCGCAGTGGAAAACAGGAAGTACGTCCGGTGTCACTACACTGACCATACCAACAGCCTACCAGGAGGGGTGGAACAACCGAAATGGCGAACGGCACAGATCGGCCCACCGCTCCGACTGATGTATGTTCCCACTGCACTACACCTCGGTTACGCCGATGGCAAATGGTCAAAGGCTCACCGAGGCTGGAGTGGAACCGGGAATTAACTAAACCTAACTAACGCCCCTGAAACCCCCCCCCCCCAACCCCCCAGAGGACATTCATAATCAAACCCTGGGAGGTGAAACCAAAAAAAAAAGAAAGAAAAACTAACAGACAATAAACATAAAGGTACCTGAGTCCAAGCTATGCTCCAGACAGCCTGCATGTCCACTCCACCAGACCACTGACAGTGCTTTAACCCACACAAAGACAACAAATTAACACCCGATACAAAAACACCCCATACTAAATAAAAGAAACAGATAGACCAACAAAAAACTAACTAACGATTGGTCTACATCGTCATGTGTAAAGAATCGAAAAAAAAATGTATTTTCCAGAGGGAGCCAAAGTGCCAAATAAGGGAGTCCCCGTGGTGACCGAGTAAAAACTAATACACACTGCTTTACGTGACAGCAGATTTTGCATTGCAACTTAATGTGATAAATAAATACCTCCGGAGGTAATACAACAGGTGTTGCAGCCACCTGCATGGGAGGAGACGGGGCTACAGCCGTAACAGTGGGATGCAACGCAACCCAAGCTGTAAACTCCGCCATGCACGTGCTAATGCGCACAACCAAGGGCGGACAGCACCCGCAACTGATCCCGGATTAACTCCAACATCTGCTGCAGCCTTCCTGGCAAAAATACCGTCTCTGCTACAGCTGGTCCATTTTTAAATGGCCAGAGACTACTGTTATGTGTCGGACGCGGGCAGAGAACCGACCCAGCGTTTGACAGGACCCAGCATAAAAGAAGCAGAGCACGGTTCAAAGGGAAAACAAGTTTTAATTAACATAGTGTATTAAGTGATAATAACCCAAAAGTCAACGGTCTGGCGAGGTGGAAAAAACAGCGCGCTCCCAGCAGCGCAAAAGGACCAGAGCCACAGCAATTCTGGACCCAACGACACCCCCCAGGTGGCCGCGACAAACCAAGTCTGTGAAAGAAGAAACCGTAAGGTGAGTCCAACACTCTCCACACAGAGAGACAACTCAGAGGTGCACACAATCAGCAAAACACTTCCTGGCCTAAATGTAAAATCAGCTTCTCTCCCTGCAGGCACAGAACAACTCAGTTCAAAACTCCACTGCAGTAGAAGCTGATTCAGATGATTAGCATAGCATAACAGCTCAATATAACAAGGTGTGAGGGACACCAAATTTACTGACTTTACTTCATGAAAGTCACAAAAACCAAAATACCTCAGGAAGTGTGCTGAACAGCGTGAGACCTCACCCAATCCTCTTTCACAGATTGTGGCATCAAACCTGGAGTGGTCTCTGCGTCCGTAGTGGTGAGATTGTTCTCCCATCGTCGATCTCACACGTCTGGTCACAAAGTCGAGTCTCTGGCAAATACACACTGTGTATTCCAGGTTTAAATGCAACATGCCCTAATCAAGACAGATGCACCACAGCTATGAGTCCTGATGAACTGCATGTGATAACAAGCCTCAGGTGATCAGGGTGAGGTCCTCAAACTCAGCCCCACGTCAGCCACTCAGTCCTGAACGCATACCACCTGGTGGGAGAAACAGAAAACAAAAACAAAGCCTGCCAAACACCCCAGCCCACAACATGATCAGCAGCATGAACATGAACAACAGTTAGGTTTGAAGCATTTCCATGGTTTTACTACATTAGAGATGGTCCCATAGAGCCTAACAGAGTCATAAATAGCTGGCTCTGAAGGGTCACCTGGACAGTTTATTGTGGTTATACAGTGAGGAAAATAAGTATTTGAACACCCTGCGATTTTGCAAGTTCTCCCACTTAGAAATCATGAAGGGGTCTGAAATTTTCATCTTAGGTGCATGTCCACTGTGAGAGACATAATTAAAAAAAAAAAAAATCCAGAAATCACAATGTATGTTTTTTTTTTTTTTAAATATATAATTTATTTGTATGTTACTGTTGCAAATAAGTATTTGATCACCGATCAACCAGCAAGAATTCTGGCTCTCACAGACCTGTTAATTTTTCTTTAAGAAGCCCTCTTATTCTGCACTCTACCTGTATTAACTGCACCTGTTTGAACTTGTTACCTGTATAAAAGACACCTGTTCACACACTCAATCAATCACACTCCAACCTGTCCACCATAGCCAAGACCAAAGGACACCAGGGACAAAACTGTAGACCTGCACAAGGCTGGGATGGACTACAGGACAACAGGCAAGCAGCTTGACAACAACTGTCATGATTATTTATAAGAAAGTGGAAGAAACACAAGATGACTGTCAATCTCCTTTGTTGTGGGATTCCATGCAAGATCTCACTTTGTGGGGTAAGGATGATTCTGAGGAAGCTCAGAACTACAGAGGAGGACCTGGTCAATGACCTGAAGAGAGCTGGGACCACAGTCACAAAGATTACATTAGTAACACATGATGCTGTCATGGTTTAAAATCCTGCAGGCCAGCAAGGTCCCCCTGCTCAAGCCAGTACATGTCCAGGCCCGTTTGAAGTTCACCAGTGACCATCTGGATGATCCAGAGGAGGCATGGGAGAAGGTTATGTGGTTAGATGAGACCAGAATAGAGCTTTTTGGAATCAACTCCACTTACCATGTTTAGAGGATGATAACAACCACAAGAAAACCATCCCAACCGTGAAGCATGGGGGTGGAAACATCATACGCTGGGGGTGCTCTTCTGCAAAGGGGACAGGACGACTGCACAATATTGAAGGGAGGATGGATGGGTTCATGTATTGCGATATTTTGGCAAACAACCTCCTTCCCTCAGTAAGAGCATTGACGATGGGTCATGGCTGGGTCTTCCAGCATGACAATGACCCCAAACACACAGCCAGGGCAAGTAAGGAGGGGCTCCATAAGAAGCATTTCAAGGTCCTGGAGTGGCTTGGCCAGTCTCCAGACCTGAACTCAAGAGAAAATCTTTGGAGGGAGCTGGAATTCCAAACCTAAAAGATTTGGAGAAGATCTGTATGGAGGAGTGGACCAAAATCCCTGCTACAGTTTGTGCAAACCTGGTGAAAAACTACAGGAAATGTTTGACCTCTGTAATTGCAAACAATGGCTACTGTACCAAATATTAACACTGATTTTCACAGGTGTTGAAATATTATTTGCAGCAGTAACATACAGCAGTAACATACAAATAAATTATTTTAAAAAATCATACATTGTGATTTCTGGATTTTTTTTTTTTTTTTTTTTTTTTAATTATGTGTCTCACAGTGGACATGCACCTAAGATGACAATTTCAGACCCCTCCATGATTTCTAAGTGGGAGAACTTGCAAAATCGCAGGGTGTTCAAATACTTATTTTCCTCACTGTATATAGGGCACAACTTCACTTTTTCGTGAAGTAGGATTTGCTGCAGGGCAGCAGTTCATTTCACTAGGTGTACCTTATTAAAAATCAATTCACCCAATGGTAGTATACATCTCCCTCATCCAGAGTATTCTGGATGTTGTGGGTTTTCCTTCAGTGTGGAAAGAATTCTGTGAACTTCCAGTCTGTCTTCTGTGGTCTTTTTAGGCTTTTTTGTTACGACTGAAAACCCAGAGCGTGAGAATTAGGACCCAAATGGCAAAGAACAGACTGTGGTAAAAGGAATGACAATTTATTGTAAATAATGAATAGTGCAATGGTGGTAGTCGCTGAAGCAGGCACTGGAGAGCAGAGGCACAACAGAAGCTCAGAGCAGGGTTGCAGTCCAGGACGTAGACATGGCCAGAGAGTTTGTAGCGTGGAACCATGAGCGGTAGAACAGGACCAGGTGGCCACAACAGAGCTGACAGTCAGCAGGTGATCTGAGGAAAGACAGTAAAATGATTTGTCCAGGCTCAGAGTCGAAGGAACATAGGAATACGAGCGGAGGTCAGGTACCCTGCAGGTATACTGAGTTTCTGTCGTGAGATGAGTGGAAAAGCCAGGGTATACAGTTGTATGTAAAAGTTTGGGCACTCCTGATGATTTCCATGATTTTCCTTTATAAATCATTGGTTGTTTGGATCAACAATTTCAGTTAAATACAGTGGTCCCTCGCTATAATGCGGTTCACCTTTCGCAGCCTCACAGTTTCGCGGATTTTTTTAGTGCAATGCTTTGCATGCTTCTTTTTTTTTTTTTTTTTTACAGCGCATTGTGTTCTGCGTCCTCATCAGGCGGGCTGGTCACGGCACCGGTCAGCACCGGCCTCCGATGCGCTTACTGAGTCTGCAGGCTCGGTAAGCGCCGCAGCGGGCCACTCACACCGCCCCCGTCTGCTGTGCGGAGCTGCGTCCAACTCCAGCAACAGGTCCAGAGACTACGCTCGCTGTTTTGATGTGGAGCGCAAGGACATCTTGTGGAAAAATTTGCAGCGCTGCATGGTCTCGGTAACCGCAGCTGCAGAGCTCTGTGGCCACTGAGAGAGGTTTGTATCTTTTTAATGACTTGGATTTTTTGTGGGTCCCGCATCCGTACACCACAACAGTAACACTGGAGGCAGTGTACAAAGGCAGAGCACGCTCATTGTGATCTGCGTGTGTCTGATTATAATCTTCTCACCCAGAAGAAAAAAGAGCACCAACAGCTACCCATAACTATGTTCTTCACTCAGAAAAAGACACCTCCACAGAGGTGTCACTCAGTGGAAAAAGACGCTACAGCGGAGCGGTGCCAGGATGAAGATGATCTGTGAAATACTGGTGGGTCACTATTAATAATTTCTTATGTGTCCAACCTCGTAGGTTGATCGTTAAAATTAGATTTGTTAGTTCTAAAAGCCATCATAATTATTTATAGGAAAACGTTCTATTTTTATTTCTCAAACAAATGTTTGGGCCTGAAAACAGGTTTTGATCTTTGGTTTCATTCTATATAATACTGGACTTATTTTTCTACTAAGGTTTAAACTTTGAGAGTGTTTACACAGGAGAGAAAAGTGAGAAAATGTTAATGCTTGTTTGAGAAAAGTGTATAAAGTGTGTAGTGAGGGGTTTTAAAGCCTTAAAACATCTATAATAATTGTAAAAATAAAGTGTGTAGTGAGGGGTTTTACAGCCTTGAAACATCTATAATAATTGTAAAAAATAACACTGACTACTTCACAGATTTTGCCTATTGTGGGTTATTTTTAGAACGTAACTCCCATGATAAATGAAGGACCACTGTATATCTTTATTTAAGAAGTGAAATGAAGTTTATAGGATTTACAGAAAGTGTGCAATAATTCTTTAAACAAAATTAGGCAGGTGCATAAATGTGGGCACTCCAACAGAAAAAATACATCAATATTTAGTAGATCCTCCTTTTACAGAAATAACAGCCTCTAAACGCTTCCTATAACTTCCAATGAGAGTCTGGATTCTGGTTGAAGGTATTTTGGACCATTCGTCTTTACAAAACATCTCAGGTTTGTTGGTTTCCAAGCATGAACAGCCAGCTTAAAATCATACCACATATTTTCAATAACATTCAGGTCTGGGGACTGAGATGGCCATTCCTTAGTAGATTTTGAGCAGTGTTTAGGGTTTTTGCCTTGTTGAAAGATCCAGCCCTGGTGCAACTTCAACTTTGTCACTGATTCATGAACATTGTTCTCAAGAATCTACTGATATTGACTGGAATCCATGTGACCCTCAAATATAACAAGATTCCCAGTACCTGCACTGGCAACACAGCATAATGCAACCACCTCCAAATTTTAATATACTGTAGGTAGCAAGTGTTTTTCTTGGAATGCTGTGTTCTTTTTCAGCCATGCATACCACCCCTTGTTATGTCCAAATAACTCAATTTTAGTTTCATCAGTCTACAGCACCTTATTCCAAAATGAAACTGGCTTGTGCTTTAGCATACCTGAAGCGACTCTGTTTGTGGCGTGTACTCAAAAAAGGCTTCCTCTGCATTACAGCATCTCCTTGTGCAAAGTGCGCTGTATAGTTGAATGATGCACAGAGACACTATCTGCAGCAAGATCATATTGTAGGTCTTTGGAGCAGGTCTATAGGTTGACTATGACTGTTCTCACCATCCTTCGCTTCAGCTTATCTGAGATTTTTCTTGGCCTGCTACTTCAGCCTTTAACTAGTACTGTGCCTGTGGTCTTCCATTTCCTCACTATGTTCCTCACAGTGGAAACTGACAGCTGAAATCTCTGAGATAGCTTTTTGTATCCTTCCCCTAAACCATGATTTTGAACAATCTTTGTTTTCAGGTCATTTGAGAGTTGTCTAGAGGCTTCCATGTTGCTATTCATTAGAAGAGATGCAAAGAGGGGAAACATTTGCAAATGGCCACCTTAAATACCCTTTCTCACCTGTGTAAGGAGATCAAGGGTCAGTGAGCTTACCAAACCAGTTTTGTGTTCCAATAACACTATGTAACACAATTTTTGTTCCTGGCTTCTAAGTGTTATATTTCAACTGCTTATGTCTAAAGTCTATGGAAAAATGACTACATTCAGCACAAACTTTGATTTTATTTTTTTTTTAACGTTATAGAAAGTTCTAAAAGTTTCTTGAAATTTCTAGATAATTCTGGAAACTACTAGAAAATTCTGGACAGTTCTAGCAGTTAAAGAATATTCTAGAAGACTACTCAGTAGTAGTGAAGGCGAATCGAGAATATTCTTGAAAATAGACAAATTTCAAAATATCATTGTCCTGATCACAGAAGCAAAGTTTCTGTGGAATAACAGCTATTTTCTATTTATTTAAGGCATAACAGGTTAGGAAAACACACTGTGTAACCAGGAACAAAACAAAAATAAAAATTTGTTACATAGTGTAATTAGTGGTAAATGTATTCAAATCAATAAAATGACAAGGGTGCCCAAATTTATGCACCCGCCCAATTTTGTTTCAATAATTATTGCACACTTTCTGTAAATACTAGAAACTCCAATTCACTTCTCAAATATCAGTGTGTTCATCTGCTATATGATATATTTAACTAAAAATATCTGGAAAATCAGGAAAATCATCCGGGGTGCCCAAACTTTTGAAAACAACTGTAAATACAGGTGCTGCTGATGAGGAACAGGTGAGACCAATCAGCTCCGTGATGTGGTGCCTGGAAGACACAGCAGGGGAGGAGGGAGAGAGCAGACCAAGACAGCACGACACTTTTGATACTGCTTCCCACTCATCAGTGCATTCCTTCTTTTTAACAATGTACTAAATTGTTGACTTTGCCTGTTCTAAAGTTTCTGCTATCTGTCTGACGTTTATTTTGTTTTGTCAGCCTAATGGCCTCCTTCTCTTAGTGCAGCACCTCTTTGGAACTCATACTGATAGTTTCAATGAACAGGCATGAAAAGCAAATTCAACACTTGGAATCAACTCCAGATCTCTTATCTGCTTAATTTGCATGGAAAAAATGAGGGAACAGGTAACACCTGACCATGAAACTGCTTGACAGTCCAATTACTACATGTTGCATATGAAAATGGAGGGACTATGTATATACACTCAACAAAAATATAAACGCAACACTTTTGGTTTTGCTCCCATTTTGTATGAGATGAACTCAAAGATCTAAAACTTTTTCCACATACACAATATCACCATTTCCCTCAAATATTGTTCACAAACAAGTCTAAATCTGTGATAGTGAGCACTTCTCCTTTGCTGAGATAATCCATCCCACATCACAGGTGTGCCATATCAAGATGCTGATTAGACACCATGATTAGTGCACAGGTGTGCCTTAGACTGTCCACAATAAAAGGCCACTCTGAAAGGGGCAGTTTTGTCACACAGCACAATGCCACAGATGTCGCAAGATTTGAGGGAGCGTGCAATTGGCATGCTGACAGCAGGAATGTCAACCAGAGCTGTTGCTCGTGTATTGAATGTTCATTTCTCTACCATAAGCCGTCTCCAAAGGCGTTTCAGAGAATTTGGCAGTACATCCAACCAGCCTCACAACCGCAGACCACGTGTAACCACACCAGCCCAGGACCTCTACATCCAGCATGTTCACCTCCAAGATTGTCTGAGACCAGCCACTCGGACAGTTGCTGAAACAATTGGTTTGCATAACCAAAGAATTTCTGCACAAACTGTCAGAAACCGTCTCAGGGAAGCTCATCTGCATGCTCGTCGTCCTCATCGGGGTCTTGACCTGACTCCAGTTCATCGTCGTAACCGACTTGAGTGGGCAAATGCTCACATTCGCTGGCGTTTGGCAAGTTGGAGAGGTGTTCTCTTCACGGATGAATCACGGTTCACACTGTCCAGGGCAGATGGCAGACAGCGTGTGTGGCGCCGTGTGGGTGAGCGGTTTTCTGATGTCAATGTTGTGGCTCGAGTGGCCCATGGTGGGGGTGGGGTTATGGTATGGGCAGGCGTCTGTTATGGATGAAGAACACAGGTGCATTTTATTGATGGCATCCCCCCCCCCAATAAAACAAAACTGCACCTTTCAGAGTGGCCTTTTATTGTGGGCAGTCTAAGGCACACCTCTGCACTAATCATGGTGTCTAATCAGCATCTTGGTATGGCACACCTGTGAGGTGGGATGGATTATCTCAGCAAAGGAGAAGTGCTCACTATCACAGATTTAGACTGGTTTGTGAACAATATTTGAGGGAAATGGTGATATTGTGTATGTGGAAAAAGTTTTAGATCTTTGAGTTCATCTCATACAAAATGGGAGCAAAACCAAAAGTGTTGCATTTATATTTTTGTTGAGTGCGTATATATATATATATATATATATATATGTGCCTCTACTGGTGGTTGGGCCTCTACTGGTGGTTGGCTCTCACTGCGGTATTGTATCACTTCCTGTTCCGGAGCACAGCGGTGTTTTGCTGTATCTGTTAGCTGTTTAATCTGCGCAGTTAGATTGATCTAGATAACGATGTGTTTCACAGTGTAATCTTCACGTGCCTTAACTAAAGCACTCCGTCTGCTGAATCACCTCTAAATTATTTACACATTATTCACTTTGTGTGTTTTTTGGAATCCGCTAGCTTAGCACAGCTACTAGCTCTTAGCCTATTTAGCATGGCGGCTTCTCCTGTCTCTCCCGCACTTTTCTGCTCTGGGTGTGAAATGTTTAGTTATTCCTCTGCCTCCATTAGCAGTAATGGTACTTGTAATAAGTGTAGCTTATTCGTAGCTTTGGAGGCCAGGCTAGGCGAATTGGAGACTCGGCTCCAAGGTAGCCTAGCCGCTGTTAGTTCCCTTCAAGCAGATCCCGAGCAGCCGGGAAAGCAGGCCGACTGGGTGACTGTGAGGAGGAAGCGTAGCCCTAAATAGAAGCCCTGTGTACACCGCCAACCCGTTCACATTTCTAATCATTTTTCCCCACTCGGCGACACACCCGCCGAGGAACAAACTCTGGTTATTGGTGACTCTGTTTTGAGAAATGTGAAGTTAGCGACACCAGCAACCATAGTCAATTGTCTTCCGGGGGCCAGAGCAGGTGACACTGAAGGAAATTTGAAACTGCTGGTTAGGCTAAGCGTAAATTTGGTAAGATTGTAATTGACGTCGGCAGTAATGACACCCGGTTGCGCCAATCGGAGGTCACTAAAATTAACATTGAATCGGTGTGTAACTTTGCAAAAACAATGTCGGACTCTGTAGTTTTCTCTGGGCCCCTCCCCAATCGGACCGGGAGTGACATGTTTAGCCGCATGTCCTCCTTGAATTGCTGGCTGTCTGAGTGGTGTCCAAAAAATGAGGTGGGCTTCATAGATAATTGGCAAAGCTTCTGGGGAAAACCTGGTCTTGTTAGGAGAGACGGCATCCATCCCACTTTGGATGGAGCAGCTCTCATTTCTAGAAATCTGGCCAATTTTCTTAAATCCTCCAAACCGTGACTATCCAGGGTTGGGACCAGGAAGCAGAGTTGTAGTCTTACACACCTCTCTGCAGCTTCTCTCCCCCCTGCCATCCCCTCATTACCCCATCCCCGTAGAGACGGTGCCTGCTCCCAGACCACCAATAACCAGCAAAAATCTATTTAAGCATAAAAATTCAAAAAGAAAAAATAATATAGCACCTTCAACTGCGCCACAGACTAAAACAGTTAAATGTGGTTTATTAAACATTAGGTCTCTCTCTTTTAAGTCCCTGTTAGTAAATGATATAATAATTGATCAACATATTGATTTATTCTGCCTTACAGAAACCTGGTTACAGCAGGATGAATATGCTAGTTTAAATGAGTCAACACCCACGAGTCACACTAACTGCCAGAACGCTCGTAGCACGGGCCGAGGCAAAGGATTAGCAGCAATCTTCCATTCCAGTTTATTAATTAATCCAAAACCCAGACAGAGCTTTAATTCATTTGAAAGCTTGACTCTTAGTCTCGTCCATCCAAATTGGAAGTCCCAAAAAACAGTTTTATTTGTTATTATCTATCGTCCACCTGGTCGGTACTTTGAGTTTCTCTGTGAATTTTCAGACCTTTTGTCTGACTTAGTGCTTAGCTCAGATAAAATAATTATAGTGGGCGATTTTAACATCCACACAGATGCTGAGAATGACAGCCTCAACACTGCATTTAATCTATTATTAGACTCAATTGGCTTTGCTCAAAATGTAAATGAGTCCACCCACCACTTTAATCATATCTTAGATCTTGTTCTGACTTATGGTATGGAAATTGAAGACTTAACAGTATTCCCTGAAAACTCCCTTCTGTCTGATCATTTCTTAATAACATTTACATTTAGTCTGATGGACTACCCAGCAGTGGGGAATAAGTTTCATTACACTAAAAGTCTTTCAGAAAGCGCTGTAACTAGGTTTAAGGATATGATTCCTTCTTTATGTTCTCTAATGCCATAAACCAACACAGTGCAGAGTATTTACCTAAACTCTGTTAGTGAGATAGAGTATCTCGTCAATAGTTTTACATCCTCATTGAAGACAACTTTGGATGTTGTAGCTCCTCTGAAAAAGAGAGCCTTAAATCAGAAGTGCCTGACTCCGTGGTATAACTCACAAACTCGCAGCTTAAAGCAGATAACCCGTAAGTTGGAGAGGAAATGGCGTCTCACTAATTTAGAAGATCTTCACTTAGCCTGGAAAAAGAGTCTTGCTCTATAAAAAAGCCCTCCGTAAAGCTAGGACATCTTACTACTCATCACTAAATGAAGAAAATAACAACAACCCCAGGTTTCTTTTCAGCACTGTAGCCAGGCTGACAAAGAGTCAGAGCTCTATTGAGCTGAGTATTCCTTTAACTTTAACTAGTAATGACTTCATGACTTTCTTTGCTAATAAAATTTTAACTATTAGAGAAAAAATTACTCATAACCATCCCAAGGACATATCGTTACCTTTGGCTGCTTTCAGTGATGCCGGTATTTGGTTAGACTCTTTCTCTCAGATTGCTCTGAGTTATTTTCATTAGTTACTTCCTCCAAACCATCAACATGTCTATTAGACCCCATTCCTACCAGGCTGCTCAAGGAAGCCCTACCATTAATTAATGCTTCGATCTTAAATATGATCAATCTATCTTTATTAGTTGGCTATGGACCACAGGCTTTTAAGGTGGCAGTAATTAAACCATTACTTAAAAAGACATCACTTGACCCAGCTATCTTAGCTAATTATAGGCCAATCTCCAACCTTCCTTTTCTCTCAAAAATTCTTGAAAGGGTAGTTGTAAAACAGCTAACTGATCATCTGCAGAGGAATGGTCTATTTGAAGAATTTCAGTCAGGTTTTAGAATCCATCATAGTACAGAAATAGCATTAGTGAAGGTTACAAATGATCGTCTTATGGCCTCAGACAGTGGACTCATCTCTGTGCTTGTTCTGTTAGACCTCAGTGCTGCTTTTGATACTGTTGACCATAAAATTTTATTACAGAGATTAGAGCATGCCATAGGTATTAAAGGCACTGTGCTGCAGTGGTTTGAATCATATTTATCTAATAGATTACAATTTGTTCATGTAAATGGGGAATCGTCTTCACAGACTAAGGTTAATTATGGAGTTCCACAAGGTTCTGTGCTAGGACCAATTTTATTCACTTTATACATGTTTCCCTTAGGCAATATTATTAGACAGCATTGCTTAAATTTTCATTGTTACATAGATGATACCCAGCTTTATCTATCCATGAAGCCAGAGGACACACACCAATTACCTAAACTGCAGGATTGTCTTACAGACATAAAGACATGGATGTCCTCTAATTTCCTGCTTTTAAACTCAGATAAAACTGAAGTTATTGTACTTGGCCCCACAAATCTTAGAAACATGGTGTCTAACCAGATCCTTACTCTGGATGGCATTACCCTGACCTCTAGTAATACTGTGAGAAATCTTGGAGTCATTTTTGATCAGGATATGTCATTCAATGCGCATATTAAACAAATATGTAGGACTGCTTTTCTGCATTTGCGCAATATCTCTAAAATTAGAAAGGTCTTGTCTCAGAGTGATGCTGAAAAACTAATTCATGCATTTATTTCCTCTAGGCTGGACTATTGTAATTCATTATTATCACGGTGTCCTAAAAGTTCCCTGAAAAGCCTTCAGTTACTTCAAAATGCTGCAGCTAGAGTACTGACAGGGACTAGAAGGAGAGAGCATATCTCACCCATATTGGCCTCTCTTCATTGGCTTCCTGTTAATTCTAGAATAGAATTTAAAATTCTTCTTCTTACTTATAAGGTTTTGAATAATCAGGTCTCATCTTATCTTAGGGACCTCATAGTACCATATCACCCCAATAGAGCGCTTCGCTCTCAGACTGCAGGCTTACTTGTAGTTCCTAGGGTTTGTAAGAGTAGAATGGGAGGCAGAGCCTTCAGCTTTCAGGCTCCTCTCCTCTGGAACCAGCTCCCAATTCAGATCAGGGAGACAGACACCCTCTCTACTTTTAAGATTAGGCTTAAAACGTTCCTTTTTGCTAAAGCTTACAGTTAGGGCTGATTCAGGTGACCCTGAACCATCCCTTAGTTATGCTGCTATAGACTTAGACTGCTGGGGGGTTCCCATGATGCACTGAGTGTTTCTTTCTCTTTTTGCTGTGTATGCACCACTCTGCATTTAATCATTAATGATTGATCTCTGCTCCCCTCCACAGCATGTCTTTTTCCTGGTTCTCTCCCTCAGTCCCAACCAGTCCCAGCAGAAGACTGCCCCTCCTTGAGCCTGGTTCTGCTGCAGGTTTCTTCCTGTTAAAAGGTAGTTTTTCCTTCCCACTGTCGCCAATTGCTTGCTCAGAGGGGGTCGTTTTGACCGTTGTGTTTTTGCCTTAAAATACAAAGCGCCTTGGGGCAGCTGTTTGTTGTGATTTGGCGCTATATAAATAAAATTGATTTGATTTTGATTTGATTTGATATATATATATATATATATATATATATATATACGAGGTCTGTTAGAAAAGTATCCGACCTTTTTATTTTTTTCAAAAACCATATGGATTTGAATCACGTGTGATTGCATCAGCCGAGCTTGAACCTTTGTGCGCATGCGTGTGTTTTTTCACGCCTGTCGGTTGCGTCATTCGCCTGTGAGCAGGCTTTGTGTGAGCAGTGGTCCACCCCTCTCTTCAGATTTTTATTGCGAATAAATGTCTGAATGTTTTGGAGCTTTGCTGCATCAATTTTTTCCAGAAACTGTGAGAGACCTCCAGGTGGACACCATTCGGAAAATTCAGATGGCTTTCAGGGACGATTTTATGGGGATTACACAGATTAGGGAGTGCTCCAGCCGGTTTAAAGACCGCCCACAGCTGCTGAGAGCGTGCCGCGCTCCGAGCGCCGATCAACAGGCTGAATCAACCAGATAATTTCCAACGTGAACGCTTTGTTGATCCGCGACGTCGTCTGACTTACACAAAAATGGCAGGAGACGTGGACATCAGTACTTTTTCGGCACATTCCACTGTTACAGGAGTTTTTTTCATGGATAGAGAAGCGGAGGGATGCACCACAGAGCCGTTCATGGCGCAGCACAAAACCACCTCCGTGTTGGTGTCACAGGACGGCTTTGAGATGGTTTTCAGACGGCTTTCGGTGGCTTTTCAGTCGTGTGACTATCCGAGAAATTGTGGATGAGCCTGGACATGCCAGAACATGTCCTGTGTGGCTTCATCACTGTGTTGCTTTGCGCCATGCAGCACCACCACGACGTGCGGAAGTTGGAGGTTGTTTGCCAAAGTCTCGCAATACATGACTCCATCCATCCTCCCTTCAATACGGTGCCAGAGTATGATGTTTTCACCCCCATGCTTCACGGTTGGGATGGTTTTCTTGGGGTTGTTCTCATCCTCTAAACATGGTAAGTGGAGTTGATTCCAAAAAGCGCTATTTTGGTCTCATCTGACCACATGACCTTCTCCCCTGACTCCTCTGGATCATCCAGATGGTCACTGGTGAACTTCAAACGGCCTGGACATGTGCTGGCTTGAGCAGGGGGACCTTGCTGCCATGCAGGATTTTAAACCATGACAGTATCATGTGTTACTAATGTAATCTTTGTGACTGTGGTCCCACCTCTCTTCAGGCCATTGACCAGGTCCTCCTTTGTAGTTCTGAGCCTTCTCAGAATCATCCTTACCCCACAAAGTGAAATCTTGCATGGAATCCCAGACCAAGGGAGATTGACAGTCATCTTGTGTTTCTTCCACTTTCTTATAAATAATCATAACAGTTGTTGTCTTCTACCAAGCTGCTTGCCTGTTGTCCCGTAGTCCATCCCAGCCTTGTGCAGGTCTACAGTTTTGTCCCTGGTGTCCTTAGACAGGTCTTTGGTCTTGTCTATGGTGGACAGATTGGAGTGTGATTGATTGAGTGTGCGAACAGGTGTCTTTTATACAGGTAACAAGTTCAAACAGGTGCAATTAATACAGGTAAAGAGTGCAGAATACGAGGGCTTCTTAAAGAAAAATTAACAGGTCTGTGTGGCTGGTTGGTAGGTGTTCAAATACTTATTTGCAGCAGTAACATACAAAATTAAATTATTAAAAAAATCATACATTGTGATTTCCGGATTCTTTTTTTTTTTTTAGATTAGTCTCTCGCAGTGGACATGCACCTAAGAGGGAAAATCTCAGACCCCTCCATGATTTCCTAAGTGGGAGAACTTGCAAAATTGCAGGGTGTTCAAATACTTATTTTCCTCACTGTATATATATATATATATATATATATATATATATATATATATATATATATATATATATATATATATTATACAGTGGTAAGAAGGATTGCAGTTCTTCAATCTTTTTCCAAACACTTTAGGGCCTGTACTGCATTTGTCCTCAAAGCAACGTAAAATGCTTTTATTTCCCATGTTGATCCAATTATTGCTTGGGAGACTAGCAGAATACATGGATTTTCAGGTCTGTCTCTGCTCTGTGCCTTTCTTATTGTGAGGTCTTGAAGCTCACCGAGCCACATGGAGAATTTATGACACAGGACTTGTGCTGCATACCTTAGATTTCTCTTCAAACAAATCCATCCCTCCGTGAGTACAGACACTCTATAAATCACCAAGAAGGGATGATATTATTATTTTTTTAAAAAGAATAAAAAATACCATTCAAACAGCTTTGATGGGCTGGTGTCTAATCTAAAAAGTCTGACTTGTGCATTTCAGTTCCTGCACATACTGTACAGAAAATTGCACACCCTGTATATTAACCACACGTGATGTGATGACAGACTGCAGCTCCACTGCATGGGGCTAGATGGCGATGCGCAATCAAAAGCTAATCAAAAGAAAAGAGGACTTTGTGCCAGACTCTCAGGTAGGAATGCAAGTTATTTTTATTCCTTTTTATTTAGAGGGCAGCACAGTAAACACAAATGGTTTTAAAAGAATCCCAAATGTTAGAAATAAGATGATACAACTGTCCAACCAGATGGAAAATTTTTCATGTCTCAAGTCTGATTCCTTCACTGCAGTTGAATTACGGTGAAAGAAGAGACAAATTATAGTCATGAGGTGAGCAATTCTGTTCTATGAGGGTTTATGGTCACTCTGCAGGGCATGGAGCAAAAGCCAGGTGGGATACATTCGCTCTTTGTGGCTGTGAGGTTCTTTGTCGCCTTGCTCGGCTGGAGTGTAAACAAATACACAAACAAGCACACCGCTTAGTGCCCCTTCACACATAGTGCGAATATGTACAACTCAGGGTGACACCCGTCGGAGCAGCTCGTATGAGCGAACTATGAAACATCGCGCTGAAGGGAAGGCGTCCATGATGCCGGTGCGATGGTTCGTGCATGTGGGAACACAGTGCCACCAGCTGCGCGATGTGTAACACGCAGCTGCTGTAAAGAGAAAACTAAATAAAAAATTAAAAAAATACATGGTGCCACAGTTTTGTGCATGCAGGAACACAGCAGCTTTTCACAGCTGCCAAAATAAAAATATTAAATTACATGCCACCCATGGGAATCGAACTCATGCCAAAAGCTCTGATTACCAGTCAGAAACTTTACCACTGAGCTACAATCATTGTCCTGTAAACATTGCAGGAAACTGCCTTATATCAGGAAGGACATGGATGTATTAAAAAAAAAACAACCACACACACCATATAAACCACCGCATTATATTGAATCCCTCTTATCAAGCAGACAATGCAAATATGATCCATCTGTTCCTCTGTAGATTACCTATGCTCACAGACATACAGTCATGAAATGACATGAATGATGAAGCAGTTCGCTCTTTTCATGTCCACATCTACTGATCCGGTGCGTCCAGCTGGCCGCGCGTGCGTGTCCTGCCTGACACGCATGTCTTGTGGATGCCACACCACAGGACCGACACTGTGTCATGTAGAACAGAGCTCACACGGTTGTGTGACAGTCAAGTCGCCCACTGCGTGTTATGATCTGATGGTCCCTTTCAACCTGGGAGCAGCCTGTCCATGGGTTGCAGCGTGCACACACTCTCTCGCTGCAGCCCATCCCAAAGTGATATATGTTTTGATTTATATCCATGTGATGACACCAAGCAGATATACATGTGTCACAGTGGGCAGTTGTTTGTCCATGTCCATCCATACACAGTATGTGTTGTCCAGCTGGGATATCCAGATCCACAGATCTCCACAGCTCCTTCTGTCGCCGGCCACACCTCCTGTCAGTTCAGGGCACACATCAAAGCCACACTCGTGGGGCACTTAGACAAATTTCACTGCCAGCACAACAGTCATTGTCTGCTGACTGTTGTCATGTTAATAGTGCGAATGGAAACACATTTTCTAAGTGCCAAACGAACAGTGTTAGAGGTTCGTGTGTGTCACCTGGAATTTGGCCGACACCTGCTGTGAGAGGGATGGGTGCGATGGGTTCGCACAGCGCACACTCGATTTTACACGTTTTGCACATGATTCCTGCTCCATGTTCACTTTATGTGCAAATCGACCAAATTCACACAATGTGTGAAGGGCCCCTTACAGTCTTAATTTAGACTTGATTTTCATTTCTCTTCATTCTGACTGTTGCAGTTTGCTTCTGTTCTGTAACACAGCTGTTTTGTCACATTATATATTTGTCCCAACTGCATTTTATCTGCAGTTGGAGACTCAGTGATGGTATCGGTCTGTGGCCCACCGAGGAAGTAAGGTGTGACAGAGCTCATAGCTACTACTTCATGTAATGCTTGCAAGCTCACGAGCCGCAATCACAGCTTGAAATCGCACACATCCTTTTATTAATTTAACAGATATCACTTCACTACTTGAGGTTACCCTGTATATTTTTGTTGTTTCATCACTCAGGCTAATTTTCTTCTTTGGTTGAGTTTTTAATTTTTATTTATTTGTGAAGGGACAATACAAGTGCTTGTTGCAAACTCCACACAAAGGCCGTGACACGATGTCACAACCTTCTTGCTGGACGGCATCAGTGCTAACCACTAAGCCACCAAGTCAACTGCCAGGTAGTTGGCAACCTGGTGACACATTACTGTTGCTATCACTTTCTATTCTGTTTTACCAGCAATTAACGAACAGTACTAACAACTAGTGGTTAGAAGTAAAAGACCATAATTGTCACATCCTGCTTTCTTTGAAAACAACACTACTGTAACTCTTTACAGTACTGGTTGTAGCCATAAAACACAAATTCTGTTTGTGTATTTCATTATTTTGTTTAAAAAAATTACCACTTTCTAGGGCATTCCCTGGAGGCTGCCATTACTTTGCATGGATGCTGAAAACTCTATATGGCTCACCAAAGGCCGACCAATAATGTCAGTATCTGCCCACTGCTTTAGTACACTCTGGAATGGAGTGGGGTTTTTGTATAATCCGGTATCACTGTACAATGTGGCTGTAGTCCAGCAGTAGCACTTGCCACACCTCCTGTCAGACCTCCCATTCCAGGATTTCTGAAGGAAGTGTGACTACAGCGTGACATATGTTGGTTGGTTGCTCAACCAAACTGATCCAAGATGACGGAAATCATCTACTGTTTTTCTCTCTTATTTTGTAAAAGGTTGTGAGCAATAAACACTACTAAATCTAAAATCCCTGTTTGTGGGACCAGATAGTACCTCTGAGTTGATTTAAGACATCTTACGCAGATGTTCACAAGTTAACCAGCAACACAGGAAAGTCACCCTGACACGCGCTGGACTGAAACAAATCAATCGAACGTGCTTCAGTCAAGAAGCAAAGCTTTGAGGAAAAGTTTGCAGTAAAAGGATGTCCTTTGTTTGATGAGTGATAGTGGCTATGGTTTGATGTGCTCATGCAGTGTAAGTGATAATCATGATAATAACGCAGGCAGCACATGTCATGGTGTGCTGAAAACCATAGATCAGGGGTATTCAACTCATTCCAGAAAAGGCAGAGAGAGTGCAGGTTTTCTTTGCAACCACTCACTCCACGCACTCTAAAAAGAAACTGCTGTCTCAATGAGAAATCAATGTAAAAATTTGCATAGATTTTTTTAAAGTTATTTCAAATTATTTATTTCAACTTTCAACTGAGTTAATGGCACAAACTTCTATAGTTAAGTTGAAATAACTTTAGTTAAGTTGAAACAGCTTTAAAAAATCTATGCAAATTGTTACGTCACTTTTTCTCGTTGAGACAGCGGTTCTTTTTTACCCGAGGGCCACATATAGCCACCAGGTACTGCGAAGACCTGGCATACGTATGTCTGTTATCCATCTGTGTACAGCAAAGACCAGTTCTATACTGGACATAGGGAACCTTCTTGGGACACAGACCTTGGACAAATTCAAAGATGGCTAACCTTGAACATATTTATGAGCTATTTTGAGAAGTTAAAATCTCACATTCTGTGTGAACCTGTTATGTTTTGTTTTTGAGTGGCGGACGTGACAGCCAATCAGAGTAGAGCTGTACATTGACGTCAGTGGCTGGTCTCTCCAAAACTGCTTCATTTTATGTTTAAATGCATTTTTCTCATATATTATGTAAAAGCTACCGAGAAATAAACACTTCTAAAACTGAATATGCCATTTTTGGAACCTAATAGCACCTCTTAACTTATTTCACGGACGTATGTATGTAAAACATATGTGAGGAATAAACATTTGATGACGTTCTCATAGGAAGACACCATAGGCTGGTAGCTAGCTGCAAAACTCTTTCGTTTGTGTGTATATATCCTCTTTGTCATATATTATGGAAAAGATAATGAGAAATAAACATTTCTAAAACTGAAAACGCCTAGCATGGTAATGTCACAGGCCACACCAGCACTTTAACTAAGCGAACTTAGTTAAATTTGTCTCATTAATACCAGCAAACGCACAGAGGGTGATCTACAAATATTCCTTGATTTGCATAACTTCCGCTTTTGTCAAAAGCTCATGCACACGCACAGCCTCCTGCAGATGCTGTAAAATGTAAATATTGTTTTGTGATTGACTGATTGATAGAGGGGCTTCATTGAACATGTACAAATTGCATGTAGAAAACAGGATCTTATAATTAATTAAACAACTGCAAATTATAAAGAGGACAATGCTCATACGACTGAAGGTATTCTATCATTGCGTTATATTTTAGGGTGCATAGCACCCTTCAAAATCATGTTATCGTATAATTAAGGAGCAACTTGGATTGCAGAGCTGATCAGTCTTCAAGCATATACACTGGATTCATTTTAATGTACTTGTAGTGTGCCCTGTGCAAGTGTATATTTAGGAAATGACAAGTATTGGATCAGCACTCTGTATTAGTAGATACTCAATTTTTAAATATCTAGAATTTGGTCAATAAAACTTGATCACAACATTGATATTTTAGCTACAATGCTGCTTATTCAAATGCTGCTTACTCAAACTGTAGATGTTACTCAGCCATTCTTGACTGAGTCTCATTCTGAGTTTTTGGCGTTGTGATGTTATGCTTTGCTGTTGCACCTTCTGAATGGAAAGCAGCACCTCTTTTTTTCTTCAGTGTGGAATGACAATAAAGGAGCTTGAATTTAAAAGTATTTAGGAGGAGATGGAGCTCAAAGTGTGTTGCTGCGTGTATCAGCCAAGTAAAAGGTGAAACCCAAGAAGGCACTTCAGCAAAATTCACATATATGCCAGTGATAAGCGAGCATGTGTGCATGTACACACGCACACACTCAGGGGAGACAGACTCATTAAGGAGGTCATAAATCACAGGGAGCACTGCCAGAGAGCGATCACTCTCCCACTGTCCAAACACTGCTCTCACTCAGACTTATTAGCGCGAGTTCCACATCTCACCCAGGACTGCAGATATTGGGACTAGCTGAAGATAATCACTAAGATTACATTACTCCTGCCAGATGTACCAGGACAACTCAGGGGTTACTGGTTTTGGCAAAGGCAGGTCCCATCAAAAGCAAAGCTATTTCTTCAGTTAGTGTTTGACCAGATATTTAGACTATTATATTAGCAACAATTCTGCTTTGTAGAAATAGCCATTTGCAAAAAAAAAAAAAAAAAAAAAATCTTTGCACATACAGTAGTGTTCAGAATAATAGTAGTGCTATGTGACCTAAAAAGATTAATCCAGGTTTTGAGTATATTTCTTATTGTTACATGGGAAACAAGGGTACCAGTAGATTCAGTAGATTCTCACAAATCCAACAAGACAGCATTCATGATATGCACACTGTTTAAGGCTATAAAATTGGGCTATTAGTAAAAAAGTAGAAAAGGGGGGGTGTTCACAATAATAGTAGTGTGGCATTCAGTCAGTGAGTTTGTCAATTTTGTGGAACAAACAGTTGTGAATCAGGTGTCCCCTATGTAAGGATGACGCCGCACCTGTTGAACATGCTTTCTCTTTGAAAGCCTGAGGAAAATGGGATGTTCAAGGACATTGTTCAGAAGAACAGCGTAGTTGATTAAAAAGTTGATTGGAGAGGGGAAAAACTTATACGCAGGTGCAAAAAATTATAGGCTGTTCATCTACAATGATCTCCAATGCTTTTAAAATGAACACAACAACAACAACAACAAAAAAAAACAGACGCGTGGAAGAGAAAACAGAAAACAGCCATCAAAATGGATAGAAGAATAACCAGAATGGCAAAGGCTCAGCCATTGGTCAGCTCCAGGACGATCAAAGACAGTCTGGACTTACCTGTAAGTGCTGTGACAGTTAGAAGACGCCTGTGTGAAGCTAATTTATTTGGAAGACTCCCCCACAAAGAACCTCTGTTAAATAAAAGACATGTGCAGAAGAGGTTACAATTTGCCAAAGAACACATCAACTGGCCTAAAGAGAAATGGAGGAATATTTTGTGGACTGATGAGAGTAAAATTGTTCTTTTTGGGTCCAAGGAACAGACAGTTTGTGAGATGACCCCCAAAATCTGAATTCAAGCCACAGTTCACAGTGAAGACAGTGAAAATGGTGGTGCAAGCATCATGATATGGGTAGTTTTCTCCTACTATGGTGTTGGACCTATATATCGACTACCAGGGTAACATGGATCAGTTTGGATATGTCAAAATACTTGAAGAGGTCATGTTGCCTTATGCTGAAGGGGACATGCCCCTTGAAATGGGTGTTTCAACAAGACAATGACCCCAAGCACACGAGTAAATGAGCAAAAATCTTGGTTCCAAACCAACAAAATTAATGCCTCGCAGATGTGAAGAAATCATGAAAAACTGTGGGTTATACGACTAAATACTAGTTTAGTGATTCACAGGATTGCTAAAAAAAAGCAGTTTGAACATAAAAGTTTTGAGTTTGTAGGTCAACAGAGATGCTGCTATTATTGTGAACACCCCCTTTTCTACTTTTTTTTACTAATAAGCCCAATTTCATAGCCTTAAGAGTGTGCATATCATGAATGCTTGGTCTTGTTGTATTTGTGAGAATCTACTGAATCTACTGGTACCCTGTTTCCCATGTAACAATAAGAAATATACTCAAACCTGGATTAATCTTTTTAGTCACATAGCACTACTATTATTCTGACACTACTGTATAAAAACTAGACTCGTAAATAAGTGGTGACTGCATTGCCACTAATAAATGGTACATCCCAGATGTGGGTAAATTTTTAAACTTGTATTTCTTGTAAAATCAATTTTCCACCAATACATTTAAGGTCAAATAGTTATCCTCTGTTGGGTCACTGATGCCATAGTCATGAATGAAAGTCATGAAGACTCATTGTCACTGGGGGTCACTTGAGTTCAGTTGCATGGGCTGATATTCTTTGTTTCATTTGAGGAGAGGTGAGGATGATCTTTGAGTTCTGTGGTATCATGAAAGGATTAGAATTTAGGTTGGAGAGAGGTGTTATCTCAGCCCCCACCTCTGTTTAGAGAAGGTTTAATCACTTTCTCAAATAAGGCAGTTGGTCCAGATGGCATTCCGATGGAGGCATGGAAATATCTTGGAGACATGGGAGTGGAGTTTTTTAACCAGATTGTTTAATAAAATCTTGGAAAGTGAGAGCATGCCTGTGGAGTGGAGATGAAGTGTGCTAGTTCCTATTTTTAAGAACAAGGGTGATGTGCAGAGCTGTAGTAACTACCGAGGCATAAAGTTGATCAACCACAGCATGAAGTTATGCGAGAGTAGTAGAAGCTAGGCTTTTAAAACAGGCTATGGTTTCTATGGTTTCATGCCGAGAAAGAGCACTACAGATGCAATGTTTGTTCTGAGAATACTGATGGAGAAATATAGAGAAGGTCAGGAGTTGCAATGTGTGTTTGTAGATTTAGAGAAAGCTTATGATGGGTGCCATGAGAAAGTTGTGGTATCGCATGAGGAAGTCTGAGTGGCAGCGGAAGTATGTGAGGGTAGTGCAGGACCCGTACAAGGATAGTGACAGTGGGTGAGATGCCGCAGTAGAATGACAGACTCATTCAAGGTGGAGGTGGGATGCAATGCAAATGATACTCCTCATATGAGTCTCTCTCAACAACTACTTGTTGAACACAAAGTCACCCCCGATTTACCCAAGGATCCTTTGCAGAGACCTAGTACCAAAGACATCACCTTAAGCCACTGCTTAGCATCCAAAACTCACAACCATACAGTACAGCAAGCACCGGGACCGAGTCTTTAGCAAAGATGTTGGCATTGCTAAACACCTATGTCCAGGGACCTCATGACTCCATAAGTTTTTCAACATATCTCAAAGGACCAACAGATGTGAATGTCCCTGCTGAGAAATATGAAGAATGAATAGACCTCGTATGTGTTGCAACATTTGTAGTTTGTAACATTTGTCATGTGCAATTTTTTGGAAGTAGCTGTAAAAGCATCCTGCATGCAATTTAGTCAGTTCATGCCAGCTGCATGAGTTGTGACTTTTTAGGATTACAAAGTCAAAAGTCTATGCAGTCAAAACTACAATAAGTGCTTAAGTCACCATTGGCGTTACAACAAAAATATGGACTTGTGCCCACACTAACACAGTGAGGGGAGAAAAAAAAGAGAAAAAAAAATCTTAATTTTGTCAAGTAATTATTATCCCTTTTCACCATTTTGGGACAATAAAGAACTCAAATGTGCATAGTAATATTATTATATATGTGGCACTTTTGAAACCTGAACGTACAAAGTGTTTTCACTTAGACAAAATAAATGTTGTAGTTTCCAACCATGTGCCATGAAGGTCAGAGAGGGCTTTCATTGCAACCAGACTGCACCAGCTGATGTCAGTGAAGTACTTTTCCTTTGTAAGCAGTGTTAATGAGTGAAATCAGATATGAAGTCTTCAGTTACAATAAAAACCTTCATGGCACATGGTGTGAGAACATCAATATATAGTCAGCCCACAGACGGATGAGGGCAGGACAGGTCAACCATGTGCTGTGAAAATCTAAAAGGGTGCAGGTGCTTGTTCCAGCTCAGCAGGTGAGTTCAATGACAAGCTCAGTGCTGTGGGAGGGCATCTATTTCATAACTGCATTTCAGTTCCCAAGGTTATTTTTGTAGTGGTTGATGGAAGACACTGAATTTGTCACATTTATAGTGGAAATTATTCTGGTAACAAAGTGCTACAATATCATATAGCATTTGAGGTTCCACTTGAAGAAAGTTCTAAAGGCCATGATGTCCATTGCTAAAGGGGAGGATCCACCTTTCACAATGTTCAACATGATGCTTGTTGAACTCTAATACTTCATCAAATCAAATCAATTTTATTTATATAAAATATATATTTATATATATTTTTTATTCATGAACTACGTAATGCTGTAGTTTGATGTGTTGTCACGGGCTGGGAGAACCCACAATGCATTGCAACATTTAAGACCTAATTTACTAAGGTTTGCATGTGTAAAAATGTGACTTCATGAATATGCAATTTGGAGTTTGTCCACCCAAGGGTGCAAAATTGTGGAAGGTAACATACTGTAGGTGAGGTTGTCTGTAGTCAATAACTGATTGTCAAATAAAATAAAAGTACAATTCAGTCATATTTCAATGTTTATTATAAATTTTTACAGTGAACTGGATGGTATTCCATTAATAAAATGAGAACAAAGGAAATGTTCTTTTCTTATTATAAGACCCAGTAACTATTTCTGAGACATTTGAAAACAGAAAATAGTTGGGTCACTTCTTCAAACTGCTTTTTCAGGGCCACATCTCCTTGGAGTTCGATCAGTTGCATCTTGCAGTGCTGTCTGACTTCCATTGGGAACCTGGTTACATCTGTGATAAGGAATGGCTTCTGAATGAAAGGGGTAAGCAGCTGTCCAAGGCTGACGCTGTCAAAACGTTTGCTGAAGTTTACCATCAATTTGATTCATTCCTCTCACCCTGATTCCGTTCCTTCACTGATGGGAAGAGGATGTCCTGAGAAGGTTTATCATTCTCATCACTGTATACTTGGCTGACAGGGTGGAGCACAGGAATGGTTGATGAATTTTGCAGTGGTAAAAGATGACCTCAGGAATGTCCTTTTTCATTCTTGCCACAGCTCTTTTCTCTCCCTTCCATGGCAAGGCCTCCATGTGTGCTTATGGAAACCACTTGTTTTGGTTCTAGTCCCTTCTTTGCAAACATTACATTTATGGTCAAGTAGATATCCTCTCTTTTTTGGACTAGTCCTTGTTGAGGAATCTTCCATAAACAGCTGAGCTTTGTCAGACACATAAGCTGACTCATCTACAGTCTACATGGTGCCTTGTGGATAGACCTTATTACACTTAGGGATATAGTGTGTATAGGGTTATTGTGTGTCAACCTCGAGATACCCAGTTGTACAATGTGAAAGCTGGGCAGCTTCAACATTAGCTGTTAGCACAAAAGTCAGGTTTATTATAAGGACATTTGTCATGATATACATATGTAGATATTTATGTTACAGAGACTGAAGGACATTTATGGGTATTTGTACAAAAGAAATATGAGAAACAGCTACAAAAAGGCATAATTAGTCCAGTTCACTACTAAGGCTAACAGCAAATAGATTAGCATTCATCACAAAAAGCAGATGAGGAGGACAAATCCAAGCAACAATTAGTGTGTTGTGACAGGAAGACAAATTGTTACAGCAGACTTAAGGTATCTTGAAACTTGCAAGAATATGATTCCTGCACTGGCACACAAACTGTTGTAAACTGTGCGTGAGCTGTGTGCGGCTGCGTGCAGGTGCGCAAAGAAAATTTTGAAATGTTCAAAAACTTTGGCATGCATTAATTTTGTGAACTAGACATAAACATTGCAGAATATATTCAGAAACACTGTGTGTCACTGCGAGTCAGTGCATCTCACTGTGGCAGCGCAGTGCCACACATCTGAATGATTATGATGAGAAGCTACAGCCACAATAAACATAATTTTACATATACATGATCAAACTCAGAAACAGTAATGACAATGCAACTGATTTACAAAGACAATACAATATAAATATTATAAATAATTACCTTTGAGATGGTTCCAAATATGTTCTCCGCCACAGGACGTGCACAAGACAAGCTGGAGCTGCAGATAATTTCTCTGTGATTCCAGGAGTGATAAGAGATGGTTTCATCAGTGAAATTCCAAAAGCAAAAGTGTCATCCGCTGCAAAATAATAATTTTATATAACACGGCATCCAGCGGGACAACGCGGGTCGCACTGGCATGACGAATTGTGTGCCAGTGCGGGGATTAAATTCATGGAATTGTCAAGGTGGGTTTACACTTTACAAATTCCTTAAAATATTGTTGAGATGTGACCACTGATAACAATTTGCCGACTGTGCAACACCAGTTTACGACCCTGCTCAGAGTGGGGTTGGCAATCTGGCTCATATCGGATTCAGGCCCAATCCAGCTCGAGTCAGATAGGTTTTTTTTTTTTTTTTTTTACTCTGAATAGTGTCATTTGGATTTAAGACAGATTATTTTGTTTTTGAGTGGGAGATCTGAACACAAATGTGGCAAGAATATGGCCAGCTCGGGGATTATGACATCACGTTTCCTCACTACATTTGTGCAGACACCTGCATTGTCATGTCCAGATCCACTCACACACACACACAACCACACTCACATCCAGACACATCTCTTTCGTCTCGAGCCGAATTGAGTTTGGATCCGTGTGTGGGATGAGCCGGATTTGAAAAACAGGTCTGAAGGCTATCCGGCTAGAAAGGAATCTGGCTTTACCTCATCCTGGGCCAAAGGCCAGATGAGATATACCCCTTATGAGTTGTACATCCATCGTACATCCATCCACAATTCAAAAACATTTCATCTCCTTCCTCAGTTTTCAATGGATTTGAGTTCTTATTGTTTTATTTGGAAGAGCTAATCAGTGTACAAAAAAGTAGTTGTTTTTTGAAACTTTCACGAATGAGTTTTTTTTTCCTGTCACAAGAATGGAATCTCCTCCCTCAATTCTCTTCAGATTTCAGTTCTGATCGTTGTTGTCAGTAGAACTCCCATTCAGGGAAAAAAAATGTCATTTGTTTGTAATCAATTAATTTACAACATGAAACTCAGTTAGAAGCACTCGGAGAGTGCAAACCTCCGCCAAGGCTCTCCCTGTATCCCGCAATCAAGTTTTATGTCTCTTTTTTCAGGACAACCTGTACTTTCAAAATGTACATGCTATAGTTGTGTTTTTGCAAGTGTAATAAAGGTTTACAATCAGAAATAAGAAAGGAAAAAGTAAAGTGGAAAATAATTTTCCACACACATCTATTCAAAACACACAGCAAACGATAATTAACTAGTGACACATCACTCCTGAAAACAATCTTTGGTGTGTCACTTGCGGTGAATCTGCCCACGATTGGATTTTGGAAAACCATGTGACGGTGAACCAATTCCGATTGGACACTCACATTGCTCACATCATCACACAGCTTCTATGAGGAGTACAAAGATGGTGGACGATGGCTCGAAAGTCTGCAGAGTTAACTTTTCAGCAAAAAAAATAAAGTAAGTTTCTATCTCATATTATTTAAAAGTTATTTATAATTTAGTAAAGCTTGGTCTCAGCCATTGTATATGACAAAGTCGGCCCCAGAGGGTTAAACCCTTAGATCTTCAGCATTTATAAAGAGAAACTGCATGAACTACACATTTATTTTCTAATAATTTTATTCAGTGAGGAGAAACAAATGCTAAATTATTGTTGTGTCGTAATTTAATTTTCGTTTAGACTTTGTGACCCGTCTTCATAAAGTTAGATACAAAAATGTTGAAACTGGCCCTATCCTGCAATGATAAAGTGGATCTGGATTGTGTTCTGAATCATTACAAAAATTTAATGACTTCTAAGTTAGGCCAAGATACACCCCTGGTAAAAATTTCATTGAAATCTGTTGAGGATTTTTTTTTTCTTTGAGTAATCCTGCTAACCAACCAACCAACCAACCAAACGGACGTGACCAAAAACATAACCTCCTTGGCGGAGGTAATAATGTTATTTATTAGTAGCAGTAATAGATTTTATGACTTTTCAAAACCTCATGAATCGGGATGAGCTGCTATGTCATTGATTTCTGGTGATTATATTTATTTTTAAAATCATTTGCGAAAGCGTGAACACAGAAACCAGACTGGAAAACAGATCCAGTTTAATTTTTGTGTTCATTCTGCAGTGCTTTTCCCTCATTAAAATATACCTTGCATTGTGCAATCTAATACAAGCTGAACTTTAACATGTCCTATCATGTCCATTTTTTTACATTTGACATTTGACACGTCAACCCTGTGTACGTCAATGACATCATAATACAGGCTTTCTGTCTACAGTGGAGCATTATTGAGCCACAAACATTCAAAGTTGCCACATGCTGCTTTAAAAAGGAAAACTGACAGCGAACAACAGATGGCTTTGCAGGGTTTAAACAATAAAAACATCTGTTATTGCAGGTCAACATATGTGTGAAATTCTGTGCATAACTCAGCATCAGTGTTAGATCAGCGTGAGCTTCCAAAAGCAGACTGCAGCCTGGTAGATGTTATCCTGGAGGGAGTCAGTGTGTTCTGCTGTGGGTTAAGGAGGATACCGGGAAGCTAAAGTTCTCTCACTCTTCCTTTCTCTGCTCTCACCTCTTCTATCTTTGTCAGGCTGCTTTTCTTCTCCCAACACAGAGACTTTTTGGGACAATGGGATCCAGCTGTGAGGTTGTAAAAGCTTCTGGAACGTCACTAAAGAAGCAGGAAAGCCTGCAAATGGCTTCAATTAGCCTCTCACATGCTAATAAAGCAAGTAAAAAAGGACAACTGTCCAAGTCACATACAAACACGTACTCTGCTTGATCGTAAATGCCTTAAAGAAGGCATCATGAGCAGAACAGTGACAGCACATGGTTTACAGTGCCTGTAGAAAATGAGCTCACCCCTGAGAGGTTTTAAATGATTCATGTTTTATCACATCACAATTATACAATTCAGGCTTTCTGATATACAGTGGGGCAAAAAAAGTATTAAGTCAGCCCCTGATTGTGCAAGTTCTCCTACATAGAAAGATGAGAGAGGTCTGTAATTTTCAGCATTGGTACACTTCAACTATGAGAGACAAAATGAGAAAACAAATCCAGGAAATCACATTGTAGGATTTTTAAAGTATTTATTTGTAAAGTATGGTGGAAAATAAGTATTTGGTCACCCACCAGCAAGCAAGATTTCTGGCTCTCACAGACCTGTAACTTCTTCTTTAAAAAGCTTTTCTGTCCTCCACTTGTTACCTGTATTAATGGCACCTGTTGGAACTTGTTATCTGTATAAAAGACACCTGTCCACAGCCTCAAACAGTCAGACTCCAAACTCAACCATGGCCAAGACCAAAGAGCTGTCGAAGGACACCAGGAAGAACATTATAGACCTGCACCAGGCTGGGAAGAGTGAATCTACAATAGTCAAGCAGTTTGGTGTGAATAAATCAACTGTGGGAGCAATTGTAAGAAAATGGAAGACATTAAAGATCATTGATAATCTCCCTCGATCTGGGGCTCCATGCAAGATGTCATCCTGTGGGGTCAAAATGATCATGAGAATGGTGAACAAAAATCCCAGAACTACACGGAGGGACCTGATGAAGGACCTGCAGAGAGCTTGGACCAAAGTAACAAAGGCTACACACTACGCAGAGAGGCACTCAAATCCTGCAGTGCCAGGCTTGTCCCCCTGCTTAAGCCAGTACATGTCCAGGCCCGTCTGAAGTTTGCCAGAGAGCATATGGATGATCCAGAAGAGGACTGGGAGAATATCATGTGGTCTGATGAAACCAAAACAGAACATTTTGGTAAAAACTGAACTTGTCATGTTTGGAGGAAGAAGAATGCTGACCTGCTTTCCAAGAACACGATATCTACTGTGAAGCATGGGGGTGGAAACATCATGCTTTGGAGCTGTTTTTCTGCAAAGGGGACAAGACGACTGATCTGTGTTAAGGGAAGAATGAACATGGCCATGCATCGTGAGATTTTAAGGCAAAACCACCTTCCATCAGTGAGAGCATTGAAGCTGCAACGTGGCTGGGTCTTCCAGCATGACAATGATCCCAAACACACCACTTAGGCAACAAAGGAGTGGCTCCATAAAAAGCATTTCAAGGTCCTGGAGTGGCCTAGCCAGTCTCCAGACCTCAACCCCATAGAAAATTTGATGAGTCCGTGTTGCCCAGCGATAGCCCCAAAACATCACTGCTCTAGAGGAGATCTGCATGGAGGAATGGGCCAAAATACCAGCTACAGTGTGTGCAAACCTGGTGAAGACTTACAGGAAATGTTTGACCTCTGTCATTGCCAACAAAGATTATGTTACAAACAGGCTTGGGGAGTAACAGAATACATGTAACGGTGTTACGTAATTAGGATACAAAAAAGGTAACTGTATTCCGCTACAGTTACAGAAAAAAAGACGTATTCAGATTACAGGTATATTTAGTAAAAATGGGGATTACTTCGCAGGATTACAATTTTAATGCATTTTATGATATTATCCAGGGTTCTAGCTAGCGCAAACTTGCATTACGGCCCGTTACGCTATAATTTTGGACCGTTACGATTTTCAATACAGTGTCTGTAATCAACCGTTTCTGCAGCACGACTCCAGTTTGAAGCGTGAATCAAAGCAATGCTTTGATTCAGTGGCTCGTGGCTCTTTGATTCGCTGCTCTTCAGAAGCGGTAAGTCTGCTTCTTAACCCCTCTGAAAGCCATTAAAATATCATAAGTCATTTTTGTGTGGATTAAAGTCATTAACTGGGACTCTGGTCTTGTTGCAGTCGAGAAACAAGAATTGTCCTCCATTTTGTCACAGCTTCAAATGCTGCGCGGCTCTCTGACTCCGCTCGGAATTAATAACTTCAAAACAAATCGCCGCTTTAAATAAAATGACACTTCTTACAAACGTTGCAATACAGACAATAAACTACAATCGACTAAAACGTTTTTTCCTCCCAAAATGAGACGTCTTGCATTCTTTATAAACCTGACCTGCAGCACATCTGCAAGAGCTCAGCTCATAGGTATGGAAAGACATTCATGCCAATAATGTCTGAAAGGAAATGCTTTTGACAAAAACTAACAGATTTTATTTCTGTTTATGTCCAGAGATCAAGGATCCACCATGTAGAGTTTATTATGTCCAGAGTTTAAGGAACCAGAAACAAATTTCATATTTATTTACTTTAAGACTCAATAAAATGTTGTTCAATTTCAATTTAATCAGCTTCTAAAGCGCCAAATTACAACAAAAGCCTTCTCAAGGTGCCTCACACAGAACAGTTCAACATAAAAAATTAAAATAAATAAATAAAAATAAAAATAAATCAAATACCTAATTAAAAACAGAAGTAAAAGAATAACACATAACAAAATAAAAACTACTCATAAGAAAGAGAATAAAAATAGGTTTGAAGTCTTGACTTAAAAATGTCCATGGACTCCAACTGCCTCACTGAGGGCCATGTACTGGCTACCCCAGAATGAGATTGCCCACTCAACAAACTTCCCCAGCCTTCTGGAAATGATGAAGGGACTTGGGTCATACCTGGCTTTTCCTCTTTGGGTACCGCTAGAATGGCAATTTTTAGCTTGAATTTTCAAAAGCTTCCCCCCTTCCGCATCCCCCACCCACCCACCCCCACCCCCACCCCTCGGTCACTTCGCTCCCTCGACATTACCACTATGCTAAAATTTTATCCTTGCTAGAATCCTGTTATCTGTATATAATTTTTTTTTTTCTTTGAAACAAAAACGTCCCTTCATGAACAGTGACATGATGTCTCCTAACCAGGCAAAATATTTATGAAGTACCTGGATATTAAAACATTTTCAATGGAGATCCGCGACTGACAACACTCAGAAAAATGATCGCAAAATACATGTTAAAAAATGTCATTTTGACCTGGATATTGAGCCAGTAAAATTAAATTACATTAAATTATGTCAGGAAAGTATTAAACTTACTCTGACACACACACACACACACACATTCCCAAATATTAGTGTTGAAAGTTACACAGATCTGCGCTGTTCAAGCTGCTGAGCTGAGGCGTCCTGCTGCAGCTGCTGTTCAACGCAGTGCGGCTCCTAAAACCATTACAATACATTTATATACATATTATATTTTTACACAATTATCCTTTATTGACCGAGTTTCATTCATGAAGTCAGTGGTGTGGGTACACATCTCTATGTGTGGGTGTGACTGTGAGCGGCACAGCGTGGGTCATTATAATCTCATTATTTTAAGGTACAAATAAAAAAAAAAAAATCCCCAGTCTTGTTGAACAATTTTAATCACTAATGACAAGTATTTTAACTAGACATTGGTCTAGCAGTGGAAAATATCAACTAGACATAAGTGAAGAGTTAATGGTCCGTGTCATCGGGCGACATGGCAGGAAACATACAGCTGTTTATCATCCAAATATCACAGAGAAAGTGACAAGAAGAACCAAAACCACTTACTTATGGAAGGAAATATTGTCTCCCTTGTTCCTCCGTTTGTGGCTTTGACAACATGCGCAGCTTTCCGGCATATTCCACCTGTTTCTTGAACTTTTATGCACGCAAATCACTAACTTGCCCGGAATTAAAATGCCGACCACACCTCCTTACGGACAGTATTTACTTAATGGTTTTCATTATGCTGTTGTTCTTATTTTGAAAGTTCAATAAGTGGACTGATATGTTAAACATGGAGCGAATTTACTGAACAAGTAGACTTTTTTTTGTTTTGTATATTGTTCTGCAAGCCACTTTTAATTACAAATTCATCCGCACACGCCTGAGTTTTCATTATCCTTCATTTGTTTGGCATTTTTTATTTTTTTTTTTAATTTAGCAGGTGAGCACGTGGGTGTGTTTAAAACAATATTGTGGCGCCCCTAATACCTAATGTGAAGTAAAACAGAGCATGCCATGTAAAAGAAACAGTTTTATTTTTGCTTAATAAACTGTACTATGTGGTCAAGACTATTTCTATTTAGTTTCTTTTGTCTGTATGAGCATATTTGATATCGGACTAATCCAGAAGTAATTGAAAGTAATCAAATTACATTACTTTAATATTATGGTACGTGGATTACGTTACTGACTACATTTTTCAACAGGTAACTAGTAACTGTATCTGAATACATTTTTAAAGTAACCCTCCCAACCCTGATTACAAAGTATTGAGCTGAACTTTTGTTATTGACCAAATACTTATTTTCCACCATATTTTACAAATAAATTGTTTAAAAATCTTACAGTGTGATTTTCTGGATTTTTTTTTTTTTCTCATTTTGTCTCTCACAGTTGAAGTGTACCAATGATGAAAATTACAGACCTCTCTCATCTTTCTAAGTAGGAGAACTTGCACAATCAGGGACTGACTAAATACTTTTTTGCCCCACTGTAAGAATAGTATCAAATTTTGCCAGTTGGTAAGGACAGTGCTCTGTGCCAGGTGTGCTTAGTACTCCACTTTGGTTATGGTGGTGCTGAACCATGTCTATGGTTTTGTCATGTTCTATGAATGCCCATCTATTGTGGTATGAATCAATCTACCTGAAATTGTTACCAGTGAGCTTCTGTGAGGTAAATCAGGACCTGCCTATTTCACATCATGCAGCTCTTATCATGTGACAAAAGTCAAGCAAACCAGATTATTGGAATACAACCAAAACTAATACCTGCAAATCACAACACACTGAACAACCTGAAGATGTTATTGGACCTCAGACCTAAGAGATATCAATGTCTGGTATGTACATTTGTTACAGTGCTATGCAGTAGCATTGAAAGGAGGGAAAAAACAGGAGTTGATTGATAAGATATGACCTATCATGAATATTCATTGACCATATGTCAGTGAATCATCACATGCTAAAAAGACACTGATAAGGAACAGGAGGAAGTATGGCAGTCCAAGTCCCTCCATGGGATGTACCTTCAACAGACAGAGGAAGTGTCTGACATCAGGAAACTTACCTGTGGCTAGAAAAGGCCATGCAGCCCAAGGACAGCAAAGAGACTGTGATCATGGCAACACAAGAGCAGGCCCTAAGCACCAGATCCACAGAGTCTACCACAGCCAACAGAATCCAAGTTGCAGGCTCTTCAACAATGCCTAGGAAATGCTACAAGATGGGGCAGCAGCACAACCAATGATAGGATAGTTTACAGGAACATCTGTGCCGCATACACATTAGAAACCCCAAGCCACCCCCAAAAGTGGCTACAGGGCTATGTTACTGGGGTCTTTCAAGTTCCAGACAAACATGTAGCTGCTGGCCAAACAACCAGACATATTGGTGATTGACAAGGAGCAGAAGACCTCAGTTGTGACAGATGTGGTAATCCCACAAAACAACAACATCACAAAGAAGGAACATGAGAACATCCAGAACTATCAGGGGCTGGAGGAACAACTGGAGCAGATGTGGAAGATAAAGTTCAAAGTGGTCCTGGTGGTAAGTGTAGCTTTAGGAGCTGTAATCTGGAAGAGTGCATCTGGGAGATCATCAGAAGTCTCAATCCAGAAAAGTGCAGTCCATGAAAGAGCTAAGATAACATTTACATTTGGTGAGGCTTCCATGTGTCAGTCACTGTCATCATGCTTTCAAGAGGTGGGGATGAACTTATTGTCTACTTGCATGGTGCCGAGTTGGACCCAAAGTGGTTCCGTAATGTGGTGGATGAGGCGACACATGGCACAAACACCTGCATCTCAACCTGATGTAAATGGAGACAAAGACATTGACTGACTTGGAAATGATCATGAATCCATCTCCTGACTTGTCTAAAAAAAAAAAAAAAAAACTGACCGTAAAACTGACTATTTGTTTGAACAATAATCCTCATTTTCACGTTGTCTACTTTCTTATATGGTCTGAAAATAGAGGGAATGTGTATAAAAATGGCCACAATCCACCCCTCCTCGAGTCAACTGATGGGGTACAGAACCATCCATCCATCCATTTTCTTCCGCTTTATCCAGAGTCGGGTCGCGGGGGCAGCCGCTCAAGCAAAGCCGCCCAGACTAAAAAAATAAAAAATCTGTCACGGTCCAAATACTTATGAAAAGTATTTTTGTTTAGTTTGTTTGTTTAGTTATTAGCAGGATTATAGATAAAGCAGTGAACCGGATTTCATGACAGGCCCGTGATTAAACTGGCCTGAAACAAGGAATAAAAAAAAGGAATGTAAATACAATGTCATGAATAAAATGAGAGGGAGGGAACAACAGGATTATTTTGTCATAAAGACGTGCAGAGGTGAGTCAGTCTGGGTTAATATGGCTTAAGAGCTCGTTACGCCTTGAAGAAAACATGAGCACAGACACTCCTTTAAAGACACAACCACACGCAAGACTTAAAATCTGAACAAAATACACACAAACTGCATGAATTACACATAAAATAAACATGCACCACAGTTATAAATAAAGACATATGCAGACAGTTATTGTGTTAAAAGGAGATGACAGCACCAAGTGGATCACTGGGACATCCTGGACCCTGGTTTCACTCTGTAGCAGTCTGTCTGGATATCACACACACACACATACACGCAGTCATGTCCATGTTCTCACAAGTGTTGAGTATGTGAGGCTGACATAGACAGCTGGTGCACAAACGCATGCACGCACGCACACTCACACGGTATTACCTTTATATATCCATTCATCCATCCATTTTCTATAATACAAATAATGAATGTTTATGAGGTCAATGGTACAAATATTTCATTCGGTGAAAGATGGAATGTTGTTGTGTTCACTGAAATATTCTTACCATTGAACTCATAAACATTCATTTGTATATTATATAAAGACTAAAGTAGATCCTTGTCATTTGCTATTTTAGAAAAGGGACATACATTTTTGTGTGCATCACTGGTGCCTTGACGTCAGCAGTCGAATATTAACTTTAAATTGGAGTCCAAAATTGTTCTCAGACAACTTGCAAAAATAGATAAAAATAGTTCAAAAATAAATCTGACAATGTAATCCGTGATGCCGTGCACTGAATTTCAAATCAAATCAATTTTATTTATATATCAAATCACAACAAACAGTTGCCCCAAGGCGCTTATATTGTAAGGCAAAAGACCATACAATATTACAGAAAACCCCAATGGTCAAAACGACCCCCTATGAGCAAGCGACTTGGTGACAGTGGGAAGGAAAAAAACTCCCTTTAACAGGAAGAAACCTCCAGCAGAACCAGGCTCAGGGAGGGGCAGTCTTCTGCTGGGACTGGTTGGGGCTGAGGGGAGAGAGTCAGGAAAAAAGACATGCTGTGGAAGAGAGCAGAGATCAATCACTAATGATTAAATGCAGAGTGGTGCATACAGAGCAAAAAGAGGTGAATAAAAGAAACACTCAGTGCATCATGGGAAACCCCCAGCGTCTAAGTCTATAGCAGCATAACTAAGGGATGGTTCAGGGTCACCTGATCCAACCCTAACTATAAGCTTTAGCAAAAGGAAAGTTTTAAGCTTAATCTTAAAAGTAGAGAGGGTGTCTGTCTCCCTGATCCGGAATTGTGAGCTGGTTCCACAGGAGAGAGCCTGAAAGCTGAAGGCTCTGCCTCCCATTCTACTCTTACAAACCCTAGGAACTACAAGTAAGCCTGCAGTCTGAGAGCGAAGCGCTCTATTGGGGTGATATGGTACTATGAGGTCCCTAAGATAAGATGGGACCTGATTATTCAAACCTATAAGTAAGAAGAAGAATTTGAAATTCTATTCTGGAATTAACAGGGAGCCAATGAAGAGGCCAATATGGGTGAAATATGCTCTCTCCTTCTAGTCCCTGTCAGTAATCCAGCTGCAACATTTTTGAATTAACTGAAGGCTTTTCAGGGAACATTTTTAGGACAACCCTGATAATGAATTACAATAATCCAGCCTAGAAGAAATAAATGCATGAATTAGCTTTTCAGCATCACTCTGAGACAAGACCTTTCTAATTTTAGAGATATTGCGCAAATGCAAAAAAAGCAGTTCTACATATTTGCTTAATATGCGCATTGAAGGACATATCCTGATCAAAAATGACTCCATGATTTCTCAGTATTACTGGAGGTCAGGGTAATGCCATCCAGAGTAAGCATCTGGTTAGACACCATGTTTCTAAGATTGGTGGGGCCAATTACAATAACTTCAGTTTTATCTGAATTTAAAAGCAGGAAATTAGAGGTCATCCATGTCTTATTCATGCAGTTTAACTAATTGGTGTGTGTCCTCTGGCTTCATGGATAGATAAAGCTGGGTATCATCTGCGTAACAATGAAAATTTAAGCAATGCTTTCTAATAATACTGCCTAAGCGAAGCATGTATAAAGTGAATAAAATCAGTCCTAGCACAGAACCTTGTGGAACTCCATAATTAACCTTAGTCCGGGAAGAAGACTCCCCATTTACATGAACAAATTGTAATCTATTAGATAAATATGATTCAAACCACTGCAGCACAGTGCCTTTAATACCTATGGCATGCTCTAATCTCTGTAATAAAATTTTATGGTCAACAGTATCAAAAGCTGCACTGAGGTCTAACAGGACGAGCACAGATATGAGTTCACTGTCTGAGGCCATAAGAAGATCATTTGTAACCTTCACTAATGCTGTTTCTGTACTATGATGAATTCTGAAACCTGACTGAAACTCTTCAAATAGACCATACCTCTGCAGATGATCAGTTAGCTGTTTTACAACTACCCTTTGAAGAATTTTTGAGAGAAAAGGAAGGTTGAAGAGATTGGCCTATAATTAGCTAAGATAGCTGGGTCAAGTGATGGCTTTTTAAGTAATGGTTTAATTACTGCCACCTTAAAAGCCTGTGTTGCAGTGCTGAAAAGAAACCTGGGGTTTTTCTTATTTTCTTCAATTAGTGATGAATAGTAAGATGTCCTAGCTTTACGGAGGGCTTTTTTATAGAGCAACAGACTCTTTTTCCAGGCTAAATGAAGACCTTCTAAATTAGTGAGACGCCATTTCCTCTCCAGCTTACGGGTTATCTGCTTTAAGCTGCGAGTTTGTGGGTTATACCATGGAGTCAGGCACTTCTGATTTAAGGCTCTCTTTTTCAGAGGAGCTACAGCATCCAAAGTTGTGCTCAGTGAGGATGTAAAGCTATTGACGAGATAATCTATCTCACTCACAGAGTTTAGGTAGCTAGCTACTCTGCACTGTGTTGGTATATGGCATTGAAGAACATAACAAAGAAGGAATCATATCCTTAAACCTAGTTACAGCGCTTTCAGAAAGACTTCTACTGTAATGAAACTTATTCCCCACTGCTGGGTAGTCCATTAAAATAAATGTAAATGTTATTAAGAAATGATCAGACAAAAAGGGGTTTTCAGGGAATACTGTTAAGTCTTCAATTTCTATGCCATATGTCAGAACAAGATCTAAGATATGATTAAAGTGGTGGGTGGGCTCATTTACATTTTGAGCGAAGCCAGCTGAGTCTAATAATAGATTAAATGCAGTGTTGAGGCTGTCATTCTCAGCATCTATGCGGATGTTAAAATCACCCACTATAATTATCTTATCTGAGATAAGCACTAAGTCAGACAAAAGGTCTGAAAATCACAAAGAAAACTCACAGTAACGACCAGGTGGACGATAGATAATAACAAATAAAACTGTTTTTTGAGACTTCCAATTTGGATAGACAAGACTAAGAGTCAAGCTTTCAAATGAATTAAAGCTCTGTCTGGGTCTTTGATTAATTAATAAGCTGGAGTGGAAGATTGCTGCTAATCCTCCTCCTTGACCCGTGCTTCGAGCATTCTGACAGTAAGTGTGACTCGGGGGTGTTGACTCATTTAAACTAACATATTCATCCTGCTGTAACCAGGTTTCTGTAAGGCAGAATAAATCAATATGTTGATCAATTATTATATCATTTACTAACAGGGACTTAGAAGAGAGAGACCTAATGTTTAATAAACCACATTTAACTGTTTTAGTCTGTGGAGCAGTTGAAGGTGCTATATTATTTTTTCTTTTTGAATTTTTATGCTTAAATAGATATTTACTGGTTATTGGTGGTCTGGGAGCAGGCACCGTCTCTATGGGGATGGGGTATTGGGGGGATGGTGGGGGGGAGAAGCTGCAGAGAGGTGTGTAAGACTACAACTCTGCTTCCTGGTCCCAACCCTGGATAGTCACGATTTGGAGGGTTTAATAAAATTGGCCAGATTTCAAGAGATGAGAGCTGCTCCATCAAAAGTGGGATGGATGCCGTCTCTCCTAACAAGACCAGGTTTTCCACAGAAGCTTTGCCAATTATCTATGAAGCCCACCTCATTTTTTGAACACCACTCAGACAGCCAGCAATTCAAGGAGAACATGCGGCTAAACATGTCACTCCCGGTCCGATTGGGGAGGGGCCCAGAGAAAACTACAGAGTCCGACATTGTTTTTGCAAAGTTACACACTGATTCAATACTAATTTTAGTGACCTCCGATTGGTGTAACCGGGTGTCATCACTGCTGACGTGAATTACAATCTTACCAAATTGATGCTTAGCCTTAGCCAGCAGTTTCAAATTTCCTTCAGTGTCGCCTGCTCTGGTCCCCGGAAGACATTTGACTATGGTTGCTGGTGTTGCTAATTTCACATTTCTCAAAACGGAGTCGCTAATAACCAGAGTTTGTTCCTCGGCAGGTGTGTCGCCGAGTGGGGAAAAACGGTTAGAAATGTGAATGGGTTGGTGGTGTACAGGGGGCTTCTGTTTAGAACTACGCTTCTTCCTCACATTCACCCAGCTGGCCTGCTTTCCCGGTTGCTCGGGATCTGCGGGGGGACAGCTAACGGCGGCTAAGCTACCTTGGTCCGCACCAACAACAGGGGCCTGGCTAGCTGTAGGATTTTCCAAGGTGCGGAGCCGAGTCGCCAATTCGCCCAGCCTGTCCTCCAAAGCTACAAACAAGCTACACTCATTACAAGTACCGTTACTGCTAAAGGAGGCCAAGGAATAACTAAACATTTCACACCCAGCACAGAAAAGTGCGGGAGAGACAGGAGAAGCCATCATGCTAAACCGGCTAAGAGCTAATAGCTGCGCTAAGCTAGCAGATTCCTAAAAACACACAAAGTGAATAATGTGAAAATAATTTAGAGGTGATTCAGCAGAGAGAGTGCTTTAGTTAAGGCACGTGAAGATTACACTGTGAAATAAATCGTTATCTAGATGAGTCTAACTATGCAGATTAAACAGCCAGCAGCAAATTTGTGCACAGAATTTGTGTACTTTCTCAGTCCAGCGAAAAATCGCTCCAGGTTTTCTTCCTAACTTCATCCTCTTCATCCTAACATCTTCATGCATCCAGACAGCTTAAATTGCAGTGTGTGTGTGTGTGTGTGTGTGTGTGTGTGTGTGTGTGTGTGTGTGTGTGTGTGTGTGTGTGTGTGTGTGTTAGAGGAATTAGCACCATCAAATGTGTTCAAATCCTCATCCGTCAGCAAAACAAACTGCCATGTTTAGCTGAGTGCCACCCCAACTAGTGTGTGCACGCGCAGTGGTCACAGTGTGCAATGGTACAAAATGTGTGGAACCAAATTTGCATAGTAAATTTAACCAAATTTGCAGTTATTCAGTTATTCAGAGTTATCTGCAATATTATCGAACATCTTGTGCAAATGTCTTTTCATATAAATTTGTTGTACTTTCTGAAAAACCTCAATTTTATTCACTGTTTATTGTTTCGGTACTCTGGAAAAATAATTTCCTTTGAGATAAATAAAGTTGATCCTTTCTTATGTTAAGCTCCTTCACACATAACACGAATAAGGCCAAATAGTGCACAAAGGAGGATTTGAATGGCACTCGTGAAAAATCTGTTCCACACTCAAACACCTCGTACAGCAGTCGGCACAACCATTCGGCCACAGCAAGTGCACTCCACATTCACGTCACACTCATGCTGGAACCCAATTGAACACTGGTCAAGATGAGGTTGGCCCATTCGGGTTGTGATTGAGAGGCCGCATGAAATGATCAGCCACATCGAACCCTGGCCTAATGTCGCGATCAAGCCAGCCGTCACACCATTGGCAGAAAGAGGGCAAATGGTGCCCGAATGACCATTCGACACACACTCGACCAGAGTCGAGGTGCCACCCACGAGCTTCCAGCAGCAGTCGTGGGGTACCTAGAAAATGCAGGCCTATAGGCGTGGACAGCATGAATGTAGTGCCCAGGACAGCACTGTCGAGGTGCAGACGAGGTGGCAACAGCTCAAAGGGCGGTCAGTGTGTCATGTCCACCCCCTGAAGCATCATGAATGACGTGCGAGTGTGTCGTGTGTCCCCCCCGTCCAGCATTGTTGAGGTGCGGGCGAGGTGGTGAAAGCTCGAACAGCGGCCAGAGTGTAGTGCAATCACTGTCCAGCACACGTGGATGGGCTATCAGGTCCACGATGGACGTCATTTAACACAAACCTTGTCATTCTCTCCCATGGGATACACAATGTATTTATGATCATTACAGCTGTAATACGAGACATGCAGTTGCGCACAGCGTGCTGCCTGCCCGCAGCGAGTCAGTGCATGTGACAGGCTTGGCGAGCTGCCACCAAACACAGCTGAGCTGGAAATGACAGCTGTCAAACACCCATCATGATATATACAGCATGTGCCTACACCGCCACAACAGAGACAAAAATAAAAACTGAAGTGTGTCACAGCACTGAGCGGACCCTAACCACGCAGCAGCTTGTGCTGTACATCGCATCCTGCTGACATGCTTGTGGACATTAACTGACAGTAACCGGCTTCGCTGCTCTGGACAGGGGCGCGTGTCGGTGATGTGATGTCTGTATTGACATGATCACATGCGATCACATCCACTACAGTTATGCGTTTCTCAGGCGACCATGGTTGACATGTAGAACAGAAAGACAATAATTCTTGTATTCTCTCCTCTTTATAACAGGAATTAAATATTTCAACAGACAAAAAGTAATCCGTTTGTTTCCTCAATTCCAACACAGATGCTGTCACAGCGTCGTCATCAAGCATCAATTAAACATCATTACCAGTAACGTGATTGTCTTACATTTGAACAGTACATTCACTGCTCTTATAATGTCCTATTGTCTCTCATGATTTTGTCATTATACATTTTCTTCAATTCATGAACATTTGTACAACATTTAATTGCTTCCGCTGTTGTGAGAGAGCGACGCGGTATCACACCTCTTACCGTGGTCACAGTGTGTTCGTGTGCATGCACACGATTGTGCATGAAACTGTCACCCCAGGATGTGCCACATTCTTGTTGGTCATACAGCATCTGTACATGGCTGTCCAACCGTCTGTCCCTCCTGAATGTGGCTGGAATTTTTCAGGTTTTGCCCATTCGGCCTGTTTCGGCCTGATTCGCTCAACTTCGTATTATAGGTGAAGGGGCCCTTATCTTATCTTAACACAGCAGTTATAGAGTGTGAGGCAGGGTGCACCCTGGACAGGATGTTAGTGTCGTCGACCAAATGTCCCCTCTAAAAATTGGCCCGCTCTGCCTTCACTGTGCATGTGTCTGAGATTGACTCTGAGTCTGACTCTCCACATCCAAAGTGATCAAACAGAAGAATGTTATTATTACCCACAAACAGTGTTGCCACAGTTACTTTGAAAAAGTAATCCAATTACTGATTACTGATTACGCCTTGAAAATGTAACTTAGTTACTTTACTGATTACTCAATTGGAAAAGTAACTAAGTTAGATTACTAGTTACTTTTTTAGTTACTTTTCCCAGCTGCCGACAACAACCCTCTGCCACCTCAACATGACAATGATACCTGTTTTGCCAAAACTCACTGTATAGTCACCCTTTCTTGACTTCAATGAGACCTCTATCTTGACCTCATATTTAACTGTTGTCAGCACTGTAACAGTAAAACTTGCCATTTCTAACCTACATTGTTTATAAATGTAACTATTGAAGTCTTTCTGACATTTTTCTAACATTTAAATTCTCTCTAAACATTTTACTTGTCCAAATTATTATTATAAGTAGTATTAGTAGTTGTAGTAAACAAAAAAAGGCTTCAAAACTGGACCTTTAATCTAGGGGTGTTGTGGGGGAGGGGGGCACATCCTTGCCCCACGCCCCCATTCAATCTGGATTCGCCCCTGCTTTGGTGTTTGAGCACAAAGAATGGATAACATTTATTTATGCAGAAAACATGACCAGATTTACAGGTAAGAAAGTTTTATTGCGTTTTCACATCATGTGGTCCTCAGAAAGAGAGTTTAGCTGCATTTGAGTGGAAAATAGTGTTAGTTGTTGACGCGTCGTGGAGGATCAGCTGTTTTTAGCAGCAGATACGGAGCGGCTCAGCTCAGAATTCTAAATAAAGGAGAAAAAAAAAGCACAAAAATGTCTTTGTAAATCTCAGTGCACGTGTGCTGTTGTCACTGCGCTTTAAGAGGTGAGGACGAGTTGTAGCCACTGTAGAAAACAGCGGATGAAAAGCTCACAGCTCGCTTAAAGTGGGCAGATCAGTCGAACCCTGACCTCCTGCCCACGGACCAAGTTTAATGCTGCTATCGACCCACAATGCAAAAATAATAGTAACGCACAGTGACTTGGAGAATGACTGATTTGGAAAGATTAACGCGTTAGATTACTCTTTACTAAAAAAAAGTGGTCAGATTAGAGTAACGCGTTACTAAGTAATGCGTCACTGCCCACAAATGACAAATTAAAACTCTTCAATCATTCTAAAGTCAGGTTTAAGCAGAAATGAGGCAGTTTTAAGCAGAAACGAGGCGATAATCTGTGAATCACTTCTGATGCTCCGAAATGACACTGTACACTGAAGATTTTTAGGGGGACTGTTCGGCCGGTGACACCGGTCTATCGTAGGGCCGAGCTTCATATATGCCTGGTTGTTTACTGAGAAGAAGAAGGGTTGCTGCCTGCTCCCCTCCTCCATAAAATGTGGGAGGACTCCCACATTTTTGTGGCTCTTCCCACTCCCCTCAAGAAACAAAATGGTATTGGCCTGCAGGGGGAAATGTCAAATGTGGCTGCAATGTCTATGAATTTCCGCATAATAGTTGAGCAAATGTTAAAATACATATTTTATATATATATATATATATATATATATATATATATATATATATATATATATATATATATATATATATATATATACTCATCACTCATCTTCAACTGCTTTTCCGGGTTCGGGTCGCGGGGGCAACAGCTCCAGCAGGGGACCCCAGACTTCCCTATCCAGGGACACATTGACCAACTCTGACTGGGGGATCCCGAGGCATTCTCAGGCCAGTGTGGAGATATAATCTCTCCACCTAGTCCTGGGTCTTCCCCGGGGTCTCCTCCCAGATGGAAATGCCTGGAACACCTCCCTTGGGAGGCGCCCAGGAGGCATCCTTACCAGATGCCCGAACCACCTCAGCTGGCTCCATTCAACGCGAACGAGGAGCAACTCTACTCCGAGCAACTCTACTCCGAGCTCCCCACGGATGACCAAACGTCTCACCCTATCTCTAAGGGAGATACCAGTCACCCTCCTGAGGAAGCCCATTTTGGCCACTTGTACCTGCGATATGGTTCTTTTGGTCATGACCCAACACTCATGACCATAGGTGAGAGTAGGAACCAGTAGATCGAGAACTTCGCCTTTTGGGTCAGCTCCCTATTCGTCACAACAGTATGGTAGAGCAAATCTCATGCCAATCTCACACTCCATCGTGCCCTCACTCATGAACAAGACCCCGAGGTACTTGAACTCCTTCACTTGGGGCAAGGCTGTATTCCCTACCCGGAGTAGGCAGTCCATCGGTTTCTTGCTGAGAACCATGGCCTCAGATTTAGAGGTGCTGATCCTCATCCCAGCCACTTCACACTCGGCTGCGAACCGATCCAGTGAGTGTTGGAGGTCACTGGCTGATGAAGCCAACAGGACCACATCATCTGCAAAAAGCAGTGATGAGACCCTGAGCCCACCAAACTGGAAACCCTCCTCCCCCTGACTACGCCTCGATATCCTGTCCATGAATATCATAAACAGGATTGGTGACAAGGCGCAGCCCCGGCGGAGGCCAAGCTCCACCAGAAACGAGTCCGACTTACTGGTGAGCACCCGAACACAGCTCTCGCTTTGCGAGTACAGAGATTGGATGGCCCTGAGAAGGGACCCCCTAACTCCATAATCCGGCAGCACCTCCCACAGTATCTCCCGGGGTACTCGATCATATGCCTTCTGTAAGTCCACAAAAACACATGTAGACTGGGTGGGCATACTCCCAGGCACCCTCCAGGATCCTTCTCATATATATACGAGGGTAGGCTGAAAGGTTCCAAGGCTCACTATGATACAGCTAATGCTTTAACTGCATCATAGTGAGCTTAGAACTTTTATATATATATGAGTTCTATAAAAGTTATATAAAATGACGTCCGCACGTCTTTCATTAAAAAAATGGATTTCATCCATTTCAAAATAAGGCTCTATAACAAAATTGAAGTGCTGTGAATACTTTCCAGATGCGCTGTAATAGCTCCACTCCAAATTTTCTGTTGGGGTTTACTCCCCTAGCCTTTGTCTCTCCCAAAACAGCCACAAGGCAATTGTAGTGAATTAAAATATTTGTAATTATTAATTTTGAAGATTAATATGTGCTTCATATGTGGTGCACAAAAATATGTAGCAATTTGAAACATTAATAATTTGTTCACACACGGCAGCATCATGAATGTAGCAAATGTTAAAATGTAATAATTGCGGTGATCAAATTTGTGCACGTGTCAAGGTGCCTTTAGTAAGTAAGGTGACCAAGAACCTGATGGTCACTCTCTCAGAGCTCCATCATTCCTGTGTGGAGAGAGGGCAACCTTTCAGAAGGACAACTATCTCTGCAACAATCCACCAATCAGGCCTGTATGGTAGAGTGGCCAGACTGAAGACACTCCTTAGTAAAATGCACATGGCAGCCTGCATGGAGTTTGCCAGAATGCACCTGAATGTCTCTGAGACACTGAGAGACAAAATTCTCTGGTTGGAATTAAAGCCCCATTTACACATAGACGGTAAGAGCTCCCGGAAGCATAGAGTTTTTGGCCGTCTTAAGGATCAAACGCCGTTATTAACGCCGGCACTAGGGGGCATGGCTTAGTTCTGGCTTTACCGGGAATCGTCGAAAAAATTATTAAACATGTCGAATAATTCCGGAAGCGCTCCCGGAGAATTCGCGTGAAGACGGAGACAACGCAAACAACGGCGTTTGATACTTTTTAATCGCTGTTTCATCCTGCCCCTTCCTGTAGTGCCGCAGTTTACACTGCCGTAATTGGCGGCCGGCGTTGTATCCCTAACCAACAGCGTGTAAAATGGTGATAGAGCCCACATCGGCGTCCTCAAGGGCGTTTTAACCGGTGACAGAGGCAGACAACACGGCAGTGCTGGCGGACAGTATGGCATTCTAAACATCACCTCCCGGTTAATGGCGTTCCAAACGGCCGATAGGCGGCGATCAGTATAAAAACGCTAGTGCGCTGCATGCAGGCCTCTCACTCGTGGCCAGCTCCAGATATTTTTGCAGAGAAGCTCCAGTATGCCTCCTAAAAGAAAATTGGCAGCGGCAAGGACTTACCAAGAGGTCTGGTTCAGAAGCAGAGGGGAGGCCTGTGGTGGAGACGGAGCAACACGTTGAGGAGGGGGAAAAGGAAGGAGAAGAAAAGGCTGAGGATGATCTCCCTCTCCCTGCAGTGACAGAGGCATGTATCCCTGCTGCTTCAGCCTATTATACTCTGGGAGCGGTGCCTATATGCAAACGTTCCTGGAGTAACGCAGGATTTGCCTGGATAAAACCAGCGGTACACAGGGCATTATCATTGGCAGCAGAACACCTGGGTATTAACCCCCGTTGCCTGACGTGTGCCGGATGCTACGGCGGCAAAATGCCGCTTTATTCGGCGGATTTAGCGACGTTTTATCCGCGTATTTGCGGCTAATACGGCAGTCAAAATGCCGGCAAAATGCTCCACCCCTTTCCACCGCGAAAACAGCCAGAACTACCGTGAACTTCGGTCTACATACTACCCGCCGACAAAACCGTCTATGTGTAAACGGGGCTTAAGAGACAAAGATTGAATTCTTCGATGTGACTCCCAGGCATCATGTTTGGAGGAAACCAGACACCATGCCTACAGTGGAGCATGGTGGTGGCAGCATCATGCTGTGAAAATCAACAAACATATGGTAATCTCTCTGGCATTTTACAATTAAGCAAATTTTGTAAAGAATGTTATGACAATATTATTTGTGACAATATTGACTTAATTGTTGTAGGTAATACCTAATTGTAAAAGGACTATGCCTGTCATCATTGAAACATAATTTTTCAGCCATCTTAGCATTGATATTATACAAATAATGAATGTTTATAAGTTCAATAGTACTAATTTTTCATAAGGTGATAGATGGTACATTCCAGCTTTCATTGAATTAAATGCTGCATTTATTCCATTGAAATAGTGAAAAAACATTCATTATTTGTTTTATATCACGGCGAAAATAGATCCTATTTATTTGATATTTTATTAATTTATGAACAACAGAAAAGGGACTTACATTTTGGTGTTCGTCGCTGATGCTTTGGCATCAACAGTCCAACACAAACTTTAAACAGCAGTCCAAAATTATTCTCAGTCAACTTGGAAAAATAGTTAAGCCCCCATCACATGTAGCAACAATGTAGAGGAGCCATTCCGACACGGCAAATAAAGCTATTATCCGACGGAATCGGTAGGGAAAGAGGCGTGACCAGCCGTGTGCTCAACACATCCAGACTCCCTCCACCGCCACCTGCACGATGGCATCCAAAGCATATGCAGACAGCAGGTAGATGACGCACATGTGCCAGATCTATCTCAAGGTTCCCTCGGATGCGCTCAGATCCTTTTGGATCCAGTTTTTCCGCCATTGAAATATGTAAATTGTGATTAGATGGTCCTCAGATTACACATGGATCGACGTCAGATTGGTGTCCCATCTCGACGGCGCTCGGAGAATTATGAACATGTGCGTGACACTCGGGCCCGCCTGCTGATTTTGACCGAGTGTGTTGACTTCCGCAGATGGTTGTCAGAACGTTTTGGAACTGAAATCCGACACCTTTTGGATGTGCGCCAATTCATAAGTCCGATGCCACTCTGCGTGATTCCGGCTATGTGTGATGGGAGTATTAGTTAGTTCAAAAATAATTCTGCCAATGTACTCCATGATGCCATGCATTGATTTTGTCTACTTCAAAAAACGATGTATTTGAAATACACATACAAATATGTATGATGGAGTTGGCTGGAACACAACCAAAGGAACAAGGCTAATCCATGTTTCCATTTCACACACTCCTGTCATCCTGAAGCTGTTATGTGATTTAATTAACTCTACTGTGGTTCAAATTTTATAATGGCATTTTTTTCTGTAATTGTAATGCACATTTTTGAATGTGATGCGTGTAATCGTGGGTGATTCTGTTTGTAGTGGCTGATCATATGCCAATGTAAAATGGTAAAAATCTAACTAGTGAAGTATCATTTGGGTCCAAGAGGAATAAAGACAAAGCAGGTGCTCCTGATCTGTGTGGGTGAATCATGTCAACAAAAAGAAGAAGAGTTTTCCAAGAAAATAAATACACTGATTTGGTGTAGATGCAAATCATTAAAAAGCTTTTGTGGAAGAATGACTGAAACTGGAGGTCACCAGTACCTCTGTGTCATTTTTGTTCAAAAATAACTGATTTCTATTATGATGTTGTTCCCAGGCATCAACTCACTTCCTCAGTGGTCTCAAGTGCCAGTAATTTCACAAACTGCAATGATCAGAGCCTCAGTTAAAAAGAGATAAGCACAACAAAGACAGAAGACAGTGAGTATGTAAGAAGTATGTAAGAGTGAGTATGTAAGTATGTGTAAGAGAAGGAAATGGCTGTAGTTATTTTGCATGTTATACAAAACAATGTGACAGTTCTATTCCTGATTTTATTCTTTTTTGCAGATAGTGACTGTGGCACAAACCCTGTTAGACAGCAGGGGAAGCTTTAGGCATCCCAAGATCTGATTTGATTATGATGCAGAGAGCTGCAATTTGATTATAAAATTATTGTCAGTGTTTCTTGAAGTATCTTTTTCTATACAGGATTTCCTTTTCTCATTGTTTGACTACTTGGTACTTTGTTCAGTCTATTCTTTAACAGCTCAGTCAAATTTTTGCATATGTGACTCTCATTTACCAAACTGTGTGCATCTGCACTGCACTACAATTACATATTAAAATGAAAGTAATGATATAGATGATTTTAGGTGAAAAACCATAATACTCAGCAAATAATGTATTTGCATTATTTTTAGCCCTTTATGAAAGAACAGAATGAGTCTGCTGTCAGTGGAGCCATCAGCTGAGCCTTTAACGTGCTTACAGAGGTTGAGGACAAAAGCTCAGAGTTTTTTTAGTGGTGCAAACAAGTGTATTGTCACAACTTTTTTTTTTTTTTTTTAGATTTTGAAATTAAAAACTGTATTCAGATTTAGCCAGAACTTGTTGCTACATGCTTCTTGTCCTGTGGTGGCTCACATGTAGTACAAAAACAGGAGATCCCCAGCATGGGAGGCGGGCACTCTTACCAGAAGGTAAAAACCTGGGCTCCAGTCTCTGTGGCCAGAGTCTCTTAGTTGCCGGGGAATGAGGTTCACTCACTACCACGTGCACAGCGACTCCTGTCTCCCATCCTGAAAGCCGAGTTACGAGCTCTAATGAGTCTTGACTTCCTTTTTCATCCAGGGCTTCCTGTTTGGAAAAGCCAGGATGCATCTGTCCTCTGTGACATTTTTTACACAGCACCTGATGTAGAAGACAATAGAGTCTGTGTGTGTGTCCAGATCCTGATCTTCACAAATGCTCTGTGCAGGCAAAGTAGTCCTGCAGCTGAGCAAGGGCATTTCCACACCATGTTTTGACATACTTTAAGTTTGCAGAGCTCAAAGCTTGAAAAGTCAAGTTAAAACTGAGAGTTATCACCCAGTGTACACATGGTATAAAAACTTCATGAAGGGTTTGAGCTGTCACTTAAGAAAAAATCAAAAGAAATCAGTTTAGACTATGAGAAAAATAACTGATACTATCAGGCATGGTGTTGGCGTGGCTCAAAATAGGTGGACACAAATGCGAGTTCTCACTAGGGATGGAGTTAGAAAAAGGCTTAATCGTCAAGGCAAGCAAGGAGTCGGTACACAGGTGATCCAGCAGCGAGGCAACGGAAACAAACAGATGAAAGACTGAGGCGTGGTTCATCAGAAAGGCACAGGTCAAAATACACAGCGAGGAGGCAGTCAGAGGCAAAGACAAACTTAAGGTCGAGGACAAAGTAAGGTCAAAAATCCTCCAGGCAAAAAACAGGGCAAAGGAGAGCTTGGAACTAAGGCTGGAGAGTGACATGAAATCAACAATCTGGCAGTGAGCAGTGAGACTGTGAGGGCTTAAATAAGGATGAAACTAATCAAGGTATGTGAGGCAGGTGGTTCTGGAAAGAGGTGTGATTTAGTGAAACAAAGAAGAGGGAATAAAGGCAAGAGTGTGCAGGAGAGCAAAATGAATTGGTACAAAGCAAGTTAAGTAAGTGACAGAAAAACTAACTGTGAATAACGTGACATGTTCCAGACAAGCAACAAACAAAACTAGGAAATAACATGACTAATCCAAATAGCGGGAAACAAGAAGATCTATGATTATAATCAAAACTAGAACAGGGACTGATACAGATTAAAGTATAAAAATAAAATGTAATAAAGAGATGGCAAATCAGATTAGAAGCTGAGCAGAAAATAACTGACATGAAACAAAACCAGTAACCACAGAATACAACACAAAATAAATGATAAACAGAGAATAAACAAACCCAGTGACTACAGAATAATGCAATAAATAGATAAACAGAAAATGCAGTAAATAACAAATGGAACATGATATGAAAAGAAACAATGAAGGTGAATAATAACCAAAACCTGGGACTAAAGCATAATACAAGAAATGTGACAAACAGAACTAAACGTAAAGGACCAATAGTGAAAGAAAACAATAACTAACTACAGGATAAATGATAACCAAAGAAAGAATCAGTGACGAAAGTGTAACACAAAGAAAAGCAATGAATAACAATGACTGCAAACTAAATGATAACATAAAGAATGAAACCAGTGACTAAATAGTAAACAAAGCAAAGCAATAAACAGAACCAAACTGAAACTAACATGATAAAGTATAAACTAATGAAAGGTAAAACCAGAAAATCAAAGAGGAAATAAGGCAACAAATGTAGACCTAACCCCTGAGCCGGGGCTGAGCATATACAAAGTTATCACAGCATTTTGAATTGTCAAGAACTGGAGTGAGAAGTATTATCAAGAGAGCTACACAGTACAGAACAAGCCAGCAGAGGTAGGAAGTGAAAGATTTCAAAGACTGTGGAAAGAAAACTAATGAGTGACATGTCTAAAAACCGCAAAACAACTGCCAAGACATTAACAAATGACTTAACCAAGTCAGGAATTGGAGTTTCAAAGAAGACTGGACAGGAATGGACTCCGAGGTTGCAGACCAAAAAAACACTCCACTTCTGCAGGAGAGACTCCTTCAAGCCAGACTGAGGTATGCTTAGCGTCACCATGTCTTAGCTTCACAATGAAGTAGAGCAGAGAAAGATATTCTTTCACCAAAACAGATCAAATCTAGGCTTGCACCTCAGATGTACCGTCTGGCAATTTGTAGCTAAACTTTCAGGTGTTCTTCATCATGAAGCTGTATAACTGGTGATACAAAATGCAAAGCTTGCACTGGGTACAATTTCTCCAATCACAGCCACATAAGCCTATAACTTCTTCTGGGTTGTCTGGGTGTCTTGATGGCTTATCTGTTATGTGGGCCGCTGAAGAGGAGGTACTGCTGGCCCACCACCACCAGAGGGCGCCCTGCTTGGAGTGCGGGCTCCAAGCACGAGAGGGCGCCAGACCCAGACTAACGTTATCCTCGGCATGCACAGCGGTGGAATTGCCGCTGACTCTCCAAAACTCATCCTTTATGTGTGGCAGCAGCTGACAGTTACATGTGAATAGTGCGTGTTTGTAATTCAAAGTTAAAATGAGTGTTTATCTGACCACCATAGAGAGGTTGTGTACCTGACACTGAAGCAAGATATATGACAGAAGCTATGGTTTGGGAAATGCACACACATCCCAGACACTTGTAAAACACTTAGCTCTGGGAGACTCGGGAGGTTGGGAAACATTCAGCGTTATTTTCACAAGGCAAAGTCAGGCTTTATCGTTCTATGTTTGTCAAGATGCTTTTAAACAAATTCATTGGAATGAGGCACCACAGAGTTTGACTGCTCAGTGTGGACACTGCTCAGAGACATATACTGACAATCCAGACCCAAAAGAGTCTCAGGCTTCAAGACTGCTGGCCCCAGTGGTTACCAAAGTGTGTGTGTGTGTGTGTGTGTGTGTGTGTGTGTGTGTGTGTGTGTGTGTGTGTGTGTGTGTGTGTGTGTGTGTGTGTGTGTGTGTGTGTGTGTGTGTGTGTGTCGGGGGGGGGGGGATTTTTAGAATCACTGATCAAAAAACTGGGAAAATCACTGGAAGAGATAACACCAAAAGCAGATCTAACAACATTCCAAAAATTTCATAGGTTCGTTTAAGCTTTTGGTAGTTTCAGATAAAAAAAAAAAAAAAAAAAAAGTCAGATTTAGCCTTCTTGATTGAAAAAAAGAATTTATTGCATAAGTGACAAAAAATAATCCTGTCCACCTCAGTTTTTGTTTTTCACACCTTGGTCCAGGCATGATCTCTTCTTTAAGAAGTTTTACCAATTTCCATGGACAACCAGGGATTTTTCCGCCCCTTTATTCTAAATGAATGTAGTGGAGCGTGTTTATTCATTAACTTCAAGAAATTTCATGAAATAAATTCCAGGCCAACTCACCATCAACAGACAGTGATTCACTTCCACTCAACATTTAACAGATCATGCAAAAAAAGCCTGCTCTTGAAAATGTTTAAAATCTCTCTTAAATAAATTGCGTGGTTTGGTGTTAGAAGTTTGGCTTTTCTGATCACTGCAACTGCACAGTGGTCACTCATATTGCTCCCAAAAACACCAACATTGTTTTATTTTTGGAAGGCATTTGTTTTAACCCTCTGGGGCCGACACCGTCATATACGAAGGCTAAAACCAAGCTTTACTAAATTATAAATAACTTTTTAATGATATGAGATAGAAACTTACTTTTTTTGCTGAAAAGTTAACTCCACTGACTTTTGTGCCAGCCATCGGCCATCTTTGTACTCCTCACAGAAGCTGTGTGATGACGTGCGCAATGTGAGTCTCCAATCGGAATTGGTTCCCTGTCACATGGTTTTCCAAAATCCAATCGTAGGGCAGATTTACCTCACGTGAAAAGCCAAAGATCGTTTTCAGGACTGATATGTTACAAGTTGGCCCGTTTGAATAGCCCCCTGGGTGCTCCAATGAGTACATACTATTAGTACATACTCAGTGTCCCCTGCGCAATTATGCACAGCGAAAGTGAAAGCAGACAGAGAGCCTCTGATGCCAATCTCATGTGCTCAAACAAAGAGTGTGTAACTATCAGGATTGCTCCACTAGTTTGCATGTGAATGTTACTGAATAACTCTGTTGCTTTCTCTGCATAAAGCACTGTTTACCATATCAAAATAACAAAATGCATAGACTATTTTGTATATATTGTTCAAAATGTGCATTTGTGTTTTTGTTGTACAGTCTTTCACAGACCTCAAATTACCTTTATAAAGTGTCAAAACAGTTGTTTATTATAGTTTGCTGTGTGTTTTGAATAAATGTGTGTGGAAAATTATTTTTCGCTTTATTTTTCCCTTGCCTATTTTCGATTGTAAACCTTTATTACACTTATAAAACACAACAAAAACATATACATTCTGAAAGCACATGTTGTCCTGAAAGAAAAGAGACATAAAACTTGATTGTGGGGTGCAGGGAGAGTTGTTAACAGCAATAATAAAACATTTATGCCAGGCGAGTGAACTGTCCAAAAAATGCCCTTGGACCCCAGAGGGTTAATTAGATCAAGAAGCAATGAAGAAGGATATTTATACCCTCATCACACATACGCCAATTGAGGCAGAATTATGTCAGAATGACACATCCAGCCACAGTCCTGAAATATTGAGGTGCAGTCTGAAGACAGACGGACGTCAGTCTGTGAGCATATCTACATATTTGGTCCCATTTGCTCAGCTGTCTCAAGTGTGTTGCAAATGTAAAAAAAACACTCTTGGCACCATCGAGATGTGACAAACATCTGATCTATGTGCAGCTTTTGTGTCATCTGATTGCACTCTACATATTCTGACAGCATCAAAACAGCATCTGAAACAATCTGATTGCGGATGATTGAGCTCTGAGGTCACAGCAAAGCCTGTCGGGATGTTGTGCCACGTTTGTCCACCTCCACTGGTCCCTGGCCAGGGAGGGGACAGGAAATGTTGATATGTAATAATGTATGTGGCACTGTGCGCGCGTCAGAGGCTCGGTGCAGCCCCTGCAACGCAGCTGAACGGGATGTTGCCACTGTAATGCACATATTATTACACGTTCACCTCCTAACGTCTGTAGCAGGTATGATGTGGAAATGTTTCCTCAGCCCATGGCAACATAAATACACATGCAACTCACCTCCGGTATGCCACGTTCCACAGCTTAGACAGCTGGTCAAGTCCCTTTCACCCAGCTGCACTGTGTGCAATGTCGATCAGATGACAAATACATAATCCATCTCTGGCATAAATACATCCCATGTGAAGTGCCGTCCCGCACCCATAATCAACTACAGTTGAAGTGAAATGGCCACAAAAAAGAGTTTGAAAAAGAGAAGAATAAGTTTGTTGGCTGCGTCTGAAGAATGCTGCGCACATGTGGGAAGTTGGCACACTGCCAGCACAGTTAAGCAGCTGTGAGGAATCCAGCTGGACGAATAAAATCTAGCAATGCAAGTAAATACTGATCAAACACCTAATTGGATTTTTCACTGGACTGTACACAAGCAGACGATCACTGTGCACTCTCTGGATGGACAGCTGCTGTGCTTGCCCCACCTGTGCACGCAGAGTGGCTGGCACAGTCATTATGAACACATATACACGCAGCTGAGCAAACATTTCGGCCACACACTCGCACGCTGCTTTGATCACCTGTTCTACGCACGTACACAAGTGCACTCTGTCATATGAGACACATGCACTCCTGCCAGCGCATCCTTCTCCTGATGAGAGGTCAGTTTAGTGCTAGGAAAAGCTAGGAACATGAGGAACAGCAAAGATGTGATTGCATGGGTCAGTGAGGGAGTGAGTGAGTGAGTGAGTGACAGCTCCAATGTCGGTGCCATCTGACAGCAGCCTGTGTCATCTGACTGTTGTCCACGCCTCTTTTCCTCCCAACTGCATTGTTATTATGACCGTTTTTGCCATGTTGGCCTGGTTCCTGCACGTTCTTGCTATGTGTGGCAGGGGCTTTAATGTTTGGCCGAGTTGGGTTCTCTATTATTTGACTTACATTTAGTGAGTCACAAACAGATTTTAAGCTATCAGAAACAGATGACAACAAATCAAGATTTAAGTCCCCCCCCAGGACAAACTCACCAGAGCTTAGCCCTGAGACACAGTTATTTAAAGCACCTAGGTCAGGCGTGCCCAAGTTCGGTCCTCGAGATCTACCTTCCTGACACTCTTAGTTGGCTCCCTGCTCCAACACACCTGAATCCAATGAAATGCTCATTAAAAGCCTGCTAACGAGTCTTTCATTGGATTCAGGTGTGTTGAAACAAGGAGACAACTAAGCGTGTCAGGAATGTTGATCTCGAGGTCCTTGGGCATCCCTGACCTAGGGAATCACTGCAGGCTGAGGGAGGTCCCTGTTGAAACTCAAGTTTCAATGCAAAAATTCAAACTGTTTAATGATAGATACAGTAGAGAGGAGGGTCACATCAAACTTATTTCTTAGGGTCGCATGAAACTTATTTCTTATATAAATAGCTAAACCTTCACCTTTTCTGGGATGATCATAACATAAAACTTTGTAACCATTAATGGCAATATCATGATCTGAGACAGACTTACTCAACCAAGTCTCAGTCAATACGAGAATATCAGGTTCCGCTGACTTTACCCAGATTTTTACTAAGTCAACTTTAGAGTGCAGGCTCCAGACATTTATATCTAAATGCTATCATCTCTGCACACTCCTGTGCAGCAGATGGAATTATGTAGCCAAGGTTTGTTACAAACTCCCAGTTAACAATAAGAAGAAGGATTCAAAATGTGTTTTAACAAGTGGTAAGCTTTGGTGGTCTCAGATGAAGCCCATCCGGAATAGGACAAAGTTGCAGTTTTTTGACTGGCCACTTGGGGCTGGCTCCAAAATTCAGCAGGTTTCCATTCAAGTCCATGTTAAAATGTGCAACTTCAGAGCCAAAATAAATACATTTACAGACTGGTACAAAAAACATTTTGGTGTCTATAGATTGGTTACCCATCCACGACCACTGCCCCCCCCCCCCCCCCCCAACTTCTTTGTTTAAGATTTTTTTATGCCATAAAGTTATGTATAATGAGGGCCGGGGACAATTTGAGGAACAGATATTGAGCAGAGCACCTCCAAGTGTCATACCATTGCAGCTCAGAGGCTGTTTGATGAATCTGCTAGCTAGTTGTGTTGTTGCTTTGTTGTTGCTGTGTCTATTGTTTAGAGCATTTCACTACAAACACCTGGAATAATGTGGCTTGTTGTGTGAGGAAATGTCCTAATCATCTTACATGTTTCTGCTGCAGTATTCACACAGAATGAAATTCCCCTGTTATTTAATGCTGCATTATGGCCCAGTTACATGGCACATGACGATTCCTGAACGAAGGGGGAAAAGTAAAAAACTCACAATTCATTGAGAAGAGGTGGACGAAAGAGCTTTATCATGAAATAGCCTGCGAATCAGGAGAGCAAAAGGGATGAAAGAGGAACTAAACGAAACCAAAGCTAATGTTGATCTTGACGCTTTAAACAAAACGTGCCTGGAGCCACTGCTGGAGCAGTGTGTCGGCATCTCTGAATTCCAGGACTCAGCGCTGGGACAGAGCTCATAGCACCTGAGTCCTGGAGAAACTGCAAACAGAAGCTATGGAGATCTATGCACACATCGGTGGGTCCACCTGCTCTGGTTCCTCATCCAGAACAAAAGAGGGATCGTCTCCTTCAGCATCAGAATCCACACTGTCTGACGACACGCTGCACGGTCTGTCTTGCTCCAATTAAAAAAATAAAAAAACTCTGGTGTGCCGTGATGCTGATCTATCACTGTATTACATTACTAAGCCATATAGAATTGGAATATAATATATAAGATATACCTTACTGAATTTCATATATATTGATTTAGAAAAGAAAACTGTCAAAACGGGGAATAAATATAAGTATAAAGATGATTGAATATATCAGAGCAGTAAATTGATCAGTCTGTGTGAACGCCACACATTGACTCCCATATGCGGTTATTTTCACCAGCTGCAGCTGATCCACAATGTGAATTCTACCTTCCAGAACAGCTCTTTATATAATCATTTGAATCATCTACCTGTTGCCACATGTACATAAGGGATGGATTGTCATTCCTACACTCATATTGTTATATTTAATCAAAAATAATAAGCGCATGCAGTAGCTGCTGCTGTAGCTGATGCTGCATTCAAGTACCGTCGGAAATTAACCAGCTTTTTGTTGTTTGAAATTCAGTAGTTACTTGTTGCAAAATAATTAAATGTATCCGCACAAAAGATTAATTCTGGACTATATAAGATGCCTGAGCCCAGTGAAGCTGACGCCCCCACCCAGATTAAAAAAAATCCAAGTAAATGGCTGAGTTTGCCCTGTAATTTTTGATGGTACATGAACGCAGCAGCACTCAGAAACAGCTTCTGCACTGTGTGAAAACATTCAGCTGGTCGAACAAAGTCAAACTAAACACTAACATTACAAAAACTAAGCAAATGATAAAAAAAAACATCAAGAAGACAGTAAAATGAAATACTAAAGAACTGAGGTTTCATTGCCCTTCGTTCAAATCCTGACGAAGCGCAGCTGCAGGAACGAAGCTTGGCGAAGGTTAAACGATGCCGACAAAAGTCAATGAAAGTCCAGATTTCTTGTTTCGTTTGGGCTTCGTTGCCCTTCGTTATGTGCCGAGCGACTGGGCCATTAGCACTTTTAGCAGCTACTTACTGAGAAAATAAGCGGGTCACCATTTTTAATGGCCACACCAAAGTATACCGATACGAGAACCACCATGCGCTCCCCAAAAATATGATTTAATAAACGCCAAGGTTTGCATGTTAGCGTTGCTGGTTCGGACTCACAGAGAGGGTGTTTTTAAGGTTCTTTTGTCACACACCGAGTCATCCATGATTCACCTGTTTAGCCATTTACGTGTTTATCGTAATGTAGACAGAGTAAGCACTCCCAACGCTGAAAACAAGGTGACACCCAGATACAGACTTCAAATTGGTTCTTCCAGGTCTCTGAAGAAAACTTATGCCACGCAGGATTTGTGCAGTACTGTATATACAGTCTATGGTCAAAGCTGATACTCCTTCACAATGCAAGTCTTATTCCTCATCTTAATTTCTTATTCCTCATCTTATTTCCTCATCCTCAACTTTACAACACAGTGTGGAAAAACTACAAAGATGCTCATATGATCTGCAATTCATGATGGCAAATTGCACATAACATTGGTTTAGAGATTGATAATTTTATAAAGAAGTGGAGGTTGTTGAGGCACAAACTAGTCCAGAAAAAAGGAAAAAAAAAAAATACCAACAGCAGTTGTGATGCAGTTGGAAAGAAAATCCCTGCCTTGTTCTTCAGGTCACATCCTCTTGTATTCTGGTGGTAAACTGCATTGCGACACCTACCAACGTGACAGAGAACGTTGAAAGGGTTATGCCCACATGGACATGATTGCATGACCATGGACCTATGGAGTGGTAGAAGCATAAATCAGGCTTTAGTCTCTGTAAGTAACCGCTTGTTTGACACATTATTTCAGTGGTACTCAAGGATCCTCAGATTTTAAACAATGTTTCAAATTAGCCACTACTAGTGTACAGTACAGATGAAAATTTGGCACCATCACTAGCCGCACATACTATCTATTGTTTAGTTCAGTTTTAATAACTAATTCTGTTGTAAATTTCATCTCAGATTTGCCCATAGTGTGCTGCAGCTTGGAACTTAAATATGTTTATTAGCTACAGTTGTGGTCAAAAGTTTATATTACACTCATCATAGGAATGATTGTCATGGTACTGCAATTTTGGACTATTAATACATTTAATAGTGGAATGATTGTACAAAATACATCATTAATGACTTTTAAAAACAAGAACTGAGTGCAAACATTTGAATTTATTTGGATCCTCTCTAACCTACACATGGTCAAAAATGTACATACAAGTGCCAATATATACATACATGCATTCACTTAAAAAATTCAGTAAGTGGTGTTGAAGAGTCTACGGCTTTAAAGTGACAAGACCAAGGCTTATAAACACCTAGTTAGTGATCATGATTGACTACAACTGCTAGTTCCTCTTTGCTAACAAAAAACGGTTGTATTTGACAACACTATTTGGACTGACCAATACTGAGAACAATGGGAAAGTTCAAGGAACTCAGGGAAGATCTAAGAAAGAGAACAGCAGATTTACCTAAGTTGGAAAGGTCTCTTGTAGCCATTTATAAACAGCTGCAGATATAAACCTCCTCAGTTCAAAAAATGGTGTATAAATACAAGTTCATTGGATGTGTCACCACTTTGCCAAGGTCTCAAAGAAAACCCAGACTGTCACCTTCAGATGAGAGGAAATAGGTTAGGATGATCGGGAACAACAGGATCCGCCAAGCCTCAGGTGTGGCATGAACTGGAAACTGCTGGAACACCAGCATCACTGTCCACAGTGAATTGAGTTTTACATTGCCGTGGACTGAGAGGGTGCCGAGCAAGAAAGAAGACCCTGCTCCAAAATTGACAGCTTTAAGCTAGACTGCCAACAGAGACAGCCCACGTGGATGAGCCAAATGCCTTCTGGAGAAATGTTTTATGGTCAGACGAGACAAGTATTACCATCATGCTTTGGGGCTGTTTTGCTGCTCCACAGAGTAAACATTCAAACCCTAGATATCAGGGATAGATATCAGGGATAGATATACAACCCCTGGCAATAATTATGGAATCACCGGCCTCGGAGGATGTTCATTCAGTTGTTTAATTTTGTAGAAAAAAAGCAGATCACAGACATGACACAAAACTAAAGTCATTTCAAATGGCAACTTTCTGGCTTTAAGAAACACTATAAGAAATCAGGAAAAAAAAAATTGTGGCAGTCAGTAACAGTTACTTTTTTTAGACCAAGCAGAGGGAAAAAAATATGGAATCACTCAATTCTGAGGAAAAAAAGTATGGAATCATGAAAAACAAAAGAACGCTCCAACACATCACTAGTATTTTGTTGCACAACCTCTGGCTTTTATAACAGCTTGCAGTCTCTGAGGCATGGACTTAATGAGTGACAAACAGTACTCTTCATCAATCTGGCTCCAACTGTCTCTGATTGCTGTTGCCAGATCAGCTTTGCAGGTTGGAGCCTTGTCATGGACCATTTTCTTCAACTTCCACCAAAGATTTTCAGTTGGATTAAGATCCGGACTATTTGCAGGCCATGACATTGACCCTATGTGTCTTTTTGCAAGGAATGTTTTCACAGTTTTTGCTCCATGGCAAGATGCATTATCATCTTGAAAAATGATTTCATCATCCCCAAACATCCTTTCAATTGATGGGATAAGAAAAGTGTCCAAAATATCAACGTAAACTTTTGCATAATGACAGCCATCTCCCCAGTGCCTTTACCTGACATGCAGCCCCATATCATCATTGACTGTGGAAATTTACATGTTCTCTTCAGGCAGTCATCTTTATAAATCTCATTGGAACGGCACCAAACAAAAGTTCCAGCATCATCACCTTGCCCAATGCAGATTCGAGATTCATCACTCAATATGACTTTCATCCAGTCATCCACAGTCCACGATTGCTTTTCCTTAGCCCATTGTAACCTTGTTTTTTTCTGTTTAGGTGTTAATGATGGCTTTCGTTTAGCTTTTCTGTATGTAAATCCCATTTCCTTTAGGCGGTTTCTTACAGTTCAGTCACAGACGTTGACTCCAGTTTCCTCCCATTCGTTCCTCGTTTGTTTTGTTGTGCATTTTCGATTTTTGAGACATATTGCTTTAAGTTTTCTGTCTTGACGCTTTGATGTATTCCTTGGTCTACCAGTATGTTTGCCTTTAACAACCTTCCCATGTTGTTTGTATTTTGTCCAGAGTTTAGACACAGCTGACTGTGAACACCCAACATATTTTGTAACATTGCATGATGATTTACCCTCTTTTAAGAGTTTGATAATCCTCTCCTTTGTTTCAATTGACATCCCTCATGTTGGAGCCATGATTCATGTCAGTCCACTTGATGCAACAGCTTTCCAAGGTGTGATCACTCCTTTTTAGATGCAGACTAATGAGCAAGATCTGATTTTGATGATTTCTTATAGTGTTTCTTAAAGCCAGAAAGTTGCCATTTGAAGTGACTTTAGTTTTGTGTCATGTCTGTGATCTGCTTTTTTTCTACAAAATTAAACAACTGAATGAACATCCTCCGAGGCAGGTGATTCCATAATTATTGCCAGGGGTTGTATTTGGTAAAACTATCTGATCCTTTTACAGCTGTCTAATTGATAAAACCATTTGATTTTTTTTTATATATGTTTAATTGATAAAACCAAATTATTCATGTCTATTTGGAAAAAGAATCAGCATGATGGAACACTTTGCTTTTATTGCATGAAACAACACTACATATGTAAACACACTATAAGATTTTTACATAACAACCATGAACGCACCGCGAACAGACAACGCCCACTTTCAACACTCTGCAGCCAGCTCACATAGACACTGATTCAAGCCAGGCTAAGGACTGCCCATATGGGGATGGCTTAGGCTAAGGTAATAAAAGTTAGAGAACAAAGGAAGTCAGGGTTCTTTGTTCCAGGTGTTTGCATGCGACCGGCTCAAGATCCCAGTGCTAAGATAACTCTGTATCGGTGTAACAACTCTTTACAGTACACTTAAACTTTGAAGCCTGTTTCCTGTCCAATTCTTTTTGGAGGTCTCACCGTGATAAAAGAACCTAACAGGGGAGACATCCAAGAGGAAGGTGGTTCCCAAAGGGACCCTAGAACTACACATATACACAGAACAATTGGTCCACATTTACTTCATATAAATTTGGAAATAGAACTTCTCATGTCAAAATTTATTTGATCCAGATCCTGCTAACAGATGCAGTATCATATTCAGCAGATCTTTCAAAACTATAGATGGCTCCTGGAGGGGTGGAAAACCACTGCAATGGAGGAATGAAAACTTCAACTTCCTTACAAATTTAAGTAGACAGAAAATGTTTGGCAACAACTGCTAGATATTATATATTTATATATATATATCCATGAAAAAATATTTATCTTGATGCACAACGTCCATTAGCTGATTGATCGTGCATGTGTCATCTAAGGAGCACCTAACAAAATAGGTACATCTCTTCTAACTGAATTTTATTAAATGTAATTACTTTTGCATTATGTTTTCTTCAACCTCCAACCTGGTAATATAAACGTCACCGTCTGCTACCTCTTGACTATGCAGTTTGAATAGGAAAACAAGGACTGTGTTCCACGCAAGGATTTATTCATATCTCAGAAAATACATCTACTGTAATGGATAATAAGTAATACAGTAAAACTCGCATATAATGGATTTGGGTGGACCAGCATTATTTTGTCCATTATAATCGAAATTCGCTATATGTATAAAACGGTCAAAATCTGCTGTATTTATAAAACTGGCAAAATCCAATATATGTATGAAACTGAGAAAATCTGTTATATGTATATAACAGATTAGTTACAGTCAGGAGGCACCAAATGATCCACGGTGAATCCCCAGCACCAATTAGGCTTACGTATTTCCTTGATTAAATGCCTGACCTTGTATTGGGGCCTGCCTCACTTAATGGCCAGGTCAAAACTTTGTCTGACAAAAATAAACGCCTGCCTTAAAAGACTGCCAGGCATTATGTGTTGTATGGCTGGGGGTGCCTGGCGTGCCTGGCTGCCTTTTGTTTCTGTCTTTTGTTTTTCCTTCCAGGTGGCGCGCGTTTAGGACTGAGTGGCTGTGTGGCTGAGTCATCAGGACCTCACCCTGATCACCTGAGGCTGATCATGTGCAGCTCGTCAGGACTCACAGCTGTGGTGCATCTACACGGATTGGAGCATGGTGGCATTTAAGTCTGGAGTACACAGTGTGTATTTGCCAGAGACTCGACCTTGTGACCAGACGGGTGAGATCGTCGTCTCTAGAGCCATCTCATCATCAGTGGATGCAGAGACTGTACCAGGTTTGACACCATGGTCTGCGAAAGAGGAGGGGGTGAGGTCTCACGCTCGTCAGCACACTTCCTGAGGTACGTTAGGTTTTGTGACTAACATTTGTACAGTCAGTATATGTGGTGTCCCTCACACCTTATTGTATTGAGCTGTTATGTTAGTCGTTTAATCAGCTTCCACTGCAGTTTGAGTATGTGAACAGGGTGTTCCATGCCTGCAGGGTGGGAAGCTGATTAGTGATTAAGCCAGGAAGTGTTTGCTGTTTATGTACACCTTTGAGCGGTCTCTCTGTGTGTGGAGTGTGGACTCACATGATGGTTTCTTCTTTCACAGACTCGGTTTGTCGCGGCCACCTGGGGGGTGTCGGCGGGGTCGTTGGGTCCGAACTGTTTCTGGCTCCGGACCGTTAGTGCTGCTGGGAGCACACCGGCATTCCACCACGCCAGACCGCGCACTTATTTGTTTGTATTATCACCTCACTGTTATGTTATTAAAGTCAGTTATCCTTTGTACCGTGCTCTGCTTATTTTATACTAGGTCCTTCAAACGCTGGTCGGTTCTCTGGGCTGCGTCCGACACATAACATTATGTGCATTAAAAAAAATTACATTTGGTCAAGTCACTCTTTTTTCTAAGTCCACTGTGAGGTGATACCTTAAAATCCTAAAGCCTGATTTATGCTTCTCCAACTTCATAACTCTGTGGCCATGCAATGACATCAACGTGCACATGATCCTTTTAAAGTTCTCTGTGATATCTTTATGCAGTTTGCTGCAGGAAGAGTGGCTTTTTGTGGATCAGTTTGTCCCTCAACGAGTTCTACTTCTTTATACAATTATCAAGTTCCAAACCAACGGCACGGTACGTACAATTTCCCTCCATAAATTGCGGGTCTTTGGAACATCTTTTTCTGACTACATGTTATACAACCCCACTTTTAATGAAGATGGGACTTTGTTTAAAATGTAAATAAAAACAGAATACAATGATTTGCAAATCCTCTTCAACCTATATTCAATTGAATACACCACAAATACAAAATATTTAATGTTCAAACTGATAAACTTTGTTTTTGTGCAAATATTTGCTCATTTTGAAATGGATGCCCGCAACATGTTTCAAAAAAGCTGGGACAGTGGTATGTTTACCACTATGTTACATCGCCTTTCCTTCTAACAACACTCAAGAAGCATTTGGGAACTGAGGACACTAACTGTTGAAGCTTTGGAGGTGGAATTCTTTCCCCATTTTGCTCGTATTTCGTATCGTATTTTGCACTTGGTATTGAGCCACACATTTTCAATGGGCGAGAGGTCTGGACTGCAGGCAGGCCAGTCTAGTACCCACAGTCTTTTACTATGAAGCCACACTGTTGTAACATGTGTAGAATGCGGCTTGGCATTGTCTTGCTGAAATAAGGAAGGATGTCCCTGAAAAAGACGTTGCTTGGATGACAGCATGTGTTGCTCCAAAAACATGGATGTACCTTTCAGCATTGATGGTGCCATCACAGATGTGTAAGTTGCCCATGCCATGGGCACTAACACACCCCCATACAATCACAGATGCTGGCTTTTGAACTTTGTGCTGGTAACAATCTGGATGGTCTTTTTCCTCTTTTGTCCAGAGGACACAACGTCCATGATTTCCAAAAACAATATGAAATGTGGACTCGTCAGACCACAGCACACTTTTCCAATTTACGTCTGTCCATTTCAAATGAGCTTGGGCACAGAGAAGGAGGCAGCGTTTCTGGATGTTGTTGATGTATGGCTTTTGCTTTGCATGGTAGAGTTTTAACTTGCACTTGTAGATGTAGCAATGAACTGTGTTAACTAACAATGGTTTTCTGAAGTGTTCCTGAGTCCACACAGTAAGATTTTTTACACAACGATGTCGGTTTTTAATGCAGTGCCGCCTGAGGGACTGAAGGTCACAGGCATTCAATGTTGGTTTTCGACCTTGCCGCTTACGTGTAGAAAGTTCTCCAGATTCTTTGAATCTTCTGATTATATTATGGACTGTAGATGATGGAATCACTAAATTCCTTGCAATTGTACTTTGAGAAACATTGTCCTTAAACTGTTGGACTATTTTTTCATGCAGTTGTTCACAAAGTGGTGATGCTCACCCCATCTTTGCTTGTGTACGGCTGAGACTTTTGGGGATGCTCCTTTTATACTCAGTCATGAATGAATGAATGAATGAGTTTATTCAGCACACACATAAACAAAACAAAACAAAATACCAACATAAACTCTTACTAACATAAATAAAAAAACAAACAAACAAAAGAAAAATACAACAATAACTCAGTTTCTCAAATTAGGTGCGGCCGAAAGGGCATGGGCTGAAGCAAAAGCTTATAAATGCCCACCCTGTACACCGTACACCCGTCATGACACTCACCTGTTTCCAATTAGGTGTTCTTTGAGCATTCATCAACTTTCCCAGTCTTTTGTTGCCCCGTCCCAACGTTTTTGAAACATGTTGCAGGCATCCATTTCAAAATGAGCAAATATTTGCACAAAGACAATAAAGTTTAGCAGTTTGAACATGTCTTTGTGGTTGTTGTCTTGTGGCCTGATGAACATATTTTATCCATAATCGAATTGTAATCAGCAAGTACCCTGCAAAAAGTATTAAAATATGATGTAAGAGGAAAGAGTGAAAATGTAAAAGTAGCAAATCATAGCCCTTGAGGTTGCCGTCATTTAACAGGTGAATGTCAGGCTCCGGAGAGGGTTTGTAACCATGCAGAGGGGTCTGATCTAAAGCAGTTTGCGTCGTCACACCCAGGAATGTGCATGAAACCTAACACCATATTACAGTGCAGACAGCAAGCATTATTGATAACATTTTGTTAATAACTGCTGGCCTTGAATTATAGCCTGCCTCCTTTAGGTACCAGGTCTGAGCACAGTTTGAATAAAATAAACACCCAGGCTTCTAATCAAGGAAATACTGTATCCACTTTCCTCGAATTGGCAAGTGTCAGTGCCGAATTTCATTTCGTACTTCTGTTGCAACTGGTCTATTCTATCTGGTACATGCGAGGGGTTTTTAATGGAAATACGTACATTGCGATGGGGTAAGACTTTCAGTCTGACGTGAGCGAAAATTTGTTATACAAAATCTGGTATATACAGTGTTTTTTACATGGAAAACCATAAAAGCATTGGGATTTTTGCTTTTGTGCGGTGAATTCGAGTATTTGATTCATACAATGACAGTTTAGGCGAGTTTTACTGTATGTGGCTGTAGCACTGAGAATCCTTCAGAATAATGGCACTATACAGACGTACGTGAGAGCAATGATTGTTTCACAGAGCGTAAGACATTTCTCAGTGGCCTTTAATGTCCACCATGGCCCAGACTTTTAGAGCATTGTAGTGTGAGTTTCAGAGGTATCACCGCACATTTACAGAAAATTTATAGCTCCAACAAAAGTGAACAGCTGGGACTCACACACGCCTGAAAAGACATTCCAGGCCCATTCACAAAAATTCCTTTGGGCCACTATTGCCACATGTGTTGTGATAGAGATGAAATGGCAGACAATTCCAACGCATAAGAGTAAATGATTACAGGTCAAATCTGACTAATGCAGCACAGAGCAAACTGTCCGCTTAACACACTGGGACACATCCAACCACAGTGGAGCATCTTCTGTACTACACATATGGTTGCAAGCCAAGTTGGTTAGTAAGTAACTCAGTGGATAGGAGCTGGGCTCCCAATATGCAGACCTGGATTTAATTCCCGGTCCTTGAACAAGACACTTCATCTGTTTTGTCCCCATCCAATATGCTGTAAATGGAAACTATCTTTGGAGTAATGGGATGGGCTGGAATCGATTGGAATTTGTACAGTGTATTTTGCTTCACTGAATGGATCTGGGAATAAGCAAGAGTATCAATGGACCTCAGGACAGCTGGACTGCTCTGTGTCTGCCTGATCCCGTCAGATCTCAGAAGCTATGCAGTGCAAGATCTAGTTAGTACTTGGATGGGAGACCTCTTTTAAACCCAAAGTGCTATATGTAGCAGAAATCGACATACTTGCCAGTCATTGCCAGTCCAGCTGTGGAGACGTACAGATGTAGTTATGGATCCCCAAAGACACAGTGTGATAGTTGCTGTCATCCAACAGCATACCAATCAACTTGTCCAAGTCCAGCAATTGCTCCAGAGGCTGTGGTGTTGGTGTGAATAGTGATGCGGAAAGGCCTGAGTGCTCTTCTTTTATGACCGCAATGCAGATGCCGCGCATGCACAATACAACCGCTGTTGCCGCAACACGTGCGTGATGCAGTCTCAATACATCTGTAATATTTCCATGATAATCGCAATGCGTACGACCCATTTCCTCAATACATGCGTGATACATCTGTGATTGTTCGTTATATATTCATTATACATTATTAATATATCCGTAATGCATACTGAGTAATCTGTCATTATTGGCCAATTTTGTTGCAGATGACAATGAACGCCCGACATTTTTATATTCAATTCATGCGCAACTCTCCCCAGTGGGACCGGGCCTTAACAGACAGATTGGGGCTGTGTCTGAGGTCCTGAGGAAATTATATCAGATCATTGTTGTAAAGAAAAAGCTGAGCCACAAGATGAGGCTATTGAGTTACAGGTCAAATCATGCTATCCTCATTTATGGTCATGACCCTTTGGCTGAAAGAGCAAGGTCGTGGATACAAGCTTTGGAAATGAGGATATCTGGGCTGATACTCAGGGACAGGGTGTAAAGCTTGAATATCCAGGAGGGACCTGGAGTAGAGCTGCTGCTACTTCACAACAATAGGAGCCAGCTGATCTGGTTCGAGCATCTGATGAGGATGCCCCTTGGTCATTCCCTAGGGAGGTCTTCCACGTCCAACTGGGATGAGGCCCCAGGAAATATTATATTTCCCAGTTGGTTTGGGAAAGCATGGGAATCCCCCCAGACAGAGCTAGAGGACTTTGCTGGAGATAGGACAGTGTGGGATGGGCTGCTTGGTCTGCTGCCACTGCGACCTGGATGAGCGGCAGATGGTAAATAAATGAATGAATCAATCAATAAACAAGTTCAAGGCCGTAGCTGTAAGAGTGTTGTGTAATAATTTTTTATGACTGGAATCATCAGCACCAGACAACATCATTGCCAACAAATATTAAGATAAATTATGTTATTATGGATGTGCCTGATGTTGTTATAGAAGATTCATATGGAATTGCTTCTGGTGTTGTGTTCTATTTAATAAGGAGGTCACATTTAGCAATATGGAAAAAAATGGGAAAACAATTATTTCCATGCATGACGAGTCTTGTGGAACAAAAACCAGTTTGTTGAGCTCACTGACATGAGACGTTTGTTGCAAGTGGCAGTGGAAAAACTAAGTGTTTATGACTGTAATTACTCTGACATCATAACTGTCATGTTATCAGCACAACATTGTGTTTATCTTGACAAACACTGGCTTCATCGCAAATTGTCTCATCTGATGTATGTACAAAAATATGTGCACATTCACTAACCAGTGAATAACAGTTCTTTTTTTTTAAAAATTCCAGTTACACAATGCCAAATGAATAATGCAGCATGAGGGCACAGTAAGCTCACATAACAAATCTAAAATACCACAGTCACTTCTGTTTAGCAGGACAACTTAACTGATAGCAGGAACTAGAGAAGGCACTCAGTAAATTACTGATCCATGCTTGTCATCACACTCTTGACCCACCGAACAAATATGTTACCTCCATCAATGAGGTTATACTGTAGTTTCATTGTTTTCTATCTATCTATCTATCTATCTATCTATCTATCTATCTATCTATCTATCTATCTATCTATCTATCTATCTATCTATCTATCTATCTATCTATCTATCTATCTATCTATCTATCTATCTATCTATCTATCTATCTATCTATCTATCTATCTATCTATCTATCTATCTGTAATCTTAGGATTACTGATGAATTTGGATCAGGATAAAAGATCAGGATTTGCCCCTTGATCCTGATTCCCTTAATCATGCTTTGATCTTGTAATTGGGATGGACAGATGGACACAAAAAAGGCAAAAAAAAAAAAAAAACCACAAACAAAAACATAAGCCCTGTCAAGGAAACAAAGCAGTTAACAATCAGGATGTAAGCGCAGTAAGGATGATCAATTATGAGCAATCAAAGCTCAACGATTAGAATAAAAATGACCAGGCTCAATCTTCAAACATCAGAATCAAACCTTATTGATCAGGATTAAAGATTACAATTAGCATTTATGGTCAAAGCTCAGTGATCACAAGCAAAGGTCATTGGTCAGGATCAATTGCCAGTAATCCAGATCAAACACCAGGATCAAAGGCCAACACTCAAGATCAAAGATAAATGCTCATGATCCCATGATTGTCCATTCATAGGTGATCTGGTGACTCCATCACTTATGAGTTTCAAGAAGTGGTAGTGCAAGATAAAGACCTGTGTATACCCAGGTTGGGCAAATATGGAGGATGGAGTAATGTAACAACAAAATGGAAAGAATGCAGCATGTTTTTTTGCTACGAGAGGATTTATTCACCTATCATGGGAGAATAGTGGATCTGAGAGGTTCTTTGAGGCAGTATATTCAGTTAATGAGGCTCATTGAGGCACTAATTTCAAGATGTTCAAAATTTAGCAACAACAGCATGGGGCAGTTTGTGTACGACGACTAACTGGGATTATAGAGGCATGTTTGTGGTGCAGTCAAGGCTACTAAAAGCCCATTATCTGAGCACCTGGCAGCTATGCGGGACCTGAGAGGCTCTATGCGCCGGATGCTGTATATAAAATAATTATTTTGTAGCAGATTAATCATTTTCTGTCAAACCTTGGATGTTGAAAACACCTCAAATTGCTTCTGAAATCACAGAGGACTGTTTCATCTTGATGCTTTTTTTGCTCTCTTTCCTGCTCCATGAGGAATGTATTTCACATCAACTTTAAGGTAATTATTTTTAATGTTTTCATAGCTTGGTAAAACAGTTGCATGTTCATTCCTAGCTGTAAAAGTATGTCTGTGATAGATTTAATATCTTGTTAATGGCTCAGATGAGCTCCGCTGTGTGTGTGCACTAACGCAATGACTTGCACTCAAAACAAGCATTTAGGCAGAACTCCAGCTCGTGAAAGAGTGATTTTGTAGTCAATAATGGACGAACACAAAGTTAAAAGTTGGATCACAGTGTCAAAGTGGCTGTGTGTTTAAAGTTGCAGAAGAAATAATGCCAGTGAAGCTGCGGGAAAGAACGCAGAGCTGTCCAGGAACACAGAACGAGAGCGCACAAAAGCGTGATTTTTCAGACATAACACAAAGTTAAAAGTTGTATCATGGGGATTGTAAGCCATGGAAGAAATAAGGAGTAAGTGGGTGTATATAATTAACATGGCCACCTCATTGTGGTGTCTTTTTTTTTGGAAGTGATCCACAGTTGCGGCAGCGTGCACTCACTTAGTCCGGAATCGTTTTTGGACTACTTTTAAAAAATGTGACAACATCTTGAATGAATGCTGTGAATTGAAAACCCACACTTTAAAGGGACCAAGTGTGGGAGGGCTGGAGCTTTGGAGCTTATCATGGTGCTACATGGATCATATGTGGCTTGCCATGGATCATATGCGGCGCCACGAGCCACTCGAGGCTGGATGGGGCTCAAATGACAGGTCGGTCATGGCTACTAGAGGCACATGTGAGGTAAAGAGAGGCACACAGAGGCACCTTAGTAGCGGATACGTGACGGCTTAAAATGTGGATCATTCTTCAAATAATCGCTGACGCATCCATGTGTGGCTCAATATTCATGGCTTATTATTCGGTGGGACCAAGGCTTAAGGCTCTTCATGAACTCACTGACAGGGATACATCCAACACCAAAAGAAGGATCTGGTCTGACAAAGCAGCTGCCACTCTCTGCATACACCAACGATTGTGGCACTGTAGCAAACATTGGTGTATCCATCCACAGAGGTCTGGCCACTTTCAGATCTTTGCACTTTAGACAGAGTAGCCACTGCAATATGGAGTTTTTCCAAGCTCTCTCAACAGCAGTGGAAGATGGTCATCTTTACTGAAAGAATGGATAAGGTGCCTCAGATTAGGATCTGGGCACCGCAGTGAAGTGGACTGCTCCTCTGCAGTGTACCAGCTGCCATCCTCCAAAGACGAGATCCATGGTACAATCCTGTGGTTTCTTCTTGTCCAGAGATGAGGCTTCAGTCAGCTTTCCCGCATTCCCTTCATATTACGTAAGTGTGACCACCTGACAGAAGACAGCTGCAGTTACTCCCATTGAGAGCTGAACAAGAATTTTTTTTCAGCTTTTAGGTTTACAAGGTATTTTTGTGGCGGCTGAAGGGCTAATGCTGCCATCAACACCAAAAAAGGATTACCTGTTGGTTGTAGGATCACCTACAGTTCCCAGAGGGAGAGACTTTACCCAGGGTACACATTCATAAAACATATTACACAATGCCACGTGAGAAACATACAATACATAAAACAAAACACACATAAAAGCATACAACATAAAAACGTAAAAGCATGATGGCCGATGATTCACAAGGAGCTCTTTTGCCCTTTGATAGTTCTTGTTTTTCATCCTGTTGAGTGTCAACTCCCAGTAAGGGAGTTTATACTCCAACCACCTGTCTGTGCAGCAGGTTGGGTTACAATTTTACCACTGGCAGGATCAATGCTGGTTCAATCCTGACACAATCATTGATTCAACTGGTGATTGCAGCACTTGAGAAGCTGAGTGAGGAGTCAGAATGCATGGGTTTATGATGGTCCTGAAGACAGAGATCCAGACATGTATGTATCATGCTTAGTCAGTCATCATGTTGCAGTGTAACATATGTCACATGTCATAGAATCCAATGGATGTTGACCTTGTTTGAACTTTACTTTAGAGACTAAGCATTCAACACTGTCAAAACTATTCCATTTATTAATCCCATTAGCACAACCAATAATTTGCATCGCTTTTTACCAAAATTGAAGGAACTTTAACTTTTGACCCATGTACAAACTGAAACTGACCTTTGTCAACATTTTTGCTGTTTTTACATCACAACGCATGAACATTCAGTCATAGACAGTCCAAACTATACCTTTTTGGTATTGTTATGATCAGACAAATAATGTAGTATAGTTTTCAATTTGATTGGAGCATTTTTAATTTTGACCCCTATATAATTATTCAATTGACCCCTACCTGGCCACCTATTGAAAATTAAAGTGGCTCATCATTTTTTTCAAAGAGTAATGTCTAAGGAGTATTTGTGCCGACTTTGGTGCTTGTATCACCATTTGCAGGATTGTTTCAGTTATCTGCTGCATGAAGTGACAAGGACCATAGTAATGGGAAAAGGCAATGCTTTCCATAAAGCAGGCTAATCTTTAAGTCTATTAAACTTAGTTAACTACGGTTAGTCACCCAACATTATCTGTCTAATCACCATTTGTTTCTGGGTTGGTTGTTGTCATGAACTATCCAGCTTTTGTTTCGTTAACTGGCTTTATTAACATTTATGGAAAAAAACAAACAAACTGCAGAATGACATGCTTAGCTCTTAGCCTAGCAGTTATTCTTCTACACTCCCATCAAGCCTTTTTTGTGCACACAATGCTGCTCAGCGTAACAGTGACGCCGGTGGCTATTGTGAGAACTTTCACAAACACATCATGGCAGTCGTCTGCTGCAACCATGGCCAAAAGCGAAGGAAGTTCTCCTTTTGGAGGAATACTAGCGACACAGGAGAGCTCTTGAGTGTTCCATCAAATGGTGGTATATGATAACCGCCATTTTTTGAGGTAAGACACTCAAGTATTGTCAGCTAAAATAAGATTAGCCTCCTCTATACCAGGCTAAAAACTTCAGTCAGGTAACGCAAAACTTTAGCCAACTAAGCACTTTGTGCAACGACTAACGTAAAAAAAAAAGAGTTTATTCGACTAAATAAGTTTAGCCTGCTTTATGAAACCGGACCCTGGTTGCATAAGATAGCTGGCTACTTTCAGGATGTGGGGATGTACCAGTTCTCTGCTTGGATGGGACCCAAGGAGATTCCATGTTGTGTCAGATGACCTGATTTCATGTGTTCTGACCTGGTTTACCTTTGATCGTGTCATGGGTTACAGTTTTTTCTTCTTATGATTAGATAAACAGATTGAGGATTTTGCACTTTCAGTTGTGTGCTACTGCATGCTTCTGGGGTGACATCTGTGCACTACACTAGTCTCCAACAACTTCTTACTTTAAACTGGTTGTACATTGAATGTTAACTTTTCCATCAGTCCCTGTTTGGAAAATAAAAAATCGAACATACATGTTTTGATAACTCGTGCAGATGAGGGGACAAGAAGAAAACTACATAGAGAAAATTACTGTGGTTTGTTTTATCCAACCCATGACCTTCTTGCTGTGAGGCAACTTAACAAGAGATGGCCTGGCTGGCTGTACTCAGTAATGTGTACTGTAACGGGCACAGGTGCATACACCACCTTACATGGTAACCATATAAGCTGCACACATGATCACCACCAGGTAGGCAGACCCGTGTGCTTAAGGACATCGGGGGCTTATGGTTTATTCTGACTAGGTGGGAGTGCATGCCAGAGAAAAGGCTTTATTGTATCCATGTTCTGAACAAGCATACTTTTCCCACAGAGCTAAATCACACAAATACGCACGCGTGCACACAGACTTACCCTTGCTTACGTTTTTCCCACAGTGCTCGGTACTCCCGGGGAAGTAAATTGCGGTAATCCAGGCCAGCGGACTCAGACACAGCAATTACACTACAGCGAACAACTTGGGAGCTCACTCTCTTATACACGCACACACACACATTTGCTATACAATACTGTATGCACAGATGCATTTAGCATTAAAACATATTTGCCATTGTTTCTTGTACCTCTGTCATAAGTACTGAAATACAAATACAAGCACAAACATTAGTAATACTTACATAAAAACACACACAGCACACATGCTGTGATGAGTAGCCATCCGCCTGTCAACGCTGCTGCAAATTAAATGACATCAAACACCGGTGAGCACAGGCTTAGACATGTAGGGGACACAGTCTCACTGGAGTAGAGGAGGAGGAGGAGAAGGAAGAGGACCTGGGGGTGCAAGACAGAGAGAGAAGAACATGATGAAAATTCAAAAACATGAAAGAAGGTGGGAAGAGAGCAACTGGCATCATGAAACACATGGTAAAAATCACTGGCACAGGTAAGGGTGCAAATTAGAAGTAGAAATCGGGGGGGGTAAAGTGCGAGGCCCGCAGGGCCGAAGCCCATAGGCCGGGGGTCTGGGGCTGCTTTAGGCCCCCAGAAGCCAACGGTTTCTAGATAAGCTCAGATGCATTCTGAGTATCCAGAACAGTAATTTTAATGTTTTGAGAAGACCATAAAGTGGACACCATTTGACTTATGCAATTTGAAACTGTGGATATAAGTACTTTATTCTGAGAATAGCCAGCATTGTTTTTATTAGCATCCTATGTAAATAAGGTATCACTACATGTGTAGAACTCAAAAAGAATGATAGGTTGAGTTTTCATAAAAAAAAAACAGCTGCAATGTGGTAAAATGTATTCATAAATATGAAAGAACAGGCTCTTAATAATTATTAACTATCACATACTGTATTTTTTTCTCAAGATTTGTTTTTGCATAAGTTTGAAAAAACAACACATCATAAGTTTAGGAAAAATTACTTATCATGAATTAAATTTTTGAAGTGGCACTAATGACAAAACTCATACTGAGCATAATTTTGCTTGCATAGACTGATTTTGGAGATCAAGCAATAATTGCAGATGGGCTTTCTGAGGTCCCAGATAGCTTTTCTGATTTCCTTTTCTAACTTTCAGAATTTAGTAAATTAGCATATGGTCCATTGATACTTATGTGTAGACACTAGTCCCTAGAGGCAACTATTTTTGGTTTCAAATCTGGGCAAATGCAGTCCCAGAAAATTCAGAATGTGACAAACAAGAAACAGGTGTTGTAAACAAGTCAATGCTGCTAAAAATACAAACTTGCAGAAACAAAGATACTATTCTGACATGGTTTTGCACATAAGACTGACATAGCATGTTTCAAGTACACACATATATGTCAGAAGGTGTGGGGGAAATACCATATTCTGTTCCCCCTGGTTGAAAAGGTGGGGGGGGGCATGCTCCCCTATCCCCCACCAAATTGCGCCCATGGCCACAGGCTGTGTTGGCAAAGTAACTTTGGAAAGTTACTTCAGTAGTTACGTTATACAGTTACTTCATTAGCAGCTGCGGAATTTCAATTTTCAATTTCAATTTATTTTCACTTATATAGCACCAAATCACAACAGAGCTGCCTCAGAGTGCTTCACACAGGTAAGGTCTAACCTTACCAACCCCCAGAGCAGCAATGGTAAGGAAAAACTCTCTCTGAGGAAGAAACCTCAAGCAGACCAGACTCAAAGGGGTGATCCTCTGCTTTGGCCAGGCTACAAACATAAATTACAGAACAATTCATGGACGAATATACAAGAAATGCTATTGCCGCACAGGACAGGAGGGTCGCCAACACAAACACAACTCCCATCTCTGGATGGAGCTGCACCTTAAACAGAGAGAAAAAACAGAATCAGGCATCAGAAGACAAAAAATACTCTATAATTTGCCAGCATTAAACAAGAAGAAAAACAGAAGAAATACTAAGGTGAGCGCCGGCTACTAGCCCTAAACTTTACTAAAAGACCCAGAATTTAGGTAAAATTGAGGCTGCAGCCCGCTCCAATTACTAATAAATGAATTAAAAGAGTAAAAAGCATAAAACAAAGCTGTACCAGTATGCTAGCCATATGAAAGGGAAAATAAGTGCGTCTTAAGTCTGGACTTGAAAATCTCCACAGAATCTGACTGTTTTATTGATGCAGGGAGATCATTCCACAGAACAGAGGCACGATAAGAGAAAGCTCTGTGACCCGCAGACTTCTTATTCACCTTAGGGACACAAAGTAGTCCTGTACCCTGAGAACGTAAAGCCCGGGCCGGTACGTAAGGTTTAATTAGGTCAGCTAGGTAGGAAGGAGCCAGTCCATGAATAATTTTATAGGTTAGTAGCAGAACCTTCAAATCTGATCTCACTGGGACAGGAAGCCAGTGAAGAGATGCCAAAATGGGTGTAATGTGGTCAAACTTTCTGCTTCGTGTCAAAAGTCTGGCTGCAGCATTTTGAACCAATTGGAGACCCCTAATGCTAGACTGCGGTAAACCAGAAAACAGAACATTGCAATAGTCCAATCTAGAAGAGATAAATGCATGGATCAGGGTCTCAGCATCAGCCATAGACAGGATGGGACGAATCTTCGCTATATTTCGCGGGTGGAAGAAAGCAGTCCTAGTAATACTTCTAATGTGGAGGCCAAAGGATTCCAAAGGATTCCAAAGGCCAAAGGATCGCCATAATGATTTATAAGGTTGTTGTTCCACTAAACACGGCAGCAAAACTGTAAACTTAATAAGTGAGTGATCAGACACCACTGATGTAAGAGGCATGATGTCAATATTCGTGACAGCAATCCCACGTGCGAGAACCAGATCCAGGGTATTTCCACTAATGTGCGTCGAATCCCGAATGCAGACATGCAACCGGGCACCAAGCCCTACGGGGCTTCCTCCGCCTAGCCACAGTCCGAAAACCGTCCTCCACAGCCGGCGTTTCTAAGATGATGCTAATGGGCTCGCTAGCCGGCCCAACACTGACCTCATCTGGAGTGAGCGTAACATCTAACTCCACTGAGCTAAGAAGCTGCTCTAACTTACGGACACGGCTCTCTAAGAGACCCACCCTATCTTCCAACATCACGCAGGATTTACGGAGGGTGTAAAGTAGGATTTGTAGTGTACTTTGTGCACTAAGAATTCAAGAATGTAGCCAAGCAAACACGAGCTAACCAATAATGGATAAGCTAACCACTCCTAAGGCTGACACAGATGGAAATAAATGAATTAAAATTCACAGCAGTTACACTGAAAAACTAACAGAATTATTAAACAGATAAAAAAGCAGCAGCTATAAAAATAACGACAGGGGGAGGGGAGGAGTCAACCTAGCTAGCGAGAAAAAAAAGGAATGTAATTAATAAAGTAACTCATAATCTAATTTGGTTATTTTTAAGATTTAGTACTCAGAAAAGTAACTATTAGTCACTTACTTTACTTACAGTTACTTTGCTGATTAGTCAATCTTAAGAGTAACCAAGTTAGATTACTAATTACCTTATTAGTTACATTACTTATTAGTTGCAAGTTTTCAGAAGATTCTAAAAAAGTAATTGTATAAAGCTGCTAATGAAGTAACTACATAAAGTAACTGTATAAAGCAACTAAAAAAGTAACTTGTCAAAGTTAATTTCACAACATTGGCCACAGGATAACAACAAGCCTAGAGGCTAATTAAGATACAGTGGCATGCAAAAGTATTCATACTCCTTGGTATTTCATGCATTTTTTATGTCATTTCAAATGCAAAAGTAAATCAGGCTTCTCAATATAAAAATTTCTAAAATTATCTTCCTTACACTCAAACTTAAAGTAAATCTCTACAACTTGATATAAATTAATTAAAATATAAAAGCCAAGATGATGTGGTGCAAAAGTAATGAGCCCCATTGGTATAATACCTTTAAATAATCAGTTTAATTGCCGCTTTTTTTTCTGACAAGTCAGGGGATGGATACATGAACATTTCCAAGTTACTGAATATGTCTTGAAGAAATACAAACAGTATGGCACTCTATGGTAAATCTGTGTGGAGTAGACAGTTCTCAAAAAGTGAGTGATTGTGCAAGAAGGAGAAGAGTGAGGAAAGCCACCAAGACACCCAGACAACCCAGAAGAAGTTATAGGCTTCTGTGGGTGTGATTGGAGAAATTGTCCATAGTGCGTTTTGTATCCCGTTATACAGCTTCATGATGAAGTGGTACAGAGGAGGGTTTTCTTTCACCAATACATTAAATCTAGGCTTTCACCTCAGATGTACCTTCTGGCAAATTGTAGCTGAACTTTCAGGTCTTCTTTTGAAGAAAATTTGTCCCAATCAGGAACATTTGCTGTGCAGGCAACCTAAATTCAGACACACTTCAAAAACTTCCAGTGATGAGCTGAACACCATGAAGTCCAGCCAGAAGAAAACATCTCAGCTCTTCAAAATGGGAGAAAAGTGTCTTCAACAACTCCACCAGAGGTCAAAGCTGCAGAAGAGACCTTCAGCTGGTTAAATGTCCCAAGAATCCAGCAAACACCTGCTTCTACTAAATAAAAGGCTCTTTAAACAGCAACTATTTTATTATTTTTTTAAAAGCTGTTTCATTTTATATTTTAACAATAAATGAATGGATCAATAAAAAAATGGCCACAAAATCAAGGATGAACAGTAGAAACATGATGCACCTGAGCTCAAGTTTGAGCTTCATGGCAAATGGTGTGGGTAACACTTTATATTAACTGTACGCTATAAAGCATTAGTAAAGCATTTATAGAGTGTAAGTAAATGATTAAGTAAGTACTTGTAAAACATTTACAAAGCATTCTTTTTTTATTAGCTACTCACTGGTAAGAATATAAATAGATGGCTTAATAATTATTAATAACAAAACATGTCATGTCTTTATAAAACATTTCTAAATATTTTTTTAATTCTCTATAAACCATTTAAGAAGAGTTGATCATTAATAGTTCATCATTTACAAACGTAAAATCAGACACTATTCATTAGTGCTAAAAATATTTTACAAATCATATTTTTATTGTCTTTACATTTTTTCCTCACAAATGATTAAGACTTTACTAAGCATTAATAAACCATTAGTTGGTGCTCAATGTATCAGTTATAACATTTGTAAAGATTGCATTAACTACTTGTCCTTATTCCTCAATACTTTATGTATCATTTGTTAATAATGTACAAAGCTCAAGTCTCTTTCCCCATCACTGTAAGTATGTAGTTTTAAAAACTTTATCTATGTACAAATTCTTCTTTCAATGTACAAATAAGCTTTAACTGAGCATTAGTTAAGCATTTGTAATATCCTTGTGGTGATTAAATTTGTTTTATAACTCATTCAGTCTCAAACAGTTGACTAATTCACTTTTATATGTCCATTTATAAATGCTTATCAATGTGTTAGTAAATTTAAAAATACTATTATAAAGCCTTTACAAGCTGTTAGTAAAGTACTTGGTGTGAGTTTAACTAAAGTGATAGTTAAATTTGTTTTATAACTCATTTGTATATGCTTAATATATATTTGAATCACAGTCTCAAACAGTTGACCATTCACTTTTATATGACCATTTATAAATGCTTATCAACGCGTTAGTAAACTTAAAAATACTATTATAAAGCCTTTACAAGCTGTTAGTGAAGTATCTGGTGTGAGCTTAACTAAAGTGCTAGTTAAATTTGCATTATAACTCATTTGTTGATGCTATTTATATGTGTTAAGCAGAGTCACCAACAGCTGACCAATTCACTTTTATATATTCATTCATAAATACTTATCAATGCATATTTTGTTTTGAGGAATTGGCATGGCGGTATTAGACGAGGCGTGCGGGTTCATTCGTTGAGAAATGTTAAAGTGATATTCGGTTAGGAGGTGGTGTCGATTTGCGAGTAACTGCGCCACCATTAGTTGCTAACCGATAGCTAAACGTGGGTTCAGAATGGGTCGCCATTACCTGCTAAGTGACAGCGGCTAATCGGCTAAGTGGTATTAAAAAACTAACGAGGTTTTACATTCAATTATATAAATTCACATTGATCAAGCCGATAGCCTCTTGGACAGAAATAAAGTATCCTCTTGATGATTTTCAACCTTAGAATACGTTGTTAGATTTGGTATGACAACGGTTAGCCAATGCAGCTTTAACCTAGCTTTTGCTAACACTTACGCATGTAACCAATTAACCATTGTTTTCGGTGAAGTGTCCACTGAAAGTGTGCGTGAGAACGCCAGTGATTAAGTAACATTAGTCCATACGGTCCAAAAGAAGGTTAAAACCAATTTTTCATTTTAATCTTTTCCTCGGACACACGTTGACAAAGAGAACAGAATCAGGAAGTGTCGTAGGACATCTTTCTAGCCATTTTAATTTGTTGAACAATAGTGTGAGCTGCTGCTTAAATCTTAAATAACTCAGGGGCACTATAATGTTATCATTTTCTCTGTCTATTTAGCTGTGAGCCGCTGGGTCTATTCTTTAGAGAGGAGCATTTCATGACGTACATCACACTTCTGTCCCTCACGCTGCCTGTCTGCAAGGTTTAAACCGCTAACATGCTCGCCAAAATGAAAATCAACATGCTGTTACGCTCGCATAATACGAGCAGGAGCAAAAATACACGCAGTCAGGAATATGCATGGATAAACACACCCGTGTGAACACACATACACACACACACACACTCACACACATACACACAAGCTGCCAGCACAGTGAGAGAGAGACAGAGACAAGATATGATGTGTGACAAGAAGAGCTGCCTTCAGATCTGCATATAGATTAGATTAGACAGAATTTTATTGATTCTTGGGAAGACTCCCTCAGGGAAATTGAGGTTCAAGCAGCATTCTATAGCAGCACACAGGGTAAGAATAACGCAGAATAATGAAAAAACAAAACAAAAACAATTTGCAAATATAAATATAAATGTAAGTCCCTTCGGCTGCCCCCTTGTTTACACTCGGGGTCGCCACAGCAAATGCAAGGTGGATCTGCATGTTGAATTGGCACAGGTTCTACGCCGGATGCTCTTCCTGACGCAACTCCACATTGCATGGAGAAATGTGGCAGGGGTGGGATTTGAACCTGGAACCTTCTCAACTGAAACCGAGTGCATTAACCACTTGACCACCACCCCTGCCTCCCTGCCACACACATATAAATAGCAGGCATACTGATCAATGCTGGTTTACTGGCTACTACTGTTCCTCTCCTTCCTGTCCCCTGTCTTCCCGCTGCTCCTCCTCCCACTGAGTGAGAAGTTGTACAGTCTGACGGAGGCATGTGGAGATTAATTGATACAAATCGGTATCTACATATAAACGTGCGTGATGCGAGTGTATCGATTCATTCAGTGTGCATTGATTCAATTGACGGGGGAAATGACGATGCATCGGTCACTGCGTGCTTACATCAATTTTTTTCCAAGGCACATTGAATGCATCACGGATGGAAGCCTGAAAGTATATTTCCCGCGACAACAGCAGCAAGCATCTAAAACATTTAAATCAGGTGTTTGGAAATACTTTAGCTTTTTTAAAAAAGAATGGAAACTTGACAAGACGCAGGTCATTTGTAACGAATGTCGTACTGCTAAACCTTACACTGGCAGTACGACAAATTTAGGGACTCACTTGAAGAGAAAGCACGGTGTTGATATGGTTGCCAGTGGTTTCCCTAACCTGAATTCATCTGAGACAGATTGTAAACTGAGCTCCAGCAGCTCTGGTGAGAAAAGCATCTCAAATGACTTTGGCCAAGGCGTGGCAGCAACCTCTACCCGTGCTAAAGCCATAACTGACACCATCTCCTACTTCATTTGTAAAGACATCTGGCCTTATAGAGTTGTAGAAAATGAGGACTTCAGACAACTCCTCCACACAATAGAACCCAGGTACAAAATACCAGATAGGTCAATCTTTACCGACAAACACATCCCTGCTGTATACAATAGATGAAAAAGTGAGATTATTGAGTCGCTGAGCACTGCCCAAAGAGTTGCACTCACAGTGGATGGCTGGACGTCTTGTGCCACTGACTCGTACATCCCAGTGACAGCACAGCATATTGATGAGGAGTGGGAAATGCAAAATGCTGTTCTACAGACCAGAGTGTTCCACGAGGTCCACACAGGAATAAAACTGGCAGAATTACTGAGTGATGTTTGCCGCGAGTGGAATAGTGGTGATAAGAAGCCTGCCTTGGTCATGGACAATGCACAAAATATGACACTGGCTGGTACAGGTGCAGAAATGAAGTTGCATGTGTGTAATCTGTCCCTGCAAAAAGCTCCGAATGTGAGCACAGTGTCAAATCTCCTGGTGAAAATAAGGAAGGTGGTAAGATTTTTTCACAAAAGCTCCAAAGCATGTGATGCCCTCTATGACCAGCAGACCAGCTTGAACCTGAAATGCCACAAGGTAATGCATGATGTTCCACAAGATGGGATAGTTCCATGGAGATGTTGGAGCATTTTTGGGAACAGCAGCCTGCTGTGGCACTGGCAGTAAGGAAAGTCAAGCCAACCCAGGGAGAAGGCCCGCCTTGCCTCACAGAGGATGAGATGACACTGATCCCAGAAATTGTTCAACTGATGACCCCCTTGAAATTGGCAACCATGCTCCTCAGCAAGGAAAAAAAAAAGAACACTATCTCCATCACTGCCCCAATACTGGCCAAACTGCGGGTGGATTTTCAGCCAGATGACAGTGATCCACCAGTCATTGTTGAGATGAATGAGAAATTCAGACAGGACTTTGAATCCCGTTACACCTATATCCAAGACCTCCGCAACAGTACCTCAGCTCTTTATCCCCACTTCAAAGACCTGGAATTCCTGGATGATGACAACACTATGAGGACATGATATTCCTGGAAATACAACCCCAGTTCCAATGAAGTTGGGACGTTGTGTGAAATGCAAATAAAAACAGAATACAATGATTTGTAAATCCTCTTCAACCTATATTCAATTGAATACACCACAAAGACAAGATATTTAATGTTCAAACTGATAAACTTAATTGTTTTTGTGCAAATATTTGCTCATTTTGAAATGGATGCCTGCAACACATTTCAAAAAAGGTGTGACAGTGGTATGTTTACCATTGTGTTACATCACCTTTCCTTCTAACAACACTCAATAAGTGTTTGGGAACTGAGGACACTAATTCTGATTGTCATGACTGGGTATAAAAGGAGCATCCCCAAAAGGCTCAGCCATTTACAAGCAAAGATGGGGCAAGGGTCACCACTTTGTGAACAACTGTGTGAAAAAAATAGCCAAAGTTTAAGAACAATGTTTCTCAACATTCAATTGCAATTTAGGGATTCCATCATCTACAGTCCATAATATAATCAGAAGAATCAGAGAATCTGGAGAACTTTCTACACATAAGCTGCAAGGCCGAAAACCAATATTGAATGCCCGTGACCTCAGGTGGCACTGCAGTAAAAACTGACATCACTGTGTAAAGGATCTTACCACATGGACTCAGGAACACTTCAGAAAAACATTGTCAATTAACACAGTTCGTTGCTACATCTACAAGTGCAAGTTAAAACTCTACCATGCAAAGCAAAAGTCATACATCAACAACATCTGGAAATGCCGCCGCTTTCTCTGGGCCTGAACTCATTTGAAATGGACATACGCAAAGTGGAAAAGTGTGCTGTGGTCTGATGAGTCCACATTTCAAATTTGGAAATCATGTGGTGTATTCAATTGAATATAAATTGAAGATGATTTGCAAATCATTCTGTTTTTATTTACATTTCACACAATGTCCCAACTTCACTGGAATTGGGGCTGTAACAGCAGAAGTGGAGAATATGGTAAGAAACAGAATACGCTCAGTATGTTGTAATTAGTGTCTCTGTCTCACTCTGTTTTCTCTCACTTCACTTTTTTTGTTTTAGGTAATGCCCGTTGCCAGGAAGCCCAGCATGGTCAGCGCCTGTGTGTGCACAGACAACCCCTGGCTGCTTGCCATATTGTGCTCTGGGCCGGCCACAGTTCTGCGGCTGTGCGCAGCTCCCGTAACACTAGCCTTGGAAAATGGAATCAGCTTATGAGCCAATTATCGTCGCTTGCAAGTAAATCATCACGTTCCTGGAATATACGCTGATGTCAGATTGCACCATTTGCAAGGTCCTCTAACTACACTAATGCAGCCATTGTTCATGCCATTTTACTTTGCACATGCTTTTATGTCCACCCATATAATTGCAAACATGTGGGTGTGTTAATTGCTCATTAGTGTGTCACTGATGTGCACATCACTCTGATGACTTATTGTTTTCACACTATTAACAGTGTCTCAGCATCACTTGTACATGTTGGCAGTGGACCAATAGCTGTAGAAATGTGCATACACCAACCATGATTTTTAAGTAATACACTGTACATTTCAACGGTCATTTAACTTTTGATACATCTGAACATTGGCATGGAGATGGACGTACAACACGTTTTTGTGCATTCGCACACTTTGTACATGAAGCTTCTGGTGATATGAGAGCCTTAAGCCTGGGTCCCACCGAGTAATGAAGGGTGAATAATGAGCCAGGAAGTATGTTTTCTTTGCTACGAGAGGGTTTCTTCAACTATCGTGGGAGTTTTGTGGCTCTGAGTGGCTCTTAGAGGCATTAGCTTCAGTTAACATGGCTCCTCTCTAAGCGTAGCAGTAATTTTAAGAAGTTCAAAATTTAGCAACAACAGCATGGGGCAGTTCGTGTACGAGTTACTGCGACGACTTAGAGGCATGCGCGTGGTGCTTACGAGGCTGCTAAAAGCCTATTATCCGTGCGCCTGGCACCTATGCAGGACCTGAGAGGCTACATTTGGAGCGGCTGCCCTCTTGCTCACACAATTCCACTTGCTCTGTGCGCTCGACGCTGTATATAAAATAATTATTTTGTAGCAGATTAAGAATTTTTTGCCAAATCTTGGATGCTGAAAATACCTCTAATCACTTCTGGAATCACAGAGGACTGTTTCATCTAGACACTTTTTTCCTCTCTTTCCTGTTCCATATGGAATGTATTTTGAACAGCTTAAGGGAACTATTTTTAATGTTTTAATAGCTTGATAAAATAGTTCCTAGCTGTTAAGGTATGTTTATGGTTGATTTAATATCTTGTTAATGGATCATATGAGCCCCGCTGTGTGTGCGCACTGACACAGTGACTCATCACACTCCAAATGAACATTTAGGCAGAACGCCAGCTCACAAAAGAGTGATTTTTCAGTCAATAATGGATGAACACAAAGTTAAATTTTAGATGCCTGTGTGAAAGTGCGTGTGTGTTTAAAGCCGCGGAACAAATAACTCCAGTGAAGCCGTGAAAACAGCACAGAGCTGTGCAGCCAGACAGAAGGAGAGCGCGCAAAAGACCGATTCCGAAGACATAACACAAAGTTAAAAGCTGTATCACAGTGACTTGTAAGCTGCGGAAGAAATAAAGAATTTTTTTTTTTGAAAGTGGTCCACATGAGTTGCAGTAATTAAAGCGGCCACCTTATTGTGTATGCAGAAAAGCAGCATGCGCATGCAAAAGAGCAATTTTGCAGAAATAAATGGATGAACACAAAGTTAAAAGTGGGATCACAGTGTGAAAATGACTGTGTTTAAACCAGGGAAAAAATAAAGCCAGCAAGCCACAGATGGAAAGGAAGCCAGTGAGAAGGAGCACAGAGGTGGTTGTCCACGAATGGACAGCAGCGTGCGCGCAAAAGAGCGATTTTGCAGAAATAAATGGACAAACATAAAGTTTAAAGTGGGATCATGGTGTGTGTGTTTAAAGCCAGGGAAAAAATAAAGCCATCGAGCTACGGAGCCAGCAAGGAGCACAGAGGCGGCTGTCCAGGAACCTTTGGTTCGGTTCTAGCTGGTCTGCTGCATTACAGGTGGACATCAGCCTGGCACACAGCACACAACCGCGGGACTGTACTGGAGCAACTATTTTTGGACTGCATTTAAAAAATGTGACATCTTTAAATGCTGCTGTGAATCTGTGAATTGAAAATCCACACTTTAAAGGGGCCAGGTGTGGGAGGGCTGGAGGTTTGGACCAAACCCATCATGCCTAAATGCGCGCCAACATTGCATTATCATGGTGCCTTCACAACACTACATGGCTTATTGTGGCTGATGCGAGCCATTCGAGGCTCTAATGACAGGTCGGTCGTGGCTCACTGGAGGCTGTTACATGACACATGCATGGTACAGAGAGGCACCTAGAGACACCTTAGTAGCAGATATGTGATAGATGAAAACGTGGGTCATTCTTTGAATAATCGCTGACACACCTATGCATGGCTCATTATTCATGGTTTATTATTCGGTGGGACCCAGGCTGTAGAGCTCACAAGTTCTGACATTATTTCTTCCATTGTTCCATTGGTCAGCACAGTACCACATCCACTACATTTCTGTTCCTGTTTCATGTTAACTGTTTGTCCACGGTGACATTGGTGTGTGTTTAGGTGAATATGAGGCATCATTCTAAAACACTTTGAACCTCTGATTCCGGATGGAAAAGCGCTATATAAATGCAGTCCATTTACCACGGGATCTTTTCTTTTGTCATTCTGTGTTGTATGTCTTTGCTAATGTTAGGGCAAGGCAGCAGCCAAAGGGACTTACTTTAGACTGTTGATTTCAAAATTATAGTCATTATTCAAATACACGTGTCAGCCAGCCATAAGGGAGCAGCACACGGTATCCTGACTGGTTTGTGAAAAAGGTCCCAAACCAACACAAAATTTGTGTACCTTTCTGCCGTGTCACTTCGACAACTGTGCAGTCTTGTGATAGCTGGCCAGACTAAGTAGCTATTGTTTGCAGTAACATCACTTAACCCAGTGTATTCGTTTATTCAAGGCTCATCTTGACATTGATTCACCCAATTTACACCAATACACACAAGCCAAAAACAACAAAAATATATCACAGTGGCATATTTATTTACCTTAATAATGATAGTTTTTGGGGAGGTGATAGTCTAGTGGTTAAGACATTGGCCTTAAGACCAGAAGATCCTTGTTTCAAATCCCAGTTTGACTAGAAAATCACTGAAGGCCCTGGGTCAAGGTCTTATCCCCTCTGTTGGTCTTATGCCCTATTGCTCCTGGCGTGTAGTGAGCGCTTTTTATGGCAGCACCCAGTGGTGGGCACAGCTAACCAAAAAGTTAGCTTCAATAACTGGTAATCAGCTAGCAGAAATTTTATTTTATTTTTTTACGCTAAACCGATAAACTCACTAAAAACTTATTGGAAGCTACAGATAACCGACAACTTTCAATATTGCCTCAAATACGCTCTCAGCTACTAAGAAGCTGATTTTGAGTTTAAACACCACCAAAGCTTCTAATAGAACCAATGGTGCTCACAAACCCAAACAGCCAGCACTTCTGTCTTTGTGCACCATGTGCCCTGTGCCCTGTGCCCTGTGCCCTGTGCCCTGTGCCCTGTGCCCTGCTGAAGGAAAGCATCATTTATCCTGACAGGTTGCAGTGGTCTAGCGATGAGGCAGAGGTCTTGAAATGGGAAGCAGGTTTGAATTATGGTTTTGCTTCATAAATAAAATTATTCTGGACAGAATAACTACATTAATGTAAACTCTTAAAATGTACAAAGTGATATATAACATATATACATATATTAATTTAAAAATAATGCACTAATACTGAAGATTTGAACATTAACACACAGATGCCCAGAGGGGATTATGGGTAAACTAAGCCTCCGCTCTTACTGATTGGTTGATTCATTCATTCTATGTAAAAATGAACACAAGGGAATCAATGTAACATGTTGGTGTTTACAAATAAATGTGCTTATGTAAAATATGTCATTTTTTCATTTGTATAAAAAAAAAGAAAGAAATTTTCAAGATCCCGCTAGACAGCGCCTAAACGCACGCGTGATGACAACTCTATCCAGTTAGGGAGATAAGGTTTCTTTCAATAATAAGAACGGTCAAAAGACTTTCTTGTGTGTGGTTGGAATTGTGTGGCGATAAGAACTGCCATTTGAATGCTTGAATAACGATGTCAGTCACACAAAGAAATCAAATAATAGTGAAAATATGTTCGATGCGGTGTCATAATGCATCAATCAGTTGCTCTGTGAGGTGTCATAACATCCGATTTGTTAGCGGCTCCGTGCGGTGTCATAACAAATCAATCAGTCGCTCCGTGAGGTGTCATAACATCAAGCCTGGTTCACATGGCAAGATAATTAGGCCGATATCGGACCCGATCTTCCCCTTCCGACAATCTTAAGGACGCCCTGACAATCGTGATGACACTAAATATAATCTTATCAGATATTCCTGCTGTGTGTGGTGTGTTACGAAGGACGTGAGGAGCTAAATGTGACATGCAGCCAATCAGAAAGCGAGGTGTTTGACCTGGGAATGTTGGTGTGTGAAATCTGTTCGTGTGTGTTGTTTCTCACACGGCCTGAATCACAGACAGACTTTTCGGCTTTTGGAGGAAGCAATCTGGGCTTCTTCTGGCATTTCTACATAAACCAAACACATAACAATGTCTATAAACCCAGATAATATATTCACAAGAGTTTTAGGCACAATATACAAAGACTTTAATGCTGTTGTCCATGTGGAGCCTGATCAGAGTGTCTCAAATGCATTTCTCCTGTCGTGAACCTTTACCCAGAATGCACTGCGCACACACCATGTCCACACTAAAACCTTTAAAATTAGTCCAATACTTTAAAACTAAAACATGTATCTGATATTTTCACTTTATAAAACTTCAGACGTGATGTTAATTTAAATAACTTGTCTGAAATTAGTTTGGTTAAAATTTTAACCATAAGTCAAAACTGTATGCCTCTGCATGACTTGATATTGCCAGCGTATCACTATGGGGTCAAAAGAAATTAGTTTTTCTTTTCTTTGACTGGTTCTCCTTTGCCTGTAGAGAATAGAGCGGTTTATTCTAGAACTAGCTCTTCTCTGTTTGTAAAAGATAGAACTGTACATCTACTACAAACAGCTGCATCTGCAAAAATGTTAGCAGACTAAAAATGATCAGACCAAAACTTATCGGACGATTGGTCCGATGGTTTTCAAAGTTATCTGAAAAGCTAATCCAGTAATGAAAACATTATCTTCGATAATTAGCAGATTAGCAGAACTGTGCCCACTACTGGCAGCACCCTCACATCAGTGTGAATGTGAGGCATTATTTGTAAAGTGCTTTGAGCATCTAAGGCTGATGGAAAAGTGCTATATAAATGCAGTTTAGCATGTTTAGTTTTTGATACAACACAAGTATGTGCCCTTTTATAGTTAAAACATAAACAAGCAGATCCCACTTCTGACAAATATTTGGCGGCACGGTGTAATTAGGTGTAATTAGGATGAGTTAAATGCAGAAGACAAATTTTATTATATGTATGTACAATGACAATAAAGGCTCGTCTTCTTCTATTAAAACTTGGTTTCACAGTGAAGACATATCCTACCATGTTTAATTTACCTGGCGTAAAGAGACCAGGCTGAATCTGGTCATATCCCATCATAGTTTGTCATTAAAGGTTAAAGACAACCCCAACACCAGCCTGCTAGCTGGATTGCTGAAGGTCACGGCTGCAACTATTTAGTGTTGGTCCCTGGACACTCTTAGCCCTACAGTTGGTGATTTGTTGAATTAACTGGAAGCAGTGACAGCTGCAATATATGTGCATGTGTAATCAGGGCCCATGACAGGAACATATTAGAACTGTAAGTGATCTCGGGGGTTGTTTCCATGTCTGTCAGGCTTGGGTGCTCAGTGAAAGCTCAGCTGAGCATAGCTCCTAGCATTTATCCTTGCTAAGCACGTGTCTCTATTTGTAAAATTGTCCAGGAAGGGCATAAATAGTGACATGTGAAATGTGGTTTAGTGTTTTACTGTCATGTCTACAAGTATTTAAGCAATAATATAATGTTTGTACATATACATATGGACCCAAGATTTTTCATGTTTTATTTTTGTGGTCAATTCATTTGTTAACATGGATACATTCTTATATGTTAGGCCCTTCAACACATTACATAAAGAAGAAAAGAAAAATGAAAAAAAAATGACATGGCCAGCTCAATTGCCCCACAGGCTGGAGCTGTGAGCCCATCTATGTGAGCGCATTGCTGCAATGGCTTTGTGGGCATGTCGATCATGTATTGACTGACATGGTCACATGCGCACACACACACCACAGTTATGCATTTGTCAGGGGACTGTGGTTGATGTATAATCACGTCATGGGTTGAATGTCATTTGAAATCATGCAGGGAGGATGCAGCACAGCCAGTGCTGCAGTCCTGCAGCATGTGCCACTCCACATGGCAGCCGCCGCCTCAGCGCAACGCAAAACTGGTGAACACATATTGTGACATGTGCGACAACCATGTCTCAGCACGCACGGCGATGAGACTGCTGTCAAAGCTGCACCTGACCGCTGCATCATCGCTATGCACAGCTGGGAAACGCATATCGTGCCATGCAGAATATCACCTAACAAGGCGCCAGCAAAAGGAGCATGCATCGGCAGGCTCTCCTCACATTGTAATAAATAAAACCACATATCACCTTTGCAATGTGGTCACCAGTGCTTCAGTGCACACTGGACAGAGGAACAAGCAGAGCCGGGTGATGTGTCCATGATATGAATGCATCAGATCATTCATGTAAAAAAACAAAAGGAAGAAAAAGTCATCCATGTCAGTTCATTACTTCCTTGTGTACGTCCAGGAGGATAATTCTTGAATTGTCTGCTCTTTATGACAGTAATTAAATATTAAAAGGTGCAGTTGTTTTTGTGTGTGTGTTTTTACAGTGAGAACAGAATCATGGCCAGTAACATGATTGTCTTATGTTTAAACAGTACATTCATTGTTCTTATAATGTTCCGTGCTCTCACATTATTTTGTGTTTTCACATTTTTGTTGATTTCTGCACAGCATAAATAATATGTCCAGGATTAATCGCTGCTGCTACCGTGTGAGCACCATGTATGTCCACACACTGTGTTTGTGTACACATACATGCGTGAAACTGTCGCCTCAGGATTGTTCACACCTGTCTATGTGACCCTCCCGACAGCGAGTAGAATTTTTTGCGGTTTGTTTTTTTTTTTTCACTCTTTTTCAGCCAATTTCTGCTTCTTTCACCCAACTTTGTGTTATGTGTGAAGGGGCCATTAAGTATATTTGGAAGGAAGTCTGTACTTTTACTGAAGTAGTGTGGATTATGTAATACTTACTTACTTACTTGCCTCTTACTAGAGTACATTTTGCTAGTTCCATTTTGTTGTTATTTTAAGTCTTAATGAAGTAAGGAGTTTAAGTACTGTATTTTATGGAGTATAAATCACACCTGTTAAAAAAAAAAGCACATACGAGGTCGGCGTTTCTTTTTGCCATGCAGCTCCGCCGCGACGCGCGGAATTCCTCCGCCTTTGTTCCTCTTTCCATGACAAAAACTCCTGTAACAGTGAAATGTGCCGTTCATTTTTAACTGGACGCTGTCTTGATCCAGTATGTCCTCTGACTAGCACAGGAATTGTGAAAAGACGTGGACATCAGCACTTTTCCGGCACATTAAGACAGACGTGCGGAGGAGTTCGGCGCGTCGTGGTGCAGCCGTTCGGCGCAAAGAAACACTGTGATGAAGCCTCACGGGACATGTTCTGGCATGTCCAGCTCATGCACAATCACAATCAGATAATCACACGACTGGAAAGCAACCAGAATCCGTCTGAAATCCACCTTTAAGCTGTCCTGTGAGACCAACACCGAGGTGGTTTTGTCCCGCGTAATGAACGGCTCCGTGGCGCGTCCCTCGGCTTCTTTTTCCATGAAAAAAAACTCCTGTAACGGTGGAATGTGCCAGAAAAAGTGCTGATGTCAACATCTTCTGCCTTTTTGTGAAAGTCAGACGAGGTCCCGGATCAACAAAGCTTTCACGTTGGAAATGATCTGGTTGTTTGTGTGGGGTGTCAGCCTGTCCATCGGTGCTGGGAGCGCGCTGCGCTCTCAGCAGTTGTTGGCGGTCTTTAAACCGTCTGGATCACTCCTTAATCTGTTTAATCCCCATAAAATCGTCCCTGAAAGCCATATTAATTTTTCGAACGGTGTCCACCTGGAGGTCTCTCACAGTTTCTGGAAAAAAATTGATGCAGCAAAGATCCAAATCGTTCCGACATTTATTCGCAATAAAAAATAGACGAGAGGGGTGGACCACACCTCACTCAAAGCCTGCTCACAGGCGAATGAAGGAACCGACAGGCATGAAAAAACTCACGCATGCGCACGAGGGTTCAAGCTTGGCTGACGCATTCACACGTGATTCAAATCCGTATGGTTTTTGAAAAAAATAATAAGGTCGGATACTTTTCTAACAGACCTGGTATGTAATTCACACCTTTTCTTTTATGGATTTTCAGATTATTTTGGGATTTTTGGACATTCTGCAGTCTATTTGAATTTATTGTCATTTATTCTTTTATTATTGCAGTTTATTTTGTTTTAGTGATTTTATTCCTTGGAAAGTACTCTGTAAGTAGTCATTATAATTTTATTATCAATCACAAATGTTTGATTATTCACTATATAAGACGCACCAGAGTATAAGTTGCAGGACCTCCCAAACTAGAAAATACACAACTTTTGCTCCAGAAAATACAGTACTTCCACCACCACTGAATGATTGCTTGCAGTAGTGTGTCACAGACAAGGTTGGTAGGATTACTTTGAAATGTAATCCAAAAGTAATCAGATTACAAGTAATCCAAATGTATGTACATACATACATGTAATCCACATGTATTCTTTCAAAGTAATCCTACCCAACCTTGGTCACAGAGCAGGACTTTCTTAAAATTAATGTGAATCTTTTGCTTCAGTTTGCTAGAAATTTCTTGAAAGACTCAATGCTATACATGATCTTGTATATATATATATATATATATATATATATATATATATATATATATATATATATATATATATTCATTTCAATTTAATCATCCTATAAAGTGCCAGATCACAACAAAAGCCATCTCAAGGCACCTCACACAGAACAATTCAACATAAAAATTAAAATAAATAATTAAAATTTAAAAAAATATCAAATACATAATTAAAAACCGAAGGAATAAAAGAATAAAACAGATAAAAAATAAAAAGTATTCATAAGAAAGAGAACAAAAATGGGTTTTAAGTCTTGACTTAAAAATGTCCACGGACTGTGATGATTTTGGCTGCTCAGCTGTGCCACCTCTGCTGCTCCGCCACATACACAGATGATGCTTCTCTCTGCTGGTTTTTTTTTTTTTTTTTTTTTTTTCTGCTGGGAGTGTTTAACCTGGCTTTGTGATAACACATTATTTCAGTTGGACCTCATGCTGACTGCTGTGCTCCAGCTGTGTCGTGTCTCCTCCCCTGCTCTGTCCATCATTGCACAGCTGGATCACCTCATTGCACATGTGTGGGAGAATGTGGGCACATCTGGGCTTTTAAAGTGTAGTTGGTGTACTTTTATCTCCTTATGGTTTTTGCACATCTACATGTGCACATTAAGGTATTCTGCATATGAAACAGGTTTGTGCCATGTATGGAGGAGGTGCGTTCTTTTAATGTGCGCTAATGTTCATATGTTTGTGTGAGTGTGCGATTGCAGAGTGACATTTGTTTGTTTTATCACCGAGTCATTTTTCTGCTCTGAAGCCGCTGGTTTAACAACCACTCAAACATGAACTCTTAATGATTTATGCCTCCGGCAGAATGGCTTTACCTTTCACGAAAACCCACTTTATTACTATTTTTTTATTAATTATCTGATGGTGATTAGATATTAATCATCGGTCCAACATGTAACATTCTCAAATGTCACCATGTCATTGTCAGAAAAAAAAACAACTAATTATTTGTAGCAGGTAAAAATTGGGGAAAAGGTGAAGCTGGCCAGTTGATTACAGCATTTTTTCCACATGAAGACTGTGCATATTCTTACAGTAATGAGCGCTGGAATTTGTAGGAATAAACACAATTTCATTGAGAAGGACATGTCACTCCATTTTTCACTTCCACTCGTCACCTCGTATTGTAGTTTATACACGATTTCTATAATGTTTGACATTTGCATATAAAAGGGTAAGTACAGTCAGGTGCATAAGTATTTGGACAATCACATGATTGTTGTAATTTGGCCTCTGTACCCTAACATAATGGAGATGAAATGAAACAATCCATATGTGCTTGGAGTGGAGACTTTTAAGGCAAGGGGTTTCAACAAATCTATGACCTTATCCATTTAGGAATTACAGCCATTCTTACACTCAACAAAAATATAAACGCAACACTTTTGGTTTTGCTCCCATTTTGTATGAGATGAACTCAAAGATCTAAAACTTTTTCCACATACACAATATCACCATTTCCCTCAAATATTGTTCACAAACCAGTCTAAATCTGTGATAGTGAGCACTTCTCCTTTGCTGAGATAATCCATCCCACCTCACAGGTGTGCCATACCAAGATGCTGATTAGACACCATGATTAGTGCACAGGTGTGCCTTAGACTGCCCACAATAAAAGGCCACTCTGAAAGGTGCAGTTTTGTTTTATTGGTGGGGGGGGATACCAGTCAGTATCTGGTGTGACCACCATTTGCCTCATGCAGTGCAACACATCTCCTTTGCATAGAGTTGATCAGGTTGTCAGTTGTGGCCTGTGGAATGTTGGTCCACTCCTCTTCAATGGCTGTGCGAAGTTGCTGGATATTGGCAGGAACTGGTACACGCTGTCGTATACGCCGGTCCAGAGCATCCCAAACATGCTCAATGGGTGACATGTCCGGTGAGTATGCCGGCCATGCAAGAACTGGGACATTTTCAGCTTCCAAGAATTGTGTACAGATCCTTGCAACATGGGGCCGTGCATTATCCTACTGCAACATGAGTTGATGTTCTTGGATGTATGGCACAACAATGGGCCTCAGGATCTCGTCACGCTATCTCTGTGCATTCAAAATGCCATCAATAAAATGCACCTGTGTTCTTCGTCCATAACAGACGCCAGCCCATACCATAACCCCACCGCCACCATGGGCCACTCGATCCACAACATTGACATCAGAAAACCGCTCACCCACACGACGCCACACACGCTGTCTGCCATCTGCCCTGGACAGTGTGAACCGGGATTCATCTGTGAAGAGAACACCTCTCCAACGTGCCAAACGCCAGCAAATGTGAGCATTTGCCCACTCAAGTCGGTTACAACGACGAACTGGAGTCAGGTCGAGACCCCGATGAGGATGACGAGCATGCAGATGAGCTTCCCTGAGACGGTTTCTGACAGTTTGTGCAGAAATTCTTTGGTTATGCAAATCGATTGTTTCAGCAGCTGTCCGAGTCTGGTCTCAGACGATCTTGGACGTAAAAACATGCTGGATGTGGAGGTCCTGGGCTGGTGTGGTTACACATGGTCTGTGGTTGTGAGGCTGGTTGGATGTACTGCCAAATTCTCTGAAACGCCTTTGGAGACGGCTTATGGTAGAGAAATGAACATTCAACGCACGAGCAACAGCTCTGGTTGACATTCCTGCTGTCAGCATGCCAACTGCACGCTCCCTCAAATCTTGCGACATCTGTGGCATTGTGCTGTGTGATAAAACTGCACCTTTCAGAATGGCCTTTTATTGTGGGCAGTCTAAGGCACACCTGTGCACTAATCATGGTGTCTAATCAGCATCTTGATATGGCACACCTGTGAGGTGGGATGGATTATCTCAGCTAAGGAGAAGTGCTCACTGTCACAGATTTAGACTGGTTTGTGAACAATATTTGAGGGAAATGATGATATTGTGTATGTGGAAAAAGTTTTAGATCTTTGAGTTCATCTCATACAAAATGGGAGTAAAACCAAAAGTGTTGCGTTTATATTTTTGTTGAGTGTATATATATGTATATATGTGTATATGTGTGTGTGTATATATATATATATATATATGTGTGTGTGTGTATATATATGTATATATGTATATATATATATATATATATATGTGTGTGTGTGTGTATATATGTATATGTGTGTATATATATATGTTAAATGTGTTACTTCTTTTTTCAAGTGAAATGCATCATAATTGTTGAAGTGATCTACAATTGGTAAGAAAATCAGGCTCCATTTAAAACACTGCTGTGTCTTTTTGTGTGATGGACAGCTGTCCCTGTGTTATGTGCAGCAGTACACCTGAAAATAACATTTTTGTTGCTGCTACTTTTGTGTTGTCTTAAAAATAAAAATAAATCCATATTTCATTTTTACTGGAACTGAACTGTTTGAACATAACTAACTGAATTTCTTGGCGGAAGAAAAAATAGAATGTTCTCTAGGGTGACTAAAACCTTTGCTTATTACTGCATATCTCAATTGATATGGTTTCATTCATAACATCAGCTTATCACAGTCATGATTTTCACTTGGTACTTAAAAATCTGGATTTGCAAATGAAAAATTAAAAATCCAGTATCAAATTTTCACAGTACTAATGTTTATGCAAAATTTGGAATGAAGTACGCTTTTTGTACTTTGGACCATCATCCACAGAGTTTGAGTTTTATTGTGAAGTCAAGTCTGGCCACATTCACCACATCATGGAATCCTCTTGTCTTTAAATCAGGGGTATCAAGGGCCGAGACACTGCAGGTTTTCCTTGCAACCAGTCACCTCAGCAGGTGGGTTGCTGATGAGCTTCTCCCCTGAACATAAACACCTGATAGTCATTGAAATCACCTGCTGAGGTGAATGGTAGCAAAGAAAACCTGCAGTATCTCGGCCCTTCATGGCACATGATTGCCCACCCCTGCTTTAAATGGACTGCATTTATATAGTGCTTTTCCATCTGCATCAGATGCTCAAAGCACATTACAATAATGCCTCACATTCACCCTGATGTGAGGGTGCTGCCATACAAGGTACTCACACCGGGAGCAACAAGGGGATTAAGGACCTTGCCCAAGAGTTAAAGTGATTTTCTGGTCAGGCTGGGATTTGAACCGAGGATCCTCTGGTCTCAAGCCAAATTCTTAACCAGGAGACCATCACCTCCCCTTTACATTATAATGTGTTACATTATTAATGTAATACAAACTTTCACTCAAACAAGAGAAATGTGGTTAAGAGCTGAACTATGTTAAGACTCGAAGGCTTGATTTCAGTTGGCTCATTCCAGATAGTATCATTGGAAATAAAACTGTGCTTGACAAATGAAAATGCTCTTGGGGTGATTATTACAGTTGTGTTGGTGTTCTTTTCAAATCTGTATATTAATTTCTATTGACAGTCTCATATTCTAACCTTGCTTCACAAATTCTATCACAGTAATAATCATCTGAGGTTAACAATACATTTTGTGATGTAGTCATACACAAAAATTCAAATAATAATTCAATGATTCAAAAGCCATTACTTGATTCTCATCTTACAATGTACCTGAAAGACAAAGAATCATCATTATGACAATGCCTCAACTTATAAAACCATTGAAATTATGGTAATGATATAGTACTCTACGATATGTGCAACAGATACAATTATTGCTGATATTTTGTTTGTTCATGTGGACAGGAAATGGGTATCTACATTCTGCTAAATTGTGAAGTCTGCACAGAGACTAGAGATACAAAAAAACACCCTGTGATAGTTATTATTGGATGTTTATGTGGATAATAATAATCACAGCAAATACATTTCTTGAACAAAGATGTTGTTGCACAGAAAGATGCTTTACATGCGCAACCTCACCTTTAGTCACATGTTCAATCAAAGTTAAGTATTTACTTCATGTGCACAAATGAATCAAACATTAGAAATGAAATATATATATATATATATATATATATATATATATATATATATATATATATATATATATATATATATATATATATATATATATATATCACATGCAAGCAATACGATTTCCCTATAAGTCAAGTCCTTTAAAGCTGTGCAGCTTTACTTTTGTTTTTTGTTTTTTTTGTGTTTTTTTATGTGTGTGTGTGTGTGTGTGTGTGTGTGTGTGTGTGTGTGTGTGTGTGTGTGTATGTATGTGTGTTTGTTTCTTTTTAAAACATTCTTCCAACTGCAGACATTTTGGGTTTCAACATAGATCTCCTGCTTTAAGCAAGTCTTTATGGAAGTCTGGTGGACTTTGGTCACAGATGAGGGCATCCTTATTTCATACTTTTGGCTGCTCCTGTTTTACAAGTGTAAATGTGTCTGTCTGTCTGTTGGTGTATGTATGTACGAGGTCTCTTAGATAATAAACCGACCCTTTTATTTATTTTTTTTTAACTATATGGATTTGAATGACATGCGATTACACCAATCATGCTTGAACCCTCGTGCGCATGCGTGAGTTTTTTCACGCGTGTCGGTGACGTCATTTCCCTGTGGGCAGGCCTTGAGTGAGATGTGGTCCCGCCCTCTCGGCTGAATTCCTTTGTTTCACACGCTGCTCGAGACGGCGCGCGTTGCTTTATCAAAATTTTTTCTGGACCTGTGAGGAATATCCGAGTGGACACTATTCGAGAAATTAAGCTGGTTTTCTGTGAAAAGTTTAACGGCTGATGAGAGATTATGGGGTGTTTCTGTCAGTGTAAGGACTTCCCACGGAGCGGGACGTCCTGCAGCGCTTCCAGGCGCTGTCGTCGGTCTGTTTCGAGCTTAAAACAGCCTAATTTAAGGCTTAATTCACCCAGGACATCGTGAGAGAACAGAGAAGATTCAGAAGAGGCCGGCATGAGGAATTTATGCGGACATTCCACTGTTTAAGGACATTTTTTTAATGAAAGACGTACGCGCAAATTCGCCGAGTCGTTTCCGTGACGACTCGGCAAATCTGTGTGCGCCGCGACAGGAAAAACACCTCCGTGTTGAAAACCATTTGTAGAATTCAGGCGGCTTTTAATGGCTTTCAACAAGTGAGTAACTGAGAAATTGTTTAACAGCTTGGGCATGTTCCAACTTGCCCGTTAAGATTTCCAACAGAGGTGTTTTTCCTGCCGCGACCCCCCGCGGTCGGGTCCAGCCCGACATGCGACTCTGCCCGCACGTTCTTTCATTACAAAATGACCGTTAACAATGGAATGTCCGAATAAACTCCTCATGCCGACTTCTTCTGAAAGTTCTCTGTTCTCTGACGACTTACTGCGTCAACAGAGCCTGAAATGTAGAAGTTTTCAACTTGAAACGGCGAGACGCTGCCGCCTCGAAGCGCAGATCGCCGTCAGGCACCGTGGACCGTCCTTAAAGCGACACTACCAGACCAAAATCTCTCATCAGCCGTTAAAATTTTTACCGAAAACCAGCTGAATTTATCGAATGGTGTCCACTCAGTTGTGCCTTACAGTTTTGAAAAAATTTTTATCAAACAAAGCAACAGTCTCTGAGCCATTCCTAAACAATGAAAAAAATCGACGAGCGGGTGGACGACTCCTCACTCAAAGCCTGCCCACAGGCGAATGACGTAACCGACAGGCGTGAAAAAACTCTTGCATGCCCACGAGGGTTCAAGCATGTCTGATGTAATCACATGTGATTCAAATCCATATGGTTTTTGAAAAAATAATAAGGTCGGATACTTTTCTAATAGACCTCGTATGCACATGTGTGTGCAGCCCTTTATGTGCCTCTCTACTTGAAATACTTCTACGTAACACCATGCGATGCAGGTTATGATGAAAAAAAGAGTTAATACAGCACTGGTCCCATACCAGAAGTTTTGAACATGCTTGAAATGCTGAAATCTGTTCTGGTTTCACAAAGACACACATTTGTAATCCAAGTGCTGTGCACACACTTCAGTATGACTTCTGTACTACTGATGTGCTGATTTTAACCCAGTGGGCTTGTCATGAGAGGCAATCTACACTGCTCCACCCATCTAAATATGTACTGAATAACAATGCAAATTGACCCAACCTCCAGAGAAAAAAAGAAGCCAATTGCTGTGATGTGATGTTATGATATGATATGTTGTGATGGAATTTGTATAGTTAATACAGAGTATGTTACATGCTGTCTCTCTCTTTCACAAACACACACACACAAAAATACTCCCATGATGTCTAGCACCTTAAGACTATACTTTCTTAGCCAAAACGATTACTGCCAAACTGTATTTTTACCCTGTGTGTTGGTGAAGTAGCGTGTACTACTTGGATAGATATCTTCGGGTGATCTGTGAGTCGTTTGGTCAGAGATCAGAACTCAAGGCTAAGGAAAACATAATTTGAAAAAGATCTCTTTTTTTGTACTGTTCAAAAACCAAGAAGCCAAGATGTATCAAATTTTTATTTAAAGTTTTGTTCAAAGGTGAAACATAAATATGATCTGAAAAACACCTTTTTTTGTATATCTCAACAATGAAGAAGCCTACATGGACCATTTGATTTTAGAGTAGTTTAGTCAAATCAAATATCAAGGACAACATGGTCCAAAAAAGACCTTTTTGTATAACTCAACAACCAAGAAGCTTAGATGGATGATCTACAGTATATATTAAACAGCAAAATAATTATGATTGATTGATATGAATTACTTCATAATGAAGTACAGAAGTACAAAATTTATTGGTGTTTATATTGATGATAAATTAAGCTGGAAAACGCATATTAACTATGTTAAATCTAAAATGTCAAAAGCCATTGCAATTCTGCAAAAAGCACAAGACTTCCTCTCCCAACATTCTTTGGCCATTTTGTATCATACGTTACTTGTACCATATATGACATACTGTGTTGAGGTTTAGGGAGATACATATAGAAGTAATACTAATATCTGTTGCAAAAGAAAGCTATATGAATTATCAGTAATAAGCCATATCGTGAGCCAACAAATCCATTATTTGCATTATTTGGTTTGTAAATTTAAAAATTCTGGGACTTGGTTGATTACATCACAATACAAATTATGTAGAAAGTCAAAAATAAACTCTTACCTAAACATGTCCAGGATCTGTTTAAAATGAGGGATTGCAGCTACAAATCTGAGAGGGACATTGTTGTGTGGGCCGCTGAAGAGGAGGTACTGCTGGCCCACCACCACCAGATGGCACCCTGCTTGAAGTGCGGGCTTCAAGCATGAGAGGGCGTCATAGCAACCGGGAGTGACAGCTGTCACTCGTTATCAGCACCAGCTGTCACTCATCCATATCACATCACCACCACCATAAAGGCCGGACTGCAACTCCACCTCCCCGCCGAGAAATCAGCTATCAGAAGAGGTCATTTCTCTGCTGAACGTGAAACTGCATTATAGTCTGGACTTTTTTTGCAGCCGTATTCCTGTGGTGTTCCTTATCTGTTAGATTGGCGTTAGGTGTGATCAGCGACGGCTTCGCTCCACACTCCATCCAGATAAGTGTTTAGACAGGAGCTACACGAGTGTGTGATTGGAGGTGGAGGTGCTCCCTCCCAAAAGAACACAGACTGTGGGATTACTGAGTGTGCGAACTCACACTCATCAATAGTTTTTCTGTTCTCTGCCAGCAGTACCAGGTCTGACAGCTGGAGACGGTGACCACCTGGGGACCCAGGACTTGGCGGCTCCGGTGTTCTTCAGATCCGTTGGCGGTGAAGGCCGTGTGGGATCCGGCTCGGCTCAGGACGGATGTCTCCTATCCTCAAGCCTGCCCACACGTCACTCAAATCTGTAATTCGGTGGTACCTAAACTGTGATTGTCTGTATTTCGTTGTGCACTACAACATTAAATTGTTACTGTTTGGCTTATCCATTGCCTGTTCATTTAACGCCCCCTGTTGTGGGACCGTGTTCCTACACCTTCACAACAGACATTATTATTTGAGAAACTAAGGATCAGAACTACTGCAAAAAGTCATTGTGTTTCCGTTAAGGGTGTTAATGTTTGGCATAACTGTCCTGATAATATTAAGTTACTTGGTACTTTAGTCAGCTTTAAAAGGCTTTACAAAAATAATATACTTACCCGTTATAGCTTGGAAAATTAGGTTTACCATTTTGTTGTTGTGCTTGGGTTTATGTACTGTTGCTCGTTTGGTTGTTTGAAATTTCTGGTGCACTGCCTGAGTTGTTTTGTTTGTGCACATTTCTTTTGTATTATCGTTATGAGTATATATATTTATATATGTATACATTCTTTATTTTTTATCTATAAGCTTTGCTTCTGTCTTCACCCTTTCAGCCACACGGATTCATTGTACATTGTTCTTTTTATGAGTTTGTTGTTGTCTGTGTTGATATTTTGTGTGCCGAATAAATTAATTCATTCAAAAATTCATTAATTCAAGTCACCCAGAAGTCATATGACAAAGTCATACACTGTCAAATACAATATTACAGATATACGTACATTTACTTGGACATTTATATGCTGGTGTGTGGATGCAGGGTATGCTTCAGCCCTGTGATGCTTTTCTTTTTCTTACTATTCTGACCCTGACCCAATGGAACATTTGACCACCTTGCTTGTTCTCAGGAACACTATGTCCTTCCATCTAACTTCCACCTATATTAACTACTTTTCTCCTTAGCCTCAACCTTCATTACATTCTTCAAAGATAAACTAACCTCCTTGTGAAACTCAATCCTCCACAGCATAACACAGAGAAAAGTTCACCTCATAAAAGGTCTGGGGTGTGCGCTTGTAACCAAGACAAGCATGAAAAGGCCACATCTGTTTACTTACAAACCTCTCTGCAGCTCTTTAGATTCCCACCACTTCCTAATTCAATTACTTAGGCAAGTTGTAGACAAGGCTAAATGTTCAAGAAGCACTCTGAGGTGGATTACCCCGTGAACCAGGAGGAGATCTATGGTGGTTTTATGGGAGCCATGAAGGTTGGTGATTAGTCATTGTCTGTGGTGGTGTTGACAGCTTTTGACATACCGCAGCAAACAGTTTTACAGGGCAAGTTCACTTTTTTAAATCCTTAGCAAGTAAGCCTCTGATTGTACTACATACTTTCTACAGATTGTGTCATATGGCAGAAATCTCTTTTCATATTTGCTAAAAAAGAAATTTGTGGGTATCAGTACAGCACTTGCAGTTGAGCTTGAAATAAACTAAAACCACATTGTTCTGATACTTAAACTTGCACCTCCACTGGGAGTTCTTTAATATCCCTTTCCTGTTTTATACAGTTCAACTTCCTCTTTTTGTCAATTCTTTTGCTTTCCCCATGACCCAGAAACCAGAAACGTCAGTGCATCACTGGATGAAAGATGCAAGGGTCTGTCAGGAGCACAGAAGCTCACTAACCTTTTACACACGCACACTGATTACAAGCAAACAGATCACAGGTGAGGATGCTTAACTCTTGTAGCATTCAAGCCCGTTTGTGTCAACTTGGGTGCATGTTATCAGGCCAAAATCACCAGGATATGTAAACTTTTGATCAGAGTAATTTAGTTACTTTCTGTTATTATAATTTAGAAAGTGTAAACACAGTTGTTTGACAATAAATGGCTTCACACAACCATGAACCATGAGTGGAAAAAAAGTGTTATCATTCATATTCTCTGAAAAATGGCCAAAAAATCTACAATGTTGTGGTTTAAACCACTCAAGAGATGAGGTTGGACCCAAGATGCAGGTAGCCAAACAACAATGTTTAAGTGCAAAAACAGGTGTTTATTTCTCCAGGTGTCAGTGGGAAAGTAAACAACACACTACGTGACCAAATATCAACAAACTTCCAAACAGTCAAAGTGAAAAAGACAAACAAGGTTGAAATTCAAAATCCTTCAACAATCAAAAGTGAAGAAATGAGCAATGTGGTAAACCAAAAATCCTTCAATCATCAAAGTGAACAAATAAATGATGTAATATAAAAAGTCTACAAGAGTCAATGTGAACCAGTGAATGAGGAGATAAACAGATAAACCACTGTCCAAAAAAAAAAAAAAAAACAACAGTGAGAAAACACTTACAAACTGAAGCACACTTGGGAATGAGAACGGAAAAACAGGACACAGGAATCTCTGAATGAACGTATGAGAAGATGTCAAGAGACACAATATTCAACCTGCAACCGGCAAAACAAAGGTGTGACTTAAGTAAAAGTAAACAGATGACTACCAGGTGTGACCATCAAGGGAGGAATAAAATAGAGGAATAGTGGGGAAGTGGGGAAAAAATACACAGAGGTAATAAATAAAACCTGAGTCAACAAAATGACACTTTGGTGACCAGCAAAAACACAACCTATGCTGGGAGAAAAATAAAAGGCATGGAGCATAACAATGAGACGGAAATGAAAGCATGAGGGACAGGGCCCTCACAGTGATAAGCTGTCAAGATGACATGGCTAGGCGTTACCCTGACAAAGAGCTCGCGACCAGGAATAGCAGATAGCATTATACCACATAAAAGGCAGGGCCCACAGACACAGTACCCAAGACTAACAGACGCACACACAAGCATGGGAGCTGGGACACCAGGCATGCAGCCAAACCACACCACACACACACATACGGCACACATTCAGACACATGCACTCACATGTACATCCAGATGCACACTAGGGGGGACTGACCCATGCTCACTGTCACACACACTGGGATGCGGAACAGGACAGGTGCACCCCAGGAGGCACACGCATTCTCACTCACACACCACAGTGTATGTATGTATGCGGCAGGGTTTGTGTTCGGGGTGAACTGCCACAGTAATTAAGCAATCCACACCAAACGTGGTATGGTGACTGGGGGCACCAAGGGGGGAGGTCACTGGGACCCTTAGGTTGAAAGTGCACGTGCACAAACACACACACATACACGGTCAGCCTTATATAGGCTTTGAAGGATTACATCAAAACTACTTCATGATGCTCACCAAGTTTTCACCACAGATAAATATTAGGCCATGGAAGATTCCATTAAATTTTGGAAGTGATCCAGGGATCTGATTCCAGATTCTGGATCAAGATTCACTTTATATAGGCTTTGAAGGATTACGTCAAAACTACTTCATGGATTCTCATCAAATTTTCAACACAGATACATATTACGCCAGGGAAAACTCCAATAAAGTTTGGAGGTGATGTGGATCCGGATCTGGATTCTAGATCAAGATTTCACTTTATATACGTTTTGAAGGACTGCATCATAACTACTTCACAGATTCTCACCAAATTTGCACAACAGATACATATTAGGTCATAACAATTATTTTTTAAGGTTCACAACGCACGCAAACCTTCTGCTCTCCGCCATGATGTCGTCTGCGAAGCATCACCCCTGCGCATGACAAAATTGGTCCGCAATCAGTAATAATGTTGCCTGAAATGGTGCAGAATCAGTCAATAATGTGGCTATTGTTAATTTTGGATGATTTATTGTGAAAAGTATTGCAATTATTACACACGAATCAGCCAATCAGAACAAAGGATTTCAGTCAGATGTATAATATATTCTGTTCAGTCTTGCTCTTCCACATAGTAATTTTACGATCAGCAGCATTATCTTTGCCATTCGTGGTCATTTGCCTGAGGCTTCTGGTACAGTTTATCATTCAACCTCTACAATACTGACATTACTTTCTATGTGCTCATGAAGGCATCATCAAGAAGTAACAAGTTCAGGCAAACTGTGAGACTCATTCTGGGCAGTGAAGAAAATGAAATATGTAAGTGGAGGATGACAAAGCAGGTTAATGGGAATCCAGTAACAGTAAATTACAAGAATTTACTGCCTTCTCATGGAAAGCATTCAATACATCAAAACGATACCAAACGTTGAGTGAATTGTGTTCATTTTTTCTGTATGAGCTCACTCGTGCAGGGCATGTCCTGACCAACAGCAACAGTTGACAGTTTTATTCCCTATCAATCAATCAAGCAGCCACATTTAGTGCATGCAAATAGTGAGGAGGAAATAACTCACATCATTTGTCAGCACGATATACAGTAATTTCCTACTCAGACTGCCCCAAACCACATATCTGTAGATTACCTATGATACAAATGACATCATCTATTTTGCATTTTTATTGGTTTCTTGTTATGTCAGTGAAGCAATACTAAGAAATTTGGCCACATCTTCTGTCAAGAGACAGCAAATTGGAGAGAAATGTTGATGTTCGTGTCACCAGACAACCTTTTACCAGAGCTAGTATAAACTGAAACAGACTACTGTTAATTTCTTCAATGACCAAAAACAAATGGAAGAGTATAAATAGTAGATTAGGACGGTCAGGTGGTTCAACCCAAGCTTCTGTGCCACAACCCCAAATCAGAAGCAAATACAAAACCCCACAGCGATTCTTATCTTTACTCTTATTTCATTACAGAAATGCAATATTTTGTGTATATGTGTGTGTTGTGGTCAGCGTCATTTAATTTGTTAATATATATCCACTGGCCCGTTTGAATAGCCCCCTGGGTACTCCAATGAGTACATACTATTGGGCTCCAAATGCGCCCTGCGCCATTACGCACAGTGATCAGTGAAAGTAGACAGAGCAGACGAAGAGCCTCTGATGACAATCTCACGTGCTCAAACAAAGAGTGTGTAGCTATCAGGATTGCTCCACTAGTTTGAATGTGAATGTTTCTGGATAACTCTGTTTCTTTTACCATGAAGACAAAAAACGCATAGACCATTTTGTATATATTGTTCAAAATGTGTATTTGTGTTTATTGTTTGAACCTTTTTGTTGTACAGTCTTTCACACAAGACCTCAAATTACCTTTATAAAGTGTCAAAACAGTTGTTTATTATAGTTTGCTGTGTGTTTTGAATAAATGTGTGTGGAAAATTATTTTTGGCTTTACTTTTTCCTTCCTTATTTTTGATTGTAAACCTTTATTGCACTTATAAAACACAACAAAAGCATATATATTATGAAATGACAGGTTGTCCTGAAAAAAAGAGAGACATAACACTTGATTGTGGGATGCAGGGAGAGCTGTTAACAGCAATAATAAAACATTTATATCAGGCGAGTGAACTGTCCAAAAAATGCCGTCGGACCCTAGAGGGTTAAAAGCAATTTTTCTCAAAGAAAGATTGTAAGACATTTGCATATTTCTCCCTCTGTGGTGCATAACATCATGAAATGATTCAAGGAACCGTTTCATGATAGGAGAGGTGATGTTCTAGTGGTTAAAGCATTGGGCTTGAGACCAGAGGATCCTCAGTTCAAATCCTAGGGCCCTTGGGCAAGGTCCTTAATCTCCTAGTTGCTGCTGGTGAATGTGAGGCATTATTTGTAATGCGCTTTGTGCATCTGATGCAGATGGAAAAGCACTATATTAATGCTATCCATTTACCATATAAATGCAGTCCATTTTTAAGAAACCTGCAGGACTTTCAGTGTGTAAAAGGTAAAGCCCCATTTACACATAGACGGTAAGAGCTCCCGGAAGCATCTCGGAAGAGTTTTTGGCCAGGCCGTCTTAGGGATCAAGAGCCGTTTTTAACGCCTGCGCTAGGGGGCGTGGCTTAGTTCCGGCTTCACCGGGAATTGTCGAAAAAATTATTCAACATGTCGAATAATTCCAGGAGCGTGATGACAAAGACAACGCGAACAATGGCGTTTGATACTTTTTAATCGCCGTTTCATCCTGTCCCTTCCTGTAGTGCCGCAGTTTACACCGCCGTTATTCGGCGGCCGACGTTGTATCCCTAATCAACGGCATATAAAATAGAGATAGAGCCCACATCGGCGTACACAACAGCGTTTTAACTGGCGACAGAGGCAGACAAAACGGCGGCGCTAGCGGACAGTACGCCATTCTAAATGCCACCTCCCGGTTAAAACGGTGCTCCAAATGGCCGATAGGCGGCAGTCAGTATAAAAACGCTAGTGTGCTGCATGCAGGCCTCTCACTCGCAGCCAGCTCCAGATATTTTTTCAGACAAGCTCCAGTATGCCTCCTAAAAGAAACTTGGCAGTGGCAAGGACTTAAAGAAGAAGGAAACCAAGAGGTCTGGTTCAGAAGCAGAGAGGAGGCCTGTGGTGGAGACGGAGCAACAAGTTGAGGAGGGGGAAAGGAAGGAGAAGAAAAGGCTGAGGATGATCTCCCTCCCCCTGCAATGACAGAAGCATGTATTCCTGCTGCTTCAGCCTATTATACTCTGGGGGAGGTGCCTATATGCAAATGATCCTGGAGTAACACAGGATTTGCCTGGATAAAAACCTGGGTATTAACCAGCGGTACACAGGGCATTATCGGCGGCAGCAGAACACCACCGTTCTCACACGCGTCTTAACCTGCGATTGTAAAGGATAGAACTGGGTATTAACCCCTGTTGCCTGACGTGCCAGATGCTACGGCGTCAAAATGCCGCTTTATTTGGCGGATTTAGCAGCATTTTATCCGCCTATTTGCGGATAATACGGTGGTCAAAACACCGGCGAAATGCTCCACCCCTTTCCACCGCAAAACAGCTGGAACTACCGCGAACTTCGGTCTACGTACTACCCGCCAACAAAACCGTCTATGTGTAAACGGGGCTTAAGAGTGGAAACTGTAGCTAAACACCAATGATCATACTGCCTGTCTCTGCAAAGGATGTGGCAGCGCCTTGACATCGGGGTGAAAGTGAGGCATTATTGTAAAGAGCTTTGAGCGTCTGATGCAGATGGAAAAGTGCTATATAAATGCAGTCCATTTACCATTTATTTGCAAAGGATGTGATGGGAAATTTCTCTGCTAGGTAGCTGCTAATGACCCACTCAGACAACTCCTGCTCTGAAAGTTTGTGTGCTCACCTTGTGGAAGGTGAGCGATGAACAGAAAAGCAGAGTTCGGGTCTGACGTCATGTCATTTGCCTCAGTGAGTCAGAATGCTTGCACTCACAGAGCCAAATAACAATCTACAAATGAGTTTAATAAATCACTGTGTAATGTCACCGTGTGCTAAGACCTTCCATTTATTACGCTCTACAGACAGGATGTGAGATAAGCAGCCAAAATAATACAATACTTCCATTAATACAAAAACTGATTTAACAAAAGTGCAATGGTGGCACGGTGGAGTAGTGGTTAGCACTGGTGCATCACAGTAAGAAGGTCATGGAATTGCTTCCCACAATTCTGTGTGGAGGTTGTATGTTCTCCCAGTGCCTGCATGAATTTCATCTGGGTGCTACAGTTTCCTCCTATAATAACCCCCCCCCCCAAAAAAAAAAACATGCTTATTTACAGTCTTCTCCTTTCTCTGACCCTGACCAAGGCAACGTCTCTACATCTGGAGTTGGTCCCCAGGTGCCAGACTGTGGCTGCCCACTGCTCCTAGTGGTTGGATTGTGTCTAACGGTAATTGAACAGTGCAGTCTCGTTTGAGGGCAGACGCTAAAGGGTTAAAATATGATGCATATGATGCATTCATGCTACATCTAGGGACAGACCTTGTATGTCCCCAGCAGAAATATGGTACTTTCCCTGAGTTTTTGGGCAAAATACACAGCAAGCAAAGAAAAAGTGACAGTGCGGTGGAAAGTGGACATGTGTTGCGGTTTGTTTATAACCCAGAGCTCAAACATATTGAGGCAGCTCTGTAATTTATGTCTGCAGCATGCCCAAGCAGAGGGTCACCCCTTTGAGTCTGGTCTGCTTGAGGTTTCTTCCTCAGAGGGAGTTTTTCCTTACCACTGTTGCTCTGGAGGTTAGTAAGGTTAGACCTTACTTGTGTGAAGCGCTTTGAGGCACCTCTGTTGTGATTTGGTGAATATAAATGAAAATAAACTGAAATTGAAACAGTTGCGCAGGCGAGAGAACACAGCTACTCTGTCTAGGTATGTAGCTAACACTTACCGACAAAACCTCTCCCATTTGCCTCGTCTTCCCTTCTTCACTGGGAACCGAAAAAGCTGCACTTTTTGCACCTGCTTCGGTGATTGCAGCTGAAAACTAATCAGTACACCATTTTTCCGTGTGAAGTGATGCTGTGTTTATGTTGTGTGGGGACCAGGCTGTCCCCATAAGTGGGAAAATCCCTCGATATCACACAGGGGTTCAAACAAGACTGCGCTGCCCTGTTATGATGGGTTAAATGCAGAGGACAAATTTTGTTGTATGTATATATCTACAATGACAATAAGGACTCTATTCTATTCTACTATGGCTCAAACAGGCAAAATGTTAAATTTTCTGAATGAATGTGGAAACCATTTGATATGTCATCTAATGTTCTTCTTTACCAAGAAAGTTTAATTTAAAGGCACAAATATATTGTAATTGAGGAGTCTTTTTTTTTCCAAATGATCAGAACTTGGACATAAGAGGTGCTTTGCTCTCTTCAGGTCGGTGGAGTGTCCTTGCCTCAAGTGGAGGAGTTTAAGTATCTCGGGGTCTTGTTCACGAGAGAGGGACGGATGGAGTGTGAGATCGACAGACGGATCGGTGCAGCATCTCCAGTGATGAGGTCGCTGTATCAGACCATCAGGAGCTCGGAGTCGAGCCGCTGCTCCTCCACATCAAAAGGAGCCAGCTGAGGTGGCTTGGGCATCTTTTCCGGATGCCCCCTGGACACCTTGCTGGAGAGGTGTTCCGGGCATGTCCCATCGGGAGGAGGCCCCGGGGAAGACCCAGGACACGCTGGAGGGACTACGTCTCGCAGCTGGCTTGGGAACGCCTCGGGGTTCCCCTGGAGGAGCTGGGGGAGGTGTGTGTGGATCGGGAGGTCTGGGCAGCTTTGCTTGAGCTGATGCCACCGCAAGCCGACTCAGGATAAAGCGGAAGAAAATGTATGGGTGGATGGATGGATCATAACTTGTAAATATTTTTCACTACTGTGTTTACAAACATAACAGCTTCAAAATTCAATATATTTATACAGCACCAAATGTCAACAAGAGTTGTCCCAAAGCTCTGCGCATGAGAAAAGCTTGACCTTACCCCCCTGATGTGCAAGCACAATGGTGACAGGGATAAACTCCCACTTCTTTTTTTGATTCTAGGAAGAAATCTCAAGCAGAGCACACTCAGCGGTGTGACCATAATCTATTTCCATAATATCTGGATTGTCACAGCAGATAAAAGCAGATTGTTAGTATGGACACAACAAAAAGGACAAGCCTGTCAGAATATGTACTGTGCTGACACTGATGTTGAAGCAAATAATCCCTTGATCACAAAGAAAGGATGGGTGAAAAGATTAAAAAGAAAACCCAGGGTAAAGATTAATCACCCCGGGTCACCATTAATCACCAATATCTTATGAACGAGGTAGTTTGTTAAGACCATGCCACTATATTGATGCATAGGCCCCACTTACAACCCCAAATCAGAAATTTGTTTGTACAATATGGAAAATGCAAATAAAACCCATAGATATTCTTCTTAACTTTATCATCTCTGTGATACTGTCCAACATGTCTTGAAACATCAGAATAGGGTATCTGTCGGGTACTGATCTCCCATTCAGGTCATGATATGATTTTGATTTTGTAATCCAGCCCCTGTTGATTAAGTCTTGCAAATACTCTTTTACCTCCTGCTGTATTGGCTTAGGAACACTGATGTAAGCCTTTTGGACTGGAGTTTGGTCTTTCAAGGTGATGCACATACAGAGTGAGGGTATGTACCCAACGTTATCTGAATTTTGACCAAAAGTGTTACATTCTTCTCTCAGCATCCTTCTTACTTATGTTTGCTGGTCACTGGTTAAGTGATCTAATGCTACGGGGGTGTCCCACACCTCACTGCAGTTGGCGGTGGGCTCTGTTGTGCTGGAACAGTCAGAGTCTATTTGTAGGTCTGTTTCTGGACCCACTGGTGCCTTTGCTTGGGTCACAGGTTTTACAGGAGCTGGGTACACAGCTTTAACACTTTCTATGTGTCCTAGGCTAACATGTGGACTCAGTTTTGATACTGTGCCTTGAGGTGTTGATCAAAGTGACAGGGACTGTGGCTGAGTTACCTCTTTTCATTGTAAACAGTACCGTATTTTCCACAGCATAAGGCGCACCTAAAAGCCTTAAATTTTCACAAAACTCGGCCGTGCGCCCTATAATCCGGTGCGCCTTATGTGCGCACTGAATTCCAAAATCTGTAAAAACGGCCGACGTTGTCTTTGACCATCGGAATATTGGACCATTTCCCGCTGACACAAGGATGTAATACGTAAAGTACGTACGCCAGCAGTGTAGAGTACGTACCCTGGTAGCAATAAACCAATCGGAGAACATTACGTAATGCGTAAAGTACATACGCTGGTAGCGTAGAGTACGTACTAAGAGCTACTTGCAGTCTTTGTAAGTAAACAGATGATTTCTCTCCCTCATCTTGACAGGTATCCATGAATTTAACGCACAACTCCTCCCCGTCCTGTACGGTTCCATAGGCCGAGTCAAGGTGCTGGATATAGATTTCAGCAGACAAATCTGGGCTGAGATGTTTCACAATGTCCACAGCAGGTGGTAGTAAGCTGTCTATGATGTATCTCGACTTTGCGATATTGCTGGGTCTTGAAGGATGATATCAACAGCTGAACGCCATGTGTCAAAATCCATTTCATGCTGTGGGCGTGGTGTTTTTCCAGAGAATATGCGGAGTCTGTGAGAGGAGTGTACATTTAAATCATCACTCTTTACAATGTGTTCCACGACATACCTCTGCACCTCAGATGGATTTAAATCGGCAGCAGATATATTTATTTTAGGTGCAGGCATTGGGGAAGACGCAGCCATGTTGTGAATAGGTTGAGGAGGAGCAGCGGCAGCCATTTTGATTTCTGGAGGAGTCTTTCCTTCTGTTTTAGCTGGGCAAAGCTCTGCAACAGCATCATTTATTTGGACCATTAAAACCTGAAGCACTTCTGTGAAGTCTTGTCCAGACAGTTTAGCAACTTCCTCTAAGTCAGCTAAGTAAGTCTTTGTCTTGGTGCAACCTACATTCACAGTGTAAACTTTAGCTAAGCTTTTAACGCAGTATTCATTATTCACAGATTTAAAAGTATATGGCAAGATCGGACCCAATAACTTAAAAGGTGAACCGGTTTTAAATTCAACAACAAGCATGTCATTATATTCACTTTCAGGTGCATTTATTGTCAAAGACCGCTCTATAGCTCCGTACTCAAGTAAAAATTCTTCCACTTCCTCAATATCACATTTTGGAGTTCTACTCACTAAAACCGCATTTGGAATTTTAATACCGAGCGATTGAAATAAATCCATATTTTCTGTGAATTGGTGAGACTTAATGAAAAATATAATTTACTGTTCCACAACCTCCTGGCTGGCTTGCCATGTTTTTCCTTTCATGTAACCTATAAGAAAATTTAGGATTTGGGAATATGAGTTTGTTAGATGTTGGGCTAGACCAGAAGATAAGATACGGCTCTGGGAGGTATAGGAACAGCAAATACACAGACAGACATTTTAGTTTATGTGGCGGATGCCTTCCAAGATTCCAAAAATCAATATTCCAAAATCAAGATCAAGATTCCAAAAATAAATGTTTGTTTTCCACAATTGATGTGGTTTAATTGTCCATAAAGTTCAACAGAAGTGGTTGATATTGTCCATAAAGCGCATAGGCAGTTGGTAGAACCGAGAGAATGAACAAAGGTTGAAGAGGAACGGCTGCATCAGCCTCCTACCATACAGTAGTTAAGGTTGTGTAGGGTCTCAGGCACTATTCAGGGCTAAGCTCACCATCAAAGGTTTTTTTTTTTACCCCAACAAGAATCACCTGGCCAATTCCATTTAGGAAACACTCCCACAGTGCAAACCCCAGCGTCAGTGGTGGCGGATATTAACTTCTTGATGCAGCCATCCTGAAGCCTCCTCTCCCACACGTCATTCGGAGAGGGGGAACAGGCATCTATATCAGGCGCTACGAGCAACATGATTGGCTGAACGTCATGAGGGCGGAAGGGCACATGCACATGGGATCACGTGACTAAAGTGTTGCATTCACTGACGCATTACGAGAGGAATTTAGAGTTTTATTTATTTTTAACGCACAATTCATGTGGGTTACACTTACAGCACATGTGCGTGCGTGCATGCGTGCGTGTGTGCGACTTTGATCAGGGACAAACAGAGCACAGCTTGTATTTGCTGTTTGGTGTGCTTATGTATTTTGTGTCAAGGATGAACGGCGCCAAAAGGGAACACTGATAGGACTAATAGTTTTGGAGAAGCTACGGATATTAGCTAACATTGATAATTACATTTTGTACGTATACACCTTTCGAGCAGGTGGCAGTAAATCACCTTTATAATATTTATATGTAAATATTTATTTATATTTTTATTAAATTTATACCAAGTTGTAGAGATTTGCTATCATTTTGAGTTTAAGATAAGATAAGAAAAGATAAGAAAAGATAAGATAATACTTTACTGCCCGGAGCGCGGCTCACTCTCCACCGTTGTGCTGCCATCTTTAAACCGGTTGTACCGCTCCTTAATCTGTGTGATGCCCATAGCATCGTCACCGAAAGCCGTCTGAATAATCTGAATGGTTTCTACTTGGCTGTTGCCCAGTTTCTGGCAAAATATGATGCCGTCGCGCTGCTCCAGTCGTTCTGCAATTTCCTTGCAAAGAAAAAATGACAAGAGACTACACCCGTCCTCACACAAAGGCTGCTTACCAGCAAATGACGCAATCGACAGGCGTGAAAAAATTCATGTATGCGCACAAAGGTTCAAGGTTGGCTCATGCAAGCACACGTGATTCAAATCCATCAGGTTTTTGAAAAAAATAAAAAGGTCGGATACTTTTCTAACAGACCTCGTATTCAGTTGAATACAGGTTGCAGAGGATTTACAAATCATTGTATTCTGTTTTTATTGACATTTTACACAATGTCCCAACTTCAATGGAATTGGGGCTGTATATACAGTAGATAGATAAAATGTAATTTTTAATTTTCACTTTTAGAATGTAAATGTATTTTCTTTAAAAGACACTGTTATCTAATAAATATATTGCTGTTTATTTTAATTGAAGTGCCTGAAATTAAACTAAATTAACTGATTCATTAGTCTGTGTTGTGTAGTGCACTGTTTGTCATGTGTATCATTTGTTCAGATGATGATCTTGTTTGAAAGGGATTTTTAAAAATATTTTCACTGTCATTTATAAAATATATTGCATTAATTATAATTTTTATGTATTAATTATTGTATTAAGCAAGTTTATTTTATCATTAAATGATGTTATGGGCTTATTTGGAACACGCCCATTCCAGACTTTTGACTTTTTCCCTAAAATTTCTTAATTACGTCTTTTGAATTGTATATCAACTAATTACTAAATATTCCAATGAGAGGTTAATCTTGCCCTTTAACAAATTATGTTACTTAAAAATTACGTCAATATATAGGAAAAAGAGCAAAACTTAGATTTTGGTGGACTTAATGGGTACATTTACCCCTAGCACATCATATTCCTTTAACAAAAGATTACACAACAGTGTAATATGAATGCATCACGCACGTGTTGTGCGTGCATGACATCTGCATTGCGGTCATAAAATAAGCTCAGTCGGGCCGTCGGCATCACTATTCACACCAACAATACAGCCTCTGGAGCATTTGCTGGACTTGGACAAGTTGATCACAGAGTTAATGTTCATTTTGTCATGCGAGGGTTAACTGTTCATGAGTTTGGGAAGCGGGAGGGGGGGAGCCACTCGGGGTGTGAGACGGTGTTTTTTTTTATTTGTTTTTTTTTTTGTTTTTTTGACAGTGTCACAGAAAACAGACTTCAGCGTGAGTTGTGACTAAACAGCAACTCTTCCTTTTGTTGGTGTTAAATAAAAGTCCTGGAGAAGACCCGAATGCAGCAGCTATGTCTTTGTGGATTTATACAGCCGGATCGGCACTGACTGGCAGGTATGTCCCTTTCTGCCTCATATAGTACTTTGGGTTTACGTGACTTTGTTATGCATTCACAGATTGTCTGCAAATCAGCTGCAAAGCAGATGTAATAAAAACGCTTTATTCGTGGCCAATTTGTATGCATTCACTACAACATATTTTAGTTTGTGATGTGGACATGATGGGCACACAATATGTTTGTTTTCCACACTGTCCCAGTCCGTTGCCAAGATGCAAATCCCTGTCAGTTGCGGATTTCAGCAGTTAACGGGAGATATACAGCGCATAGAGTGAGTATGTATTATGTATGAATTGAGTATATATGGAGTGTGTACGGCGGATGTTATCCACATCCAGATTTTTGAACAGCTCAAAAATCCTGGCTACAGACATGCGTCCCTCTGTGGATGATCAAGGATGTGTTTGGATGACGGCCGACTCATATAGGCATGTTACACGGATATTGCGGATGTTTGGCGAATATGGGCCAATTTTGTGCACAATCCATACGCAAATCCTCCTAAACGCCAGTGGGACAGGGCCCTTAGCAGATTTCAGGGCCATCTCCAAGTTGCCATTTGTCTCTAAAATTCTGGAGAAAATTGTCTATGCACAACTAAAAACTTTCCTTGATGAATACAACATTATGGAGGTTTTTCAGTCTGGTTTTAAAATGTTGAATAGCATGGAAACTGCTCTTTTAAAACTTTTTAATGACATTTTAATGGCAAATGATAGTGCCAATTATGTTGTTCTTGTTTTGCTTGACTCGCCTGCTGCCTTTGATACTGTAGACCACAATATTTTGTTAAATCATTTACAGCAGCTAGTGGTCATTGGTGGTAGTGCCCTGGACTGGTTTATGTACTACTTAGCAGACAGGACTATGAGCATTGGTCATGGGGTTTGTGAATCCTCCTCCACTCCAGTCTTACATGGGGTCCCACAGGGTTCAATTTTAGGACCCTTGCTATTCTCCCTGCATGTGCTTCCCCCTAGGGTCTATCCTCAGAAAACATGGTGTCATTTTCATTGATGTGCTGATGACAGCCAGATACTGTATATGGCCCCCTGAGGAAAAGTGATGCCTTTTCTCTCAAACCCCTGCTGTCATACCTTGAGGATATTAAGGCTTGTATAGCCCAGAATTTCCTAAATTTTAATGATAAGAAAACAGAGGTGATTGTGTTTGGCCCTCGCGGCTCCTATGTACCCTGCCCTGTTGATTTGGGTCCATTGGCAGCTTATGCGCAGAGTATTGTTACTAACTTGGGTTTTAAGATGGACAGCAATTTTAAATTGGATCGCCAAATTTATGCAGTAGTTAGGTCTAGTTTCTTTCACCTTAGGCAGCTTGGTAAGGTGAAGCCTTTTCTCCCACATCAGCACTTTGAAACAGTAATCCATGCCTTCATTACGTCGCAGGTGGATTACTGTAATGCACTTTATTTTGGAGTGAGCTAGTCCTCCCTCGCATGTCTCCAGCTGGTTCAGAATGCTGTCGCTTGTCTGCTAACTGGAGTAGGATTTATGGAGTACATCACACCGATTCTGGCCTCCCTCCACTGGCTCCCTGTGCACTTTAGGGTTCATTTTAAGATTCGTTTATTTGTTTTTAAATCTATAAATGGTCTTGCTCTGCCCTACCTCTCTGAGCTTCTTCACCCCTACGCCCCTGCACGTTGTCTCTGGTTAGCTGATCAGCTGCTTCTTGAGGTACAGAGGCCCAAGCGAACGCTCAGAGGGGATAGAGCATTTTCTGTTGCAGCTCCAAAAACTTGGAATGATCAACCTGTGCACATTAGGCAGGGCTCTTCACTGTTTGTTTTTTAAACCAATCTTAAAACCCACTTTTATTCACTGGGCTTTTAACATAGTATGATACTTCACTCTGTTTTAGTTGTTTTGCATGTTCATTGCTGTTTTATTGAGTTGTTTTGTGGGGTTTTTTATGACCCTCGTGTACAGCACTTTGTTTCAGTTTTGGCTGTTCGAGAGAGCTCTGTAAATAAAGTTGAGTTGAGCTGAATTGAGTTCTCAAGTAACAGCTCGTTTAATACTAAATAATGTCAGCAGCATTCCACTTGTCCAAAACTGCTTTATCTCTAGCCAGTGCCTGCCTCATCTTCTCCCTGAATTTCATGAGTCTTTCTCCTTGAGCGTACACCATCCGATCTTTGGTTCAGCTCTCACTCTCTTCCTCTTCTTCACCTCCAAGGTCTTCCTGCAAATCACCATCTGATATCATCTCACTACACTCTCCCCTGCCACCACCTTACAGTCTCCAACTGATCAATCAATCAATCAACTTTTTTCTTATATAGCGCCAAATCACAACAAACAGTTGCCCCAAGGCGCTCCATATTGTAAGGCAAGGCCATACAATAATTATGAAAAACCCCAACGGTCAAAACGACCCCCTATGAGCAAGCACTTGGCCACAGTGGGAAGGAAAAACTCCCTTTTAACAGGAAGAAACCTCCAGCAGAACCAGGCTCAGGGAGGGGCAGTCTTCTGCTGAGACTGGTTGGGGCTGAGGGAAAGAACCAGGAAAAAGACATGCCGAGAAGGGGGGCAGAGATCGATCACTAATGATTAAATGCAGAGTGATGCATACGGAGCAAAAAGAGAAAGAAACAGTGCATCATGGGAACCCCCCCACAGTCTACATCTAAAGCAACATAACCAAGGGATGGTCCAGGGTCACCCGATCCAGCCCTAACTATAAGCCTTAGCGAAAAGGAAAGTTTTAAGCCTAATCTTAAAAGTAGAGAGGGTATCTGTCTCCCTGATCTGAATTGGGAGCTGGTTCCACAGGAGAGGAGCCTGAAAGCTGAAGGCTCTGCCTCCCATTCTACTCTTACAAACCCTAGGAACCACAAGTAAGCCCGCAGTCTGAGAGCGAAGCGCTCTAATGGGGTAATATGGTACTACGAGGTCCCTAAGATAAGATGGGACCTGATTATTCAAAACCTTATAAGTAAGAAGAAGAATTTTAAATTCTATTCTAGAATTAACAGGAAGCCAATGAAGAGAGGCCAACACGGGTGAGATATGCTCTCTCCTGCTAGTCCCCGTCAGTACTCTAGCTGCAGCATTCTGAACCAACTGAAGGCTTTTTAGGGAACTTTTAGGACAACCTGATAATAATGAATTACAACAGTCCAGCCTAGAGGAAATAAATGCATGAATTAGTTTTTCAGCATCACTCTGAGACAAGACCTTTCTGATTTTAGAGATATTGCGTAAATGCAAAAAGGCAGTCCTACATATTTGTTTAATATGCGCTTTGAATGACATATCCTGATCAAAAATGACTCCAAGATTTCTCACAGTATTACTAGAGATCAGGGAAATGCCATCCAGAGTAACGATCTGGTTAGACACCATGCTTCTAAGATTTGTGGGGCCAAGTACAATAACTTCAGTTTTATCTGAGTTTAAAAGCAGGAAATTAGAGGTCATCCATGTCTTTATGTCTGTAAGACAATCCTGCAGTTTAGCTAATTGGTGTGTATCCTCTGGCTTCATGGATAGATAAAGCTGGGTATCATCTGCGTAACAATGAAAATTTAAGCAATACCGTCTAATAATACTGCCTAAGGGAAGCATGTATAAAGTGAATAAAATTGGTCCTAGCACAGAACCTTGTGGAACTCCATAATTAACTTTAGTCTGTGAAGAAGATTCCCCATTTACATGAACAAACTGTAATCTATTAGACAATCTCTGTAATAAAATTTTATGGTCAACAGTATCAAAAGCAGCACTGAGGTCCAACAGAACAAGCACAGAGATAAGTCCACTGTCCGAAGCCATAAGAAGATCATTTGTAACCTTCACTAATGCTGTTTCTGTACTATGATGAATTCTAAAACCTGACTGAAACTTTTCAAATAGACCATTCCTCTGCAGGTGATCAGTTAGCTGTTTTACAACTACCCTCTCAAGAATCTTTGAGAGAAAAGGAAGGTTGGAGATTGGCCTATAATTAGCTAAGATAGCTGGGTCAATTGATGGCTTTTTAAGTAATGGTTTAATTACTGCCACCTTAAAGGCCTGTGGTACATAACCAACTAACAAAGATAGATTGATCATATTTAAGATTGAAGCATTAAATAATGGTAGGACTTCCTTGAGCAGCCTGGCAGGAATGGGGTCTAATAAACATGTTGATGGTTTGGATGAAGTAACTAATGAAAATAACTCAGACAGAACAATCGGAGAGAAAGAGTCTAACCAAATACCGGCATCACTGAAAGCAGCCAAAGATAACGATACATCTTTGGGATGGTTATGAGTAATTTTTTCTCTAATAGTCAAAATTTTGTTAGCAAAGAAAGTCATGAAGTCATTACTAGTTAAAGTTAATGGAATACTCAGCTCAATAGAGCTCTGACTCTTTGTCAGCCTGGCTACAGTGCTGAAAAGAAACCTGGGGTTGTTCTTATTTTCTTCAATTAGTGATGAGTAGAAAGATGTCCTAGCTTTACGGAGGGCTTTTTTATAGAGCAACAAACTCTTTTTCCAGGCTAAGTGAAGATCTTCTAAATTAGTGAGACGCCATTTCCTCTCCAACTTATGGGTTATCTGCTTTAAGCTACGAGTTTGTGAGTTATACCACGGAGTCAGACACTTCTGATTTAAAGCTCTCTTTTTCAGAGGAGCTACAGCATCCAAAGTTGTCTTCAATGAGGATGTAAAACTATTGACGAGATACTCTAACTCCCTTACAGAGTTTAGGTAGCTACTCTGCTCTGTGTTGGTATATGACATTAGAGAACATAAAGAAGGAATCATATCCTTAAACCTAGTTACAGCGCTTTCTGAAAGACTTCTAGTGTAATGAAACTTATTCCCCACTGCAGGGTAGTCCAACAGGGTAAATGTAAATGTTATTAAAAAATGATCAGACAGAAGGGAGTTTTCAGGGAATACTGTTAAGTCTTCTATTTCCATACCATAAGTCAGAACAAGATCTAAAATATGATTAAAGTGGTGGGTGGACTCATTTACTTTTTGAGCAAAGCCGATAGAGTCTAATAATAGATTAAATGCAGTGTTGAGGCTGTCATTCTCAGCATCTGTGTGGATGTTAAAATCGCCCACTATAATTATCTTATCTGAGCTAAGCACTAAGTCAGACAAAAGGTCTGAAAATTCACAGAGAAACTCACAGTAACGACCAGGTGGACGATAGATAATAACAAATAAAACTGGTTTTTGGGACTTCCAATTTGGATGGACGAGACTAAGAGACAAGCTTTCAAATGAATTAAAGCTCTGTCTAGGTTTTGATTAATTAATAGGCTGGAATGGAAGATTGCTGCTAATCCTCCACCCCGGCCCGTGCTACGAGCATTCTGACAGTTAGTGTGACTCGGGGGTGTTGACTCATTTAAACTAACATATTCATCCTGCTGTAACCAGGTTTCTGTTAGGCAGAATAAATCAATACGTTGATCAATTATTATATCATTTACCAACAGGGACTTAGAAGAGAGAGACCTAATGTTTAATAGACCACATTTAACTGTTTTAGTCTGTGGTGCAATTGAAGGTGCTATATTATTTTTTCTTTTTGAATTTTATGCTTAAATAGATTTTTGCTGGTTATTGGTGGTCTGGGAGCAGGCACCGTCTCTACGGGGATGGGGTAATGAGGGGATGGCAGGGGAGAGAAGCTGCAGAGAGGTGTATAAGACCACAGCTCTGCCTCCTGGTCCCAACGCTAGACAGTCACAGTTTGGAGGATCCAAAAAAATTGGCCAGATTTCTAGAAATGAGAGCTGCTCCCTCTAAAGTGGGATGGATGCCGTCTCTCCTAACAAGACCAGGTTTTCCCCAGAAGCTTTGCCAATTATCTATGAAGCCCACCTCATTTTTTGGACACCACTCAGACAGCCAGCAATTCAAGGAGAACATGCGGCTAAACATGTCACTCCCGGTCTGATTGGGGAGGGGCCCAGAGAAAACAACAGAGTCCGACATTGTTTTTGCAAAGTTACACACCGATTTAATGTTAATTTTAGTGACCTCCGATTGGCGTAACCGAGTTTCATCACAGCCGACGTGAATTACAATCTTACCAAATTTACGCTTAGCCTTAGCCAGCAATTTCAAATGTCCTTCTCTGGCCCCCGGAAGACAATTGACAATGGTTGCTGGTGTCACTAACTTCACATTTCTCAAAACAGAGTCGCCAATAACCAGAGTTTGATCCTCGGCGAGTGTATCGTCGAGTGGGGAAAAACGGTTAGAGATGTGAACGGGTTGACGGTGTACACGGGGCTTCTGTTTAGGGCTACGCTTCCTCCTCACAGTCACCCAGTCAGCCTGCTTTCCCGACTGCACGGGATCTGCCAGGGGGGAACTAACGGCGGCTAAGCTACCTTGGTCCGCACCGACTACAGGGGCCTGGCTAGCTGTAGAATTTTCCACGGCGCGGAGCCGAGCCTCCAATTCGCCCAGCCTGGCCTCCAAAGCTACGAATAAGCTGCACTTATTACAAGTACCGTTACTGCTAAAGGAGGCCGAGGAATAACTAAACATTTCACACCCAGAGCAGAAAAGTACGGGAGAGACAGGAGAAGCCGCCATGCTAAATCGGCTAAGAGCTAGTAGCTGCACTAAGCTAGCGGATTCCCAAAAACACACAAAGTGAATAATGTGCAAATAATCCAGAGGTGATTCAGCAGAAGGAGTGCCCCAATCAAGGCACCAAACAGGCCATGAAGCAGCACAGGCAACGCACGACAACAGCGAACGCATGACAACGGTGCTAAAATAAAATAAAAATAAAAAAAATAAAAACGAAAGCGTTAGCAAGCTAGTTAGCTTGCCAACGCTAATGAAAGTTAGCTGATAAAAGTGCTCCGTCGCGATGTTTCGACCGTTAGAGGTCTTCCTTAGGCGTTGGAGCACAGTAAAAAAGTTAAAAAAAGTAAAAAGGTAAAAAAGTAAAAAAGTCTTGAAAAAGACTGTTAGTTCAAGTCCAAAGCAGCAGGTAGCAGTCTCTGTGTAAACAGTCCCAACAGAGAGCCAAAATTCTGATGCAATCTCACTCCGAAGACATATTGCTTTAAGTTTTCTGTCTTGACGCTTTGATGTCTCAATTGATGAAAAGCAGCCCATAATATACAGAATTGCATTATTAATTCAGAAAATAAAAATGTGAAATTTAAAAAATCTTATATTCTACTCATTAAATTAACATTAACAGCTTTCTTAAATTTTGTCCACATATGACTTCCACAACCAAGTTGTCCTGAGGATGCTGGCAGAAAGATTAATATTTATGTGAGGTGTGCGAATGGTACCAGTGTATGGGTGAGCAGCTGAAAACGATCGTGTTGAGCGAACACTAGATGAATTTTCAAGGAAGAATTTTTGTTAACTCAATGGATGGTTTCAGGAAGATTCAAACATTCCTTCTGTGCTCCAGGGGGTAGAATGACATCTCTCTCTTTAATACCACATGAAGAGTTCAGATGCAAATCCCAGTATCTCCAAAACCATAACTTTTTAGTTGAGGCCAACATGTACTTGGCCGTCAAGGGGACCATCAGTGTGCAAAATATGAAAGAATTTGAACAAACTGCTTTCATTTCATTGATGAAAGTCTGTGCATTTCCGAATATGGTTTCCTTTAAATCTCCATTTTCAACTGCATTTTTCTCCATTAAAAAATGCTTACTGGGTTTTGCATCTGAACTCGTCATATCTACCCATTAATTCCACTTTACCTCTATTCCCTTCACTGACAAGCTCATTGGCATTTGCTCCAGTCACCACTCTTTCAACCTTGGGTAACCTCTCTACCACTCCAGAGTTATTTCCTCCCTCATCTCACAACCTCCCTGTGGTACATATGCACGGAAGACACTTATAAACCCCCTTCAATTTCCTAATAGTCCTAATTCTCACTTCCACACTTCAAAATGTCATCCTGTTCTGCTGCCTTCAGACACATTCTTTTTTATCTTCACCCAATGGTAGCCCAATTCTGCCAGCTCCCTGTTCGACAACAGCGCTGGATGTTAACTTGGGCCTTGACCAATCCTGTATGGAAATTTGATTTGTACCTATCAGCTCCAGAAGTAGTTAAGCTTAAGGTGTAGTCACACTGTGATGAATTCAGTAAATTGATTCTCCCTTGTGGTCATCACAGCAGATCTGAGATGGATCTGGAAGTTAATTTGGCACAGTTTTGTTGCTGGATGCCTTTCCCGGCACAACTCCACATTGCATAGAGAATGGGCAGATCACAAACCTTCCACTCTGGAAATAAAGACATTAAACCACTGGGCCACCACCCCTGTCAGCAAGATTATTCTTAATGTATTGACATATTTGTTCGGTGGCAAAAATCACTGAATCCAGTGGTCTACAGTAGATTTAGGGCTGTGATGGCATAAATGGACAACCGTCTGTTAGATAATATCGGTGCTAATTCCTTATTTTCTGTTAGTGATCACGTATTTGCCTTTGTTATCTGTTTGGAGTTTTTGAAACCTGGTTTAAAGTGTAAATATAATAGTTAAGTTTCACTTCCATCATATGTGCAAGTGTCAGACACAGGAAGACCTCCCCCTGTTGGTGAGATCCAGTAACAGTAGAAATGTGAGACCCCCACTGTAGACCCCCCACATTGTATAGGAAGTGCTGTATGACCCATTTTCTGGCTTCTCACAAGCTGGACACTACCTGTGAGGGTCCCAGGCCTGGTTTCTAATGTGACCATAAACTCAAAATGAAGAAAATAATGGTTTGGTTCTTGCAAAGGGGCAATAAATTACATAAAGAGCCAGGATAAATTACATGCCTAATGCAGGTGTGCAGTGCTTCCAGACGACAACAGAACACAAACACATAATGCACAGATAAAACTTAAAGCCTGCTGGACATCCACTACCAAGCTATGAACAAGTAAAGAACAAAATGGCAAACAAATGTGGAACCACTGGGGAAGCTCTCCATTGGATGCCCCTTCAATATTTTGAGAATGTGCAGAATTTTCAGATGGACTCACCAGACAACATCTGAATAGGAAGGCTTTTAACAAACATTGAAAGAAAAAATGGACAAGGTCTATCAAAATTTTGTATCCATTACTCATACATTTCCGCAATTATTTGCACTGTGACTTTACCCAATTCATGTTGATTGCCCTTTGAAGTTATTGATCACCGTTCCTATTGAGTTATTCCACTTGGCACATCAGTTTCTTGGGACTGTGGATGACAGCCTGATGGCTTGTTTCTTCCCATAATTGTTTTTGTCCAGGTGCTGAGAGGAGGTTGGTGGAGTGGAGGAAAATTCTTGTGCTCAGTTATAAAGTACTAGCTGAGTTACCTATTCTGCGAAAGGGTAATAGAGATTAATGTTAGCCATGTCATTGTATATTTCATGTCACTTTAGTTAAGGTGTAGTAAATTGCATTGCATTGTGTGTATTTTGTCATTATTAATTTTCATAGAGCAATCTTTTACATTCATGAGACTCAAGTGAATGATGATAAAAGGTGATAACATGTCATATCACTGCAATGCTCTGGCATGAGGTACACAGCAGGTACATTTTAATTGAAAAACACATGCGCCTTAACTCACATGCAGTGCACGCTGGCCTGTTCAGATTGTAATTAAAGTGCACCCTAGTCAGCTGGCTAGGGTGCTTGCTACCTGATCTAAGTACTACGTGAACTGCAAAAATAAGGGCTCCAGTGAGCGGGTCATGATCTAATATATAAGGCTGACAATGTGTGTGTGTGTGTGTGTGTTTGCGCAGGTACGCTTTCAATCAAAGGGCCCCAGTGACCTCCACCTTGGTTACCATAGTCACCATAGCAAGTTTGTTGTAGACTTGCTGGCTGGGGTGCTTGCTACCTCACCTGAGTACCACATGAACTGTGAAAATAAGGGCTCCAGTGAGTGGGTCGTGATCTGATATATAAGGCTGACTGTGTATGTGTGTGTGTGTGTGTGTGTGTGTGTGTGTGTGTGTGTGTGTGTGTGTTTGCGCAAGTACACTTTCAACCTAAGGGCTCCAGTGACCTCCCCCTTGGGGCCCCCAGTCACTATAGCAAGTTTGGTGTGGACTGTTTAATTACTGTGGCTGTGCATAGCAAATGCACACCTAGAAGTAGGGATGCATCAATACCATTTTTTCCCAGACTGAGTACAAGTACAAGTACTTACATTTTGGTACTCGTCAATACCGAGTACCTGTACGAATACTTAATGATACCATTATAGTTTTATGATGACTTTGAAAATGTTTTATTCATCAGTTGTTCCTTACTTTTTGACTATATAACTGCTACCAATATCGTTAGCTTTGTTTTTATTTACAAACATTTCAATGAAATCATGTAACTTCACTTTTTGACTACAACAAATTGTGCTTTAACATTAACCGTGTGTTTTTTAACAAACATGACACTGCCAGACATCTCACTGAAATGTACCCTGTGGGCTTCAGTACTACAAAATATACAACATCAATAACTGAACTGAAACTGTCCATCAATAACTTTACTTATGTCTGTGAACACCAGTGTTGCCACAGTGACTTTTAAAAAGTAACTTACTTTACTTATTATTTACTTTACTGATTACTCAATTAATAAAGTAACCAAATTAGATTACTAGTTGCTTTATTAGTTACTTTCAGCAGCTGCTGACAACACCACCCTGCCACCTTAACATGAAAATGATAACCAGTTTTGCCAGTACTCACTTTATAGTCACCCTTTCTTGACTTCAGTGAACATAAATACTTATTTTATAAAAAATAAACTAGCCATCTTTACCCAATTCCACAAGGATTCCCCCCAGATTCCTTCTGATCCAGTCTGAAGTGCCCTCCAGTCAATCCCTTTCGTCCATCTGCCTGAATTATGATAAATCACATGAACTTCTGTGTCCATGAGAAGAGCTTTCAGTTGTAGGTGACTTGGGAAGGGTATATCCCCGAAGAAAGGTCAAGGATCCCTTGGGCCTTCATCCTGATCACTCATGTTTTTCAGAATTTTCATTGGGCCCACTCAGCTAAACTGGTGATTCACATGGAAGTACCTGTAAGAAGGGATAATCATGGTTCATCTGCCCCCCACCCTAATTTTTGTTCTTTGATCTGTTTGCCCTCCATATGACGGTCTCTGTGTCTTCTGGGTGTGGCTTCATGGTTATTGCTCTGACCAGCGGCAGCCGAGTTGATTGATCATCCTCAACTGCATACACATATGTACCTTGTTCTATTCAATTCCATTTGTTGAAGTGGGAATGACATTGGCCTTATTCCTAGTTTTTGTAGTTTTTCTCATGTGTAGACTCAGTATAAGATCCTTGATCCTTGCACACATCTGAAAAGTGTCGGATTTCAGTTCCAAAACGTTCTGACAGCCATCTGTGGAAGTCGGCACAGTTGGTCAAAATCGGCCAGCGGCTCCGATTGTGATGCACATGTACAAAACTCTCCAGGTGCCGTCGAGAAGGGACACTTATCTGACAGCGATCCATGTATAATCTGACGACCATCTGACCACAATTTATATATTCTGACAACATCAAAACAGCATCTGAAATGATCTGAACACGGTTGATTGTGCTCTGAGATCAATCAGTCACAGCAAAGTCTGCCGACAGCTGGTCAAGTCCCTTTCATCCAGCTGTGCAGCATGCTGGTGACCTCGATCAGCTGACAAAAGCATAATACACCTCTGGCATAAATAAATCCCATGTGAAGCGCTATCCCACAACAATAATCCAACTACAGTTGTGTTAACATGCATGTCAAAAGAAATGGCCACAAAATAGAGTTTAAAAAAAGAGAAAGTCCACTGGCTGCATCTGAATGTTGCGCACATGTGGAAAGCTGGCACACTAACAGCACAAATCAGCAGCAGCTACGGAGTCCAGCCGGACGAATGAAATCTACCAATGCAAGTATATACTGATCAAACACCTAAAGGGATTTTTCACCGGACTGTACAACAGGCAATCACTGACAGCTGTCAACCTGTTTGTGCGCTCTCTGGATGCGGAGTGGCTGGTACAGCATTTATGAACACATATACACGCAGCTGAGCGAACATTTTCGGCCACACACTCGCACACTGTTTTGATCACCTGTTCTACACATGTAAGCACGCGCGGCTCATTCAGTCGTTGTGAACACTCTCGGATCACCTGTTCTACGCACGTACACACGTGCACTCCATCATGTGACACACACACACTGATGAGAGGTCAGTTTAGTGCTGGGAATGTGAGGACGAGAGGAGATTTGATTGCGTGGGTGAGTGAGTAGGTGAGTGACAGCTCCAATGTCGGTGTCATCTGTGTCATCTGACTGTTGTCTGAAATATGTTTGGGCTGCATCCTGCAGGTGTGCACAAGGCAGTCCGGATGCATTCACACCACAGCTGGACACGCTTCTTTTCCTCCAACTGTGTCAGATTATGGCAATATTTTCCATGTCGCAATGGCTCCTCCATATTCTTGATATGTGAGACGGGCTTAAGGGGACGCTGGAAAGACAGAGAGAAAGGAAAGACACCCTCCGTATGTAGAATGGCAGTGATTCAGTAACACGCCACCAGCTTGATGGTGCAGGGATAATGTTTGTGGTTGACAACATCAAGAATGAGCTTACTTTTCCCACCCAGTGTAGTAACATAATAACGCGTGAGATGAAGGTCATCACAGCGATATCTGGTTACAGGAAAAATGTAAATTGCATGTAAATTCTATAACATTCATACACTTCTATAAATCAAATCTTCACTTCTGTAAATTCTATAACATACATTCATACACTGCTTCCCTTAGGCAGTATTATTATAAAGCATTGCTTAAATTTTCATTGTTACGCAGATGATACCCAGCTTTATCTATCCATGAAGCCAGAGGACACACACCAATTAGTTAAACTGCAGGAATGTCTTTCAGACATAAAGACATGGATGACCTCTAATTTCCTGCTTTTAAATTCAGATAAAACTGAAGTTATTGTACTTGGCCCCACAAATCTTAGAAACATGGTGTCTAACCAGATCCTTACTCTGGATGGCATTACCCTGACCTCTAGTAATACTGTGAGAAATCTTGTAGTCCTTTTTGATCAGGATATGTCCTTCAATGCGCATATTAAGCAAATATGTAGGACTGCTTTTTTGCATTTGCTCAATATCTCTAAAATTAGAAAGGTCTTGTCTCAGAGTGATGCTGAAAAACTAATTCATGCATTTATTTCTTCTAGGCTGGACTACTGTAATTCATTATTATCAGGTTGTCCTAAAAGTTCCCTGAAAAGCCTTCAGTTAATTCAAAATGCTGCAGCTAGAGTACTGACAGGGACTAGAAGGAGAGAGCATATCTCACCCATATTGGCCTCTCTTCATTGGCTTCCTGTTAATTCCAGAATAGAATTTAAAATTCTTCTTCTTACTTATAAGGTTTTGAATAATCAGGTCCCATCTTATCTTAGGGACCTCTTAGTACCATATCACCCCAATAGAGTGCTTCGCTCTCAGACTGCAGGCTTACTTGTAGTTCCTAGGGTTTTTAAGAGTAGAATGGGAGGCAGAGCCTTCAGCTTTCAGGCTCCTCTCCTGTGGAACCAGCTCCCAATTCGGATTAGGGAGACAGACACCCTCTCTACTTTTAAGATTAGGCTTAAAACTTTCCTTTTGACCCTGAACCATCCCTTAGTTATGCTGCTATAGACCTAGACTGCTGGGGGGTTCCCATGATGCACTGTTTCTGTGTAGGCTCTCAGTTGTCCAGGTGGTTTCCATAGTAGAGAAGTTAAGTCAGACTTCCAGAGCAAGAATTTTAGCTGAGGAAGCTTCGGCGATTTGAAGCGAAACGTCCTCGCATCAAGCAACCCAGTCCAGTCGAAGATTCAAGCTTCTCTACTATGATGCACTGTTTCTTTTTATTCACCTCTTTTTGCTCTGTATGCACCACTCTACATTTAATCATTAGTGATTGATCTCTGCTCTCTTCCACAGCATGTCTTTTTCCTGATTCTCTCCCCTCAGCCCCAACCAGTCCCAGCAGAAGACTGCCCCTCCCTGAGCCTGGTTCTGCTGGAGGTTTCTTCCTGTTAAAAGGGAGTTTTTCCTTCCCACTGTCGCCAAGTGCTTGCTCATAGGGGGTCGTTTTGACCGCTGGGGTTTTTCTGTAATTATTGTATGGCTTTTGCCTTACAATATAAAGCGCCTTGGGGCAACTGTTTGTTGTGATTTGGCGCTATATAAATAAAATTGATTTGATTTGACTTATTAATATCAAAGTAAGCGATGTCAGCAGCCAGAGACCTAAATGGTAGCCTACAACACTAACCTGTTTGAGAGGAACTTTGCTTGTAAGCTGCAATCTCTTCTCTCTCTTCTCTTTGGATTGCAGCACGTACCAGCGCTTCTCACACTTATCGCTTATGTGCAATTACCAGCATGGAGAGTAAAGATAATAATAAGGTAATCAATATAATCATCGGCATGTGCACAAGGCAATTCAAATGTTTTGAAGCTGTGCAACAATTCATGTAATTTTGCATCATCATGACATAAAGTTATTTTCACGATTACGCATTTCTTAATGCAGTTCAGGTTATTTAATTGGTTGATTTTACTGTCCATTCATAACTAGGAGCGCGGAGCACATTTGTTTTTGTCTCTTTCCCTTTTCATGACAACCAATCACAGCTTTTAGAAGACTGCATCATACCTAGCAATGGGGTCAGCCACACTTCCTGACAAAGATAAAGCTTTCTGTACCCTCCTCGCTCAGAGTTGCTCTCTGAAACTTTGACAGTCTGTATCCGGGAAGCATCCTAAGGCTAAAAGTACTTCTTAATGACATCATTCTAAGAAAAATCTTAGAATTCCTTGAATTCTGAGACATTTCTTAGAATTTTTCCTGGGTAAGTTAAAAGGTGTTCACAAAGCATCTTAGGCTTTAAGAGAGCTCCTAATGTGAAAACTGTTATGATGAGAGGAGGACGTTAAAGAAGCGTAAGAGTGTCTTAAGCAGAGAAGATGGCAGAATGACAGAGTGGAAGGAGAGACATCCTCCGTATGTAGAATAATAGTGATTCAGGCTGGATGTACAAGTATAATGCTTGTGGTTGACCTCATCAGGAATGAGCTTACTTTTCCCACCCAGCGTAGTAACGTAATAACACCTGAGATGAAGGTCATCACACCATTTCAACACCTGTCTACAGGAAAAATGTAAATCACATGTACATGCTATAACATTTATCAATATCAAAGTAAGAGATGTCAGCAGCCAGAGCCTAAAGTCACCTGTTTGAGGAGAACTTAGCTTGTAAGCTGCAATCTCACGGATCAGCGCATCTCACCGCTGTCACTTGTGTGCACAAGGAAAGGGAACAAGGCATTGGTTTGTCAGGCAATGTGCTCCCAAGTCTGCCTCTTCCCTTGTTGTGTGATCCCGGAACCCAATTCAGAATCAGAATCAGAATTGCCTTTATTCACGAAGTATCTTCAAAGACTACAAGGAATTTGGCTCCAGTTTGAACCGTACTCTCTCTGTACAGGCATGTATATATTAACACTAAACACTAAATAATTCACAATAAAAATTTGCAAATAAAAATGTTAATTTCACCCTTAAAACACATTTATTCTCCTCCATGAGCTGTGTGACACCAGGCACTGCTCTCCTGTCCAGTTGGGCTTTCTAATTCTATTTTTATCCATTTCGTTTGTTGTTTTGGTCGTTCTGTCAAAATCAAACTGCTTTTTATAAGGACACCAGCAATCACAGCAATTGCTGACAGCTGAGTCTGAATCCACCATTGATATCAAATCCATTAAGTAGTAAAACTACCAGCATGGACAGTAAATTTAACAATAAGCTAATAAATATAATAATTGACATGTGAATGAGGTATGTTCAAACATTTCGAAGCTGCAATTCATTTCATTTTGCTGAGTTTCTTCATGATGACTTGACATTATTTTCACGATTACACATTTCTTCATGCAGTTCAGGTGATATGATTTGTTGATTTTACTCTACTCACTACTAGGAGCACAAAGCGCATTTGTTTATTTTTTTCTCTTTCCCTTTTTATGACAACCAATCACAGCTCTTAGAAGACTGCATCATACCTAGCAACAGGGTCAACCCCGCCTCCTCTCAAAGATAAGAGTTTCTGTCCACTCCTTGATTAGAGTTGCTCTCAGACACATCTTGGATCACTCTTAAGCTAAGATTTCTTGCTAGGAATATTTAGGCTAAATTACGAGCTCTCTGAGAGGACTCTGAGATACTTCATGTATATGGGCCCTGGATCACTCTTAGGCTAAGATTCCTTGCCAGGAATATTTAGGCTCTCTGAGAGGACTCTGAGAATTTTTGTGAATACGGGCCCAGGAAGTAAAAAAAAAAGTAAACTACCTAATCAGGTCTTTGTTTTCTCATCTCAAACCCAAATATAGCTTGTCCCAATAAAAGTGCCACAAAAATAAAGCCATAAAAAATCCATACACTTTTGGATGCTGATACCTGTCATATATCATCTTGAAGCATATCTCAGGGAATTTTATCTCTGGTGTCCATTTCTAATTTCACCTCAGTTTGTAAGAGTTTTGGTGTTCACAAGATGTGCTCAACATGTGCACCGCTCCTCTGGTTAGGCCATCAGCTTGGAACTTCAGCGAGGGCGGTTGCATCTCCTCCTCTCTCTCCTCTCCTGTGTTTTTCTATCTCTGCTCCAACCTTCAAAGTCCCCACTTCACCAGACTGTGAATTCTTCAAAGTACATTTGGAATAATCATGGCATTGATCAGCTGGTCTCTGAACGCTATTGACACCATTTTTTTCAACAAGGAAATCAGGGCTGGGGGACCCTGTGAGCCCAGATGGAACCTACCCTGCAGGCTATGTTCTTGACACCTGGGAGAAGTGGTGCATCGCATGCTTGGCACCACTCTCTGTGTAGGACGTCGAAGATTTATTTTTATTTGGTTTTATATTAGGAGAGCTTGTGCTTATTGGTTTATGTGCTGTCATGACCTACCGGAAAATTGGCAAGACGGTTGCTACCAGAACCACAACCCCACATCTGTCCATCATGATTTATGAAGTGGACAAAGTGGTACAATCTCAGACTGCGTTAACCCTTGGACTCAGACGCACGTTGGAAAACATCTCGGAGCAAAAGGAAGATATCGGAGACCAGGGAATACTCATAAATTGGATCTGGGTGGTCAGAGGAGCTGTAAATGCAATTTCTATGCTTCTCTGCTTGATGATTACTGGTGAGATGAATCAGCTCTGAGATGTTGGCATCCAAAGAATTCAGTTTTGGTCTCATCTGACCAGACTACAGGTGTGCTCACAAGTTTACATACCCTGGCAGAAATTTTGATTTTTTTTTTTTTTTTTTTTTTTGGCCATTTTTCTGAGAATATAAATGACAACACATAAACTTTTGTTTTCAGTCATGGTTAGTGTTTGTGTGAAGTCATTTATTGTCAAACAACTGTGTTCTTTTTAAATCATAATGACAACAGAAACTTACCAAATGGGCACAACCAGGTGCCTTCACACATAACACGATTTAAGCCAACTAGCATACGAAGGAGGAACTGCATACCATTTGTGAAAAATCGTAGCTGCCTCCAATGCCTCGTACACGTTGCTACAACTAGTGTGCCAAGATAGAGAGTGGCATCAACTCAAAACATGGCACCATTTTGGGCCCAACTGTGCTGAACTACTGAATTAACCTTTAATGTTTTCAACATTTTTCATGAATCATTAACAACATACAGCAACACGTCCAGGTACAGGTGCTATCAAAATAAATATAAAAATAGTTATCAATTTACATAAATTTACAATTTATGATTAATTATTTGACTAATTTAAAGCCTGATTTATGCAGCTGCAGCTCTGTAACTCCATGTCATACAATGACATGCGTGACAGTTTTAAAGTTCTCCGTCTCTGGATTATGCTTTATTCTGGAGTAATGTGACCCTCAACAAGCTTTACTTTCTACAATCATCACCTCCAAATCAAAGGTAAGTTGTGTATTTTCCTGTTTTATCGACTTCTGCTGTAAAGTTGCGGACTTTTCTGATTCATTTGTAATCAACGTGCACTATATTATATTATAACTATTAGAATGTGATGGCAGATGAAGGATTGAAAGCAGCAAAGTGTCAAATCACACTCAACTGTGATTTGACGCTTTGCTACCTTCACATGCTGCTTTCACAATTTTTCAAATATGTTTATGTTTGTTTATATATGTTTATGTTTGTTTATACATGTTATGATCTTTTTATGGAAGATTCATATCGTGATACCTAAGAACGGGTTCAGCTTTCAAGGTTTTTGTTCAAAGTTCAAAATCAGGAAAAATGTTAGACTAATCCATATCCTTTGACACTGAATATATTCAAAAATTCATAACTCTGTTAAATATGATCAAATTTCTTTTATATTTGAGATTATTATGTAGTAGGATGGTATCCTTTATGGACTGACAAAGTTTGATCCGGATCTGATCCAGATTACAGATTTTATGGCCATTTAAATTTTACACTGAAAACCTCATTTAATTAATATTTTGCATTATATCTTCATCAAACATATCCCAATCACTCTCATATTTGAAACTGAGGTGCAGACAGACACTCACTCTCACTTGACAAAGTTTGATCCGGTTCTGATCAGAATTGTGGATTTTATGGACTTTTGAATGTAATATTGAAAAGACCATTTGGTCTACATTTTGCATTTATCTGAAGCGAAAGTGTCTCAATCACCCTCATATGTGACAATGACATGCAAACTGGCACTCTCAATGAATAGACCACGTTTGATCCACATCTGATTCGTATTGCGGATTTAGCGGATATTTGATTTTAACATTTTTGCCATCACCGGTAAAAAGGACTTTTTGCGATTTCATCATTTACACACTTTACTTTTTTCTAAGTAATTCACTCAGCAAATTGTTGTGAAAGGGTGTGGTCGGCTCCTCAAAGCTTACCGTCGCAACAGTGTCATCATGCCAAACTGGAAATTCTGTGAGCAGACCCACAGATTTCTCTATCTCATCAGCTGCATTTACAACCCCAATTCCAATGAAGCTGGGATGTTGAATGCTCAAAGAATACCTAATTGGAAACAGGTGAGTGTCATGATTGAGTATAAAAGGAGCATCCCCAAAAGGCTCAGCCGTTCACAAAAAAAAAAAATAGTCCAACAGTTTAAGAACAATGTTTCTCAACGTTCAATTGCAAGGAACTTAGGGATTACATCATCTACAGTCCATAAAATGATCAGAAGATTCAGAGAATCTGGAGAACTTTCTACACGTAAGTGGCAAGGCTGAAAACCAACATTGAATGCCTGTGACCTTCGATCCTCAGGCGACACTGCATTAAAAACAGATATCAATGTGTAAAGGATATTTCTGTGTAGGCTCTCAGTTGTCCAGGTGGTTTCCATAGTAGAGAAGCTTGAATCTTCGACTGGACTGGGTTGCTTGATGCAAGGACGTTTCGCTTTAAATCGCAGAAGTTTCCTCAGCTAAAATTCTTGCTCTGGTAGTCTGACTTCTGTCTTGACTCTTGTAGAGAAGAAAATATAGAAGGCAACAAAAGCTGGAGTTTTTTAAACCTAACCAGACCCATCCTACCGAGAGGCTGACTGCTATAGGCTAGTGACTAAACAATAGCTCTAATTAGCACCTATTGTGCTCTAGTTAGCACCCTCCTAATGACAGGGCAGCTGTCGCTCCTAATGATGGGATGGAAACCTCTCCTAATGGCTCCCTTGACGACTCTCCTGATTACGTGAATGACTCATTACCATGAACAAAAGACTGAAACTGCTTTGACCTGAATTGCCTTTGACCTGCTTTGACCCATTGAAAATGTGTAGCGCATTATGAAGCGCAAAATATGACAACGGAGACCCCGGGCTGTTTTACAACTGAAGTTTTACATCAAGCAACAATGGGAAAGAATACCACCTACAAAGCTTCAACAGTTAGTGTCCTCATTTCCCAAACACTTATTGAATGTTGTCAGAAGGAAAGGCGATGTAACACAGTGGTAAACATACCACTGTCCCAGCGTTTTTGAAACGTGTTGCAGGCATCCATTTCAAAATTAGCAAATATTTGCACAAAAACAATAACGTTTATCAGTTTTAACATTAAATGTCTTGTCTTTGTGGTGTATTCAATTAAATATAGGTTGAAGAGGATTTGCAAATCGTATTCTGTTTTTATTTACATTTTACACAACTTCCCAACTTCATTGGAACTGGGGTTGTATCAAGATGATGATTATTGCACAGGTGTGCCTTAGGCTGGCCACAATAAAAGGCCACTGGTCTGTGATAGTGACTCCTTTTCACATGATTGCAGAAGCAAATAAATCAGCAGTTAATACAATCAGGATCAAACATCAGTAAGGTGAGTGACAAGGATCAAACATCAAGGATAAAAATTGAATTGTATTTATTTTAGCATTCTCAGGTAGTGAGATCAAGGGTCTCTTGTCCAGCTCATCAAGATCAAATGTCATCAGGATGAAAGGTCACTGATCAGGATCAAATATGTAGGTTCAATATATATGATTGTATATCTCTAGGTATATTTTGGTGCTTTTGGGGAAAAAAAATGTATTTTCAGATAGAGGTGATCAAGTCGAGTGAACTAAGGGTTGGCATTTGGTTTTGGGATTGATTTAATTAAAGGGGACTGTGGTGTAATTTCTACCTGGTTCGTTATGTAATTTACTGCCCCTTTCCAAGAACCAAACCATTGTAGTCTTCATTTTGGATTTATTAAAAGTCACAGTGAAATGAAACAATGAAAACCGGACTGGGACCCTCACAGAGAGTGTCCATGTTGTGAAAGGCACACGAAGTAGCTGGTACTTTTATACAGTGTGAGTGTTAACAATGGGTGTAGTTTAGTCTCACATTTCTAATGTTACTTGCTCTCACCAACAGGGGGAGGTCTCCCTGTGTCTGAAACTTGGACATATGATGGAAGTGAAACTTAACTTATATTTCTCTTCCAAACAAATAACACAAATACTTGATAGCTAACATAAAATAAAGAATTAGCACAGATATTATCTAACAGTGGGGTCTTGCCAGAGATATGCACTCCAGAGTGCCCTTCTACTCACTTCTAAAATGTAGCTGCTTCTAAAATAGCCATAAACATTTTGGGGACAAGCACAAGATCAAATGAGTCACTTTAATTGGAAAGCTTTTGAACAGTGTTTGAACAGTCAAAATTAAATGAGCTCATTCTTGAGCCAAAGTTTCTATAACTGACTTTCCACCCTGACTGCTACTCAGGGTAAAGTCAGCATTAGGATAAAAGAAGATTAGATCAAAGACTTTGAGAGATCAAACATCAAAATCAGTGACATGAGTCTCTTCTTGATCTGAATCTGTCATGTGGGTCTGTGAATATGTTTTGTTTTGTGAACTGCTTGGCTGTTGGGTTGTGCTTGTGCTCACTGAATTCTCTTGTCTTGTGTCTGGGGTTTTTCGCTTTTGTTTGCCACACCTCATTTCCTAAATGTTCCTGCACACCTGTTCCTCATTTTCCCTCTTTACCACCGGCTGTATTTAAGCGTCCTGTTTCCCTTATGTCTTAACCAGTTGGTTGTACATTTGTGTCTTTGCTACCAGCCTCTTTCCACAGTCCTTGTTTGTCTTTTTGCCATGCTGTGTTTTGAACATCTTGCCTGTTAGAAGACCTCACTTTTTGTCACATGTTTTGGAAAGTGCTGTTGTTTTTTATCTGCCTTTCTATGTACCGACCTCCACTTAGTTTTGGATTAAACTCTTTTTTTCACACCACGTTCCTGAATGAGTTTTGCAATTTAGTGCCAAAGTTCATGACCGAATGAACTGGCCTTTCTGCAGAGGAACGCCAGCGTTGACATCGAGAGGGATGGTGCTTTTATTGCGGCCAGCTAGGACACCTGGTTTCAGGTTGCCAGGTCCGTGGTGCCAGAGCTTTGCAGAAACCAGCCATTAGGGTGAGTCAGAATCTTGTTAGCAAAGACTGCGAGCACAGATCAAAGCCATGATTATGTCTGAAAGTACCCCAGACTGTTCCTGTGTTTATTTACTCTGGTTCTGATGCTAATTAGTGTGCCTGCGTATTTGGACGGTATCCTGATTTTCTCCCCCAATGAGGAGATCCACACTCAGCATCTCCACTCAGTACTGCAGCATTTACTCCAGAACCAGCTGCATGGAAAAATGCAAATTCCACAAATCCTCAGTGTCTTTCCTGGGGTTTGTGCTACCTGAGGGGGAGGTTAGGATGGACCCAGCTAAGGTAGTGTCACAGGCCGAGTGGACCACACCACACACCCATAAGGAGGTGCTGAGATTCCTTGAATTTGCATATTTTTATTGGAAGTTCTTGAGTAACTTTAAAACCATTGCTTCACCTTTGCATGAACTTGCCTCTCCCCACAGGTGTGGTCTCTCGTGTGTGACACTGCCTTCAGTGAACTCAAACAACCTTTTTCTTCTATCCCTGCGGTACTCCTCCTGTGCCCCAGTAGGCATTTTGTGGTCGTGGTGGATGCCTGTGACTTTGGGGTAGAGGCAGTCCTATCCCAAATTTGCCCCACTGATGGCAAGCTCCATCCTTGTGCATTTTTGTCTTAGAAGCTATCTACCGTAGAACAAAATTACAATATTGGTGGCTGCAAGCTACTGGCAGTCAAGGTGGCCCTGGAGGAGTTGTGACATTGGTTAGAGGGGCCTTGAGAGAGGTTTCATGTCTGGACTGATCATAAGAATCTTGAATATTTGAAATCAGCTAAATGGTTGAACACTAGGCAGGCCCGCTGGGACATATTCATTAGCTGCTTTGACTTTGTGGTGTCCTATCGCCCCAGCTCCAAGAATGCCAAACCAGACTCACTTTTCCGCTCATATGACCCAGTTAATATCACCAATGAGCCCAAAAAACATTCTGTCAGTGAACTGTTTTGTCTCTGTTCTCACCTACAGCATATAAGCCAAAGTCAAAGTGCCTGGTGAGACTGTTACCCCACCTACCGATTGTCCTCAGGGGAGATTGTTCATGGTGGACTCATTAAGGGGGGAGGTCATAGAATGGGCACATACCAACAGAGCTTCTTGTCCTCCTGGAATTAAAAGAACACTGTACTACAGCAACATCTGTGGTGATTGTATATGTTAAAATATGCCAGGGCGTATGTGAATGCTTGTCATGTATGTTCTATGTGTAAATGATCCAATCACAACCCACAAGGTAAATTAGCACCTCTGTCTGTACCCAGGCAGCCATGGACACATATAGCGTTTCTGTCACTGGACTCCCTAATTCACTTGGTAACACGGTTATCCTGACTGTTGTGGACAGAGTCTCGAAGATGGCACATTTTATTCCCTTGCCTAAACTTCCTCAGACCAAAGGAAATGGCCAAGGTTGTTAATGTTTCTGTTTTCAAGTACCGTGGTTTCCTTCTGAACATTGTTTCAGAACAGGGCCCGCAGTTCATGTCCCAGTTGTGATCGGAATACTGCAGACTCCTGGGAGCAACAGTCAGCTTGTCCTCCGGCCATCAGCCACAGTCCAATGGTCAGAAGGAAAGCATAAACCAGGAGTTGGAGAAGGGACTTCGCATCACATCCTCCCAACATCCTATGTCCTGGTTGGAACATCGTATTTGGGTGGAAGAGGCACATAACCACTTACCTTCTTCGTCTTCAGGCTTCTCACTGTTTCACATTATCTATGGATATCAACCATCTGTTTCCTCCCACAAACTCAGATTCCCTGTTCCCATCCACATTGGCCGTGGTGAGGAGGTGCACGAGAACCTGAGAGCAGACCCACCAAGCCCTCATCAAGTCATCGGCATCTTCCAAGGCAGCTGCAAACCACAGGAGGACTCCCGCTACATCATACGCCCCAGGCCACCAGGCCAGAAGGTATGGCTCTCGATCAAGCACCTGCCACTATGAATGGACTCAAGGACACTTGCCCCCAGGTTCATCGGACCCTTTTCTAACCCCAAGTTGGTCAACCCAGTGGCGTTCAGGTTGAAACTCCCCGGAGCCATGCATATCCACCCTACATTCCATGTTAGCCATGTCAATCCAGTGGCGTCCAACACTCTGTCTCCTTGGCCCACCCAATCCATCAACGGTGGTCCTGCATTCACTATGTGGCAGCTCCTGTCTGCAAATCATCAGGGCTGGGGGATCCAGTATCTGTTTGACTGGGAGGGGTATGGTCTGGAGGAACAGTCATGGATCCCGTATCGATTTGTTTTGGACTATGGTCTCGTTCGGGACTTCCACATGTCACACCATAAAGCCCCTGGGCCCTCAGTGATCGGTGCTTGAGGGGTAGTGGTGGGGGAGGGGGTGATGTCATGTGGGACTGTGGATATGTTTTGTTTTGTGAAGTGCTTGTCTTTTGGGTTTTGTTTGTGTTCACTGAATTCTCTTGTCTTGTGTGTGGGGTTTTCCCTTGTTTGCCACACCTAATTTCCCTAAATGTTCCTGGACACCTGTTCCTCATTTTCCCTCTTCACCACCTGCTGTATTTAAGCCTCATGTTTCCCTTATGTCTTCTCCAGTTTATTGCACCTTTGTGTCTTCCCTACCACCCTCTTTCCACAGTTCGTGTTTGTCTTTTTGCCATGCCATGTTTTGAACCTCTTCCCTGTTAGTTGACCTCACTTTTATTCACATGCTTTGGAAAGTGTTGCTGTTTTTCGTCAACCATTCTGTGTACTGACTTCCGCCTGGTTGTGGATTAAACACTTTTACTCGCACCACATTCCTGAGTGAGTCTTGTAATTGTGTCCTGCATTTTTGTGCCCAAGTTCATGACAGAATCCAGACAAAATTTTAATTCCTTCCTCCTTCATTCAAGGCCCACCTCCCCAACAAATGTACTGTTGGTCAGGCAACGGCTTCCGTACTACAGCGTCCCCGCGAGGGGAGGGGGGGGTGGTCCGGCGTGCTTCAAACACTCTTGCGCTGCAAAGTTCAGTGGCTGTAGCTTAGCATGGCAGACGAAGAGCTAATTCAGCCAGTACCCTCTTTGCTGAAGGCAAATGTTTGGACGCATTTTGGATTTTATTATTTGCTGCGTAAGAAGGAGCTTGACATTACTTATGCAGTGTGCAAAATCTGCAAAATGAAAGTCAAGTACTTTGGAAATACTTCAAATCCGCAAGCCCACATGCTACGCTCTCACCCGGAGCTAAAAGAGGGGAGCAGCATTATCTGCTGACTACTGACCAGCGCTTCGCTAAACTGCCAGCCAACTCCGAACGAGCAAAGCAGATAAGTAAATTTACATCTAGAACCACTTGATTAACCTTGTAAAAATGCATTTTCTTAAACATAAACATTTTTTAAGTAATGTAACTATTTCTCAGAGCTCTTTGAATCGAAAATCAATTCTCATTTGAATCGTCACCCCAAGAATCGGAATCGAATTGAATCGTGAGTTGTTGAACGATTCACATCCCTAGTCAGGCATTATATTATAATCCATGTAGCTGGTTGTTCCATTGTCATTTTGTGTGACACATCAGTGTGTTCTGAGTGCCAAATGCAATAAAAGCATACTTCCAACTACTGGCATAAAGAGAGGACCCCAGTGCAGAGAACCACAATGATGGCATAACCATGGTAATCCTGTTTTACTGCATCAAATTACAAATTGAAATTCATTAAGCAGTAAATGATCAGTGTTATAACACAGGCAAAGTGACATTCCAGAGCAGAGAAAGCCATTGCTTTAAGATTGTTAGGAATTCATATACCTCGGGGTCTTCTCCATGTGTGAGGGGACAATGGCGCATGACATTTGCCAGGGAATTGACGCAGCAGGGATGGTATTGCCTTCACTCTACCTTACTGTTGTGATGAAAACAGAGTTGAGCTGAAAGACAAAGCTCTCAATCTACCAGTCAATCTTTGTTCCTAATCTCATCTATGGTCATGAGGGTGGGGTCATGACCAAAAGAACTAGACTGAGGGTAAAAGCACCCAAAATGGGTTTCCTCATGAGGGTGGCCTTAGAGATAACGTGAGAAGCTCAGTCATTTGTGAGGAGCTCGGAGTAGACCTGCTGCTCCATCACATGGAGAGGAGCCAGCTGAGGTGGTTCTAGCATCTTGCAAGGATTCCTCCTAAGTGCCTCCCTAGGGAGGTGTTCTAGGCATGTCCACCTGAGAGGAGACCCCAGACAAGACCCAGGACTGGGTGGAGAGATTATGTCTCCATACTGGCCTGGGAACGCCTTGGGATGCCCCACTCAGAGGTGGAAAATGTGGCCCAAGAAAAGGGAAGTTTGGGGTCCCCCATTTGGAGCTGTTTCCCCTGTGATCCAGTCCTGGATAAGCAGTTGAAGTTGAGTGAGTGATCTTGCTTTTGCAGGATCTTATGCAGAATGACTTGCAGTTAGCCATGTTTTGTTTTCAACCACTCTGGATTGTCGGAGCAATTTTTGTTTTTTCCCAGCTGAATGATGTTGAAATCCTCTGGCTGATGTGGTCCAAAATGTTTAATCTCTAATTTCTCTGTTGCATCTCACTTTTAGTAAATTGTCCATTACATTAATTTTATTACCCCACAGCACCATTATTTATATTACTTTCTTCTTGTCCTTCTTGGTTAAGTTGTAGTGCTCCTTAATGGCTTGACATAATTCAGATTGATTAGCATTATATTTTATTCACTGCTCTCAGCATGGGCCATTCTGTTCGGGCTCCAGAGCTCATTATGGAAAGCATGTTGAACATGGGCATACAGTTTTCAGTTGCCCTCTTGCTTAAACACATGCTGACAGTCCAGCACCATGAGCATGCATGGTGGTGTTACCATTATCATATGTAACAAGTGCACAACAATATTAGTTGTGAAGAAATCATCTACATTGTCAGACTGAATTTTTGATGGAGAACATGGTGGCTTTGTGGTTGGCACTATTCCCTCACAGCCAGAAGATCCCAGGTACACTTCCAATCTGGTCTTTCCTGTGAGGACTTTGCATGTTCTCTCTGTGTTTGTGTGGGTTCCCTCAGGGGCTCTATTGCCACAACTTTGTCACTTTCAAAACCAACCACAAACCTCAGACCTCCATCTTCATCAAGTGCCTTTACAGCATGCCCAAGAGGCTTGAAAACATGCTTTTGTCTTGACAAAACTATAACCTGATTGCTGTTTACACGCCAGGGTCAGAAATATTTATTAATGACATGCTTAGCAGAGCCACAGCTAATTGCTTGGCTGATAGAGCAGTGTACCAACACCATACTCTCTGCTCGCTACATCAAGAGCAACAAGACATACAATACATTAACCAGGGAGACTATCTGAATGTGAGTGATCAGCATCTTGAGCAAATTAGGAGGCATACTGAAAGGTGTGAATGCCTACAGTCCCTTAAATCCACAGTTCTTACAGGTTAAAGAAGACACTCCTCACATCGCACAGGAACGCTGACCTTGATGAGGATGATGAGGTCAGTGTGCAGAATAGCATTGAATTCAGGGGCAGAAAGTCATCATACCCAAGTGAATGCATCCAGAAATGCTTGCCCACATCCACTCAATCCATCTAGGAAGGGATGCATGATATCGACCACCAGGGGATATCCTTTACAGTCCCAAACTGCAAGAAGTACCCCTTGTGAGCACTTCCTCAACCTTCAATGAATATGCACACAAAGAACACAGAGTCTGTCATGCCCGGCCTGGGTCTAGGTCTTAGTCCTTATTTTGGTTCCCCTTTTGTCTCATCTCTGGCCCCAGCTTTGATGTATTAGTTTTTTTATTTTCATCATGAGTTATTCGGCTATGTTTTTCTTATCATTTTGTTACTTTTCATACTTTAGCCAATGTCCAGTTCTGTTCTAGTTCTGTTCAGCCGGTTTGTGTTTTCATTGTTTATCATTTAGCTTTGTTCTGTATATGTTGGCTGTGTACTTTTATATCTGGTTTTGATTTTTGTTTATTAGTTTGTTCCTGTTTAATTTTGCTTTTGTATTGATTCCCTGTTCAGTTCTACTTGCTTTTGTTCTCATACTCATGTTTGATTATGGTACCTGTTGTTGCATTATATTCTGACCATGATTTCCAATTTAGCTCTGTTCTGTTTTTGTCATTTTGTTTCCACTCCACACCTCCCATCATGTCTTTGTTCCTTGTCTCACGCCCGGTTACTTATGTTCACTCCACACCCTGCACCTGCCCTTGTCTTTGTTTCCCACCTTGTTTATGTCTGCTTTGTGTTTTCATTCACTCCCACTCTTGTTCCAGCTCACGTGTCTTTTTACTTTTTACTTCACTTCCTTCCTTCACTATCTTGTACTCTGCACAACCTTTGGTTCCCTCGGTCACACCCCCTTCCAGAGACTTCCACGCACCTGCTTCACATCACCCTAATTTGTTTGCCCCTTATTTAAACCATCACAGTCTCACAGCTCACTGCCAGTTTGTCGTCGTTAGTACACATCCTAGCTCTCGTATCCAGTCCTGTTTTGCCTAGCCGTGTGTTTTGAAATCTGCTCTGTTTTTTGACTACGCTTTTTCTCTGCACTCGACCAGATATTCCAAGCCGAGCCAGAGCTGCTAACTGCCTTCCCTGAACTTATGATAACTTACTCATCTCTGTGCTTGTTCTGTTAGACCTCAGTGCTGCTTTTGATACTGTTGACCATAAAATTTTATTACAGAGATTAGAGCATGCCATAGGTATTAAAGGCACTGCGCTGCGGTGGTTTGAATCATATTTATCTAATAGATTACAATTTGTTCATGTAAATGGGGAATCTTCTTCACAGACTAAGGTTAATTATGGAGTTCCACAAGGTTCTGTGCTAGGACCAATTTTATTCACTTTATACATGCTTCCCTTAGGCAGTATTATTAGACGGCATTGCTTAAATTTCCATTGTTACGCAGATGATACCCAGCTTTATCTATCCATGAAGCCAGAGGACACACACCAATTAGCTAAACTGCAGGATTGTCTTACAGACATAAAGACATGGATGACCTCTAATTTCCTGCTTTTAAACTCAGATAAAACTGAAGTTATTGTACTTGGCCCCACAAATCTTAGAAACATGGTGTCTAACCAGATCCTTACTCTGGATGGCATTACCCTGACCTCTAGTAATACTGTGAGAAATCTTGGAGTCATTTTTGATCAGGATATGTCATTCAAAGCGCATATTAAACAAATATGTAGGACTGCTTTTTTGCATTTACGCAATATCTCTAAAATTAGAAAGGTCTTGTCTCAGAGTGATGCTGAAAAACTAATTCATGCATTTATTTCCTCTAGGCTGGACTATTGTAATTCATTATTATCAGGTTGTCCTAAAAGTTCCCTGAAAAGCCTTCAGTTAATTCAAAATGCTGCAGCTAGAGTACTGACAGGGACTAGAAGGAGAGAGCATATCTCACCCATATTGGCCTCTCTTCATTGGCTTCCTGTTAATTCTAGTATAGAATTTAAAATTCTTCTTCTTACTTATAAGGTTTTGAATAATCAGGTCCCATCTTATCTTAGGGACCTCATAGTACCATATCACCCCAATAGAGCGCTTCGCTCTCAGACTGCAAGCTTACTTGTAGTTCCTAGGGTTTGTAAGAGTAGAATGGGAGGCAGAGCCTTCAGCTTTCAGGCTCCTCTCCTGTGGAACCAGCTCCCAATTCCGATCAGGGAGACAGACAACCTCTCTACTTTTAAGATTAGGCTTAAAACTTTCCTTTTTGCTAAAGCTTATAGTTAGGGCTGGATCAGGTGACCCTGAACCATCCCTTAGTTATGCTGCTATAGACTTAGACTGCTGGGGGGTTCCCATGATGCACGGAGTGTTTCTTTCTCTTTTTGCTCTGTATGCACCACTCTGCATTTAATCATTTTCATCTTTTTCCTGGTTCTCTCCCTCAGCCCCAACCAGTCCCAGCAGAAGACTGCCCCTCCCTGAGCCTGGTTCTGCTGGAGGTTTCTTCCTGTTAAAAGGGAGTTTTTCCTTCCCACTGTCGCCAAGTGCTTGCTCACAGGGGGTCGTTTTGACCGTTGGGGTTTTTACGTAGTTATTGTATGGCCTTGCCTTACAATATAAAGCGCCTTGGGGCAACTGTTTGTTGTGATTTGGCGCTATATAAATAAAATTGATTGATTGATTGATTATGAACATTAAAACGCAATTTAAGCAGGGCTGGGTTCCTCCTTGCATTGAAGATCCCATAGAAGTGTTATTTGAGTCTGATATTACGTGATGAACCACGCACAATCAAGCTTTCAGATGCTGCCATCACTCCTGCCCGGCACGCAGTGGCACAGAAGCCGGCCGCTTACGTCCTGCCTCCAGAAGTGTCACCTCCGTGGCCGATTTCATCTCAGGTGCTCCCAAAACCTGCTCCACGAAGAAACCGTGTGGTGTCTCAAGTCATTCCTGCTGATACAGCGGGGCAGCACGTCCCGGTCACGAGCACCGCAGTTCGTCAGTTCCATGACATCCCAGTTCCTGTGCCTCGGAAAAAACGGGCGCCTCAGCCGACATCGCCGGCTCCTGCCTCAGAGATCACTCCGTGAAGGAACTCCGAGGTGCCAGTTTTGTCCGACTTCCCGCTGGCAGCCACACCCACCAGCTCGTTGAGTCAGTCCATGATCGAAAAGTTGCCAGTGGGGCCTTCGGGAACGTGCCAGCCACCACCTGCGGTTCCGACCGGGAGAACCAGACCCCATCCCCCCTGGAAACCTCCACATCTTCGGCTGCAGCCTCTCCCATGGAATCATCTGGATCCATGTCGCGCTGGTCCATGAAGCATTGCCGTAGTAACCACCATTGCCTAGCCGTGTGTTTTGAAATCTGCTCTGTTTTTTGACTACGCTTTTTGCCTCATCCCTGATGTCCATGTTTGCTCGTGCTTCTGAACCCTGCCTGAATATGACTGCATTTTTGCCTGACCGTGCCTGTACCTCCGCTCCGCTGACTGATCACCTGTGTACCGTACCTCAGCCTGAAATAAAGACGACGTTTGCTTTTACACGTGAACCTGATGTGGGAGTCTGCATTGTGGGTCCAGCCGCTTCGGGTGCCGGCACCCGCCCACTCTGACAGAGTCCATGCTTTCACATGACTTGCCCACGCGACCATGGCTGATTGTTAGCACTGATCTCTTCACTCAAAGACAAAACGAGTATCTGCTTACTGTTCACCACTCAGACTTTTGGGAGATTGAGCTCCTTTCAGAACTTTTGGCAAACACAGTCATTAAGCATTGCAATTCTCAATTTACCCTTTATGGCTAGCCAGACAAGGTCATCCCACACAATGTCCCACAGATCAGCTCTCCATTCAAGTGATTTGCTTCAGACTGGGAATGTGAACATATGACCTCTTCACCAAGGAACTCAAAAGCAAATGGAAAAGAGGAGTCAGCTGTTAAAATAGCAAAATCATGTATTGCACTGGAGAAACACCACCAGGGAACACACTGACACAATTCTTCATGTCCCGGGGGCTCAGGACTTCCAATTCTGTAACGAACAAGCTTTTGGAACCATGTGTGGTGATGGGGGGGCAGAGAAGTTGCCTCACCGATGAAAGCATTTATGACCAGGCTACCATGCATTTGCCAGAGTTGGAGATTGGAGAGACAATTCATATGAATGAATTTGAATGAATGAATGAATGGATTTATTTATTTTGGCACACAAACTCAACAATAACAAAAAAACTGATACACAATTCCCAGTGACATGTGTGACCAAAAAGGGGTCATATGAAACAAATGCCAGAGGATATGTCTAGCTGCTGGCTGTTGACAAGTGTCAATTGCCAGCATTCTTATCTGGTGAATGTTGATGGTTCTTACAACAGAGTGAACCTCGGAGTGGCAGAGCCTACTGTATCCATAATTGTGGACATGAATGAGCCTAAGGGCCCCATCAGACTAGAGCATGAATGTCATACGAATCACATGAATTAGCAAAAAAATCAAAAGTCGAGCTGCATTCGTATGGGACAGACAATTAAAGTAATTCAAACAGCAGTTGTACAGCCATGTAGGAATGCCGTTCAATTAGCAAAAATATGGGTTTGGAGCAGGGTCGAATGATTCATACAGGTCACATGTGGCACAGCATGAAAGATAAAATATGACAACATAATAAAATAATGAACCCAGCAGGAAACCCTACAATGCCAGCAGCATGCAGCATATGCTGAAAGCTCTCTCTCTCTCTCTCTCTCTCTCTCTCTTTCTCTCTCTCAATTTCAGTTACAACTGAGCTTTAGTGGCCTGGGAAACATATGTTTTCATTGTCAAAGCAAGTGTTACACAGAGCAAAAAAGTAACTATAAAAACCTCTCTCTGTCTCTCTCCTCTTCCTCTCTGGAAATCCACTGAGCATGGTGAGGCATGGCTCTGAGATCCACTTGACCAGCCTCTTTTCTCTTTTCTTTTTTGTTTTCAAGAAGGATATTTAAAAATAAAAAAGTCAGGTGGGATAGAGATTTGTGTCCCAGAGGCATGCGTCAACTCACATAGCTCTGAGACGCACTGATTCTGACGCAGCACCTGTGATTGTGGTATAATATCCAGATTGTGCAAGTAATTGCACATCAATTGACAGTTTACCTCATGTGTCAGAGGATTCATCTGAATTTTCATGTCATCATGGCTGTTAGACCCTGTCCACAGGGCAGCAGTGCGCATCAACGCGTCACGGAAAGGGACTAATGCACAGTGCTTGTGATTGTGGTAGAACATCTGGATTTGGCATGTAATCACACATCCATTGACAGTACACCTCATGTGTCAGAGGATTCATCTGAAACTTCATGATATCATGACTGTTAAACCCCATCCACAGGGTGTACTCTGCCTCTCACCCAGTGATCGCTGGCATAGGCTCTAACCCCCACTTGAGCCTTAACTGGAATATGCAAATTTAGAAAATGCAGGGATGGTTGGATGGACGATTGACTGACCATTTCATACATGAATGCATGAATTGCATATTTATTTATTTTTTTTTCTGTTACAATATAAATAAATATTTACATTGATGCTTTAAGGGCCTGATTTACGAAGATCACAAATAGTAAGCTGCTCCCTTGTTTTCAGTTGGGGGTCAGCCAATCCAAGGTGGATTAGCGTATTGATTTGGCACAGGTTTTACACCAGATGCCCTTTGTGATGTAACGCCACATTACATGGAGAATTGTGAGAGGGGTGGGGCTTGAACCAGGAACCTTACGCACTGAAACCAAGTGCACTAACCACTTGGCCATGGGCAATCCAAACTTTTGTGTGTTGGGGTGTAGACAGTTTTGAGTGTGGTTTACTAAGAATAATTGCATAATTGATAGCAGATCATATAGTGACGTAGATCACAGTATGTAATTGAGGATTTTGCACCTGTTAATGGCTATAAGAGCAAAATAAAATTCAATCAGCCACTTGTATGTTTCAGGAGTTCACAGCCACATCAGGGGTGCGACTGTTCGCCCCTTCAGTGGCGTTCTCACCAGCGGGGGCAAATGGCCCTCTAGCAATATCCTCGAAAACATGGGTGGACGGCCCCTCTGTGATGTCTTCAGAAGCAGGGGTGGACAGTCCCCCTGGCGATGTCCTCAGAAGCAGGGCTGGCCGGCCCCCGGGTGACATTCTCAGAAGCAGGGGCGGCTGGCCCCACAGGAGCTGGGGCAATGGTCCTTCTCTGTGACATCCTTAGGAGCAGAGACGGATGACCCCCCACCCCCCGTCATCTTCAAGCTCCAAAGCAGAAACCCCTCGGAGCTGGCAACGTCAGCTGGAGCGGGGCTGAACACCTCCGCCAACAGGGCAGCCACCTCTGGTATGGAGCCGGACCCACTCACTGACCTGAAACAAAAAACAGAAGGTTCTGGTTGCCCCGTGACCACTCTGGAGCCACAAGATAGCCCTGCTGAAGGACCGGCTGTCCCCTCCTGGACCAGCCCTGATGAAGGCACTCACAGGAGGTCTGCAGCCCTCTGTCAGACTAGGGCATAGACAGGCAGACAGACACACACATAACATTGTAGGTGTGTGCCTTGTGCTTTGTTATACACAACCTCTGCTACATAACTGACCATGTTCACTCACTGATCATTAAAAAATGTCTTTCAGCGTCCTGCCCCCTCCTGGAAGCTCCAGTTTACTACATGGCTTCCAGCACAGATGCAACTGAGAAGAACCAGAAAGCTCAACTTCAATCAATCACAGCACTGTCATCAGTCCGAGGTCTTACACTCAACAAAAATATAAACGCAACACTTTTGGTTTTGCTCCCATTTTGTATGAGATGAACTCAAAGATCTAAAACTTTTTCCACATACACAATATCACCATTTCCCTCAAATATTGTTCACAAACCAGTCTAAATCTGTGATAGTGAGCACTTCTCCTTTGCTGAGATAATCCATCCCACCTCACAGGTGTGCCATATCAAGATGCTGATTAGACACCATGATTAGTGCACAGGTGTGCCTTAGGCTGGCCACAATAAAAGGCCACTCTGAAAGGTGCAGTTTTATCACACAGCACAATGCCACAGATGTCGCAAGATTTGAGGGAGCATGCAATTGGCATGCTTATAGCAGGAATGTCAACCAGAGCTGTTGCTCGTGTATTGAATGTTCATTTCTCTACCATAAGCCATCTCCAAAGGCATTTCAGAGAATTTGGCAGTACATCCAACCAGCTTCACAACCGCAGACCACGTGTAACCACACCAGCCCAGGATATCCACATCCAGCATGTTCACCTCCAAGATCGTCTGAGACCAGCCACTCGGACAGCTGCTGAAACAATTGGTTTGCATAACCAACGAATTTCTGCACAAACTGTCAGAAACCGTCTCAGGGAAGCTCATCTGCATGCTCGTCGTCCTCATCGGGGTCTCGACCTGACTCCAGTTCGTCATCGTAACCGACTTGAGTGGGCAAATGCTCACATTCACTGGCGTTTGGCACGTTGGAGAGATGTTCTCTTCACAGATGAATCCCGGTTCACACTGTTCAGGGCAGATGGCAGACAGCGTGTGTGGCGTCGTGTGGGTGAGCGGTATTCTGATGTCAATGTTGTGGATCGAGTGGCCCATGGTGGCGGTGGGGTTATGGGGTTGGGCAGGCATCTGTTATGGACGAAGAACACAGGTGCATTTTATTGATGGCATTTTGAATGCACAGAGATACTGTGACGAGATCCTGAGGCCCATTGTTGTGCCATATGTAACCCAGTGTTAAAAATGAGATAAATAAAATGAAATTTTTTTTTACCGGAGCATAAATAGTGATAAAATAACAGAGAGATATAAGTTCATAAGTATGTTGACATAAACATACTAAAAGAAAAAAAAAAAGAAGAGTTAAGAAGTTGTAAGCTTAAGTTAAAATGTTGTTTTGATTGACACACTGAGCAACCAATAGCAGTAAGCCTGGTGTGATATTAACCAATAAGGTCAACGGTTGAACCGCGGGGCATTGCACAATGCTGCGCCTTGCTCAGTCTTTCATCAGACGCTGACCAGAGAACCCCCTGCTCGTGTGTTACAAGAGCTTACGCGTGGAAATTGGTTTTCCTCTATGGATACAATTGTTGCTGGGTAAGCGCAAACAATTGCTATAACTGCCTGAAGTATCATACGTTGCATATTTGTGACAAAGCCTTTGTTAAATCTTAAGATACTGAAGTGCCGAGTGGCCGTGGAAGCCTCAGGAAACCCCGTAGCCTTGTTAGCACATTGTGCCCTGTATCGGTGAGTCCCATACAAAATGAATTGTGCTAACGTAGCATGCTAATTTTTGCTAGCTTTTTCCATTTTATTAGGCCAAAATGATTAGCTGTGTGTCGATTAATTAAATCAGCACCGCAATTAAAAGGTACAATGTAAAGTCTTGTGTTTTGTTGTGAACGGTTGTATATTTCTGTAATTTTGAAGCGACAGTCTATCAGCTAAGCTAAGCTGTTAACGTAGTTCTTAAGCCCTGGGAATAGTAATTGGAAAACTACAATTGCAATTCACTGCCTCTTTTCTAATCTTTTGGTACAAATGATTAGATCAAGACGCCAACAAGTATTCCAAATGTACTTTAAAGGTGTGTTGTTATTTTTTTTGATGTGTACTATGCACTCCAAACAATGGAATTAGTACAATTACTGTATTATCACATTCCAACTATGTTATTTGGTATATTGATGTGGTAATGATGTAATCGTGAACCTTAGGAATTCATAATGTTGTACAACATATTTTATTTTGAAAATTGAATGTGTACAGTAGTTGTGGGTATTGTAGTTCTATAGTACATATTTTAAGCTATTTTATTCTGACCTTATCCATAGGTCAGGTTTTATGTTGGGATCAAAGTCCAAATCGCAGACGTGCAGAGGACGAACAGATCAAGATTCCCAGTACTGGATGGCGAGCCCCAGCCCAAGAGTCAAATGAACTGGTAGATTGTAGCCCGACAGGTTATAAAATACACTGAACACTGAGCGAACCTAAAGAAGCAAGAAAAGACTAAAGGACTATACCGGAGTATATTTTATTTCATTTGGATATATTTTATTTGATTTTTATTTTATTTTTTTTCAAAGAGCGCTCTCATTTAATTTTGTACTGCCATTTTAGTTCAATTGAGTTCATTGACATTAAATTTTGTATACATAGTTTTCCAGTTAAACAAAGTGTTGTTATGTCTTATGTTGATACACCCCTAGGCTCTTTCAAATCTATAATCTTCTGATCAGGCCATTTCCTCTTTTCTCTGCTGATACATACAGTGGAGATAAATATACTTCCATTTCCAAATACTGACACAAAGGTCAAGAAATACTAGAAGGGTTACATAAAGTGGCGAGCCAGCCAGGAGCCTAGAGAGTTGTGTAACAACATAAGAATAACCCCCAGGAATCAAACTAAACAGTTTAAACACTGTTAGAATGGAGTTTGTCGAAAAACTTGGTGTCAAAATTCCGAATGCACTTATTGTTAGTGGTTTTATTGGATCAGAAAAAGGTGAAGAGCTTTTGGAGTACCTAGAGCAGCATGGTGCAGTCACTAGGGTGTTAACTGTTCCTGAGGCATCCGTATTTAAAGGCAGCAGGATTATTGAGTTTGAATCTGGTAGAGCTCTACAAACTTTAGCTCCATCTTTGCCTTATACATTTGTACCCACCGACAATCCTGATCTTAAATATTGCATTCAGGTTTTGAAAGATTTGTACACCAGGACAGTAGGGAGTCGTGCTACTGACACGTACCTTAGTGAACTAAAGGATTTAGCCAAGTTAAGTGGGAAAGACTACGAAGATGTGTTGCGGGAGGTTATGTCTACCATTGAAAAGTCCATTGGTACTGCAGATGCTGAGCCAAACACTCCCATTGAGCCTGCACAGAGTTCAGTTTCACCTCCACATCAAGTTGAAGCCCCACACACTCCAAAAACCCTTCCAATACTCATGTCAAAGCCCCTTCAGACAAAATGTGACATCTCAAATGTTGAGTCCAGACGATCTTAGCCCACCTGAAATTCAGAAAATCGTAGTTGAGCATATTGTTAAAAATGCGGAAAAGACGCCAAGTTCTCACCCCTCATTAAGACTGCGTGCTTTTTCTGGTAAAGTACCCAGACCTTACAGTGAAGCTGACTACGAAATGTGGCGTTTTCATGTTGACCACCTGACTGAAGATTCTTCTCTTTCTGACTTGGAAAAAACTCGGAGAATTCTGGAAAGTTTGCTTGCTCCTGCTTCTGACGTTATCCGTCCCCTTGGGCCTGAAGCGACCCCTAAAGACTACCTTAAGCTTTTGGACTCAGCCTTTGGTACAGTTGAAGATGGTGAAGAACTGCTTGTGCAATTTATGAACACTCTCCAAGACCCGGGTGAGAGACCTTCGGCTTACTTGCATCGCCTGCAGGTGGCACTAAATCTTGTAATGCGTAGAGGAGGTATTGAGCAAAATGACATGAGCAGACAACTTGTGAAACAGTTCAATAGAGGCTGTTGGGACAATGGCCTGTTAACAGAACTGCAGTCAGAGCTAAAACAAAGAGATCCACCTTCTTTTGCCGAGTTATTACTTTTCCTTCGCACTACCGAAAACAGACAAGAAGTCAAAAACACACGAATGAAAAAACATTTTAGCACCACCAAACAAAAAGCAGTCTCTCACGAACAAACTGTCACAGAAACGAACCAAAACCCAACCGAAACAGAGTCAAGCAGTATAAAAGAGTTGAAAAAACAAGTCGCTGATCTGAAAAGCCAATTAGCTGCCGTCATGAAACAAAAGACACGTCACGCTCTAAAGAAAGACAACACAGCGATACCTGAAAGTAAAAAACCTGACCATACCACTCCTGAACCACCAAGCAGCCACCCCAGTACACGGCCCAAACCCTGGTATTGTTTCCACTGTGGGGAGGATGGACACATAGTTGCTAACTGTGGGTCCGAACCAAACCCAGCCCTCGTGGCTGCAAAACGGAAAGAACTAAGAGTGAAAAGACAAATCTGGGACAGCCAAAATAGCCTTGCCCCTTTAAACTAAAGGCTGCCTCTGTTGAGGGACAAACAGAGGCTGCTCAGGATTGTATCCGTCCCCCTCAGACCCGCCGAAAAGTGTTTTTCAAAACACGTGCTAACCTAAAGTCACTCACCAAAACATACACCTTCAAGCTCCCATCTGGTTTAATTGGTACAAAAAGTACTGCAGAAGTGAAAGTGAATGGCCGCTCAGTGAACTGTTTGTTAGACACTGGCTCCCAAGTCACCACTGTTCCTGAGTCATACTACAAGCAACATTTGTCGACTTATGAGATAAAGCCACTCTTTGAACTGTTGGAAGTTGAGGGAGCAAATGGCCAATCTGTACCGTACTTAGGCTACGTTGAGATGCAGGTTACCTTTCCCAAAGATTTTATGGGTGTCGAAGCTGAAGTGCCTACACTTGCCTTAGTTGTCCCTGATGTGCGTGCCGCTTCACAGTCCATGGTGTTAATTGGGACGAACACATTGGATGTACTGTATGAGATGTACTATAATGCTTGTTCTGAACTGCAGCCTACAATGTCTCATGGCTATAAGGCAGTGTTAAAAGTACTTGAAGTACGGCACAATCAGTCCAAAGATGGTAATCTCAGCTTAGTGACCATGAACAACAAGGAGCCCCAGTTAGTCCAAGCTGGTCAAACTGTAGTCCTGGAAGGCTGTGTTGTTGCATCAGCCTGCAACAATGAGAAGTCAGTCCTGTTAGAGCACCCGAAATTGTCTGCTTTACCTGGTGGTGTCCTGGTAAAGTCTTGCCTTCTCGACCTGCCTGAACGAGCACCTTACCTTGTCCCGGTTATACTTACCAACGAATCCCAACACGATGTGACAATCCCGCAAAAATGTGTAATCGGTGAAATCAGTGCATACCAAAGAGTCCTGTCAAAGGAGCACACAGTGAAATCCCCAAAAGGCCAAACCGAACAGGAAACAAACATCACCTTCAATTTTGAGTCTTCACCTATCAGCGCTGAATGGAAAGAACGCATAACCCAGAAACTAAGTCAAATGCCCGAGGTTTTTGCACAAAATAGCCTCGACTTTGGTAAAACGGATCAAGTGAAACACACGATCAAACTGTCAGACGAAACACCATTCAAACACAGAGCGCGCCCCATACATCCCAGCGACCTGGAAGCGGTTCGTAAGCATTTGCAAGACCTCCGACAAGCTGGCGTAATCAGGGAGTCCACCTCTCCTTTTTCTTCGCCCATCGTAGTAGTGCGCAAGAAAAATGGCGAAGTCCGTCTCTGTATAGATTTCTGAAAGCTTAATAGGCAAACTGTGAAGGATGCTTACGCCCTTCCGAACTTGGAGGAGACGTTCTCCACCATGACAGGTTCGCAATGGTTCTCCGTCCTTGACTTAAAGTCAGGGTACTACCAAATTGAGGTAGAGGAGTTGGACAAACCAAAAACGGCATTTGTGTGTCCCATTGGTTTCTGGAAATTCAATAGAATGCCCCAAGGCATCACAAATGCACCCAGCACTTTCCAGCGCCTGATGGAAAAATGTATGGGTGACATGAACCTAAAGGAGGTGATTGTGTTTCTCGATGACATCATAGTTTTCTCAAAGACACCTGAAGAACATGAGGTCCGTTTGATGAAAGTTCTTAATCGGCTCAAAGAGTACGGCCTCAAACTCTCGCCTGAGAAGTGTAGGTTTTTTCAAAGATCTGTCAAATATCTTGGCCACATTGTGTCCCACCAAGGGGTAGAAACAGATCCTGAGAAGGTTAAAGCCCTGAGTACCTGGCCTGCCCCTCGTGATCTCAAGCAGCTCCGCTCCTTCCTAGGCTTTTCAGGGTACTACAGGCGATTTATCCAGGGCTACTCTAGCATTGTAAAGCCGCTTACTGACCTCACTGCCGGCTACCCGCCGCTACGCAAAAGTTCAAAGCCCAAAGCAAAATCTGTGCAGTATCATGATCCCAAATTGGCATTCGGTGACAGGTGGACTCCTGCATGTGAACTTGCTTTCCGCACAATCATTGAGAAGCTCACTAGGGCGCCTGTCCTAGGTTTTGCTGATCCTCAGGTGCCATACACGCTCCACACAGATGCTAGCACTACAGGGCTTGGCGCCGCCCTCTATCAGCAGCAAAATGGTCAAACTAGGGTTATAGCCTATGCAAGCCGGGGGCTATCAAAGAGCGAGTCCCGTTACCCCGCTCATAAGCTAGAATTTCTAGCCCTCAAGTGGGCAGTCACTGAGAAGTTTGCTGACTACTTGTATGGGAACCAGTTCACTGTCATGACTGACAGCAACCCCTTGACGTACGTGTTGACTACGGCTAAGATGGATGCAATGAGCTATCGGTGGCTAGCTGCTCTGTCCACGTTTAACTTTAAGCTTCAGTACAGAGCAGGAAAGCTTAACTCCGACGCAGATGGTCTCTCCAGGCGACCACATGGTGAGCTGGTAAATGATGCAGTGTCCCAAAAAGAGCTTGACCGCATACAGCAGTTCACACAGAATCACCTGTCCCAAACAGAGAACAGTTTAAGTCCAGAAGTAGTGTCTGCAGTTTGCGAGAAACACCTAGTCAGTTCTACTAGCGACACCAGCCCACCTGTACACTTGCTAGCCGCTAATGTAGCTGCCATCCCAGATGATTTTATCAATGAGATAGCTTGTGGTGGTCTCCCAATTGTGCCCCACCTGTCCCTTGAACAAATCCGAAATGAGCAAAGAACCGACCCTTGCTTGCGAGAAGTCATAACACAAATTGAAACAGGTGAAAAAGTACCTCCGACAGTACGAACCGAACTCCCTGACATCAATCTGTTACTGAGGGAGTTGAACAGACTTGAAATTCAAAATGATATCTTGTATCGAACACGTCAGGATGGAGGAAATGTTACTTACCAACTTGTCTTACCTGAACAGCTCCGTTACACAGTCTTCAAAAGCCTTCATTGTGATATGGGCCACCTAGGCACTGAACGCACCCTAGATCTTGCGAGAACCCGATTTTATTGGCCCCACATGGCATCAGACATTGAAAACAGGATAAAAATGTGCAATCGCTGTGTAAGACGTAAAACTCCTCCCGAAAAAGCTGCCCCCCTCGTGAATATAAAGTCCACCAGGCCTCTCCAGCTAGTGTGTATGGACTTTCTGTCTATTGAACCCGATCGCAGCAACACGAAAGATGTGCTCGTACTGACTGATCACTTCACGAAATACTCACTTGCTATTCCTACTGCAAATCAAAGAGCGCAAACTGTAGCAAAAGCCCTCTGGGACCACTTCCTTGTCCATTATGGGATCCCTGAGCAGTTGCTAAGCGATCAAGGGCCGGATTTTGAATCCCACCTGATACAGGAGCTTTGTAAAATCATGGGCATTCGCAAAATCCGAACAACGCCGTATCACCCCAGAGGTAACCCGGTAGAACGTTTTAACCGAACTCTCTTAAGCATGCTTGGTACCTTGGAAGAAAAAGATAAGTCGCAGTGGCACAGCTTTGTCAAACCACTTGTACATGCGTACAATTGTACGAAAAATGACACAACCGGTTTTACCCCGTATGAGCTAATGTTTGGACGTCAGCCAAGATTGCCAGTCGATCTAACATTCGGATTGCCCTATAACATCAAAAGTTTCAAGTCACACTCTCAGTACATAGAAAATCTTAAAACAACTCTCCAAGAGAGCTACAAACTAGCAGCTGAAAATGCGCACAAAATGGCTGAAAGAAATACTACAAGATTTGACTTGCGTGTCAATCCCTCCAAGTTGGAACCTGGTGACCAAGTTTTGGTCCGTGCAGTTCGACTCAGGGGTAAACACAAACTATCCGACAAGTGGGAAGCCGACATTCACACTGTGGTGGATCAAGCAGGCGACTTACCAGTCTATACTATCAGGCCTGAAACAAACCAAGGCCCAGTCCGCACAGTTCACCGCGATCTCTTGCTTCCCTGCAGTTTTCTGGCACCTGTTAAGGAGACCCCGGCCAAGCCAAACCATGCCCTCAAGCTAAAAACCCGACAAAGACCTGAACAAAATGAGGAACATGACCTTTCAGAGCCAGAACCTGCGGATGTCTATTGGCACAAAGAGCAACCAATGCAAACTCCCCTGACATTCACTCGAGTCTATGAAATTCCAAAACCAATGGCATGCCTAAAAGGTTCAAAATCCCCTGATTGTGCCAACTTACCTGATTGTGACCACTTACCTGATTGTGACAACTTACCTGATTGTGACCACTTACCTGATTGTGACCACTTACCTGATTGTGACAACTTACCTGATTGTGACAACTTACCGGATTGTGACAACTTACCTGATGGTGACAACTTACTTGATTGTGGAATCCCGGAGGAAAATGCAACACATGGGGAACAGTCAAACAATGACCAAGAAACTGAAAGCGGAACCAACGTACCTGACATACCAACCTGTGAAGGGGAAAGGAATGTGGAAGGAAGTGGGATAGAGGAAGACAAAACTCACTCAACTGACAGAGGAAGTGACACAAGCACTGGAACTGAATCCGAAACTGGAACATCGACCATATTGAGACGCTCAGAGAGAACTACAACTCAACCAGAGAGATTTCAGTACAGTCAATTGGGTCAGCCTCTGATAACCATTGCCCAGTCCCTGTTCCATGGACTAAGCCTAGCTTTTACCAGTGCCCTGTCAGAGACTGAAGAAATGATCCTCAAGACTCCCATTCCACCTGTTATTTCTATGCAACCAATCCCATGCAAAGGGACTTGCATGGAATTAAGGGGGGAAAGTGTAACCCAGTGTTAAAAATGAGATAAATAAAATGAAATTTTTTTTTTACCGGAGCATAAATAGTGATAAAATAACAGAGAGATATACACTCAACAAAAATATAAACGCAACACTTTTGGTTTTGCTCCCATTTTGTATGAGATGAACTCAAAGATCTAAAACTTTTTCCGCATATACAATATTACCATTTCTCTCAAATATTGTTCACAAACCAGTCTGAATCTGTGATAGTGAGCACTTCTCCTTTGTTGAGATAATCCATCCCACCTCACAGGTGTGCCATATCAAGATGCTGATTAGACACCATGATTAGTGCACAGGTGTGCCTTAGACTGCCCACAATAAAAGGCCACTCTGAAAGGTGCAGTTTTATCACACAGCACAATGCCACAGATGTCGCAAGATTTGAGGGAGCGTGCAATTGGCATGCTGACAGCAGGAATGTCAACCAGAACTGTTGCTCGTGTATTGAATGTTCATTTCTCTACCATAAGCCGTCTCCAAAGGCGTTTCAGAGAATTTGGCAGTACATCCAACCAGCCTCACAACCGCAGACCACGTGTAACCACACCAGCCCAGGACCTCCACATCCAGCATGTTCACCTCCAAGATCATCTGAGACCATCCACTCGGACAGCTGCTGGAACAATCGGTTTGCATAACCAAAGAATTTCTGCACAAACTGTCAGAAACTGTCTCAGGGAAGCTCATCTGCATGCTCGTCATCCTCATCGGGGTCTCGACCTGACTCCAGTTCGTCGTTGTAACCGATTTGAGTGGGCAAATGCTCACATTTGCTGCCGTTTGGCACGTTGGAGAGGTGTTCTCTTCACGGATGATGCGAAGGAGATGTGTTGCACTGCATGAGGCAAATGGTGGTCACACCAGATACTGACTGGTATCCCCCCCAATAAAACAAAACTGCACCTTTCAGAGTGGCCTTTTATTGTGGGCAGTCTAAGGCACACCTGTGCACTAATCATGGTGTCTAATCAGCATCTTGATATGGCACACCTGTGAGGTGGGATGGATTATCTCAGCAAAGGAGAAGTGCTCAATATCACAGATTTAGACTGGTTTGTGCACAGTATTTGAGGGAAATGGTGATATTGTGTATGTGGAAAAAGTTTTAGATCGTTGAGTTAATCTCATACAAAATGGGAGCAAAACCAAAAGTGTTGCATTTATATTTTTGTTGAGTATAAGTTCATAAGTATGTTGACATAAACATACTAAAAGAAAAAAAAAAGAAGAGTTAAGAAGTTGTAAGCTTAAGTTAAAATGTTGTTTTGATTGACACACTGAGCAACCAATAGCAGTAAGCCTGGTGTGATATTAACCAATAAGGTCAACGGTTGAACCGCGGGGCATTGCACAATGCTGCGCCTTGCTCAGTCTTTCATCAGACGCTGACCAGAGAACCCCCTGCTCGTGTGTTACAAGAGCTTACGCGTGGAAATTGGTTTTCCTCTATGGATACAATTGTTGCTGGGTAAGCGCAAACAATTGCTATAACTGCCTGAAGTATCATACGTTGCATATTTGTGACAAAGCCTTTGTTAAATCTTAAGATACTGAAGTGCCGAGTGGCCGTGGAAGCCTCAGGAAACCCCGTAGCCTTGTTAGCACATTGTGCCCTGTATCGGTGAGTCCCATACAAAATGAATTGTGCTAACATAGCATGCTAATTTTCGCTAGCTTTTTCCATTTTATTAGGCCAAAATGATTAGCTGTGTGTCGATTAATTAAATCAGCACCGCAATTAAAAGGTACAATGTAAAGTCTTGTGTTTTGTTGTGAACGGTTGTATATTTCTGTAATTTTGAAGCGACAGTCTATCAGCTAAGCTAAGCTGTTAACGTAGTTCTTAAGCCCTGGGAATAGTAATTGGAAAACTACAATTGCAATTCACTGCCTCTTTTCTAATCTTTTGGTACAAATGATTAGATCAAGACGCCAACAAGTATTCCAAATGTACTTTAAAGGTGTGTTGTTATTTTTTTTGATGTGTACTATGCACTCCAAACAATGGAATTAGTACAATTACTGTATTATCACATTCCAACTATGTTATTTGGTATATTGATGTGGTAATGATGTAATCGTGAACCTTAGGAATTCATAATGTTATACAACATATTTTATTTTGAAAATTGAATGTGTACAGTAGTTGTGGGTATTGTAGTTCTATAGTACATATTTTAAGCTACTTTATTCTGACCTTATCCATAGGTCAGGTTTTATGTTGGGATCAAAGTCCAAATCGCAGATGTGCAGAGGACGAACAGATCAAGATTCCCAGTACTGGATGGCGAGCCCCAGCCCAAGAGTCAAATGAACTGGTAGATTGTAGCCCGACAGGTTATAAAATACACTGAACACTGAGCGAACCTAAAGAAGCAAGAAAAGACTAAAGGACTATACCGGAGTATATTTTATTTCATTTGGATATATTTTATTTTATTTTTATTTTATTTTTTTTCAAAGAGCGCTCTCATTTAATGTTGTACTGCCATTTTAGTTCAATTGAGTTCATTGACATTAAATTTTGTATACATAGTTTTCCAGTTAAACAAAGTGTTGTTATGTCTTATGTTGATACACCCCTAGGTTCTTTCAAATCTATAATCTTCTGATCAGGCCATTTCCTCTTTTCTCTGCTGATACATACAGTGGAGATAAATATACTTCCATTTCCAAATACTGACACAAAGGTCAAGAAATACTAGAAGGGTTACACATACATCCAAGAACATCACCTCATGTTGCAGCAGGATAATGCACGGCCCCATGTTGCAAGGATCTGTACACAATTCTTGGAAGTTGAAAATGTCCCAGTTCTTGCATGGCCGGCATACTCACCGGACATGTCACCCATTGAGCATGTTTGGGATGCTCTGGACCGGCGTATATGACAGCGTGTACCAGTTCCTGCCAATATCCAGCAACTTCGCACAGCCATTGAAGAGGAGCGGACCAACATTCCACAGGCCACAATTGACAACCTGATCAACTCTATGCGAAGGAGATGTGTTGCACTGCATGAGGAAAATGGTGGTCATATCAGATACTGACTGGTATCCCCCCCCAATAAAACAAAACTGCACCTTTCAGAGTGGCCTTTTATTGTGGGCAGTCTAAGGCACACCTGTGCACTAATCATGGTGTCTAATCAGCATCTTGGTATGGCACACCTGTCCACTAATCACAGATTTAGACTGGTTTGTGAACAATATTTGAGGGAAATGGTGATATTGTGTATGTGGAAAAAGTTTTAGATCTTTGAGTTCATCTCATACAAAATGGGAGCAAAACCAAAAGTGTTGCGTTTATATTTTTGTTGAGTGTAGAAAGTAAAGCCCTGCTGAGTTATTGCTTGGTGTACAGTAGTCCCTCGCTATAACGTGGTTCACCTATCGCGGCATCGCAGTTTCGCAGATTTTTTTAGTCCAATTTTGCATGCTTTTTTTTTTTTACAGCGCATTGTGTTCTGCGTCCTCATCAAGCTGGCCAGTCACAGCACCACGAAGGGAGAGTACACGCATTGTGTTCTGCGTGTCTGTTTATAAGAATCTTCTCAGCCAGAAGAAAAAAGAGCGCCAACAACTACCCATAACTGTGTTCTTCACTCGGAAAAAAACATCTGCACCGAGGTGTCACTCAGTGGAAAAAGACGAGACAGCGGCGTGGCACCAGGATGAAGAGGCGCGATCAGAGGAACTGTGAAATACTGGTGAGTCACTATTAATAATTTCTTATGTGTCCAACCTCGTAGGTTAATCGTTAAAATCAAATTCATTAGTTCTAAAAGCCATCATAATTATTTATAGTAAAACGTTCTATTTTTATTTCTCAAAAAAATGTTTGGGCCTGAAAACAGGTTGGTCTTATTTTTCTACTAAGGTTTGAACTTTGAGAGTGTTTACACACGAGAGAAAAGTGAGAAAATGTTAATGCCTGTTTGAGAAAAGTGTATAAAATGTGTAGTGAGGGGTTTTACAACCTTAAAACATCTATAATAATTGTAAAAAATAATGCTTTGCGGATTTCGCCTATTGCGGGCTATTTTTAGAACATAACTCCCGCGATAAACAAGGGACCACTGTATAAATAAAATGAATACTGATAGAATAACTCAATTAATGTCAATTCTATCATTTGTGCAAAGATATAACATATATCTTTTAATGTTGAATTATGCACTAATTCTGAAGTTTTGTAACAAACACAGACAGATGGCATTCTGTGTAAAATGTGCCTCCGCAACACTGATTGGTTGATTAATTCTATGCAAACCAACACATTAATGTCAGGTGTGTCGTGTGTTCGTGTTAACAGATAAATGTGCTTTTGTAAAATATGCCATTTTTTATTTGTTAAAAAAAAAAAGCATTTTCAAAAAAAAAAAAGTTTGATATAACCGGTGTCAAAATAAATAGGACACTGCTCTACTGGTGCCAGTGCGAGTTTTGGCACTTTTCCAGCGGATTTTTCATTTGTGTGAGAATTTTTTGGATCGCACCGAGTTTCAGTTTAATCGCGCGTCTTGCATCGTTTAGTATACATGGAGTAACGAGCTGCGTTTAACATCTCACGAACACCTCCTGATCGCCGATCGTATGGTCAGATGAAAATCAAACCTGTTTGATATTCTTGTGCCTGTGCAAACACTGCAGACCTGTCTTGTAATGTTTTTTGTTTGTTTTTTTGTTTTGTTTTGTTTAAATTTTGATGTCTCACCTCAACAGTTTTTGTAAATTAGCTTCTGATTACATTTTGCTTCTGGAAACATGAGTCCGACGTGTGGTTTTTGAACGTACGTGTGTGAGAACATAAATCGTGCGCTCTGAACTTTTACACTGTGCAGTTCTGTGGTACAGTGTCTGACCAGCTTTAGTCTGAGCACTGCCCATGAACATTACTGGCCAGTAGATGGCAGTAGACACCTTGAAAACTTACCAAAACAAAATTCCAGATAATCTGTGTTGCTACTTGCTACGTTTAAGATGCATGGAATTTAATAAAAGCAAACACAAAAACAATGTCTATAAACCCAGAGAATATATTCACGAGAGTTTTAGGCACTAGAGTTTAATGCTGTTGTCCTGATCAGAGTGTCTCAAATGCATTCTCCTGTCATGAACGTACTGAGATTACCATACTGAGATTACCCTATCACCCATAATGCACTGCTGGGCACAGCATGCCCACACTAAAACCTTAAAAATTAGCGCATTACTTTAAAACTAAAACATATATCTGATAGTTTCACTTTATAAAACTTCAGAAGTGACGTTAATTTAAATAACTTGTCCAAAATAAGTCTGGTTAAAATTTGAACCATAAGTTAAAAATGTATGCCTCTGGATGACTTGGGTGATATTGGTGATATTGACTGCATATCAGTATGGTGTTAAAAGAAATGTTTCTTCTTTTTTTTGGTGACCGGTTCTCCTTTGCCTGCAGAGGCTAGACTGGTTTCTTCTAGAAACAGCTCTCCTCTATTTGCAGAGGATACAACTACACATCTGTTTACCTTTGTTTACCATGTTAACGGTCTAAAAATTACAAGCCCAGCGCCAGAAAAAAATATTAAGGGGGTGATGAGTTTATCACGGGGGCGGGGTCGCCCCCCCCAAAAAAGTGCGCAACAGTGGGGACATGCCTGAGCGTGTGTAATGAATTGGGTGCGCTCCTAGAAAGCTCGTGTATTTAGGCTACACCATTGTAAGAGACTGACTAAGAGTAAAGAGTGATGACAGTATTTTTTTATTATTATTTTATTATTATTATTTGAACGAAAGACTCGTTAGCAGACTTTTAATGAGCCTTTCATTGGATTCAGGTGTGTTGGAGCAGGGAGACAACTAAGAGTGTCAGGAAGGTGGCTCTCGAGGACCGAACTTGGCCACCCCTGGTATAGACCCTCGGTCAAGTGATCTCCTGCATACCACAAAACCAAACCAAATGTCTGATCTGAGAAACAACACGAGACAGTAGATTAACCCCACATACAGCCCTCCATCACAAGCGCAAACACAGCGCAATTGGGCATGACAGTCACACAACAGGTCAAAGATAAATAAACCATTTCATGTAGTTATACAGTGGTCCCTCGTTTATCATGGGAGTTACGTTCTAAAAATAGCTCACAATAGGCGAAATCCGTGAAGTAGACAGCGTTATTTTATACAATTATTATAGACGTTTTAAGGCTGTAAACCCCTCACTACACACTTTATACACTTTTCTCAAACAGGCATTAACATTTTTGTTATGTGTCGACGCGGGTTGAGGAGCGGACCTGCGTCTGACGGAACCCAGCGCTTAAACAACCAGAAAGCGGTTCCAATAACAAAACAATTTATTTTCCCCCTTTGGTGCATAACAAAGTGTACAAACAAAAACTGCGTCGGTCTGGCGGAGTGAAGGACGGCACGCTCTCCAGCGCCCAAAAGGATCGAAGCCCGGTGCTTCTGGACCCACGTTCACCGCCAAACACCCCCCAGGTGGACACGACAAACCGACTCTGCGAAGGATAGAAAAGGTGAGGTAAGTCAGCAGCTACAATTAATATCCTTCAAAAGGCACACACTATCAGCAACACATTCAGGTCCGAATTCAAGCTTTATGTAAATGAGCAGCTTCTCACAACAGGTGGAGGATCCGCATGCCACGGCAGTGAGAAGCGAGCTACACAACTCTCATCAAAGTTCAAATATACTGCGTAACAAAATACCAAGTTACTATTAACAATTATTCAGATAATCAATCACCGCTGATGTGTGCTGACAGCATGTGTCCCTCAACCTTCCTCCTTCACAGGCACGATGTGTCAAACCCAGGCGCGGTCCTCAGCGTCTCACAAACGAACATCACAAGGTCGAGTTCCCGGCAATTCTGCTTGAATCACACATGACTTAAATGCAGAACGCCATCTCATTATCTGCTTCAGCTGAAAGTCTTTAAGGTTGCACGTGAGCACCATCCACAGGTGCTGCACATCATGTTGATGAGGGTGAAGGACTCTTCTGCCAGCACCTTCTCCACAGACAATAAATCAGTTTGCATACCACCTGGAGAGCAAAGAAAAGAAAAGAACACCAAAATGTCCAGCCACACCCCCCCAACACACAACAATTTTCTCACTTTTCTCTCATGTGTAAACACTCTCAAAGTTCAAACCTTAGTAGAAAATAAGACCAACCTGTTTTCAGGCCCAAACATTTGTTTGAGAAATAAAAATAGAACATTTTCCTATAAATAATTATGATGGCTTTTAGAACTAACGAATTTACTTTTAACGATCAACCTACGAGGTTGGACACATAAGAAATTATTAATAGTGACTGACCAGTATTTCACTGTTCCTCTGATCGCGCCTCTTCATCCTAGCGCCACGTCGCTGACGCGCCTTTTCCCACTGAGTCACACCTCGGTGCAGGTGTCTTTTTCTGAGTGATGAACAGACTTATGGATAGTTGTTGGCGCTCTTTTTTCTTCTGGGCGAGAAGATTCTTATAAACAGACACGCAGAACACAATGCACGTACTCTCCCTTCGCGGTGCCGCAACAGGTGTCCCGTCATCTCGACAGAACACCGGCCTGCTTGATGAGGACGCAGAGCACAATGCACTGTTAAAAAAAAAAAAAAAAAGCATGCAATTTGGACTAAAAAAATCTGTGAAACTGTGAGACGCTATATTTTCCAGTATTTCTTTTTCTTTCTTTTTTATTTTTATTTTTGATAACTCTCACATCCTAGGGAGTGAGGTTGATGACGTGAGGGGGCGTCACCCTCGTGGCGCCGGGTCCAAAAAAGTATCGGACACAAATTCATCGGAAGATAGTTAATCCGATAATGGTTTTCAAAGTTATCTGAAAAGATAATCCGATAATGAAAACTTTATCTTCAATAATTATCAGATTATCGGAAGTGTGCCCACCACTGGCTGTTTTTGAGTATTACACACCCACAACCCTTTCATAATTCCAGCCCAAAATATCTTTTAAAAAAGACACTGTTAATGGCTCCTATACACATAAAATGATTGAGGTTGAATGGCACACGAAGGAGATTTTGAATGGCACTCGTCAAAATTCTGAGCTACCTTGAACACCTCACACAGCAGTTGCCACAACCATTCAGCCACAGCACATGCATTCTGCATTTGTGTGTCGCTCGTGCCAGAAAGCCATTCGAACGGCAGGCAAGATGAGGTCACGCTGATATCTGATCGTGCTCGCAACATTTGCACTGTATATCGTTGGACAAATTGGGCAACGGCCGAGGGGCTGCACGTAATCATCAGCCACATCGAACCCTGGCTGAATGGCATGATCAAGCCAGCCTTCACACCAGCGGCCGAATGACGGCGAATGGCGGGCAAGTACCCGTGTGAGGTGTGAGTGTGTCATGTGCCCCTTCCAAGCAACACAGATGATGTGCAAGTGTGTCATGCCCCCACAACACCATGATCCAACATTGAGGTGTGGCTGAGGTGCTGAAATTGGTGCATGAAATTGGTCACTGGATTCTTGATCTCTGGACATAAATAAACTCTACATGGTGGATCCTTGATCTCTGGACATAAATAGAAATAAAATCTATATTTTTTGTCAAAAGCATTTCCTTTCAGACATTAATGGCATGAATGTCTCTCCATACCTCTGAGCTGATCTCAGCCGGCTGTGCTGCACATCAGCATCAATGTAATTCATAAAGAACGTAGGACATCTCATTTTGGGAGGAAAAAAACACTTTGGTTGATTGCAGTTTATTGTTTGTATTACAACGTTTGGAAAGAGGTGTCATTTGGGTGGGTATCGAAAACCGGTTCTTTTCGGGTATCGAAATGATTCGATCCACTGATATCAATAGCCATTTTGCTTAACGATTCCCTTATCGGTCCTTCAGAGCAGCCGTTGTTTTTGGGGGCGTTTATCTGGAAAATGAACATTTCTCTACATTGATTACAGACCCTGAAGCAGGTCTGTAATCAATTGTTTCTGCAGCGTGGCTCTGCTTTGAAGCAATGAAACAGTGCTCCGACCCACTGCTTCATTGGTTGTTTGCTTCGAGGCTTTCCGAAGTGGCAAGTCCACTTCTTTACCCCTCTCAAAACCATTAAAATATGTCAATCGTGAGTCACTTTTGTGTGGATTAAAGTCACTAACTGGGACTCCTGTCTTGTGAGAAAGAAACGAAAGTCATCCTCCGTTCCATTCACACAACTTCAAATGCTCTGCGGCTCTCTGCCAAGTCAATTTGGAGTCTGGACGGAATTAATAACTGCAAAGCGAATCACCGTTTAAATCAACTGACACCTCTTTCCAAACATTGTAATACAAGCAATAAACTGCAATCGATCAAAACGTTTTTTCCTCCCAAAATGAGACATCCTGCGGTGACATGCAGCAGCCAGCTGAGCTCAGCTCAGAGGTATGGAGAGACATTCATGCCAAAATGTATGAAAGGAAATGCTATTGAGAAAAACTACAGATTTTATTTCTATTTATGTCCAGAGATCAAGGATCCAGTGACCAATTTCATATTTATTTACTTTAAGACAATAAAATGTTGGCATAGAAACCCTGTAAAGCCTACTTTTAATACACACAAAATTCACAAAAGGTATTGATAAGGGAATCGATAAGGAATCGGCTCGATAAGCAGAATCGATAATGGCATTGAAGTCGATAAAATCTTACTACTCCCAACTTGGTGTTATATGTGAAGGGGCCATAAAAAACGGTTTTGTTTCTCTCTCTCCCTCTCTTGCTCTAGGGAGAACTAATAGTCATACACTCTAAGACAACCTGAAGCTTTGTTTTGTTCCTTGAAATTTCGACTTGGAAGGGAAGAAGCTGAATTCAGACCTGAAGGGACTGAACATTAGGTAATGGGAGAGAATCTCAGTCATTTCCAGCATTTAGTGTAAATATCTTGGCTGAACAAGGCTGTTTGTTTGAGAATGGGCACATTTTGAGAGTGTGTGAGTGTGCCTGTGTTTGGTCGAATTTTGTAAGGAAGACAAGCCAAAAACAAAAAAAAAGAATGCTGAGATTTCTCATTATCTGACAAACGTCTAGGGAGTGAAATATGCCTCATAGCTTTTCAACAAATGTAATATAGTTTTTTATCTACATACAGAGTGCGTACTTTAACAAAATCCCCTAACACACATTGACACACAAACCACAGACTGTGGGCAAATCTGAGTAGTTCATTCATGAGGAGGTCCTCAGGGAGATAGCTTGTGCCCCACTTCTTTATAAAGGAGGCCTTATTGAGCAATGTGCGGCCTGTCTCACTCTGCCTTGACAGCTCACAACTTGATATGAGCTGCATGTCAGCTGCTCATATCTCTTCATGCGGGAAGGGAACAACAGAGGACACATATTTTACTTGTACACAATGTCTATGTATAGTGGTGTATTGTACCATGCACTGAGAGGTCTGCCCTGTCCTCCTGAAGAATTGCGTAGACTGACTCTTAAACTCTTCCCCAGCAGCTGATTTGAACTCATCAGGTTCAGAAGCAGGTTGTAGTCACTGGGGCTATGGTCAGGCAAACGAGACTGATGATGTAATGCTTCATGCACTCCTGGAGAGATGTCGTGGCAGTTTGGATGGTGTGTACTGGTGGATTGTCTTGGTGCAGGACAGTGGCATGAAGGATTTACACATTGGTTCCATGATTAACTGGTTCAGGTGCCATGTAGCTGTAAATTGCAGCATGATTGCTCCACGATCCCAAAGGCATCATCACACCTTGGCACCACTTGCCTGCTTCTCGAGCTGCATGAATGTTTTTAAATAAATCCCACCATCAACCCTGTGGAAAGAATTCTGAAAACTGGAAACCGACTGCAGACGTGTATACATGCACAGTGCAACAGTTAAAAATGCCCTTTAAGTTATTATTATTATCAATTACTATTAGTCAGTTTTATTTATTATTGAAGAATTGTTTGTATTTACCTCTCTGGTAACCATCACCTTATCGTGGTGGAGAGGTTTATGTGTCCCTATGAACCTGAGAGCTGTGTTGTCTGGAACAGTCGCGCTCGTTGTAGGGTCTCCATGGCAAACTGGTCTCAGGCAAGGGACCAGACGAAGAATGGTTCATAAAGACTCCATAGACAAATGAGGCAGAGGAAATGTGATCTGTTTTTGATTGATGTTGAATCATGGTGTCTTGAAGATTACTGAGTGAAAATAAAGAAATGCAAACACAAACACTATACTATACTATACCTTTAGCACCAAGGTTTCAAAAGTACTAAATTACACTCTCAGCCCTGGTAATTGATTTTAGTCTTGATAAATCATGTTACATGATCAACACCCACAGTTTTGCGCACTTGGGTGGACACACCCCAAATTACGTACTACATATTCATGATGGCAAACACGTTATATGGAGAACAGCTGCAATTCACAGTGCACACCATGAGTAAATCAGCATGCACATATCTTAATGGGACCTATGATGTTTGCACTCATGTTTAGACATGCAAACGTTGAGTAAATTAGACCCTACTGTCAATGAAAATCCACCATAAAGTGGACATTAAATTATAAATGTGTCATGAAGGTCCTTAAATGAGTGTAAGGCAATGATTGGTAGTAAACTAAGGAAATACATTTTCTAAAACATTTACATATACATACATACATAGTATATACATACTGAGAAACAGAAAAGCGAGTAAAATAATAGTTACAATGTAGCTGAACAAGTTTAGACAGTCATCAACATTTCACACAGGTACAATGAGGTCGTGTCTAGCCAGTGAACAACGCTGATCAGAACTAAAAGCATTGTGGAGACACGGCCAAGTTTCTGCTTGTGTCTTCACTGCCAGCAAGGTCACTGCCAAATGGTCTGCAACAACTTTTATGAGTTTGAGAGAAGAGCAGGAGTGTTGAAACTATTCGTTCACAGCTGTCAGTGACAGGCATGCTTCAAAGAAATGTGACTCCTGATCATGTCAGTTATTCTACACAACATGCTTATTATTAATTCACATGAAAATATCTCCCTCGCTCATGCTTTGGATCTCTGATTGCAACTCTCTCAGTTCTTTTTTGCAACACATAAACATACAGATGCGGTGCATCCATTAAGTATTCACAGTGCTTCACTTTTTCCACATTTTGTTATGTTCCAGCCTTATTCCAGAATGGATGAAATTACTTTTTTCCTCCAACTTCTACATACAATACCCCATAACTGGGTCTTGATTGGCAAACACCCAGACAGAGAGCCACTCCATCTCCACCTCTTGAAAGTTACCATCTGTCTGCCGCAGCAACGTACTCATAAAACAAGGCCATCCCAAGCCTTTGGAGTGCTCAGCACTGAGGCAGCTCCTTGTTAAATTACCCCCAGACAAATGCTCCACATGGCCAAGATGTTGTCCACTGCACAGTGCAGCCCAGGTTCATATCTGAGGACCTGGAAAAATCTTTCAATGGCCAAAAATGACTATCTTCCACTGAGAACAACATTCATCCATCCTTCCATTTTCTAAACCCACTTATTCCAGTTAACGGTCATGGAGGACCTGGAGTCTGTCCCAGCAGTCATCGAGCAAGAGGAAGGGTACACAGACAAATACATATCCAATGAACAAAAATATGAATGCAACACTTTTGTTTTTGCTCCCATTTTTCATGAGCTGAACTCAAAGTTCTAAAACAGTTTTGATATACACAATTGTTTATAAATCTGTGTAAATCTGTGTTAGTGAGCCCTTCTCCTTTGCTGACATAATCCATCCCATATCACAGGTGTGGCATATGAAGATGCTGATTTGACAGCATGATTGTTGCACAGGTGTGCCTTAGGCTGGCCACAATAAAAGGCCACTCTGAAATGTGCAGATTTGCTTTATTGGTGGGGGGGGCATCAGAAAACCAGCCAGTAGCTGGTGTGACCACCATTTGTCTCACACAGCGCAACACATTTCCTTTGCATAGAGTTGATCAGCAGCCAGACACCATTGAATGTAAGCATTTGCCAACTCAAGTTGGTTACAGACTGCAGTCAGGTCGAGACCCCAATGAGGACAATGAACATGCAGATTAGCTTCTTTGAAATGGTTTCTGACAGTTTCTGCAGAAATTCTTTGGTTCTGCAAACCAATTGTTGCAGCAGCTATCCAAGTGGATGGTCTCAGGCGATCTTGCAGGTGAACATGCTGGATGTGCAGGTCCTGGGCTGGTGTGGTTACATGTGGTCAGCGGTTGGATGTACTACCAAATTCCCTGAAACGCCTTTAGATGGGTTATAGTAGAGAAATGAACATTCAATTCACGGGCAATAGCTCTGCTAGACATTTCTGCACTCAGCATGCCAATTGCATGTTCCCTCAAAACCTCTGACATCTGTGGCATTGTGCTGTGTGATAAAACTGCACATTTCACATTGGGTTTTGACCAAAATACTCAAAAATCAAATCACTTCTTGACATCCATCCAACTAATATTCCCACCAAGTCTGAAAGAAATTTGTCTAGACATTTTTGAGTTATTTTGTCCACAAACACACAGACATACACCAGTGAAAACAATACCATGCTTCCCTGCTTTGTAATTAAAACCAGAATTGTAGCATTTAACACTTAAACACTTTAACACTAGAAATTTAGCATTGACATATTTACAGAAGATGTTCATACCTGACTTTAACTTTTACCTGAGTCCTTTTTATTTTCATATTTGCACATTTATTGAACTGTGGCTTTCAAAAGACCTGACACGATGTGCTTATGAGCTGTTTGTGTTTGGTGACTGAATAGGTTACAATGAAGTCAGTGAATTTCTCATGGATTGATGTCTTCTGCATGTGAGTACAATGTTCCAAACGGGCAGAATCATGACACAGGGAGAGTCACACTGCATTACTTCATCGATGGTGATATAATGATGGATGGACAGTATGCATGAATAACTGTCTCTGTTTATTAAAGTTGGGGGACACAAATGCTGTTTTGTTGCAATATGTCTCAACCATGAGGTTTTGTGAACCTACATCATGCACACACAATTTGGCCTCAACACACATAGATTGTCCCTTTCACTTAAAAACACACACTGATCACTTATCACGTCTCTGCCCACTGAAATGTCTCAGAATGACTTTGAGAAGAGCAAGGTAATGGCTGTAATGGACGAGTGCTGTGCATGCAGAAAGAAGCTCATTCTTATTAGTCACCTCAGCAACAAAATGTCTGTGACACTTTATTAGCTGGTGAACATCATTTTAAATATCCAGTACTGTAGTGGAGAGTAGTACTGTTCGGTTGAACTCCCTGTAAAATACACTGATACAGTTGATGTTTGATTGAGTCAAAATTCCATACTGATTCAAAACAAACTGTTTTCTCAAAATATGTAAGATGGAGAACGACAGCCTCCGTTTTGTGGGTCAGGCTCAAAACTTTTCTGCCATTCCTTGTGTGTTTTAGTTGTTTTATATTAGTGCTTTATTTAGGGCCTCTTCCCACATAGTGCAAAGTTTGGACGAAGTGCACACTTAGTGCGCATGACGCAGTACTCGTGTGCAAACCGTGTAATGTCGTCCCTGTCGCCAACGCCTCGTACACCTGTTGCTACAACTATTTGCGCACACAAGCGCCTGAAAGACAAAGTGTGCTCTGTGCGAACCCATCGCACCCTCTCACCTTGGCATGACAACAGATTGCAGACAATCACTTTCGTACTGCTGTGAAATTTGTCTAAGTTCCCCACGAGTGTCACTTTGCAAACACACACAGTGACATGTGGGTGTGTGCGCTCCACTCATGGGAGGCGTGGCTTCTGACAGAAGCAGCTGTGGTGATCTGTCATTCTGGACATCCTAGCTACACAACACCTCCTGTGTTTGAACAGTCATGGACTAACAACTGTCCACTGTGAGGCGCGTGTGTCTGATTGCTGTATTTACGTGAACATAAATAAAAACAAATATCAGCGTGGTGGCAACAAGCTGCAGCACACGAACACGCACACGGAACGGACATTGACATCCCCCCAGTTTGAAACGGACCATCAGATCAGAACACGCAGCGGGCGATCTGACCGTCACATCACCCACATGAGCTCTGTTCCACATGACATGGTGTCTGTGCTGTGGCGCACCATCCACAAGGCATGCATGTTGGGCAGAACACTCGCAGCCGACTGGAAGCACCTGACTAGTGTCACGGTTTCAGCCAGATCTGGGGGTTTATTCTAGTTTTTCCCCTTTCTGTTGTTCTTTTCAGCTTTGATGTATTAATATTTATTTTCATCAGGAATTATTGTCATGTTTTTCTTGTCACTTTGTTCTGGTTATGATTCACTAGTTATTTTGTTTTCTTCATATGGTTATTTTCTGTTTTGACTTGTCACTTTGTTTTCTTTGTTACTTTATACTTTTGCCATCCATTCTGTTCTAGTTGTTTTCAGTCATTGTTTATTAAGTTATCACTTGTTCCTCTTGGTTATTATATTTGATGTATTGTTGTGTCAGGATTTGTTCTGGTTGTTGTTTGGTCACTGCTTTTTCTTATGTTTTGTCTTACTGCCTTGTTTTTATTTAAGTCAGTTTGTGTTTAATGTCATTTTAGTATTTTGCTCCATGTCTCTCGTTCTAGTCTGTGCTGCCAGTTCATGTTTAGTTTAGTTCTCATGTTCATGCCTGCTTCCAGTTGTATTATGTTCTGCCATAGTTCCCTGGTTTCTCCTCACACCCCTCTGAGTTCTGTTTCACTCCACACCCTGCACCTGCCTTCATGTCTTCATCCCTCACTTACATCTGATTATGTTCTCTCTGCACCTGTCATGTGTCCCTGTCTCTCACTTTAATTCTGTCTGCTTTGTATTTCCTTTCTCTCACACTCTGTGCACCTGTTCACAACATCTTTGTCTTTTCTTTTCTCCACCATGTACTCTCTTCCCTCACTGTCTTGCACACATAGTATCTTTGTTCATTAACCCGCCCCCTTTCTGGATCCTTCCTCTCACGTGCATCTTGTTAACACCACCTGTTCCTAATTGTCCACATGCATATAAACCCTCACAGTCTCACAGTACCGTCGCCAGATTGTTGTCGCTTCTAGCACACTCTCCAGCCTTCCTCTTCTTTGCCCTGTTTACTCTCGCCATGTACCAGTCTTTTGCTCTGAGTTTCTTGACCCGCGCCTTTTGCCTCAGCCTACATGCCTGTGTTTGCTCGTGCCTTAGACCCAGTCTGGAAATTACTAAGTTATGCCTCGCCCTGCTTGTACCTCTGCTCCATTATCTGATCACCTGTGTGCCGAACCTCAGCCTGTAATAAACATGACGACTTCTTATACCACAAAGCCTGGTTTGGGAGTTTGTACCATGGGTCCACCTGCTCCTGGTGTCGGGCAGCCACCCGTAATGACAACTAGTAGATGTGGACATGATCAGAGCACACTGCTTCTCATTCATGTCATTTCATGACTGTATGTCAGTGACCATGGGTCATCACCAGAGGAACAGATGGATCATATTTGTATTGCTCGCTTGATAAATGCTGTGTTTTTATATGGTGTGGGATTTTAATTTTTTTTTTTTTTTTTGTAATACTTCCATGTCTTTCCTGATATGAGGCAGATTCCCACAGCTTTCAAAGAACAGCTCTGTAGCTCCTTGGTAAAGTCTCTGACTGGGAATCAGAGGTTTTGAAAGGTGTGTTTTTTCCTTTTTTATTATTCCACATAAATGGCATGATGTGGTCCCACAGGTACCGGCTGGTTTTTATTTATTAATTTATTTATTCCACATAAGTGGGGCGATGTGGTTCCATATGTACCAGCTGGTTTTTATTTTTTCCACCTATGCAGTGCCATGTGGTGCACCTGGCACTGTTCCTGCTTGACGTTCATGCACACCTGCCCATTGGTGTGATGTTTTGTGCACTAATTTTGAACTGTTTCACTCTGTTTCACCATTTTCGCCCAAACGGCGATCAAACTTCACACTGTGTGTGAAGGGGCCCTTAGGAACCACACTGTCTAGTGTGTAATGGAGTACAGGACAGTAGGGAGAGATGCTTTGATGTGGTGAGAACACATGAATAGGTGTCAGTAAATGACTGATTCGAATGGAAGTACTGAGGAAGAGGGGAAGAAGATTTGAAGAAAAGAGCCGTAGGAGGTACAGAAAGGCGGTGTGTGTGGAAGATGCCCATCAGAGACGTACACACAGGAAAGGTGAACAGAAAGAAGACCATGATTAAATTAAAATTAAATGTCACTTGTTTCTTTCCAGACAGCCTGTTGTATACCAGACCTGGATTTGGCTCACCTTGTCTTTACTTAGTTGAGGTGCCTGAGTTGTTTTATTGCTCATAAAAGTCAAGAAAATTAAAAAGAGATACTTTGCCCTGTCTGTTACAGGACATGCCCCCTTAGATTTTATACCTCACAGCTCTGCCAGAAACAAGTTTGGATCACTTCAGTCACATCACACAAACACACAACCGACCAACTTAATTGGCTCTACATGAGTCAGCCACACTCGGCATATATCTCAGCAAATACAGATGATAACGAATGACTCTTTTATAACTTTGGATGAGGTCATTGTAATATCCTGGGCTGTAACGTGTCACGTTAGCACCATTAACAAGACTCTAACACAGTATGATTTGTTATCACACTGCTTCTAAATCACTGTATGGGCGGCAAGGGAGGTGAGGGAGAGGAGAACTGGACAATTAAAGTGGGAGAACCGAACTGCTGTCATCCCATGCGTGCCTTAAAAGTCCTCTCCTCCCTTTAACATCTGGCTGGTGTTTAGACATTTTGCTTGGTCATCGAGATAGTCAAAAAGTAGACAATTAATAAATTTGAAACTTAGATTTACTTCATACGGAGCCCCCCAGAGGTCATGGCAAGATTTGTTTTGGGGCATCAATAAATGGCAGAACTACATTACTAAATCATCTTTTTTTTCTTCTTTTTTTTTTATCAAACCCTCAGTTTACAAAATTGTGTGCTTGCTTTATTAAATCAGGCGCTTGAGGAATCTTGTTGTGTTTGTTAGTGTTTATCTCACCTGCATGTGTTTCAGACAGACAGGCTAGGAATTGACCAGGACCTTGGACAATAGGTTCTTTCAACTTTGCATTTTTGAGCTACGCTGCTGAAAAGATTTTGTAATCTTACACAAAGTTGCAAAGCATTTGAAGCCTATGTGAGGAAATTAATATATTCACAGCACATATATTTCATGCAAGCATGTATTCACTGCAGGCTCATTGTCTACTCCAACTGCATCATCCATTAAATGAAATGATGTGAAAATGATCAATACAAACACATAGACGACAGGGAGCATAAGCACTGAGACACTACTTAATGTAAAAACAAAAGCCTTTGTACAATGCTGATAAAGGTTGTAACGTGGTGAGAACCTATCCCTCACTGGATTTGGGTACATCATAGATAGATCAAAAACAGACAACCACGCTCATACTTGATGCTTTGTAGTCTAATAGCTGAACCAGGTCAGTAAAGTTAAGGTGCCTTGACATGTGCACGCATTTTGGCTCCGCATGCTGGCGCACTTCATTGTGACAATGCCACCCTCTATGTTCCCAGCTGGATGCCACTCTTTGTGCGCTAGATGCTGCGTATATAAAATAATTATTTTGTAGCGGATTAATCATTTTCTCTCGGAGTTTGGCTGTTGAAAACACATGTAATTGCTTCCAGAATCACAGAGGACCGTTTCAGTTGGAGCTTTTATCTCTCTCTCTCTCTCCTCTCTCTCTCTCTGTCCTCTCTCCTGTGCTGCATGACGTGGAGAACATATTTAGAACAGTCTAAAAGGTAATTATTTGTAATGTTTATATTGTAATGGCTTGGTAAAACAGTTGCATGTTCTTTCCTTCTTGTGAGCAGCTGTAAATGTTGTGAAAGTGTAGTGACACGGACACCCAACAGGGGGCGCAAATGACGGACAATAGAAGGAGTCAAATTTGAACACTTTACTGTTGTGAATACCATAACCATACACAGCAGATTCTGGAATGATACAAAGTCAATAGATAAAGGTGTCATGTGGGCAGGCTCGACGATAGGAGACGTCCGTCTAAAGAAGAACCGGAACCACATGATTTCCTCCGCCACCGAACCCGAAGAATACTGGAGCCGCCAGGTCCCGAGTCCCCCAGGTGGCCACCTTCTCCGCGTGTCGGATCTGGTACTGCTGGCGAAGAGCAAAGACAGTCAAGTGTGGGTGTATGTACACCCAGTAACAACAAACGGTGGGAATTCCACCTCACCTCAAATCACACACTCGTGCAGCTCCTGTTTAACCACTTATCTGGTTGGGGGTGTGAAGCGAAGCCGTCGCTGATCACACCAAACGCCAATCACACCAAACGCCAATCTCACAGATAAGGAACACCACAGGAAAGCGGCTGCAAAAAGAGTTCAGACTAAGACACAGTTTAGTTTACGGCTGAGAATATTACCTCCTTAGAAGAACGATTCTCGGCGACGTGGTGGCGGTGTCATCCTGCTTTTATCCGGGATGAAGTGCAGATGATCGGTGACAGCTGTCACAGTTGATGAGTGACAGCTGTCACCCCGGCTGTGTCCGTGGCGGCAGCGCCCTCCTCGTGCCTGAAGCCCGCACTTCAGGCAGGGCGCCCTCTGGTGGTGGGCCAGCAGTACCCTCCTCTTCTGGCGGCCCACACAACAGTAAAAGTATGTTTATGATAGATTTAACATCTCGTTATAATCGTTCGGATGACCTGCACTGTGATGAACATGTAAAGACATGAGTTCTAATCTTGCAGTATATCTTGTCAACTAGTTCTTCAACAAATGTTTCTTATGATACCCTGCAACAATGAACAGGTAGCTACACTGCATTTCTAAATCACTTCTCCTTCTTATGCATACAGTCACAGCGCTTTCACCTATTTACTCATCTGTGTCAGTGTTATCATGCAAGGCACTCAATTGCACACTGAGAGAAACTTGTAAAGGATGACTAAAGGATGTCTGACCGAAAATGTCAAACCAAAATTCTTGAATCACACACAAGTCCGCCTCTCTATCCACTAGGCCTCCTGGGATCACAGCTGATTGGCCAAGTCTAGTGTTTCCTAGCTTTTTGATTGACAGAAACACATCCGACTTAGTTAATGAGCAGTGGCTTGAGGGTTTGAGAGTTGGAAGACATCTAGTGGTGATCTCCAGGAGAAAGTTTGAGTGATCCCTACTCCTTCAGCTGCACCACCATTAAATATAAGTTCTGCATATTTTTAGAAATATTGAATTTTTTTACACCAATTGTTTACAAACAGAGCAACAGAATGACCCATATTTTAAGAATGATCAGCTGACGAGAGCACAAAATAATAATTACAGTTGTGGTTGGAAGTTGACATACCCTCATCATGGGTTTGAATGTCATGGTAATTTGGGCTTTTAATGATTTCTTTGAGCTGGCAAGAGTGGTGTCCAAGTGTTTAGTGTGCTTGATTTTTACTGCGGAAGGTTCTCAGTTCAAACCCCACCCCCGCCACGTTTCTCCATGTAATGGGGAGTTGTGTCAGGAAGGTCATCTGGTGTAAAGCTTGTGCCAAGTCAACATGGAGTCCCACTTTGGATCTGCTGTGGTGAGCCCCCAGTGACAACAAGGGAGCAGCCAAAGAGACTTACTAATGATTTCTTTGAACTGTTTTTTGTCAGGGGTGGAATGATTGTACTGCATACATTAATGACTTTAAAAAACAAGTATTAGGTGCAAATATCTGAAATTATTTTTGATTTTCTCTAATGCACACAGGGTCCAAAATTACACATACCGTCTCAGATATATACTTACATATAACAGCCTGCCTGAAGCCCTGACCTGTTCCCAATAGATGATGTGTGCAGAATTTTGAGATGAAAAGTGGAACAACCACAACCCTGAACTGTGGTACACATTAAGACGTGTTGCAGGAAGAATGGTACAAATACCTGAAATGCATACTGATTATTATCCTCAATGCCAAATTGTGCTGTGAAAAGGAATGGTAACATCACGAAGTGGTAACCTAGCTAACAATTTGACGTTGCCACAACATTGCCGGAACGTTGCACAGAAGTTGCAACAACGTTGTGTTGCAACGTTGTAGCAACGTGAATTTGTAGACTCCCCACAACGTTGCTGACAACAGTGTAGCAACGTTGTCAGCAACCTTCCAGCAACGTTGCATTTATGTTGTGCGTTACCTGGGAAATGCTTTGGCATCCCAACTTTCTTTGGAATGTGTTGCAGAAATGGAAGAATAGATGTATATTAACAAATTATATGAAGTTGACCACACAAATGGTAAATGGACTGCATTTATATAACGCTTTTCCATCTGCATCAAATGCTCAAAGCGCTTCACAATAATGCCTCACATTCACCCTGATGTGAGGGTGCTGCCCTACAAGGTACTCACTACATACCGGAAGCAACTAGGGGATTAAGGACCTTACCCGAGGGCCCTTAGTGATTTTCCCTTCAGACTGGGATTTGAACCAAGGATCTCTGGTCTCAAGCTCAACACTTAACCACTAGACCATCACCTCCCCTGACATATCTCTATTTCATACTCTCTGCAGTAAAACAGATGTCAAATTAAATGGAAGAGGTTTTTTTGTTTGTTTGTTTGTTTGTTTGTTTTATTTTGTTTTTTGTTTGTTTTTTTTGCTTTTTCCATACTATCCCAACATTTTATGATTTGGGGTTGTAAATAACATTTTGATAGATCTACCATGTTCACAGAAAAGGCATTTATTACAGGAATCTGTGATGACTGACCATCTATGACTGAGCCTAGTGACGCCCAGTCTGCTTTCACAGCAATTCTTCAAACCTTTACCTCATCCCAATCCATTCTTGATGGACAATGGCTTGTCAGAGGCCTCTGCCATACTGTCCCATTGGGCAAGCTAACATGAACAATTGTATAGGCTGATTTGCCTTCTGGTTGTCAGACATCTCCAGAGTGTCATGGTTCTTGTGGCTGATTCTCCAAACACAAACAAAAAAATTGATCAGATGACAAAGGCTGTGAAACAGCTGAGGAGGGAAGCCGAGCTCATCCAGGTAGGTGGAATCTGCTCTATCTTTGCATTGCAAACAATCCTTGTGTCAATCTGTGGTTCTCAAGACCAGGCACCTAAGTGGCTCTACTCTACTCTTTTCTACTCTTATTTTTCTCTTCCTTTTTAGATATTTAGATATACCTTAGTATACTAGCATAGTTCCACCTTAGAATTGGAATATACTATATAAGATATACCCTAATGAATTTTCATGGGTATTATGCCTATGTACTGGAAGAAAAGACTTGTTCTCCCACTCTGGAAAGGGTGATCACCTGGACTGCAACAGCTACAGGATAATACACTGCGCTGTGCCAGGTAAATGTGCTTGCAAGGATTATTCCATACAGGATTCAGTCCCAGTTACTTGCTACTAAAAGATGGAAGTGGCTTCACTAGGATGGGTATCGAGAACTCGGTTCCTTTCGGGTATTGTTAAGAAATGATTCGATCCACCGACATCAATAAGCTTGTGCTTAACGATTCTGTTATCGGTCCCTTTCAAGTGGCCGTTGTTTTGGGCGGGTGTTGTCAGGAAAATGTAATTCTCTACACTGATACAGACCCTGCAGCAGGTCCTTAACTTTTCTGCAGCGCGGCTTTACTTTGAACCTTGAACCAATCGAAGCGTGGTTCGCAGATTGAAGCATGCTTCGGTCGATTGCTTCCATTTATTTTACTTTCTTTCGCTTAATTTCCCCCCGCTAAAAACCCTAAAGAGCATACGTCTGGTGAGTATTATTACCTTTTCTATGTTAAAGCGACCTGTTATGGTCTTCTGAAACAGTTGATAGATGTATTTATAACTTAAAAACGGGAGCGATGCTAACGCGTTGCATGTCTATGGCATTTCAATGTTAAAAGTTAGCATTTAGTAATTGCAGCCGTCATCACGTTCGGGTGCATTTGTTTTCAAATTGTAATAGTCCTTAAATTTATTTTGTCTTATAGATTAATAATCTAATGATTATTATATACAAATTAGAGAAAGAGAGAGAAAAGAATCTGTCTGAATTAATAACTTCAAAGGCGAAACACAGTTTTGTTTATTTTTATTTATGTCCAGAGATCAACGATACAGTGACTAATTCATACTTATTTACTTTAAGACTCAAGGAAATACATAGAAAACCCTGTAAAGCCTACTTTTAGTACAAAATTCACGAGGTTATCGATAAGGGAATCGATAAGATCAGATCGATAAGCAAGAATACAGAATTGATAATGGCATCGATATCGATAAAACCTTATCAATACCCATTCCTAGGCTTCACCAACAATAATTCTACCATCAAGCGTAGTATTGAACTCAAGTTGTGGAAACCAGTGTCTTAGTGTTTCTGTCAGTGTTGAAAGTTTATGGAATTTGACTTCATGGGTGATGCTGTGATCTTTGCAGAATCAATGGATACTCTGATTGCAGTACTTGAGAGTTGTGAGGTGAGAGGTCAATCTTGAAATATGAAGAAGAAGGGCCTTTACTGTATTTTCATTGCACATGCATGGATATATCATTAAAAACTGTCCTGTGCATTTAACTCATCCAGCGCCTGGGGACTAACCCCAGATTCAGCAATGCTGCCATGGTCAGGGCAGCGAGAAAGGAGCAGACACTAATGTACATGTTTATATCGTGGGAGGAAATTGGAGTACCCAGAGGAAACCAGTGCAGACATGGGGGAGAACATGGCAAACTCCACACAGGAAGGCATTTGGCAAGGGTGGGATCAAATCACTGACCTACTGGTGTAAGGCAATGGCAGTAACCATTGATCCACCATGCTGATTCACTTTGCTCAGCAGTGCCATTCATGTCTCTTATCCTCAGCCTTGAGACACATGGAGTCATGAGGACCATGGACAGGTATTTGGCTATGCCGATACCATTGTAGGAGAAACAAAGGTCCAAGTCTTTAGGGTTCTCATTAGGTGTGTTGAATCTTATCACTGACAACGATTTGATAAACACCCCGATACATTTGGCTATGCCGATACCTTTGTAGGAGAAACAAAGGTCCAAGTCTTTAGGGTTCTCATTAGGCATGTGAATCTTATCACGATTCGATAAGCACCCCGATACATTACCAGTGATATGATACATATCACGATACATGATGATACTGATGACCCGATGTGATACGATTCACCCCGTTTCTGATTCGATGCGATTTGATATGTATTTGATGGCGATTCAATTCCTCACAATGCAATACGATGCGATTTGGGTGCGATATGAATGGGATTCAACATGATGCTAAGAAATTATACCAAAAAGGAAATAAGAAGCTGCAATTCAGTATGGTACTATGATATTCTTCTTCTTCTGATTCTGCTAGAGTAGAGGATTTGTTTTACTCCTTATAAGTAGCGAATTTACCAGATTCAACATTAAGGAACAGGAATCAGTTACCTCATATTTGGTAATGCTTTTATCACTATCAGAACTTAACAGTAAACGTAGACAACATCCTCTCATAGAGTGACTTAAAAGTGAGTCACTCATTGACAGAGTACCACCTGGCAAAAAGTAATTTAAGATACTTTCTTACTCGTTTTTGCCGGACTCGGTTTGACAATCTACGCCGTGTCGATACTGTTTTAGCTGCCAGCATTCTTTACGGCCTGCATCTGTGTCAATTTCTCATCTTTTTTTAAAAGCCAAGTAGCTCCAAACACCTGACTTAAATGTTTTAGGTGCGGACCTGCATGTTGTGTTGTGGTAGAAAATGTGCTTTCCTGGCTTCCGTCCGTGGTGCAGTTCATTGTGCCTCTCAAAAAAATCTGTGCAAGCAGACAGCAAGCAATGCATCACAAGTTCACCCATCAATGGAATCGATCCACTCACATCACACACGTTTGTATCTAGATATTGATTTGTATCGATTAATCTCCACATGCCTAGTTTCATGCTTCCGGGCTTGCGGTATGGCTATGACCCTTGAAAGGAAGCAATAAGGCATTGTCTGGATTTGTTTGGTGGGCATCTCTGTGGAGGATCCTTGGGTACTACTGGAATGATTTGTGCCAAACCTGGTTATGTCAGTAGATGAAGATAAGGTGTATCACTTGCATTTTGAGGGAAAGCTACACATTTTGGCCATGCAGCACATTTTGTCTGGGCATGATCCACATGTTGACTTTAGAAAGAAACCCAGTCCTGGCTGCCCCATCACCTCGTGTTAGTCACCATTGTGGAGTCTGTCCGTTACCTGGGGACCACATCAACCAGGACCTCAAGTGGGAGCTCAGCGTCAGCTCTCTCACCAAGAGAGCACAACAGAGGATGTACTTTCTGCGGCAGCTAACGAAGTTCTATCTGCCAAAACAATGATGGGACCTTCTACACTGCCATCATTGAGTCAATCATCTCCACCTCCATTACCATCTGGTATGCTGCTGCCACTGCTAAGGACAGAAGCAGACTGCAGGTAATGGTCCTGCAGTCTGCCATCCCTACAGGACCTGTACAACCTCCAGGGGCTCTGAGCTAGTAAGGAGATAGTGGTCGATCCCTCTCCCCCAGTGACAAAACTTTTTGTTACCCCCTCTCCCCCCCGCGGCAGATGGCTGAGGTCCATCAAGACTAAAACCTCAAGACACAAAACAGCTTCTTTCCATCTGCAGCTAGACTTTATAACTAATGCCAGAAACCCCATTTACACCTACCTCTCCCCCACTCTCAGAAGTACAGCTTGATCACCCCCAACTTTTCATCTGCATGCCTGCACAGCTCCATTCCACTATGTTATATTATTTGACAGTGAACATAGTGCCCATTTTGTCTATTGACTCCTTTACTTCTTACAGAAGTATTTTTTCCTTTTCTTGTTTATTACTGTTATGCACCAATGACACCAGATAAAGTCCTGTTTGTGAGAACTTGGCAATAAATTTGATTCTGATTAATTTTCATGGAACAATTTGTGACATTCATGAAACTCAAGTGAATATGATAAAAGATGATAGCATGTCGTATCACTGCAATGCTCTGGCATGGCGTACACAGCAGGTACATTATAACTGAAAAAATGCGCACTTTAACTTGCACACGGCGCACGTCGGCCTACCCCGACAACCAGCCTGACTATGAACTGGGCCATACACTGGCCTCCATTTTAGAATGAGATTTTCCACGCCTAAATGACTAATAGGAGAGCAGCGCTTTTGCCACATAACCGTGAGGCTGACGCATGGGCTGACATCAGCATCTCGGCCGACAACCAATCACAGGCTAGGAGAGAGACGCCATTATCTGGCCCAATTCAGGGCCAGTTGGGCTAACATTGGCCTGTTTGGATTGTAATTAAAGTGCACCCTAGCCAGCTGCTGCTACATAGTAAGTAAAGTGTGATACTTGCTACCTGACCTGAGAACCACATGAACTGCGAAAATAAGGGCTCCAGTGAGCAGGTTGTGATTTTATCTATAAGGTTGACCGTGTGTGTGTGTTCGCACACATACTCTTTCAACCTAAAGGCCCCAGTGACTTGCCCCAGTGACTTTCCCCTTGGTGCCCCCAGTCACCATAGCAAGTTTGGTGTTGATTGCTCTTTATTACTGTGGCTGTGCATAGTGAACACACACGCACACACACACACACACACACACACACACACACACACACACACACACACACACACACACACACACACACACACACACCTTTATATATTACTAGCTGAGTTACCCGGGTCCGCTAATCCGGATCCAAAATTCAGTGGAGTCTTCCATGCCCTAATATCCATCTGTTGAATTCTCTTATTTATCAGTTTGTTGTTATTGTTGAGTCGTGTGCTGAATAAATTCATTTAATTCATTCATTGAATTTCTGTTAAAAATCTGGTGAGAATCCATGAATTAGTATTGACGTAATCCAAAGCCTAAAGTAAAATATTGATCCAAAATCCGGATTCTGATCCAGATCTGGATCACCTCCAAAATTTGTTGGAGTCTTCCCTGGCATAATATGTATCTGTGTTGAAAGTTTGGTGAGAATCCGTGAAGTAGTTTTGACATAATCTTTCAAAGCCTATATAAAGTGAATCTTGATCCAGAATCTGGATTCAGACCTAGATCACCTCCAAATTTCCCCGTCGGTCATCTCCTCGGGTAAAGCAGAGATGCAAGGGTGCCTTTACCAGTTGGACCAGTATGTGTACCTTCAGGTGCACGCAGAAGGGATGTAGGAGAGATATGCTTCTGACACTGAGCTCTTCCCAACCAGGATGTTGCCTGCTCTAGCATTTGTGCCACAAGAAGATGTTGTTACTTCCTTGCTCCAACCTGTGGTCGACTGCTTTTAGTAATTGTCTTTAGTAAGTATGTTGACAAGAAATGGAATCTTTAGATGCATATTCTGAGGGATTTCCAGTCCATCGGACTGTACATCACTGTGGGATTGTACAGTCCAACATCTTGCATACAACTACACGCATTTCTCCTCCAAAGGGCTCTAATTTCTTGCAGCTCCAAAAATGTGTGTATGATTTGGTGCTATTTCCCATTGCTGTCTGTCTCCAACATGATTGTTAAGTGGAAAGTTGCCTACTTTTGATTGGAGGAGTGATTACGAGGTCTGTGAGAAAAGTATCCGACCTTTTTATTTTATGCAAAAATATATGGATTTGATTCATATGTTTTACGTCAGCCAAGCTTGAACCTTCGTGCGCATGCGTGAGTTGGGACATGCCCAGCTCTCCACAATTTTATACTCACTCGACTGGTAAGCACTGAAAGCTTGTCCCAACTTGTCCTTTAACGCTCCGAAACGGAGGTGTTCTTTGTCTCGCTCCATCAGCGAATCGGTCGTGACGCGCGAAGCCTCCGCGCGGCTTTCCATGACAAAATCTCTTGTTAAAAGTGAAATCTGACGGAAAATGGCTGATGTCCAGCTCTTGTGATAACCAGAGAAATTGCACACGACGGGCCCGGCTCCACATGGTGATCCGTTTAGAAATGATGTGGTGGTTTCTGCCTCTTGATGGCGGCTCGGAACGCGACGCGCCGTGCGCCATTGTGGTCAGTCCTTAAAGCTGTAGTAACACTCCTTATTCTCTGTGAAGCCCGTAAAAGTTTCCCCGAAAGCCAGATACATTTTTTGAATGGTTTCCAGCTGCCTGTCTCTAACAGTTTCTGAAAAAATTCTGATGGAAAAAAAGCCCAAATCATTCCGCCATTTCCTCACAATGAAACAACGACGAGAGGGGTGGACCAGTGCTCACTCAAAGCCTGCCCACAGGCGAATGACGCAACCGACAGGCGTGGAAAAACTCACGCATGTGCACGAAGGTTCAAGCTTGGCTGACGTAAAAACATATGAATCAAATCCATATATTTTTTGCATAAAATAAAAAGGTCAGATTGTTTTCTCACAGACCTTGTAAATGATGAATCTTGGTCATCAAAACAAACTCTCCCCAACTTTGCGATTGTGTCTGGTGACATCTCCACATATCAAACCAGACCTCATCTGGGATCTCCTCACCCAGCTTTTTGTGGCATTTGCTCTGCATATATCATGTTGTATGCTGTTTAGATTCCATTAAACAAGAATGAGTTGAAATTGCTTTGGGGACTTCGTCTGTTATGGGATGTTGCGGGGGTCACTATCCAGTCACTCTCATTTTGTTTTATATGATAACACTACTTCTAACCTTAGTGATATGAAATTTGGGGTTCCACAGGGATCTGTCTTGGGCCCTGTGCTTTTCTCCCTTTATATAGCACCCTTTGGTTTGGGATTGTCTTTCATAGCTATGCTGATGATACTCAGTTGTATATGCCGATAACTGCTGGTAATCTCATTTCTATAAAAACACTAGAAGATTGCCTTTCATCAGTGAAAGACTGGATGTCTAGTAACTTTCTTCTTTTAAATTCTGATAAGACTGAAATGATAGTTCTTCGTCCAGCAAGATATCGGCATCAATTTGATCAGCTAGTGTTTGGCCTAGGTTTGTGCATCATATATCATATGGACAAGGTGAGGAACCTTGGGATGATTTTGATCCGGCGTTGTCCTCATATAAGGGATGTTACGAGAGGTGCCTTCTTCCATTTGTGAAATATAGTGAGGATTTGTCCTATTTTGCACATGGCTGATGCTGAGACCGTGATCCATGCTTTTAGTTCTTCCAGATTGGATTATTGTAATGTCCTATTGTCAGGGTCACCGCGGTCCAGTATTAGGTGTCTCCAATTAGTTCAGAATGCTGCTGCCAGACTTTTGACATGGAGCAGAAAGTTTGACCACATCACACCTGTTCTGGCATCTCTCCATTGGCTGCCTGTCTCTGTGAGATCAGATTTTAAGGTTCTGTTATTAGCCTATAAAATTGTTCATGGACTGGCACCAACGTACCTAGCTGCTACCTACTCTAAGAAATAAAGTGTTGAATTTAACTGATAAAGTTAAGGTAACGTTTTCCACATAACATTGCCAATTAAGTGCAAAACAATACTGTAGTTGAAATTAATTAAATCAAATGAAACATTATTACTTAAATCCCTAAAATTAACAATTGCAAGTATATTGAAAATAATAGTATTAATTACATTTAAAACCCTTGTGTTTCATTTCTTAGAATGAGCAAAATAATCTCAACAACCTTCCTGACTATACTAGCAATTTCAATTGGTCTGTAGTTGTCTTTTGTAGTAATTTTACAAGTTTTGTCCTTAATGACAGGGACAAGCATCACAGATAATATAGAATCTGGCAAGATTCCATGTACTAGACAACTGGTCAGGCACATGCTAACTAACAGGTGAAGGCGATCAGAAGAATGTTTTAGGTGTTCTGCATATACCCAAAGCCACAGTATACCACTATATACACATCTTAAACTCGAAGCTACAATCAACTCTCTGACTCTAGTCACTCTACTTTCAACACTGTTGGGTAAACTTGAGAAATGCTTTCTCCAGAGCTCAGCAATGTGTATTTCCCCTGAGATGCCATCAATAGTAGTTGGGAGGGGAGTTACAGTTGTTCATGAGTTTAATTTCTTTCCAGAAGGAATTGTAGTCATGGTTTGAAAACTTTTTTTGCGAGTGACTCCTTAAGGAGTGTCTGTTCATTTGATTTGACATACAGAATAGAATATTTACATCTTGCTCTGCATTGTCTACATATCATACATGGGACCACTTCTTGGCTGACCACAACTATCCCAGACTCTATGGGCATCTTTCAATGCTTTATAAAGCTCAGAATTCCATCCAAGGTTTATTTAGCATTTTTCTCCTTGGTACATCGGGTGATACGTGCCAGGGTATTCTCAGTAGTTAGATCATACTGTTTTAACACATCTGTTGAACAAGTATCCCATTTTAGCTTAGGACAACAGTTGTTGGCCATTTCAGACAACTCGGGAACCAGGTGTATATTTACTGTGTTAGGTTCTTTTATCACGGTGAGTGATCTCCAAAAAGAATTTGTTTGGAAACGGACTTCAAAGTTTAGATGTTGTATTGTAAAGAGTTGTTACACTGATACAGTGTTATCTTAGCACTGGGATCTTGAACAGGTCGCATGCAAACACCTAGAACAAAGAACCCAGATTTTTCTCCTTCACTACCTTTTGTTCCTTCAGCCTAAGCCACCCCCATATGGGCGGTCCTTAACCTGACTTGAGTCAGTGTCTATATGAGATGGCTGCAAAGTGTAGTGAAAATAAGCAGCCATCTGTTCGCGGTGCCTTCATGGTTGTTATGTAAATATCTTATAGTGTGTGTTATGGATGTAGTGTAATATCACATAATAAAACAGAATGTTCCATCATGCTGATTGGTTTTATCAATTAAACATCTGTAAAAAGATCAGATGGTTTAATCAATTAGACAGTTGTAAGAAGATCAGATAGTTTTGCCAAATACAAGGACAATTTGTGCATCAGCCATTTTGAAAAGCAGTTAGGTTAAGATCAAATAGTTACAAGGACATTTGGATGTGCGTCAGCCATTTTGTGTTATGCATCATGGAACACTCTTACAGAACACTCTTTAGAATAATAGTGCTAAGTGATTAAAAAGATTAATCCAGGTTTTGAGTATATTTCTTATTGTTACATGGGAAACAAGGTACCAATAGATTCAGTAGATTCTCACAAATCCAACAAGACCAAGCATTCATGATATGCACACTCTTAAGGCTATGAAATTGGGCTATTAGTAAAAAAAAGTAGAAAAGGGGGTGTTCATAATAATAGTAGCATCTGCCGTTGACGCTACAAACTCAAAACTACTATGTTCAAACTGTTTTTAGCAATCCTGTGAATCACTAAACTAGTATTTAGTTGTATAACCACAGTTTTTCATGATTTCTTCACATCTGCGAGGCATTCATTTTGTTTGTTTGGAACCAAGATTTTGTTCATTTACTAGTGTGCTTGGGGTCATTGTCTTGTTGAAACACCCATTTCAAGGGCATGTCCTCTTCAGCATAAGGGAACATGACCTCTTCAAGTATTTTGACATATCCAAACTGATCCATGATACCTGGTACGTGATATATAAGCCCAGCACCATAGTAGGAGAAACATGCCCATATCATGATGTTTGCACCACCATGCTTCACTGTCTTCACTGTGAACTGTGGCTTAAATTCAGAGTTTGGGGGTCATCTCACAAACTGTCTGCGGCTCTTGGACCCAAAAAGAACAATTTTACTCTCATCAGTCCAAAATATTCCTCCATTTCTCTTTAGGCCAGTTGATGTGTTCTTTGGGAAATTGTAACCTCTTCTGCACATGTCTTTTATTTAACAGAAGGACTTTGCGGGGGATTCTTGCAAATAAATTAGCTTCACACAGGCATCTTCTAACTGTCACAGCACTTACAGGTAACTCCAGACTGTCTTTGATCATCCTTTAGCTGAGTGGGTGAGCCTTTGCCATTCTGGTTATTCCTCTATCATTTTGATGGTTGTTTTCCATTTTCTTCCACGCATCTCTGGTTTTTTTGTCCATTTTAAAGCATTGGAGATCACTGTAGATGAACAGCCTATAATTTTTTGCACCTGCGTATAAGTTTTCCCCTCTCCAATCAACTTTTTAATCAAACTACGCTGTTCTTCTGAACAATGTCTTGAACGTCCCATTTTCCTCAGGCTTTGAAAGAGAAAAGCATGTTCAACAGGTGCTGGCTTCATCCTTAAATAGGGGACACCTGATTCACACCTGTTTGTTCCACAAAACTGACGAACTCACTGACTGAATGCCACCACTACTATTATTGTGAACACCCCCTTTTCTACTTTTTTTACTAATAGCCCAATTTCATAGCCTTAAGAGTGTGCATATCATGAATGCTTGGTCTTGTTGGATTTGTGAGAATCTACTGAATCTACTGGTACCTTGTTTCCCATGTAACAATAAGAAATATACTCAAAACCTGGATTAATCTTTTTAGTCACATAGCACTGCTATTATTCTGAACACTACTGTACACATGTAGATAGGTATATGGTCAGTGTCACTGATTTCATACAATACTGTTAAGTCATTAATGACATCATGAAAATCTGTACTACTGACAACATGATCCAACTAGGATGAGATGTTCCAGCTCTCACTAACATAAGTATGGCTGCCAGATGGGTAGAAGCAGATTTTATTTCTATTTATGCCAGAGATCAGGATCCAGTGACCAATTTCATATTTATTTACTTTAAGACAATAAATGTTGGCATAGAAACCTGTAAAGCCTACTTTTAATACACACAAAATTCACAAAAGGTATTGATAAGGGAATCGATAAGGAATCGGCTCGATAAGCAGAATCGATAATGGCATTGAAGTCGATAAAATTACTACTCCAACTTGGTGTTATATGTGAAGGGGCCATAAAAAACGGTTTGTTTCTCTCTCTCCCTCTCTGCTCTAGGGAGAACTAATAGTCATACACTCTAAGACAACCTGAAGCTTTGTTTTGTTCCTTGAATTTCGACTTGGAAGGGAAGAAGCTGAATTCAGACCTGAAGGGACTGAACATTAGGTAATGGGAGAGAATCTCAGTCATTTCCAGCATTTAGTGTAAATATCTTGGCTGAACAAGGCTGTTTGTTTGAGAATGGGCACATTTGAGAGTGTGTGAGTGTGCCTGTGTTTGGTCGAATTTTGTAAGGAAGACAAGCCAAAAAAAAAAAAAAGAATGCTGAGATTTCTCATTATCTGACAAACGTCTAGGGAGTGAAATATGCCTCATAGCTTTTCAACAAATGTAATATAGTTTTTTATCTACATACAGAGTGCGTACTTTAACAAAATCCCCTAACACACATTGACACACAAACCACAGACTGTGGGCAAATCTGAGTAGTTCATTCATGAGGAGGTCCTCAGGGAGATAGCTTGTGCCCCACTTCTTTATAAAGGAGGCCTTATTGAGCAATGTGCGGCCTGTCTCACTCTGCCTTGACAGCTCACAACTTGATATGAGCTGCATGTCAGCTGCTCATATCTCTTCATGCGGGAAGGGAACAACAGAGGACACATATTTTACTTGTACACAATGTCTATGTATAGTGGTGTATTGTACCATGCACTGAGAGGTCTGCCCTGTCCTCCTGAAGAATTGCGTAGACTGACTCTTAAACTCTTCCCCAGCAGCTGATTTGAACTCATCAGGTTCAGAAGCAGGTTGTAGTCACTGGGGCTATGGTCAGGCAAACGAGACTGATGATGTAATGCTTCATGCACTCCTGGAGAGATGTCGTGGCAGTTTGGATGGTGTGTACTGGTGGATTGTCTTGGTGCAGGACAGTGGCATGAAGGATTTACACATTGGTTCCATGATTAACTGGTTCAGGTGCCATGTAGCTGTAAATTGCAGCATGATTGCTCCACGATCCCAAAGGCATCATCACACCTTGGCACCACTTGCCTGCTTCTCGAGCTGCATGAATGTTTTTAAATAAATCCCACCATCAACCCTGTGGAAAGAATTCTGAAAACTGGAAACCGACTGCAGACGTGTATACATGCACAGTGCAACAGTTAAAAATGCCCTTTAAGTTATTATTATTATCAATTACTATTAGTCAGTTTTTTATTATTGAAGAATTGTTTGTATTTACCTCTCTGGTAACCATCACCTTATCGTGGTGGAGAGGTTTATGTGTCCCTATGAACCTGAGAGCTGTGTTGTCTGGAACAGTCGCGCTCGTTGTAGGGTCTCCATGGCAAACTGGTCTCAGGCAAGGGACCGACGAAGAATGGTTCATAAAGACTCCATAGACAAATGAGGCAGAGGAAATGTGATCTGTTTTTGATTGATGTTGAATCATGGTGTCTTGAAGATTACTGAGTGAAAATAAAGAATGCAAACACAAACACTATACTATACTATACCTTTAGCACCAAGGTTTCAAAAGTACTAAATTACACTCTCAGCCCTGGTAATTGATTTTAGTCTTGATAAATCATGTTACATGATCAACACCCACAGTTTTGCGCACTTGGGTGGACACACCCCAAATTACGTACTACATATTCATGATGGCAAACACGTTATATGGAGAACAGCTGCAATTCACAGTGCACACCATGAGTAAATCAGCATGCACATATCTTAATGGGACCTATGATGTTTGCACTCATGTTTAGACATGCAAACGTTGAGTAAATTAGACCCTACTGTCAATGAAAATCCACCATAAAGTGGACATTAAATTATAAATGTGTCATGAAGGTCCTTAAATGAGTGTAAGGCAATGATTGGTAGTAAACTAAGGAAATACATTTTCTAAAACATTTACATATACATACATACATAGTATATACATACTGAGAAACAGAAAAGCGAGTAAAATAATAGTTACAATGTAGCTGAACAAGTTTAGACAGTCATCAACATTTCACACAGGTACAATGAGGTCGTGTCTAGCCAGTGAACAACGCTGATCAGAACTAAAAGCATTGTGGAGACACGGCCAAGTTTCTGCTTGTGTCTTCACTGCCAGCAAGGTCACTGCCAAATGGTCTGCAACAACTTTTATGAGTTTGAGAGAAGAGCAGGAGTGTTGAAACTATTCGTTCACAGCTGTCAGTGACAGGCATGCTTCAAAGAAATGTGACTCCTGATCATGTCAGTTATTCTACACAACATGCTTATTATTAATTCACATGAAAATCTCCCTCGCTCATGCTTTGGATCTCTGATTGCAACTCTCTCAGTTCTTTTTTGCAACACATAAACATACAGATGCGGTGCATCCATTAAGTATTCACAGTGCTTCACTTTTTCCACATTTTGTTATGTTCCAGCCTTATTCCAGAATGGATGAAATTACTTTTTTCCTCCAACTTCTACATACAATACCCCATAACTGGGTCTTGATTGGCAAACACCCAGACAGAGAGCCACTCCATCTCCACCTCTTGAAAGTTACCATCTGTCTGCCGCAGCAACGTACTCATAAAACAAGGCCATCCCAAGCCTTTGGAGTGCTCAGCACTGAGGCAGCTCCTTGTTAAATTACCCCCAGACAAATGCTCCACATGGCCAAGATGTTGTCCACTGCACAGTGCAGCCCAGGTTCATATCTGAGGACCTGGAAAAATCTTTCAATGGCCAAAAATGACTATCTTCCACTGAGAACAACATTCATCCATCCTTCCATTTTCTAAACCCACTTATTCCAGTTAACGGTCATGGAGGACCTGGAGTCTGTCCCAGCAGTCATCGAGCAAGAGGAAGGGTACACAGACAAATACATATCCAATGAACAAAAATGAATGCAACACTTTTGTTTTTGCTCCCATTTTTCATGAGCTGAACTCAAAGTTCTAAAACAGTTTTGATATACACAATTGTTTATAAATCTGTGTAAATCTGTGTTAGTGAGCCCTTCTCCTTTGCTGACATAATCCATCCCATATCACAGGTGTGGCATATGAAGATGCTGATTTGACAGCATGATTGTTGCACAGGTGTGCCTTAGGCTGGCCACAATAAAAGGCCACTCTGAAATGTGCAGATTTGCTTTATTGGTGGGGGGGGCATCTGAAAACCAGCCAGTAGCTGGTGTGACCACCATTTGTCTCACACAGCGCAACACATTTCCTTTGCATAGAGTTGATCAGCAGCCAGACACCATTGAATGTAAGCATTTGCCAACTCAAGTTGGTTACAGACTGCAGTCAGGTCGAGACCCCAATGAGGACAATGAACATGCAGATTAGCTTCTTTGAAATGGTTTCTGACAGTTTCTGCAGAAATTCTTTGGTTCTGCAAACCAATTGTTGCAGCAGCTATCCAAGTGGATGGTCTCAGGCGATCTTGCAGGTGAACATGCTGGATGTGCAGGTCCTGGGCTGGTGTGGTTACATGTGGTCAGCGGTTGGATGTACTACCAAATTCCCTGAAACGCCTTTAGATGGGTTATAGTAGAGAAATGAACATTCAATTCACGGGCAATAGCTCTGCTAGACATTTCTGCACTCAGCATGCCAATTGCATGTTCCCTCAAAACCTCTGACATCTGTGGCATTGTGCTGTGTGATAAAACTGCACATTTCACATTGGGGTTTGACCAAAATACTCAAAAATCAAATCACTTCTTGACATCCATCCAACTAATATTCCCACCAAGTCTGAAAGAAATTTGTCTAGACATTTTTGAGTTATTTTGTCCACAAACACACAGACATACACCAGTGAAAACAATACCATGCTTCCCTGCTTTGTAATTAAAACCAGAATTGTAGCATTTAACACTTAAACACTTTAACACTAGAAATTTAGCATTGACATATTTACAGAAGATGTTCATACCTGACTTTAACTTTTACCTGAGTCCTTTTTATTTTCATATTTGCACATTTATTGAACTGTGGCTTTCAAAAGACCTGACACGATGTGCTTATGAGCTGTTTGTGTTTGGTGACTGAATAGGTTACAATGAAGTCAGTGAATTTCTCATGGATTGATTCTGCATGTGAGTACAATGTTCCAAACGGGCAGAATCATGACACAGGGAGAGTCACACTGCATTACTTCATCGATGGTGATATAATGATGGATGGACAGTATGCATGAATAACTGTCTCTGTTTATTAAAGTTGGGGGACACAAATGCTGTTTTGTTGCAATATGTCTCAATCATGAGGTTTTGTGAACCTACATCATGCACACACAATTTGGCCTCAACACACATAGATTGTCCCTTTCACTTAAAAACACACACTGATCACTTATCACGTCTCTGCCCACTGAAATGTCTCAGAATGACTTTGAGAAGAGCAAGGTAATGGCTGTAATGGACGAGTGCTGTGCATGCAGAAAGAAGCTCATTCTTATTAGTCACCTCAGCAACAAAATGTCTGTGACACTTTATTAGCTGGTGAACATCATTTTAAATATCCAGTACTGTAGTGGAGAGTAGTACTGTTCGGTTTGAACTCCCTGTAAATACACTGATACAGTTGATGTTTGATTGAGTCAAAATTCCAATACTGATTCAAAACAAACTGTTTTCTCAAATATGTAAGATGGAGAACGACAGCCTCCGTTTTGTGGGTCAGGCTCAAAACTTTTCTGCCATTCCTTGTGTTGTTAGTTGTTTTATATTAGTGCTTTATTTAGGGCCTCTTCCCCATAGTGCAAAGTTTGGACGAAGTGCACACTTAGTGCGCATGACGCAGTACTCGTGTGCAAACCGTGTAATGTCGTCCCTGTCGCCAACGCCTCGTACACCTGTTGCTACAACTATTTGCGCACACAAGCGCCTGAAAGACAAAAGTTGCTCTGTGCGAACCCATCGCACCCTCTCCACCTTGGCATGACAACAGATTGCAGACAATCACTTATCGTACTGCTGTGAAATTTGTCTAAGTTCCCCACGAGTGTCACTTTGCAAACAACCACACAGTGACATGTGGGTTGGTGTGCGCTCCACTCATGGGAGGCGTGCTTCTGACAGAAGCAGCTGTGGTGATCTGTCATTCTGGACTCCTAGCTACACAACACCTCCTTTGTTTGAACGTCATGGACTAACAATGTCCACGTGCGGCGCGTGTGTCTGATTGCTGTATTTACGTGAACATAAATAAAAACAAATATCAGCGTGGTGGCAACAAGCTGCAGCACACGAACACGCACACGGAACGGACATTGACATCCCCCCAGTTTGAAACGGACCATCAGATCAGAACACGCAGCGGGCGATCTGACCGCACTACACCCACATGAGCTCTGTTCCACATGACATGGTGTCTGTGCTGTGGCGCACCATCCACAAGGCATGCATGTTGGGCAGAACACTCGCAGCCGACTGGAAGCACCTGACTAGTGTCACGGTTTCAGCCAGATCTGGGGGTTTATTCTAGTTTTTCCCCTTTCTGTTGTTCTTTTCAGCTTTGATGTATTAATATTTATTTTCATCAGGAATTATTGTCATGTTTTTTCTTTGTCACTTTGTTGCTGGTTATGATTCACTAGTTATTTTGTTTTCTTCATATGGTATTTTCTGTTTTGACTTGTCACTTTGTTTCTTTGTTACTTATACTTTTGCCATCCATTCTGTTCTAGTTGTTTTCAGTCATTGTTTATTAAGTTATCACTTGTTCCTCTTGGTTATTATATTTGATGTATTGTTGTGTCAGGATTTGTTCTGGTTGTTGTTTGGTCACTGCTTTTTCTTATGTTTTGTCTTACTGCCTTGTTTTTATTTAAGTCAGTTTGTGTTTAATGTCATTTTAGTATTTTGCTCCATGTCTCTCGTTCTAGTCTGTGCTGCCAGTTCATGTTTAGTTTAGTTCTCATGTTCATGCCTGCTTCCAGTTGTATTATGTTCTGCCATAGTTCCCTGGTTTCTCCTCACACCCCTCTGAGTTCTGTTTCACTCCACACCCTGCACCTGCCTTCATGTCTTCATCCCTCACTTACATCTGATTATGTTCTCTCTGCACCTGTCATGTGTCCCTGTCTCTCACTTTAATTCTGTCTGCTTTGTATTTCCTTTCTCTCACACTCTGTGCACCTGTTCACACATCTTTGTCTTTTCTTTTCTCCACCATGTACTCTCTTCCCTCACTGTCTTGCACACATAGTATCTTTGTTCATTAACCACGCCCCCTTTCTGGATCCTTCCTCTCACGTGCATCTTGTTAACACCACCTGTTCCTAATTTGTCCACATGCATATAAACCCTCACAGTCTCACAGTACCTCGCCAGATTGTTGTCGCTTCTAGCACACTCTCCAGCCTTCCTCTTCTTTGCCCTGTTTACTCTCGCCATGTACCAGTCTTTTGCTCTGAGTTTCTTGACCGCGCCTTTTGCCTCAGCCTACATGCCTGTGTTTGCTCGTGCCTTAGACCCCAGTCTGGAAATTACTAAGTTTATGCCTCGCCCTGCTTGTACCTCTGCTCCATTATCTGATCACCTGTGTGCCGAACCTCAGCCTGTAATAAACATGACGACTTCTTATACCACAAAGCCTGGTTTGGGAGTTTGTACCATGGGTCCACCTGCTCCTGGTGTCGGGCAGCCACCCGTAATGACAACTAGTAGATGTGGACATGATCAGAGCACACTGCTTCTCATTCATGTCATTTCATGACTGTATGTCAGTGACCATGGGTCATCACCAGAGGAACAGATGGATCATATTTGTATTGCTCGCTTGATAAATGCTGTGTTTTTATATGGTGTGGGATTTTAATTTTTTTTTTTTTTTTGTAATACTTCCATGTCTTTCCTGATATGAGGCAGATTCCCACAGCTTTCAAAGAACAGCTCTGTAGCTCCTTGGTAAAGTCTCTGACTGGGAATCAGAGGTTTTGAAAGGTGTGTTTTTTCCTTTTTTATTATTCCACATAAATGGCATGATGTGGTCCCACAGGTACCGGCTGGTTTTTATTTATTAATTTATTTATTCCACATAAGTGGGGCGATGTGGTTCCATATGTACCAGCTGGTTTTTATTTTTTCCACCTATGCAGTGCCATGTGGTGCACCTGGCACTGTTCCTGCTTGACGTTCATGCACACCTGCCCATTGGTGTGATGTTTTGTGCACTAATTTTGAACTGTTTCACTCTGTTTCACCATTTTCGCCCAAACGGCGATCAAACTTCACACTGTGTGTGAAGGGGCCCTTAGGAACCAACACTGTCTAGTGTGTAATGGAGTACAGGACAGTAGGGAGAGATGCTTTGATGTGGTGAGAACACATGAATAGGTGTCAGTAAATGACTGATTCGAATGGAAGTACTGAGGAAGAGGGGAAGAAGATTTGAAGAAAAGAGCCGTAGGAGGTACAGAAAGGCGGTGTGTGTGGAAGATGCCCATCAGAGACGTACACACAGGAAAAGGTGAACAGAAAGAAGACCATGATTAAATTAAAATTAAATGTCACTTGTTTCTTTCCAGACAGCCTGTTGTATACCAGACCTGGATTGGCTCACCTTGTCTTTACTTAGTTGAGGTGCCTGAGTTGTTTTATTGCTCATAAAAGTCAAGAAAATTAAAAAGAGATACTTTGCCCTGTCTGTTACAGGACATGCCCCCTTAGATTTTATACCTCACAGCTCTGCCAGAAACAAGTTTGGATCACTTCAGTCACATCACACAAACACACAACCGACCAACTTTAATTGGCTCTACATGAGTCAGCCACACTCGGCATATATCTTCAGCAAATACAGATGATAACGATGACTCTTTTATAACTTTGGATGAGGTCATTGTAATATCCTGGGCTGTAACGTGTCACGTTAGCACCATTAACAAGACTCTAACACAGTATGATTTGTTATCACACTGCTTCTAAATCACTGTATGGGCGGCAAGGGAGGTGAGGGAGAGGAGAACTGGACAATTAAAGTGGGAGAACCGAACTGCTGTCATCCACATGCGTGCCTTAAAAGTCCTCTCCTCCCTTTAACATCTGGCTGGTGTTTAGACATTTTGCTTGGTCATCGAGATAGTCAAAAAGTAGACAATTAATAAATTTGAAACTTAGATTTACTTCATACGGAGCCCCCCAGAGGTCATGGCAAGATTTGTTTTGGGGCATCAATAAATGGCAGAACTACATTACTAAATCATCTTTTTTTTTCTTCTTTTTTTTTTATCAAACCCTCAGTTTACAAAATTGTGTGCTTGCTTTATTAAATCAGGCGCTTGAGGAATCTTGTTGTGTTTGTTAGTGTTTATCTCACCTGCATGTGTTTCAGACAGACAGGCTAGGAATTGACCAGGACCTTGGACAATAGGTTCTTTCAACTTTGCATTTTTGAGCTACGCTGCTGAAAAGATTTTGTAAATCTTACACAAAGTTGCAAAGCATTTGAAGCCTATGTGAGGAAATTAATATATTCACAGCACATATATTTCATGCAAGCATGTATTCACTGCAGGCTCATTGTCTACTCCAACTGCATCATCCATTAAATGAAATGATGTGAAAATGATCAATACAAACACATAGACGACAGGGAGCATAAGCACTGAGACACTACTTAATGTAAAAACAAAAGCCTTTGTACAATGCTGATAAAGGTTGTAACGTGGTGAGAACCTATCCCTCACTGGATTTGGGTACATCATAGATAGATCAAAAACAGACAACCACGCTCATACTTGATGCTTTGTAGTCTAATAGCTGAACCAGGTCAGTAAAGTTAAGGTGCCTTGACATGTGCACGCATTTTGGCTCCGCATGCTGGCGCACTTCATTGTGACAATGCCACCCTCTATGTTCCCAGCTGGATGCCACTCTTTGTGCGCTAGATGCTGCGTATATAAAATAATTATTTTGTAGCGGATTAATCATTTTCTCTCGGAGTTTGGCTGTTGAAAACACATGTAATTGCTTCCAGAATCACAGAGGACCGTTTCAGTTGGAGCTTTTATCTCTCTCTCTCTCTCTCTCTCTCTCTCTGTCTCTCTCCTGTGCTGCATGAGGTGGAGAACATATTTAGAACAGTCTAAAAGGTAATTATTTGTAATGTTTATATTGTAATGGCTTGGTAAAACAGTTGCATGTTCTTTCCTTCTTGTGAGCAGCTGTAAATGTTGTGAAAGTGTAGTGACACGGACCCACAACAGGGGGCGCAAATGAACGGACAATAGAAGGAGTCAAATTTGAACACTTTACTGTTGTGAATACCATAACCATACACAGCAGATTCTGGAATGATACAAAGTCAATAGATAAAGGTGTCATGTGGGCAGGCTCGACGATAGGAGACGTCCGTCTAAAGAAGAACCGGAACCACATGATTTCCTCCGCCACCGAACCCGAAGAATACTGGAGCCGCCAGGTCCCGAGTCCCCCAGGTGGCCACCTTCTCCGCGTGTCGGATCTGGTACTGCTGGCGAAGAGCAAAGACAGTCAAGTGTGGGTGTATGTACACCCAGTAACAACAAACGGTGGGAATTCCACCTCCACCTCAAATCACACACTCGTGCAGCTCCTGTTTAACCACTTATCTGGTTGGGGTGTGAAGCGAAGCCGTCGCTGATCACACCAAACGCCAATCACACCAAACGCCAATCTCACAGATAAGGAACACCACAGGAAAGCGGCTGCAAAAAGAGTTCAGACTAAGACACAGTTTAGTTTACGGCTGAGAATATTACCTCCTTAGAAGAACGATATCTCGGCGACGTGGTGGAGGTGTCATCCTGCTTTTATCCGGGATGAAGTGCAGATGATCGGTGACAGCTGTCACAGTTGATGAGTGACAGCTGTCACCCCGGCTGTGTCCGTGGCGGCAGCGCCCTCTCGTGCCTGAAGCCCGCACTTCAGGCAGGGCGCCCTCTGGTGGTGGGCCAGCAGTACCTCCTCTTCTGGCGGCCCACACAACAGTAAAAGTATGTTTATGATAGATTTAACATCTCGTTATAATCGTTCGGATGACCTGCACTGTGATGAACATGTAAAGACATGAGTTCTAATCTTGCAGTATAATCTTGTCAACTATGTTCTTCAACAAAATGTTTCTTATGATACCCTGCAACAATGAACAGGTAGCTACACTGCATTTCTAAATCACTTCTCCTTCTTATGCATACAGTCACAGCGCTTTCACCTATTTACTCATCTGTGTCAGTGTTATCATGCAAGGCACTCAATTGCACACTGAGAGAAACTTGTAAAGGATGACTAAAGGATGTCTGACCGAAAATGTCAAACCAAAATTCTTGAATCACACACAAGTCCGCCTCTCTATCCACTAGGCCTCCTGGGATCACAGCTGATTGGCCAAGTCTAGTGTTTCCTAGCTTTTGATTGACAGAACACATCCGACTTAGTTAATGAGCAGTGGCTTGAGGGTTTGAGAGTTGGAAGACATCTAGTGGTGATCTCCAGGAGAAAGTTTGAGTGATCCCTACTCCTTCAGCTGCACCACCATTAAATATAAGTTCTGCATATTTTTAGAAATTATTGAATTTTTTTACACAATTGTTTACAAACAGAGCAACAGAATGACCCATATTTTAAGAATGATCAGCTGACGAGAGCACAAAATAATAATTACAGTTGTGGTTGGAAGTTGACATACCCTCATCATGGGTTTGAATGTCATGGTAATTTTGGGCTTTTAATGATTTCTTTGAGCTGGCAAGAGTGGTGTCCAAGTGTTTAGTGTGCTTGATTTTACTGCGGAAGGTTCTCAGTTCAAACCCCACCCCCGCCACGTTTCTCCATGTAATGGGGAGTTGTGTCAGGAAGGTCATCTGGTGTAAAGCTTGTGCCAAGTCAACATGGAGTCCCACTTTGGATCTGCTGTGGTGAGCCCCCAGTGACAACAAGGGAGCAGCCAAAGAGACTTACTAATGATTTCTTTGAACTGTTTTTTTGTCAGGGTGGAATGATTGTACTGCATACATTAATGACTTTAAAAAACAAGTATTAGGTGCAAATATCTGAAATTATTTTTGATTTTCTCTAATGCACACAGGGTCAAAATTACACATACCGTCTCAGATATATACTTACATATATACAGCCTGCCTGAAGCCCTGACCTGTTCCCAATAGATGATGTGTGCAGAATTTTGAGATGAAAAGTGGAACAACCACAACCCTGAACTGTGGTACACATTAAGACGTGTTTGCAGGAAGAATGGTACAAATACCTGAAATGCATTACTGATTATTATCCTCAATGCCAAATTGTGCTGTGAAAAGGAATGGTAACATCACGAAGTGGTAACCTAGCTAACAATTTGACGTTGCCACAACATTGCCGGAACGTTGCACAGAAGTTGCAACAACGTTGTGTTGCAACGTTGTAGCAACGTGAATTTGTAGACTCCCCACAACGTTGCTGACAACAGTGTAGCAACGTTGTCAGCAACCTTCCAGCAACGTTGCATTTATGTTGTGCGTTACCTGGGAAATGCTTTGGCATCCCAACTTTCTTTGGAATGTGTTGCAGAAATGGAAGAATAGATGTATATTAACAAATTATATGAAGTTGACCACACAAATGGTAAATGGACTGCATTTATATAACGCTTTTCCATCTGCATCAAATGCTCAAAGCGCTTCACAATAATGCCTCACATTCACCCTGATGTGAGGGTGCTGCCCTACAAGGTACTCACTACATACCGGAAGCAACTAGGGGATTAAGGACCTTACCCGAGGGCCCTTAGTGATTTTCCCTTCAGACTGGGATTTGAACCAAGGATCTCTGGTCTCAAGCTCAACACTTAACCACTAGACCATCACCTCCCCTGACATATCTCTATTTCATACTCTCTGCAGTAAAACAGATGTCAAATTAAATGGAAGAGGTTTTTTTGTTTGTTTGTTTGTTTGTTTGTTTTATTTTGTTTTTTTTTTGTTTTTTTTTGCTTTTTCCATACTATCCCAACATTTTATGATTTGGGGTTGTAAATAACATTTTGATAGATCTACCATGTTCACAGAAAAGGCATTTATTACAGGAATCTGTGATGACTGACCATCTATGACTGAGCCTAGTGACGCCCAGTCTGCTTTCACAGCAATTCTTCAAACCTTTACCTCATCCCAATCCATTCTTGATGGACAATGGCTTGTCAGAGGCCTCTGCCATACTGTCCCATTGGGCAAGCTAACATGAACAATTGTATAAGGCTGATTTGCCTTCTGGGTTGTCAGACATCTCCAGAGTGTCAGGGTTCTTGTGGCTGATTCTCCAAACAACAAACAAAAAAATTGATCAGATGACAAAGGCTGTGAAACAGCTGAGGATGGGGAAAGCCGAGCTCATCCAGGTAGGTGGAACTGCTCTATCTTTGCATTGCAAACAATCCTTGTGTCAATCTGTGGTTCTCAAGACCAGGCACCTAAGTGGCTCTACTCTACTCTTTTCTACTCTTATTTTTCTCTTCCTTTTTAGATATTTAGATATACCTTAGTATACTAGCATAGTTCCACCTTAGAATTGGAATATACTATATAAGATATACCCTAATGAATTTTCATGGGTATTATGCCTATGTACTGGAAGAAAAGACTTGTTCTCCCACTCTGGAAAGGGTGATCACCTGGACTGCAACAGCTACAGGATAATACACTGCTCTGTGCCAGTAAATGTGCTTGCAAGGATTATTCCATACAGGATTCAGTCCCAGTTACTTGCTACTAAAAGATGGGAAGTGGCTTCACTAGGGATGGGTATCGAGAACCGGTTCCTTTCGGGTATTGTTAAGAAATGATTCGATCCACCGACATCAATAAGCTTTGTGCTTAACGATTCTGTTATCGGTCCTTCAGAGTGGCCGTTGTTTTGGCGGGTGTTTGTCAGGAAAATGATAATTTCTCTACACTGATTACAGACCCTGCAGCAGGTCCTTAACTTTTCTGCAGCGCGGCTTTGCTTTGAACCTTGAACCAATCGAAGCGTGGTTCGCAGATTGAAGCAATGCTTCGGTCGATTGCTTCATTTATTTATTTCTTTCGCTTAATTTCCCCCCGCTAAAACCCTAAAGAGCATACGTCTGTGAGTATTATTTACCTTTTCTATGTTAAAGCGACCTGTTATGGTCTTCTGAAACAGTTGATAGATGTATTTTATAACTTAAAAACGGGAGCGATGCTAACGCGTTAGCATGTCTATGGCATTTTCAATGTTAAAAGTTAGCATTTAGTAATTGCAGCCGTCATCACGTTCGGGTGCATTTGTTTTCAAATTGTAATATTCCTTAAATTTATTTTGTCTTATATATTAATAATCTAATGATTATTATAAACAATTTTAGAGAAAGAGAGAAAAAGAATCTGTCTGAATTAATAACTTCAAAGCGAAACACAGTTTTGTTTATTTTTATTTATGTCCAGAGATCAACGATACAGTGACTAATTTCATACTTATTTACTTTAAGACTCAAGGAAATACATAGAAAACCTGTAAAGCCTACTTTTAGTACAAAATTCACGAGGTATCGATAAGGGAATCGATAAGGAATCAGATCGATAAGCAGAATTGATAATGGCATCGATATCGATAAAACCTTATCAATACCCATTCCTAGGCTTCACCAACAATAATTCTACCATCAGCGTAGTATTGAATCAAGTTGTGGAAACCAGTGTCTTAGGTGTTTCTGTCAGTGTTGAAAGTTTATGGAATTTGACTTCATGGGTGATGCTGTGATCTTTGCAGAATCAATGGATACTCTGATTGCAGTACTTGAGAGTTGTGAGGTGAAGAGGTCAATCTTGAAATATGAAGAAGAAGGGCCTTTACTGTATTTTCATTGCACATGCATGGATATATCATTAAAAACTTGTCCTGTGCATTTAACTCATCCAGCGCCTGGGGACTAACCCCAGATTCAGCAATGCTGCCATGGTCAGGGGCAGAGAAAGGAGCAGACACTAATGTACATGTTTTAATCGTGGGAGGAAATTGGAGTACCCAGAGGAAACCAGTGCAGACATGGGGAGAACATGCAAACTCCACACAGGAAGGCATTTGGCAAGGGTGGGATCAAATCACTGACCTACTGGTGTAAGGCAATGGCAGTAACCATTGATCCACCATGCTGATTCACTTTGCTCAGCAGTGCCATTCATGTCTCTTGATCCTCAGCCTTGAGACACATGGAGTCATGAGGACCATGGACAGGTATTTGGCTATGCCGATACCATTGTAGGAGAAACAAAGGTCCAAGTCTTTAGGGTTCTCATTAGGTGTGTGAATCTTATCACTGACAACGATTTGATAAACACCCCGATACATTTGGCTATGCCGATACCTTTGTAGGAGAAACAAAGGTCCAAGTCTTTAGGGTTCTCATTAGGCATGTGAATCTTATCACGATTCGATAAGCACCCCGATACATTACCAGTGATATGATACATATCACGATACATGATGATACTGATGACCCGATGTGATACGATTCACCCCGTTTCTGATTCGATGCGATTTGATATGTATTTGATGGCGATTCAATTCCTCACAATGCAATACGATGCGATTTGGTGCGATATGATGGGATTCAACATGATGCTAAGAAATTATACCAAAAAGGAAATAAGAAGCTGCAATTCAGTATGGTACTATGATATTCTTCTTCTTCTGATTCTGCTAGAGGTAGAGGATTTGTTTTACTCCTTATAAGTAGCGAATTTACCAGATTCAACATTAAGGAACAGGAATCAGTTACCTCATATTTGGAATGCTTTTCATCACTATCAGAACTTAAACAGTAAACAGTAAGACAACATCACTCTCATAGAGTGACTTAAAGTGAGTCACTCATTGACAGAGTACCACCTTGGCAAAAGTAATTTAAGATACTTTCTTACTCGTTTTGCCGGAGCTCGGTTTACAATCTACGGCCGTGTCGATACTGTTTAGCTGCACAGCATTCTTTACGTCCTGCATCTTGTCAAGTTTCTCATCTTTTTTTAAAAAGCCAAAGTATCTCCAAACACCTGACTTAAATGTTTTAGGTGCGGACCTGCATGTTTGTTGTGGTAGAAATGTGCTTTCTGGCTTCCGTCCGTGGTGCATTCATTGTGCCTCTCAAAAAAATCTGTGCAAGCAGACAGCAAGCAATGCATCACAATTTCACCCATCAATGGAATCGATCCACTCACATCACACACGTTTGTATCTAGATATTGATTTGTATCGATTAATCTCCACATGCCTAGTTTTCATGCTTCCTGTCTTGCGGTATGGCTATGACACTTGGAAATGAAGCAATAAGGCATTGTCTGGATTTGTTTGGTGGGCATCTCTGTGGAGGATCCTTGGGTACTACTGGAATGATTTTGTGCCAAACCTGGTTATGTCAGTAGATGAAGATAAGGTGTATCACTTGCATTTTGAGGGAAAGCTACACATTTTGGCCATGCAGCACATTTTGTCTGGGCATGATCCACATGTTGACTTTAGAAAGAACCCAGTCCTGGCTGCCCCATCACCTCGTGTTAGTCACCATTGTGGAGTCTGTCCGTTACCTGGGGACCACCATCAACCAGGACCTCAAGTGGGAGCTCAGCGTCAGCTCTCTCACCAAGAGAGCACAACAGAGGATGTACTTTCTGCGGCAGCTAACGAAGTTCTATCTGCCAAAAACAATGATGGTGACCTTCTACACTGCCATCATTGAGTCCATCATCTCCACCTCCATTACCATCTGGTATGCTGCTGCCACTGCTAAGGACAGAAGCAGACTGCAGTGTAATGGTCCTGCAGTCTGCCATCCCTACAGGACCTGTACACCTCCAGGGCTCTGAGCTGAGTAAGGAAGATAGTGGTCGATCCCTCTCACCCAGGACAAAACTTTTTGTTACCCCCCTCCCCCCCGCGGCAGATGGCTGAGGTCCATCAAGACTAAAACCTCAAGACACAAAAACAGCTTCTTTCCATCTGCAGCTAGACTTATAACTAATGCCAGAAACCCCATTTACCCTACCTCTCCCACCACTCTCAGAAAGTACAGCTTGATCACCCCCAACTTTTCATCTGCATGCCTGCACAGCTCCATTCCACTATGTTATATTTATTTGACAGTGAACATAGTGCCCATTTTGTCTATTTGACTCCTTTACTTCTTACAGAAGTATTTTTTCCTTTTCTTTTTATTACTGTTTATGCACCAATGACACCAGATAAAATTCCTTGTTTGTGAGAACTTGGCAATAAATTTGATTCTGATTAATTTTCATGGAACAATTTGTGACATTCATGAAACTCAAGTGAATATGATAAAAGATGATAGCATGTCGTATCACTGCAATGCTCTGGCATGGCGTACACAGCAGGTACATTATAACTGAAAAAATGCGCACTTTAACTTGCACACGGCGCACGTCGGCCTACCCCGACAACCAGCCTGACTATGAACTGGGCCATACACTGGCCTCCATTTTAGAATGAGATTTTCCACGCCTAAATGACTAATAGGAGAGCAGCGCTTTTGCCACATAACCGTGAGGCTGACGCATGGGCTGACATCAGCATCTCGGCCGACAACCAATCACAGGCTAGGAGAGAGACGCCATTATCTGGCCCAATTCAGGGCCAGTTGTCGGGCTAACATTGGCCTGTTTGGATTGTAATTAAAGTGCACCCTAGCCAGCTGCTGCTACATAGTAAGTAAAGTGTGATACTTGCTACCTGACCTGAGAACCACATGAACTGCGAAAATAAGGGCTCCAGTGAGCAGGTTGTGATTTTATCTATAAGGTTGACCGTGTGTGTGTGTTCGCACACATACTCTTTCAACCTAAAGGCCCCAGTGACTTGCCCCAGTGACTTTCCCCTTGGTGCCCCCAGTCACCATAGCAAGTTTGGTGTTGATTGCTCTTTATTACTGTGGCTGTGCATAGTGAACACACACGCACACACACACACACACACACACACACACACACACACACACACACACACACACCTTTATATATTACTAGCTGAGTTACCCGGGTCCGCTAATCCGGATCCAAAATTCAGTGGAGTCTTCCATGCCCTAATATCCATCTGTTGAATTCTCTTATTTATCAGTTTGTTGTTATTGTTGAGTCGTGTGCTGAATAAATTCATTTAATTCATTCATTGAATTTCTGTTAAAAATCTGGTGAGAATCCATGAATTAGTATTGACGTAATCCAAAGCCTAAAGTAAAATATTGATCCAAAATCCGGATTCTGATCCAGATCTGGATCACCTCCAAAATTTGTTGGAGTCTTCCCTGGCATAATATGTATCTGTGTTGAAAGTTTGGTGAGAATCCGTGAAGTAGTTTTGACATAATCTTTCAAAGCCTATATAAAGTGAATCTTGATCCAGAATCTGGATTCAGACCTAGATCACCTCCAAATTTCCCCGTCGGTCATCTCCTCTGGGTAAAGCAGAGATGCAAGGGTGCCTTTACCAGTTGGACCAGTATGTGTACCTTCAGGTGCACGCAGAAGGGATGTAGGAGAGATATGCTTCTGACACTGAGCTCTTCCTTACAACCAGGATGTTGCCTGCTCTAGCATTTGTGCCACAAGAAGATGTTGTTACTTCCTTGCTCCAACCTGTGGTCGACTGCTTTTAGTAATTGTCTTTAGTAAGTATGTTGACAAGAAATGGAATCTTTAGATGCATATTCTGAGGGATTTCCAGTCCATCGGACTGTACATCACTGTGGGATTGTACAGTCCAACATCTTGCATACAACTACACGCATTTCTCCTCCAAAGGGCTCTAATTTCTTGCAGCTCCAAAAAATGTGTGTATGATTTGGTGCTATTTCCCATTGCTGTCTGTCTCCAACATGATTGTTAAGTGGAAAGTTGCCTACTTTTGATTGGAGGAGTGATTACGAGGTCTGTGAGAAAAGTATCCGACCTTTTTATTTTATGCAAAAAATATATGGATTTGATTCATATGTTTTACGTCAGCCAAGCTTGAACCTTCGTGCGCATGCGTGAGTTGGGACATGCCCAGCTCTCCACAATTTCTCTTATACTCACTCGACTGGTAAGCACTGAAAGCTTGTCCCAACTTGTCCTTTAACGCTCCGAAACGGAGGTGTTCTTTGTCTCGCTCCATCAGCGAATCGGTCGTGACGCGCGAAGCCTCCGCGCGGCTTTCCATGACAAAATCTCTTGTTAAAAGTGAAATCTGCCGGAAAATGGCTGATGTCCAGCTCTTGTGATAACCAGAGAAATTGCACACGACGGGCCCGGCTCCACATGGTGATCCGTTTAGAAATGATGTGGTGGTTTCTGCCTCTTGATGGCGGCTCGGAACGCGACGCGCCGTGCGCCATTGTGGTCAGTCCTTAAAGCTGTAGTAACACTCCTTATTCTCTGTGAAGCCCGTAAAAGTTTCCCCGAAAGCCAGATACATTTTTTGAATGGTTTCCAGCTGCCTGTCTCTAACAGTTTCTGAAAAAATTCTGATGGAAAAAAAGCCCAAATCATTCCGCCATTTCCTCACAATGAAACAACGACGAGAGGAGTGGACCAGTGCTCACTCAAAGCCTGCCCACAGGCGAATGACGCAACCGACAGGCGTGGAAAAACTCACGCATGTGCACGAAGGTTCAAGCTTGGCTGACGTAAAAACATATGAATCAAATCCATATATTTTTTGCATAAAATAAAAAGGTCAGATTGTTTTCTCACAGACCTTGTAAATGATGAATCTTGGTCATCAAAACAAACTCTCCCCAACTTTGCGATTGTGTCTGGTGACATCTCCACATATCAAACCAGACCTCATCTGGGATCTCCTCACCCAGCTTTTTGTGGCATTTGCTCTGCATATATCATGTTGTATGCTGTTTAGATTCCATTAAACAAGAATGAGTTGAAATTGCTTTGGGGACTTCGTCTGTTATGGGATGTTGCGGGGGTCACTATCCAGTCACTCTCATTTTGTTTTATATGATAACACTACTTCTAACCTTAGTGATATGAAATTTGGGGTTCCACAGGGATCTGTCTTGGGCCCTGTGCTTTTCTCCCTTTATATAGCACCCTTTGGTTTGGGATTGTCTTTCATAGCTATGCTGATGATACTCAGTTGTATATGCCGATAACTGCTGGTAATCTCATTTCTATAAAAACACTAGAAGATTGCCTTTCATCAGTGAAAGACTGGATGTCTAGTAACTTTCTTCTTTTAAATTCTGATAAGACTGAAATGATAGTTCTTCGTCCAGCAAGATATCGGCATCAATTTGATCAGCTAGTGTTTGGCCTAGGTTTGTGCATCATATATCATATGGACAAGGTGAGGAACCTTGGGATGATTTTTGATCCGGCGTTGTCCTCATATAAGGGATGTTACGAGAGGTGCCTTCTTCCATTTGTGAAATATAGTGAGGATTTGTCCTATTTTGCACATGGCTGATGCTGAGACCGTGATCCATGCTTTTAGTTCTTCCAGATTGGATTATTGTAATGTCCTATTGTCAGGGTCACCGCGGTCCAGTATTAGGTGTCTCCAATTAGTTCAGAATGCTGCTGCCAGACTTTTGACATGGAGCAGAAAGTTTGACCACATCACACCTGTTCTGGCATCTCTCCATTGGCTGCCTGTCTCTGTGAGATCAGATTTTAAGGTTCTGTTATTAGCCTATAAAATTGTTCATGGACTGGCACCAACGTACCTAGCTGCTACCTACTCTAAGAAATAAAGTGTTGAATTTAACTGATAAAGTTAAGGTAACGTTTTCCACATAACATTGCCAATTAAGTGCAAAACAATACTGTAGTTGAAATTAATTAAATCAAATGAAACATTATTACTTAAATCCCTAAAATTAACAATTGCAAGTATATTGAAAATAATAGTATTAATTACATTTAAAACCCTTGTGTTTCATTTCTTAGAATGAGCAAAATAATCTCAACAACCTTCCTGACTATACTAGCAATTTCAATTGGTCTGTAGTTGTCTTTTGTAGTAATTTTACAAGTTTTGTCCTTAATGACAGGGACAAGCATCACAGATAATATAGAATCTGGCAAGATTCCATGTACTAGACAACTGGTCAGGCACATGCTAACTAACAGGTGAAGGCGATCAGAAGAATGTTTTAGGTGTTCTGCATATACACCATCAAAGCCACAGTATACCACTATATACACATCTTAAACTCGAAGCTACAATCAACTCTCTGACTCTAGTCACTCCTACTTTCAACACTGTTGGGTAAACTTGAGAAATGCTTTCTCCAGAGCTCAGCAATGTGTATTTCCCCTGAGATGCCATCAATAGTAGTTGGGAGGGGAGTTACAGTTGTTCATGAGTTTAATTTCTTTCCAGAAGGAATTGTAGTCATGGTTTGAAAACTTTTTTTGCGAGTGACTCCTTAAGGAGTGTCTGTTCATTTGATTTGACATACAGAATAGAATATTTACATCTTGCTCTGCATTGTCTATACATATCATACATGGGACCACTTCTTGGCTGACCACAACTATCCCAGACTCTATGGGCATCTTTCAATGCTTTATAAAGCTCAGAATTCCATCCAAGGTTTATTTAGCATTTTTCTCCTTGGTACATCGGGTGATACGTGCCAGGGTATTCTCAGTAGTTAGATCATACTGTTTTAACACATCTGTTGAACAAGTATCCCATTTTAGCTTAGGACAACAGTTGTTGGCCATTTCAGACAACTCGGGAACCAGGTGTATATTTACTGTGTTAGGTTCTTTTATCACGGTGAGTGATCTCCAAAAAGAATTTGTTTGGAAACGGACTTCAAAGTTTAGATGTTGTATTGTAAAGAGTTGTTACACTGATACAGTGTTATCTTAGCACTGGGATCTTGAACAGGTCGCATGCAAACACCTAGAACAAAGAACCCAGATTTTTCTCCTTCACTACCTTTTGTTCCTTCAGCCTAAGCCACCCCCATATGGGCGGTCCTTAACCTGACTTGAGTCAGTGTCTATATGAGATGGCTGCAAAGTGTAGTGAAAATAAGCAGCCATCTGTTCGCGGTGCCTTCATGGTTGTTATGTAAATATCTTATAGTGTGTGTTTATGGATGTAGTGTAATATCACATAATAAAACAGAATGTTCCATCATGCTGATTGGTTTTATCAATTAAACATCTGTAAAAAGATCAGATGGTTTAATCAATTAGACAGTTGTAAGAAGATCAGATAGTTTTGCCAAATACAAGGACAATTTGTGCATCAGCCATTTTGAAAAGCAGTTAGGTTAAGATCAAATAGTTACAAGGACATTTTGGATGTGCGTCAGCCATTTTGTGTTATGCATCATGGAACACTCTTACAGAACACTCTTTAGAATAATAGTGCTAAGTGATTAAAAAGATTAATCCAGGTTTTGAGTATATTTCTTATTGTTACATGGGAAACAAGGTACCAATAGATTCAGTAGATTCTCACAAATCCAACAAGACCAAGCATTCATGATATGCACACTCTTAAGGCTATGAAATTGGGCTATTAGTAAAAAAAAGTAGAAAAGGGGGTGTTCATAATAATAGTAGCATCTGCCGTTGACGCTACAAACTCAAAACTACTATGTTCAAACTGCTTTTTTAGCAATCCTGTGAATCACTAAACTAGTATTTAGTTGTATAACCACAGTTTTTCATGATTTCTTCACATCTGCGAGGCATTCATTTTGTTTGTTTGGAACCAAGATTTTGTTCATTTACTAGTGTGCTTGGGGTCATTGTCTTGTTGAAACACCCATTTCAAGGGCATGTCCTCTTCAGCATAAGGGAACATGACCTCTTCAAGTATTTTGACATATCCAAACTGATCCATGATACCTGGTACGTGATATATAAGCCCAGCACCATAGTAGGAGAAACATGCCCATATCATGATGTTTGCACCACCATGCTTCACTGTCTTCACTGTGAACTGTGGCTTAAATTCAGAGTTTGGGGGTCATCTCACAAACTGTCTGCGGCTCTTGGACCCAAAAAGAACAATTTTACTCTCATCAGTCCACAAAATATTCCTCCATTTCTCTTTAGGCCAGTTGATGTGTTCTTTGGGAAATTGTAACCTCTTCTGCACATGTCTTTTATTTAACAGAAGGACTTTGCGGGGGATTCTTGCAAATAAATTAGCTTCACACAGGCATCTTCTAACTGTCACAGCACTTACAGGTAACTCCAGACTGTCTTTGATCATCCTTTAGCTGAGTGGGTGAGCCTTTGCCATTCTGGTTATTCCTCTATCATTTTGATGGTTGTTTTCCATTTTCTTCCACGCATCTCTGGTTTTTTTGTCCATTTTAAAGCATTGGAGATCACTGTAGATGAACAGCCTATAATTTTTTGCACCTGCGTATAAGTTTTCCCCTCTCCAATCAACTTTTTAATCAAACTACGCTGTTCTTCTGAACAATGTCTTGAACGTCCCATTTTCCTCAGGCTTTGAAAGAGAAAAGCATGTTCAACAGGTGCTGGCTTCATCCTTAAATAGGGGACACCTGATTCACACCTGTTTGTTCCACAAAACTGACGAACTCACTGACTGAATGCCACACTACTATTATTGTGAACACCCCCTTTTCTACTTTTTTTACTAATAGCCCAATTTCATAGCCTTAAGAGTGTGCATATCATGAATGCTTGGTCTTGTTGGATTTGTGAGAATCTACTGAATCTACTGGTACCTTGTTTCCCATGTAACAATAAGAAATATACTCAAAACCTGGATTAATCTTTTTAGTCACATAGCACTGCTATTATTCTGAACACTACTGTACACATGTAGATAGGTATATGGTCAGTGTCACTGATTTCATACAATACTGTTAAGTCATTAATGACATCATGAAAATCTGTACTACTGACAACATGATCCAACTAGGATGAGATGTTCCAGCTCTCACTAACATAAGTATGGCTGCCAGATGGTAGAAGCACACGGCATCATTCTTCTCTTTAATTCTCTTTAATTGTATGTTACAGTTATACTTGGGTCCATGTTTACATGACCTATGTTTAACTTGGAATAGATTCTCTGCCAGAAGCAATCCATTTTAGAAGACCAAGCTTCTTGTCCAGTTTTAGCTGTTGAGTAAACAAGGCCATGTATCGAGAGTGAAAGATGTTGTTGGTTCCATCAGATTTTTAATCTGCAGAAGTGCTACCATTTCACCAATGCATGTTTGAATTGGATAGCTGCAAGTGTTTATGTCTATATCCTTCCAATGGGTTATGTAGCTGATAATGAACCAGCATAAAAATGGAAAAATCTGTGCTAAAACATTCTCTCAGACTCAGAAACACCATACCTCCTTTATCTTAATTAGCAGAAGAATGGCCAAATGTACTCTAGGTCTTTTACACTACAATATAAGTCTTGACATTAACTTACTCCATTAAGTAAACTGGGCTTTTGGTACATTTACTGGGAGGGACTGGAGGAACATGCAGTAATCTGGGTGGAAAATTGATTTTAAATGCATGTATCCTGTCACTCAAGTCGATGGGATAACTAATCCATTTTTCAAAATCTGATCTTATCATGTTTACATTTTCAATTATTGCTATATGCAGTTGTGTTCAAAAGTTTGCATACCCTGGCAATTTTTTTTTTTTTTTGCCATTTTTCAGAGAATTTCAGAGAATGTTGTCATGTTGATGGTAACCTGTCCTTTATGATGTGTGCTGCTGCCTTTAATGGCCGGGTCTTCCTTATAAAAGAGGTCTCGATTTCAATGGAATTTCTACCTGGTTAAATAAAGGTTATTATTATTATTATTATTATTATTATTATTATTATTATTATATGAATGATAACACAAAAAACTTTTTTGTTACTTGTTTGGTGAAGCCATTTATTGTCGAACAACTGTGTTTACTCTTTTTAAATCATGATGACAACACAAACTACCCAAATGACCCTGATCTAAAGTTTGCATACTCATGTTCTTAATACTGTGTGTTGCCCCCTTTAACATCAATGACAGCTTGGAGTCTTTTGTGGTAGTTGTGGACGAGACTCTCTGATGGTAAAACTGCCACTGAATATGTCTTGGACTTTATTTACATCAATTATGAAGAAATACAAACAGTATGGCACTTTATGGTAAATATTTATGGAGCAGACAGTTCTCATAAAGTGAGTGACTGTGCAAGAAGGAGAAGAGTGAGGAAAGCCACCAAGACACCCAGACAACTCAGAAGACGTTGTAGGCTTATGTAACTGTGACTGGAGAAATTGTGCACAGTTCAAGCTTTGCATTTTGTATCACCAGTTATCCATTAGAGGTGGGCGGATCAATCCTAATAGCGATAATATCGATACCAACACTGGTATTGATATTGAACGATCCTCGTGTAAAAAGATCGATGCTCAAGCTTTTTTTCTTTCCCACATGCACTGACTGCTGCGCACGCAGATTCATCAAAGTCTACACTCTGTCTGTAAGAGCAGCGTTGCTCTGTGTCACACAACACGGAGCAGTGCACCCTTGTATTGTGGTTTGTCAGCCCTCTACCTCAGGGGATTTTGTTTTAAATTGTGTTAAGTGATATTTTTTTAAACAACAAACAAACGATGGTGATCGTGATAATAAAGTATTTTGTTGTCACGTACAATGTTTGGCGAAATTCTATCCTAGGTCTTTTAGATCCTTTGGATCTATGAAGCTTAAATATGAAAAAGTATCAGTATCGGTATCAATATTGGCGATACTGGGCCTGTATTTACTTGGTGTTGGATCAATACCAAAATTCCCGGTATCGCCCACCTCTATTATCCATCTTCATGACGAAGTGGTATAGAGGAGGATTTTCTTAAAAAGAAGACCTGAAAGTTTAGCTACAAATTGCCAGAAGGTACATCTGAGATGCAAGTCTGGATTTGATCTGTTTTGGTGAAAGAATATCCTTCTACTCCACTATGAAGCTAAAAGTGGTGATGCAAAATGCAAAATTTGCGCTGTGCACAATTTCTCCAACATCCTTATGACACTTAATTGACTAAACCAAGTGAAACCCCTGTGAAACACAATAAATCACAAACACTAGCAACACTGTTAAACTAACATGAACCACAATATCAACATTTAAAACCCCAAAACCCTGAACTCCCATGGTGCATCGCAGCACAACATCCAGTGTTCACTGTTGTTCGTTAATATCGCAAACTTTCCAAAAGTATTGGTTGTGTCAACTTTCCATTTTTGCAGCGTTCATCCTTGAACCAAAATACATAAAGATACAAAACAGCAAATATCAGCTCTCCCCAGTTTGTCCATGATCAAAGCCATACACACACACAGAGGCCACGGGGCTATTATACTATCAATATAACTTTGTATGTGGTTCTTCTCATATATGGGCTGTGGTTTACATATATAAAGATAAAGTTACCAAAACGTAGACCAAGGTAGGCAATTGGGCTTGTAACCACATCAACTTAATGCTTCTATTATGTAATTGCTGACATCAAACTTCGACATAATGCAGTTTTCCCTTTTGCTGTTCATGCAATTGAAATGATTTCAATTTCAATTAATTTCATTTATATAGCAGCAAATCACAACAAAGTTCTGCTTTGTCCTCTCATCAAAATTTTGACACCCGCTTTGATGTAATGAGGGAGAGATGAAGACATGGACCTTTTAACTAAACCAGTGGTCCCCAACCCCCGGGCCGCAGACTGGTACCGGTCCGTGGATCAATTAGTACCGGGCCACCGGCCTCCCAAGAAATGATTAATTATTTCCGTAGTCTGAATAATCTTTTATTTTGAAAAATCTTTTATTTTAAAAAATGACCAGATTCTCTCGGTTACATCTCTGTCACTTGAGCACCAAAAATTTAACCCACAAGTTAGCAAAATGAGTAAAAAACAGACGTCTTTAGAAAGTTTTTTTTTCGGCGGGGAAAAGGCCCAGTGAAGAGACGGAAGAAGAGCCTACAACTTCCAAGAAAAAGAAAGCTTTTAACAGACAATACCAGGAGTTCTACTTGAAATATGGATTTATTGCGGCAGGTGATGCCCACAGACCAAGCCCGCTCTGCATAATATGCAGTGACCGGCTCGCTAATGAGGCAATGAAGCCTTCAAAACTGCTTCGCCACTTGGAGACCAAGCACCCTGGATTAAAAGACAAGTCCCCGAAGTATTTTGAAAGGAAAAAACAGGAACACGAAGGACAGAAAAAATTACTGGCGGCCACCACATTAATAAATGCGAATGCACTGAGAGCATCATACTTGAGGAAATAGCCGAAGATATTGAGAAACAATTGTTGGAGAGGATTAATACATCATTGTGGTACGCACTCTAGGTTGATGAATCTACAGATGTTGAACAAGGCAATACTACTTGTTTATGTGCGATATCTTTATCAGGAGGATGTACATGAGAATATGTTATGTGCACTATCGTTGCCAACCAACACCACAGCTGCAGAACTGTTCAAGTCGCTGGATGGTTATATATCAGGAAAACTGAAATGGTCCTTTTGTGTTGGCATATGCACAGACGGAGCTGCTGCCATGACCGGACGGCTGTCTGGTTTAACAGCTCGGATTAAGGAGGTTGCACCTGAGTGTGAATCCATGCATTGTATTATTCACAGGGAAATGCTGGCAAGCCGAAAAATGCCACCGGAATTGAACAACGTATTGAATGATGTCGTTAAAGTTATTAACCACATCAAAGCGCACACCCTTAACCCGCGCCTTTTTGAACAGCTTTGTGAGGAGATGGACGCAGAGCACAGACGGCTTCTCTTACACACAGAAATAAGATGGTTATCCCGAGGGAAATCGCTGGCCAGAGTGTTTGAATTAGGAGAGCCACTGCAAAGATTTCTCTCAGAAAACAAGTCACCGCTGGCAGCACATTTCAGTGACGAGGAGTGGGTCGCAAAACTGGCTTACTTGTGCGACATATTCACACTGCTCAATGAACTCAATCTGTCACTTCAGGGAAAAATGACAACGGTCTTCAAGTTGGCAGATAAAGTAGCTGCATTTAAAGCCAAACTGGATTTGTGGGGATGGCACATGAACAGAGGCATATTGGACATGTGAGCCTTCATTACCCCAGCTGGTGCACGATCACTTGTCTTTGCTTTTAAAAGAGTTCGAGCGCTACTTCCCAACCAAAAAGGACCCATGAACTGCCAAGGAATGGATCCGCGACCCATTCATCAACAAACCAGGTGAATCCAGCATGTCTGTGCAAGAAGAAGCTCAACTACTGGAGATCGCAAACGACGGTGGCTTTAAAAGTATTTTTGAGACAACAACTCTGCCAGTGTTCTGGATTAAAGTCAAGGCAGAATACCCTGAAATTGCCACCACAGCACTGAAAACCCTGTTGCCATTTCCGACATCCTATCTGTGTGAAGCGGGGTTTTCTGCAGTGACAGCTACCAAAACAAAAAAAACGGAGTAGAGTGAACATAAGCAACACACTTCAGGTGTCATTGTCTCCCATTACCCCCAGATTAGACCATCTCGTTGCAGAGAAACAAGTTCAGGGCTCCCATTGATGTGAGTTAAAATTCATGCACTTTATATTCATTTTTGTGGTGTATCTGTATCTTATTTTGAAGGCACGTTTAAACGTTGCCATAGTGACCAGAGTCAGAGAGCATTAGGATGGTGGTCGCCAACAGAGGGGGGTGAGGGAGAGATGGGAGAGGAGACGGTTCAAACTGATAATTTTATTTCAGCTGTTGAAAATTAACATTCATGGAGTGTTTAATAATAAAAAATTAAAATGTTGTGTAGGTATATTTAGAAGAAATGTGAAATTGTTCTTTATTTTTCCACGTGTATTTTTTAATCATTTATTTAGGGGGCAAAGAGGATGTGAACAGAGACTTTGATGTTATGTTGCATACGAGTACACAGTGGATTCACGCTTATTATATTGGCAATATAAACAATCTACATACCCCTCCCCCCCAGTCCATGGTAAAATTGTCAAGCGTTGACCGGTCTGTGGTGATTAAAAGGTTGGGGACCACTGCACTAAGCCACCATGCTGCCCAAATTACTTTATGTTTACTGAATATTCTGATAACATTTGCTTATATTTTTATGACATTACGATGCGATACGATACGATACGATACGATACGATACGATACGATACAATACAATACAATATGATACGATACACTTTATTGTCCCTTCTGGGAAATTTGTCTTGGACTCCAAGAGCTGCACAAATAAAACTGCCATGACATAATTACATAACTCATGCATATTGCACATAACTTAATACACACACCAATATTGCACATTAGGGTGGTCCAAGATCTAATGGGAAAAAAATAAAGTTTATTATAACCAGCTCCACAAGTTTAAAAATGTTCTATCTCGTGAAAAACATATGCAGTGCAAAAATTAGGCAGATTGACACATGTTTAGAGGACACAATTTCACCCCATAGTTCAATTTAAAGGGTAAATTGTCCAAAAAACACTGCAACTGTGAAGTAACAAATATACCATTACTGCTAATGATTTTCACTTGAAATGTAAGATTTTTACATAAAAATTGTTAGTAGTTAATGTATAACCATTTGTTATCTACTGTACTTCTATTATTATTTAAAGAGTCTTTGCGAAGAGTCTTTGATGATCTTAGTAACAGAACGACCGCATGTAATCTGCAAATTGTTTACAAGTATGATGTAATTTGCTCTACAGTTCTGAGTTTTGAAACTTGATTATGTAGTTTATAATCCTTAGTAACTGTCAGCTCACTGTTTGCAGGTAACTGATAAAGATTAAAATGGCCAAACATAGAAGGAGTGCTGCTGAGGTTTGGCTGTTAGGTAAAGGATCAGACCAACTGTCTGGGTACCATCTTCCAACTAATAGAGATGTTCTTCAACTTCTGATGTTCTTTCGCAATGATCAGAAGCTGACACTGAAAGAGGCAGCATCCCAGACTGTGATGCTGAACTGTGAACAGTGGCAGTTGAACTGTGGCAGAGAGCACGGATTCCACATCAGAGAAAAGACTCTGTGATTCGCATCCTCATGAAGATTAATGATGACTACGAGGTCTGTTAGAAAAGTATCGGACCTTTTTATTTTTTGCAAAAACTATATGGATTTGAATCATGTGCGCTTGCATCAGCCAAGCTTGAAACTTGAAAGACGTGTGGAGGCATTCGCGCGTCGGGACGAAGCCGCAATGGCGTTAGGTCTTCCACCATTCAGAAGATTCAGATGGCTTTCGGTGGCTTTTTAGTCGAGTGAGTATCTGAGAAATTGTGGAGAGCTGGGCATGTCACAACATGTCCCGTGAGACTTCCAACACGGACTTGCTTTTGTTCTCCGCCACTGCGGCTTCGTCCCGATGCGCGAATGCCTCTGCACGTCTTTCATTACAAAATCTCCTGTAACAGTGGAATCTGACGAAAAATGGCTGATGTCCACCTTTTCTGCCATTTCTCTGGTAGTCACACGATGTCCCGGATCAACACAGCCTTCACTTTGGAAATGATCTGGTCATTTCAGCCTGTCGATGGCCGCTCAAAGCGTGGCGCGCCCTCAGCCACTGCGGGCCGTCTTTAATCCGGTTGTAATGCTCCTTAATCTGTGTGATGCCCATAGGATTTTCACCGAAAGCCATCTGAATTTTCTGAATGGTTTCCACCTGGCTGTCTCACACAGTTTCTTGAAAAATTTGATGCAGCGCTGCTCCAGCGCTGCTCCAGACATTTTCCTGACAATGAAAATCCGATGAGAGGGGTGGACCAGTGCTCACTCAAAGCCTGCCCACAGGCGAATGACGCAACCGTCAGGAGTGAAAAAACTCATGCATGCGCACAAAGGTTCAAGCTTGGCTGATGCAAGCGCACATGATTCAAATCCATATAGTTTTTGCAAAAAAATAAAAAGGTCTGATACTTTTCTAACAGACCTCATATGTGAAGCTGAAGAAAAATCAGAAGAGAAACAGTGATTGTGACAAAATGAACTAGGATCAGTTCCTGATTCACCTGCAGGGTCTCTTTGATATTGCCACAAGTGATGCATTGACAACAATGAAAACTGATGAAGACAAGCAGTTTCTTATCATGCATGGCAGGGGTTGATGTCCTGCTGCATGGAAAAGAAAAAAGAAAAATTGCTCGACAAGAGCGCCAGCTGAATTATCAAAACAAATTAGCATCAAGTGCAACCCTAGAACCCGTGGTTAAAGATCCTGTGGAATGGAACGATGATCTTTGCTATCAAGAATTTTGCATGACAGTATCAGAAATGAAAGTGGTAAATGATCCTGCAGAAAGAGCCATTGCACTGATGCAGAAGTACAACTTGTCTTTAAAAAGAATGAAGAACAGCAACAGTATCTGCGCCGCCTTGTCGAGCAGCACAGGAAGAACTATCCATCCTGCTCCAAGGCAACACTGATGAAGGGAGATTGATGAATGATGACATATTGACATAGCATTTGAAAGAAAAACAACAATATGAAGATATTTTAAGACATGGACCTTGGTTTTAGATCAATATGTTGTATTACATTAGTAAATTAGTGAAGAAATTGTTCTCTTTTTTTTCGAAAGCAATTCTGCTTAGTAAAAAATTACCCCTTTTTGAGTAACCAGTAAATATTCACCAATCAATCTACAAATTGGCATAAATGTTAGTAGGGAGGCATAGAACAAAATGAAAATTGTGGAGGAAAACTTCCTTAAAGTTTGTATTTTTGGACCACCCTATTGCACATACCCCTTTTGCACAACAGTCTTGCACAGATGGCTCATGCATATTGCACATGTCCCTAATACAGATATCGAAATTGCACATACCCCTATTGCACAGCCGTCTCCCACATATGGTCAAAAGGAAAATGCTGACAGTATAATGAATGACAATGAATAAATAACACTGAATAGCAAGGCCACCATGACATTAATGCGCCATCCTACTACCTATCCCAGGAACCATTATTTAAAACCCTAATTGATGAGGGACTCTGTATCGCCAACCATTACTTGGGTGCCTGTTGGAGCATAGCATTTTTTAATTGATATTTTTCTTTCAGTATATTTGGGGACATTTTGAGCATATTGTCTTTGAACATTGGGGAATCTTTCCATCAATATGTATTATAAGTCCTGGCTTAGTGCACAGCATAATGTAACTATTGTAGCAGTGGACAAACATATAGTTTATGTCCATGAAAGGGTAAAATTTCATAGAGTAAATGTTGATGTTGGTATTGACTACCTCCAATGGATGTTCAAGGACCATGCCATTTAGCCTGCTATAGTGCATTGGACCTGTAATTCCTGTACACGTCTGCATCTAGGACCACTGGCAGTTTAAACGATTTATAGAATCATAGCTATAAATTATGCGTGTTGTTTTAAGGTTGAACTGTCTATTAACCCCTTGGTTCAAATATACTTAAAATAATCTGTTTGCATAACCATGCACAGGGGCACATGTGCATGCAGAGCAGATGTGTACTCAGGAGCGAACTGGCAGGTCATAATTCAATATCCTAATATTTGTCATGGTTGTCTGTTTAGTTTAGATGTACAGAGACCTAATCCCCCTGGGACGTAAGGTACACACTCAAAATTTAGTAGAGATGGCATGTTTTGCACGTGGTTTATGACAGATTATTTTAAATGATCCTAATAAATACCTCTGTACTTGTCTCTGCATACACACAGACTCACCCAATGCCTGAAACCTAGTGAAAATGAGGGAGAAAGCGAGCAAGACAGTCATTCCAAGATTAAGTGTGTGTGCACGTGTAAATCCTCCAGGAGCCCCGCTTTAAATCAGGCCTTATTAAAACAGTCTTATTTCAGGCACATTCAACCACTGCTGGACTCCCGGGTTATCACAATAACAATAAATCTCACTCTCTCTGGCTCTACAGACATGTGTGTTCATGAATGTGCGTGTAAATGAAATACTGTCTCTGGCTCGGAAAACTCATTAGGCGTTTCCTAGTGTTATCCACTGCAGGGGCAGCACTGCTGTTACCACAGCAACAAGTTATTTGGAGGCTAGAAGTAGTTCATTTTCCCACCACGAGTTTGTGTTAGTGTGTGGCTTGAAGTTATGGGCATCAATTATCAGATGTCCGTCAGGCATTGACAAAGCAACATATTGCAGTGCAAACAAATCGCTCAATACACATTCCCTAACTGGTTTGAAGCTAAATATTTTCATGGTATCATGTTCACAGGGCAGTACCAGTGGCTCAGTGGTTGGGACTGTTGCCTCACAGTGAGAAGGTCTCAGGATTGGTTCTGACCTGGTCCATTCTTTGTGGAATGTGCAAGTCCCACAGCCTTTGCCTAGAATAAGATAAGATAAGAGATAAGATAAGATAAGACTTTATTGATCTCACAGTGGAGAGATTCACATGTTACTTCAGCTCTTAAAAAAAGACACACAAGATGGGTGCGAGTGGAGGAAAGTGTGCATCAAACAGCGTGTGCAAGGATAGGCAATAATAATGATACTTGTAAAAATACAATAAGATAAGAGAATGAGGTAGAAATAGAATATATATATATATATATATATATATATATATATATATATATATATATATATATATATATATATATATATATATATATACAGTGAGGAAAATAAGTATTTGAACACCCTGTGATTTTGCAAGTTCTCCCACTTAGAAATCATGGAGGGGTCTGAAATTTTCATCTTAGGTGCATGTCCACTGTGAGAGACATAATCTAAAAAAGAAATTCTAGAAATCACAATGTATGATTTTTTTAATAATTTATTTGTATGTTACTGCTGCAAATAAGTATTTGAACACCTACCAACCAGCAAGAATTCTGGCTCACACAGACCTGTTAATTTTTCTTTAAGAAGCCCTCTTATTCTGCACTCTTTACCTGTATTAATTGCAACTCAAATCAAATCAAATCAATTTTATTTATATAGCGCCAAATCACAACAAACAGTTGCCCCAAGGCGCCTTATATTGTAAGGCAAGGCCATACAATAATTACGGAAAAACCCCAATGGTCAAAACGACCCCCTGTGAGCAAGCACTTGGCAACAGTGGGAAGGAAAAACTCTCTTTCAACAAGAAGAAACCTCTGTGCTGTGGAGGGGAGCAGAGATCAATCACTAATGATTAAATGCAGAGTGGTGCATACAAAGCAAAAACAGAAAGAAACACTCAGTGCATCATGGGAACCCCCCAGCAGTCTAAGTCTATAGCAGCATAACTAAGGGATGGTTCAGGGTCACCTGATCCAGCCCTAACTATAAGCTTTAGCAAAAAGGAAAGTTTTAAGCCTAATCTTAAAAGTAGAGAGGGTGTCTGTCTCCCTGATCGGAATTGGGAGCTGGTTCCACAGGAGAGGAGCCTGAAAGCTGAAGGCTCTGCCTCCCATTCTACTCTTACAAACCCTAGGAACTACAAGTAAGCCTGCAGTCTGAGAGCAAAGCGCTCTATTGGGGTGATATGGTACTATGAGGTCCCTAAGATAAGATGGGACCTGATTATTCAAAACCTTATAAGTAAGAAGAAGAATTTTAAATTCTATTCTAGAATTAACAGGAAGCCAGTGAAGAGAGGCCAATATGGGTGAGATATGCTCTCTCCTTCTAGTCCCTGTTAGCACTCTAGCTGCAGCATTTTGAATTAACTGAAGGCTTTTCAGGGAACTTTTAGGACAACCTGATAATAATGAAGTACAATAGTCCAGCCTAGAGGAAATAAATGCATGAAATAGTTTTTCAGCATCACTCTGTTGTGTGGGCCGCTGAAGAGGAGGTACTGCTGGCCCACCACCACCAGATGGCGCCCTGCTTGGAGTGCGGGCTCCAAGCACGAGAGGGCGTCGGACCTACTGGGAGTGACAGCTGTCACACATCATCAACACCAGCTGTCACTCATCAACCTCATCCTCCATAAAAGCCGGACTGCCGTTCCACCTCCCCGCCGAGAAATCAGCTACCGTTCCAGGTAATCGTTCTCTGCTGTGAATTTCCGAGTGATTAAAACATTATTCTGTGTGCAGCCGTTATCCTGTGGACTCAGTCTGTAACTGGATTGGCGGACAGTGTGACTTGCGACGTCTTCGCCTCACACTCCTTCCAGGGAGAGTGACTGACAGGAGCTGCACAGGTTATTCTGTGTCTGGAGGTGGAGGTTCTCCCTCCCGGGTCTGACTGCTGAAGACAGTGGCCACCTGGGGCGCAGGGCTTGGCGGCTCCGGTGTTCTTCAGATCCGTTGGTGGTGGAAGTTGTGTGGGATCCGGCTCTTCTCTCGCCAGACGTCTTCTATCTTCGAGCCTGCCCACACGTCACCTTGTGTATAATTGACAATCCACATTTTTGTTATTGTCTGTATTTCGTTGTGCGATTCACAACATTAAATTGTTACTTTTGGCTTATCCATTGTCCGTTCATTAACGCCCCCTGTTGTGGGTCCGTGTCACAACACCTTCCCAACAGGATTTCTCGGCCAGCGTCATGGATCCCGAGGGGTGTCAACCAGAGCTTGAACAGCCAATGGAAGAGCAAGGTGCACAGGCGCCAGCGGGAGGCGTGTTAGGTGAGCTGCAGCAAATTCTAACCGCTTTCACTGCTCGGTTAGATTTGGTAACCGAGCATAACGTTATCCTCAATCGGAGGATGGAGGCTCTCACCACCAGGGTGGAGGCGCGCGATCAAAGCGCTGCTGCAGCACCTCCTCCTGCTGGTTCCATGCCCGACACAAACGTTCCACTGGTCGTTCAACGACCCCCCACCGTCCCCTGAAGCATACATAAGCCCTCCGGAGCCGTACGGAGGTTGTGTCGAGACGTGCGCAGACTTCCTAATGCAGTGTTCGCTCGTCTTTGCACAGCGTCCCGTCATGTACGCGTCAGACACTAGCCGGGTGGCTTATGTCATCAATTTGCTTCGAGGAGAGACACGCGCCTGGGCTACGGTGCTCTGGGAGCAGAACTCACGGCTCCTAACATCATACGCTGGGTTTGTAAGGGAGTTCAAACAGGTCTTTGATCATCCCAACAGAGGCGAGACGGCTTCGAGCGTGCTACTGTCAATGAGACAGGGGCGCCGGAGTGCAGCCGAGTATGCAGTCGACTTCCGCATCGCGGCTGCGAGGTCCGGCTGGAATAACGTTGCACTCCGCGCCGCCTTCATAAACGGACTGTCTCCGGTCCTGAAGGAGCATCTGCTGGCTAAGGAGGAACCGCGGGATTTTGACGGGCTTGTCGACCTGGTTATACGCTTAGACAATCATTTAGAGGAACGCCGTCGGGAGCAGGGCGGGGGGCGTGGCCGGGCACGAGCCGTCCCTCTTCCTCCCGGGTCCAAAAGGGAGCCGTCTTCCCCATGCTCCACAACCAGAGGGCTCTGTGTGGCAACAGCTCCCCCTGCTGACAAAGCTATGGACACGAGCAGGGCCAAAGTAAAACCAAATGACAGACAAAAGAGGCTGGCCCGCGGGGAGTGTTTTTTCTGTGGCTCTAGTGATCATATACAGAAGAACTGCCCCAAACAGTCAAACTACAATGACCGTCCTTAGATGCTGGGCTAAGGGTGGGCCATAACACACACGCGGGGACGTCCCGTAGATCCGCACAAATCCCAGTCACGATCCTAAGTGAGGATATAACCCTTCACGCCCCAGCACTAGTAGACACGGGGTCGGAAGGGAATCTGCTGGACAGCAGATGGGCAAAGGAAGTAGGGATCCCTCTGGTGGCTCTGCCTTCACCTTTGAAGGTACGGGCACTAGATGGCACCCTTCTTCCATTAATCACACACCAGACACAGCCTGTGACATTGGTTGTGTCTGGGAATCACAGGGAGGAGATTGTGTTTTATGTAACACCTTCTACCTCCCGAGTGATTTTAGGGTTTCCATGGATGGTGAAGCACAATCCCCGGATTGATTGGCCGTCTGGGGTTGTGACACAGTGGAGCGAAACCTGCCACCGGGAATGTTTAGGATCCTCGGTTCCACCCGGTGTGACAGCTAAGGAGGAGGTCGAAGTTCCCCCCAATCTGACGGCAGTGCCGGAGGAGTACCACGATCTTGCTGACGTCTTCAGCAAAGATCTGGCACTCACTCTTCCCCCGCACCGACCGTACGATTGCGCCATCGATTTGATCCCGGGCGCTGAGTACCCGTCCAGCAGGCTGTACAACCTCTCACGTCCAGAATGAGAATCAATGGAGACCTACATCCGGGACTCCTTAGCTGCCAGGTTGATCCGGAACTCCACCTCCCCGATGGGTGCAGGTTTCTTTTTTGTGGGTAAGAAGGACGGCGGACTCCGTCCATGCATCGATTACAGAGGGCTGAACGAGATTACGGTTCGTAATCGTTACCCATTACCTCTGTTGGATTCGGTGTTCTCGCCCCTGCATGGAGCCCAAATATTCACAAAACCCGATCTTAGGAATGCGTACCACCTGGTTCGGATCCAGAAGGGAGTCGAGTGGAAGACGGCATTTAACACCCCCTTAGGTCACTTTGAGTACCTGGTCATGCCGTTCGGCCTCACAAACGCCCCCGCGACGTTCCAAGCATTGGTTAACGACGTCTTGCGGGACTTCCTGCACTGGTTCGTCTTCGTATATCTAGACGATATACTCATCTTTTCTCCGGACCCTGAGACTCATGTCCAGCATGTACGTCAGGTCCTGCAGCGGTTGTTGGAGAACCGGCTGTTTGTGAAGGGCGAGAAGTGCGAGTTCCACCGTACTTCTTTGTCGTTCCTGGGGTTCATCATCTCCTCCAACTCCGTCGCACCTGATCCGGCCAAGGTTGCGGCGGTGAGAGATTGGCCCCAAGCGACAAGCCGTAGGAAGCTGCAACAGTTCCTCGGCTTCTCTAATTTATACAGGAGGTTCATTAGGGGTTACAGTCAGGTAGCGAGCCCCCTTACTGCCCTGACCTCCACTAAAGTCCCCTTCACCTGGTCGGATCGGTGCGAAGCCGCGTTTAGGGAGTTGAAACGCCGGTTCTCGTCTGCGCCAGTTCTGGTGCAGTCTGATCCTAATCGCCAGTTCATAGTTGAAGTGGATGCCTCTGACTCAGGGATAGGAACCGTGCTGTCCCAGAGCAGGGAGTCCGATAAGGTTCTCCACCCTTGTGCCTATTTTTCCCACAGGTTGACCCCGGCTGAAAGGAATTATGACGTCGGCAATCGGGAACTCCTGGCGCTGAAGGAGGCTCTTGAAGAGTGGAGACACCTGTTGGAGGGAGCGACGGTGCCCTTCACGGTTTTCACGGACCATCGGAACCTGGAGTACATCCGGACCGCCAAGCGGCTGAACCCCAGGCAAGCCCGCTGGTCACTGTTCTTCAGGCGCTTTGACTACCGTCCCGGGACCAAGAACCAAAGATCAGATGCCCTGTCCCGGGTACACAAAGAGGAAGCCAAGGCTGAGTTGTCGGACCCAACAGAGACTATCATCCCCGAGTCCACTGTCGTGGCCACCCTCACCTGGGACGTGGAGAAGACCGTCCGGGAGGCACTGACACGGAACCTGGACCTGGGAAACGGCACGAGGAACAAATTGTACGTCCCACCAGAGGCCAGAGCTGCGGTTTTGGACTTCTGTCATGGTTCCAAGCTCTCCTGTCATCCTGGGGTGCGCAGAACCATGGCAGTGGTCCAGCAGCGCTTCTGGTGGGCATCAATGGAAGCTGACATCCGGGATTACGTCCAGGCCTGTACCACCTGTGCCAGGGGCAAGGCTGACCACAAGAGGACTTCGGGACTCCTCCAGCCCCTACCGGTGCCTCACCGCCCCTGGTCCCACATCGGCCTGGACTTCATCACAGGCCTCCCGCCATCCCAGGGCAACACCACCATTTTCACGATAGTGGACCGGTTCTCCAAGGTGGCCCACTTTGTGGCCCTCCCGAAGCTCCCGACAGCCCAAGAGATGGCAGACCTCCTGGTCCACCACGTCGTGCGTCTGCATGGGATACCATCGGACATTGTCTCGGATCGTGGCCCTCAGTTCTCTTCCCAAGTCTGGAGGAGTTTCTGCAGGGAACTGGGGGCTACCGTGAGTCTCTCGTCCGGGTATCACCCGCAGACAAACGGACAGGCAGAGCGGGCTAACCAGGAGCTGGAGCAGGCCCTCTGCTGCATGACCTCCGCGCACCCGATGGGCTGGAGCACCCATCTGGCCTGGATCGAGTATGCCCACAACAGCCAGGTGTCGTCTGCTACAGGCCTCTCCCCGTTTGAGGTGTGTTTGGGGTACCAGCCCCCATTGTTCCCGCTCGCAGAGGGAGAGGTCGGTGTGCCCTCCATCCAGGCCCACCTCAGGAGGTGCCACCGGGTGTGGCGGACTGCCCGTTCTGCCCTGTTGAAGGCCCGGACGAGGGCCAAGGCCCATGCAGACCGCCGGCGTTCCCCGGCCCCTGCATACCAACCCGGGCAGGAGGTGTGGTTGTCGACAAAGGACATCCCACTTCAAGTGGAATCACAGAAGCTCAAGGACAGATTTATCGGACCGTTTCCCATCCTCAAAGTCCTCAGTCCGGCCGCAGTGAAGCTGGCAGCTTAAGCTTCACTGCGGATCCACCCGGTTTTCCATTTGTCACGCCTCAAGCCTCATCACACCTCACCACTCTGCACCCCTGGACCTGCTCCGCCTCCTGCCCGGATCATCGACCGGGAGCCGGCATGGACCGTGCGTCGGCTCCCGGACGTCCGTCGAAAGGGTCGGGGGTTCCAGTATCTGGTGGACTGGGAGGGGTATGGACCCGAAGAACGCTCCTGGGTAAAGAGGAGCTTCATCCTGGACCCGGCCCTCCTGGCCGATTTTTACATCCGTCACCCGGACAAGCCTGGTCGGGCGCCAGGAGGCGCCCGTTCAGGGGGGGGTCCTGTTGTGTGGGCCGCTGAAGAGGAGGTACTGCTGGCCCACCACCACCAGATGGTGCCCTGCTTGGAGTGCGGGCTCCAAACACGAGAGGGCATCGGACCTACTGGGAGTGACAGCTGTCACACATCATCAACAACAGCTGTCACTCATCAACCTCATCCTCCATAAAAGCCGGACTGCCGTTCCACCTCCCGGCCGAGAAATCAGCTACCATTCCAGGTAATCGTTCTCTGCTGTGAATTTCCGAGTGATTAAAACGTTATTCTGTGTGCAGCCGTTATTCTGTGGACTCAGTCTGTAACTGGATTGGCGGACAGTGTGACTTGCGAGAGTGTGACTTGCGTCTCACACTCCTTCCAGGGAGAGTGACTGACAGGAGCTGCACGGGTGATTCTGTGTCTGGAGGTGGAGGTTCTCCCTCCCGGAGGAACTAAGCTTTACACGATTGCTGGGTGTGTATTCACACCCCACACACCCACCATTAACTGTTTCTGTTTTCTGCCAGCAGAACCGGGTCTGACTGCTGAAGACAGTGGCCACCTGGGGCACAGGGCTTGGCGGCTCCGGTGTTCTTCAGATCTGTTGGTGGTGGAAGCTGTGTGGGATCCGGCTCTTCTCTCGCCAGACGTCTTCTATCTTTGAGCCTGCCCACACGTCACCTTGTGTATAATTGACAATCCACATTATTGTTATTGTCTGTATTTTGTTGTGCGATTCACAACATTAAATTGTTACTTTTGGCTTATCCATTGTCCGTTCATTAACGCTCCCTGTTGTGGGTCTGTGTCACGACACCTTCCCAACAGGATTTCTCAGCCAGTGTCATGGATCCCGAGGGGCGTCAACCAGAACTTGAACAGCCAATGGAAGAGCAAGGTGCACAGGCGCCAGCAGGAGGCGTGTTAGGTGAGCTGCAGCAAATTCTAACCGCTTTCACTGCTCGGTTGGATTTGGTAACCGAGCATAACGTTATCTTCAATCAGAGGATGGAGGCTCTCACCGCCAGGGTGGGGGTGCGCGATCAAAGCGCTGCTGCAGCACCTCCTCCTGCTGGTTCCATGCCCGACACAGACGTTCCACTGGTCGTTCAACGACCCCCCCCCCCCCCCCCCCCACCGTCCCCTGAAGCATACCTAAGCCCTCCGGAGCCGTACGGAGGTTGTGTCGAGACGTGCGCAGACTTCCTAATGCAGTGTTCGCTCATCTTTGCACAGCGTCCCGCCATGTACGCGTCGGACACTAGCCGGGTGGCCCCCCTGTTGTGGGTCCGTGTCACGACACCTTCCCAACACACTCTGAGACAAGACCTTTCTAATTTTAGAGATATTGCACAAATGCAAAAAAGCAGTCCTACATATTTGTTTAATATGCGCATTGAATGACATATCCTGATCAAAAATGACTCCAAGACTTCTCAGAGTATTACTAGAGATCAGGGTAATGCCATCCAGAGTAAGGATCTGGTTAGACACCATGTTTCTAAGATTTGTGGGGCCAAGTACAATAACTTCAGTTTTATCTGAGTTTAAAAGCAGGAAATTAGAGGTCATCCATGTCTTTATGTCTGTAAGACAATCCTGCAGTTTAGCTAATTGGTGTGTGTCCTCTGGCTTCATGGATAGATAAAGCTGGGTATCATCTGTGTAACAATGAAAATTTACGCAATGCCGTCTAATACTACTGCCTAAGGGAAACATGTATAAAGTGAATAAAATTGGTCCTAGCACAGAACCTTGTGGAACTCCATAATTAACCTTAGTCTGTGAAGAAGATTCCCCATTTACATGAACAAATTGTAATCTATTAGATAAATATGATTCAAAGCACCGCAGCGCAGTGCCTTTAATACCTATGGCATGCTCTAATTTCTGTAATAAAATTTTATGGTCAACAGTATCAAAAGCAGCAATGAGGTCTAACAGAACAAGCACAGAGATGAGTCCACTGTCTGAGGCCATAAGAAGATCATTTGTAACCTTCACTAATGCTGTTTCTGTACTATGATGAATTCTAAAACCTGACTGAAACTCTTCAAATAGACCATTCCTCTGCAGATGATCAGTTAGCTGTTTTACAACTACCCTTTCAAGAATTTTTGAGAGAAAAGGAAGGTTGGAGATTGGCCTATAATTAGCTAAGATAGCTGGGTCAAGTGATGGCTTTTTAAGTAATGGTTTAATTACTGCCACCTTAAAAGCCTGTGGTACATAGCCAACTAATAAAGATAGATTGATCATATTTAAGATCGAAGCATTAATTAATGGTAGGGCTTCCTTGAGCAGCCTGATAGGAATGGGGTCTAATAGACATGTTGATGGTTTGGAGGAAGTAACTAATGAAAATAACTCAGACAGAACAATCAGAGAGAAAGAGTCTAACCAAATACCGGCATCACTGAAAGCAGCCAAAGATAACGAACGTCTTTGGGATGGTTATGAGTAATTTTTTCTCTAATAGTTAAAATTTTATTAGCAAAGAAAGTCATGAAGTCATTACTAGTTAAAGTTAAAGGAATACTCGGCTCAATAGAGCTCTGACTCTTTGTCAGCCTGGCTACAGTGCTGAAAAGAAACCTGGGGTTGTTCTTATTTTCTTCAATTAGTGATGAGTAGTAATATGTTCTAGCTTTACGGAGGGCTTTTTTATAGAGCAACAGACTCTTTTTCCAGGCTAAGTGAAGATCTTCTAAATTAGTGAGACTCTATTTCCTCTCCAACTTACGGGTTATCTGCTTTAAGCTGCGAGTTTTTGAGTTATACCACGGAGTCAGGCACTTCTGATTTAAAGCTCTCTTTTTCAGAGGAGCTACAGCATCCAAAGTTGTCTTCAATGAGGATGTAAAACTATTGACAAGATACTCTATCTCACTTACAGAGTTTAGGTAGCTACTCTGCACTGTGTTGGTATATGGCATTAGAGAACATAAAGAAGGAATCATATCCTTAAACCTAGTTACAGCGCATTCAGAAAGACTTCTAGTGTAATGAAACTTATTCCCCACTGCTGGGTAGTCCATCAGAATAAATGTAAATGTTATTAAGAAATGATCAGACAGAAGGGAGTTTTCAGGGAATACTGTTAAGTCTTCAATTTCCATACCATAGTCAGAACAAGATCTAAGATATGATTAAAGTGGTGGGTGGACTCATTTACATTTTGAGCAAAGCCAATTGAGTCTAATAATAGATTAAATGCAGTGTTGAGGCTGTCATTCTCAGCATCTGTGTGGATGTTAAAATCGCCCACTATAATTATCTTATCTGAGCTAAGCACTAAGTCAGACAAAAGGTCTGAAAATTCACAATTATTATATCATTTACTAACAGGGACTTAGAAGAGAGAGACCTAATGTTTAATAGACCATGTTTAACTGTTTTAGTCTGTGGTGCAGTTGAAGGTGCTATATTATTTTTTATTTTTGAATTTTTATGCTTAAATAGATTTTTACTGGTTATTGGTGGTCTGGGAGCAGGCACCGTCTCTACGGGGATGGGGTAATGAGGGGATGGCAGGGGGAGAGAAGCTGCAGAGAGGTGTGTAAGACTACAACTCTGCTTCCTGGTCCCAACCCTGGATAGTCACGGTTTGGAGGATTTAAGAAAATTGGCCAGATTTCTAGAAATGAGAGCTGCTCCATCCAAAGTGGGATGGATGCCGTCTCTCCTAACAAGACAAGGTTTTCCCCAGAAGCTTTGCCAATTATCTATGAAGCCCACCTCATTTTTTGGACACACTCAGACAGCCAGCAATTCAAGGAGAACATGCGGCTAAACATGTCACTCCCGGTCCGATTGGGGAGGGGCCCAGAGAAAACTACAGAGTCCGACATTGTTTTTGCAAAGTTACACACCGATTCAATGTTAATTTTAGTGACCTCCGATTGGCGTAACCAGGTGTCATTACTGCCGACGTGAATTACAATCTTACCAAATTTACGCTTAGCCTTAGCCAGCAGTTTCAAATTTCCTTCAGTGTCGCCTGCTCTGGCCCGCGGAAGACAATTGACTATGGTTGCTGGTGTCGCTAACTTCACATTTCTCAAAACAGGGTCGCCAATAACCAGAGTTTGAACTACACAGGAGCACCTGGTCAATGAACTGAAGAGAGCTGGGACCACAGTCACAAAGATTACATTAGTAACACATGACGCTGTTTAAAATCCTGCAGGGCAACAAGGTCCCCCTGCTCAAGCCAGCACATGTCCGGGCCTGTTTGAAGTTCACCAGTGACCATCTGGATGATCCAGAGGAGGCATGGGAGAAGGTTGTGTGGTCAGATGAGACCAAAACAGAGCTTTTTGGAATCAACTCCACTTACCATATTTAGAGGATGAGAACAACCCCAAGAAATCATCCCAACCGTGAAGCATGGGGGTGGAAACATCATACTCAGGGGGTGATCTTCTGCAAAGGGGACAGGACGACTGCACCATATTGAAGATGGATGGGGTCATGTATTGTGAGATTTTGGCAAACAACCTCCTTCCCTCAGTAAGAGCATTGAAGACGGGTCATGGCTGGGTCTTCCAGCATGACAATGACCCCAAACACACAGCCAAGGCAACTAAGAAGGGGCTCAGTAAGAAGCATTTCAAGGTCCTGGAGTGGCCTGGCCAGTTTCCAGGCTTGAACTCAATAGAAAATCTTTGGAGGGAGCTGAAACTCCAAACCTGAAAGATTTGGAGAAGATCTGTAAGGATGAGTGGGCCAAAATCCCTGCTGCAGTGTGTGCAAACCTGGTGAAAAACTGCAGGAAACGTTTGACCTCTGTAATTGCAAACAAAGGCTACTGTACCAAATATTAACATTGATTTTCACGGGTGTTCAAATACTTATTTGCAGCAGTAGCATACAAATAAATTATTAAAAAAATCATACATTGTGATTTCTGGAATTTTTTATTTTTTTTTAGATTATGTCTCTCACAGTGGACATGCACCTAATAAATATATATATATATATATATATATATATATATATATATATATATATATACAGTAGTGTTCAGAATAATAGTAGGGCTATGTGACTAAAAAGATTAATCCAGGTCTTGAGTATATTTCTTATTGTTACATGGGAACAAGGTACCAGTAGATTCAGTAGAGTCTCACAAATCCAACAAGACCAAGCATTCATGATATGCACACTCTTAAGGCTATGAAATTGGGCTATTAGTAAAAAAAAGTAGAAAAGGGGGTGTTCATAATAATAGTAGCATCTGCTGTTGACGCTACAAACTCAAAACTACTATGTTCAAACTGCTTTTTTAGCCATCCTGTGAATCACTAAACTAGTATTTAGTTGTATAACCACAATTTTTCATGATTTCTTCACATCTGCGAGGCATTAATTTTGTTGGTTTGGAACCAAGATTTTGTTCATTTACTAGTGTGCTTAGGGTCATTGTCTTGTTGAAACACCCATTTCAAGGGCATGTCCTCTTCAGCATAAGGCAACATGACCTCTTCAAGTATTCTGACATATCCAAACTGATCCATGATACCTGGTATGCAATATATTGGCCCAACACCATAGTAGGAGAAACATGCCCATATCATGATGTTTGCACCACCATGCTTCACTGTCTTCACTGTGGCTTGAATTCAGTGTTTGGGGGTCATCTCACAAACTGTCTGCGGCCCTTGGACCCAAAAAGAACAATTTTACTCTCATTAGTGCACAAAATATTCCTCCATTTCTCTTTAGGCCAGTTGATGTGTTCTTTGGCAAATTGTAACCTCTTCTGCACATGTCTTTTATTTAACAGAAGGACTTTGCAGGGGATTCTTGTAAATAAATTAGCTTCACACAGGCATCTTCTAACTGTCACAACACTTACAGGTAACTCCAGACTGTCTTTGGTCATCCTGGAGCTGATCAATGGGTGAGCCTTTGCCATTCTGGTTATTGTTCTATCCATTTTGATGGTTGTTTTCCATTTTCTTCCACGCGTCTTTTTTTTTTTTTTTTTTTGTCCATTTTAAAGCATTGGAGATCATTGTAGATGAACAGCTTATAATTTTTTGCACCTGCGTATAAGTTTTCCCCTCTCCAATCATCTTTTTAATCAAACTACGCTGTTCTTCTGAACAGTGTCTTGAACGTCCCATTTTCCTCAGGCTTTGAAAGAGAAAAGCATGTTCAACAGGTGCTGGTTTCATCCTTACATAGGGGACACCTGATTCACACCTGTTTGTTCCACAAAATTGACAAACTCACTGACTGAATGCCACACTACTATTATTGTGAACACCCCCTTTTCTACTTTTATTTTTACTAATAGCCCAATTTCATAGCCGTAAGAGTGTGCATATCATGAATGCTTGGTCTTGTTGGATTTGTGAGAATCTACTGAATCTACTGGTACCTTGTTTCCCATGTAACAACAAGAAATATATTCAAAATCTGGGTTAATCTTTTTAGTCACATAGCACTACTATTATTCTGAACACTACTATATATATATATATATATATATATATATATATATATATATATATATATATATATATATATATATATATATATATATATATATATATATATATATATATATACGAGGGCTGTCCGTAAAGTAAAGGTCCTTTTTATTTTTTTCAAAAACTATATGGATTTCATTCATATGTTTTTACGTCAGACATGCTTGAACCCTCGTGCGCATGCGTGAGTTTTTCCACACCTGTCGGTGACGTCATTCGCCTGTGAGCACTCCTTGTGGGAGGAGTCGTCCAGCCCCTCGTCGGAATTCCTTTGTCTGAGAAGTTGCTGAGAGACTGGCGCTTTGTTTGATCAAAATTTTTTGTAAACCTGTGAGACACATCGAAGTGGACACGGTTTGAAAAATTAAGCTGGTTTTCAGTGAAAATTTTAACAGCTGATGAGAGATTTTGAGGTGATTCTGTCGCTTTAAGGACTTTTCACGGTGCGAGACGTCGCGCAGCGCTCTCAGGCAGCGTCATCAGCCTGTTCAAGCTGAAAACCTCCACATTTCAGGCTCTATTGATCCAGGACGTCGTGAGAGAACAGAGAAGTTTCAGAAGAAGTCGGTTTCACGATTTTATCCGGATATTCCACTGTTAAAGGAGATTTTTTTTAATGAAAGACGTGCGGACGGATCTGCGCGTCGGGACGCAGCCGACGCGGTGCGGCGGCACAGGAAAAACACCTCCGTGTTGATAACCATTTGTAAAATCCAGGCGGCTTTTGATGGCTTAGTGGAGTGAGTATATGAGAAATTGTTTAACAGGCAGGACATGTTCCAACTTGTCCTTAAGGCTTTCAACAGAGGTGTTTTTCCTGTGGCGGAGCGTCGCGGCGGCTGCGTCCCGACGCGCGGACCCGTCCGCACGTCTTTCATTAAAAAAATCTCCTTTAACAGTGGAATATCCGGATAAAATGCTGAAACCGACTTCTTCTGAAACTTCTCTGTTCTCTCACGACGTCCTGGATCAATAGATCCTGAAATGTGGAAGTTTTCAGCTTGAACAGGCTGACGACGCCGCCTGAGAGCGCTGCGCGACGTCTCGCACCGTGAAAAGTCCTTAAAGCGACAGAATCACCTCAAAATCTCTCATCAGCCGTTAAAATTTTCACTGAAAACCAGCTTAATTTTTCAAACCGTGTCCACTTCGATGTGTCTCACAGGTTTAGAAAAAATTTTGATCAAACAACGCGCCAGTCTCTCAGCAACTTCTCAGACAAAGGAATTCCGACGAGGGGCTGGACGACTCCTCCCACAAGGAGTGCTCACAGGCGAATGACGTCACCGACAGGCGTGGAAAAACTCACGCATGCGCACGAGGGTTCAAGCATGTCTGACGTAAAAACATATGAATGAAATCCATATAGTTTTTGAAAAAAATAAAAAGGACCGTAACTTTATTGACAGCCCTCGTATATATATATATATATATATATATATATATATATATATATATATATATATATATATATATATATATATATTGTTAGAAGGAAAGGTGACGTAACACAGTGGTAAACACACCACTGTCCCAACTTTTTTGAAACGTGTTGCAGGCATCCATTTCAAAATGAGCAAATATTTGCACAAAAACAGTAAAGTTTATCAGTTTGAACATTAAATATCTTGTCTTTGTGGTGTATTCAATTGAATATAGGTTGGAGAGGATTTGAAAATCATTGCATTCTGTTTTTATTTACATTTTACACAACGTCCCAACTTCATTGGAATTGGAGTTGTATATTTCCAATATATAACCTGAGATTCTGTTCAACGTTCAAGGTCCAAGTACTGTATTACTGTATTTTCCAGAGTATAACTGCACTGGAATATAAGTCACAGCTTTTTTCCTGTATTATCAGCTCTTAAAATTGGGATTTTTATGTATTTTTGTAGTGTTTTTTATTGACATTCATTATTTATTGTGGTGAGTGGATTTGAAAGCCTTCCATCATGAAGAATATGTTGCCTTTACAAAATAAACAAAAAGTCACATTCCTTTCAGGGGTAACACAGGACTCACAAGATAACAAAAGAAGCTTCCTGAAGATTAATCAAAGCCACTGGATGTCATGTTGAGCTGGGTAATGTTTTTCCAATTGGATGATTGTCTAAACAAGCTTTCAGAGGCTCAACCCCAGTGGCCACAGTTAAAACTGAAACATGCTCAATGTTAAAGTTGTTTGAGGTCTTGCTGAAGTGACTTTGTGTTTCATCTTAATAGGTACAAATAGTTTTTGTCAAGATATCACATAAACACTCTAATCCAATTACATTTGTTCCGCAAATCTGATTGGTTAATCATGGGAGATTTCCGACCACAAAATATCACATTGACGGTGGCAAAATATTCGACCATTTCACATTTGATGTAGCACTCTGCGTCCTGACCGCTTTGCTATGCAGATGTCAATAATGGCGCTGTCAGCGGAGAGCGAGAAAAACTGGTGGAGCAACGACAAGTTTAATCTATCATACAAAAGTATTGATGTGGATTCTGATATGGAAGTAGTTGACGAGAAGGAGAAATCTGTGGGTCTGCTCACAGAATGTCCAGTTTGGCATGAAGATGCTGCTGCTACGGTAAGCTTTGCTGACCGAGTTACTTACAGAAAATTAAACCGTGCAAACGATAGAATTGGATTAGAATGGGAATAACCCCCTTATGTCTGATGATTGTTTGAAGATTGTTCAAATTCCTTTTGCAACCGTAAAATCCAGCATTAACATCCGCAAATCATCAGACACAACAGGGTTATTCCCTGACTGACCACAATGGAGGTTACCTGTTCAAAATTACTTATCTAATCAACTGACTGTAAATGTTTTAAATATAGCATGCTAATACTGTTTATGTGGCTGTATGTAGTGTTTACTGTAGGTCAGGTGAGATCTGGCAGCTTGTGCTGATGCTGCACTTCACCACATCCACCACATTGTGTAACTGCCCCAAGTCCTGGTAGCAAGCACCCTGGCTGACAGCTGATCCATCCATGTCTTATAAGTAATGTAATATCTACAACAGCCAGGAGTAAAGTGGGCGCCCCCCTGTCCCTTTCCAGTTGCTGGGGTCTTCAAGACTGAGGCAAACACATGCTCGATCATTCCTGGGGAAGCACGCCACATGTTCAAAATATTGTTCTGGTGTTCCCTCACTATACAAATGATACCCCTCATCTGAGTCTCCCTAAAAAACCGTTCATCATTCAAAGTACTACCCAAAAATTCTCTGACGACATCTAGTACCAAAGACATACACGCTCTGCCTTGACTCTCACAACCACACAATAAGACAGGATCACCATGACCCTAAAGACGGGTCCTTCACATACCTGCATAGGTACTGGCTTTGCCAAACACCTTTGTCCAGGGACCTCATGACTCCATAAGCTCTTCCCAGGCATCTCTTAACCTCAAAGGCAGAAGACCCAGGGACATGATTATTAATGCTGAGATAAGTCTCAACAATTTCCATCAAAATGCCATCAAAAAGGAACATTGATAGCACTAATATTGTTTTGGAGAAAATACTGATATTAACTACCAACACAGAACAATGGACATTGATAAATGTATTCTGTAGTCACACGCCATTCCAGCAGGGGCCGGTAAAAGATCTTTATATTAAAAGTGAAGTGCATCTGTGTACATGTATACATGTGTGTATGATTTTATTTAGTAAGTTCAATGTAAGTACATAATATAATTGTAAATATGTTAAAAATACATGGATAACACAAAAGTGAAAATATTTATTTCCATTGTGGTCCATTTAAAAATCAAATGACAAAATAGAAGTAATAATAAAATAAAATAACAATAATGATAGCAATAATAATAATAATGATGATAATAATGTGTACATGATTATAATAACCTAAACAATTTACATATACATTAAGAGACTAAATTAACATAAAAAGTACGTAATTAACAGGAAATAAAAGGGTTGAGTTCTTCCTCTAAAAACTCTTGTGGTCTAGGGTTCTAAAAAACATTCTGTACTCACACATCATTCCAACTCATTATAGAAACTTTGCATAATTTATTATCACCCTTGAAAAATGTGGTATAAATTCTGGTAAAAATAAATCAACAAACAAATCACATTGGGCCTCATGTATCAACGTTGCGTACGGCGATATTTGAGCGTATATTGGGTGTACGCCAAAACGGCTGTGCTACTTGGCATTTATCAGTGTGGTCGTTGGCGTACGCTGCGCTGAAAATATACACCAGGTCGAGAGGTGGTGTAAATTATACGCCAAAATGAACCAGCGCTGGAATCCACATAAAAATGAAAATGATCAACATGATAAACAGTGCCATTATACAAATCAATGCATATGTTACATAAATAACACTACATAATAATCAATACAAATCCCGCTTTTGCGGGATTGCTGGTCTATCGAGCACGATCCGTGGCCACAGCGCTGACTGCAAAGAAAGCGCTGCTCACCTTTTTCTCCAGAGTTCGAGCCTTGAGCCAGAGCAGCGCTGAGCTTAACTTTATGTGGTGTGATCGTTTTAGACAATGAAATTGATAATTACAACTGTAGTGTTGTCATTCCCTTCGCCCGTGCTGGAATCAGGTTTTGTCTTCTCCATTCGTTTGTTACAATAAAATAAAGAAATACACTTTAAAAATAAAGAAATCTGAAAAATTAGGAGTGTCTTATTAATTGAGCGAGCAAATATCCACATGTCAAGAATTATTGACATGTGAAAAGAGAATACAGTGGTCCCTCACTATAACGCGGTTCACCTTTCGCGGCCTCGCAGTTTCGCAGAATTTTTAGTCCAATTTTGCATGCCTTTTTTTTACAGTGTTCTGTGTTCTGCGTGTCTGTTTATAAGAATCTTGTTGCTCAGAAGAAAAAAAGAGCACCAACAACTACTCATAACTGTGTTTGTCACTCGGAAACAGACACCTACAGCCAGGTGTGAGTGGAAAAAGGCGCGGCGCCAGGACGCAGAGGCGCGATCTGTGAAATACTGGTCAGTCACTATTAATAATTTCTTATGTGTCCAACCTCGTGCGTTTGTTAGTTCTAAAAGCCATCATAATTATTTATAGGAAAACGTTCTATTTTTATTTCTCAAACAAATGTTTGAGCCTGAAAACAGGTTGGTCTTATTTTTCTACTAAGGTTTGAACTTTAAGAGTGTTTACACACGAGAGAAAAGTGAGAAAATGTTCATGCCTGATTGAGAAAGTGTATAAAGTGTGTAGTGAGGGATTTTACAGCTTTGAAACGTCTATAATAATTGTAAAAAATAACAATGACTACGTCGCGGTTTACGGGCTATTTTTAGAACGTAACTCCCGTGATAAATGAGGGACCACTGTAACACCTTTTTGATTATACTACAAAACAACTGATGCAACGGCCGCTTTTTACGCTCTATTGGCACGCGTCGTGATTGGTGAAGTTCTTTTTCTTTGCTGTCTTCCTGGCTTACATGTCGTAAAATGAGGGTGTGTCTGAAGTGGAGTCTGAATATTTATGGGCGTGTTTATTATAATTACGATTGTTTTCACCCGCCGCATTTATCAAGGTCGCGTCAGGCGTATGCCGGAAATGGGCAGGTGCGCACTGCTTGATACATGTCACGGCAACTTTGGTGTACTTCAAATTTACATCGTAAAGTTATGCCACAAGTGCGCAACTTTGATACATGAGGCCCATTGAGTAGGTTCCTCCCACTCAGCCTGATTAATGCATAGTTTTCTAATTTGTATTTAATGTGTGTATTTTTTTCATGAAGCAGGTTGCATTTTCGGTGCTATCTCTATATCTGTCTGACATATCTTGCTCACAATAAAACAAAAAAAATAAATAAATAAACCGACAGACTGACATGAAAGGTTATCATTGAAATGTTGTGGAAGGGCATGCTGTTGGTCAAGAAAGTGCCTCCCTGTGTCCTGGAGACACCTGTTGTCTTTACCTGTCTCCTGGAGACAGTTGCTGTGCTTCCCTGTGTTCTGGATATAGCTGCTGTATTTCCCTGCCTCCTAGAGATGGTCGACTGTCTTTACCTGTCTCCTGGAGACAGTTGCTGTGTTTTACCTGGCGACGGTTGTTGTGTTTACCTGTCTGCTGGAGACAGACACAGTGTGAAAATGCTCATTCTCAGTCATCATACATCTTTAGAAAACAGTTTCTTACCAACCTTTCATCATTTTCACACCATATTTGGCCATCTTACTGATCTGTTACTCGGGACACTTGACAAAAGTTTGATACATTTTTAGCCATTTTTGACAATTAAAAGCCAACTAACATGTAGTCCACTGAAGAACCATTTTATTATTGTGTTTAACGTAAGAACATATTGCTTTTTAAATTACATAAGTTAATTATATGCAACTTACACAAGTTACATAAGTTCCGTAAGATATGTTATGTTTACATATACCACTGATGCCCTCAGATGATGACTGTCCCCTCAATAAATTTCAGAGACAGATAATTAAATTTGATGATTTGAATTCAGTTTTTTTTTCCGTAGAAACCCTGGTTATAAATGTGAAGGATGAGACCAGAAATATTGTTTATAGAGAAGCTTTAACAAGTATTTTTTACAAGTATAGCTTTAACAAGTATTTAACAAGTAAGACATTCCAGCTAATAAATCCTTTGCCATAAAAGTTGGTTGATTAGTTCTTTTACATTATCACTTTATATTTACCATCCCGTAGGAATGGGTATCAATGTACTCAATATTAAACAAAAAAAAGCACCATTCAGGTTGTCAAACAAACATCAGGTACATCTATGGGCAAAAAGTGATTCAGCGTGTTATTCTACACCAGATGGTCATCATATAATTAATGACATTATTTACGGCTAATTTAACGGTAGCTCATCTAGCTATAGTTAGCTTATTTTCGTGATTTACATTTTTATTTTACATGGTGTAGATTTTTAATGATTCTTCAGTTTATGGGTTCATTAATAGATATCTACATATAGTATTTAAGTTTAGGGTTTCCATTAGATAGCACATAGAATATGTATTTTTGTCTTCCTATAGTAAGCTAGCAGAGTGAACTTTAGATAGATACCTAAAACATATTACATCATAGCTTCTGTTTCTATAATAAAATAACCATATTTATAGCTTAGCCTACTATCTATAATTTAATTTTACTACTAGTCTACAGACTAGGTATAGATAGATAGATAGATAGATAGATAGATAGATAGATAGATAGATAGATAGATAGATAGATAGATAGATAGATAGATAGATAGATAGATAGATAGATAGATAGATAGATAGATAGATAGATAGATAGATAGATAGCTTTATTTATCATTGTCATGACAACAACGAGATTTGCACACTCACATACCACAGACAAACCTCAATTAATCCACAATTATTACTTGTTCACCGTAATAATGGCACACATCAGAAATTAAGACAAGACATATACATGTGACATTGTTATGTGCACTAAAACTTGAACAGTCTGTTTTCCCAATTGAGGCGATGTGGTGTGTTACAGCCGCTGCAACCTTGAGTCGCGGCGCCAGTCAGCCAGCTTGGGAAAGTGACGTTGACGGCGCCAGAGAGGGGAGGTGTTGATCAGGGAGGGGAGTGGAACCATGCTTCAGAAGTCTGTCCGTTACCATGGATATTGTCTATGTGAGTTGAGATATGAAGAGCCGAATATCTCACCAAGGCCACATTCCTCAGGAGAAAAAAACATTGGGCAATTTGACCTTGATTATGACTCACAGCAGTGAAAAACACTTTTTGAAGGTTCACTCAAAACAAAAACCAATTGTGAATTAGGAATATTCCCAATTATGAATTAAGAATATTTGCCGGCCTCTGAAACCTTCAGCTTCAACTGCAAGGCACGCATCAGCTCCAGGGTGTCATCCACTTTGCATCTGAGTTCATCGCAGTCTGAGAATGCACTGCCTTGCCAACCTCGTTAATCATGACGGCCAAGCGAGGGCCTGTGGTTCTTGATGCCGCCGTCTTGCCAATTTTCCAGTAGATCAGGGCCGCACATAATCCAAAAAGTGCCAACCCTGCTGCCATGAGACCAAAGATGAATAAATCCTTGATGTCCTCCACGGAGAAAGGCACCAAGCATGCAACACGCCAAGACCCCCAGGAGTTGAGGACATAGCCCGCAGGATACGTTCCATCTGGGCAGGTAGGATCCCCCGGTCCTAACCTTGTTGTAGAAAAAAATGGTGTCAATAACATTCAGAGACCAGTTGATCAATTCCATGGTTAATCCAATAGCAGTCCAATAGATCCAGAATCCAATATAGTTTTGAGGAATTCACCGTCTGGTGAGTAGGGACTTGAAGGTTAAAGGCAGAGGCAGAGAGATAAGGGAGAGTGGAGGAGATGCGACCGCCCTCGTCGGAGTCCCAAGCTGTTAACGTGTACTACTACTATCTTCTTCTGTATTAATATTTAGCTTTTATAAGCTAACTCTATTACGTAGTAACTATATTTCTTGTATATGTTGTTTATTACCCTTATTGTGTAAATATCACTTATACAACCCCTGGCAAAAATTATGGAATCACTTTTTTAGACCAAGCAGAGGAAAAAAATATGGACTCACTCAATTCTGAGGAATAAATTATGGAATCACCCTGTAAATTTCCATCCCCAAAACTAACACCTGCATCAAATCACATCTGCTCGTTGACATTAACCCTATGTCATGAAATTGACCCTATGTGTCTTTTTGCAAGGAATGTTTTCACAGTTTTTGCTCTATGGCAAGATGCATTATCATCTTGAAAAATGATTTCATCATCCTTAAACATCAGAAAAGTGTCCAAAATATCAACGTAAACTTGTGCATTTATTGATGATGTAATGACAGCCATCTCCCCAGTGCCTTTACATGACATGCAGCCCCATATCATCAATGACTGTGGAAATTTACATGTTGTCTTCAGGCAGTCATCTTTATAAATCTCATTGGAACGGCACCAAACAAAAGTTCCAGCATCATCACCTTGCCCAATGCCGATTCGAGATTCATCACTGAATATGACTTTCATCCAGTCATCCACAGTCCACGATTGCTTTTCTTTAGCCCATTGTAACCTTGTTTTTTTCTGTTTAGGTGTTAATGATGGCTTTCGTTTAGCTTTTCTGTATGTAAATCCCATTTCCTTTAGGCGGTTTCTTACAGTTCGGTCACAGACGTTGACTCCAGTTTCCTCCCATTCGTTCCTCATTTGTTTTGTTGTGCATTTTCGATTTTTGAGACATATTGCTTTAAGTTTTCTGTCTTGACGCTTTGATGTCTTCCTTGGTCTACCAGTATGTTTGCCTTTAACAACCTTCCCATGTTGTTTGTATTTGGTCCAGAGTTTAAACACAGCTGACTGTGAACAACCAACATCTTTTGCAACATTGCGTGATGATTTACCCTCTTTTAAGAGTTTGATAATCCTCTCCTTTGTTTCAACTGACATCTCTCATGTTGGAGCCATGATTCATGTCAGTCCACTTGGTGCAACAGCTCTCCAAGGTGTGATCACTCCTTTTTAGATGCAGACTAACAAGCAGATGTGATTTGATGCAGGTGTTAGTTTTGGGGATGAAAATTTACAGGGTGATTCCATAATTTATTCCTCAGAATTGAGTGAGTCCATATTTTTTCCTCTGCTTGGTCTAAAAAAGTAACCGTTACTGACTGCCACAATCTTTTTTTCTTGATTTCTTATAGTGTTTCTTAAAGCCAGAAAGTTGCCATTTGAAATGACTTTAGTTTTGTGTCATGTCTGTGATCTGCTTTTTTTTTACAAAATTAAACAACTGAATGAACATCCTCTGAGGCCGGTGATTCCATAATTTTTGCCAGGGGTTGTATACATGATGTCCATTTTCTTGAACCGCTTGGGTGGGTAGGGAGAGTCCCCATGGGATAAAAAAGCTTTTCAACCTACCATCCCTGGTTCTCAAGACCAGGCACCTTAGTGGCTCTACTCTACTCTATTCTACTCTTCTATTCTGCTCTTCCTTTTTTAGATATTTAGATATACCTTAGTACACACTAGTAGAGTTCTACCTTAGTATTGGAATGTATTATAGAAGACATACCTTACTGAATTTTCATATAATATTTGAGTCAGATTATCCACTCCTACTGCAGTTTGGAGATTGAAGTTGGGCCACTATAATGATGGGAAGAATGGTTGTGAAACGACCCTGCCTTTGTGTATACAGCCTGTAGCCTTAGTTCATAGTGATGCCGTATCTGTGTGTTTTTGGTATTTATATGAATCTCCAAGTGGTTTTACATACATGATTGCATATATGTACACGATATAGGGAGGATCATCAACTCCATTTGCCGTTTGCGAATTCACTGTCCCGTCTGGAGCCAATTAGATAACCTGAAAGCAGTGCAGACACAATGTTTGGATAAAATGAAGTTCTGTCCTTTTAGTGTCAATGATGACATTCCCAAAGAATGTTCCCACACACAGACACTAACACACAAAGGCGCATGATTACAAATCCCATAAAGAGTCTGGTAAGTCACACAAAATCATTCTGTCACGCATCAGACCTCTTTGTCCTGATCCACCCATCCAAACAACACACACATACACAAGCGCTGGTTATTGGCGTGAAGGTACTGGTGATGTTATTTGAGTTCTGTTCTGTCTGCCACACGCAATGACTGTGTTCCAAATCAAGTAATCTATCAAACATGTGTCCTTTGCACAAAGCACAGCAGACAAGGCAACACTTGCACCACAGTCCATGGAGGATATCATGTATTTTGTCAGGCAGCTTTTTAACCATGTCTCGCAAACTTGACAAGACAGAAACATCTGTAAGCCATTGGGCACTGTGGAAAACCACCACCATCAACAGAACTGCAAGGTGAAGCTGCTCCATAAATCACAAACTGTGTAGACAGGGTTGTACAACTTCACATTTTTTTTTTAATTCGACAGGTATATCATGATAGCTGAGTTGAGATCGACTGACAGCTGATGAGGTCATTAATAAAACCAAGTGAGGAGGGAACACTTTACAGTAATAATAAAAAGTGCAACAGTTCATACATATTTTACTGAAACAAGATGAAACAGGCAAACTGTGTTTGTCACAAGTCCCATTTAGGTGCAAAAGAATAAAAGTTCAAAATTCATTATGTCGTGTGTGTAACCAAGTGTATACTTTGCTCCAAACTCAACTCATTAACAAGGCAGAAAACATACAAGTATGCATACATTTTGTTAATTTTGAGACTTAATAAAATGACCCACCTATGATCCTTGATTGGAGTAAGCAGCTGTAAAAAATGACTGAATACATGCTATTATTATATGGCTGCGATGCTATGCGCACTCTGATTGGCTGGTTACCAGTCAGATATTTTCCCATATGGGACCGGTTTCCATGACAATCAGTCCAAAACGCGTATTTTCTTTACAAACCAGAAGCTAAAAACGTGATTAAAAAAAGCAAGTCGGACATGAAAGTACTCCATAAATATCTAAACAGCATCTGAAAGAAAAAACAAAAAAAAACACACAGATTGAAATCTTTTTACCAGCTAACAACCGGACCATCTGTTAGCAAGTTTTTCATGGAGGCGAAGGTTACAAATCAAACTATGAGCCGTCAGCGGCTTTCATATTTGGCCAATATTGTAACTTTGCATGTTTATATATATATATATATCGGACCTTTTTATTTTTTGCAAAAAACATATGGATTTGAATCACGTGTGATTGCATCAGCCAAGCTTGAACCTTCGTGCACGTGTGTTTTTTCACACCTGTCGGTTGCGTCATTCGCCTGTGAGCAGGCTTTTGTGAGCAGTGGTCCACCACTCTCATCGGATTTTTATTGCGAATAAATGACTGAACGATTTGGAGCTTTGCTGCATCAAATTTTTCCAGAAACTGTGAGAGACCTCCAGCTGGACACCATTCGGAAAATTTAGATTGCTTTCAGTGACAATTTTATGGGGATTACACAGATTAAGGAGTGCTCCAGCCGGTTTAAAGACCGCCCACAGCGTCTGAGAGCGCGGTGCGCTCTGAGCGCCGATCGACAAGCTCAAACCCCGCTCAAACAACCAGATCATTTCTAACGTGAAGGCTTTGTTGATCCGGGACGTCATCTAACTTTCACAAAAAAGGCAGAAGGCATGGACATCAGCACTTTTTCGGCACATTCTACTGTTTTTCATGGAAAGAGAAGTGGAGGATTGCGCCACCATGCCGCTCATGGCGCGGGACAAAACCACCTCCGTGTTGGTCTCACAGGACGGCTTTCAGGTGGCTTTCAGACGGCTTCTGGTTGCTTTTCAGTTGTGTGAGTATCCGAGAAATTGTGCATGAGCTGGACATGCCCCAACCTGTCCTGTGAAGCTTCATCACGGCGGTGCTTTGCGCCATGCGGCTCCGCTGCGACGCTCGGAGTTCCTCCACACGTCTGTCTCAATGTGCCGAAAAAGTGCTGATGTCCACGTCTTCCGCAATTCCTGTGCTAGTCAGACGACATACCGGATCAAGACAGCGTCCAGTTTAGAAATGAACAGCACATTCCACTGTTACAGGAGTTTTTGTCATGGAAAGAAAAGCGGAGGAGTTCCGCACGTCATGGCGGAGCAGCATGGCGCAAAGCAACGCCGTGATGAGCCTCACAGGACATGTTGGGGCATGTCCAGCTCATGCACAATTTCTCAGATACTCACACGACTGAAAAGCAACCGGATGCCGTCTGAGCCACCTGAAAGCCATCCTGTGAGACCAACACGGAGGTGGTTTTGTCCCGCGCCATGAGTGGCATGGTGGCGCAATCCTCCACTTCTCTTTCCATGCGCAATCCTCCTGTAACAGTAGAATGTGCCGAAAAAGTGCTGATGTCCACGCCTTCTGCCTTTTTTGTGAAAGTTTGATGACGTCCCGTATCAACAAAGCCTTCACGTTGGAAATGATCTGGCTGTTTGAGTGGGGATTGAGTCTGTCAATCGGCGCTCGGAGCGCTCCGCGCTCTCAGATGCTGTGGGCGGTTTTTAAACCAGCTGGAGCACTCCTTAATCTGTGTAATCCCCATAAACCCGTCGCTGAAAGCCATCTAAATTTTCCAAATGGTGTCCACCTGGAGGTCTCTCACAGTTTCTGGAAAAATTTGATGCAGCAAAGCTCCAAATCGTTCAGACATTTATTCGCAATAAAAATCCGATGAGAAGGGTGGACCACTGCTCACTCAAAGCCTGCTCACAGGCGAATGACGCAACCGACAGGCGTGAAAAAACTCACGCATGCGCATGAAGGTTCAAGCTTGGTTGATGCAATCACACGTGATTCAAATCCATATGGTTTTTGCAAAAAATAAAAAGGTACGATACTTTTTGGACAGACCTCATATATATATATATATATATATACACTCAACAAAAATATAAATGCAACACTTTTGGTTTTGCTCCCATTTTGTATGAGAGGAAATCAAAGATCTAAAACTTTTGCCACATACACAATATCACCATTTCCCTCAAATATTGTTCACAAACCAGTCTAAATCTGTGATAGTGAGCACTTCTCCTTTGCTGAGATAATCCATCCCACCTCACAGGTGTGCCATATCAAGATGCTGATTAGACACCATGATTAGTGCACAGGTGTGCCTTAGACTGCCCACAATAAAAGGCCACTCTGAAAGGTGCAGTTTTATCACACAGCACAATGTCACAGATGTTGCAAGATTTGAGGGAGCGTGCAATTGGCATGCTGTTGCTCGTGTATTGAATGTTCATTTCTCTACCATAAGCTGTCTCCAAAGGCATTTCAGAGAATTTGGCAGTACATCCAACCAGCCTCACAACCGCAGACCACGTGTAACCACACCAGCCCAGGACCTCCACATCCAGCATGTTCACCTCCAAGATCGTCTGAGACCAGCCACTCGGACAGCTGCTGAAACAATCGGTTTGCATAACCAAAGAATTTCTGCAGAAACCGTCTCAGGGAAGCTCATCTGCATGCTCGTCATCCTCATCGGGGTCTCGACCTGACTCCAGTTTGTCGTCGTAACTGACTTGAATGGGCAAATGCTCACATTCGCTGGCGTTTGACACGTTGGAGAGGTGTTCTCTTCACGGATGAATCCCGGTTCACACTGTTCAGGGCAGATAGCAGACAGCATGTGTGGTGTCGTGTGGCTGAGCGGTTTTCTGATGTCAATGTTGTGGATCGAGTGGCCCATGGTGGCGGTGGGGTTATGGTATGGGTAGGTGTCTGTTATGGACGAAGAACACAGGTGCATTTTATTGATGGCATTTTGAATGCACAGAGATACCGTGACGAGATCCTGAGGCCCATTGTTGTGCCATACATCCAAGAACATCACCTCATGTGGCAGCAGGATAATGCACGGCCCCATGTTGCAAGGATCTGTACACAATTCTTGGAAGCTGAAAATGTCCCAGTTCTTGCATGGCCGGCATACTCACCGGACATGTCACCCATTGAGCATGTTTGGGATACTCTGGACTGGCGTATACAACAGCGTGTACCAGTTCCTGCCAATATCCAGCAACTTCGCACAGCCATTGAAGAGGAGTGGACCAACATTCCTCAGGCCACATTTGACAACCTGATCAACTCTATGCGAAGGAGATGTGTTGCACTGCATGAGGCAAATGGTGGTCACACCAGATACTGACTGGTATCCCCCCCAGTAAAACAAAACTGCACCTTTCAGAGTGGCCTTTTATTGTTGGCAGTCTAAGGCACACCTGTGCACTAATCATGGTGTCTACCCTGTGAGGTGGAATGGATTATCTCAGCAAAGGAGAAGTGCTCACTATCACAGATTTAGACTGGTTTGTGAACAATATTTGAGGGAAATGGTGATATTGTGTATGTGGAAAAACTTTTAGATCTTTGAGTTCATCTCATACAAAATGGGGGCAAAACCAAAAGTGTTGCGTTTATATTTTTGTTGAGTATATATATATATATATATATATATATATATATATATATATATATATATATATATATATATATATATATATATATATATTAGACTGGTTAATTTATCTTCTTATTTAAAAAAAATTGGCATTATATTTGTTCAACTGAAATGAAAATTGAACAAATTGAAAATCAAATTCCATGCCATACAATTATCCTAATAATAACATAACTAGTCGTGGGGCAGTACCCCATGGCAAAAGAAATGAGATACTTTAGTGACCAGCCAAAACAAACATTTTGCACCAAAATGTGATGATTTGGGAGTAAGAATGTGTTCCTTGAAACCAGCTGTTGGACACTTGACCCTGGTTTGTCCTGGTCATGGATGAGATGCTGGGGCACAGACCTATATGTATGTGCATGTGTGTATAGCCTCTGTGTGTGTGTGTGTGTGTGTGTGTGTGTGTGTGTGTGTGTGTGTGTGTGTGTGTGTTGTGTGTGTGTGTGTGTGTGTGTGTGTGTGTGTGTGTGTGTGTGTGTGTGTGTGTGTGTGTGTGTGTGTGTTATATTTAAATTTCACAAGTGATATTTAATAAACTTAAACATTATGGCTTTTCATGTAAAATCTGACAATGTGCAAACATCAATAATAATTATCACAGTGGATGACATCCTCCAATATTAATTGCTGCAAATACGTTATACTATCACTGTGATGAAATTGAAATGGATTTAAAAAGATTACATGAATGGGTATATTTGTCTTGAGCCTCCAGAGAATGGCCAATGCAGTGCCACCTGGTGAGAGCGACCGGGGCATGAGCCACCTCACTAAACCCATTAATATAATTGAGTGTTCCCACTGTGGCGAGGATGTTTCTGATGTCTTTGCACGACTTGCAGACTATCACAGCGTGGTGAAATGTGACCAGTGTGGTAACAAAGTCAGAGGTGAAATCAGGCTACTCTAGTGGATAGAGAATGTTCATCAATCACATCCTCTTGCTATTCCAGGGATCGTAATAGAACAGTGTCCTGTGGAATAGGGGTGTTACAAGTGAATCCTCACTCGAACTACAGCTTTCAATAGATTTTCTTGATCATTAAAATTCTTTCCTTGGGCTGTTTATTTTTTAATCATAGCAAGCAATTATAGCACCCTTGAAACATAAATACTCTACAACTGACAAATTACAAAAGGAAAGTGATTGCCTTGTATAATCGGTATATGTATCAACATTTATTTTGTTGTATGAAATGGACGAAAACATAACATGAACTTACATGAAAGTCAGATCATCCATCTTATTGTATTGTAATCCCATGAAAAACTAGATGTTTGCAAAAGCACCAAGGCTATGTTAGGTCTAGGTTTTAAACACAGCTGATGATACATAAATTCCATTATAAATATGACTCATCATAGTGTGTAGTGTAAAATATACAGTTAACAAGTAAGTAAGTCCCTTCGGCTACTTCCTTGTTTGCACTCAGGGGCGCCACAGCAGGTCCGAGGTGGATCTGCACAATTTTTATGCTTATGCCATTCCTGACACAACTCCACATTACATGGAGAAATGTGGCAGGGGTGGGGTTTGAACTGGGAACCTTCTTTACTGAAATCAAGTGCATTATCCACTTGGCCACCCTGCTTAGTGTAATACATACAGACGAAACTAAAAATTGTGCCACTTAACCTCATAACAGTGTGTGAGGAATATGTTACTCCTAAATTATGACCATAAATGCAGCCCAGCCTATTATAACTATAAAAATCTAAATGGTGATCAGGTCAAAACCCTATCAGGGCATTTCCACCCCCAACCCCTGGTCGTTTCCCGATTATCTCCTCCCCACCCCTGTGCATGTTTTCTTTTGTATTACATTGTATTTACCTTTCAAACTGTACATATAAATATATGAAAATATAAACAAAACATTTTCCTGTTTTATTGGGATAGTAGAGAAGCTTGAATCTTCGACTGGACTGGGTTGCTTGACGCAAGGACGTTTCGCTTCAAATCGCAGAAGCTTCCTCAGCTAAAATTCTTGCTCTGGTGGTCTGACTTCTGTCTTGACTCTTGTAGAGAAGAATAATCAAGAAGTCACAAAAGCTGGAGTTTTAAACCTAACCAGACCCCTCCTACCGAGAGGCAGACTGCTATAGGCTGGTGACTAAACAATAGCTCTAATTAGCACCCTCTTAATGACAGGGCAGCTGTCCCTCTCCTGATGGCTCCCTTGATGACTCTGCTGATGACGTGAATGACTCATTACCATGAACAAAAGACTGAAACTGCTTTGACCTGAGTACCCCATTGTAAACAGGGGATAAAGCGTGTCTCAGACCCCCTCCCCGGTTAAGGCTGGGTTTCAAATGTTTCACAAAGAATGCCTCCTTGACCCCTCTCTCAAACCATTTCTTCTCTCTGGCTAATATTTTAACTTCCTTGTCCTCAAATGTGTGGTTAGTGTTAGTATAGCCTTTTGTGTAAAGGTTGCTTAGTCTCCTGTCTATCTGGTCTCTTTGTTCTCTGGGACGTCTGCACTTTGTCCAGGAACCATCATGGCTACCCACATACTGAGAGGGCTTTCCGGACAAGTTGTTGTTCTTTAGCCCTTCCCTCTGCAGTTGTGGGCACCTGTAGGGCTCTGTGTTGAAAGGTTGCTTAGTCTCACCTATGTAGTGTTCGTTACAGTTTTCCTGACATCTGATAGAATACACTACATTGCTCTGTTTGTAACTAGGGATCCTGTCCTTAGGGTGAACTAATTTCTGTCTCAAGGTGTTAACCGGTTTAAAGTAAACTGGGATTTTGTGCTGTCTGAAGATCCTCTGTAGTTTTTCCCCTATTCCTGCTAAATAAGGGAGAGACACTCCTCTTCTTCTTGTCTCCGTCTCTTGTCTCTTGTCTATCTGGTCTCTTTGTTCTCTAGGACTTCTGCACTTTGTCCAGGGACCATCGTGGGTACCCACATACTGTGAGGGCTTTCCGGACAAGTTGTTGTTTTTTATTTGTAATAACTAAATATTTACAAAACAAGCATGAAAAATTAACATTACTACCTAATAATTAGGCAGGGGTGGTGGCCAAGCGGTTAGTGCGCTTGGTTTCAGTGCGGAAGGTTCCCGGTTCAAACCTCACCCCTGCCACATTTCTCCATGTAATGTGGAGTTGCGTCAGGAAGGGGATCCAGCGTAAAACTTGTGGGAGCAGCTGAAGAATCTTACTTTTTTACTACCTGATAATTTGGCATGTAAAGTGTAGTTATATCAATGAGTCTTTTCAATTATGCAAAATATATATATTTTTTACAACATTGTTTATAGCTGCAATTTTTGGGCAACACCAGAGAGGAAGTCCAAGCGACCTTGCTCTTGGTAGTTGGCCACAGTGTTCTGAATTCTGCCAGTCATGTCCCGGTACATTTGGTGTTGTGGTGCGACAGGCTCGTCGACTCCTAACTGCTGGATGATGACTCTGTTCATTGGTTGGTCTTCCTTTAATTTATCCAAGAACACCCAGATGTTCGGGTGGTGACAGCTGAGACCAGCAGCCATGCAGTGGTGCCAGCCTTGTACACTGTTCTTTGTGCATGGCAGCCTGTCCTGTATTCTGGCAGATAAATTCCAGATAGCAACCTCGAAAACTGGACCCCTGCAGTTTCTCCTACCTGGGCAACCAGTGAAGGTGTCCTCAAATAAGTTGACCACAAGCTGGAGGTCCTCAGCCAGTTCCACCTTAACCAGCTCAAATGAAGCAACCACATCTTCTGGTAACAGAAATGCCAGAGCAGGCAGCATCCTGGTTGCAAGGGAGACCTCAGCATCAGCACAATATCTCTTGTAGAGCCCTTCCACCTGCCCCCAATGATACACACCCACTGGATTGGACCAAGGGGTAAAGGCACCCTTGCTGCTGTGCTTCTGGGAAGGCAGTGCAGACTGCTTTGAGGGCTGCCTGCTCCAAATCCATCAAGATGGGAACTAGATTTAAGTTGCCCTATGCCTAATTCAGTGCTGTGAATATTAAAATTATAAGTTCTTCCTAGCTGTTAATCAAAGTGTGTATTGTATATATATATATATATATATATATATATATATATATATATATATATATATATATATATATATATATTTCAGGGCATGATACAGGGTGTGATACATGAACAGACGTGATAAGGTATACTCTGGATGGCATTACCCTGACCTCCAGTAATACTGTGAGAAATCTTGGAGTCATTTTTGATCAGGATATGTCCTTCAATGTGCATATTAAGCAAATATGTAGGACTGCTTTTCTGCATTTGTGCAATATCTCTAAAATTAGAAAGGTCTTGTCTCAGAGTGATGCTGAAAAGCTAATTCATGCATTTATTTCTTCTAGGCTGGACTACTGTAATTCATTATTATCAGGTTGTCCTAAAATTTCCCTGAAAAGCCTTCAGTTAATTCAAAATGCTGCAGCTAGAGTACTGACAGGGACTAGAAGGAGAGAGCATATTTCACCCATATTGGCTTCTCTTCATTGGCTCCCTGTTAATTCCAGAATAGAATTTAAAATTCTTTTTCTTACTTACAACCCCTGGCAAAAATTATGGAATCACCGGCCTCGGAGGATGGTCATTCAGTTGTTTAATTTTGTAGAAAAAAAAGCAGATCACAGACATGACACAAAACAAAAGTCATTTCAAATGGCAACTTTCTGGCTTTAAGAAACACTATAAGAAATCAGGAAAAAAATTGTGGCAGTCAGTAATGGTTACTTTTTTAGACCAAGCAGAGGGAAAAAATATGGACTCACTCAGTTCTGAGGAATAAATTATGGCATCACCCTGTAAATTTTCATCCCCAAAACTAACACCTGCATCAAATCAGATCTGCTTGTTAGTCTGCATCTAAAAAGGAGTGATCACACCTTGGAGAGCTGTTGCGCCAAGTGGACTGACATGAATCATGGCTCCAACACAAGAGATGTCAATTGAAGCAAAGGAGAGGATTATCAAACTCTTAAAAGAGGGTAAAGCCCCGTTTACACATAGACGGTAAACTCTCCCGGAAGCGTCCCGGCAGAGATTTTGCCCCCTCTGGGCCGTTTTAGGAATCAAACGCCATAGTTAACGTCGGTGCACGGGGCGTGGTTTGGTTCCGGCTTCACCGGGAATCGTCGAAAAAATTATTCAACATGTCGAATAATTCCAGGAGTGCTCCCGGAGAAGTGGCCTGATGATGGAGACAACGCGAACAACGGCGTTTGATACTTTTTAATCGCCGTGTCATCCCGCCCCTTCCTGTAGTGCCGCAGTTTACACCGCCGTAATTGGTGGCCGGCGTTGTATCCCTAACCAATGGTGTGTAAAACGACGATAGAGCCCACATCGGCGTCCTCAAAGGTGTTTTAACCGGCGACAGAGGCAGACAAAATGGCGGCGCTAGCGGAGAGTACTCCGTCCTAAACGCCACCTCGTGGTTAACGGCGTTCCAAACGGCCGATAGGCGGCGGTCAGTATAAAAACTCTAGCGCGCTGCATGCAGGCTTCTCACTCGCGGCCAGCTCCAGATATTTTTGCAGAGAAGCTCCACTATGCCTCCTAAAATAAAATTGGCAGCGGCAAGGACTTACCAAGAGGTCTGGTTCAGAAGCAGAGGGTAGCCCTGTGGTGGAGATGGAGCAACACGTTGAGGAGGGGAAAAAGGAGAGAAAAGAAAAGGCTGAGAGATGATCTCCCTCCCCCTGCAGTGACAGCTGCTTCAGCCTATTATACTCTGGGGGCGGTGCCTATATGCAAACGTTCCTGGAGGAACGCAGGATTTGCCTGGATAAATCCAGCGGTACACAGGGCATTATCAGCGGCAGCAGAACACCGCCATTCTCACGCGTGTCTTAACCTGCGATTGTAAAGGATAGAACTGGGTATTAACCCCCATTGCCTGATGTGTACCGGATGCTACGGCGTCAAAACTCCGCTTTATTCAGTGGATTTAGCGGCGTTTTATCCGCATATTTGTGGCTAGTACAGAGCTCAAAACGCCGGCGAAATGATCCGCCCCTTTCCACCGCGAAAACAGCTGGAACTACCGCGAACTTCGGTCTACGTACTACCCGCCGACAAAACCGTCTATGTGTAACCTGAGCTTAAATCATCACGCAATGTTGCAAAAGATGTTGGTTGTTCACAGTCAGCTGTGTCTAAACTCTGCACTAAATACAAACAACATGGGAAGGTTGTTAAAGGCAAACATACTGGTAGACCAAGGAAGACATCAAAGCGTCAAGACAGAAAACTTAAAGCAGTATGTCTCAAAAATCAAAAATGCACAACAAAACAAATGAGGAAAGAATGGGAGGAAATTGGAGTCAAAGTCTGTGACCGAACTGTAAGAAGCCGCCTAAAGGAAATGGGATTTACATACAGAAAAGCTAAACGAAAGCCATCATTAACACCTAAACAGAAAAAAACAAGGTTACAATGGGCTAAGGAAAAGCAATCGTGGACTGTGGATGACTGGATGAAAGTCATATTCAGTGATGAATCTCGAATCTGCATTGGGCAAGGTGATGATGCTGGAACCTTTGTTTGGTGCCGTTCCAATGAGATTTATAAAGATGACTGCCTGAAGAGAACAAGTAAATTTCCACAGTCATTGATGATATGGGGTTGCATGTCAGGTAAAGGCACTAGGGAGATGGCTGTCAAATGCACAAGTTTACGTTGATATTTTGGACACTTTTCTTATCCCATCAATTGAAACGATGTTTGGGGATGATAAAAATCATTTTTCAAGATGATAATGCATCTTGCCATAGAGCAAAAACTGTGAAAACACTCCTTGCAAAAAGACACATAGGGTTAATGTCATGGCCTGCAAATAGTCTGGATCTTAATCCAATTGAAAATCTTTGGTGGAAGTTGAAGAAAATGGTCCATGACAAGGCTCCAACCTGCAAAGCTGATCTGGCAACAGCAGTCAGAGAAAGTTGGAGCCAGATTGATGAAGAGTACTGTTTGTCACTCATTAAGTCCATGCCTCAGAGACTGCAAGCTGTTACCGTATAAAAGCCAGAGGTGGTGCAACAAAATACTAGTGATGTGTTGGAGCGTTCTTTTGTTTTTCATGATTCCATAATTTTTTCCTCAGAATTGAGTGATTCCATATTTTTTTCCCTCTGCTTGGTCTAAAAAGTAACCATTACTAACTGCCACAATTTTTTTTCCTGATTTCTTATAGTGTTTCTTAAAGCCAGAAAGTTGCCATTTGAAATGACTTTAGTTTTGTGTCATGTCTGTGATCTGCTTTTTTTCTACAAAATTAAACAACTGAATGAACATCCTCCGAGGCCGTTGATTCCATAATTTTTGCCAGGGGTTGTATAAGGTTTTGAATAATCAGGTCCCATCTTATCTTAGGGACCTCATAGTACCATATAACCCTAACAGAGCGCTTCGCTCTCAGACTGCAGGCTTACTTGTAGTACCTAGGGTTTGTAAGAGTAGAATGGGAGGCAGAGCATTCAGCTTTCAGGCTCCTCTCCTGTGGAACCAGCTCCCAATTCGGATTAGGGAGACAGACACCCTCTCTACTTTTAAGATTAAGCTTAAAACTTTCCTTTTTGAAAAAGCTTATAGTTAGGGCTGGATCAGGTGACCCTGAACCATCCCTTAGTTATGCTGCTATAGACTTAGACTGCTGGGGGATTTCCCATGATGCACCCAGTGTTTCTTTTTATTCACCTCTTTTTGCTCTGTATGCACCACTCTGCTTTTAATCATTAGTGATTGATCTCTGCTCTCTTCCACAGCATGTCTTTTTCCTAATTCTCTCCCCTCTTCCCCAACCAGTCCCATCAGAAGACTGCCCCCCCCCCCCCCCCCCCCCCCCCCCGAGCCTGGTTCTGCTGGAGGTTTCTTCTTGTTAAAACTTTTTCCTTCCCACTGTAGCCAAGTGCTTGCTCATAGGGGGTCGTTTTGACCGTTGGGGTTTTTCTGTAATTCTGGCTTTTCCCTTACAATATAAAGCGCCTTGGGGCGACTGTTTGTTGTGATTTGGCGCTATATAAATAAAATTGATTTGATTTGATTTGTTTTGGGAGTCATTTTGATGTGTTGTATTTGCACCCACACCATGAGTACATTCAATGGAATCTGAAAAATGTTATGCAGATGGTATCTAGCTGTGCATTTCTTTCATATGTCACAATGCTAATAAAGTATAAATCCTTCAAGACTGTGGTAATGTTATAAAAAAGTGGATGGCTGCTAATTATCAGTCACTTAATCTAACCCTCTGGGGTCAGTGGGCATTTTTGGACAGTTCACTGACCTGGCATAAATCCCACAATCAAGTTTTATGTCTCTTTTTTCATGACAACCTGTACTTTCAAAATATATATGCTGTAGTTGTGTTTATAAGTGTAATAAATGTTTACAATCAGAAATAAGAAAGGAAAAAGTAAAGCGGCAAATAATTTTCCACACACATTTATTCAAAACACACACCAAACTATAATAAACAACTGTTTTGACACTTTATAAAGGTAATTTGGGCTCTTGTGTGAAAGACTGTACAACAAAAAGGTTCAAACAATAAACACAAATGCACATTTTGAACAATATATACAAAATGGTCTATGCATTGTGTTTGTCTTCATATCAAAGCAATTTCTGTCTGCTATTACACAAAGGTCACATCACAAACTCCTCCTTCTATGAAGCTAATTGTGTGTTTGTTCTCTCCTGCTCTGAAAGCAACATTCACACTTCAAGGCTCATTCAGTTTGAAGAGCGGCCCCTCCCCCCTCACTCCATTGATATGGTAAACAATGCTTTACGCTGGAGCGAGAGAGCTTGCCACAGGCTTATCCAGTAACAGTCACAGGAAAACTAGTCGAGCAATCCTGATACTCACATACTGTTTGAGCACGTGAGATTGTATGAGAGGCCATCTGATCCGTCTGCTCATGTTTGCTGTGCGTAATGGCGCAGGGAGCACTGGAGCAGCCAGGGGGCTATTCAAATGGGCCATCTGGTAACACAACACTCCTAAAAACAATCTTTGGTGTGTCATGTGAGGTGAATCTGCCCTACGATTGGATTTTGGAAAACCATGTGACAGTGAACCAAGTCCAATTGGACACTCACATTGCTCACATCATCACACAGCTTCTATGAGGAGTACAAAGATGGTGGACGGTGGCTCAAAAGTCTGCGGAGTTAACTTTTCAGCAAAAAAAAGTAAGTTTCTATCTCATATCATTAAAAAGTTATTTATAATTTAGTAAAGCTTGGTATCAGCTGTCGTAAACGACGGCGTCGGCCCCAGAGGGTTAAGGAAAACTGAAGTTCTTGTTTGTGCCACACGCACCTTTGCTCACATTGTGAGTGACAATCTTGGCTTTCTGTCACCATCACTTCAACCAAATGTTAGAAATCTGGCTGTTACATTGGAACAAGTCATTAACTTTGATAAGCAAATTAGCTGTCTTATCAGAACTTGTGTTTTTTTTGTTGTTGTTGTTGTTGTTTTTTTTTTTTTTTGGTTTTTTTTTGTCCTTTCCATTTATGGAACACTGTCTACCTTAGTCAAGTTATATCTTAGTGTGAAGCAGAAATGATCAGTCGTGCATTAATTTCTTCACATCTGGATTATTGTATTTCATTGATTTTTTCCCCCTCAGCAAGTCATCTATGGATCAGTTACAAACATTCTTGAAAACGGCTGCAAGATTTCTTATGACATCCTCCAAGAGTTCTCATGTGACACCAATTTTGTTGTCTTTGCGTTGGCTTCTCATGAAGTTCAGATTTCAGTTATAATTTTGGTGAGCACTTTCAGGCTCTACATGGTCAAATGCTTCTCTGCATCAGTGAACATTTGCATCCACATGTAATGAGCCGGAGCCTCATGTACTAAACATGGTGAAACATGGTGTACGTCAAAGCCCAGAAACTGGCGTAAGCACAAAAAAATTCAGATGTATCAAAGTGTGCGTAGACATGTATCCACACACGTTCGATTTGTACATCCCACTGAACATGGATTTGAGCGCATGTGCACACGCACCAAACTCCTTCCTGGCCATGCCTGCATCTGAATATGCATATGTATTCAAATAGTTTGGTTATGTCATGCTGACGGCAGCATAAGTGTGGAGTGTAGTGTGTTTGATGACGTCCACCATTTTCTCTGTTTTGCTGTGTGCAAAAATTAAAGAATTGTTAGAGACAATGTGCAAAAACAATGAAAGCTGTGGCTCGGTCGCCGTTCTCTCATGCAGCTCGCTGCAAAGTAAAATGAAAATGGAATGAGGAACTGACTGAAAAAAGGCAAAAGAAAGTGAAAAAAAAATTTGGCGAACGGCAAAGAATTCCACCTGCTGTCGGGAGGGACACACAGTCAGGCAGGCGTGAATGATCCCACAGCGACAGTTTTGTGCACACTCGTGTGAGCATGCACGAACACAGTGCAAGGACATACATCGTGCTCAGACAGCAGCAGCGATTACATGCTGGACATATTATTTATGCTGTGCATAAATCAACGGAAATGTGTAAAGCACAAAATAATGTGCGTGACGCATCGCACATTTCCACGTTCATTTCACTTTTGATACATCTGAACGTGAGCATGGAGAAGGATGTGTGCCACGTTTTTGCGCATATGCATGCTTTGTACATGGTTTTAGTCAGGAGGCCCTCAAACACCCCCTGGTCTCTGAGGGCCTCCTGACTAAAACCATGTTGTTGGTCCCTGAGCCTAGATTGACACTCCACCAGTGGTCTCAGAGCTGAGCACCATCCATCCACTGTATGGGACATTGTACTACACGCTTTCAAACTCTTACCATCTCATACAGGCTAAGAAGGTAGAACTTAAAAGCACTGGAGCAGGGCAGTGCCACGAGTTTTTCTGTTGGGTGGCCAGGATTTAACCAGTGATCATTTTGGTGTGGCAGAGATTCAGTTCTATACATCAGGGCATGATGCAGGGTGTAATACATAAACAGACATGTGCTAAGGTATACTTATCACATATGACAACAAAATTAAAAAAAAAAAAAAATATATATATATATATATATATATATATATATATATATATATATATATATATATCTTACACGTGAAACATGTAGAACGAATAATGCAGGTAAATCATGTAAATTATGTAATGCTCTTATGTCTCTCTATGAAGTCATGAGTGTCTTCACTGATGTCTCACAACTTCAGTATCAGACTCACGTTGTAGAATTATCCGTGCTCGGGAGACTAAAACTCTCTCACCTTGATCAGACATATTGGTTGAATGAAATGATCTAGATCCTGTATCAGGATCCTGCACTTGTCACCAGGGTAACACAAAATGGGGATGTGTCATTGGTGGGGCCGAGAAATGGTGGCTCCTGATTGCATGAAAAGATACAAAGCCTGGTATTTTCAATGTTTTTTTGTTTTTTTTTTTGTATCGCCTTGTTTTAAGATTTGTATCACCCTGATTTTGTTGCCACAGTTTCCACAGCAGTAAAATTGATAGTATCTTGTATCTCATGAGAGCTGGTTTCTGATTATGGGGCAGATTTGTTGTAATATGTGATTAAAAAAAAAAAAAGTATTGCCCCCTTGAGCTTGTACATGTTTTAATTTTTTTAGGACAAAAAAAAAAAAATTCAGGCTTCTTGTTGTGGTTAGAGGTCAGGACCGGACTGGACTAGATCGGTACAGGTGATGGACTCAAACGCAGTGAACAAGAATCAGAACAGGTTGTGAATGAAAAGAGCTTTATTTACAGTAATAAATAACTGAGGTGCTGAGGTGGAGGAAGCCTGCTGAGCCGAGACCAGGCCCACATATAGTGATGGAAGTTTGGGAGCCGCAGTGCACACAGGGACAGACTTGGGAGTCTGAGAATGAGCTGGTGTATATGGAGCTGGAACCAGAGCCAGAAGGCAGAGGACAAGGAACTAGGAGGACGGAGGAGAACAGAGGTGAGTGATTGCACTCGTAACACTGGAAGCGCTCAACACAGCAGTTCACTGGAGGCTTAAGGCAGGAACATTCACATTTCATGAAATGTCCTCAGAGGTCCGAGGTCAGCTGCTGTACATCTTGTGATGGAGTTCCAATTAACCAGGACTTGACTTTAGTAATGACTTGGAAAGTTCTTAGTTGTATTGCATCAGAGCTCATACAGTTCTTGGGAAACAGTTCTTGGAATTAGTTCTTGGAAATGGTTCTTGGTACTTGTTCTTGGAAACAGTACTTGGTCATGCACAGTCACAAACAGGAGCAGTGTGAGAACGGGATGTCACAGACATGCAGGAACTTAGCTGAATGTTGGCAGAGCTATGCGCTCTGAGGCTGAGAGCAGATGAGTTCCAAAGTGACATCGTACAGAAGGTGGCATGGGAGCCAGGAGCATGCAGCATGGAAGCCATGCAGGAAGGCGTCTGGATACACCAAAAGATCAACAAACTGTAATATGTTAATTAGAGGTGGGCAGGTTACCTTGAGATGAGCTGCGGTAAGCTCCAGTGTCAGAGTGCATTAATCTATGAGCCACAGCCATAGTTTAGATAGATTTGGGGAGGTGATGGTCCAGTGGATAAGCGTCGGGTTTCAGACCAGAGGATTCTCGGTTCAAACCCAAGCCTGACTGGAAAATCACTAAGGGCCATTGGGCAAGGTCCTTAATCCCCGAGTTGCTCCTGGCGTGTAGTGAGCACCTTACATGGTCGCACCCTGACATCAGTGTGTGAGTGTGTCTGTGTGAATGGATGAGTGTGAGGCATAATTGTAAAGCGCTTTCAACGTCTGATGCAGATGGAAAGGCGCTATAAATGCAGTCCATTTACCATTCACAGGGTTACCGTTAATGCAGAGTATTTCTGACCTATAGAAAGCATGACCATTCCTCTTTCTGATTGTGACTCCTCCCACAACTTCCCCTTGGGATGCAAACTCATGATCTCAAGCATTGGGATTCAGACTTTCTAACCAGGAGGCCAAAACCCAAAAGATCTGCCTCCCAAGCCAGGGATTGTGAGTTTGCACCTTGAGGTGAGCGAGTGGGAGCAGGTAAAATACACAACATATTGCAGATTAAAACCACTACACAGATGCTGAGGCCCAGATTTCTGTCTTTTTCAGGGAGTCAAGGTAGCATATAGTGACAAAGTGATTAAAAATATGCATTACAGGTCAAGTAACATTTGGCAAATCAGCAAATGTTGTTGCTCTGTCAGAAGCTGGAATCTTACCAAGCATGATGAGTCTTATACCCCCATCACACATACACCAATTGAGGCCGAATCGCATCAGAATGACACATCCGCCCACAATCAGGAAATATTGACTTGTGGTCTGAAGAACAACGGACGGCAGTCTGTGAACATCTACATATTTGGTCCCATTTGCTTGGCTGTCCCGAGTGTGTTGCACATATTCAAACCACTCTTGACGCCATCAAGATGGAACGCACATCTGACAGCGGCCTGTATCCAGTTTTTGCATAATCTGATCGCAGTCTACATATTCTTACGGCATCAAAACCAACCCAGTCTCAGGTTTTGTTTTTTTTTTTGTTCATGCTCCAGTGACAAAATGAGTCAATTTTTGTTTTTTTTTAAATTCACTATTCCTAACCCTACTCACACCCCCAACCCTAACCTTAACCATAACCTAATCATACATCTTCCCCCCACCCTAACCATAACCACCCTGACCCCCCCGCTTCACTTTTAATTTCGTGCAGCCATCACAGACTGAATGAGAATGAATTTGTGCTGCCATGATAAAAATGTCGTCACAATGTCACAAATCGTGCTGCTGAAGCATGACTTGCCATGAGATTGGTTGATCAAAACAGCATCCAAAATGATCTGATCACAGTTGATTGAGCTCTGAGATTGATCAGGCACAGCAAAGTCTGCCGGCATGTTGTGGGATGTCCACCTCCACTGGACCCCGGCCAGGGAGGGCAAAAGAAATCTTGATATGTAATAAAATGTATGTGGCATACATTCATCATATAGAGTGAATGTAAACAGCGCACAATCAAACTGAAAGTACTGTGTGCTGCTGCACCTCTCTGTGGTCTTATGCGCAGTAATGCATCATAGTACACGTCAGGCACAGAGCTGAACGGATCTCACCGCTGTAACATGCATATTATTACCTGATCACCATCTAACCTCTGTAGGAGGTGTGACATGGAACTGTATCTCAGGCTGTGACAATGTTATTAAACACAAGACTCACCTCCAGCACGGAACCATGATCCTTTCACAGCACAGAGCACACAGGAACCAAACCACAGCCTGTGGAGAAAAGCCTCTCACCCAGCTGCTGTGTGCTGCAAATAACCACGGCGGACCCGGCGCCACGAGGGGGCATTTGGGGGCGACGCCCCCTCACGTCATCAACCTCGCCCCCTTGGATGTGAGAGTTATCAAAAATAAAAATAAAAAAGAAAGAAAAAGAAATACTGGAAAATATAGCGTCTCACAGTTTCGCAGATTTTTTTAGTCCAATTTTGCATGCTTTTTTTTAATAACGCTGTCTACTTCGCGGATTTCACCTATTGCGGGCTATTTTTAGAACGTAACTCCCGTGAAAAACGAGGGACCACTGTATATCTACATGAAAGGTTTATCTTTGACCCATTGTGTGATGGAGGGCTGTATGTGGGGTTAATCTACTGTCTCGTGTTGTTTCTCAGATCAGTTGTTGGTTTGGTTTTGTGGTATGCAGGAGATCACTAGACCAAGGGTCTATATGTTCAAATAATAATTAAAAAAATACTGTCATCACTCTTTACTCTTACTTAGTCTCTTACAACGGTGTAGCCTAAATACACAAGCTTTCTAGGAGCGCACCCAAGGCACGTACCCTCCGGTGCGCACTTTTTTTGGGGGGGGGGCGACCCCACCCCCTGTGATAAACTCATCGCCCCCTTAATTTTTTTTTTCTGGCGCCGGGCCTGAACCACGGCAAAAATTAAATCCCATGTGATAATCCAACCAACATCACGATGTACTTGCTTTGTGCTCCTGAAGTGAGCAAAAAAGAAATTAAAGTTCGCTGGAAAGACTGCATCTGACGCATGGTGTAACTGCTTGGCCCACTGCCAGCAAACTTTCAGCAAAGGTGTCCAGTGGCATGAGTGCATGTGTGCCCCGTCCACGCCGAGTGATCATATATCAATATCAATAAAATCAATATCAAGGCACTGTGACAGCAGTCTGTGTCATCTACCTGTTATCTACATGCAAGTTGGATGCCATTGTGCAGTTGTGGACGAGGTCATCTGGATGTATTCTGACTGCTGACCACACCTCTTTCCCTCCCGACTGCGTCCGATAACGGTAATATTTGCAGTTTTGGCCTGGTTCCTGCACATTCTAGCTATGTGTGACGGGGGGTTACAGTACAAGATAAAGTTAGCTGAGAAACATCTTCTATCTAAGCCCATCACACTCCCATCACACTCAGACAAACACTATGAAGACTGCACTGCATCCTGAAAATTTTGATGAATGCAGTGCAGACTTTGTATTTACTCGAAAAGTGCACATTTTTACATTTTGACCATGTTATTACTACATCTTTGCCAGGGTCTCGATACATCTAACATGTTTCCACTAATTTCCCACTAATTCTGTAACACGTGCATGATCATGATCATGATCATGATCATGATCATGATCATGCATCATGTCCAGTGTGTTTTTACTACAACCAATCAGATTGCACCATTTGCTTACTACTTTGTCACTGCATCCGTCCCTCCGTATAGATACTGCACTTTTTCATTTATTCTGAACGTTTGTGTCCACATCTGTGATTGACAATCAAACACAGTCAAGAACTATGGCACCAAAGACATAAGGGGACTCCCAAAGAAGCCATGGTGGGAAAGATAAGTGCTGGGGAGAGTTCCAGAAGTTTGTAATTCTCTGTGTTCATATCTAAACAGACAATAGGGTTCCTGTGTATCCTTAAAAAGTCTTACAATGGATAGAATTTGATGATCTAAAAATAAGGCCTTAATTGTTATTAAGGAATTTTACTTCCTCTGTCTTGTCTGTCTTTAAAACCTTTGAAAGGCTGATTTAAGAAGTTTTTGTTACAATACAATTCAAAATATGAAAACTATAATACAATTGCATGCCGTATAAGCATGTAATCAATGAAAGAGTGTGTAGAAATGTGACCTTTTGACCCATAGAATAGGTCAAGTTTATCCATCTTTGAACTTGTCCAAGGTATGTGTCCCAAGAATGCTCCTGGTGAATTTAAAGACCCTGGCCAGTAATAGGACTGGACTTATGATGAGCACAGACAGACGCAAATCTATGCACTACCCGATGGCCATATTTTGGCCTTGGGTAATAAAAGGCAATATCTTTTTAAAATAATATAGTGTAAGCTCGTAATGCAAAGCAAGACAGCAGAACCAAGAAACCTGTTGCTTGTTGCTGGAGCACTCAGCACAGACACTTAGATACATGATGACATGGGGAAGTGTAAATTGATCAAAAATTGGCATCACAAAAAAGAAGAACAGGGCTGCTATTTTAAGCCACACTGCACGTTATCAAAAATATTTGAACATTTTTTTTTATCTTTATTTATTTCATTCATTTAAAAGAAAAAGACAGAAAAAAAACAGAAATGAAATTTACAAAACTTTGAATGAAAAAGGAGCAGAGAGAACATATACATTATATTTTCTGCCCCTTTTTTACAACACAGTCTTTCAATTTTAAGTATCATTATTCAGCATCACTAAACAGATTACACTTCTGACTTATCACACACCACTGACCCATTTCATAACTTTAACCATTATCCAAAAGATTACATCCCTGACAGGCCACACTTTAAACTTAAAACATTCTAGACATCACCAACAGATCACACCCTAGGCTTTGTCATAGCCCACCGACCTATCTCATAGCCTCATACTTACCCAATACATCTAATTTAATATGTTTCCTAAATAATTTGAGCGACCTTGATTCTTTGATTTCTTTGTTGAGGTTGTTCCATAATTTTACACCATTCACTGCAATACTCCGTTCCTTTACTTTGGTTCTGAATCTTGGTTTTTTAAAGACTTCTATTCCTTTCAAATTATAACTACTTACTCTTTTTTTCAAACATATTTTGAATGTTTATTGGTAAGGTATTTTTGTTAGCTTGATGCATTATTTGTAATATTTTCAAATCAACGAAATCATGAAATTTAAGTACCCTATACTTAATGAATAATGGATTAGATGGATCTCTAAAACGACTATTACTAATCATTTTTAAAGCTCTTTTCTGCAGAATAAATAATGGTTGTGTATAAGTTGTACATGTCGATCCCCAGATTTCTACACAATAAGTTAAATATGGGACAATCAATGAATTGTACAATGTTAATAAACCAAAATTTTACTTTATGCAAAACAGCAATGGCTTTCACTATTTTTCCTTTTATGTAATTTATGTGTGATGTCCATGTAAGATCTCCTAGAAATTTCGTTTCTTTTACCCTTTGTATGTCCATTCCATCTATTTTTAATGACACATCATTATTTCCCACTCTGTCATTAAATAATATGAAATTTGTCTTATTAAGATTTAGTGACAATTTGTTTATATCAAACCAATATTTAACTTTTTCCAACTCTGTATTTATCACTTGTACTACTTCCTGTATATCTGATCCAGAGTAAAATAATGTTGTATCATCAGCAAATAATATGCTGCCAAGTACTTTAGATACATTCACAAAATCATTGATATACAAAATAAACAGTTTGGGTCCAAGTACCGACCCTTGTGGTACACCATAAATAATGTTACACAATTCTGATTTAGTATTATTTATCTGAACAAACTGTTTTGTATTTTCTAAGTAGCTTTTTACCCACTGATGTGCAATACCTCTAATTCCATATTGTTGTAACTTGTGAAGCAATCTTGAGTGGTCGATAACATCAAAAGCTTTTTTCAGGTCGATAAAGATACTTACAAAATAATCCTTATTATATATTGTTGTTGATATTTTCTCTGTTAATTCCATAATTGCCATAGCTGTCGAATGTTTTGTTCTGAATCCATACTGAGCATTATTTAAAATATGATGTTTCTCAATGAATTTATCCAACCTTGTCACAAAAACTTTTTCCATAATTTTAGAAAACTGTGGAAGCAATAACACTGGCCTGTAATTTGAAAAATTATGTTTGTCTCCATTTTTATATAATGGGACTACCTTGGCAATTTTCATTTCATCTGGGAAAATTCCTGTTGACAGAGACAGATTACAAATGTAAGTGAATGGTTCAATAACAGTTTCTATTATACTTTTTGCAGTCATCATGTCTAAATCTTCATAGTCAGTTGATCTTTTGCTTACACAGTTTTTTTTTTTTACAATATTTCTTATTTCATCTTTTTACACATTGTCAAGGAAAATACTATTGACCGTATTTACAAATGTATTTAATTTATCTTCTACTATTAGTTTATTTTCCATCAGACTTGATCCCACATTTGAAAAATAATCATTAAACTCATTTACAGCTTCCTTTGTGTCATATATCTCTTTATTTTCCTTGACAAATTAATTTGGAAAAGTTGATTTCGCTCCATCACTTTCAATCACACTATTTATAATTCCCCATGTTGCCCTCATATTATCTTTACTCTTATTTAATTGTTCACTATAATAATCTTTTTTTGTTTCCTAATTATTGTCAATAGTTTATTTTTATATTGTTTGTATCTGTGTTCTGTTTCCTTTGTTTGCTTTTTTAGAAAGCACCTATATAAATAGTTTTTCTTTACACAAGCATTTTTTATTGCCTTAGTCAACCATGGATTATTTACTCTTTTCTTACTAGTTTTTATTAATTTACAGTTTTTATTATATGATTTCATAAGTATTTTCATAAATGAATTATATGCTACATTAACATCACCGACATAAACTTCTTCCCAATTTTGATTTTTAAGATCATAATTTAATGCCTCTAAGGCTTTTACTGACTTATCTCTTATAAAGTTTATAACAGTTTTTTTCTTGTACCTATTTTTGTATTTAAATATTGAAAAAACTGGTAAATGATCGCTAAGATCTGTCATCAAGATCCCATTCTTAATAATTTCATCTGTTCTATTTGTGAATATATTATCAATTACCGTTGCACTTTGCGATGTAATTCTGGTTGGTTTTGTTATCAAGGGGAATAACCCCAAACTATACATTGAATTCACAAAATCACTTGTTCTTTGGCAACTAGAGCTTTATATATTAATGTTAAAGTCTCCACACATAAAAAAGCATTTTGTTTTTGATTTGATGGAATAATTCTATTATTTTATCTGTAAATTTCACAACACAAGGGTCTGGTGCTCTGTATACACAACTGATTAGAATATTCTTAGATGTTTCATGTACAAGGTTACAATTTTTATGACATCTATAATTGTCATTTCTTCTACAATTGTACATGTCAGATCTGTTTTTGTGTACAGCGCTATACCTCCACCTTTTTTATCCCTTCTGTTTACAAAATACAGCTCATATCCCTCAATTTGAACATCAGCCATGAGGTCATCTTTAAGCCAAGATTCTGTGATTGCAACAATGCTAAATCTATTTTTAAACTGATTTAAATAATCTTTTATTTTTGACATTTTACAATACAAGCTTCAGCTGTTTATATGTATGAGTGACAGGGTATCTTCTGTAACTTTTTCACTATTTAGCTGTTCTTCCATATAATAACCACAACCAATTGTTTTTAAGTCAAATATACTTTCATCAATATTGGTGTCTATGTCATATATTTTATCATCTATTTCCATGTTTGATTAGATTTTTTGTTGGTCAAATTACCAACTGGCGTCATATTTAATTGTCTATTCAGGTCTGTATGTTGTAAGGTCCTCCATGTTTTTGATTTGTATACCATTTGTTCCTTTTTTCACTCTAATCCACACCCTACAGTTCCAGACCCATGTAGCAACAATGTGTTTCTGTTTTTTTAGTAGTCTTGCTTCCCTAGCAATATCTGCATTTTTTTTTCGTTAGATGCTCATTTATATAGACACTTGTTCCTTTCAGATTCTTTGCCTGTCTCAATAATTCATTTTTGTATTTTCTGCTTGTAAATCGTATAATAATGTTAGATAGTTTATTTTTTCTATCTTTGGATGGAATAGTATGACAGTTTGATATAGTGTCTTGATGGATGACAACACCTTTTTGATATAAAAAAATTGCAACTTGCTGTTCCAATGTTTGAAGTTCTTCAGGTGGTGCATCCTCCCCATTGGCTCCACTAGAGTCCACTACTCTTGCATAAATCCGATGTTTTGTTTCTAAACCAGATATTATAACATCATCTTTTCTAGTGTATTGTTCAAGTTCATCGACACGTTGTTCAAGTTTCTTAATAATCTTGTCCTTCTCTTTAACAAGATTTTGGAGCTCTTTAATCTCCTCCATTAACTTGTTTAGATTAGACATGTCTTTTGATATACGGTTTAATGAGGTCTTTATCTCCTCTATATCTTCCTCAAGTTTATCCGTTTTCCTAGGTGGTGCCATGTTGACTACCGTGGTTTAGTACTGGCCACTATTAATTGTCTCCTGGTCGGACCTGGGTTGCCATGGGTTCCCAGCTGTGCCAGGCCATCGCACCCAGCCGCTCTGCTTCAGGCTGTGGTTCCAGTCCTGTTCCCCTGTGGACCCTGGAGGGTCGCACGGCACTTCTCCATCGTGGGCCCTGGAGGGTTCATGTGGTTCCAGTCCTGTTCCCCTGTGGACCCTGGAGGGTCACATGGCAAGTTCTCCGTCGGGGGCCCTGGAGGGTCTTGTGGTTCCATTCCTGTTCCCCTGTGGTCCCTGGAGGGTCGCACTGCACTTCTCCGTCGTGGGCCCTGGAGGGTCGTTCCAGTCCTGCTCCTCTGTGGACCCTGGTGGGTCGCACGGCACTTCTCCGTTATGGGCCCTGGAGGGTCGTTCCAGTTCAGCTCCTCTGTGGACCCTGGTGGGTCGCACGGAACCTACTCCGCCGTGGGCTCTGGAAGCGGTCGCATGGTTCCCTCCCCGTCTTTGTCTCCCGCCCTGTGTCCGTCATGCCTTCCTCCTCTGGGGTTTCTGTCTCTGGCTTGGCCTGGGCTCTGCTCCCCACTGCCAGATGGCATGTGGGCCCCGCCCCATCTGTCAAGACGACACAAGGAATTGACAGAGCGGCATCTCACAGCTGAGCTGGATCTATACTGAGTGGGGTCTCACAGCTGAGCTGGATCTACACGGAGTGGGTGTTCACAGCTGACACGCATTTGCCCTCAAAGGTCCCTTCACACATAATGTGAATATGTACAACTCAAGTACGAGCTGCTGCAGCTGCTCGCACTGTGTTTCATGGGATGAGGTGCACCACATCGCACTGCTGATGCGGAGGAAAATAAAATAAAAACCAGCTGTATAATTAGCGAATATCACTAGGCTGATATAAATAATACATAAAAGGGGACGCAATACAAAAGTCTGAGGTTAAATAACCCTGGTTAAATAAACAAAAAAATGCCATGGGATTCAAATTTGCATGCTCTGATTACCAGATGGAAACGTTGCTGCTGCTGCGCTACAATCACTGTCTTGTAAGAGGGGCGTGAAATAGCTAAAATCAAGCAGATAAATGTATTTTCTAAAAAAAGAAAAAAGCGCTGTGATAACTGACCAAATGGTATTTGTTATGGCGTATTTCTGCTGATACATGACTGTAAGTGGCGTATTTGTGTCACTGTTGACTTGTCCCAGTCCTGCGGCACACCGCTCACAGCCCTCACAGCCCGACACGCATGTCCTGTCAGACGTGACATTCAGATCGCCTGTTGCGTGTCCAAACGGACTGACGGTTCGTTTCTCCTCCCATCAGAAAAGTGATATATGTTTTTATGTATTTCCACACAAGCACACACATGCATGTGTCCATTCAAAACACGAGAAGTGTGCTGCAGCTGTGATGTCCAGAAATGGAAATGTTTCAACAGCTGTGGGCAGCCAGCCACACCCCCTGTCCTGTCAGTGCACAGACCAAGATGTCGCCTGTGGGGGGAGTGGGGGTGTGAACCACAGGCACAGATGTGTTGGGGGGAGCGGGGCAACTCCACAGTTGTGGGGAACTTAGACAAATTTCACATCCACCTCAACAGTGATTGTCTGCAGACTGTTTTCGTGATGATAGTATGAATGGGCACACATTTTCTAAGTGCCATGAGAGCGGTGTTAGATGTTCGTGCGTGTCACCTTATCCAACAGCTGCCGTGAGAGGGTTTGATTGACTGGCACAGCACACACTCTGTCTTTCAGCCATTGGTGTGCGCAAGTAGTTGTAGCAACAGGTGTACGAGGCGTTAGAAGCAGCTACGATTCTACACATTTTGGATACAATTCCTGCTTCATGCGCACTTTATGCACAAATCGACCAAATTCGTACTATGTGTAAAGGGGCCCTAACCCTCAGCCATTTAGGTTGTTTTTCCTCGCCCCCCTTCATTTTTGGTTATTATCATGTTGGTCTTAATTTTAATACAGACTGACATTAAAAAAGTCTTAAAGCCTGAAATCTTCCTTTCCTTCAGCTGTAGGAACTCTCAAATCCTCCAGTTATATTGTGATCCAGTGTCCAATCAGCACCATGGACAGGTCACCTTCAGGAGCTCTTAGATTTTACCACACTTTCAGTAATTCTCATTTTAAGGTACATTTTTCAAGTATAAATACCCCTGTGTTGCATATGTTGACAATAATCTCAGTTTTCTGAATACGTGTCACATATTTATCCAGAACACAGTGGCACAGTGGATTAGTGGTTAGCATTGTTGCCTCACAACAAGAACACCTTGGGATCGCTTCCCGTCTGGTCCATTCTGTGTGGAATTTGCATGTTCTCCCTGTGTTCCTGTGGGTTCCCTCCAGGTGCTCCGGCTTCCTCCCACTTCCAAAGACATGCAGGTTAGGTGTGTCTACATGTAGCCTTGCGATAGACTGGCATCCTGTCCAGGGTGTATTGCATGCCCAGTGACTCCTGGGATAACACCCCCCGGTGACCCTTGATTGGAGTAAGTGGTAAGTACTGTATGTACAAATCTGAAGAAATTAATTGCATTTTTAATTTTCAATTTCAATTTATTTTCATTTATATAGTGCCAAATCACAACAGAGTTGCCTCAAGGTGCTTCACACAAGTCATATCTACCCTTACTAACCTCCAGAGCAACAGTGATAAGGAAAAACTCCCTCTGAGGAAGAAACCTCAAGCAGACCAGACTCAAGGGGGTGACCCTCTGCTTGGACCATGCTACAGACACAAATTACAGAACAATTTACAGAAACAATTCACAAAACGAATATACAGGAAATGCTGTTGGTGCACAGGACAGGAGGGTCACCAGCCCAAATACAATTCCCATCTCTGGATGGAGCTGCACCTTAAACAGAGAGAAAAAACAGAACCAGACATCAGAAAGACAAGAAATACAGTATAATTTGTCAGCATTAAACAACAAGAAAAAACCAAGAAATACTAGGCTTCACTAAAAGACCCAGTATTTAGGTAAAGTTGAGGCTGCGGCCTGCTCAGTTTCCTAATAAAATGAAGTAAAAGAGTAAAAAGCGTAAAACAAAACTATAGCAGTATGCTAGCCATACGAAAGGGAAAATAAGTGCGTCTTAAGCCTGGACTTGAAAGTCTCCACAGAATCTGACTGTTTTATTGACGTGGGGAGATCATTCAACAGAACAGGGGCACAATAAGAAAAAGCTCTGTGACCCGCAGACTTCTTATTCACCCTAGGAACACAAAGTAGTCCTGCACCTTGAGAACGCAAAGCCCGGGCCGGTACGTAAAGTTTAATTCGGTCAGCTAGTTAGGAAGGTGCCAGTCCGTGAACAATTTTATAGACTAGTAGCAGAACCTTAAAATCTGATCTCACTGGGACAGGAAGCCAGTGAAGGGATGTCAAAATGGGTGTAATGTGGTCAAACTTTCTGCTTCATGTCAAAAGTCTGGTTGCAGCATTTTGAACCAATTGGAGAGCCCTAATGCTGGACTGCGGTAAACCAGAAAATTGAACATTGCAGTAGTCCAATCTAGAAGAGATAAGAGATTTTTAGAAAATTTTATTCATGTGGACAAAGTTTTTCGTGCTGGAAATGGCTTCATCAATGTCTTTAGCTCACAAAAGCAGTATAGCATATGAAGAAAATTGTAAATCAGTGTAAAGTAAATGTAAAACAAAATCCTTCACTTTTTCCAGTTACATGTTTTCTGTCTTAATTCCAGGCAGAAATTTAGAAAAATATACATCATGAAATTAAAACTAGAAAGTCCCTCACAAAAAAAAAAAAAAAAAAAAAAAAAAAAAGTGCATTTGCTCCATGGGTGGCAGTGAGCTTGTTGATCCTGGAAAAAGAAAAGCAGCTGTCAACATTTTTTCCCCTAATGCTTTGTCTGTAGGACTAAATAAAATGTAAAAACTGTTTTCAGGCTGCTATGACAGTTTATTTATTTATTACATTTCTGACATTTTAGTGGCAGTGTGAGTCTGTCTGACCCTTGAACAGAGCGACAGCATGCTCTGAGTCCTGTGACATTCTCTGGACTCTAGGAGTGCCTGTGAGTCACAGATCATCTACAACAGTGGTGGAAATGAGACCTGTAATTTCAGGACGTGCTCAAACAAAGTCACTATCATTGTTTTTTGTCTTGTTTCTTGTCATAAGTCAGAGTTGGACACACCCATGCCCATTGACCTTAAAGGACTCATATTTTCGGCATGCTTTCGGTATCACAAGCTGCTTTGGAAAATGTGAATATAAAATTTAAATGTTTGCAGATATGCTTGTGGAAAACCCTCTTCTTGTGCAGTAAAAGGGTGACACATTATGCAACACACCCCAACAGTTTTTGTTTTTTTTTTTTTTTTCTTTCCAGAATGTGCTTGACACATTTGTCTCATAGAAAAAGCAGACCAAGAATATGACATGAGTTCACAACACAGGGCACTGTGACATTCACAACAGAGGGCACTGTGGCATTCACAACAGAGGGCACTGTGGCATTCACAACAGAGGGCACTGTGGCATTCACAACAGAGGGCACTGTGGTGCCCACAGCAGAGACTGTTTCATAGAAAAGCTTCTGTTTCCACAATAAAATGAGCAGCAATAGCTTTGTTCATTTTGGGTGAACTCAAATTGTATGCTCTAAAATGTGCACAAGTTTGTTTGATTACTGTCAGTGCTCTAGAACATGGCCAAGGATGACCCAGCTTGTAAAAGTGTTTTTGGTGTGTTCCAACTGGACTCGGCTCCAGCTACATGTAGTGTAAGCAGAAACAACGCAGGAGTATCAACAAGGTCAAGGTTCAATTTAGCAATTGCTACTAATATTATTATTACTACTTAGATAATACAGTCTTCAAATCATTCACAAATGTCTGGGTTAGAAACAGGTCTGGTTTCTCATGTTATGACTGAACATGTGGTCACCCTTTGCCATTGCCCTGTCTGTCCCTTTTGTGTGTTGTTTGTCCGTTTTCCCTTCAGGTGGCGCGCTGCAGAGCAGAGGAGCACCTGTAACTCATCGTCTCCTCACACCTGTGATTCATGAGCTCCTGATCATGAGCAGGTTACTTAAACCTCAGCTTTTAGCTCAGTCTTTGCCAGTTATTACTTTGATACTACTTTGAGATACTACCGTGGCCTTCCAGATTTACGTCTTCATTCCTGCCGCTTCCATGCGCTCTGACGTCTGAGCTTCCTGCAGCTCATCTCCTAGGTAACCTGGCACCTCTATTTTCCGCAATAGAGTACCTTGACCTTTGGTATTTCCAGACGCCTTACTGTTCAGCTTCCATGCTACAACGTTTCCTGGCTTCTATGCCACTTCCTGCACTGCAACGTCACATTGGAACTCCCAACTGTTCCGCTGCTCATCTGCACTCTGCCTCAGAGCGTGCTGCTCTGCTCTGTTCAGCCAAGTTCCTGCTGCCTCTGAGTTTGTGAGATTCCACCTCTCATCTTGCTCCTACCCCTGACTGTACATTACCAAGAGCTGTATGAACTGTTAGGCAGAACCTCTAAGAGCTTCCAGGTCAAGCTTAATAAGCGAAGTGCGCAACGCATCTGCGCATGCATGGGTCAAACGGGGGCAAAAATTCTAACTACTAAACTCACACCGCTCTCATTGAATGTTGTATACAGTAGCATTAGCGGACTGTAAAGGTTAAGGCTTACAGGGATTGTTTCAAAGGCTTTAAGCCTTAAGCGACGCATACAATAATGACAGGTGTGCATTGTGCTGTTTTCAAATGCTCAAACGGAAATTATAGGCTTGAAAGTTGGCTGAAAACACACGATTGCAAGGCTCCGCCGAGTTCACACAAAGACAGAAAGAAGAAGAAATGTGGTCGTAAACCTCCGTTCATTCTACACAATTTCCCCACAGAAAAGAAAGATCCAGATGGACGTAAAAGACAGACTAAAATTGTAAGTTTCTTGCACACATTTATTTTGTCAATATCCTGAAAATGTGCCAAATTATAATGTGGTTGATGACGCCGTTTTCGTGCATCTGCTTATGACTGTAATGTCGCACCATGAATGACGTGGCTCGTAATATTGTAAAATTGACATGTTCTATAAACAAACTGCATGCATACACATATCATTGTATGTCTGTCAACTTATCAAAACAAACGTGACACCAAAGACGTTATATGTGAGACCCACCTTCATTGTAGTCATTACGAAGCCAGAGGAGTAGCGATTTCTCATCCCTGCTTAGCAAATATTCTGCAATACCCACAGTTTCAGATTCTGGACTTCGTCTAACCATCCGTCAGCTGCCTTCAAGGGGTCAGAAATTTGTTTGTCTCCAGCTATCAACAAGGACTGGTCATTTTCGACGGCGGCTCTCTCTTCCTCCGTTGTTGGCACTAACAGTAGTTTCTGTAACAATGCAGCACACGCAAGCACAGCCAGCTCTTCTTTCCATTTCTGTCCACTGCCGTATGTAGTCCGGGTTGTAACAGGCAATCCGCGGAGCTTACAAAAATGCTTTAAATCGTCAACTTTCCAGCGGTTGAAATGATCCAAATCACAGCACTCCTCGCTGCTTTCCGCCGTCATAGCTTGTGGATTGGTAGTCAAAAAATTTAGCCTACCCATAATGCACTGCGCAGCCCGAGATGTGCACTTCGCTTATTGAACTGCATCACAAGATATTCTGCTGCTGACTTCTGTGAACAATTTCTGAACTGTGAACGTTTCTGTATTAAGCCACCTGTGAACATTCTGTTGTTAAAGGCTTCCAGTGTTACGAGTGCAATCACTCACCTTTGTTCTCCTCATTCCTCAGGACGTTTCTCCTCAGCTCTAAGTGTCCTACCTGACTCCGGTTCCCGTACCATCAGTTCCTGGATCTCATCTCACTCACTATCTCTCAAGCATGGCTTCAGTTACACTGCAGCTCCCGACTTTCCACTGCTATCATTATTGTAAATAAATCTCTTTTCATTCACATCCATTCTTGTCATTGCTCCCAGCGTTTCAGTCCATTGCCTGAACCAGTTCAGTCCCATCCGGACGTCTAACCATAACAGAACATGTTTCATTAATAAATCTCTTGTTTGATAATTTATTTGGTCTGGACAGGCTTATATAGTGAGGTTGGGTGAAGTCCTCAGTATCAGAATTTCACCCAATTAGCTCAACCAATAATTTGCATCACTTTTTACCAAAATTGGAGCAACTTTAACTTTTGACCTCTGTACAAACTGAAATGGACCTTTGTCACCATTTTTTGCTGTTTTTACCCCATAACTCCATAGACTCCAATCATCGATAGTTCAAACTATACCTTTTTGGAATCTTTATGATCAGACAAATAATGTGGTATAATGTTTAATATGATGGGAGCATTTTTAATATTTTGAGCCCGGTGTGATTCTTCAAATTATCCCTACCTGGCTGTCTTTTGAAAATTCAAGTGGACAGTCTGCTTTTTCAAAAGAGTAATGTTTAAGGAGTATATGTGCCACATTTGGTACTTGCATCATCATTTGAAGAATTCCTCTGTAAATAGTCTCTTAACTGCTGCACTGTAGAGCAACACACTGTCCATTAAGCTCTCATTCTCAGAACATGGAAGAAATTAATAGACCCAACAGGTTGAATACACTCACAGAGAGCAAATAATATTGTCTTGGCAAATGTCACTTTACCAATATTTTTATACTTGGCTGGTGTATGATGACTTTTGGATTTACAGATTTTTTTGTCAGGTTGAATCCAGAGGAGAGCAAGTGTACCTCCAACATCCATGTGAGAACTGACAAGACCTGACAGGATCATCCAAAGGAAGAGTAAGGCCCTCTGTCCACATGCAGCATAATTTATCAGGGACTTCATTGAATTTCAGGTATAAGGAAGAAGACTTTAATTGCTTCTACTGGTTGAATTTTGCTGTTTTTTGTTGGTAAAAAAATCACTTCTCGACAAGGGTCAGACAGAAGTCAGACTACCAGAGCAGGAATTTTAGCTGAGGAAGCTTCTGTGACTTGTCCTCGTGTCAAGCAACCCAGTCCAGTCGAAGATTCAAACTTCTCTACTATGGAAACCACATGGACAAATGAGAGCCTACACAGAAACATTAAATATACTGTTATACTGTTTAATTTGCAGCATTTCATCATTACTTAAGAAATCTAATCTTGACCCTAGCGTATTGAACAACTATAGGCCGATATCAAATCTATCATTTTGCTCTAAAATTCTGGAAAAGGTGGTTTCACAGCAGCTTGTAGATCACCTCACTAAGAATAATCTTTTTGAGCCACTGCTGTCCACTTTTAGAAAATATTATTCCACAGAGACAGCTCTCACTAAAGTGGTGAATGATCTCCTTGCAATGGATTCGGACACCTCTACAGTTCTGGTGCTCTTAGATCTTAGTGCTGTGTTTGATACCGTAGATCATCATATTCTATTCGATAGGCTGGAGAATCATTTTGGGATTACTGGGAGTGCACTTGCATGGTTGACGTCATACCTGACCAATCGTTCTCACTGTGTTTTACAATAACACTACCTCTAACCTTTGAGACATGAAATTTGGGGTTCCACAGGGGTCTGTCTTACGCCCCCTGCTTTTCTCCCTTTATATAGCGCCCCTTGGGCACATATTGTGGCATTTTGGGATTACCTTTCATTGCTATGCTGATGATACTCAGTTATACATGCAGATAACTGCTGGTAATCTCATCCACATAAAATCATTAGAAGATCGCCTTGCATCAGTGAAAAGCTAGATGTCTAGCAATCTCCTACTTTTAATCTCTGATAAGACTGAAATGATGGTAACCCTAGCCCTAACCTTGGGGTAATTTTTGATCCTACTTTGTCCTTTGACCTCTACATTAGAGATATTATTAGAGCTATTGGACTACTGCAGTGTTCTATTTTCTGGTTTACCGCAGTCCAGCATTAGGGGTCTTCAGTTGGTTCAAAATGCTGCTGCCAGACTTTTGACAGGAAGCAGAAAGTTTGACCACATTACACCCATTTTAGCATCTCTTCACTGGCTTCCTGTCCCTGTGAGATCAGATTTTAAGGTTCTGCTACTAACCTATAAAAATGTTCACGGACTGGCACCTCCCTACCTAGCTGACCTAATTAAACCCTATGTACCAGCTCGGGCTTTGCGTTCTCAAGGTGCAGGACTTTGTGTTCCTAGGGTGAATAAAAATCTGCGGGTCACAGAGCTTTCTCTTATCGTGCACCTGCTTTGTGGAAGGATCTCCCTGCATCAATAACACAGGTCTGTGAGAGCCAGAAATCTTGCTTGTTTGTGGGTGACCAAATACTTATTTTCCAGCATAACTTACAAATAAATTTTTTAAAAATCCTACAATGTGATTTTTTTTTTTTCTCATTTTGTCTCTCACAGTTGAATTGTACCTATGTTGAAAATGACAGACCTCTCTCATCTTTCTAAGTAGGAGAACTTGCACAATCAGGGACTGACTAAATCATTTTTGGCCCCACTGTATGTATGTACAATGAAAATAAAGGCCCTTTATCACTGTTCTTATTATTATTCAAACGAGAGATGTGATAAACTGACCCGTGACCTATGATACAAGCACATTGTGTTTTATTTCAACTCCACTGTGGCAATGTACAGAGGCAAAAATTACTAAACATTTATAATATGCTAAATCTGTATGTACCCAACACTACAGTACCTGTTCTTTCAGACATTTCAATAAGCATTTCATTCTTCATTTCAAACCATAAAATATGTAAGCACTTTGCTGTGATGTGACTTGAACATGACATTTTAATTTGAACCCAGGATAGCAAACTTAACTCATCTGTGATCCCTATTTATACTAGTTTGAAATTTACTAGTATGAAATTAGTTACATTTACTTTGATGCGACTAATAACTAAAGGTCCACATTTAATGCAAGAACACCCCCTTCCCCCAAAAGAAATGCTGGCTACAGGGCCTGTAGTTGTGTATGTGCAAACATGACAACTAATTAATGATTAAAGAATTCCTGACCACGATATCTTGGACAAGTTGAAAATTAGACATTTTAGGTGGGTGTTTAGTTATTGTGATTCAAAAGCGATATGGGTGGTTCAAATTCCAACTCCAGATGGCCTTCGGTTTTGTTTCGACCTGTTCGTGGCTGTGATGGATGGAAACACATTCCCCACTCCTCAGCCAACTTTCTCAGCCTCACCTCTTTGCTTTATCAGAGCCAGTCATCTTCAGTGCTGCCTCGCAGAATAAAACTTGCAGCCAAAACTTTCCTCTTCTCTGGCAGCCGACATCTAATCAGTTTGAAATACTGGCAGATGTATAATTTTGCTTGATGAACTGAGTGATATCAGTTTGCCAATTCAGAGTACAGTACAGGTCCAATCAGCTGCAGACAGGGTCTCGGTGTCAGGGACAGTTCTGTTGGACAACTTTTCAAAACTGTTGTGATTTTGTGAAATATTATTGCACTTCACATTATCATTAATTATTTGTTTTGTTTCTGAAGTCAGCAGATCACAGGGGGGTTCTCTTATCATGCTCCTTTGCTGTGGAATACCTGTCCACTGAGATCATAGTCAATTCCACTGAGGACTTTAAGTCCAAACTGAAGACGCATTGTTCTCTTCGACTTCATAATAAGCTGAAATGTATTATTTTCCTGCCTCTCACTTTTCTTTTCTTTTGTGTTTTTCCTTAGTTACATTACTCACAGTGGAGGATCCAGTCTTGTGAGGCAGAAATATTTAGATAGTACGAGTATAGGGTTCTCCTGCTGATAAAGATGTTAAATAGCTATGAAAGGTGTATCATTTGATTTTTCTAAAAATCAATAAAATGTATTTTTGTTATCTAGTTATTATAAGATACCTTTGTGATACTCCATAAAAATAGCTACTGTATTTTGCAGAGTTAAAGTCACATCAGAGTACATGTAAGTTGCACATTTTTCTAATTAATTCTTTGAGATTTTGTGCATTATTGAAATGTATGTTTTATTATTGGCATTTCTTATTTTATTATTGGTGGTTATTTTGTAGAGTGCTTTGATTCCAGGGAAAGTCCTATATAAATATGTAGCGAGGTGTTATGTGTCGACGCGGGTTGAGGAGCGGACCTGCGTCTGACGGAACCCAGCGTTAAAATAATCAGAAAGCGGTTCCAATAACCAAACAATTTATTTTTTCACCCTCTGGTGCATAACAAAGTGTATAAACAAAAGATGCGTCAGTCTGGTGGAGTGAAGGCTGGCACGCTCTCCAGCGCCTAAAAGGATCGAAGCCCGGCGCTTCTGGACTCACTTTTACCGCCAAACACCCCCCAGATGGACACGACAAACCGACTCTCTGCGAAGGATAGAAGAGGTGAGGTAAGTCAGCAGTTACAAGCAATATCCTTCAAAAGGCACACACTATCAGCAACACATTCAGGTCTGTATTTAAGCTTTATGTAAATGAGCAGCTTCTCACAACAGGTGGAGGATCAGTTGTCCGCACGCCACGGCAGTGAGAAGCGAGCTGCACAATTCTCATCACAATCAACAATTAGTCACACAATTAATCACCTCTGACGTGTGCTGACAGCATGTGTCCCTCACCCTTCTTCCTTCACAGGCACGATGTGTCAAACCCAGGCGCGGTCCTCAGCGTCTCACAAACGAACATCACAAGGTCGAGTTCCCGGCAATTCTGCTTGAATCACACATGGCTTAAATGCAGAACGCCATCTAATTATCTGCTTCAGCTGAAAGTCTTTAAGGTTGCATGTGAGCACCATCCACAGGTGCTGCACATAACGTTGATGAGGGTGAAGGACTCTTCAGCCAGCACCTTCTCCACAGACAAATCAGTTTTCATACCACCTGGAGAGCAAAGAAAAGAAAAGAACACCAAAATGTCCAGCCACACCCCCCCCCCAACACACAACACGAGGTACTGTATGTATCCTGGTTGTCATGGATAAAAAAAAATGGTATGGTGGTGGAAGGAGACAGAGAAAAAAAAACGTATGATGCAAGGTGAAAAAAATAATGTTACAAAGATCCTAATGCTGTGTTTACACATAGGCAAGATGTGTTATGACTGTCATATTTGCATCATTCATGGCACATTCCTGACACATTCCTGACATTCTTAACATAACTTAATGCATCTGAATAGGTTTCTCAATAGTGCGTTTTGGTGCATGATATTTGTGATTTTCGTGGAGCATGTTTTTGGTTGTCAAAAAATCTTCCATGAATGTCACGCACCACCCTCATTTCGCCTCATGTCATGGAGGTCGCAACTAAGCGTGTTGATCCGTCTTGATTAGTGGTGATCCTTAACAGCGTTCTTCTCTGACGTGCGCACAATTAAACCCTGCTGTACCACATTCAGTTTCATTGCTGCAGTATGCTGAAGAAGGACAGTGATGCCAAGTTGGCTAAAAGTTTCGTTCCAATGCTCCTCAGCATGCTCCTGCAGGTGTTCCACCTGCTGCTGTGCCTGATGTTTGGGAAAACAAGTGGGATGAGAGCCGCGTGGAGCCACACATCTGGCTCTCTCAGTCTCCACTCCATGGCACAGAGCCCAACTAAGCATGCAGTCACAAAGTTCTTCGGCTGTGGATTTTGAGGAGCAAACTGGAGCGATCTGAATTGTTCAGCAACCTGATGGTAGGATGAATATGGGTGGTGTGTGTGGAGACAATTCCCCTCATTCACAATGTGACAGAACGATGCTCTGTTACGTGCAATACCGCGCAACAGCGTGCAACAACGTGGAACATTCTTCTTGACCATGCATTCCTGATAATTCTCCAGCATCATGTGCCATTAATCGTAAAGCGTGGTAACAGGGTGCAGCAGTTCCTGAGGACACCTGGTGCCTCTGCCTCAAATCATCACTTTCGCGATCAGCGGCCAAGAATGTATACTTTGTGGCATTTGTGACTCAGCTAGACCCTCAGCTCACAGGGAACTTTACTGAATCAACAACAACAGCAGATATCAACTCATTAATAATCCATCCAGTCTACTGCCCTGATTGACTCAAGTGCAGAAGCTTACTTCATAGATCTCATTTTAGTCACTAAAGCTCAAATCCCGGTACAGAAACGTAGCACTCCCATTTTGGTGAACACTTTAGACCCGCCTGCAGTCCCCAGTATCACTCATCAGACTGTGCCCGTCACCTTAATTGTTTCTGGCAATCACCAAAAGTCCATTCATTTGTTCATGTGTACCTCTTCTCCTGCACTGGTGTTGGGACACCCCTGGTTGTTGTCGTGATTCACAGGTAGTCAGGGCACAGCAGGTGGTCGGGAGCAAAATGCAGACACACAGGCAGGTGGTGGATTAAGAAAAAAAGGCTTTATCAATAATTTTGGCAGGGTCTGGTACACAGAATGGCAGTCAGCGTTGCGGAGGTACAGGCAGGTGATAAGCAGAGGTGTTGTCAAAAAACAGGCAGGGTTCAATAACAGCATACAATGTAATAAGGACGAGAGGGAGGGAGATGAAGATAATGAAATCAACGAGCAAGCAAAGGAAAAGAAAACATGCAGGGCTTAAATACTCTGAGTTAATTAGGAAGTGATATGGAGCAGGTGTGATGTGCAGGTAGGAGGAGGGCGTGGACGAACAGAGAGGAGAGGCTATGAGACAAGAGAAGGCTGTGACAGGTGGACAAGGAGGTGACAAACAAAACTGGGCATGACCAACAGAGCTGAGAAGGTGATGGACAACAGTGGAGTGAACTGAGGACATGACTGTGATCCAAATTAAACTGGATGTGAAAATATAAGAACTGACACAAAGGAGTGCAGTGACAAGATGGACATGACAAATGATACTAAAACTACTAAGACTATGGTGTGATGAACAGAAAACAAGCAGCTGTGACAAAAGCAAAATAACCAGATTGTCAAAAAAGCAGACAAAAAGAAATCAATAAAGAGACTGACAATAAACATAATGGGTGACTGGTGCCATTACCCGGTGGGGCAAAGCATGCCACTTCCCCAGAACTCAGCATGGCACACGGAAGAGGGCATCCAACAGGTCCTGGTACAAAGACAAGACTTGGCTTGAATATTGTAGAATTCAAGACTCTTCCTACTGCTTTGCCTGTAGGCACTTTTCTCTTCCTAAGAAAATGACAGAGAGACAATGATATATTCTATGAACAAGAACCATCTAAAGAAAGTGGAAGAGAACAGACATTATGTGAAAACAACATCAAATGTACTTTTTTTGACTGTGACCCAACACATACCACAAAGGGGTCATCGAGAGTCTGAGGACTCTAATAATAAGGAAAACTTTGGCCATTTTAGATGAAATCGTGAAGCATGACCATGTTATTCAGAAAAGGCTGGATGCATGTGGCAATGCAAAGTACACCAGTTACCAAATACTGAATGAAATACTTCAGTGTGTAGCTGAGATGGTTCAGAGTGAAATCATAAAAGAAGTGAAAGAAAATTAAGCGTTCAGTGTTACTGACTTGCAAAAAACAAACATGTCTTTGGCTGTACGGTATTATTACAATGGTGCCATCCATGAAAGCTTCCTATGCTTCCAGGCAGCTGCATCCTTGATGCAGCAGGTCTCAGTAAAATGATTGGCAATTTTCTAGAGAGACATGGTCTGGACTACAGAAATAACCTTGTGGGACAAGGGTATGATGGTGTATTCGTCATGAGCGGGAAACATTATGATCTGCAATAATTCAACTGCCAGATTTGCACTTTATGTTCACTGCAGTGTGCATTGCTTGAATTTAGTTGTTGTTGATGGTACAAAAGCAGTGTTTGAGGTTGCTGGCCTTTTTGCACTTCTGTAGGAGCTGTATATGTCATGTACTAGGTGTCTTTTGGTTTTCGGCCATGCCCAGGTTGGGGTTCTGTTTCTTTTCTGTGTCATTCCTGCATTGTTAGAATGGTCTGATTTGGGGGGACTGTTATGATTTGAAGCCAGGATCTGAACAAAGGCTGAGATTTCCCAAATGCAGAGCAGTCACGACAAAAGGTTGAATTTTTAAAGAATACCAGGTTTAATGCTGGACTGGTGACAAGATACAAAAACAGTTGAGGAGCGGGAACAACCAAAATACAAAATTCACCCACTCAGGTTGTGGGGAGATCCAGGGCGTGAGGAGACAAAGCAAAACTTAAGTTGACAATCTTCCAGGGAGTGCAAAAACCAGAACTGAGTACTTACAAAAAGGGAGCAGTGGAGAACACAGGACATCAGAAAAGGTGAGCAGTCACTTTAACAACAGAATGATAAGTAGCATGCTGCATGGACAAAGACGAAAAGCAGCACAGGAATCAGCTACCACAGGAAAACAGCTACAATGGACCAGCATGGGACATGAACACAGGTGAGGTTAAATACAGAGTCTGATGAGTGAATTAATTCCAGCTGGAAACTCAGAAGAAGTGTGAAGACTAATTTAAGACACTAGATGGCGGCAGAGAACAGAGCATACATGACTGAAGAGTGCAAACATGAAGTGACCCAACATACTAATAAGCCTAATGACATAGAAAGGAACAATGACAAACACACAGTGGAAAGACCAAGACACAAGCAACCACAGGAGTGTAGGACAAACTTGGTTGGAAAGAAAGATGAGAGAACAGACAAAGCATAATGTAAACAAAGGGCGGGGTCTAACCAGACCGACAGCACTGCACGCTCAGTGAGAAGTACCCAGACACAGAGCGCGCACATGCACCAGGAACAACACAGAGGAAAGAGGGATAATATGCACACATACGCAGCAAGACAGAAGAGGGCCAGCATACATGTCAATGTGGACTAGGAGGGGGGCGTGCCAGGACACATGCGCATATAGCTGAGCACACTAACCAGACGTGCACATACACCTACACACACACACACACCTGACTCCAACTCCTTCATCCAAATGACAAACCCACAGATTCACAAAGACAGAAATCATGGACAGAGCAAATACAACGGAAACTTGGACACTGACCATTCAGAAGACAGGACAGACAGACAAGGAAGAAGACAAAATACAAGACCTCAAAAACAACCTGAAGGGACCCTAACAGGGACGTTGGTTTGTGCCGTATTTGTGAGTTCTCTTGCTGGGTGTTTCTTGCTTGGGCTTCTCTGTCCCTATCTCTCTTGTCTGTCTCGCTTGGTACTTGGTGGGGGGCATCACACTCTGTCTAGGCCACACCCTGTTCCAGTTCTTTCCACAGGTGTTCCTAATCTGTAGCTCACTACTTGGTGTATTTAAGCTTCACTGGTTGCACTGATAATTTGCGTGATCGTTGTGCCTTGTGCCACAGTTTCTACCTCTGTTCCTAGTATTGTTCAAGCCCTGCTGCCATGTGTGTTTTGACCTTCTGCCTGTTTATCTCGGCCATGTTACTAACCTGATGATTTTGATCTGTTTGCTGTTTTTGGACTGCCTCTCTGTGTACCGGACCACTGATTAAACGTCTCTTTGAACCTGAGCTACTGTGTTAACTCCTGCATTTGTCTCCAGCCATTCCTGCTAAAGAAACCTGATAGTATAACTTTGTATCTGGCACTTATATGCATTTGAAGTGGCTTGTGTTAGAGAAAGAGTTGCAGCAGCCCAGGGAGCGACAGGCAGCTTCAGACGCAAGGTGGGTATGCAGATACAGCGCATGCCGTAATCTGAGAGACACGCTCCCAGCAGTTCTGAGACTGTTGCTGGATCTTGCACTTGAAAGACATTCATCAATGGAGGCGAGGAGTGTTCTTTCACAGATACATAGATTTACAGTTCATAGGGCTTTTGGTTACTTTCTGTAAAGTGCTTGGTGATGCCAAATGTCTTTCTGACATGCTCCAGTCCAGCACTCTTTATCTAGCAAGGACAGTGGATCTAGTAGGTTCCCTTACAGACACTTTTCAGGATGGCAGAAATGAGAATTATTTTGGTGAACTATGAAAAGAGGTTGAGGAGCTTGCTCAGCAGTGCAAAATTGACGTACTAACACACTATAAAAGACATAAGCTCAAGATTTCTTGACTCAATGGTGATGAGCACAGAAATTGTGATGATGAGGGATTTCCCAGATCAATCTTATCAGGTGATTGACTGAGATCACGCAAAGTGTGCAGTCTCTGAACTCAAAAAGTGGAACTTTCTTGAATGAAGAGTTTCTGTTTGCCTTTGCACAGACCTTTGAGTCAGATTTAGGTGACCTCAAACATGAGGTTCATTAAACCAAGCGACTTCTTGATATAAGAGTGAAAAGTGGATTAGACAGACCATCTACTTTACATTTTTATTTTATTATACATCTGGCTGAAATCCTTTGTTCTGATTGGCTGATTCACATATAATAATTGCAATACTTTTCACAATAAATCATCCAAAGTTAACAATAGCCACATTATTGAGTGATTCTGCACTATTTCGGGGAACATTATGAGTGATTGCTGACCGATTTTGTCATAACAGGGCAACAATGTTTCGCGCATGAGCAGGGGTGATGCGTCGCAGACGACATCATGGCGGAGAGCAGAAGGTTTGCGTCCATGGATACTGATGGGATAAATGCTCTTCTATCCGAGAAAGACAGTGAGAGCACCGCGAAAAGTATCAAGAAAAGTTCCGCACTGTTCAAGGAGTTTTTAATGATGGACGACAGGAAAGATTTGCATGGTGTTTCACCTGACCAAGGGCGCAATTTAGAAGTAGAAATTGGGGGGGACAAAGTGCAAGGTCCACAGGTCCGAAGCCCATAGGCCGGGTCAGTTCTAATATTGTGTCTAAAAATTGCCATTTTATGTTGTTTACTTTTATTGTGGCATTTTATTTCTGCACTTATTAACAAAAAGAGGTGCTGAAATATTGTATTTTATTGTGGATTATTATGGAAATGATTTGACTTTTACTGTTGTGAATAAACCTATTTGTATCTGTAGATTCTGGCTTGCAAGGTGGTGAGCTTCAGGGACATGTGCACAGATCAACAAAACAGGCTCCTCCAAGAGGTGGCACTCCTGAAGAAGCTCAGCCACCCAAACATCGTAGTGTTATGATCACTTTGTAGACAAGAATAAGAAAGAGGTCTACATTGTGATGGAGTACTGCGAGGGTGGAGATCTGTCTCGTTTCATTGAACGTGCCATCAAGAAAGAGTAAATGCGTGATCCTTGATTTGTCTTGTGGTCTTTTCATCAAACATACCATCATTTGAGGATAGATTTATTCTGTGCCTCTTTGTCCCAACAGGACATCTATAAAAGAAGAATTTGTTTTTAAGGTTTTGGTGCAATTTGCCTCAGCGTTGAAGCACTGTCACAGATGCCCTGATGGGAAGGTTGTGCTGCACCAGGACCTGAAGCCAGCAAGTGTGTTCCTCCACGAGAACCTCACCTTCAAGCTCGGTGATTTTGGGCTGGCAGAGATCCTTCCAACAAAATATGACTTTTCACATTCAAAAGCTGGGACTCCCCTCTACATGTCTCCAGTAAGTTATTTTTCTTTTCTGTTTGTTTTTGAACTACCTTCTTGTGAGAGTAACTATCAGAGGTTTACAAGTTGTGGGTCAATGCAGAGCACAAAGGGATCTTCTTCAGTCACAGTGGTCGTTTCAACACCATTGGATGATCTACACCAGGAATCACCAACTCTGTTCTTGGAGATGACCTGCCCTGCATGTTTTCCAACTTCCTGTTCCAGCCACTGCTAATTTACTAAGTCAGGTTTGCTCGGACATTCAGGAGCTCAGAAACATAAGACTTGATGAAACAGCTGTGGCTGCAGCAGGTACACATGGAAAACATGCAGGTCAGGTCTTCTCCAGCAGCAGTGTTGGTGACCCCTGATCTGCACCTTTAAACGTGACTGTGGGTGGAGACGTTTGAGGTTCTTTCATCATCAGGTTAATACTTGTGCTGAGGAAGGTCCACTTGTGTTCTGAGTCCAGGTCAAGAGGTCAGGCTGACTGCTCCATTCCTCTGTCAGAAATGGCAAAATTCTAACGGTTATATTTACAACACAAAGTGTCTTCTTGGAAATGAGGACAATCTCACACAAAACTGTGGACATCATGTAAACTTTATGTTGTTGCTTCTCCAGGAAAAAAATAAAAGGCAAAGTTTACACCGAGAAGTCATACATCTGGTCTCTGGGGTGTCTGTCTGATTTACTACCTGTGTGCCTTAACCCTCTGGGGCCGATGCCATCATATACGACGGCTAAGACCAAGCTTTACTAAATTATAAATAACTTTTGAATGATATGCGATAGAAACTTACTTTTTCTTTGCTGAAAAGTTAACTTCGCGGACCTTCGAGCCAGCCATCGGCCATCTTTGTACTCCTCATAGAAGCTGTGTGATGATGTGAGCAATGTGAGTGTCGAATCGGAATTGGTTCACCGTCACATGGTTTTCGAAAATCCAATCGTAGGGCAGATTTACCTCACGTGAAAAGCCAAAGATAATTTTCAGGAGTGATGTGTTACTAATTGGCCCGTTTGAATAGCCCCCTGGGTGCTCCAATGAGTACATACTATTAGTACATACTCAGTGTGCCCTGCGCCATTACTTACAGCGATCAGTGAAAGCAGACGGAGAGCCTCTGATGACAATCTCATGTGCTCAAACAAAGAGTGTGTAACTATCAGGATTGCTCCACTAGTTTGCATGTGAATGTTAACTGGATAACTCTGTTGCTTTCTCTGCATAAAGCACTGTTTACCATATCAATGGACAACAAAACGCATAGACCATTTTGTTTATATTGTTCAAAATGTGCATTTGTGTTTATTGATGAACCTTTTTGTTGCACAGACTTTCACACAAGACCTCAAATTACCTTTATAAAGTGTCAAAACAATTTGTTTATTATAGTTTGCTGTGTTTTGAATAAATGTGTGTGGAAAATTATTGTTTGCTTTATTTTTTCCTTGCCTATTTTTGATTGTAAACCTTTATTACACTTATAAAATACAAAAAAAAAAAACATATATATTCTGAAAGCACAGGTTGTCCTGAAAAAAGAGACATAAAACTTGATTGTGGGATGCAGGGAGAGCTGTTAACAGCAATAATAAAACATTTATGCCAGGCGAGTGAACTGTCCAAAAAATGCCTTTGGACCCCAGAGGTTAAAGTAAGACCTGAAACATACTTGATCTGATTTTACAGACTTTGTTGAAAACAAAGCTGAATAATTTTTGTTGAACCTTTCCTCTTTAGGCATCCATTTAATGATGGCGGAGGAAAAAAGTTGTCAGACACCATCAGCAGTGGGGAGTTCAAAAGAATCCCGTCCCGCTATTCAGACAAACTGCACTCTATGATCAGGGACATGCTGCAAATCCGGGTGAGTCACACATTCATCTCCTGTGCTTTTATTTCAGCCATTCACTTCTGTCATTTTCTATGAGTTGACAATAGCATGTTTTATCTTTTGTCTACAGTGAAGGTGCATAAAATAATCCCTCATTCTGATCATGACTTTCTGACATGTTGAGGCTCAGATATCATCACTGTGTAGAAAGTGACATTTTTAATACATTTTACTTGTGCATCCACCTGCTCTTTTGGTTTTGTGAATCTCATAGGTTTAAGAAAAAAAATGTGGTCATGTGCATTTGTGCTAGATCTTGGTCTTCTCTCTTTGTAGGAGGACTCGAGGCCCTCAGCTGAGGACATCCTCCACAGATGTCCGCAGATTGAGATGGCTGCTGAGGAAAAGAAAAAAATCACACAACCCTGATCATCCTCTTCCTCCTCCCACACCACCTGCAGACCTCAGGCCCAAAGAGGAAGAACTCCAGAAACCTCTAAAGAGGAAGCAAAAGGTGGAGTCTAACCACAGTCAACAATCCAAGCGGAGGTGGAAAGGTAAGCATTTCCACCAACAACCAAGGAGGATTAATTTTCAAAGTCAACTGGTTAAATTGACCTCATTTATATAGTGCTTTTACATCTACAGTATAAGGAAGCTCAAAGCACTTCCCATTCACAGACATGCACACACCGATGTCAGGGTGCTGCCATGCAAAGTGCTCACTACACAGTAGAAGCAACTTGGGGATTACAGATCTTATTCAAGCTCCCTTAGTGATTTTTCAGCCACATGAGGGTTTTAATTGAAGATCCTCTGGTCTCAAGCCCACTGCGAAACCACAAGACCATAGGTGTCAAACTGATTCCAGAAAGGGCCATGAGGCTGCAGGGTTTCTTTTTTGATTTATTGATGAAGTCATCCCATCTGCTCAAAGTGATGGTTTGAGCCAGTTCCCACAAAATGTGCTCAAATGATCTCACCAAGAGGAAGCAAGTTCAGTAGGTTGTGAGAAAATGGGTTCCACCATCTTACCAGATTTTTTAATTAAAAAATTAAATTTCCCTGTTGATCATTTTTATGTAGATCACCCTGATGGTTCAAATTACACTGTGGCTTTTAGAGGCCTATTTTTTGGTGAGCAACATGACTTCCCAAAACGTCCTTTGGTTTGATTTGACTGATTCTGTTAAAAGACTGTAAGTCCCTTTGGCTGTTCCCTTGTTTTTTCTACTCTGGGTCTCCACAGCAGATCCAAGGAGGGTCTGCATGTTGATTTGGCACAGATAACTCCTCCTCCATCTTCCTGTGTTTGGGCTCTGATGGACAGATGTCATCACATTTCCCAGCATGGTATTTAGCAAAATGATTTTTCCAGTTTTAAAGACACATGTGCAATGTGAGTGAGCTGGATCTGAACAGAGTGCTGTTTAATGAAAGCATTACTTCATATTTCTTCACTGACTGTGCACGTCCCTCACAACCAGGACATCAAAGAACTCCCACTGCATGTTCTCACAGAGAGAGCGAGAGAGAGAGAGAGGAGGAGTAGAGGGGGGCCCTCATATAAAAAAGATTTAAAATGACATAGTACTAAGAAATGACTGACCCCAAATCCTCTCTCAGTGACTGGCTGGACCGACGTAGTACTTCAAATTTTCAAAATGGAAAAATGAACCTATCTAATTAATATCAGAAGGGAGGAATTCTATTGTATTTGGAACAAATGGATTACATATATGACCCCAACAAGACCAGATTTTTCATGACTTCTCTGTTATGCCCAGATTAATTGCTTCAAGTATCATTCATTCATCTTCTACCGCTTAGTCCAATTAAGGGTCATGGGGGCTGGAGCCTATCCCAGCAGCCATAGAGCGCGAGGCGGGGAACACCCAGGACAGGACGCCAGTCTGTCGCAGGGCCACAAATAGACAAACACAGACACTCCCACACACACACCTACGGACAATTTTTTAAAGAGTCCAATCTACCTAACCCGCATGTCTTTGGATGTGGGAGGAAACCGGAGCACCCGGAGGAAACCCACGCAAACACAGGGAGAACATGCAAACATGCACACAGAAAGGCCACGGGAATTGAACCCACGACCTTTTCACTGTGAGGCAACAGTGCTAACCACTAATCCACCGTGCTGCCATGCTGCAAGTATCATCTGTGAATATTTCTTTTCCACATCCCCCTACTGAGTTGGCTCCCCTTTGTTGTATATAGTTCCTTGGTTATTGTCTTTTCATATCAATATAGAGATTGTTTTTTCTTTTTCTTTTCTTTTTTTGTATCAAGGGCAATAAAACTGTTTTTCTTAAAAAAAAAAAAAAAAGGCCCTTTTAAAATGGGGAAAGGAAGGAGGAATGCTGTTTTCTGTGTATATGAAGACGCAAATGTATATGACTTTCCAAATAAAAATAAAAAAAAGAAAAGAAAAAAGACATGGCACTGTGTACTCTGCTCCTGCAGAATTGTGCTCCTCAAAACAACAAAAAAAAAAAAACGATAACAGTGCATAAGTCCAGAAAGTTCAAACGGGGGTCCTGATGTCTGCTGCAACTCCGGCCAGGCTGGCAGCAGCTCGGCCACTTCCAGAAGCAGATAGCAGGAACCTTGCCGCCTCGCCAACTTTGAACAATTCAAAATACAGGCACGATGCTTGCGATGCCCTGCGACTGAAGTGAGGGATGAGCGCCACTGTGAAAAACGTGTGCAAAATCAAGCAATTTCCCTCGCAATTGCCGCTGGCAGGCTGTCCCAGGCCAGTGAGACAGAACTCTTACATCTTAGTTTAGGAACATACTCATGGCACAAAATCACTAAAAAAAGATCTTACATTTACTTTGACTGTTCTTTCATTGGAGACAGACAGTATGAACCCAAGACACATCATATTTTGTGTGCTCAGCTTCATTTAATTTGTTCATATACATCCATTGTTACATTTAAGGTTTGAAACACGTTCCAAAATGGATGGATGTTTGGGGCAATTTATTTGAATGATTAAATCATCACTTTTACAGTCAGTTCTCTTGAGTCAGGGGATGGACACATGAGCATTTAAAGACCAATCAAGTCTGGCAGCATGCCCTGGTGCTCCGCATGTCCACATCCACAACACCATGGGACCCCCTTGAGTCCTGGGTGGAGCACAAACAAAGGAATACTAAATACATACTCTGAAAGACACCTTTGTCTTTCAAGATATTGTATTTTAATCCTGTTTTAAATTAAACTCTTATTTATTGCATATTTTAATGACATGAATTTAAACATTGATGAAATCACTGCCAAAATATCAAAAATAAATATTGAAATAAAATCTCAGTAAAGAGTTACACCGACTCTTCCTGGTCATACTTTTCTAAAAACAAACGTGCGAGTTTCTCCGCTCAGTTCACAGACTCCCAGCGTGTTCCACTTCAGGGAACGCTCCATTCAGCGAGACATTTTCTGTGAAGACAGACTTGGAGATGAGGCTAATAAACAATTCTAAAATAAAGCACAACAGCACAGGCTCTGTTGGACCTGTTCACCGTTTCGACATCCTCACCGTGAAAGTCTGTTTAAAACAACTAATTTTAAATGTAAAAGTTCCTCTCTTTCTGTTTAATCCAACACACCGGCCGACATGGATCTGGAGGTCCCCAGTGTGACGTCACTGACATCAAAATTTCTTGCAGGCTGTCAAATCTGAATGTTTAAAACCAGCAGGTGAAATCAGGCTAAATCAGGCATGTTTCTGGCTAAACATCTCAGGGCACACGGCACCACGAATCAAACACAATTTTGTGAATTTGGTTTGAAGACAAACAGTTTCTCAGTGATCCTTTTGAAGGACGAGAAGTCAACAGACAGCCCAGTCTTTTTTTTTTTTTTGTGCTCCCATCACGAAATGAGTCACAAATTCGTGACTTTTTTTTTTTATATTACTATTTCTAACCCAACCCCTTCTGCTAACTCTAACCCTAAACATAACCCCCACAGACTCCCCCATGTCTCCCTGCATTTCCTGATATCATGACATGAATTTGGGATACCGTCACAAAAATATGGCGCAAACTAATAATAGATCAATTCACTTTTCATGGTGCTATCACAAAATGGTGTGAGATTGAGTTGAAATAGAACAGCTGATCACGGAGTCAAGGAGTCAGTTGAGGTGGCTCGGGCATCTTTTCCGGATGCCCCCTGGACGCTTCGCTGGAGAGGTGTTCCGGGCACATCCCATTGGGAGGAGGCCCCGGGGAAGACCCAGGACACGCTGGAGGGACTACATCTCTCGGCTGGCTTGGGAACACCTTGGGGTTCCCCTGGAGGAGCTGGGGGAGGTGTGTGTGGATCGGGAGGTCTGGGCGTCTTTGCTTGAGCTGCTACCCCTGTGACCCGACTCCGGATAAAGCGAAAGAAAATGGATGGATGGATGGATGGATGGATGGATGGATGGATGGAGAACAGTTGATCAGCTTTTTTTAACGTGCATATATTTTGTACTTTTAGGACCAACAAGAAAACCGCCTTGTGTACCATGAGATGGTGTGAACTACCAAAGAGTCCATGTGTGAGGTGACCATCATCGACCCTCACACCCCCCATCGACCTTCACTGGATGCTTCTTTTTGCTGAGGACACACCTCACACTTCCATAATGTTCTGGACTGGTACCTGTTTTTGTATGGGGTTTTTTTTTGGGAGGGGGACACTCAAAAATAAATAATTTATTTTTATACTTCCCGCGTGGATGACTGTTTACATTTTGGGTTCTGTTCAACACAAATCACAACAAAAGCATTTTACTTCAATAGCATGGATCCACAAAATCAAGACATTACCATTTTTCCCCCCTCAGGTTGGGTTTGTGTCATTGGGTGGGTGCAGGTTTTAAACAAGAGCAATCAGAGATTTCTGATATCCGTCAATCTGAATCCGGATCACCTCCAAAATTCAGATGAGTCTTCCGTGCCCAAATATGTATCTGTGGTGCAAATATGGTGAGAATCTGTGAAGTAGTTTTGACGTAATCCTTCAAAGCCTACATAAAGTGAAACTTCATACAGAATCCGAATCTGGATCCAGATCACCTCCAAAAGTGGGGAAAATAAGTATTTGATAAAATGTCGATTTTGCAAGTTTTCCCACCTACATAGAATGGACAGGGCTGTAATTTTTTTATCGTAGGTCCACTTCAACTGTCAGAGACAGAATCGTAAAAAAAACAAATTCAGAAAACCACATTGTATGATTTTTAGATAATTAATTTTCATTTTACTGCATGAAATAAGTATTTGATCACCTTCTAACCAGTAAGAATTCTGGCTCTCACTGACCTGTTAGTTTATCTTTAAGAAGCCCTCCTATTCTGCACTCTTTACCTATAATTAATTGCACCTGTTTGAACTTGTTACCTGTATAAAAGACACCTGTCCACACACTCAATCAATCACACTCTAATCTATCCACCATGGCCAAGACCAAAGAGCTGTCTAAGGACACCAGGGACAAAACTGTAGACCTGCACAAGACTGGGATGGACTGCAGGACAACAGGCAAGCAGCTTGGTGAGAAGGCAGCAACTGTTGGCGCAGTTATTAGAAAATGGAAGAAACACAAGATGACTGTCAATCTCCCTCGGTCTGGGGCACCATGACCGAGGGAGATCACCTCATGGGAGTAAGGATGAGTCTGAGAAAGGTCAGGAATTAGCCCAGAACTACACAAGAGGACCTGGTGGAATCCAATCCAATGAGTCAGTTTTTTGTTTTTTTTTTTCTGTGCTGGATTAAGTTAAATCCAACATTTCAAACATTCTAAATGCAGATGCTATCATCACCCGCTAAATTTCCTTTTACCCACAATAAATCATCTTGTGTGTACAAAACCCACCACTTTATATGTCCCTCCCACCATTTTGTGGACAAACCCAAAAACTGCACATTCGTAAAGGCAAACACACTGAATGGACAATACTTGCTGTTTTGCACATTGGAAAGAATCCACACAGAAATACATGTCTGGAAAAGGCCAAGGGGACACCCACATGTGGGTGCAACAAACAGATATTACTTTTGAGAGGTACAGATGGCCTATTTGTCTGCTTAGGTGGTTGGCATCTCAGCCCCAAGATGGTTCCATACTGTGTTACCAGTGCAGGCTCCTAGATCTGAGCTGACAGTTCCAGGGTTTCAGTTAATCTCAGGACCCCCAGACAGCTGCAGTGGACTCTTCTTGATCCCGGCCCAGCTGTGTATGTAAGCTGTTTTATAAACTTATAGTCCTCCTATGTGGGTTATCTGCTGTGCCGCCCTCCTCTCGTCACACTACACTACACCTGGAATACCCACAAACCTCACCTGTGCATAAGTGTGCATGCTTCAGCACCTCTGTTATCTGATGCTGCTGCACTTTCTCTGTGGACCATCAATGGAGGCACACAGGTGGTGCACACACGTGGAGAGGCTCACAGTGAGAGAGAAGCACACAGGCTTTTTACTCAGTAGGAAGTGGGACATCACTGAGCAAGAGGTGTCCCAACTGGAGATCACAACTATCACAAGGGACTGAAAATAGGTTTCCTGTATAGAAATTCTAAATTAAAATTCTAAAATTATGTTCATACTGTTCTGTGTTACATAAATTAAGGTCTCTGAAAGTATCAAGTACCCCAGGATCTTCCAAATAGCAGACCCTAACGTAAACATCTATAGATACATACAACTGTGATGTTATAAACTAGTTATACCTAGTTATACAAGGCAAGATTTATTTTATTTTTATTGATTAGTTCCATTGAGAGTAAAATCTCTTTTTTGAGAGACTTGGCCAAGAATGGTAGCACTACAGTACATATAGTTTCAGTTGAATGTAAATATCACATTCAATAATTGACACCTCCAAATGAAATCTAACCAAAATGTAGAGAAAACACATTATCAGTGAAAACCTTTATAAATTTCATGAGCCTCACAATTTCTTTAAATTCAGTGAGTGAAACTAGGATCCTGGAGTTTGAGCCTATTCTGCAGAGTATTCGAAGAAGATAGTGCTTAAATTTTAAGATGTTTCATGTTTTAAGCCTTAAAACATGAAAATTCGGTAAGGTATATCTTCTATTACACATATCTTAAAAAAGGACAGAGCAGGGCCACATAGGTGCCTGGTCTTGAGAACCAGGGATGGTAGGTGGCTTGAAAGGTTTCTTGGCCCACTCACTTTCCACTTCAGAACAGTCATACGGGTGACATCTTGAGACTTCAGGCCATATGTGCCATGTTTTTGGGACAGAAAGACTTTTAAATAACAGGGAGTCTACAAAGAATACACTTACAGATAAAAAAAAAAAAAAGTGTTATTGTGTTGTTCTACTTGTCATTTGATTGTGACAACTGACTGTGATGAATTAGATAGAGGACTCAGAGAACACAGAGAACCACAACAACAAGCTGTTTTATTGTCATACAGATAATTTAGTGCACAGTTTGAATTAGTAGTCAAACAGCTTTGGTTGTGAAACAGGCAGAGCCCAGGCATACAGGCAGATGCCAGGCACACAGGCAGATGCCAGGCCTACAGGCAGAGGCCAGGCATACAGGCAGATGCCAGGCACACAGGCAGAGGCCAGGCATACAGGCAGAGGCCAGGCACACAGGCAGATGCCAGGCATACAGGCAGATGCCAGGCCTACAGGCAGAGGCCAGGCACACAGGCAGAGGCCAGGCACACAGGCATTCAATTCAACAGCCAACAGTGTTTCTGAGGAAGTCGCAAACAAGTTATCCAAAATACAAGCAGTCAGTCAGTACAGAGAGATTGATCAAACCAGGAGAACATATCTAAGATGGCAGGCAAAACTCAGAAAATCAGAATGGCAAAAAGGTCTGAATAGAGAGGCAAAAATATGAGATAAAACAGTGGGAATATAAATGAGACAGAGCAGGACATTTAAGCAGCCTCTGTGTGGTTGAGATAGAAGTCATAAATTAGTGGCTTATCCAAAATATTGGACTTGGACTCCCACAAGCAATCATTGGGAATATAACCCTCCTAATCAAACAGAAACCGACACACATGACCCCAACGCGACACAACTCAGAGATGCTTAACCATAAAAGCCAGACTACAATCCACAGTCCATACAAGTGTGTGGGGAAGGGGGGTGGAGGAGGACACTGGCTTAATCCAGGAAATGTGAAAGGTTGGGTGTCTTTGAAGACAAGGAGGCATGGCCATATGCATAGCAATGGAACTAAAGACCTCAGAAATTTGAAAGTGTGGCACTATCTTTCAGCACATGACCAAAACGGTAGAACCCATGTCAAAAGATAAACATGCTGACCCAAATGATAGTGAGGAACTAACAACTGACTGTTGCTGGCCCCTTGTTAGTAGACCAGAGATGGGTGCAACAAGGTTGTAAGGCCCTTTAGCCCAATCAGGTAACAATGACAGACCTACACAGACACAGAAGGCACCATCACCTCTACTTCATGTCCAAGGAACAGGTACACTACACACAGCAAAAAGGACACAATACAGTGGGAAGTGAATTAAGAGCATGCTCAACCCCAACCAGATTATCTGATCACAACAAGGGCTGCTGAGATAAGAAGGAACAAAAGACTGATTCTAATTCATGGCTATACCCTTCAGTTTGATGGACAGGCTAAGGAGTTTGAAGATAGGGTACTGTGGTTCCAATCCACATTTTGCACTCCTGCCAGAAATGTGAAACAAACTGAGGAAAATGATCAGACACGGTGTGACAGGAGTCCATGTGGGTGGAAGACATGTGAGTCATTATCTTCGCTGACTCCTTGGCAGATGGTAACTTAGCTATTGGTATGTATTGAGCCATTTTTGAGAAATGGTCGCTACCAGACAGAAAAATGCCTTTCCCCTAGAGGTAGAACACCCAGTAATAAAATCCACCAAAAGGTGGGGCCAGGGGTGACAAGGAGTTAAGGCTGGAGGAGACCAACAGGGGGTTGTTTGGAACTCTAATTTTGAACACAGAACAAGCATCAACATACTAATACTGTATATTCATTTTGTGAATTGTTAAGTAATTTATGTCTGTAGCATAGCCTAAGCAGAGGGTCACCCCTTTGAGTCTGGTCTGTTTGAGGTTTCTTCTTCAGAGGGAGTTTTTCCTTACCACTGCTGCTCTGGGGGTTAGTAAGGTTAGACCTCACTTGTGTGAAGCACCTTGAGGCAACTCTGTTGTGATTTGGCACTATTTAAATGAAAAGAAATTGAAAAAAAAATTGAAATTGAGATACACATATCAGGCCAAGGAGTGCCACCAGAATCAGAAGACCTGTGAGTGTTGGGCATCAAGGATGAACACCCAGCAAGGTTTAAATTCTGCAGGTATCTTCCTTCTCCTTAACGGCACAGTCTACCATGCTACTATACCAAGGATCGATGTGGGGGGCCAAATTGTCAAATAGGCTGATGGACGCTGGTCAGACACAAACTGGTGAGCGCATCAGCTTTCTTTTTGCAACTGCCTGGACAATAGAAGAGAGAGAAGCTAGGTCAAGTAACAATTAACACCTACATTACCTGGTGAGAGTCGACTTTTGAGATACTGCAAATTTTCATGATTGGGCCAAAATAGAAAGGGTTGACAGGAGCCCTTCAACCAGTGTCTCCACTACACCCTAGCTGGCTTGCAGATCTTCTTGTCCAGTAAGGAAGGAGCCGGCTCCGGCTGGTGGAGGAGAGGTGGATAATTTCTGCAGCCAACACCTCCTGGATGCATTGGTTCATAATCCAGAGCTCATCTCCCAACAAGGAGTACAACTGGTCCCTGGAAGGAGTAGCTCCTCGTAGATGATCATTTGAACAATCCCTTCTGTACAGGAGCTCAGCTGCTGGCTGTTGCAATCCACTCTGTGAATCACAACCTACACAAGGAACTCTACATCTGGTTGAAGAATTAATGTTAACCCCTACGCCTGTTTCCAAACCCCTGCTCGAAAATGACATGTCCAAAATGAATTGAGTATATCTCAGAAACTACAAGGATTATTTGTATTTTTTTGGTATCATAATAAAGGTGACACCTGTGAGAGTACTGCAGAGGTGTAAATATCAGTATATAATGAAGATGGCATACAAGAAAAAAAAAAAGTAAATTTAATTTCTGCCTAAAAAAAGTGCCCTGGACTGCCCTTTGGAATGATGTCACTGCCACCCAAAACCTCTAGTAAACCATATTACAATTTCTGACCACTGCTTGCACACCAAAACTGATGCCAAAAATGAAAAAGAAGTTCTAGACAGGTATGTGTCAAATAACATTCAGACTGACTCTCCAAAATGGCCATTTTTGGCACAATGTGTGCCATTTGAGATTTCTCAGGTACCAAACTATACTACTCACTTTGTTTCACTATAGGTATTCATTCCATGTATTCATAACTGTGTTTATTTGGGGATTTGTTTAGAAAAAAATCCACCACACAAAAATCTGCGGCCTTGTGGGTAATGTTTGGTGTACCTCTGAACACAATAAATGTTACGCATGGCACTATCTCGGGAACCCATTGGTCTATTTTGATGATTGACACCTCTCTCAAACCATCAGAGTCAAAACAATTGAGAGGCAGCCCCCAAATCTATGTCAGCAACATCATTCGCCAATCACAAGAAGAGATACACAACATGCACCAAGAGAAGTCCCTGCCTTACTCCCCAATCCTTTCCCTCCCCCAGAATGAAAAGTCAGCAAAAACTTTCCAGAATCATTTCAGTGTGACACAAGGGCACAGGAGAACCCATTTCTAATGGATTTACACACTGAAACATAATTTCTGAACACAAAACAAACAAACGGATGACATAATTAATGGTTATGGCTGTATGAAGTGAAGTTTATTTTTGGTCATTTTTAGTTGTTGGTTCAGTGAATTTTGGATGAACAGTGATAAAACTTTGTCATCTGTGGAACTTCCACTTTCATCGGGCATGTTGTATGTATCCATGGCATGAAGTAGCACAAACGCAAATGCCAACATTGTGGGCATGCCCTGTTAGCATGTTCTCCCTGTCTGTTCATTTAGTTGCTTGGTGTTGGAATTGTGTTTTGTTTGATTAGAAATGGTTATTTGGGGTTTTTAGACAAGCGTCTAAACCAGGGGTGGCCAAGTTCGGTCCTCGAGAGCCACATTCCTGACACTCTTAGTTGTCTCCCTGCTCCAACACACCTGAATCCAATGAAAGGCTCATTAAAAGTCTGCTAACGAGTCTTTCATTGGATTCAGGTGTGTTGGAGAGGAAGAGAACTAAGAGTGTCAGGAACGTGGCTCTCGAGGACCAAACTTGGCCACCCCTGGTCTAAACATTAAGTGAATATGCAACATGCCTTGGTTGCAACATGTTTAGCGTGTTTTTTGTTTGTTTTTTAGGGGGTGTTTTGCTGGAAACACCAACTCAGCCACTTGGGGTGTACAGCCAGTACATTCTGAGTGCTTGTCCCATGAGGAGGGTTGCGTCAGAAAGGGCATCCAGCGTAAAACAAGCCAACCCAACTATGCAGGCTAAGAATCAAATTTCCATACCGGATCAGTCGTGGCCCGGGTTAACAACGTCCGCCACCGGTGCTGTTGCCCAACAGGGTGCTGGTGGAAATTGAGCTACTGCTGGGCGAAGATGACGAAGAAGAGGAGGAGAATGTTTCCACAAACAGCGGGAGAAGAAGAAAACTAGAAGAGTGGAAATGTGGGGACTTTGAATGTTGGTAGTATGACTGGTAAAGGGAGAGAGCTGGCTGATATGATGGAGAGGAGAAAGGTAGACATATTGTGTGCGCAAGAGACCAAGTGAAAGGGAAGTAAGAGCAGGAGCATTGGCGGTGGGTACAAGTTGTTGTACCATGGTGAGGACAGGAAGAGAAATGTGTTGGGGTCATTTTAAAGGAAGAGTATGTTAAAAGTGTGTTGGAGGTCAAGCGAGTGTCTGACAGGGTGATGAGTGTGAAGTTGGAAATTGAAGGGATGATGATGTATACCATCAGTGCATATGCCCCACAGGTAGGTTGTGAGATGAAGGCGAAAGAAGATTTCTGGAGTGTATTAGATGAGGTGGTGGAGAGTGTGCCCAAGCATGAAAGAGTGGTGATAGGAGCGGACTTCAATGGGCATGTTGGTGAAGGGAACAAAGGTGATGAGGAAGTAATGGGTAGATATGGTATCAAGGATAGGAATGGGGAAGGACAGATGGTAGTTGATTTTGCAAAAAGAATGAAATGGCTGTGGTGGACACCTACTTTAAGAAAAGGGAGGAGCACAGGGTAACATATAAGAGTGGAGGAAGGTGCACACAGGTGGACTACATTCTTTATAGGAGATGCAAGCTAAAAGAAATCACAGACTGTAAGGTGGTGGCAGGAGAGAGTGTCATTAGACAGCATAGGATGGTTGTTTGTAGGATGACTTTAGAGGTAAAGAAGAAGAAAGTCAGAGCTTAACAAAGCATCAGATGGTGGAAAATGAAGGAGGAAAACTTGTGTGAAATTTAGCGAGCAGGTGAGAGAAGCACTGGTTGGAGAGGAAACAATTTTGGACAACTGGAAAAGTACTGCAGATGTAGTGAGGGAGACAGCTAGGACAGTACTTGGTATGACATCTGGACAGTGGAAGGAAGACAAGGAGACTTGGTGGTGGAATGAAGAGGTCCAGGAAAGCATAAGGAGAAAGAGGCTGGCGAAAAGGTTTTGGGATAGTTGGAGAGATAAAGAAAGTAGACAGGAGTACAAGGAGATGTGGTGTAAGGCGAAAAGAGAAGTGCCAAAAGCGAAGGAAAAGGCATATTGCAAGCTGTACAAGAAGTTGAATAGTAAGGAAGGAGAAAAGGACTTGTACCGACTGGCCAGACAAAGGGACATAGCTGGAAAGGATGTGCAGCAGGTTAGGGTGGTAAAAGATGCACATGGTAATGTGCTGACAAATGAGGAGTGTGTGCTGAGAACGTGGAGGGAATATTTCGAAGAGCTGATGAATAAAGAAAATGAGTGAGAGAAAAGGCTGGATGATGTGGTGAGAGTAAATCAGGAAGTAAAAGAGATTAGTAAGGAAGAAGTGACGGCTGCCATGAAGAGGATGAAGAGTGGAAAGGCAGTTGGTCCAGATGACTTTCCAGTCGAGGCATGGAAATGTCTAGGAGAGATGGCAGTAGAGTTTCTAACCAGATTGTTTAATAAAATCTTGGAAAGTGAGAGGATGCCTGAGGAGTGGAGACGAAGTGTACTGGTTCCTATTTTCAAGAACAAGGGTGATGTGCAGAGCTGCAGTAACTACAGAGGCATAAAGCTGATCAGCCACAGCATGAAGTTATGGGAAAGAGTAGTAGAAGCTAGGCTTAGAAAACAGGAGAAGATCTGTGAGCAGCAATATGGTTTCATGCCGAGAAAGAGCACTACAGATGCGATGTTAGCTCTGAGAATACTGTTGGAGAAGTACAGAGAAGGCCAGAAAGAGTTACATTGTGTGTTTGTGGACTTAGAAAAAGCTTATGATAGGGTGCCAAGAGAAGAGCTGTGGTATTGTATGAGGAAGTCTGGAGTGGCAAGACACGTACAAGAATAGTGTGACAGCGGTGAGATGCGCAGTCAGAATGACAGACTCATTCAAGGTGGAGGTGGGATTGCACCAAGGATCAGCTCTGAGTCCTTCTTGTTTGCAGTGGTGATGGACAGGTTGAGGGATGAGACCAGACAGGAGTTCCCATGGACTATGATGTTTGCAGATGACATTGTGATCTGTAGTGAGAGTAGAGAGCAAGTTGACTCTAGTCTGGAGAGGTGGAGATATGCTTTGGAGAGAAGGAGAATGAAAGTCAGTAGAAGCAAGACTGAGTACATGTGTGTGAATGGGAGGGAGCCCAGTGGAATAGTGCAGTTACAAGGAGTAGAATTGGTGAAAGTAGATGAGTTTAAATATTTGGGGTCAACTGTTCAAAGTAATGGAGAGAGTGGTAGAGAGGTGAAGAAGAGAGTGCAGGCAGAGTGGAGTGGGTAGAGAAAGGTGGTAGGAGTGATTTGTGACCAAAGAATATCAGCAAGAGTGAAGGGGAAAGTTTACAAGACAGTAGTGAGACCAGCTATGTTGTACGGCTTAGAGACGGTGGCACTAACAAAAAGACAGGAGGCAGAGCTGAAGATGTTGAGATTCTCTTTGGTAGTGACAAGAATGGACAAGATTAGGAATGAACATATCAGAGGGACAGCTCAGGTGGGATGGTTTGGAGACAAAGTCAGAGAGGCGAGATTGAGATGGTTTGGACATGTGCAGAGGGACCCAGGGCATATAGGGAGAAGGATGCTGAGGATGGAGCCACCAGGCAGGAGGAGAAGAGAGAGGCCAAAGAGGAGGTTTATGGATGTGCTGAGGGAGGACATGCAGGTGGTTGGTGTGACAGAGAAAGATACAGAGGACAGGGTGAGATCGAAACGATTGATCTGCTGTGGCGACCCCTAATTGGAACAGCTGAAAGACAAAGAAGTTTTGCTGGAAACACCAGAGCCCCCAGCTTTTGGGGTGCTTGGGATTTAAAGGTTAACTAAAGTACCAGTATACTATTCAGTGTGTGGGTCATAGACCTGCAACCATGGATTACTCAGAACTCGAGGATTTGTATGAAAACAGATTTCATGGATTTGCCAAAACTTAGAATGATTACATAACCTACTGAGTTGCAATAAAACAGTCTGAAGGCTTACAACTGCCAGCACCTTGCTGTTCAAATTGTTTGCCCTGAGAGAGGTACAAGGAAAACCTGAAGTTGAACTGTGAGGTTCTGATCAACAAAATTTTCATCCACACCTGAATTGATAAAAACACTGAGATCCAATTGTCCAGAAGGCACAGGAACCACTATAATTTTATTACTTTGCATTTAGATAAGGGATTCATAATATGATATTGTCAATATGATCAAAGTACTTGCTTTCTGGAAACAATTTTAGGATTTCAACCCCTGAGGGGGAGAAATTCAAGAGATCAGATGCTATGACCAACATTTGGTAGATTTGGAAGTGATTTACAAGAAGTCTTGTAGATGTTAATGTAAGATGGGTCACAGGCAATCTCAAGATCTCAAAACCTCACCCATGCAGACACATGCTCCCTCCTGTAGTTAGTCTGCATGACAGCAATGAAGGAAAAGGCAATATTCACTATGGAATCTCCCCCCCCCCCCGACCCCCCCCCACCAAGATAAATATGCCCTCTTCATTAAAATAACTTATTAATAATTCTACATTTTACTGCTTGGATTTTGGTAGAAACATTTTTTTTTTCTTTTTTTCAGTTTTGTGAAATTTGAAAGGCCCTATACCTTTAACTTCAGAATGGAACCACTTGCAGTAGCACTGGCCAAATCTTTGTATAGAAAGATTTACTGAATAAAATTCTCACTGCAAGCATGCCCTTGAGGGGAAAAAATAGTGACTGATAGTGCACCTGAAAATAAAGTAAGCCATTTAGAGTAAGTAAGAAGAAGTCAGTCCTCCATAAGTCCCTGAAAAGAGGCTCTGAACGTGCAGACTCAGGAAGTGCATGCACTGGAGCAACAAATAATCAGCCTCAGAGTCATGCTTTATTCTCTTCAGACATCCGAGGAGACTTTTAAGACATTTCTGGCCTGCAGTCATCTGGATGAGCAAGTTTGGTTCCTCAGATTTTGGCAGCAGCCATCAGTGGACCAACTCCCTTGTCCCATGGTGAGCTTCGTCTACCACCTGTTAAGCACTATAATGGCGATCTGGAGATGTATCAACAGCATCAACTCTGTCTACAGTTCCACTGGTCTCAAATATCAGTCTAAATCACAGTTGTGCAATCTCTGACCACAAACTGCATCACGTAGCAGCCTTTGTTTTCTTAGAAACACTGGCCTTCAAAATGCAACACTTAGTCTCCCTCATTTTGCACCTGTGCAAACTCAGTTGGAAGAACATGCCAGTCATTTGTCAGACTTTAAAAGACGCCTCAACACTGTGTTGCAGTAATGAATGAATATTTATTTTGTTACCTTTTTGCATCTTTGCAGTGTTTCTCATACTTATATTTTAAATTACAGAGTTTCGCTACATATTATGTAAAATATTTAACATTTAAAATATCTTGCATATACATGAAGTACTGTAAATACTTGTGGGACAAAAATATGAACACTTCAACAAAATGAGAAAAAGGAAGCTTATTTCCACAGACATGTATACATTTGAATATGTAACACAGCCTCATGTAGCCAAAATGTACACAGGAATTAAAGTTCTCCATCGCTACCAGGGATTTTTGCCAATTGGGCTGTCAAAAGGTTACACATGAGATCAAGGCAGATCCAATGAGAATTCAATTATTATAATATTATTAGACCTTGAATTATGATATGCAGCTTCACTGATTAGCTGGTTGAAGTTCCAGTGTAAGATGTTCATTACGCGCACTGGTAATCCCGTCCACGTATTTACGACATAGCATTTGACGCAGCGAAGCCTCTGTTTTGTGCAGCAGCTTTGAGTTGAAAAGCAGCTGTCACTGTTTCTCTGTGTCTCAGACCACGATGAGGATACAGTGGGCAAAGAGCAGCACACCTGTAGTCTCGTTTCTGAGACTTTCAGAGAATCCTCAGAAAAATAACATAAACCAGAGATTGCCCATGTTTTTTTGTTTTTTGTTTGTTTCTGTTCATTTTTTCTGTTTTTAACTTGTTCTATTGCTTTATTGTCTCAGAAATTTTATGAGACAATATTATTTTATGTGTCATGTACAGCACTTTGTGGCAGATGTAGCTGTTTTAAAGTTCCTTAACTAGTACTGTGCCTGTGGTCTTCCATTTCCGCACTGTGTTCCTCACAGTGGAAACTGACACCTGAAATCTCTCAGATAGCTTTTTGTATCCTTCCCCTAAACCATAATGTTGAACAATCTTTGTTTTCAGGTCATTTCAGAGTTGTTTAGAGGCTCCCATGTTGCCACTCATTACAAGAGACGCAAAGAGGCGAAACATTTTCAAATGGCCACCGTAAATATTCTTTCTCATGATTGGATTCATGTGTGTAAGGAGGTCAAGGGTCAATGAGCTTACCAAACCAATTTTGTGATCCAAAAATTAGTGCTAAATGTATTCAAATCAATAAAATGACAAGGGTGCCCAAATTTATGCACCCACCCAATTTTGTTTAAATATTTATTGCACACTTTCTGTAAATCCTAGAAACTTCATTTCACTTCTCAAATATCAGTGTGTTCATCTGCTATATGATATATTTAACTGAAATTTCTGATCCAGACAATCAATGATTTATAAAGGAAAACCATGGAAATCATAAGGGGTGCCCAAACTTTTACATACAACTGTAAATAAAGCTGAGTTGAGTTTTAAACCACTGTATCATGGAGAGCATCTTCACATACTGCCTCTGTACGTGGTTTGCCAGCTGGATGGGTGCAAACAGGAAAGAGCTCCAGAGGGTTACCAAAATGGCAGAGATCACTGGGTGCCCTCTACCCACACTGGGGGACCTTCATGGCTCTTACTGTCTCAGAAGAATCAACATCATCCTAAAGGACTGATCCCACCCTGGACACTCTCTGTTTGAGCTACTGCCATCAGGCAGATGGTACAGGGCCATTAAAAGAACTACCCAACTGCTGTTAGAGCTTTGAATGCCACTGGAATCAAATAGCCACATCACATGTCACACTTAAAATGAGTGCAATATTTGTTTATATGCAATATCCACTGACACTGAAATAGCCACAGTTTTGTACATACTTTCTCTTTTATTATATGTAATCTTTTTTGATACTATAGTCTTGTGATTATTTTCTATTCTTAATTTGCACTCTGGACATACCTCTTTCATTCGGTTAAATTTTATGTTTATTTTGTTCTCTTCTCCAGAGTGTTCACGTCTGTGTGTAGTTTCAGGTTTATATTTGCACTGAAACACTTGCACCTTACCTTTCCTTGATGTTGTTACAGTGACAACAAAGAACCTGTATCTGTATCTTTATGCTCTTCTTTTCCTTCAAACTCTGCACCGCTCTGCAAGCTCGCTGTGGTTAAACTAAAAACAGCTAAAGACCCGTGACGCTGTTATGTTTGGAGCTAAACTGAGTCAAATAGAACCCCAGAAGCAGGAAGCCAGGAGCTGGGCATGAAGGGCAAAAACCATCCACAGTGGTAATGAAACAACAGCAGTGACGTGGCGATCCGCAGTGACTAACACTGGGTGAGGAACAAAACGATGAGTATACCGAAAATGAATGTCAGCGGGGTGCAAAGTATTCAGAAACAGGAGCTCAAGGTGGAGACAAACAATTCACATCCTACCATCAGCAGATAAATCCACAGCAGAAGAACTTTGTGATTGCATGCTTAGTTGGGCTCTATGCCATGGAGTTGTGCAGAAAGGAGGAGGACATTTAATTTAATTTAATTAGAATTTGTATTGTTTTTTTATTCATTTATTTTATCATAGAACTGATTTTAGCTCATCTAATCAGAGCACTGAAGTTAGACTCAGTCACTTGGAACAGTGGTGCTGTGACTTTCACAGTAAAAATGTTTGTCCTGACTAGGGTTGGGTATCGAGAACCGATTCTTTTTGGGTATTGTTAAGAAATGATTTGATCCACCGATATCAATAGTCTTTTTGCTTAATGATTCCCTTATCGGTCCTTCAGAGCGGCCATTATTTTTTAGGGTGTTTGTCGGGAAAATGATCATTTCTCTACGTTGATTGCAGACCTTGCAGCGGGTCTGTAATCAACCGCTTCTGCAGCACAGCTCCACTTTCACTTTGAAGCATGAATCAATGAAGCACTGCTTCGATCCGCTGGCTCGTTAGTTCTTTGTTTGATTTCGCTTCATCTTAATTTTTCCCCACTAAAACCCAAAAGAGCATATGCCTGTGAGTAATATTTACCTTTTTATGTTAAACCGACCTGTTATGGTCTTCTGAAACAGTTGATAGATGTATTTTATAACTTAAAAACAAGACCGATGATAATGCGTTAGCATGTCTATGGCGTTTTCAATCTTAAAGTTAGCATTAGCTGTTCGCATCTCAGCACATTTGTGTGCATTTGTTTTCTGTATAATAATTAATGGCTCAGTGTTTGTTGCCGTTGTTGTCTTTATGAATTACATCCTGACATGCAGCAAAGCTGCAAGAGCTCAGCTCAGATGGAAATACATTCATGCCAATAATGTCTGAAAGGAAATGCTTTTGACAAAATCTACAGATTTTGTTTATTTCTATTTATGTTCAGAGATCAAGGATCCACCATGTATAGTTTATTATGTACAGAGTTTAAGGATCCAGTGACCAATTTCAAATTTATTTACTTTAAGACTCAATAAAATGTTGTTGACATAGAAAACCTGTAAAGCCTACTTTTAGTACACAGAAAATTCACAAGAGGTATTGATAAGGGAATCGGATCGATAAGCGGAATCGATAATGGTATCGATATTGATAAAATCTTATCAATACCCATTACTAGTCCTGACATTGGCTCTTTTGCCTTCAAACATTTTTATTGCAAAGTGCCTTCAGCAACATGAACTAGTTCAGATGTTATTTCACTTTTTGGCCATTAGCGTCAGGGACTGATAGTTAACAGTGCTGTTACATTTGCAAACACCAAATATGGAAATGGCAGAACACAGTTATCTGACTGATGTACATAAAATTTTTTATTTATTTATTTATTTATTTATTTATTTATTTATTCTCTTGTGCCCCAAATAGTAGTTTCAATTCATCCTGGCATCAAAGTTCTCTTTGGCATTCACTATGACACAAGGGGGAGGCAGGGCCTTTCTTTGTTTGTGCGACTCTATATATCAAGTTTGAAACTTGAGGGAGAAACGGGCACAGAGCTGGTGGTTTAGTCCAGGAAATCATTGAAAGCTCTCTCACACGGACAATGTGTTTGTGGCTTTTGGAGGTGTGTATTGCACTCACCATGAACCACCACAAACACGTCACGACTGCAGCAAACACGTCCAAAACGCCACATGGTTGTGGGCATAGCTAATCAAAAAGCAATAAAACTAGTCAGTTGAGTTTGTCCTAATGAATGCATACCCAAAGAATTAATATCCTGCTGGCACAGTGAGCATCCAATCAGGTGTCTAGTTCAGGCTGAAGGTCAGCCAACAGTAACTGAGACCGCTCTGAAAAAGCCTGGCCGTGACTAACATGAACCACTGTCATGTTACTGCAAAATAAATACAGCCAGAGAGCAGCATGGACCAATGTGCCTGCAAATGTTTGGTTTATGTCCGTTTGCACTTTTTCACAGAATGAGGAATACAGACTCAACATAGGATTTTAGTAAAGGTGACATGGCACCAAACGCTTTTGTGGGCTTTGTGGCACCTGTGGATTTGAAAGATTTACAGCACTCAAGTAGAAATTTTGAAAAAAAAAAGTTTAAATTGTGAAATGAGATGCAATTACTAATTTTATGATATATAAAAATCCCAGTCATAGGAAATAAGACCAAGTCATGAACTCTTCTGGAGCTCCAATGCTCCAAGCCTCAGAACGTGAATTTCAGGGGTTTGTTGTTCCAAAAATCTAAATTATTTAGTGTAGCGAAACAGGCAGTGAAATACCTTGAAGTTGTGAATTCTGACTTGGTGGTTATTATGTAGTCATGGTGGAGGTTAATTAACATATTCAAACACCACAACTATAAGGTAAAATTATTGTGTCAGCCTCGAGTGAAACAAGGGAGAAGTGTATTTACTAAATCGACCGCAGGCTAATATGACACAATGAATACTGGAATATAGAATATAGTAATTGTTCACAAACAAAGTGTACTGTAACTTTAGTGTCAGGTACATGCTAACTCTGGTGACCCATTGTTTTAGCTTTGTCAGGTTGGCTAGCTTGACTCGTAGCTCACTGAATACACGAATAGTATGTTAGCAACAGTTATGTGGCCACAGTTACTTTGAAAACTAACTTTATTAGTTACTTTTTTAGTTACTTTATACAGTTACTTTACAAAGTTAATTCATTAACAGCTTTATACATTTCCTTTATTAGAGCTGCAGGCAAGTTGAGTAATTAGTAAAGTAACTAATCATCAAAGTAACTAATAGTTACTTTTCTGAGTACTCAATCTTAAAAATAACCAAGTTAGATTACTAGTTCCTTTATTAGTTACATTCAGTAGCTGCTGACAAGTTGTCAACAGCTGATAATAAAGTAACTGTATAAAGTAACTTTTCAAAGTAACTGTGGCAACACTGGCTAGCAATTTTGCAAATTAGATGTTTACTTTTTATAATTTTTGGTTACAACCTTCTATTGGATTCTGACATGTGACATATGTTACCCTGTAACATGATAACTAAGCATGACAGATGGTGCAAACTATTCCTTTTTAGAAACCTATTAACCCAAACAACAATTTGCATCACTTCTTACCAAAATTGGAGCAACCTTAACTTTTGACCCCTGTACAAACTGAAACTGACCTTTGTCACTATTTTTGCTGTCTTTACCCCATAACTCCAGAACATTTAGTTACAGATAGTCCAAACTATACCTTTTTGGAATCATTATGATCAAACAAATAATGTGGTACAGTTTTCAATATGATTGGAGCATTTTTAAATTTTGACCTCTGTGTAACCCTTCATTGACCCCTACCTGACTACAGCTGTCTGGTACACTGAGGCTGGATTCTAAGTGTCGTTTCATCACCTTAAGTGGTACCGAAAACCTGCTTAGCCCATAGACTATATCTGAGTACATTATTTCTGCCCATGTTGCTTCATCTGCACTGAAATAACTCCTAGACATCAAGAGTATGTGATTCTTGTTAATGTACAACCATACTGTATGTCTTGCAATTTCTAGCAGATAATTGCTAAAAATATGCCCCCCTTTTTTGTGTTGACACCCTATGCCGCATGTGTTAGGAATCTATCACAGCCACTAAAGTGTTACCATCTGACCTCAGAGGGAAGGGTCTATAGAATAGAGGTGGGCAATACTGGGAATTTTGGTATTGATCCGATACCAAGTAAATACAGGCCCAGTATCGCCAATATCAATACCAATACTGTACTTTTTCATATTTAAGCTTCATAGTCCCAAAGGATCCAAAAGACCTAGGATAGAATTTCGCCAAGCATTGTACGTGACAACAAAATACTTTATTATCACAATCAACATTTTTGTTTAAAAAAATATCACTCAACACAACTTAAAACAAAATCTCCTGAGGTAGAGGGCTGACAAACCACAATACAAGGGTGCGCTGCTCCGTGTTGTGTGACACAGAGCAGCGCTGCTCTTACAGACAGAGAGTAGACTTTGATAAATCTGCGTGTGCAGCAGTCAGTGCGTGCGGGAGAGAAAAAAGCTTGAGTATTGATCTTTTTACACGAGGATCCTTCAATATCAATACCAGTGTTGGCATCGATATTATCATTAGGATCGATCCGCCCACCTCTACTATAGAAGACAGAGTAGACATTCACCAAAAGTGACCTCATCATGAGCAACACATACATATTATAGAGCAATTCCACCTGCTGACAAAAATCCAAATATGGTAAATTAGATTGCACTTAATTGAAATTCAGACCAAAATTGTTTCACCATAATATGTTGAAATATTTGTATGACTGCAGCATCAGTCTGCTTTTGTTCTCTTTCCTGGTTTAGCTAAAAATCTGATATTTGACATCCTACTTATGTATTAACTGCAAGCCATTTTTGACACTTTTAACCAGAAAGACAATTTCTTACCAACCAGACATAACATAATAACATAATAGACAACCTTCAATAGTTAGGTATTAAGGATAGTTGTAAACTTTCTGTGGGGCAAAGACGTGATATAACGCAAAGCAGCTGTTTCCAATCTGGAAAGAAGCCCTTCTGCTCACTTCAGATGCTTGACGAATCCGTCCTACCTCGGGCTGTGTAGCTGGAGCTCTGACGTGAACCGTGTCCCACTCGCTGTGGGCACAGGAGAGGCATTCCAGCCGCTGTCACGCTCCCGTTTTTAAGTGAACTCTGCTGGCGTGAGCAGTCGAGAGAAGCTGTCAGAGATGTTGCTGAAACACGGGAATCACGCACTTGCTTAACAATGCCCGCATTGAACGGAGCTCAGTCAGCGAGGCCGCCCACAGCACAACCTGCAACACCTGCAGCACCTGCCCCGTTTAACGCTGCATTCTTGTCATGTGGGAGACACAGATATGAGATTACATCTTGAATAAGCTGCAGACATTAGAATTCAGACTAATATGTGTGAACTGAAGTCAGCTGGCAATGTTTTTTGGGGTCAAAGGCAGTGCTTTCAAAAAGTTTGGCCCTCAGGTACAAAAGAAAAGCTACAGTCCATAAAAGGCCATAATGTTCTTTTAAAGGTCATTTAAAAGCAGCATTTTTATTGCATATATATTTGTGTGTGGTTTGTGTGTTCTCCCCCGTGTCTGCATCAGGTCCCTTGTGATTCTAACTTGACCGGAGGTGGAAGCGGGAGTGTGTTTGTCCGTCTGCGTGTCTGCCCTGTTATAGCCTGGCAACAGCAACATCATTAACAAGAAAGAGCAGGAGAAATTCACAAAGTACCAGGGGCTGAAGGAATACCTGGAGCAGATGTAGAAGATAAAGTCCACAGTGGTTCCATCTGGATGACTGGCTTCATCCCAGCTAAAAAAAAGTTCCCAAAACATTACAAAAACATTTGTCAAATGATATAAGAACATTAGCTGTAAATTTCTTGGAACATTTTTGAGGGCCCCTTCACACGTAACGCAACGTTGGGCGACAGAAGCAGAAACTGCAAGAAAATCCACAAACAAAAAACAAAATGGGGAACCGCAAAACATTCCACCTGCTGGAGGGAGGGATGCACAGTTGGACAGGCGTGCGCAATACAGCGGCGACGATTTCGTGCACAAACATAGTGCGAGCAGCTGGAACATGTTGCACCACATCGTGGAGAAGAAAAAAAGCACCACACACCATAAAAAAAGCATCACAATTTATTGAATCCCTCTTATCAAGCGGACAGTACAAGTATGAAACTTCTGTTCCTCTGTAAATGACCCATGGATGGTCACAGACGTACAGTCATGAAATGACATGAATGAAGCAGTGCATGCTTATCATGTCCATATTTGCTGGACACGCCAACCCCACGCACATGTCCAGTGAGCAGCACGCGTCCAGAGAGCTGGGTGCCAAAATAGAGACACAGCATCATGTGGACCATAGCTCACGCGGGTGACATGACATTCAGATCACCAGCTGAGTGTTCACATGATCAGACGTTCCTTTTTACATGGAGCAGCCTGCCGGTGTGCATGCTGAGCAGCTGTGGCAAAAGCAGTATATTTTTATGTATTTCCACAAACACATGATCTCACGGAGTAGAGTTGTAATGTCATGAAATTTCAGTAAGGTATATCTTCTATTATACATTCCAAATGTCAGGTGGAACTTTACTAGTGTATACTAAGGTACACCTAAATATCTTTAAAAAAAAAGAAAAAAAAAAAAAAGAGAGCGCAGAGCCACTTAGGTGCCTGGTCTTGAGAACCAGGGATGGTAGGTTTAAATGCTTTTTTTTTATCCCATAGGTACTCTTCCTACCCATCAAAGTGGCTCAAGAATATGGACAGCATATATATAAGTGACATTTACACAATCATAGTGCAGCAGCTAAGAGAATATTTAGAGTAAAATCAACTTAAGTGTTTTTTTATTTTAAACATTTCACCTTTTCCTTTCTCTCTCTCTTTTTTTAAGATTATATTGGTGAATGGAGGAATAGCAAAGTAAGAATTTCATTGTATAGTGTAATTGTCTGTTTCTGCTGTACATATGACAATAAAACTCTTGAATCTTGAATCTTGTTTGAACTTTACTTTGGAGACCAAACATTCAACACAATCAAAACTATTCCATTTATTAATCCTATTAGCTCAATCTTTATGAGTAATTAATTTGCCAAGCCACATTCTGCACGTGTTACAACAGTATGGCTTTGTAGTAAAAGAGTGCGGGTACTAGACTGGCCTGCCTGCAGTCCAGACCTTTCGCCCATTGAAAATGTGGCGCATTATGAAGTGCAAAATATGACAACGGAGACCAAGAATGGGAAATAATTCCACCTACAAAGCTTCAACACTTAGTGTTCTCAGTTCCCAAATGCTTATCAAGTGTTGTTAGAAGGAAAGGTGATGTAACACAGTGGTAAACATACCACTGTCCCAGCTTTTTTGAAACATGTTGTAGGCATCCATTTCAAAATAAGCAAGTATTTGCACAAAAACAATACAGTCTGAACATTAAATATCTTGTTTTTGTGGTGTATTCAACTGAATATAGGTTGAAGAGGATTTGAAAATCATTGTATTCTGTTTTTATTTACATTTTACACAACATCCCAACTTCATTGGAATTGGGGTTGTAGTTATTTGTTATGTAATTGTGTATGTAGTTGTTGTAGTAATTATTTATATACCTAGCTGTCAGTGAGTGGCTGGGCGGCAATCAGCTGAGGTGCGCCTCGCCGTGCTGTGTGCACTCAGACATGATCAAGTCTGTACATACATGTGATCAAGTCTGTACATACATATCAGCATTTCATGCAAGTGTGCTCCCTCACCCCAAATGCCACATGTGTTGCAGGGGGTGGGGGGAGTGTGAAACACACACACGCACGCCACGTGTTTCAGGGGGGCGCGACACACACATACGCTACACACGCATGCCACATGTGTTGAGGGGGAGCTGACACTCTGGCACACCACATGTGTGTTGCTTGGCAATACCACACTCATGGGGCACTTAGACAAATTTCACAGCCAGTTTGACAGTGGTCACCTGCTCTCTACTTTCATGCTGGCTGTGCAAATGGCCCACATTTTCTAAGTGCTCCACAAGTGGTAATGGATGTTCGTGTGTGGCACCTGGAATGTGGCCGACACCTGCCAAGAGAGGGATCGAATAGGCACTCACAGGGCTCTCTCTGTCTTTCAGCCACTGGTGTGCGCAAATGGTAGTGGCAAGTAAGTAAGTAATGTTTATTTATATAGCACCTTTCACAGACAAAGGAAGTCACAAGGTGCTTCACAAAAGGCACACAAATTCAATGTACATCACAATAAAATAACACTAAGACACACACAGTGGTCATAAAATAGCCCTCTCACTACTATGGTTTGAATGCCTGGAGAAACAGATGGGTTTTAAATTTGCTCTTTAAACATCAACAGTGTCCAGTGAATGTAGAGACAAAGGGAGATCATTCCAGAGTCTCAGCGCAATGGCCTTGAAAGCGCGATCTCCTAGGGTCTTAAAGTGGGTACAAGGGACCCTCAGGAGATTCTGATCCACTGACCTCAGGCTCCGAGCGGGAGTGTAGGGACATAACAGGTCTCAAATGTAGGAGGGAGCCTGGCCATGCAAAGCTCTAAAAGTCAACACCAAGATTTTAAAATGGAAACAAAACGACACTGGGAGCCAATGAAAGGACTTTAAAATAGGAGAAACATGAGTACTTCTGTTTGAGCGAGACAGCAGCCTTGCTGCAGAATATTGGACCTGCTGCAGACAGGACAGCTCCTTTTTGTTTAGACAGGAAAACACACTGTTGCAGTAGTCAAAATGAGAAGATACAAACGCATGAATAATCAACTCAAGATCATCTTTTGAAACAGTTGATCTGAGTCTGGAAATCTTCTTCAACTGGTAGAAACAGTTTTTGGTTAGCTGCTTGGAATGATACTCAAATGACCTTTCTTTATCAAAGATAACACCTAGGTTTCTCAGGCTCAATCTTGCAGATGAGCTCAAAAGACCTAAAGACTGTTTAATACCTGGAATGACATCATCGGGGGCAACCACCAGCACCTCGGTTTTATCCACATTTAACTGCAGGGAATTTGTGCCAAGCCATTGTTTTATTTTCTCAAGGCAGTTCAGTGGAGAGTCCAATTTTTGGATCTCAGAGGCTTTAAATAAGCAGTAAATTTGGATGTCATCAGCAAATAAATGATAAGAAACATCAACAAACTTCTGGATAATCTTTCCCAAGGGGAAAACATAGAGCAAAAACAAAATTGGGCCCAAAATAGAACCCTGGGGTACACCACACATCAAACTCGCAGAGTCAGAAATGATGGCAACAGGTGTACAAGGCATTGGAGGCGGCTCAGATTATTCATGAATGGCATATGATTCCTCCATTCGGATTCATTCGTGCTCTGTGTGAAGGGGCCCTAAAGAAAGTTTTGTTTTGGGTTCCAGAATGTTTGACAAAAGGGTGAGCACAAACATTCCCAGAACATTAGGTAGTCCAGGCCCTAAGGGAGTCATGAGAGGGGTATTGTGCAGATTTGTCTACAAGTGCCAAATTTGGCCTAAAGGTAGACCAGAACATACCATTTTCATTTTTGGAGGGCGCCAAGCTGAGTGCTCACTAGGGGCTGCCACATTGGCCAAATCCAAGATGGTCACCAGTCAACATGCATCATACATGTTGACATCATTACATCATATCTTCATAACCGAAAGCCGCATGATCATGAATGAAGGCACTTTTTATTGGTTTTTGACATCAAGGATTCCAAATTTGACCTGTATTTTGCCATTCACAGTCAGGATAACCCTCAAGGGCATATAAAACGCCATCTGGCTGATTTCATTTTCAAATCAAATTTATTTTTCACATTCTTTTAGATCATAGTTGACAACTGAGATGAAAACTTAGCCAAGGGAAAAAAAATATTATTTTTTTTAATAATTTAATGTATAACTCCTGAAATAGTGCCCCCCAGAGATTAAAATAGCATGCAGATTTGTCTATTACCTACCTGCGGCTTTACAGCAAACTGTACTGGACAACCCACACAACTACCTGTACAGGAAGGGACAGAGCAGGCTGTACTTTCTGAGGAGGTTGTGGTCATTTAACATCTGCAGGAAACTCCTGTGGATGTTCTACCAGTCTGTAGTAGCCAACGTCCTCTTTTACACCGTGGTGTGCTGGCAGGGCAAAGAAATAAAGAAATAAAATAATGTTACAATTAGT